>NC_136430.1:274237443-276637443 GCF_052849685.1 Lactuca virosa
ATACATTCTATTACGAATATGCATTGTCGACTAGAATTTAGAAAGTATATAATATATATTCCATGATGAATATTAACTTGAAATTTAGGTTATAACATGAAATTTAATTATTCAGATTTTTAAATTTCTCTTATTTCTATAACTATCTAAAAATACAATTACTATTTTACCCTTCCACATTATTAATCCAGTTTTTAATAATAATTTTTATTAATTACCAAAAATAATTTAATTAAAGAAAATGATTGGCTGAGAATCGTTCTTACGTTCTCACTTTATTTAGTGTTTTTATTTGAACCATCCCCTATATATATATATATATATATATATATATATATATATATATATATATATATATATATATATATATATATATATATATATATATATATATATATATATAATGTGTGCACGCACAAAACAACGACAATAAATAACGCTTTTGGCGAATAGTTTTCATACGGGGAAATAATTATTATATTTTAATATTAGTTATTATGTAATAAAAAATTACCATTTTCCCCAAATTAAATATTATTATCGGTGTCAAGGTTAAGAAATATAAATTAATTTATATAGATGAATTTAATATTTTAAAATTGTCATTTTCCCCAAATTAAATTTTTAATAACCTTCGTTAATTCAAGTCTTCAAAATTTTGGCAAGTATTAATGATTTTATTATGCATAATTGATTTGTACAAAAAGTTTTGTATCTTATCTCTTAAAATTCAAGATATGAGTAATATGCTTTATAATATATATATATATATATATATATATATATATATATATATATATATATATATATATATATATATATATAAGTCCAACAAGGAACCATTATAAACCTTAAAACCACGAAACCATTTTTTTCCAGTTTTAGAGCTTATTATTTATCGAAATAAACATCTAGATTCATAACTTGACATTGTGAATGCTAAAAAATATATTATATATTGTTCGGATTGACATTTTGAATTCAAATTCACACTGTAAATCTGCACAGACAATGTGAAAATAAACAGATCAAATATATATATATATATATATATATATATATATATATATATATATATATATATATATATATATATATATAGCTTTTGGAAAAATCAAATACAATAGTATTTTTCGGCCACCTGAAAATATCCACCATGAGGATCTTCTATCCATCTGAAAATATCCTCAATTGCTACCCAAGCTATATATATATATATATATATATATATATATATATATATATATATATATATATATATATATATATATATATATATATATATATATATTGTTATGAATTAAGCGTAATTAATGTAACTATAAATCAAACCAAACTAGTAAACTTTGATAAGAACTTTAATTGAGAAGAAAGAATATTTAGAGAGAATATGAAAGTTATATCTCTTATAACTTTTGGTGTGTTTCATTCTTTACAATGGAGGGGTATTTATACTACAAATTTTACTAACATATAATTGTAACTAGTTAGAAATGTTGACAAATTTACCATGCACCAATTATTATGTCATCCACCAATTATTTACAACACCACCAATTATTTACAACACTCCCCCTTGGATGACATCATTTTAGCATTCAACTTTGACGTACTGCCTCGTTAAAAACCTTGCTAAAGAAACCCAGTGGGAAAAAAACTTTAGCGAAGGGAAAAAGAGTGCAGTATATAGTTGACTCCCCCTTATTTAGACATCCGTCACATTATATTCTATGCACATGTCGCATTCCGATGCCATGGACATGTTTCCTGAAGATTGCAGTAGGAAGTGCCTTCGTAAAAAGGTCTGCTGCATTGTTACTGGATTGAACATATTTGATTTCAACTTGATGGTTCTTTATAAGCTCTTGAGTGTACTCAAAAAACTTTGGAGGTATATGTTTTGTCCTGTCGCTCTTGATATATCCCTCTTTCATTTGAGTGACACATGCTGAGTTATCTTCATAAATTAAAGTTGGACATATATCCTTTTCAAGTCCACATGAAGTTAAAACTAGTTGTGTCATCGATCTTAACCATGTACATTCTCTACTAGCTTCATTTAGTGCAATTACTTCAGCATTATTTCAGGATGTGGCAACAAGTGTTTGCTTTTGAGAACGCCAGGAAATTGCAGTACCTCCATTCATGAATACATATCCAGTTTGAGATCTAGCTTTATGAGGATCAGACAAATAACCTGCATCTGCATAACCACTCAAGCCTTGTTTTGAATTGTTAGGGTAAAATAACCCTAAATCACTAGTTCCTCGAAGGTATCGAAAAATATGTTTGATTCCATTCCAATGTCTTTTTGTTGGGGCTGAACTAAATCTTGCTAGCAAGTTTACAGTGAAAGAAATGTCAGGTCTAGTACAATTGGTAAGATACATAAGAGCTCCAATTGCATTTAGATATGGTTCTTCTGAACCAAGGACTTCTTCATTTTCTTCGCATGGACGAAATGGATCCCTGTCAATATTTAATGATCTAACAACCATTGGAGTGCTTAAAGGATTTGCATTTTCCATATTGAAACGTTTCAAGACTCTTTCTGTGTAATTTGATTGATGCACAAGTATTCCGTTAGACATATGCTCAATCTGTAAACCAAGACAATATTTGGTTTTTCCAAGATCTTTCATTTCAAATTCTTTCTTTAAAAGTTCAATCACTTTAAGGATTTCTTTATTCGTTCCAATGATGTTTAGATCATCAACATAGACTACTATGATCACATATCCAGATGTTGTTTTCTTAATAAATACACATGGACAAATAGTGTTATTTTTATAACCTTTACTTGTCAAATAATCGCTTAAACGATTGTACCACATGCGCCCAGATTGCTTTAACCCATACAAAGATCTTTGTAATTTTATAGAATACATTTCTTTGGGTTTTGTACTTAACGCTTCAGGCATTTTAAATCCTTCAGGGATTTTCATATAGATATCACTATCAAGTGATCCATACAAGTAAGCTGTAACAACATCCATAAGACGCATCTCTAAATTTTTAGATACTGCCAAGCTGATTAAATATCTGAAAGTGGTTGCATCCATTACCGGTGAATAAGTTTCTTCATAATCAATTCCAGGTCTTTGAGAGAAACCTTGAGCAACAAGCCTGGCCTTGTATCTTACAATTTCGTCTTTCTCATTTCTTTTTCGTACGAAGATCCATCTATATCCTAATGGTTTCACAACTTCAGGTGTGAGGATAATGTTCCCAAAAACCTTTCTCTTATTAAGAGAATTTAATTCAACTTGCATAGCTTCCTTCCATTTAGCCCAATCATTTCTTCTTTGACATTCAATGACAGATTGTGGTTCGGGATCATCATTCATAATATCACATGCAACTGAATAAGAAAATATTGCACCTATATTGTCAGTTTCATATTGATCACATATTCTACTTGTCTGACCATAATTTAATGCATCATCCTCCTTTCCTGGGGGAATTTGAATAATTCGTGTTTCTCCAGGAACACTTTCATCGTGATCTAGTGCATTTTCTGCTCCTGTTCTTTTTCGTGGGTTCTTATCCTTAGAACCAAATGGCCTTCCACGCTTCAGGCATGTTTTAGACTCTTGAGTGACTTTATCATCAGATTGTCCATGTGGAATGTCAATTCGAGCTGGAACATTGACAGCTGGTATATATGATTTAGTCACCCTTTTTGTGTCAGTAAATGCATCAGGTAATTGATTTGCCATTTCTTGGAAATGCATTATCTTTTGAACTTCCATGTCACATTGCTTTGTGCGAGGGTCAAGATATGATAAAGTAGGCTCATGCCATGACACATCCTTTTCCGGAATCTTCTTTTCTCCACCTAATGATGGGAAATTTGCCTCATCAAATTGACAATCTGCTAGGCGTGCTGTGAAAACATCACCTGTTAATGGTTCAAGATATCTTATAATAGAGACTGACTCATAACCAACATATATTCCCAACCTTCTTTGAGGACCCATTTTTGTCCATTGAGGTGGTTTAATAGGGAGATATACTGCACACCCAAAAATTCTCAAATGGGATATATTTGGCTCTTGACCGAAAGCAATTTGTAGTGGAGAATATACATGATATGAACTTGGTCTCATGCGTATCAATGATCCAGCATGTAATATTGCATGGCCCCAAACAGAAACAGGAAGTTTGGTCCTCATTATCAATGGTCTAGCTATTAGTTGGAGACGTTTAATCAGTGATTCAGCTAAACCATTTTGTGTGTGTACATGAGCAACTGGATGCTCAACAACAGTTCCTACAGACATATAATAGTCATTAAATGCTTGTGAAGTAAATTCGCTAGCATTATCAAGTCTCACTCTTTTGATAGTATAATCAGGGAAATGTGCCCTTAATTTAATAATTTGGGCAAGAAACTTTGCAAATGCCATATTACGAGTTGATAATAGGCAAACATGAGACCATTTGCTGGATGCATCTATTAAGACCATAAAGTATCTAAATGGTCCAGATGGTGGGTGAATCGGTCCACATATATCACCTTGAATTCTTTCTAGAAATCTAGGTGACTCCCTTTCAACTTTCATTGGAGAATGTTTTATAATTAACTTTCCAAGGGAACAAGATGTACATGGTTTTATGCTATTGGATTGAGGGAACTTTTGGTCCTTCAATGGATGCCCGTGTGTATTCTCAATTATCCTTCGCATCATTGTTAATCCTGGGTGGCCCAACCTATCATGCCATAAACTGAATGTCCCAGGATCACAATGTTTTCCTTCTACTACCATATTTGATTCAATCATATGTATATATGTATAATGCAGACCAGAATCAAGTGTTGGTAGTTTTTCAAGCACATGGTTTTTGTCTATAATATACATATATTTCTTATTTTCAATGGTCACAGTTTTTGTGTCATAACCTTTGAAATATATGTCATTGAAACTTAATAAGTTTCTATTAGACTTTGGAGAAAATAAGGCATTTTCTATACAAAAGCTTGTACCATTTGGTAATATAAAATGGGCTTTCCCGGTTCCCTCTATCAAGTCTGCAGGACCTGATATTGTATGTATGACTGTTTTTGTTGGTACTAATTCTGAAAAATATTTCTTTGATTTCAGAATAGTATGTGTACTACCACTATCTGCTATACAAAGATCTCCAATCTTTTCTTGGTGTTGTGCTCCAGTTGGACTCATATTAAACTTCACATATAAAAGGAATAATAAGTGAATAAACATAATCATAATTATTATTAAAAAGAAAGCTCATTTATTGTAGGAAAGACATTACATGAAAAACAAACGAAGGAAAAACAGTTTTACTAGAACAATAATAGATTTTTTTTTAGTTTATGTCTTCCATGTCATTACAGAAATCAGCAACATTTAGCGGAGTGAATTCAACATTATCAATGAGGTTTGCTTCTTTTCATTTTCCTTTAATGGACACTTGATAAAGTTGACAAAGATTTGCAGGTGTGCGACATGTCCTTGACCAATGGCCTGTGCTACCACATCTATAACATGAACCATCAGATTTTTGTGATGTCCCAGTGTCATGCCTTGCCACTTTGGCCTTATCTTGTGTGTGGACATTGTTTCTTTGTGAATATTGGTAATTATTTCTTTTCTGGCCACGACCACGATTATTACCTTGTCCACGACCAGAATTATGGTTCTGATTATGGCTTTGGTTTCGATTAAAATAGCTACGGCCTCGCCCTCGACCACGACCTCGCCCTCGTCCACGTGTATTGTTTCGATGACCATCAATATTTGTAGCATTTGCTTCAGGAAGTGCTACTGATCCCGTTGGACGAGATTCATGGTTTTTCATTAAGAGTTCATTGTTTTGCTCTGCAACGAGCAGACATGCATTCAGTTCAGAATATCTTGTGAACTTTTGCATCCGATATTGTTGCATCAAAGTAATGTTTGTTGCATGAAATGTTGAGTAAGTTTTCTCCAACATATCTTCATCAGTAACCTCTTGTCCACAATACTTGAGTTGTGAACATATTCTGAACAAAGCTGAGTTGTATTCATTTACTTTCTTGAAGTCTTGAAACCTTAGTGTTCTCCATTCATCTCTAGCATTTGGAAGTATAACTTCCTTTTGATGATCAAATCTTTCTTTCAAAAGATTCCAGAGAATACTTGGATCAGTAACATCAAGATATTCAAATCTCAACATTTCATCAATATGCTTACGAAGGAAAACTTGTGCTTTTGCTTTGTCTTGTGCCAAGCAATTATTAAATTCATATATAGTATTTGAGATACCCATGGATTCAAGATGCATTTTTACATCTATCATCCATGGCACATAGTTTTTCCCACTAACTTCAAGTGCTGCAAACTCGAGCTTTGCAATGTTGGACATAATGTAACTATAAATTTTAAACAAAATTAAAATCCATTTATTTCAATAAATATTACACAAAAAAGAAGCGGTAAAGCTAACATTGCATACAAGCCTAAAAGTAGATGAAATTCCATATTATCTTTGATGTTAAGGATTGGGATGAAAAGTAACATGACTATTATAGTCATGATTATCACAAAAGGATGAATCATCTTGAAGCTTGATTTCTTGAAATTGATTTATTTGATAGAAGAGAGAAATATTTGGTGTGGGTAAAATAAGCAGGGTAAAGATGTTTATTTATGGTAAAAAAATATAGCCGTTGTTTTTGCTGTTTATAACCGTTGCATATATATTCCCGTTGTGTATATATGTATATGTATTTTATAAATCATATAATAAGACTTATAACTAATACATAACTTTACTAATTAGAAACATAAATAAATATTAGTAAATGTTTAAATAAAATTATGAAGAGTATCTAAAATATAAATAAACATTGACATGTATAAATAAATATAATTTAAATGTTAGTATGCACAAATAAAAGTTAGTAGCATAATATAAATGTTAGTATGCATAAATAAAAGTTAGTTGCATAATGTAAATTTTGTTTGCATAAATAAAAATTAGTTGCATAATGTAAATGTTAGTATAAAAATTAGAATACATAAAGAAATGTTAGTATAAGAAATAAAAATTGTTAGTAGTCCATAATGTCCATAATGTATAAGTTTCATTAATTCATTAGTATTATTATTATTTTAATATGATTGAGGTTTTTATAATTAATAGTGTTTTTAATAAGTAATACATACATTGATTAAGATAGATGTGATTTTCCACTTGTTTAATAACCTTGATTAGAGCTTTCGTGCTGATAACGTGTTATGAATTAAGCGTAATTAATGTAACTATAAATCAAACCAAACTAGTAAACTTTGATAAGAACTTTAATTGAGAAGAAAGAATATTTAGAGAGAATATGAAAGTTATATCTCTTATAACTTTTGGTGTGTTTCATTCTTTACAATGGAGGGGTATTTATACTACAAATTTTACTAACATATAATTGTAACTAGTTAGAAATGTTGACAAATTTACTATGCACCAATTATTATGTCATCCACCAATTATTTACAACACCACCAATTATTTACAACATATATATATATATATATATATATATATATATATATATATATATATATATATCAAGGTGCAAATATGTAGCCTCTTGACATTACACAAACCACATTTCTGATCAATATTCATTAGTAACATAACCGAAACACCAACTTTTAATACCAACTTATGAAGTGGCAAACCTGACGGTTTAAGAACATTTAGAACATCAGATGAGTATAAACTTCCATTAAATTCATCGTGAACAAAATCTGAATGAAAAAGATTATATGAACTTAAGTATTGTTTTTCCACTCCTGGAAATAATGATAATATTCGGTGCAATGATTGCTCATTCTTGAAAAAAAAAATATCGGATTATGTGTATTTTGGATAATAAAAGGATAGACAGATTCAATTAATGAAACAATAGTATAAAATGAATCAATAATGAGAAGATAATCCGACATATCAATAATTAGTTCACCATCATTTGAACCCCAAATTTCCTTCTCCTATGTCATGTTGATGATTCTAGTGTTATCAACATATTTTGGTGTAATTATTATTAATAATGAGATATGGCGAGCTCCATTTACTAACCGAGTTTGTAAGTGTGGGGTGCACACCCGGTGTGATAAATGTGAACTAGGTATACGGGGGTCTGAGGGCAACGCCCCTGGGTGCAGGGTTCTAAGGGGTTGCAGCCCCTTGGCGGGGCCTAAGGGTAGTGCCCCTAGCGGGGTCTAAGAGGCAGAGCCCATAGCAAGGCTCGAGGCAGCGCCCCAAAAACCTTAACGAATTTTTATATCAAGTGAGACTCCAGCCATGCATTTTCCCACCAAAAACCCACTGATGACATCATGATGATGTAGGCATCGTTGAGTCCAATAACTACCATGTTTTAGCACCAGTTTTGTTTTAACCGATTTTAACCACTTTTCTCTCAAGTATTAATCAGATGTGGATGTTCTAGAAAAAGGGTTAAACATTCATATACTCGAAATTACATCATAATTTCTCTATCTCTCAAGAACACATCAAACAAAGTATTATGTGTTTTCAATTCGAATTGGTTTATTATTGGATTATCCCACTTCTGAATTTGTATACCCCAGACAAAAGGGACGAATTACAGACTTTGGAAAGTGTTTGATAAACACGATCCTTAAATTTATCAAATTTTGTGTTTATTGTTATTATGTTCCCTTATTTTCTAACATATCCGAAAATCAATTTCCAAATGTCGTTATTTATTCAATATCAAATGTTTCTTCAACCAAATAACTAATATAAGGTTAGCGGTTCGAGAAAATGGTGTTAAAAATAATCTCGTTAGAAACAAAAATCAGATTGTTAAGGTGATACAAGTTTTCATTGCAAAGCAATTTTTCCATTTTGAACAGTTAGTTTCGTTTGGAAATCCAAATTCCCTAGGCAAAACCTTTTTCTTTTGGAACCGGAAAATATGTATTAAAAAGAAAACACCTCAAATCAAGGCGATGCAAGGGAGAGAGTACAATACAAAAGGAAAAACAAGAAAAATACAAACAAAGAAAAGGACCAAGATTCCAAACTCTCCAATCCATGTTCTTGAATGAACATCTATGTTTACACCAAATGAAAGTTATTGATTTTATCCTCTCCACAGTATTCGCCGATACGAATGGAATGTTTTTGAACACCTTTTGGTTTATGTCATTCCATATACACCACAATCCTCCATATAAGATCACATTCAACATGCTTCTTTTCTTTTTGCACTTCGACCACCTAGATATGAAAAGTAACATATCTTTCACCGAATCAAATCCATCATATGAGATTTCACACCAAGATAAAATCAAATCCATGACAACTTTCGCTAATGGGCATAAGAGAAGGATGTGATCGCTCGTCGCCTCCTCCAAGTTACATGAACCGTACATAGTCGATGGAACTATGACACCCCTTAATTTTAACGAAACTGATGATGGGATTCTACCAAGCCTCGATCTCCAAATAAAGCATAAGATCTTAGACGGTATCACTTTGCTCCATTCAAACGGTCCATCACAAACAATGTGATTCTCCATTTCGATCCGTTCACGTAACAATCTCACTGGGAAGCGATTATCAATTACGAAGTCAGAAACCCAACGACCTTCGGTTCGTTTCCAATACACAATTTTGTTGGGATCGATATTGAGGTTCTTTAACACCGGCCTGATTTTGACTATATTTTTCCAAACGCCCGTTCTAGATTTGTTAGCAAAAATAGACCAATGTCTTCCATCTAAGATGGGAATGCATTGGATGACTTTTGCTCATAGTGTAGAGTTTTCATTTTTCAATCGCCACATCCACTCAGCTAATACATAAATGTTTAGACTTTTTATAGATCCAAGTCCGGTGCCGCCTGCCCTTTTTGGGGCGATAATTGTATCCCATGCAACCCAATTGATACTTTTCTTTTCCCATTTACTACTCCATATAAATCTCCTTCTAATTTTGTCAAGAGTCTCAATGACACCCTTTGGAACAGCAAATATGGACATAAAAAAGGTAGGAAGATTACCAAGAACCGCCTTTGCTAAGGTTAACCTACCTCCAAAGGTAAGCGTTTTTGCTTTCCACAATGAGATTTTAGAATGAAACTTCTCGATAATCAGCCTCCAAGCATTCTTCAAGTTCATGTTTTCTCCCACGGGAATGCCCATGTAGGTGAATGGGAGAAATTATGGTTCGCAGCCAAGAGGAGCAGACCAATTCAATATTTCACTAGGTGATGCTCCAACACCAAACACTTTAGACTTGCTAAAGTTAACTTTCAACCTGGATGAAACATAAAAACATCTCAAGATTCTCGCTAAGTTAGCAATGTTGTGTCTCAACCATTCTCCAATGAATAAAGTGTCATCTGCATAAAATAGTTGCGACAAACAAATGTTAGAGTTTGGGAAATTTATTCCGTCAAAAACTCCTTTGTTAACCGTTGTCGTCATCGCCAAATTCAATCCCTCCATCGCTATGATGAATAAGAAAGGAGAAAGTGGGTCACCTTGCCTCACTCCTTTCTCCATAGAGAATTCATTTGTTGGGCTTCCATTAATAATCACCGATGCTCGACCCGATTCCAAACAATTACAGATCCAATATCTCTATTTATTTCCAAAGCCCATTTGTTCCATAATTGAATCCAGAAAAACCCAATTCACAGAATCGAAAGCTTTGTTAAAGTCCGCCTTAAAAAGCAACATCTTTCTTCTTTTTGATTTTTCCCTAGAGCAAAGCTCATTAACCACAATAGGTCCCTCAAGGATATTCCTTCCATCAACATACGCAGATTGAACCTCATCAATAACACTGCCAATGACCTTCTTTAGTCGAAGTACCAGCTGTTTTGCGATGATCTTGTATATGGATCCAATCAGGCTTATAGGTCTAAAATTACCAAAATGAATTGGATCTTTAGACTTGGCGGCTAAGGATATAAACGAGGAATTACAACCTCTATTGATTTTACCTCCCATTTCGAAGTATTTAACCAACCCCACGATATCATATTTTAGCAAGCGCCAGTATTTTTTGAGGAATTTAAAAATGAAACCATCCGGCCCGGGAGACTTATCTCCACCACACGACCATACAACAATTTTTACTTCTTCCACGGAGAATTCTCCTTCTAAGAACCGAGTATCTGTTTCAGAAAGATTGCGAAAACTAGAGCTCCGAAACAAAGGTCTGTGCTGCCAATGTTCTCTGTATTTCTTTTCGAAGAATTTGGCAGCCTCCTGCTTAATCTCTATGTTTTCATCTCCCTTTACCTCCCATTTTATTTTTGCTCTTTGCTTCATATATAATGAAATTGTTCTATCATGTTCAACAATTTTAACTCCTCCAATTGACCTTTCTTCAATTTCTGCTAAAGTTAAAAGTCGAGATTCCACCACCCTTTCGATCTTAACAATTCTTTTTATCAGGGAATCCAAATCTTTGTTTTCATCCTTCATTGCAGAAGTTCTCCAACATCTAATAGCATTTTTTAAGTGTTTAAGTTTATTCAGGAGGTAAGCATCAGGAATTCCGAACTCCACGAACTCAGAACATGCTTTCTTAATAACCTCATCAAATCCATCTTTAAGCATCCATGAGTTATACAGTTTGAACGGTGGGGGGCCAAAATCGTCACAACGAGCCCTCAGAATAATGGGAGAGTGATCAGAAAAGTCTCTATCCAATGCCAAGCAGAAAGCAAAGGGAAACGAGGTTATGAAACGATTACACACCAAAAATCTATCTAATTTACTCAATTTCGCTCCTTGCGTTTTAAAGAATGTGAATCTTTGACCTCCTATCTTTAAGTCGGTGAGTTCTCCCTTGCGTATAAATTGATTAAAAGCACTTGCACTGATTGGGCAAAAAATGGAGTTTATCCGTTCCTCCGGTCTTCGAACGAAATTAAAATCTCCCATGAAAATCCAAGTAGCGGGTATAGAGGATTTCAAAGCTAACAACTCATCCCATAATTTTGATTTCTCGTTTATTGATTGAGGGACATAAATATTTACAATGCCCGTGAGACCATTAATGCCAACAAAATTACCCAATGTTATAATGAAGTACCTAGCTTTGATAGTCTCAACAACCAAAAATGATTTCTTATCCCATATAGACACTAGACCTTCAGATCTTCCCGTGGTGAAGACCTGCTCGAACATATAGTCTGTGTCACCCCAACAATCAGTGATATTGAGAGGCGGAGATGATTCACCCAGTTTGGACTCTTGAATGCAAATAAAGCATAGTTTATGTTTTCTTCGAAGCCTTCGAATCCAGTCAACCTTATGTTTCTCTCCAAGACCTCTAATGTTTAGAGTCATGATATTCATTGTATAATTTGGTTCTCACCATCCTCACCAAGAACTTCCTTAAGAATCGAGTTGTCATCCTCGACCTCGAAGCCCAATATGTTGCCCACCACCATAGTATTTCTAATTTTCGACGAAGAGGATGGAGAATCAACCTCTACGTCAGGAAGAGGAACTTGAGTAGGAATTGGAAGTCTATTAAGATCGAGGGTAGGATGAGGCGAAGTAGAGTCTGATAAATCAATAGGGATGTCTGAGCCATTTCTCATTAATCTTCTTCTTTTATCTTGAGCACTATTAAAATTAATATATGGCCCACATAATGGTATGTCGTTAGAATCCATTGTGTTTGGAAAAGGACCAAAGCAGCCATACTTAGCTCGGTTATCGAGTAGCTCATTAGTCGATCCACCTTGTCCAGTGCTTTTGCTCATTGCATCAGTCGTGTTTGTTTCATTTTCTAGTCAGCGTGAATCACCACGCTTGTTTCATTTTCAACTTCCAATTGCACATTAATTCCCCTAATCGACTCTTGAAGTTCCCCGAGTTTGTCTTTTCCGATTCTCTGATCATCCTCGTCAGTTGAAACGTCTGCCGGAAACGCAGCCACCACCGGGGATCTGTCCTTGTTGGCGATGTTAGTCGTGTTTTCCCAATTTGATTCCATGACAATATCGACGTCCATAGTTCCAATATCTCCCTCTTCCAATTCGTTGTTATTCCCAGCGATAATGGTTTCAGATATACTGTCCTCATCATCATCTCCTTCATCGTCATTCCCATCATCATCTGATGATGAATTATCGTCCACTTGATATATGTGTGACTTGAATGGAACCCAGTGGATATCAACTTCTGAAATTCCGATTCGAATGATTTTACCATTAACATCCGCCAAATGCTCACAGTAGATGTTCGTTAGTGATGAAGTTAGGGTACCAACTTTTCTAAAGGAGAGATTTGCCTCTGTTTGGTCCACAACAAATGGAACTACCACCTAGACGGAATCACAAGGGTGGCATTTAGTAAGTCTAATTTGAATAAAAGGGAAAAAAATAAAAATAATAAATGGATATTAAATAATTATAAAAAAATCAGAAAATGACAAGTGGTCAATTGAATGAGAAAAAAACATGTGTCAATATATATATATATATATATATATATATATATATATGTATATATATATATGTGTGTGTGTGTGTGTGTGTGTGTGTGCGCTAGGTATGAGACTCATGTATTACATGTAGAGGTGTTCGTTTGGATGGATCGGTTTGATCTGATCCAATCAGGTGAATCCAAATTGATTTTGGTTTTCAAAACGTGAATCCGAATTGTCCAAACTAAATTCGAATCCGATCCGAACCAATCAAATTACAATTCGGTTGGATCGGTTTTTGCAATTCGGTTTTCAAGAGACACGACATTTAAAAATATATATAACATGGATATTAGTGAACTTTAAACAAAAATAATGTTTGGTTGAGAATTAAAATTTATGAACAACTACTAAAAATGTATTATAATCTAATATTTTGTAGATAAAAAACTTTTGAAAAGTATACATTGACATATTTTATTGGATAATACTTTGTAATTTATTTAAAAATATAATTTAGCAAGTTAACAAATAACTAAAATATGTATATTTGAAACAAATATATGTACATAAATAAATAATAAACTATTATTCGGTTTTTTTGGACTACTCAGTTTTCATTTTATAAACCGTAACCAATCCGATATCCAAAATAATAATTCGGTTTTGCTAAAAACCGATCCGAAAATCCGAATATCTGAACCAAATAGTCCAATCCAAACTGTCCGATTGGACAATTCGGTTTTATCCGAATAATGAATAGCCCTAATTACATGAGTTTATTTAAAAGAAACACTAAATATAAAATTCTAAACATTTGAGAAGTTTGAATTTATAAGAAAAGTGAGAAAATATTGAATTATAAAAATCAAAGTGTTTTTTTTTCTCTTTTAAATTTAAACAAATAATTTAGATAAACAAATAAAGACAATTAATGAATCTTTAATTTAGTAATTTTGAAATTAGAAGGAAATTTCATTAATGAAATGGATATGTATTTATTATTGCATTTAAATACTATATGGAATTTAATAAAATGACATGTGGAATAAAAATTAATTTAAAATAACCATAAAATTACATGTGGCAAAATAAATGAGAATGTGACATGTGGCAAAAAGATCTTTATTTACTAAGAAGTATATATATATATATATATATATATATATATATATATATATATATATATATATATATATATATATATATGGTTATGTTAATGTGAGACCATTATATTTTGTGAAATATTTAGACGCAATCCTAGCCATTCATTTTGGAGAAAAAATTATTTTTAAAATACAAAATAAGTAAAAAATCTCGAAAAAAAATTTAAATATCATTTTCCTCATTTATTTTTGCCAAAAAAATAAATAATAAATTAAATTACCGTTTTTTTTTAAATATACGTGAAATATTCTAATAAAATATTATACTGTAAATATTAAAATCGAGTTTTTAGAATGTTAGAATATTCAAAAAATTCTAATAGAATGCGAGAATATTCTAACAAATTTAACAAATCAAATAGAATATTAGAATATTTTAACATAACTACCAATTTTAGTAGAATATTAGAATATTCTAACATTCTAAAAATATGATTTGATTACTTAAAGTGTAATATTCTATTAGAATATTTCACTTATATTTCGAAAAAACAATGATTTTATTTATTTTATTTTTTGGATAAATTAAATAACGAAAATAATATTTAAAAAAGAATTTTTGGAGTTTTCCTTTTATTTTGTTATTTATAATTTTATTTTTTATTTTTTTGATCTCCCAGATGAGTGGTTAGGATCGCGTCCCCATGTCTTACTAAATTAGTATGGTCTCAAATGAACATATCTCTCTCTCTCTCTCTCTTTCTCTCTCTCTCTCTGTGTGTGTGTGTGTATATATATATATATATATATATATATATATATATATATATATATAGGCTTCGGTTATTTTGTTTTAAGTAATTATTGTGTTATTGTATGCATAAGTGTGGGCCAATCAACTTTACTTATTTTAAGAAAGTGATTAATATACATTATTGAATTAAATATAATTGAAAAAATCATCTTAATTAATTACAAGGGTAATTTAGTCAATTAATATAGATTTAATAAAGGAAAATTGCATTTTTTAAGGGATCATAGATTCTATTAATTTTAAAAATCCGATTTTACGAATTATAATTCTTTTAATTCGGACATTCTGACAGAATATGTTTATGAGTATATTCAAAAATAAAAATATTCTTGAACCATAAATAATAAAAATATTCTTGAACCTATTTCTTGATGATGACTTTAAAAACTTCTTGAAAAATAACAACTACTTGTAGAATAACAAAATCTTGAACAATCAATTGAAGAATAAAAACAAAAAATACATTATTTCTTATAGAATACGGGTAACAATTGTTAAGAATTACATTTATTGTTAAAGAATAAAACTAAAAAAACAATCAAAACAGGAATAAACATCTAATACATTCTAAAAGAATAATGTGGTCCGTTATTCAAGCATCAACTTCTGTGATTCCAACAGAATTGGAATTCGTCATTCCATTCCAATAGAATTGGAATTTTTCATTCCATTCCAATAGAATTGGAATCTCACCAATATCATCCATTGAATCATCTACATAAACATACTTGACACATTTTCAGAATTCAATCATATATATATATATATATATATATATATATATATATATATATATATATATATATATATTGAAATATGAATCAGACCATTTGAATCAGTCCCTTTGCTGCATCAATCAGACCATTTGAAAGAAATACAGATGATCTCCATATCACTCAAAACCCCCAAATTCCACTTGAAGTGGAATTATAAAGCTGAGTTATCGATTTCTTGGTAATGTTACAACATCTTAACAGATTTTGCTAGATAACTTGATTAATTAATTCCTATAACTTATGAACCATTTAACATTGAAAAAGAAAAATTACAATTATATCAATAATCAAAAGCATTACAACTAATTTTATATACCCAATTTCGAGTGAGTTATGTCAATGGTCAAACCGCATAAGCAGCTTTACAGTCTGGAATACATCACCTTTTTGACTGTATAATGGAACCGATCGTATGCCTTTACTAATCTCTCTAACTGGTATGCATGTTTTTCCAGCAAAATCATCCTTCTCTGACATATCATATTCATAAACTTCGACCCGAATTAGGGCTAAATCCGGAACTCTTAATTGGAACTCAAATTCTTCATTCCATGTTGGATTCCAGCTGTCCTCAACTGTTTTTGATTTTTTTCATTTCCGTATCCGCAGGTATTCCCGCAATTCCAATCTACATTAATCCCAAATCTTTTCTAAAAATATTTAAATTTAAAATAGAGTAAGCTAACCTGATTGGTAGAAGTTGGTTGATTGATTTGAACAGAAATCGATGGATCAAAGGAAGTAAGAAGTGTAGATCGGAAGAGGGATTAGGGTTCGTAATCGGAATCTTTTCGTTGGAAGGATGGTGAAAGTCAGGGGCGATGGTGGGGTATGCCGTTTCAAAAAAGCTCACCTCTTTACACCATCGATGAGCGACCAATGAAGAACAGAAGATGAAGATTGGGCATTTGACAGTTGGCTTGTGGCGTGCGGCTCCTTAGTCCGACGACTGGTGTCGACGCCGCCTCTTCGAACTCATCCAACACCGGTAATTGAATGAGGCGGTAATCGATGAAGGTGTATATAAGAAAAGAAATTAGGTTAAAACTGAATGCTAGCGTGATTACAGGGACTATTTGTGGAAGCTATTAATCAAATTACTAAAATACCCTTGTTTATTTATTTAATTATTTAAATATTTATTTAATTTTGATAGGCCCACAATTATGTATACGATAACACAATACTTAGTTTAAACAAATGAACTTAGCTATATATATATATATATATATATATATATATATATATATATATATATATATATATATATATATATATATATATATATATATATATATATATATATATATATATATATATATACACACAAAGGATGAAGGATATTTGATTTCTCATATACCTAACCCAAGAATTTTAATGGTAAAAGTCTCTTGTTTTTCCCGTTTTCGCTCGCAAATTCCATGATGTTTCTTTTATCAAACATTTAATGAAATTCAATTAATTTTATAGAATCTTAATGTTTTAAATTTTATTTCTTTTCACAAAGTCATATACCTTTCAAAGACGTTATGCAAACCAAACATTCTTTAAAAAAATAATTTGTTCCTTTGACGGTCCTATTTTGCAACCAATCCAAAATTATCATACAAGAGGTAAACCGTGGAACACCATTGTTAAAGGAGCATGTTTTGGATTTGACATGAGACCTCACTTTCAAGATTCCACTCCTCCTCTACTAGTAACATAGTTGACAGCTGGACTTTTTGTGCCTCGTCTAGTTACTTGCTGGGCGGTGCCTTTTTATAATCAATTTGTCGGTTCCAAAAAAATAATGAAAGCTATAAATTGGTAGCTAGAAGCTAGAAGCTGAAAGTTGTTGCTTTTATTTGTATAAGCGTGTACAAAACAAATAACATGAAAGTTCTGAACTATGTAAAATTACGTAAAAGACATGAATATAAAGTAAAATTGGAATATAATGATAAAATAATTTTTCTAAACTATAATTATCAAAAGTTAACATCATCCAAAATTTACTACCAAATGCATCGGTTAAACTTCTCGATTAATAAAAACTTTTACTATGTGTAAATGGTGAATTTTTTACAAATAAGTAAATATAACTTTAATTTTGTAAGAAGAAAGGCCAACTATTTTGTATATATTACTAGATTATAACCCGCGTTAAACGCGGGGGACGTATTAAAAAAAAATATAAAAACATTTATATATATTGCATAATAATTATAAAAGAAAGTTTATGGCTATTGTTATTATTGAAATGTGAAAAAGAAACACTGAAATCGATAAATATCTATAAACGTTGCAGGACCTCTTTGTAGACAACGTTTTTTGTTTTATTAGTTGAACGACCTTCCTCGTCACATATGAGTACCTTCAAACCTTTTTGCTTGTTACACGAGAAACAACTACATATAACTGACCATGGGTGAAGACAGGTCTACGCAAACATAATCCAACATTTGATAATAACCGTCCTTGACTTTTGTTAATGGTCATAGCGAAACAAACTGCTATTGGGAATTGCCTACGTTGAAAACGGAATGGAATTTTTTTATCGGATGGGGTCAACTTTATGCGAGGTATATAAGTAGTCTCGTTGAAAAATCTTATTTTGGACTGGTTTTTTCAACAAAACTCCAAACGTGAAGTCTCAATCTTCATGTAGATATCTACTACAAATTCTTGTAGTAATCTCCCTCCCAACAAAATTACATTATAATTTGACCGGATTTGAAACTTATAGCAATAATACTCCCGCATACTTACAGTATTCCGACCTCCTTTTGTATTAGAGTCCACACAATGTTGATGTCGTGAACAAAAAAATGAATGATTTGTACAAACATGTAATCTTTGTTAATTTAACTAAAATTTAAAAATTTATGATATGTGTACCTTCTAAATCATTATGGATGTCTTCGTCGTCGTTAATAATATTATTGATGCGAAATTAATGTCTTGGGATATTAGAATGCCATCCAAACTCACCATTAGGAAAAAATAAAGGATAACACAATGGATCATAACATCCCCAGTAAGATTGAATTGTTCGTGGTTTTTCGGATCTGACATACACGATAATACTTCGTATATATGCAGCTATGTTGTCGTTACCTTCAATCCAAATACCTACGACCTGGAATTTTTATTATGTAAACGATATGATTATATATGGTGTGTAATATATACAGTTGTATGTCATACATGATATTTTTTTTATAATTAGTAGACAATAATTATTATGGTACCTCAGATGTGGTCAGTCTGTTGTATAACCTCTGGTCAAGTTCTACTGATGCATTCAAAATGACTATGTAATTGTCAAGCGGCCCCAGATCGGCAAGTCTTCGAAATATTTGCACGTATGGGTTTGTGGCAAGAACACGGATCAACTTTTGAGCAATTTGTTTATCAATATTCTTCCATTTAAGTCTATGTGACATCTCATAATCAACATCGTAAAAATACAACTGTAAGTACCGAGGTTTTCCATCCCTTGGGATTAACTGATCGGTTCTATGATATATTCCTCCATTCACACAAAAAGTGTATACTCCAGATGTCATATTTGTCATTGTTTTATCCACATCCATGCCTATTGATGCGAATGAAAAGTTGTTGTTGTATGCTCGTATCATGTGTCTAAAGGTCTTGCCTAATTCGTTTCGAGATGTGAAGAGTTCGAGTAATTCTTCGAGAATAGAGGAATATGCCAACTTTGTTTTACCATCCATGCAACAAAAGGTAGGGAATTCAAATTGGAATCGTTTTGCTCCACAATGAACACATGCTTTTTGCCCCTTCAACACACGATGTTCTTTAGGGATACCATTATAAACAAAGTCATATGGATCCTCCTGAAGAATTTTATTACGCGTTGTCGCTGAGTTTTTCTCTTTTCGTCGTTGATAGGCCTTTCGGTTCTGAATCGACCTCCTTTGAGCAGAATCCAATACACTTGTAGGAGTTTTATTTGTAATATCCTTTAGGGTCCTCTCTGATGTACACACATTTGTCATATGTGTCACGTTTTGTCTACTTACTTCTTCATCGGCTATTCGTCTAATCTTGTTATTCTCCTTTCGTCGTTCATAAGATAAATATCTGAATTTCAAATATATAATTTTAAATTATAGCATTAGAATTTCATTTTCCTTGTAATCACATTGTACATTGAAAAGTTTAAAGTACAATCTTATAGTGAAAGTATTTATATAACATGTGCTGTCCAGAAAACCGAATTAAAAATATATAAATTATCCCAAGAAATAACAACCTACTTTAAATTACCCATAACAAATAGAAACTTAATTAAATTTATGATATTAGGATGTTATTTGATGCATTGGTCGAATGTTTAAAAATAATAAAGTTTGTAATGATGAAAAAAATCTGAAAATTTAAAATGTTTTGGTTCTAGTAATATTTTAGTAAATAAAGGATAAATAGAATAAGTTTGAGATAAATAAAAGGATAAGATTAATTTATATATATATATATATATATATATATATATATATATATATGTTGTTTTTTAAGGTAAAATATATTACCAAATAGCCAATGAATATATAATTATTTACCAAAACAGCCCATGAGTTTAATACCAAACAGCCCTTTAATACAATTTTTTGTTATGTAAGTACATTACTTTGAAAAGTATTCAATTTATAACATTGTACTTTCATTTTCTTATAAAACACATGTTGCCTTGTGAAAAGCCGTTTTATAGCAATGTACTTTCAATAATATGCTTTATTACCATAAAAACCAATGAATATAAATATAATACCAATCAGTCCCGTAAATAAAAATGAAAGTACTTTGATAAAAACAAACGTAGGGTGCTATAATAATCAACCAATACAAAGTACATTACTATTATTTGAATTTAAACCTTCATAAAGTAGTATGTCACAATAATTAACCTAATCTATATTTGTAATTTATATTAGATTATACTGATGTAAAGGTCTTCATCTATTTTTTTGTATTCACACAAGAGAGAACCATTGGTGTCGACGATCATCTGTTGGCCATAGTTCACCCACCAATTCATTTGTACATTCTCATTTCCATAGATAATGTATTCTTGTTCCAAGGGTAGTTGTGAAATTTTGTTTTGCATGCAATCTTCTTCATTCATAACTTTCTTATTTGAAACTATAATGACTTCATCTTGTAGGGGTAATTTTGGAATTTTTATTTGCTTGTCATCTTCTGTTTGTGTATTCAAAAACTTCTTTTCATTTTTAGATTTGGTGGTTTGATTGTTGAATGGTTCCACTTGAACCCTTGTAATATCGTAAACATCACCAAATTTGCAGTCTTCACATAACCAATCATTTTTAGGTACTTCATCTTTAATGCTATGCATACAATATGTGTGTTCGGCGCCATCCATACATCTACTACATATAACAAGTAAGTGCTCACAGCCTACATCTCTACATATATCACACACAATGATATCACATAATTGGTCATCAACAACCTCAACATCCATTACCCTGAACATATAACTTGCAAAAAACCCTAAACCTGAAAAAAAATCTAGTGTTTCACCTAACACCCTATTTTTAGAAAGAAAATTATGAATATTGAAAAAATTGTAAATAAAATTACCCAATATATTTGTTATGCATGAACCGAGAAAGAGAGGCAATATGTCTGCTACCTGTTTATGTATATGTTTCTAGACATGTAAACAAAAAACACAATCATTCAATTAAAGAGAGTTAGAATGTATATTAATTACATTTCATAAAGAAATTACCTAATAAAATTTATGTTTTAGGCAGGAACTGAGAAGGAGAGAGTGCAGGGAAAAAAAGAAGGCTAAAATGTTGAATATTTCGGTCCTGTTAACACAAAAAACACACAGAGACACCATTAAAGATAAGAGAGAGAGGGAGTTTGTATATATATGTATTTGTTTTATATTTTATTAGAGAGAGAGAGAGAGAGTGAGTGAGTGAATTATATTGTGTTAGTATGTAAACACAGGCACACACAGTCACAAACACCATTTAACATACCTGCTATGTTTGTTTTTTCTACAGGAACCGAGATCAGATCCTGTTAACACAAACAACACATAGACAACATTAAAGAAAAGAGATAGATAAAGAGAGAGAGAAGGGGGAGTTTGTATATTTATGTATTTGTATTCTGTTGTATTAGAGAGAGAGAGAGAGAGAGAGAGAGTTATATTGTGTATGTAAACACAGGCACACACAGTCACAAACACCATTGAGCATACCTGCTATGTGTTTTTTCTGCAGTATCCGAGAGAGATTGAGAGTGAGTTTATGTATTGGACAAAAAAACACAAACACGCATACAAATTATGTGAATTCACAAATAACACAAACCTGTTGCGGCTTATGTATGCAAAAGACACACACATACAACCAATCATATTCATAAAGAACAATGATTATTTTTCTTCTGTAGTAATCGAGAAAAAGAATGAATTTTAGATATTAGGGTTTTGGATGATCAAAGATTTACGGTTTCAAGAATTATAGGATAGGAAGATTTGGTAATTTATAGTGGATTAGATCACCAAAAATATAGGAAATGTAAGTATACATGGGACTTAGTCAATAAACCGTGATTATTATTTTGACTTTTTCTAATATTGATCAAACCAATATCCAAGATTACTCAATGCTTAAAATGATTGTAAACAGTGCCTAAGGGCTTGTACGACTTAAAACTCAACATTTGACTATAAAATCAAAGCTCAGATTTTGAATTTTTAAATTTAAGATAAGATTGATTATGTGTATCTCATTTCGAAATTCAAGTTTGTTTATTCTTATCTCTTAAATATCGAATGTGATTCTTATCCCTTAAATATCGGATGTGAAGCTAACGGAACTCATCTCGAAATTGAATTAGTCAAAAATTGAAACCATATTCTCTCTTATCATGCCTAATGAACCAGTCACAATTAATGTCTTCGCTGCTTCTTCATGCTCTCCATCTCTTCGGACCCAATCGACCCTCACTGATGCCCTACCCCCATTGCGTTCTTCCCTTCAAACTGTCGAACCCAGGAGACCACATCGGTTTGCGAAGCCGACCGACGAATAATCGCTGCTTCTCCCTACCATTTGTTCGGCCTCATCGACCACCGACGATGCTCCCTTTGACGAAATTGCCACCACTGGACCAAGAACCACCACCGTCACTTTCTTATTTCCTCAAATCAGATGAAAACCGGATTAGCATCTCTGATTTACCCACAGCTGATGCCCATTGGGGCTGCAATATTGCTATTCAATGTAACCTAATAAATTGAACGGAAATAATGAAATAATCCAAGGTTAGTAACGTAGGTGAATCAAGAAAACTTGTCGAACTAAAAGTTTATACATACTAAATTACAAAATCAAAGCGACTGATCGAACCCAAATGACATCTAAAGTGGAAACCCTTTCCCCCAAACACAAAACCCTTTCTGTGTCTTCTGATTGGGTCCTCAAGAAGAAGATACAATAAATATGTCCGTATGAATGACTCGTGAAGAAGAAGATTGAATAAAGGTGAAGGTGAGGGAAGATGATGGTAACAAATTGCTACCGAAGTAGGAGGAGACTAATACGCAGGGGTTTGACGAAGGTTGATATAAGGCGTTACAAAATGGCGTAGGCGTGTTAATTTGTTTTGTGTGAGGATGAGATGACATCATCAAAATGATCCTAGGGTTGAGATGAATGAATGAAACCCAATAAATGGCCCTGATTTTGCAAGTGATGTCATTAGGTTTCTGGTTTAATATATATAGAGATAAGTGTTTAGACGTTTTAAAATAAGAAATATATGATTGTATGATATTAATTTTGGTATATAAGTTCATATAATAAGTATTTGTTATTTTGTTACGTAAAGATTAATAAATTATAAAAAACGTTGATATGATTGTTTTAAATAAAGACATGATAATTGTTAAACTATATTATATTTAATCGCATAAGATATATTTTGTTACAAATAAGGACATCAGATTATTAAAATATATTTATATATAATCGTATAAGATAATTATCATAAGTATAAATATGATTTATTTATTTTAAAAAATATTTAAGTCATTTGTTAAAATTTAAAAAGATTATTTTGTTAAATGCTAGTTGATGTAGAAACTAAAAGCTCCAAAAGACTTATGTGTTCAACAGGCCCGAACATCTTGAGTTCTAACTCCAAATTAAGACCATACATCTTATAATGTTTTAGTGAAAATAACATATGCCATGACTTTTATTTTTAAAGTTTAATATTATTAATTTTTTACTCACCGCTCAACTCATTAAACCATATAATTTATTTATTTTTTGTTGACTATTTAATATATATTGAGCGGTTAATATATTTTTATGTTTTATACATTTAACTCATACTCCTTTAATCCATATTTCATTTTACCTTTATAATTATAGTGTAGTTTTAAATATTATTTATTATTTTACTAAATAATTATTTATATTTATTATATAATAACAATTCAATTGTGAAATATAAATTTATAATGATTATATAGTATTTTCAATACTTTTACTAATTATAGTGTATTGATTTTTTTATTATTTTATTTTTTTATTATTTTATTTTTTTTGTATCTTATGTTTATAAAATCAAGACCTAACATACTTGTATTTATATGTTTGGCTTTTTGTGACATTTATATTGTGTTAAAATATGTTGTATGTTTAAAAATAACAAATTAAATGATGGGAGGGGGGTGATGTGTACTGAATTATATCTATCTAATTTTAAAATTTATAACCTAACTACTTATTTATTAATGCACCTATAGGCAGTGTACCAAGTCAGTTTATAGTATATTAAAGTAAGTTGGGTATCGTACACAGGAAAAGATTCAGTATATTAAAATAATTAAAAAAATTAATCTAAAAGCAAATAATTAAAATGGGTTTTTATTTGATTTTGCAAGTTCAAATTAACTTAAAACTATCAAACACTTAACTAAAAATGTTTGTATTCAAGATATTAAAAACACTTTCGTTTAGTTTCGAATCCACTTTTTTCCTATGGTTAGTTCTTATTTATTGATTAATAAAGTTGGTAACCAATTTATATGTAATTAGCAACCTTGGTCCAATCTACTAATATTTTTACCAATTCATGTACTACTATGTAATGGTCATACACAAGCAAACACATAATTGATTAGTAATGATAATTTGGCAATGTAAGATATGTCTAGATAATAATCTATGGTCAAAACAATTAATCAAACACAATTATGATCAAATTATGTTCTCCAACACAGCTAAAGTTGTTATCTTTATTACACAAACTAAGATGTGGTTAATCCTAGCTCTAGCAATTTAATGGTCACTAAATTAGTAGGTAAGCAAGTTCATGCAATTTAATAGTCACTAAACTACACTTAACTTGAATTAAAGCAACAAATATGAAAAATTTAACATGCTAGGTAATGATAATCAAACACATGCATAAACCAAATTCATATAATCCATAAAATAAGAGACTAACTCATAGTTTTAGGTTTCATCTAACTAAACGAAAGTCTACTAAATTAACTTCTCATGGAATAAGGTAAACACATTAGATCATAAGAATTCAGCATGATTGAATTAAAGCAAACCGAATGTGATGTGTAGTCTTCAAATCTTCAAACTCAAAAGATCTCTCCTTCAAATAGTTGAATTTCGCAGGTTTCTAGTCTCTAAAATCGACTATCTCTCTAGAATATCTCCAATCCAACCTCTCAAAGTCGATATGCAAAGAGATATTTATAGTTTCCAAAAATTGCGTCTCGCGTCGTGAGAATTAATGTCTCACGTCGTGATGTTAGTCGAATTCGTGTTCGGCAAGGAAACTGCATCCCGCGTAGCTTTCTTCTGGAAGAATCAATCTCACGTCGTGAGATTAAACTTCGCATGTCGCGAGCACAGGGAACTAGCATTTGGCACAAAAACGAAAGTCGTCCGAAATTTTGTCTAGTGTTCAGAAAATTTTGAATCTCGTCAATCGGTGTTACGAGTCATGAGATATAGCCAAAACACTGACGAGGGGTCAAACTGTCCCGCAAAATCCTTTTTGCGTCTTTTTAGCTCCTTTCTCCTCCTTTTGCATTCCAGCTACCATTTCCTGCTTCCAGCTCCCCGCATGCTTCCTTTTTGTCCCGAGCAAGTCTTCGCCACTACAAAACATATTTTAGACATAATAAGTATCTTTTGTTCCACATTAAGCATAATTGTAGCTAAAAGTATTAGAAATATGCATTAAATATATAGTTAATTATGCACATATCAAAATACCCCACACATGGCCTTTGCTTGCCCCCCAAGCAAAACTAATCTTTTAAGTTAAACTTTCATTACCAACATCACATAAGATAATCCATTTATGTCACACCCCCAAACCAAGGATGACGGAAACGTCCGGGGGTGGAGGACTTCATGTATAGTATCACAACAACGAATTTAATAGTGCTCAAAGTAAATACAACCATCATAAATATAATTGAAAAGGTTACACCATGGAATAAGTTTACATGTTTCAAAATCAATTACATTATGATGACAAAATGAACTGTTTGACGATTTATCGTCCCATCCTCAAAATGCTGTTGGTTTTCCTGTTTCACTGATTTCCTGAGAATACAAGTAGTTTTGAAAAAGTGTCAACAATTAAGTTGGTGAGTTCATAAGAGTTTTGTTTGAGAAAGAAACCGTTTTCCTTGTGAAAGCGATAGAGTATGATTTCCAGAAAATCCAATATTTTCTTAGTTAAGTGTGGAATGAATGCTTCTATGTTATGCGATAATGAACCCTAGAAGGACCCATAGATTCCTTCTATAATCGTCCAACGTATATAAATTATATAAAATTTAAGTTAAATAAACCGTTGAATATAATGGGTCTGCCCTAGGTCCACAACCAAACAAGGAACAGGTGATAAGGCGGGCCCACCAATTCTAAGTCGATTGTGACTAGATTCTTATATAACTGTAGCATATACACTTAGCAATTATAGCTGAAGTCTAACAATTCTAGATAAAATGTAGTTTAACAGAAATATGTTTCCAAAGAAAATCCAATATTTTCCTTATAAAAGTTATGTAGCCTTAGGTGTCCAGACCGAAATATACAAGTATTTTTCCATACTTAAAGTAATTCATGTGAGTTAAATTGACATAACTCGCTAATTTAAAAGTAAAACCCGTAAATCTTATGATTTGTTAATACCACATGTGAGCTATTATAACCATGCTAAGACTCAAACGGCCTCGTAATACGACGTTCTTCAAGCGTCGCAAGTTAAATGACACTTGTCACCTCAGACCTGCCGGTCTAGCTGTTGCATGCAGCTCGGGTGTGGGCTTGTCAGACCCAATATAGATCTATACACAACTATCACGCTCTCCCTACAAGAGACTCTGGTTACAATTTACAGGACTTTTGACTTTTTTACCATGAAGGTAACACGAAGCGAATGTCTCACAAATTTATTCATTAACGGACTTACGTGAACTGAACTGAAAACCTTTGGTAAATGAGTTTGAAATGTAAATGATACATAACCTATACCTATTATAGTTTATCCAAAACGTTTGTAATGTAAAAGAACCCCTTTTATGAAAACACATTAGTGCTATGATTCCATAAACTATTACTATTATGTAATATATGAAAAAAAACCCATTTGTTTTGAGAGTAAAACCCTTCTCATGTAGCAAAATTCCATAAACTATGCTTATTATAGCTTATTATATGTGTTCGAAATGAATGAAGAATCCTTATCATGAATGACTAAATTTTAGTTTATGATGATAAACTAACCAGAAAATACATTCAATATTTAGAACTTATTGTTATACACTTTGCTCAACATAATACAAAGTGTTATGAAAGTTATAAGCTGTTAACTAGTTTTTAACCTTTCTGCACTGTTTTAGAAAAATCATAGAAAAATTATACGAAGTCGAAAACTGAATCCGTAAATTCTGAGAGTTCATAAACTATGTCTAGTTTATTCATAATTTTTATTATGATTTTTAGAAGTCTTTAACTTGTGTTAAAATGTTCATATTCACAGACTGGTCCGAATTCGTTTATGAAATGGTAGGCAGTTTTGTAAAAATCACCATAAATCGTAGAAAAATCGTATGGAGATGTGCAAGTAGTCATTTTAAAGGTACGAACCTGAACTATTTTTATATTACATAGTTTTGAAAGACATTAAGTTTAAGATAGTCAAAACAGTCCGTGAATAAGACTCCACTTTTCTGATGAAAGATGTTGTTTGAGTTTAGTTAAGTTTTTGGTGTTTTAACTTGTATTACCCCCACCCCCCACCCCCCACCCCCTAAAACTTGAAGAAAACATGAAAATATAGGGGTATGAACTCACCTTGAGTGATTTCAGTAGATGGATGATGGAGAAAAGAAGTGTTCAACTCAAGAACACTTGGGAGATGCTTGAAGATTTGAAGATCTAACAACAAATATGACGATATTTGTGTAAGCAATCTATGATTTGGATGAAGGATAGTAGAATATATAAGTGTAGGAGGAAGATACTTACCAAATGTAGAAGAAAAGCTTGGAGAATAGCCTTGAATCTCGAAATTTAGAGAGAGAAAGTGAGAGAGAATGAAGTTTGTTCTTTGGTGGAAAATGAGAGAAATGTGAGGAGAGAGGATGGATTTCCAGCTCTTGACCAAGTGTGTGGCTGAAAAATGGTAGGAAAAATACTATGGAATGACTAGGTATGGAGGAAGGACAAGGGGTTGTACTATGAAGGTATGGGGAGGTTGCTTGTGTCCTTGTCCAAAGGATAAGTCAACACTCCACCTAAATATCTCACCAAATAGATTTTATTCTTAGGCAAGGATTTTCCCCAAAATATAGATAAAATATGAATATTTAGGGTTTTATATGTCAAAATACGAGTTTGGGTGAAAATCCCACGTTAAAATAATTAAAAACGGGCTTAAAATGCTAAAAATATTGAAAACCGGGTGGAATTTGCTGAAATCCGAAATTGGGGCCGAAGGTCGCGAAGGCTCGGTCTTAGCAGCACTAGAACCGAAGGTAGAAGAGGAACCGAGAGTAGGGTTCGGCTGCGCAGGATCGCCTCTCGGACCGAATGTGCACTCCTCTCGGACCGAAGGTGGGAAGGGAAGAGCCGAATGTCAGGTATCGGTTCGGAATTGTCAGGGGACCGAAATAGTGATGGGTTTTTGAGCATTCTAACACTTCCTAAGTGTACATGCAACCCTAATAACCTTGAATCTATGTTTTCTCTATATACATGCAAATTTCTTTTTCAAGGTTATTTCCTAACTAGCATGGCATGGGGATTACATAGAACATAAAACTAGTAGAAATACATACCTTGTTGTTGCTTGGATTCCTTCAAGACTTTGTGAGCCTAGCACCCCAAATGTTGTGCCTCAAATGCTTCACACAACACCACAAGACTTGGAATAACTTGAGAGAATGTCACTTAGCCTCAAAATCGGTTATGCCCTCTCTAGTGACACTAGGTCACGATTTTGCTAGCCATAGGGTTCCTTTTATAGTGTTGTCACAATTAGGGTTTACACATGAATGCCCTTAATTGTCATGACTCTTGATTTCTCATGACCCATGGGTTTGTAACTCCCATGGACTATCCATGGAGCTCCATATGGTTATAACTAAACCCATAAACCATGGATCATTAATCCACCATAAAAGAATTGATGATTGTCATAATCAACCCTATATATTTAATTAGTCTCACTTTGATCACCAAATTAATACTAGATTAATACTTGATCAATACTAATTAAATAATATTATTATTAATATATTAGAACTTATAATATATTAACAATCATAAGTGCCTTATTCTCTCATCTAGTCTATCCAAGTATTGCAATGCCATGCAACCCAAATGGACCATGCCGGGTCGGGTCAAGTACATACCAAATAAAGTTATGGACTTAGACACTATATCCAACAGTCTCCCACTTGGATAAGTCTAATAACTATATTTGCAAATATGACTTCAAAATCCGACTAGCAATCGTAGCTCTTTCAAAGTCTCTCGGAACTGAGATGATGATGATACGCCATTTAAGATAAGTGATCATATAATCCTCTGTTCTCATGATATCAGCCGGACAAACACATGGAACATGGTCTTACTTATTGTCCAGCATTTGTTTCTCGATCTCTGATTTGTTTCGACATAGAACTAAATTGAACACATCAATTAGGTTCTGACCGGGCCCGGTATATAGGTCAAAACCAAATCATCGAGGGGCCCAGATATCGCTTCTATTTCTAGAAGGAACAGATAAACTTCGACTGATATGCTTGTACTAACTACTTGTTGAATTATTCACAAAGGCACGTTTTATGACATCGAGTTACCAATGCGTTTTCGTGCAATCAATGAATAACCAACTCATAGTCAACAACTCATATCTCTAGGTTTGAAGATTTATATGATATTACCGTCTCACGATCACTCGAGATAAATTCCATGAAGTGATGCAAGTGAGCGTGGGTTGGATCCAATACTCAGCCCTTATGAGTACTCATGAATGTTGTAGCAACCATTGCATTGTCCAAAGCACTTTTAGACAAATCATACAAGCCAAATTCATGACAGTCTTAAATCAATACTTACTTCCAAAGTTTGACTGACTGTGGATGGTTTGAATAATAACATAATTATTCTGGAAGTAAAAACATGCAAAATTGAAACATAGTAAACAATCAACACAAGATAGTAACACCTTACTCATAAATAAATAACAACTTTTATTTATCATCAAATGTCAATTACATTTTACAAGTTTCAGGAATCTAATTATTGAAACTAATATCATCCTTCAGCCCAATGCGCCTCGCATGCTGTAAATGCTTAACCCTGCTTAGTCCCTTCGTGAGGGGATCTGCCGGGTTCTCATCTGATGATACCCTCTTAGCCACGAGGAGTCCTTCTTCTATTCGATGTCTGATGAAATGGTATTTTTTGTCAATGTGCCTAGATCTCCCGTGATCTCTCGGTTCCTTAGCCAAAGCAACCGCACTTTCGCTGTCACAGAAAATTTCCATTGGCTCCTTTATAGCTGGTACAACTCCAAGGTCTCCGATGAAGTTCTTTAGCCATATCGCCTCCTTAGCTGCTTCACTTGCTGTTATGTACTCTGATTCACAAGTAGAATCAGCTACTGTCTCCTGCTTGGAACTTTTCCAAGTAATTTCCCCTCCATTTAGGATAAAGACCCAGCCTGACTGAGAGCGGAAATTATCCCTATCAGTCTGGAAGCTAGCATCGCTATATCCTTCCACTCTCAAGTCATCACTGCCTCCGAGGGTAAGGACCCAATCCTTAGTCCTCCGCAGATACTTGAGAATGTTCTTTACCGCTGTCCAGTGTGCCTTGCCAGGGTTCCCTTGATATCTACTGACCATGCTCAAAGCAAAGGCCACATCAGGGCGAGTACAAGTCATAGCATACATGATCGAGCCCACAGCGGAAGCATATGGTATATGACTCATTTCAGCTATCTCAGCCTCTGTACTCGGACTCTGAGTTTTACTCAGCTTGGCATTACTCTGGATTGGTAATTCTCCTTTCTTGGAATCTTGCATACTGAACCTCTTCAGCACCTTATCCAAGTAAGTACTTTGACTAAGTCCAATTAGTCTCTTACTCCTATCTCTCAATATCCTTATACCTAGGATATAGGCAGCTTCCCCAAGGTCCTTCATAGCGAAACACTTCCCAAGCCAGGACTTAACCTCCTGCAAGGTTGGGACGTCGTTTCCTATGAGAAGTATGTCATCCACATACAACACCAAGAAGCTAACTATGCTCCCACTAGCCCTGACATACACACAAGACTCATCCTCACTCCTAGAAAAGCCAAACTCTTTGACTTTCTCATCAAAGCAAAGATTCCATCTGTGAGATGCTTGTTTCAATCCATAAATGGATTTATCAAGCTTACACACTCTATTAGGGTATCTTGTATAGACAAAACCCTCTGGTTGAGCCATGTAAGCATCCACAGCCAACTTTCCATTAAGGAAAGCGGTTTTGACATCCATTTGCCATATTTCATAATCATGAAATGCAACTATGGCTAACAATACTCTAATAGACTTAATCTTAGCTACTGGTGAGAAGGTCTCATCATAGTCAACTCCCGGAGTTTGAGTAAAGCCCTTTGCAACCAGTCGCGCTTTGTAAGTATGTACCTTCCCATCCATGTCGGTCTTCTTCTTGAAGATCCATTTGCACCCAACTGTCTTACGACCTGGTACATTGTCAACCAAGTTCCAAACTTGATTGTCATACATGGACTAAATCTCGCTGTCCATAGCCTCCTTCCATTTAGCAGACTCAGGGCCTGCCATGGCTTCCCTGTAATTATTAGGTTCATCCAAATCTATTAGTGTACTATCACTAATAAATGTATCACCTTCAGTGGTGATGTGATAACCATAATAAAAATCAGGTGTGTTCCTCACCCTAGTGGAACGTCTTGGAGGTACAGACTCATCTATCGGATCAACAGGAGTTTCCTCCTCAGGTTGGTCGATAGCATTTGAGGTTCCTTCACCACTTGACTCTTGAAGCTCTTCAAGGTCAATTTGCCTCCCACTGTCCCCTTGGCTTATGAATTCTCTCTCACGAAAGACTCCTCTTCTTGCTACAAAGACCACATTATCACTGGGTCTGTAGAAGAGGTAACCAAAGGATCTATGTGGGTAGCCGATGAAAATACACCTCTCACTTCGAGGTTCAAGCTTATCATGAGTCTCACGCCTCACGAAAGCTTCACAAACCCAAATCTTGATGTGGTCCAAATTGGGAACTTTCCCAGTCCACATCTCGTGAGGTGTTTTGGCAACCTTTTTAGTAGGGACTAGATTAAGGATATGGGCGGCAGTCCCTAAGGCATACCCCCAGAAAGAGATTGGTAACGAAGCTCGACTCATCATGGAACGAACCATATCCAGCAAGGTTCGATTGCGCCTCTCAGCTACACCATTCAACTGTGGTGTTCTGGGAGGTGTCAATTGTGAGACAATCCCACATTCCTTAAGATAGTCAAGGAACTCAATGCTAAGATACTCTCCTCCCCGATCGGATCAGAGCATCTTGATGTTCCTGCCCAATTGATTCTCGACTTCCTGCTTAAACTCTTTGAATTTTTCAAAGGTTTCTGACTTATGCTTGATTAAGTAAATATATCCATATCTACTGTAATCATCAGTAAAAGTCACATAATAGCGATTAGCATCCCTTGTAGCAACTCTGAAGGGCCCACACATCCGTGTGTACAAGGTCCAACAAACCTTCACCCCTATCACAAGTACCTGTGAAGGGTGACTTTGTCATTTTTCCAAGTAAACAAGACTCGCAACTATCATCTGACTTGAGGTCAAATGATTCCAAGACTCCAGCCTTTTGGAGTTGGCCTATGCGCTTCTTGTTAACATGTCCAAGACGACAATGCCACAAGGATGCTTTATCCAAGCTATCTGAAGAATCAATATACAACACATTATTTCCTAGATTGTCTACAACATTCACGGCTTCATATACACCATCACAAGGTAATGCTTTAAAGTAAAATACATCATTGTAATAAACATTAATAGCACCATTTTTATTATCAAATGAAAATGAAAAACCTTGTTTGTACAAGCCATGAAAAGAAATAATATTTCTCGCCATTTCGGGCGAGTAACAACACTTATTCAAATCTAACATTAACCCATTATTAAGCAATAAAGAATAAACTCCTATCTTGGTAACAGGTGATGCTTTCCTGTTGCCCGTGACTAAGTTTATCTTCCCGTGCTCCACTTGCTCACTTCTTCTTAGTGCCTGCAAATCAGTACAAATGTGAATACCACAACCTGTATCAAGCACCCAAGAATTAGCATTAGATGAGTTATTAGACAATATTGTGTAAATACCTGCATGGGTGGGTTTAACCTTCCCATCCTTTACATCTTGCAGATATTTAGGGCAGCTTCGCTTGAAGTGTCCCTTATCCTGGAAATAGAAGCACTGTGCTTCCTTTGGGTTTGAAGAAGGAGTAATGGGACCTTTCTTTGTCCCACTTGAAGAGGAACCATCAAGAGTCTTACCCTTGGTACCCTTCGAAGGGCTTTTCCTCTTCTTACCCTTTCCCTGCCCAATAGCCAGAACAGGGGCTGTTGAAGGAGTAGAAGTAGCAACCGCTTTACCCTTAAGGCCATTTTCAGCTGTCCTTAAGAGTCCTTGAAGTTTGCTAAGTGTGACTTCCTCCTTGTTCATATGATAAGTCATACGAAATTGATCATAACTTGGAGGTAAGGAATGGAGAATGATGTCAATCGCCATTTCCTCAGGAAAGTCAACATTTAGCTTCAGCAACCGGTCAATGAACCTTTGCATCTTCTGCAAGTGACCGGTGATGGGTTCACCATCCTTCATCCTTGCAGTTATCATGGAGGAGATGATTTCATACCTCTCCTGACGCGCGCTCTGATGGTACCTTTCCATCAGATCCAGGTGCATCTCATAGGGGTAGAAATCTTCATAGGATTTTTGAAGTTCAGGAGTCATGGTGGCCATCATGATGCATGCTACTTTAGTAGCATCCTTTTCATGTGCAACAAACTCTGCAAACTCTTCAGGAGTAGCAGTGGCTTCACTCACAACCTTCAGCTCCCTATCGAGGACATATTCTTTGTCCTCATAGCGGGTAATCATTCTGATGTTTCTGATCCACTCATTGAAATTAGATCCATCAAAGATGACCTTACCACACAAGTTCATAAGGGAAAAGGAGCCTGTTGGGTTTGAGCCAGAAACATTGTTGGAAGACATCTGAAAGGAAAGAAAGACAAGTTTCATTAGATTAGGAATCCTTAATAATTCACCCAAATGAAATATTAAGGCTAGGATCCAACAAACTATTTATAGTTGGAAGAGGGATGCCGTAATCCATACTATAAAATATTTGAAGGTAGGTAAATGACGATTTACCAATTTCCACCATAAGAACGAAATATTTTATTATTAGGTTTTATTGGTTTTGAAACTCCTAGATCTTTTGAGATACATTGAACTTTTCAATGGCATGTTTGAATCTCGATTGTGTCCTCTCAAGTTTGTGACTGGGATGCCGAGGATCACAAACAAGGTGTGAATAACCATACAAATTGACTTGGTACCCTCAACAATATTACCTAATCGATGTGCCGGTTAACCACACACGCTCCACCGATCTATAATAAAGTTAAGTTACCCTTTGCCACTCTTACTAGTCCATGTTAGTGTGCCGGTTAACCACACACGCTCCACTAACGACTTGGTAAGGTACAAAGTGTAATTTTATGGGCTAGCACCAATTTCACATTTTCCTAAAGTAACTAAGATTGGGAATTTATAATGTATAGTTACTTTATAATTCATTATACTTTTAACGAGTATTTAAAGTCGTATCCTACCCGTTCGGCTAACGACCCTCCACCGATCAAGGAAGCGGTGGGTGAGAGTGGACACCCATTAAGTCACCATTTTATAGGCAACAACCTTATACCCCCCTTATAGACCGGCTTCGTGAATGAGGCCTACTAACGGTAAGAATGACATATTCTTATACATATCTATATAATAAAATTATAATAATAGTATAAGTGTTGATTTTTTAAACTTTTTAAAAATCTAAGGTTTAATTTGGAATTAAAGTATTAAAGTGTAAGACTTTTCAAATTCCAAAACTTGAGGGCAAGATTTGAAACTATTCCAAGTCTCTTCAATTTGTAACTTATGAGTTTTAATGGTTCATAAAAATGAAGACTCTTCATTTTATGAAACCTCTTTAGTTCTTTAATCATAATTAAAAGAAGTGACTTTTGGTTATCCATAACTTGAGGACAAGTTATGGACACCATCATAGCCATTAAGATCATGAATTAAACACACATGGTGGTTACACATAATTCCTATGATCTTCTAAACTCATATGAACACAAATTCATGTCAAGCAATTTCAAGAAAATCATATAAACATATACAATACTTGAAAATTGATAAAAGTCATGTAAAATGGGTTAACATAATCATTATCATTTTGAAAAACAGATTTTACAAGTCCAAAACAGATTGGGATAATGATCTTAATCCATTTCCAGCAACAAAACTCGAAAAAACTGCCCAGCACGCTCCTACTCGCCGAGTGCATTATTCTACTCGTCGAGTAGGATGAATTTGTTCATGGACTCGGCGAGTCCTCCCCATGGACTCGGCGAGTCCAGTCGTCAGAATGCAGAATTTTCGATTTTTAAGCAGTTTTGCATCAAGTATACAGAAAACAAACCTGGCTCTGATACCACTGATGGGTTTTTGAGCATTCTAACACTTCCTAAGTGTACATGCAACCCTAATAACCTTGAATCTATGTTTTCTCTATATACATGCAAATTTCTTTTTCAAGGTTATTTCCTAACTAGCATGGCATGGGGATTACATAGAACATAAAACTAGTAGAAATACATACCTTATTGTTGCTTGGATTCCTTCAAGACTTTGTGAGCCTAGCACCCCAAATGTTGTGCCTCAAATGCTTCACACAACACCACAAGACTTGGAATAACTTGAGAGAATGTCACTTAGCCTCAAAATCGGTTATGCCCTCTCTAGTAACACTAGGTCACGATTTTGCTAGCCATAGGGTTCCTTTTATAGTGTTGTCACAATTAGGGTTTACACATGAATGCCCTTAATTGTCATGACTCTTGATTTCTCATGACCCATGGGTTTGTAACTCCCATGGACTATCCATGGAGCTCCATATGGTTATAACTAAACCCATAAACCATGGATCATTAATCCACCATAAAAGAATTGATGATTGTCATAATCAACCCTATATATTTAATTAGTCTCACTTTGATCACCAAATTAATACTAGATTAATACTTGATCAATACTAATTAAATAATACTATTATTAATATATTAGAACTTATAATATATTAACAATCATAAGTGCCTTATTCTCTCATCTAGTCTATCCAAGTATTGCAATGCCATGCAACCCAAATGGACCATGCCGGGTCGGGTCAAGTACATACTAAATAAAGTTATGGACTTAGACACTATATCCAACAAATAGACCGAACCCTCGGTCCCTTTCGGCTGAGAGGGTTTCGGTTCTGATGCAAGGTTTCGGTTCTCAGGAGGTTCGGCTCCTAAGAAGGGTTCGGCTCCTTAAGAGGGTTCGGCTCCTTAAGAGGTTTCGGTTCCTTAAGAGGGTTCGGCTCCTTAAGGCTGTTTTTCGCGTAGTCTTCCGTTTTCGATCTGTTTTCGTCAAATTCAAGGGTCGGGATGCCCCGAGTGATTATAAAAAGTTGAGAGAGATTTTGAGAGATTTGGGAGAGATTTCATACTCTTGGAGAGATTTCTCATACAGAGAGAGATCTGGGAGAGATTTCACATTCTTGGAGAGATTTCTCATGCAGAGAGAGATCTAGGAGAGATTTCACATACTTGGAGAGATTTGGGAGAGATTTCACATTCTTGGAGAGATTTCTCATACAGAGAGAGATATGGGAGAGATTTCACATACTTGGAGAGATTTGGGAGAGATTTCCCATTCTTGGATAGATTTCTCATACAGAGAGAGATCTGGGAGAGATTTCACATACTTGGAGAGATTTGGGAGAGATTTCTCATTCTTGGAGAGATTTCTCATACAGAGAGAGATTTGGGAGAGATTTCACATTCTTGGAGAGATTTCTCATACAGAGAGAGATCTGGGAGAGATTTTACATACTTGGAGAGATTTGGGAGAGATTTCCCATTCTTGGAGAGATTTCTCATACAGAGAGAGATTTAGGAGAGATTTCACATACTTGAAGAGATTTCTCCTACTTAGAGAGTTTTGGGAGAGTTACAGTGAAAGAGATTGGTAGAGACTTCTTTTGTGACCTTTTTGAGTGTTTGGCTTCGCAACGCAAGGTTTGTAAACCTCGTTAAGTCTCGTTATGATTGTTATATGCCCCCGAGGGGTATGGAATAACGTTTTATCGAGTAGTTCCATCACTTGTCCTGATTAGGGTTTAAGATTTCCGAACACGTGAAAAGTCTAAGCGATACTTTGTATTAAGATTGCGAGTTGCTCAATAAGAAACATAATGGAAACCCTAATATACAAGGGTTAGATGAGTTGACCGGTTTGACTTGTTGACTTTGACTTGGCCAAAAATTAACGGTTGTCACATCATCCCCCCGTTAGAAAGAATTTCGTCCCGAAATTAGCGTTTCGACTGGGACTTCAAGAATATGGAGGAAAGATGGGGGAAACTTTTCGTAGTATAAGAAATTGATATGGCGGGGACCAACCCGCCTGATGTTAAATGACGACCTTGGAATTTCTTATTGTAACTTGAGCTGAGTCGATTTAAAAGGAGTTATTGTTTTGGAATGATAGTGTATTCTACGTGTGCCTTTATGCTCCCTGTTTTATCCTTGGTATTACTACTATGAATATTTTATAATGTAGTTAGCGAGGACTAGCATTACGAGCGTTTCAACAATTTGTGATGAAATTTGCATTATAAATTCTACCAGTTTTTTTTTTTTTTTTTTTTTTTTTTTTTTTTTTTTTTTTTTTTTACAATCGCTTGTTGTAAACTAGTCGTATATCATTAAGTTACTTATTCGGGTTTTGCCGTGTTCTCGAGATGCTTTCAGCCTTTCTCGAACTTGTACTAAGTCATAAGTGATAACTTCTCTTTGGAGCGCCGCATAGGGCATGCTTTAGTGTTTCTCGTTTGATTAGATCGGTAGGGAGCATATGGGTTTGGTTTACACGGCTAAACTTATTTGGGTGGTAGAACGTTCACTCGCACTCCTGGGTAGCCTTGTCCCGCAGTTCAAGGTAGGACTCGTACCTAGTCCATCCATCATTTACTTGCGCATATAGGTCATATGTAATTAAGGTTGGTAAGATAGTTGGATAGGTGACTCTATCCCAAGTCCACAACCAGACAAGGAACAGGAAATAGGGCGGAAGCACACATCCAATGTCCGTAGAATCTTAATTATACATTATCCTCGCGTATACACGTAGTAGTGGTAGACTAACCGTATTCGTCCCAAGCTTCTGTGCTTGAACTTTGTCTGCTGCGTGAAGGGTCTCCTGGAAATACTTGTGGTAAGGTTTCGGAAGGTATAATACTCCTCTGGTGAGTGTTTTGGGGTTTCACAGCGAGAGATGACCCGGAGGTCCGTGCTGGATATGTTTAAGGGAGACGAAGGTTTCGATATTCGGTGGGTTAGGTGAAGGGTTCTTTCGTAGCCGTTAAATCGGGAAGATGAGGACTATACCAATCGAAATTGAATGATGACAACAGTATCTTTTTAGGTAAAACATGTGTTAAGCTGTATTCGTAAGAAGTGCTCATTAGGGTGATAGAGTATCTTGTGTTCCTTTTCAGTGTGTTCCGTTTTGTTCGATGTTATTATTACTGCAGATGATTCATACCACAGCGTCTAGCACTGGTAGTGAGTGTGTTCTGATAGCTAGCAATGATACTTGATATCATGATCCCTGAGAGGTCACTCTATGATCGAGCGGTATATGTACGTCGTATGTAATTTGATATTGGTGAAATCGTCGAGTGGGTGGCTCCACCTTAATCCCACTACTAGACATGGAACAGGAGTCAGGATGGAATCATTTGCTTTAAGTCTTTAGTATTTTGATTATAATTAATCCCGATGTATGTGAAAAGTCATCACAGCTTACAGGTAATGATCCTAAGGTCATATATGAGTGTCTTTGATTTGATTTGAACGAGAGAGTATTTTAACTACTTTTAGAAAGACCATAATTTTAGCAAGCATACCAAATTCATTACAAACATATGGTACTTAAACGTTTTGTGGTTGGGAACATTACAAAAGTCCTAATAGGGTTCCCTTGTTGCTCCTGTTGTTTTGTTCATCACACTCCTCCTGCTCCCCCGTTATTCTTCTCAGTTGGACATTCTCTCTTGAAGTGTCCCGTTTCACCGCATAGGTAGCATCCTGGGCCTACCTTGGTGTTGGTGGTTGAAGCGAGGTGCTGGGTCTGGTTTCTGCAGAAGCGGGCAGCATGTCCGTTCTTGTTGCAGTTTTTGTTGGGTTTTGAGCATTCTAACACTTCCTAAGTGTACATGCAACCCTATTAAACCTTGGATCTATGTTTGTCTAAGATACATGCAAAATATTATTTTCCAAGGTTTATAACCTATCTAGCATGGCATGGGGTACTTTTAACCATAAAAGAACTAGATGAATTACATACCTTTTGTTGATTGTTGATTCCTTGGAGTTTGAGAGCCAAGCACCAATAATGTGAATGCCTCAAATGGAAATCACAAATCACCACAAACTTGGAAAATGTATGAGAGAGTATACTAACTCTTGATTTTGGCCACCACACTTACACACACATTAGTGTCTTTTTTCATGCAACATAAGCTTGTTTATATAGTGTACATGGTTAGGGTGAAACCCTAATAACCCATGTCTTTTCATCTTCCAAGGATCCATGGGTAAAAGCTCCATGGATCATCCATGGACTTCCATATAAGCTTAGCCCATTCCCAAATGAGTGTTAGCCCACACTATATAAATATAATAGCCCATGATTTAATTAGTCTTCCTTTTAATCACTAAATTAATTCATAATTAATTCAAGATTAAAACCAATTAAGTAACATGACTTTATATTAATATATTATAACTTATAATATATTAATAAATCGTAAGTATACAACTCTCATAAAATTATCCATAACAAGTTTGGGTGAAGTGCAACCCAAATGGACCATGTCGGGTCGGGTCAAGTATATACTAAATAAGTTATGGACTTAGACATCTTATCCAACAGACTCCCACTTGGATAAGTCTAATAACTGTATTTGCCTATATTACTTCAGGAACCAACCGGCAATCGTAGCTCTCGAAAACTCTTGTGAACTATGAAGCGCCATTTTAGATAAGTGATCATATAATCCTCTGCTCTCATGATATCAGCCGGACAAATACATGGAACAATGTCTTACTTATTGTCTAGCAGTTGTTTCTCGATTTCCGATTTGTTTGACAAAGAACTTAACTGAACACATCAATTTAGTTCTGACCGGGCCCGTTACATGGGTCAACACAAAATCATCGAGGGGCCCAGATATCGCTTCTATTTCTAGAAGGAACAGATAAACTTCGACTCATATGCTTGTTCTACTACTTATTGAATTGCACACAAAGGCACGTTTTGTAACATCAAGTTACTGATGCGTTTACGTGCAATCAATGCACAACCAACTCATAGGTAACAACTCATATCTCTAGGTTTGAAGACTTATATGATATTACCGTCTCACGATCACTCGAGATAAATTCCATGAAGTGATACAAGTGAGCGTGGGTTTATTCCAATACTCATAACTTATGAGTACTCATGAATGTTGTAGCAACCATTGCTATGGCTAAACACCTTTAGTCATCTACAATCCCAATTCATGACAGTCTTGATTCATACCTACTTCCGACATATGACCGACTGTGGAGAGTTTGAATAAATTAATTATTCTGGAAGTCAAAACATGCAAAACTGAAACAATAGTAAATAATTGACAATGATAGCAACACTTTACTCATAAATAAATCACAAATTTTATTCATCATCAAACGTCGATTACATTTTACAAGTTTCAAAAAAAGGCTATCTAATCTATAAAACTAATATCGTCCCTCAGCCCGATGCGCCTCGCATGCTGCAAATGCTTCACCCTCGTCAGTCCCTTCGTAAGGGGATCCGCAGGGTTCTCATCTGACGATACCCTCTTTGCCACGAGGAGTCCCTCTTCTATCTTGTGTCTTATGAAGTGATATTTTCTGTCAATGTGTCGGGATCTGCCATGATCTCTTGGTTCCTTGGCTAAGGCAACCGTACTATTGCTGTCACAGAAAATCTCCATAGGCTCCTTAATAGCTGGTACAACTCCAAGGTCTCCGATGAAGTTCCTCAGCCATATCGCCTCCTTTGCCGCTTCACTCGCTGCTATGTACTCTGATTCACAAGTCGAATCAGCTACAGTCTCCTGTTTGGAACTCTTCCAAGTGATTGCCCCTCCATTTAAGGTAAAGACCCAGCCCGACTGAGAGCGGAAGTTATCCCTATCAGTCTGAAAGCTAGCATCATTATACCCTACTACTCTCAAGTCATCACTCCCACCAAGGGTAAGGATCCAATCCTTAGTCCTCCGCAGGTACTTGAGAATATTCTTTACCGCAGTCCAATGAGCCTTTCCAGGGTTCCCCTGATATCTACTAACCATGCTCAAAGCGAAGGCCACATCAGGACGAGTACAAGTCATAACATACATGATCGAACCAACAGCGGAAGCATAAGGTAACCGACTCATCTCAGCTATCTCATCCTCTGTACTCGGGCTCTGAGCCTTGCTCAGTTTGGCATTGCTTTGGATCGGTAATTCTCCTTTCTTGGAATTCTGCATGTTGAACCTTTTCAACACCTTATCCAAGTAGATACTCTGACTAAGTCCAATTAGTCTTTTACTCCTTTCTCTTAATATCCTTATCCCTAGGATATAGGTAGCTTCTCCAAGGTCCTTCATAGCAAAGCACTTCCCAAGCCAGGACTTAACCTCCTGCAAGGTTGGGATGTCATTTCCTATGAGTAGTATGTCATCCACATACAGTACCAAAAAGCTAACTATACTCCCACTAGCTCTGACATACACGCAGGACTCATATTCACTTCTTGAGAAACCAAACTCTTTGACCTTCTCATCGAAACAAAGATTCCAACTTCGAGATGCTTGTTTCAATCCATAAATGGATTTCTCAAGCTTGCACACTCTATTGGGGTACTCTGCACTGACAAAACCTTCTGGCTGATTCATGTAAACATCCTCAGCCAACTTTCCGTTAAGGAAAGTGGTTTTGACATCCATTTGCCATATTTCATAATCATGAAATGCAGCAATGGCTAGCATAACCCTAATAGACTTAATCTTTGCTACTGGTGAAAAGGTTTCATCATAATCAATTCCCTGAGTTTGAGTAAACCCCTTCGCAACCAGTCGAGCCTTATAAGTGTGCACCTTCCCATCCATGTCGGTCTTCTTCTTGAAGATCCATTTGCACCCGACTGTCTTACGGCCTGGTACATTGTCAACCAAGTTCCAAACTTGATTGTCATACATGGACTGTATCTCGCTGTCCATAGCCTCCTTCCATTTAGCAGACTCTGGGCCTGCCATGGCTTCCTTAACACTGTTAGGTTCATCCAGATTTACCAGTGTACTGTCACTGATAAATGTATCACCTTCCGTAGTAATATGAAATCCATAATAAAACTCAGGTGTGTTCCTAACCCTTGTGGAACGCCTCGGAAGTATAGACTCGTCAGCTAGATCAACAGGAATTTCCTCCTCAAGTTGATTGCTAGTGTCTGAGGTTCCTTCACCAATCGAGTCTTGAATTTCTTCAAGGTCAATTTGCCTCCCACTGTCTCCTTGGCTTATAAATTCTCTCTCTCGAAAGACCCCTATCCTAGCCACAAAGACCACATTCTCACTGGATCTGTAGAAGAGGTAACCAAAGTATTTTTGTGGGTAGCCGATGAAAATACACCTTTCACTTCGAGGTTCGAGCTTGTCATGAGTCTCGCGCCTCACGAAAGCCTCGCAACCCCAAATCTTGATGTGGTCCAAATTGGGAACTTTCCCAGTCCACATCTCATGAGGTGTTTTGGCAACCTTCTTTGTAGGGACTAGATTAAGGATGTGGGCGGCAGTCTCTAAGGCATACCCCCAAAAAGAGATTGGTAGCGAAGCTCGACTCATCATAGAGCGAACCATGTCCAACAAAGTTCGATTGCGCCTCTCAGCTACACCATTCAGCTGTGGTGTCCTGGGAGGTGTCAATTGTGAGACAATCCTACACTCCTTAAGATAGTCGAGGAACTCAGTACTAAGATACTCACCACCTCGATCGGATCGAAGCATCTTAATGTTCCTGCCCAATTGATTTTCTACTTCCTGTTTAAACTCTTTAAACCTTTCAAAAGTTTCTGACTTATGTTTGATTAAGTAGACATAACCATATCTACTAAAATCATCAATAAAAGTCACATAATAGCGATTAGCATCCCTTGTGGCGGTTTTGAATGGTCCACATACATCAGTATGTATAAGGTCCAACAAACCCTCACCCCTTGCACAAGTACCAATGAAGGGTGATTTTGTCATTTTTCCAAGTAGACAAGACTCACAACTATCATCCGACTTGAGGTCGAACGACTCCAAGACTCCATCCTTTTGGAGCTGGCCTATGCGTTTCTTGCTTACATGTCCAAGACGACAATGCCACAAAGATGCTTTATCCAAGCTAGTAGAAGAATCAATACATAATACATTATTTCCTAAATTATCTACAACCGATACAGCTTCATACACACCATCACAAGGTAATGCTTTAAAATAAAGAATATTATTAAAGAAAACATTAATACTACCAACTTCATTATCAAAAGAAAAGGTAAAACCTTGTTTGTACAAAGCATGAAAGGAAATAATATTCCTCGCCATTTCAGACGAGTACACACATTTATTCAAATCTAACTTTAACCCACTATCTAGCAACAAAGTATAAACTCCAATCTTGGTAACATGTGCAACCTTCTTGTTCCCCATGATTAAGTTTATCTTTCCGTGCTCCACATCCTCACTTCTTCTTAGGACCTGCAAGTCACAACAGATGTGAATACCACAACCTGTATCAAGAACCCAAGAATTAGAATATGGTGAGTTATTAGACAATATAGTGTAAATACCTGCATGGGATGGTTTCACTTTCCCATCCTTGACATCCTGCAAGTACTTTGGGCAGTTTCGCTTCCAGTGCCCCTTATTTTGACAGTAGAAGCATTCAGCATCCTTAGGGATGGCAGAAGGAGTGATAGAACCATCTTTGGTTCCAGATGAGGAGCCTTCAAGGGACTTTCCCTTGGTACCCTTCGAAGGGTGCTTCCTCTTTTTCCCTTTGCCTTGCCCGATAGCCAAAACAGGGGTAGTAGTAGGAGTAGGAGTAGCAACCGACTTACTCTTAAGACCACTTTCGACAGTCTTCAGAAGTCCTTGAAGCTTACTGAGTGTGACTTCCTCCTTGTTCATGTGGTATGTCATACGAAATTGATCATAACACGATGGCAAGGAGTGCAAAATGATATCAATTGCCAACTCCTCAGGGAAGTTCACATTCAGTTTCATTAGACGGTCCACATACCTTTGCATTTTCTGCATGTGGCTCGTGATTGGTTAGCTATCCTTCATACGGGTAGTGATCATGGATGAGATTATTTCATACCGCTCTTGACGAGCACTCTGATGGTACCTTTCCATCAGATCCTGATGCATCTCAAAAGGGTAATAGTCCTCATAGGACTTTTGGAGTTCAGCTGTCATGGTGGCCATCATGATGCATGCCACCTTGGTGGCATCTCTTTCATGTGCCTGATACTCAGCGACCTCCTCAGGAGTAGCAGTGGACTCATCAAGTTCCTTTAGCTCCTTATCGAGGACATATTCCTTGTCCTCGTAACGAGTAACCATCCTGATGTTCTGGATCCAATCCATGAAGTTGGAACCATCAAAGATGACCCTCCCACAAAGGTTCATGAGGGAAAAGGAGCCAGTAGGGTTAGAGCCCGAAGCTTTGTTGTTGGAAGACATATGAAAAGAAGAAAACAAGTTTAGATTAGATATATCGAATCCTTAATAATACACCAAAATGTAATATTAAGGCTTGGATCCAACACAATATATTATAACTTAGAAGAGGGATGCCGTAATCTAAGCTATAATATATTTGAAGGTAGGTGAATGACGATTCACCAATTTCCACCATGAAAACGAAATGAATTATTAGGTTTAATTGGTTTTGAAATTCCTAGATTCCTTTGAGATTCATTGAACTTTTCAATGGCATGTTTCAATCTCGATTGTGCCCTTCAAGTTTTGTGACTGGGATGCCGAGGATCACAAAACAAGGTGTGAATAACCATGCAAATTCACTTGGTACCCTTAATATTATCACCTATTCAATGTGCCGGTTAACCACACACGCTCCACCGATCTATGATAAACATTAAGTCACCCTTCGTGATCCTTACTAGTCCAAGTTAGTGTGCCGGTTAACCACACACGCTCCACCAACGACTTGGTAAGGTACAAAGTGTGAATTTCATGGGTTAGCACCATATTCACATTTTCCTAAAGTAACTAAGATTGGGAATTTATAAAAGGTTTAGTTACTTTATAATATTCATCATACTTTTAATGAGAATTTATAAGTCCTTGTCCTACCCGTTCGGCTAACGACCCTCCACCAGTCAAGCAAGCGGTGGGTGAGAGTGGACACCCATTAAGTTGCCATTTTATAGGCAACAACCTTATACCCACCTTATAGACTGGCTTCGTGAATGAGGCGTACTAGCGGTAAGACGACTTTGATCTTATACATATATATAATAATTAACCATTAATGTTATAAATAGTGTAAGGGTTGAATTTTAACTTTTAAAACTCTAAGGGTTTGGAATTAAAGTATATTAAAGTGTATGTAACTTTACAAATTCCAAAACTTGAGGACAAGTTTTGAAACTATTCAAAACTTTTCATTTCATAACTTATGAATTAAAGGTTCATAAAAATGAAGACTCTTCATTTCCATGTAACTTATGTGTTTTAAGTGTGTGTTTAAAAGAAGTGACCTTTGGATATCCATAACTTGAGGACAAATTATGGACTCCATTCAAACACATAAATGATCAAGAATTAATCCTAAACAATTCAGCAAATAATTCCTATCATCTTCTAAATTCATAAGAGCATGAACATGATCATCAAAGTTTCAAGAATTATATGAACACATACAAAGCATGAAATTTTGATATAAGCTATTGTAAATGGATTAGAACAACCATTACACCAACTAAAACAAGTTTTCAAACACCAAAACAGTTTAGGGTAATGTTTCTAGTCCATTTCCAGCAGCAAAAGTCGAAAATCTGCATTCTGAGGCTCCTACTCGACGAGTGCACGAACCTACTCGGCGAGTAGGATGAGTTTACACATAAACTCGGCGAGTCCCCCCATGGACTCGGCGAGTTCATCAGTCAGACAGCAAAAAATCGACTTTTTATCACTATTTTGCATCAAGTATCAAACAAACAAGCCTAGGCTCTGATACCACTGTTGGGTTTTGAGCATTCTAACACTTCCTAAGTGTACATGCAACCCTATTAAACCTTGGATCTATGTTTGTCTAAGATACATGCAAAATATTATTTTCCAAGGTTTATAACCTATCTAGCATGGCATGGGGTACTTTTAACCATAAAAGAACTAGATGAATTACATAGCTTTTGTTGATTGTTGATTCCTTGGAGTTTGAGAGCCAAGCACCAATAATGTGAATGCCTCAAATGGAAATCACAAATCACCACAAACTTGGAAAATGTATGAGAGAGTATACTAACTCTTGATTTTGGCCACCACACTTACACACACATTAGTGTCTTTTTCATGCAACATAAGCTTGTTTATATAGTGTACATGGTTAGGGTGAAACCCTAATAACCCATGTATTTTCCTCTTCCAAGGATCCATGGGTAAAAGCTCCATGGATCATCCATGGACTTCCATATAAGCTTAGCCCATTCCCAAATGAGTGTTAGCCCACACTATATAAATATAATAGCCCATGATATAATTAGTCTTCCTTTTAATCACTAAATTAATTCATAATTAATTCAAGATTAAAACTAATTAAGTAACATGACTTTATATTAATATATTATAACTTATAATATATTAATAAATCGTAAGTATACAACTCTCATAAAATTATCCATAACAAGTTTGGGTGAAGTGCAACCCAAATGGACCATGCCGGGTCGGGTCAAGTATATACCAAATAAGTTATGGACTTAGACATCTTATCCAACAGTTTTTACAGTGCATCACCCGGCAAACCCCATTGTGATGGTAGCCACACTTGTTACACCTTGGGAGTGATCCCTTATATGGTCTGGCTGGTGCTTGGGTGACAGACCTTGTGGCCAGTGCCGAGGCATGTGTCGTGACTGCTGTTGTAAAGGCAGGGGCAGCCACAGACTGCTGTCTTCTAGCAAATTTTTGAGGTAGGTTACACTCCTTTTCGTTCCAAAACTCTCGTTTCTTGTTCGTAGGTTGGTGGCCTGAGGCGCCTTCATTGGCAGACACCCGCCGGTGTTCCTGATTGTTACAACAATTTGTATTGTCTGCCAGTGTTCCTGATTGTTACAACAATTTGTATTGTCTGCCAATGTTCCTGATTGTTACAACAATTTGTATTGTCGGTACCGCTTCCATCTCTGCTGGCGTTGTTAGCATTGAGTTGCGCCATGACGGCTGTCACGGCTGCCGTGACTGCAGCTTGAAAAGTAGTAGGATCTATCTGCAGGATTGCTGCCTTGCTTGTCGGCTGGTTACCTTCTTGTGAAGACATAATCTTTACTGAACTATTCTCGGTGTTTCTGCTAATGTCCCTAAGACGGAGTTATGGTAGTGGGTAGAAGTAGGTTTCATACGGGCGTTAAGCTTTACTCATCTTGGGATCATGTTTGTCCAAACACACCTGGCTGAGGAGTTTTGATGGGACCTGGTGCATTAGTGCTGGTATGATCGCACCCTCATAGGTCTACGAAAAGGGCACCTTTTAACTATGAGGCTTAAAAAGGTGAGGTGATAGTGAGTCTTGAATAAGGGTTTATACGTCAGGAGTTATTTATCTTAGTTCTGAGTGTATCGTGTTCCGGTTGTTTATGGTGTTCTGAAAACAGTTCATAACGAGAGTCTATATATGATAAACTTATGAATTTTAGTAGTATTGCTCCCAAATAAATAATACGCATGCCCCTTTATTTGTATGATTTTAGCATATTTAGTTTTTAGAGGAAGGTTTTGAGCCTGATGCAGGTCCACACCACATCATTGCAAGAAAAGTTTGGACCGCAAATAAATATCTCGACTAGTGTAGTCACTAACTCGTGGGGTCGGGCCTACACATGGAGGGGAGTAACACCAACACATACTCATAAACCTAATCTACAAGGTCTTGCGAGTAAAATGAACTCTGCTTATGATAATACGTCCCCAAACGGCGAGTTGTTGTTGCTGATGGCGACTCCATCCCTCGATCAATGCTGCCCAACGGGGCACAGGTTTGATGGAGTCGAGACGGTTCGCGAGAGCCCAGGCTATGTGAGGAGAGTTGTCGACCTCTGGCTCCACCTCCGACTCCTTTCCTCATCACTCACTAACTCTCCGGGTTCGGAAAGTAGGGGTCTCCTGGTATGTAAGATCTTGTCGTGATGTCCGTGCGAGAATAGGGGTGAAAGAGATAATTGATAGACGTCTAATCCTATAATTACTTATAGGGGGTGATCCTTATCAGTCACGTCTATAATCACATAGTGAATACCAATTATACATAATCTGAGATAGAATAGACCTTCGAATAAATGACTCTACTCTAAGTCCACAACCAAACAAGGAACAGGAAGTAGAGCAATAGTCATAGATTCTGAGTCTATAATATCTTTAATTATGTATAACCTTGGCGTATGCACTCAGTCATTATAGACTTACTAATAGGGGTCTTTAGTTTTCACATAAGTTGATTATAGTAGCACAAAATACTCCTATAGTATTTTAAATGTTTGACTTATGTTTTTTAATGTTTGTTTGTAGATAGAGTTGGTAAGTTTTTAGACTTGTTGTAACAACACAACCTTTCCCGGGCACATGCTAATCACTTCTGGGATAGATATAGTTGATCAGGCTATGTCATTCCCAGACCTGACTATACATCCCCAAGCCTACTTGTGCCATTCAACAATCATTACTTTTGTTTTGTTCTAGTATGATGCTGACCTTAGTATGTATGCATGTATGTATACTTTTAACAAGAAACTATTTATTTCTAAAAGCATAGTTATTTGAAAATGTTAAATCAGAGACCTTAGTCCCAATGCATTTATAGTTTGTATATCTTATGTGGTTCGATATACTTAGTTCACTGTAAATAATGCTCTGATACCAATCTGTCACACCCCTAAACCAAGGATGACGGAAACGTCCGAGGGTGGAGGACTTCATGTATAGTATCACAACAACGAATATAATAGTGCTCAAAGTAAATACAACCATCATAAATATAATTGAAAAGGTTACACCATGGAATAAGTTTACATGTTTCAAAATCAATTACATTATGATGACAAAATGAACTGTTTGACGATTTATCGTCCCATCCTCAAAATGCTGTTGGTTTTCCAGTTTCACTGATTTCCTGAGAATACAAGTAGTTTTGAAAAAGTGTCAACAATTAAGTTGGTGAGTTCATAAGAGTTTTGTTTGAGAAAGAAACCGTTTTCCTTGTGAAAGCGATAGAGTATGATTTCCATAAAATCCAATATTTTCTTAGTTAAGTGTGGAATGAATGCTCCTATGTTATGCGATAATGAACCCTAGAAGGACCCATAGATTCCTTCTATAATCGCCCAGCGTATATAAATTATATAAAATTTAAGTTAAATAAACCGTTGAATATAATGGGTCTGCCCTAGGTCCACAACCAAACAAGGAACAGGAGATAAAGCGGGCCCACCAATTCTAAGTCGGTTGTGACTAGATTCTTATATAACTGTAGCATATACACTTAGCAATTATAGCTGAAGTCTAACAATTCTAGATAAAATGTAGTTTAACAGAAATATGTTTCCAAAGAAAATCCAATATTTTCCTTATAAAAGTTATGTAGCCTTAGGTGTCCAGACCGAAATATACAAGTATTTTTCCATACTTGACGTAATTCATGTGAGTTAAATTGACATAACTCGTTAATTTAAAAGTAAACCCGTAAATCTTATGATTTGTTAATACCACATGTGAGCTATTATAACCATGCTAAGACTCAGACGGCCTCGTAATACGACGTTCTTCAGGCGTCGCAAGTTAAATGACACTTGTCACCTCAGACCTGCCGGTCTAGCTGTTGCATGCAGCTCAGGTGCGGGCTTGTCAGACCCAATATAGATCTATACACAACTATCACGCTCTCCCTACAAGAGGCTCTGGTTACAATTTACAGGACTTTTGACTTTGTTACCATGAAGGTAACACGAAGCGAATATCTCACAAATTTATTCATTAACAGATTTACGTGAACTGAACTGAAAACCTTTGGTAAATGAGTTTGAAATGTAAATGATACATAAACTATACCTATTATAGTTTATCCAAAATGTTTGTAATGTAAAAGAACCCCTTTTATGAAAACACATTAGTGCTATGAGTCCATAAACTATTACTATTATGTAATATATGAAAAAAAAACCCATTTGTTTTGAGAGTAAAACCCTTCTCATGTAGCAAAATTCCATAAACTATGCTTATTATAGCTTATTATATGTGTTCGAAATGAATGAAGAATCCTTATCATGAATGACTAAATTTCAGTTTATGATGATAAACTAACCAGAAAATACATTCAATATTTAGAACTTATTGTTATACACTTTGCTCAACATAATACAAAGTGTTATGAAAGTTATAAGCTGTTAACTAGTTTTTAACCTTTCTGCACTGTTTTAGAAAAATCATACGAAGTCGAAAACTGAATCCGTAAATTCTAAGAGTTCATAAAATATGTCTAGTTTATTCATAATTTTTATTATGATTTTTAGAAGCCTTTAACTTGTGTTAAAATGTTCATATTCACAGACTGGTCCGAATTCGTTTATGAAATGGTAGGCAGTTTTGTAAAAATCACCATAAATCGTAGAAAAATCGTATGGAGATGTGCAAGTAGTCATTTTAAAGGTATGAACCTGAACTATTTGCATATTACATAGTTTTGAAAGACATTAAGTTTAAGATAGTCAAAACAGTCCGTGAATAAGACTCCACTTTTATGATGAAAGCTGTTGTTTGAGTTTAGTTAAGTTTTTGGTGTTTTAACTTGTATTACCCCCACCCCCACCCCCTAAAACTTGAAGAAAACATGAAAATATAGGGGTATGAACTCATCTTGAGTGATTTCAGTAGATGGATGATGGAGAAAAGAAGTGTTCAACTCAAGAACACTTGGGAGATGCTTGAAGATTTGAAGATCTAACAACAAATATGACGATATTTGTGTAAGCAATCTATGATTTGGATGAAGGATAGTAGAATATATAAGTGTAGGAGGAAGATACTTACCAAATGTAGAAGAAAATCTTGGAGAATAGCCTTGAATCTCGAAATTTAGAGAGAGAAAGTGAGAGAGAATGAAGTTTGTTCTTTGGTGGAAAATGAGAGAAATGTGAGGAGAGAGGAGGGATTTCCAGCGCTTGACCAAGTGTGTGGCTGAAAAATGGTGGGAAAAGTACTATGGAATGACTAGGTATGGAGGAAGGACAAGGGGTTGTACTATGAAGGTATGGGGAGGTTGCTTGTGTCCTTGTCCAAAGGATAAGTCAACACTCCACCTAAATATCTCAGCAAATAGATTTTATTCTTAGGCAAGGATTTTCCCCAAATATAGATAAAATATGAATATTTAGGGTTTTATATGTCAAAATATGAGTTTGGGTGAAAATCCCACGTTAAAATAATTAAAAACGGGCTTAAAATGCTAAAAATATTGAAAACCGGGTGGAATTTGCTGAAATCCGAAATTGGGGCCGAAGGTCGCGAAGGCTCGGTCTTAGCAGCACTAGAACCGAAGGTAGAAGAGGAACCGAGAGTAGGGTTCGGCTGCGCAGGATCGCCTCTCGGACCGAATGTGCAGTCCTCTCGGACCGAAGGTGGGAAGGGAAGAGCCAAAGGTCAGGTCTCGGTTCGGAATTGTCAGGGGACCGAAATAGACTGAACCCTCGGTCCATTTCGGCTGAGAGGGTTTCGGTTCTGATGCAAGGTTTCGGTTCTCAGGAGGTTCGGTTCCTAAGAAGGGTTCGGCTCCTTAATAGGGTTCGGCTCCTTAAGAGGTTTCGGTTCCTTAAGAGGGTTCGGCTCCTTAAGGCTGTTTTTTGCGTAGACTTCTGTTTTCGAGCTGTTTTCGTCAAATTCGAGGGTCGGGATGCCCCGAGTGATTATAAAACGTTGAGAGAGATTTTGAGAGATTTGGGAGAGATTTCATACTCTTGGAGAGATTTCTCATACAGAGAGAGATCTGGGAGAGATTTCTCATGCAGAGAGAGATGTGGGAGAGATTTCACACACTTAGAGAGATTTGGGAGAGATTTCACATTCTTAGAGAGATTTCTCATATAGAGAGAGATCTGGGAGAGATTTCACATACTTGGAGAGATTTGGGAGAGATTTCCCATTCTTGGAGAGATTTCTCATACAGAGAGAGATCTGGGAGAGATTTCACATACTTGGAGAGATTTGGGAGAGATTTCCCATTCTTGGAGAGATTTCTCATATAGAGAGAGATTTGGGAGAGATTTCACATTCTTGGTGAGATTTCTCATACAGAGAGAGATCTGGGAGAGATTTCACATACTTGGAGAGATTTGGGAGAGATTTCCCATTCTTGGAGAGATTTCTCATACAGAGAGAGATTTGGGAGAGATTTCACATACTTGGAGAGATTTCTCCTACTTAGAGAGTTTTGGGAGAGTTAGAGTGAAAGAGATTGGGAGAGACTTCTTTTGTGACCTTTTTGAGTGTTTGGCTTCGCAAAGCAAGGTTTGTAAACCTCGTTAAGTCTCGTTATGATTGTTATATGCCCCCGAGGGGTATGGAATAACGTTTTATCGAGTAGTTCCATCACTTGTCCTGATTAGGGTTTAAGATTTTCGAACACGTGAAAACTCTAAGTGATACTTTGTATTAAGATTGCGAGTTGCTCAATAAGAAACATAATGGAAACCCTAATATACAAGGGTTAGATGAGTTGACCGGTTTGACTTGTTGACTTTAGTTGACTTTGACTTGGCCAAAAATTGACGGTTGTCACAATTTAGAACCCAACCTTTATACCAAAACCTCAATGCTCATATTTGTATCTGTAATTCCTAAATACTTCCCAAGCCTAAATACTCACAATCCTTATGAACCTTCACCCCTTAATTTATATGACATTCATTTTTGCAACCCTCCGAATCCATCCTCAGAAATCTTTCTTAACCTCAAGGTATTTATGGTTAAGTTACCCAAACTGTAACACCCCGACTCCCAGGTATATTTAAAAATCTTTTATTCATTTTATTGAAGGTGCTCGACGAGTTGGAGGCCCCAACTCGTCATGTCGAACCTAGTCAGACCCGCATGATTTTATGACTTCTACTCGACGAGTCGGAGGACCCCGACTCGACGAGTAGAGGCTGTGCATGGCAACCCTAAATTTTAGGGTTTGCACCCCTATTTAAAGAACTTATGGGCCGTTTCTAGCCTCCCTTATCGTCATTACTCCCAGATGAAACCCTAGATCGAGTCTTAAACCCCTATTGTGTGTGTTGAGAGCTTAGAAGGTGTTATTTGTTGATCTTGGAAGGGAATCTTGAAGAGTGAGGAGCTTGGATCGAAAAGGAGGAAGTGGATATGTCATCTACTTTGTTTTGGCAACTAACCTGAGGTAATAAGGCTAATACCTTGACCCTTTCATACTTAGATATTCTTCCATGGACATTTATGGTCATTTTAGGGGTTTAATGGAGCCACCCTTGGGTTTGAGCTTGTCACAAGGACATGGTCACATATCTGGACTCTTCTAGGTCCCAAATTCATAAAGCTATCAACTCTACCTTGTATTGACCTCTCACCAAGCCCTAAACCTCATTCTAGACTTGGTTTTGGTGTTCTAAGCCTTTAAGACCTTACATGCACGTAAAGTTTGCAACTTTACGTGGAATCTGTGCCTTAGGAAGCTAGATCTACAATTTGGAGCTTTGGGGTAGCTTAAAAAAGTCTGAATAAGAAATGGACTGAAGGGACTCGACGAGTTGCATGGTTAACTCGACGAGTCCGATGAAGATTGGTCGTTGTTGGTTTCTGCATGAACTCGGCGTGTCAGTGAGACGATTCGACGAATCAGTTAGGGTTTTCCCGACATTTGGACACACATGGACTCGACGAGTTGTCTGGAAGGACTCGACGAGTCAGTGAACTGCACTCGACGAGTTGGGTCAACATGGACTGTTGACCTTGACCGTTGAGTTTGACTTTGACCAAGGGATTGACCAGTTTGACTTCTGGGGGTATTTTAGTAATTTGGGAATTTATGGAAGTAGATCATTGGTGGATGTAGGTGTTGGAGTTGGAGCTGTATTTGGAGGAGTTTGACATTATCATTCCGAGCTACTTGTGAGGTGAGTTGTCCTCACTATACTAACAGGGTCGAAGGCACCAATGCCGACCCTTTTCAGATTTATATCTGGGTTTATTGCATGATATACTTATTGATTTGGATCCTGGTAGTTAGGAAGGTGATATGCTTAGTGACCTGGTTAGGTCGGTATCCTGGTATATAGGATAATGCTATGTTAGTGACCAGTTAGGTCGATATCCTGATATATAGGATAATGCTATGTTAGTGACCGGTTAGGTCGGTATCTTGGTTATAGGATGTTGCTATGATTAGTGATCTGTTAGATCGGTTTGACTGATATATACATGTTAGCGTATGATATTTATGTGCGCATGATTGTTTGATTGGGGTTGGGTTAAGGCGGTCCTGCTTTGTGCTGAAGGCCAACATACCCTGGGCGGACCGGATAGACTGCAGACCTGAGAGGGCATATTAGTCAGGCCGAAGGCCCGGCGAGCGGACCGGATCGGCTGAAGGCCCTGAGAGGAGGTCCAAACGTGTCGAAGGCTCGGAGAGCGGTCCAGATAGACTGAAGGCCTGCGTGGCGGTCCATTCAGGCTGATGGCTCACTATGCATGTTGTTTGTTTGTATGATATGATTATGATTGTATGGCGTTGGTATTTTGGGGGAACTCACTAAGCTTCGTGCTTACAATTGTTGATTTTGTTTCAGGTACTTCTGACGATCGCGGGAAGGCGAAGGCATGATCGTACACCTCCTTATGTTTTCATGATTTGATTCTGGAATACTCTGACACTAAACTATTTTGAAAACAAGTTTTGTAATAATTATTGGTTTTGAATGATATAAAAAGTTTTAAACTGGCTTAATTTTATGGATGTTACAAGTTCGTATTAGAGCCTTGGTTTGAGTGAATTGGAGGAAACACTTGTGTGTCTCTAGTCTCAAACTAAGGACAAGATTTTAAAATGATTTTTCAAATGGTTTTCAAAATAATAAAGGAGGATGCAAGTGTACGATCAGCCGGAGCCAGTAAGTAGACCCCAAAATACCTTATGGATTACTTGATTTTGTGATATGTTAGAAGAACATGCTAGTACTAGGCTAGGGATCTTCAGGAATTGCATGATAGAATTGCATGATTATATGATGCCTGGTAGCCTAGGATTTTTCCTTATATGAAATTGGCATCATTACTGTAGTTGCTTAGTGTATGCATCACGGTCGTACATAATTAAGATCTTATAGCCTGAGAATGTTTGGTTTGACCTTATTTCTTGTTCTTGTTTGATGAAGAGCTTAGGGTAGGATCAGGTATTCGAAAGTCTATAGGGTCCAACGTTATGTATGGCTAGCATACACGAGTGCTGCAGGGTTGGTGGAAGTTTCATGGGTAGGTTGTGCGAGGTCGGTAGGCCAGTATGAGATAGTTAGCATTCCTTAGGAGTGAGGATTGAGCGCTTGCTATGTTCATGTATATTGTTAGGGCGTTGTGATGATACTCGAGACAAATATGGGTAGGTGTGGAAGATAGTATGGGCCCGTACTACTGAAAGCACAGGATCCATACGCGTAGCAAGGAATTCACAACCCCTAGGGTTTAGTTGGGAGTTGGTTACCTGTTATTTATACGAATTATCTGATATTTTCCTTGTGTATTTTCAGTATGGTGGTTACGAGATGCTTTGTGACTGGATCCGGATCAAGATCAGGAGATGGCGGTCAGAAGGGGCCGGCAGTGCCCGAGGTTGTTGGTCAAATGAGGTCGGATGAGCTGGACGCTAGGATTCGAGAGATCCTGCATGATGAGGTTGCTACTCTGTTCCGGGCACAGCTGCCGAAGATGTTTGGGTCTATTAATACCGCCATGGTTGAGTATTTCGACGAGCCCTATGCAGTCCTTGCGGAGATGGCTGCCGCAGCAGCTGTATCAACTGTAACGACGATAGGGGGATGAGCTAGTCGGGCTTTTCAGTACCGGGACTTCGATAACACGAAGCCCCCGACATTTGATGGGACTATAGATCCGATCAGATCCATGAGGTGGCTATCTGTCGTGGAGGGTTGTTTCTTCACGTGCTTACGTCCTGCTGACCAGAAGGTCAGATGTGCCCTGAACCTGCTGAGCTCCTGAGCAAAGGACTGGTGGAGGTTGATGACTGGGTCTTACACTGATGATTAGAGAGCTACGGTTACTTGGGAGCAGTTCAGGGTTATGTTCCATGCTCGCTACATTCCACGGGTCGAGCGAGAATGATTAGCTCAGGAGTTCTTGGAGTTGACACATGATGGTGAGACGGTGACGAAGATCACCAGTATGTTCATGGAGAGGGCGATGTTCTGCCCAGAGTTTGCTTCTGAGCAGGCTTAGATGACACGTTATCTGAGCATGCTCAAGACTGAGATCCGTCAGTTTGTTGCTACCCAACGATGTAATAATTTGTTGGAGTTACAGGAGGCCGCTAGGCGGAGGGAGCTTTAGATTGAGTTACAACTGAGAGAGCAGAGGCGGGCCCCGATGCAGTCACAGCCGGCGCCAAAGCGGTATAAGACCGCTGATTCCATGTCAGGGGGACAGCAGGGCCGCACTTGTGGCAAGTGCGGGAAGGGTCACTCAGGGGTTTGTAGATCGAGCAGTATGTGCCGTAAATGCGGCAAGGAGGGGCATTTTTTGAGGGATTGTCGCCAGACGGCCCCGGTTCAGGATATAAGGATCTGCTACCACTGCGATCAAGTTGGTCATGTGAAGAGCAACTGTCCGCAGCTCGTTGCCAGGCCGGCGAAGGCTCCAACGCCGGCTACACTGAGGATTACTGACGAGAGTCAGGGTAGAGCAGCGTCCCCGAGTGCTCAGGGACGTGCCTTCAAGCTAACAACTGAGGAGGCTAGGGAAGCACCAAACGTGTTTGCTGGTATGTTTTCTATCCCTTATCTTACTGATTATATTTGTTTTATGTGTATATGTGTTGTACCATGTTAGGTACATTCTTAGTGAACTCCTTACATGCTTTGGTATTATTCGACTCGGGGGCGAATTGGTCGTTTGTCTCTCAGACATTTAGTAGGGAGTTCGGTGTGCCAGTAAGAGAGTTAGAGTGTCTGTTGCGAGTCTCTATCGCCAACGAACATAGGGTTTCCTCTTCTTCAGTCTATCAGGGTTGCGTGTTGGAGATCTTAGGGGTATATTTCCCGATAGACTTGATTCTGATTCCCATGAGGGATGTGTGTGTGATTGTGGGTATGGACTGGCTTAGTCGCTTCGGTACCATGATCGACTGCGAGGGTCAGCGAGTGGTAGTTCGAACCCCAAGTGGGGGAGAACTGATTGTCTACGACGAGGGTACTAGATTGGGATCAGGGTTTTGTTCAGCTGCCAGGGCTCGGCAGTACATTCAGCATGGGTGTGTGAGTTATTTAGCGTACGTGGTGGGTACACGGGTCATGGATCAGACCACGGTTTCATAGGTTCCAGTAGTCAGGGAGTTCGCTGACGTGTTTCCGGAGGAGATACCCGGAGTGCCTCCGGAGAGGCAGGTCGAGTTCAGGATCGACCTAGTGCCAGGTGTGGCCCCTATCGCCAAGGCTCCATACCGGTTGGCACCAACGTAGATGCAGGAGCTGTTATCACAGATGTAGGAACTACTGGGCAAGCAGTTCGTTTGTCCGAGCAGTTCTCCGTGGGGAGCGCCGATCCTCTTCGTCAGAAAGAAGGATGGTTCACACCGGATGTGCATTGACTACCGAGAGTTGAACAAGTTAACGGTGAAGAACCGTTATCCACTCCCGAGGATAGATGATCTTTTTGATCAGTTGCAGGGGGCATCTTGGTTCTCCAAGATAGACCTGAGGTCCGGGTACCATCAGGTCAGGGTTAGGGAGGAGGACGTGGAGAAGACCGCATTCCAGACTCGTTATGGACATCACGAGTTCGTGGTGATGCTGTTTGGGCTCACCAACGTGTCGAAGGTATTTATGGACCTGATGAATCGGGTCTGCATACCGATGCTCGATTGCTTGGTCATTGTGTTCATAGACGATATCTTGGTGTACTGCAAGACCCAAGAGCAGCATGAGGAACATCTTCGGGAGCTATTGGGAGTTTTGAGGCGGGACCGACTTTATGCCAAGTTCTCGAAGTGCGAGTTTTGGTTACGAGAGGTTCAGTTCCTTGGACATCTCGTTAACCAGGAGAGGATTTTGGTCGATCCGGCCAAATTCGAGGCAGTTATGTAGTGGGAGGTTCCGATATCTCCCTCGGATATCAGGAGCTTCTTGGGATTGGCAGGGTACTACCGGAGATTCATACAGGATCTCTCCAAGATTGCAGTACCCCTCACTCATCTGACGAGGAAGGGGGTGGATTTCCGGTGGGGCCTTGCGCAGCAGAGGGCATTTGAGACCCTCAGACAGCGACTTTGCGAGGCTCCAATCTTAACTCTCCCGGAGGGAGTCGTGGATTTTGTAGTGTTTTGTGATGCATCCATCATGGGACTAGGAGCGGTCCTCATGCAGAGAGGACGGGTGATAGCCTACGTGCCGCGACAGTTGAAGCCGCCAGAGACGAGATACCCTACTCATGATCTGGAGTTGGGAGCGGTGGTATTCGCTCTCAAGATTTGGAGACATTACCTCTATGGGGTCCGATGTACCATATACACGGACCACAAGAGTTTGAGACACATCATGGATCAGCCGAACCTGAACATGAGACATCGCAGGTGGCTGGATGTAGTCAAGGACTGTGACTGTGAGATCCATTACCACCCAGGTAAAGCGAACGTGGTTGCGTACGCGCTGAGCCGCAAGTCAGCTGGATCTTTTACTCCAGTGACATGTATGAGGATATTGGTGGATTCTCCACTTGTGAGCTTGATCAGGGAAGCTCATGCTGAGGGTATGTGTCAGGAGAATTTAAAGCTTGAGAAGATTAGGGTTGAGAACACCCGGTTTGTGTAGGATAGCCGGGGATTATTGAACCGTTATGGTCGGGTCTGGGTTCCGATGTATGGTGGGGTCAGACAGATTGTTCTGGAGGAGGCTCCTAAGTCGCGCTTCTCTATTCACCCGGGGGCCACCAAGATGTACCGGGATTTGCGATTGAGTTACTGGTGGCCATGCATGAAGAGGGAGATTGCATGGTATGTTGAGAGGTGCTTGACCTGCCGGATGGTCAAGGCCGACCATCAGAGGCCGCATGGTCAGCTGCAGCATCTGGAGATTCTCATGTGGAAATGGGAGCAGATCACAATGGATTTTATTGTTGGATAAGGTGTCTAAGTCCATAACTATATTTGGTATGTACTTGACCCGGCTTGGCATGGTCCATTTGGGTTGCATGGAATCTCAACAATTGGATAGATAAAATGAGAATAAGGACACTTATGATTTGTTAATATATTCTAATATATATTAATATGAAATCATATTATTTAATTAGTACTGATCAAGAATTAATTTGGAATTAATTTTGTGATCAAAAGAGACTGATTAAATATATAAGGATTGATTATGTAAATCTTTCATTCTTATATAATGGGCTTATGGTCCATGATTCACTGGATTGGGCTAGGACCCATTGGGTGCTCCATGGATGCTCCATGGAGGTTAAAAACCATGGATCATGGGGAAAATTAAAAGCCATGCACATTAGGGTTTACATGGTGTAACCCTACATGTGACACACTATATAAAGAACCTCACATGGAGTAAAATTGACAATAAGACTAAAAGGGTGAGGGCTAGCCGATTTTGTGATCAAGTGTTCTTCTCTCAAGTTATTCCAAGAGTTGTGGTGTTGTGTGAAACATTTGAGGCATCACATTTGGGGTGTTAGGCTCACAAGGTCTTAAGGAATCCAAGCAACAACAAAGGTATGTCATTCTACTAGTTTTTATATTACAAGTACCCCATGCCATGCTAGTTAGGATGTGAACCTTGGAAAAATCAAATTTGCATGAATATTAGAGAAAACATAGATCCAAGGCTTCTAGGGTTGCATGTACACCATAGGAGTGTTAGAATGCTCAAAACCCATCATTTATCACCAAGCTGCTGAGGACGGCGACTGGCTATGACGCTATTTGGGTCATCGTGGACCGATTGACCAAGAGCGCCCACCTTTTATCTATACGGGAGAGGTCATCGGCCGAGAAGCTGGCTGACTTGTATATCCATGAGATTGTTGCTCGCCATGGGGTGCCGGTTTCTATTGTCTCAGACCGTGATGTTCGGTTCACCTCCCGTTTCTGGAAAAAGTTCCACGAGGAACTGGGCACGCGGCTGCACTTCAGTACAACCTACCATCCGTAGACAGACGGCCAGAGTGAGCGAACCATACGAACTCTTGAGGATATGCTGAGAGCCTACGTTATTGACTTCGGTGGGAGATGGGACTCCTACCTACCCCTTGCAGAGTTCTCCTACAACAACAACTTTCATTCCAGTATTTGCGATCTGCCATATGAGTTGTTGTATGGACGGAGATGTCGCACCCCTGTCTGTTGGGGTGAGATTGGTCACAGGGTGATGGGATGGACAGAGGTAGTTCCGCAGACTACCGAGAGGATTCAGCAGATCAGACAATGGCTGTAGACCGTTAAGAGTCGGCAGAAGAGCTACGCCGACATGCGCCGATCTGAGCTGGAATTTCAGGTGGGAGACATGGTACTACTGTAAGTCTCACCTTGGAAGGGTGTGATTCGCTTCATGAAGAGGGGGAAATTGGGCCCCCGATACATTGGGCCATTCAGGATCATTGCCAGGGTTGGCAAGGTGGCATATAGACTGGATCTCCTGGAGGAGCTTAGTCAGGTCCAAAACACTTTCCATGTGTCACAGTTGCGAAAGTGCATATCAGATGAGGAGGCAGTGGTATGATTACACGATATATAGGTCAACGAGCGCCTGAATTACATGGAGAGGCCAGTGGCCGTTCTTGAGAGGAAGGTGAAGGATCTACGGAACAAGGAAGTGCCTTTGGTAAATGTACAGTGGTAACACCGGAGGGGATCCGAGTGGACTTGGGAGACAGAGGCAGAGATGCGGGAGCATTACCCCAAGTTATTTACCGCAACAGACTTCGAAGACGAAGTCTAGTTCAAGTGGGGGAGAATTGTAACACCTCGAATCCCAGGTATATTTTAAAAGCTTTTATTCATTTTATTAAAGGAACTCGACAAGTTGGAGGCCCCAACTCGTCGTGTCGAACCTAGTCAGACCCGTATGATTTTATGACTTCTACTCGACGAGTCGGAGGACCCCGACTTGACGAGTAGAGGCTGTGCATGGAAACCCTAAATTTTAGGGTTTGCACCCCTATTTAAAGAACTCATGGGCCGTTTCTAGCCTCCCTTATCATCATTACAGCCAGAGGAAACCCTAGATCGATCCTAAACCCCCATTGTGTGGGTTGAGAGCTTGAAAGGTGTTATTTCATGATCTTGGAAGGGAAACTTGAAGAGTGAGGAGCTTGGATCGAAAAGGAGGAAGTGGATCTGTGATCTACTTCGTTTTGGCAACTAACCTGAGGTAAAAAGCTAATACCTTGCCCCTTTCATACTTAGATCTTCTTCTATGGACATTTATGGTCATTTTGGAGTTTAATGGAGCCATCCTTAGGTTTGAGCTTGTCACAAGGACATGGTCACAGATCTGGACTCCTCTAGGTCCCAAATTCATAAAGCTATCAACTTTATCTTGTATTGACCTCTCACCATGCCCTAAACCTCATTCTGAACTTGGTGTTGGTGTTCTAAGCCTTTAAGACCTTGCATGCACGTAAAGTTTGCAACTTTACGTGGAATATGTGCCTTAGGAAGCTAGATCTACAATTTGGATCTTTGGGGTAGCTTAAAATTGTCTGAATGAGAAATGGACTGAAGGGACTCGACGAGTTGCAAGGTCAACTCGACGAGTCCGATAAAGATTGGCTGTTGTTGGTTTCTGCATGGACTCGGCGAGTCAGTGAGACGACTCGACGAGTCAGTTAGGGTTTTCCCGAAATTTGGACACGCATGGACTCGACGAGTTGTCTAGAAACTCGGCGAGTAAACTAGGGTTTTCACGATTTCTCTAGTTCTGGAAGGACTCGACGAGTAAGTGAAATGCACTTGACGAGTTGGGTCAACATGGACTGTTGACCTTGACCGTTGACTTTGATTTTGACCAAGGGATTGACCAATTTGACTTCTGGGGGTATTTTAGTAATTTGTGAATTTATGGAAGTGGATCATTGGTGGATGTAGGTGTTGGAGTTGGAGCTGTATTTGGAGGAGTTTGACATTAACATTCCGAGCTACTTGTGTGGTGAGTTGTACTCACTATACTAATAGGGTCGAAGGCACCAATGCCGACCCTTTTCGGATTTGTATCCGGGTTTATTGCATGATATGCTTATTGATTTGCATCCTGGTAGTTAGGATGGTAATATGCTTAGTGATCTGGTTAGGTCGGTATCCTGGTATATAGGATAATGCTATTTAGTGACCGGTTAGGTCGGTATCGTGGTTATATGATGTTGCTATGATTAGTGATCTGTTAGATCAGTTTGACTGATATATACATGCTAGCGTATGATATTTATGTGCACATGATTGTTTGATTGGGGTTGGGGTGAACCGGACCTATTTTGTGCTGAAGGCCAACATACCATGGGCGGACCGGAGAGATTGTAGATCCGGTAGAGCATATTAGTCAGGCCGAAGGCCCGGCGAGCGGTCCGGATAGGCTGAAGGCCCTGAAAGGAGGTCCAGACGTGCCGAAGGCTCGGAGAGCGGTCAAGATAGACTGGAGGCCTGCGATGCAGTCCGGATAGACTAAAGGCCCTGAGAGGAGGTTCAGGTACTTCTGACGATCGTGGGAAGGCGAAGGCGTGATCATATACCTCCTTATGTTTTCATGATTTGATTATGGGATACTCTGACACTAAACTATTTTGAAAACAAGTTTTGTAATAATTATTGGTTTTGAATGATTTAAAAAGTTTTAAATTGGCTTGAATTTTGTGGATGTTACACAAACATACATAATATCTAGAAAGAATTACAACTTTGATACCATAATGGAGCTTCTTGAACTCATTTCTTATTTGATATTTTCTCTTTGATCTCTTTCAATTCAACACCTTTTTGTTTGAATTTTGGTATCTTCAACTTTTGATTCTTTAGAATTTTTGTTCTTTTGATCTTCATACTTTGATAGCTCTAACATTCTTTCAACTTTTTTTTTGTAACTTTCTCTCTCTTTTTTTCTTCATATATCTCACTTTTTTCGCTCAAATCCTACATGCTTAAGCAAGGGACCTTAACTTCAACCTTTCTTTGTTAGAGGTATTAGTATAAATGCAATGACTACATAAGCTCTTCTGATAGATTTCAGGTAGACACTGCAAAACTTTTTATGTCATTCAAACTACCAAATTACCTTTCATATCACATGACTTTTCACTAGGACTGGGAAGCCACAAATATACTATAACATATGTTGGCTCATATAAACATTTGAGCTCACATTAGATCGTCACACACAACACTAGCAACTTAAGTTTTTTAATTATCACTAGATTCCAAATTAGACCATTTTTCAAATTTAAAAATTTTTAAAATTTTCTAATCTAGCAATTTTATTTTCGATTAAACTTAGATTCCTTTTTCGACCCCTTACCCCACACTTATTTCATAGAATGCTCTCATTGTATGCATAAAACTATTTAAGCACATAAAAGTAGTAAAAATGGAGAAAAAAGAACAGACTCCCATGGGGTAGTATTGACGAGATCGATATCTTGATAGTTTGTTGAAAGCTTTCACATCTTGAATATGTAATTGGAACTGGACTTTTGTTGGTACTCGTGAATGTGCCGAATAAAATGTAAACCAAAAACTTGCATCTTCGACAAGCGTGGTGCATAAAATCTTCAAAGTAAGACTTGTACTTTAGCGAAAACGTGGGAAAGCATACACCACATTTTATGGTCGAAAGAAAGAGCAAAAACACAATATCTGAAACCTCACGTCGTGAGAATAGGAATACACGGCGTGAGTCTGGGACAATTGAATTCTGAATCGTGATTATATCTGGCTCACGACATGAAGGATAAATCTCAAATTGTGAGAAGCGGGCCTTGACATATTGTATTTCTTTAATAATTCTTCTATTCATGTAAACTTCAATTGCCCTCTTAACTCATTAAGACTCATTTTAAGACCCTTTATTTTCTGTAACTCTCTTCATACACGAACATCACCCCACACTTATCAAAAATTATGGTCTTCGGTTCTTATCTCTAACTCTCACGACTTTATTTTCTCTCGACATTTTAATAATTTTGAGAATAAAACAAACCATTGGTTGCAAGAAAACAACATCTACCATCCAGTTACATGTGTTTAAACAATCCAAATAAAAATAAAAATAAAAACACACATTAAAACACACCAAAAATAAACTAAGCATAAATAAAAAAACTAAAATAAAAATAAAAGGATATAAGTTCTTCAAACATCGGGTTGCCTCCCGATAAGCGCTTCTTTTTGTGCGAGTATTAAGCTAGACTCCCAACTTAATAAACTGTCAATTCGCTCGTTATTAATTCATCCGTTTTATCGAACACTCTTTTCAAACCAACTTGTAAAATTTGACTTCTCATTTTTATTTTTGGCCAAACAAGCGAGTATCTATTTAGTCCCAAAAAATTAAAAATTGTGGGGACCGATTGGTCACTTGTCAGAAAATGATCGTTCTTCAGAACCTTCTTCAAAGATGGAATTTTCACCCCATGCGTTGAAATACAAACCGAACTATCTGGAGCTCGCGTCGTGGTAATGATCATATCATGGTGCTGTTCTTGAAAGTCTGGTTGTTTTTGTTCTTCATCCGAGCATTCTGCTAGCAAACTATCCAGTTCCTCCAAATTTCTTTCTGGATAAAGTTCCTCATATTCTATCTATAGCTCAGCTTGTTCTGGTTTGTTAGGAAGGATGTCATCCATCCATCTTTTTGGCCCCCTTAAATCTTCGTCTGGGTCATATCCCTCATTTTTCCGTGCTAATTCATGTTCCACTTCCTCAAGAAAAGCGTCGAGTTTTTCAAAATACATAAAACAAACGAACTAAAAACAAAATAAATAACAACTGAAAAGTACTAAACTCACGCTGTGAGAGGTGAATCTCACGTCGTGAGAACAGTAAAATCAGAAAAATTAATTTTTGCAGAAAATTAACTTTTTGCGGTTTTTACCCCACAAAAAGGATCGATTAAGCTAAAACAATTAAATTAACAACTGGAATAGCCATTCCCTGTCAACGACGCCTAAAACTTGATATGCACTAAATTATACCTATCTAGTTTTTAAATTTTATAACCCAATTACTTATCTACTAATGCACCTACAAGCAATGTACCTAGTCAGTTTATAGTATGTTAAATAAGTTGGGTATCGAACACAGGGAACAGAAACAATATATTAAAATAATTACAAAAAAATAATCTAAAAGAAAAAAATTAAGAAGGGGTTTTTATCTGATTTTACAAGTTCAAATTAACTTAAAACTATCAAACACTTAACTAAAAACGATTGTATTCAAGATATTAAAAACACTTTCGTTTAGTTTCGAATCCACATTTTTCCTATAGTTAGTTCTTATTTATGGATTAATAAAGTTGGTTACCAATTTATATGTAATTAGCAATATTGGTCAAATCTACTAATATTCCTATAGTTAGTTCTTATTTATTGATTAATAAAGTCGGTTACCAATTTATATGTAATTAGCAATCTTGGTCCAATCTACTAATATTTTTACCAATTCATGTACTATTATGCAATGGTCATATACAAGCAAACACAAAATTGATTGGTAATGATAATTGGGCTATGCAAGATATATCCGGATAATTATCCATGGTCAAAAAATTAATCAAACCCAATTATGATCAAATTATGTTCTCCAACACAGCTAAAATTGTTATCTTTATTACTCAAACTAAGATGTGGTTAATCCTAACTCTAGCAATTTAATGGTCACTGAACTATTAGGTAAGAAAGTTCCTGCAATTTAATGGTCACTAAACAACACTTAACTTGAATTAAAGCAACAAATATGAAAATTTTAACATGAACACATGCATAAACCAAATTCATATAATCCATAAAATAAGAGACTAACTCATAGTTTTAGGTTTCATCTAACTAAACGAAAGTCTACTAAATTAACTACTCATGGCATAAGGTAAACACATTAGATCATAATAATTCCACATGATTGAATTAAAGCAAACCGAATGTGATGTGTATTCTTCAAATCTTCAAACTCAAATGATCTCTCCTTCAAATGGTTGAAGTTTGCAGGTTTCTGGTCTCTATTGATTATCTCTCCAGAATATCTCCAATCCAACCTCTCAAAGTCGATATGCAAAGGGATATTTATAGTTTCCAAATATTGCGTCTCAGGTTGTAATGTCAGTAGAATTTGTGTTCGACAAGTAAACTGCATCCCGCGTAACTATCTTCTGGAAGAATCAATCTCACGTCGTGAGATTATACTTCTCACATCGCGAGAACTGGGATTAGCATTTGGCGCAAAAACGAAAGTCGTCCGAAATTTTTTCTAGTGTTCAGAACATTTTGATTCTTGTCAATCGGAATTGCAAGTAATGAGATATGGCCGAAACACTGATGAGGGGTCAAACTGTCCAACAAAATCCTTTTTGCGTCCTTTTAGCTCATTTTTCCTCCCTTTACACTCCAGCTACCATTTCCTGCTTCCAGCTCCCCGTATGCTTCCTTTTTGTCCCGAGCAAGTCTTCGCCACTACAAAACATATTTTACACATAATAAGTATCTTTTGTTCCATATTAAGCATAATTGTAGCTAAAAGTATTAGAAATATGCATTAAATATGTAGTTAATTATGCACATATCAAAATACCCCACACTTGGCCTTTGCTTGCCCCACAAGCAAAACTAATCTTTTAAGTTAAACTTTCATTACCAACATCATATAATACAATCCATTTAGAACCCAACCTTTATACCAAGACCTCAATGGGCATATTTGTATCTGTAATTCCTAAAAACTTCCCAAGCGTAAATAATCACAATCCTTATGGACCTTCACCCCTTAGTTTATACGACACTCATTTTTGCAACCCTCCAAATCCATCCTCAGAAATCTTTCTTAACCTCAAGGTATTTATGGTTAAGCTACCCAAACATACATAATATCTAGAAAGAATTACAACTTTGATACCATAATGGAGCTTCTTGAACTCATTTCTTCTTTGATATTTGCTCTTTGATCTCTTCGAATTCAATACATTTTTGTTTGATTTTTGGTATCTTCAACTTTTGATTCTTTAGAATTATTGTTCTTTTGATCTTCATACTTTGATAGCTCCAACATTCTTTCAACTTTTTTTGTGACTTTCTCTCTCTTTTTTTCATATATCTCACTTTTTCACTCAAATCCTACATGCTTAAGCAAGGGACCTCAACTTCAACCTTTCTTGGTTAGAGGTATTAGTCTAAGTGCAATGACTACATAAGCTCTCTTGGATAGATTTCAGGTACACGCTGCAAAACTTTTAATGTCATTCAAACTACCAGACTACCTTTCATATCGCATGACTTCTCACTAGGACTGGGAAGCCACAAATATACTATAACATATGTTGGCTCAATTAAACATTTGAGCTCGCATTGGATCGTCCCACACAACAGTAGCAACTTAAGTTTTTTAATTATCACTAGATTCCAAATTAACCCATTTTTCAAATTAATGAATTTTTAAAAATTTCTAATCTAACAATTTTATTTTTCGATTCAAACATAGATTCCTTTTTCGACCCCTTGCCCCTTATTTCATACAATGCTCTCATTGTATGCATAAAACTATTTAAGCACATAAAAGCAGTAAAAAGGGAGAAAAAAGAACAGACTCCCCTGTGGTAGTATTGGCGAGATCAATATCTCGTTAGCTTGTGGAAAACTTGCATATCTAGAATATGTTATTGGAACTGGACTTTTGTTGGTACTTGTGAATGTGCTAAATAAAATGTAAACCAAAAACTTGCATCTTCGAAAAGTGTGATGCATAAAATCTTCAAAGTAAGACTTGTACTTTAGCGAAAACGTGGGAAAGCATACGCCACATTTTATGGTCGAAAGAAGGAGCAGAAACACGATATTTGAAACCTCACATCGTGACAATAGGAAGACACGACGTGAGTCTGGGACAATTGAATTCTGAATTGTGATTATATCTGGTTCACGACATGAAGGATAAATCTCATGTTGTGAGAACTGGGCCTTGACAGATTGCATTTCTTTAATAATTCTTCTATGCATGTAAAGTTCAATTACCCTCTTAACTCATTAAGACTCATTTTAAGACCCTTTATTTTTTGTAACTCTCTTCACACACGAACGTCACCCCATACTTATCAAAAATTGTGGTCTTCGGTTCTTTTCTCTAACTTTCACGACTTTCTTTTCTCTCGACATTCTAATAATTTTGCAAACAAAACAAACCATTGGTTGCAAGAAAACAAACATCTACCATCCGGTTACACGTCTTTAAACAATCCAAATAAAAATAAAAATAAAAACACACATTAAAACACACCAAAATAAACTAAGAATAATTATAATAACTAAAACAAAAATAAAAGGATAGAAATTCTTCAAACATCGGGTTGCCTCCCGATAAACGTTTTTTTTTGTGAGTCTTGAGCTGGACTCCCAACTTAAAAAAATAAAAAAAAAATTTAAAATTATATCGACACCAAACCCACCCACCCGTCCCCATACTTTTGCCAGAATCGTATCTCTCTTTCTCTCCTGTTCATCTTCCTCTGGACAAGCTCCCTTTCATCCATCTCTCTGTCAAGTATTTTCCGGCGACCCCGAACCTCTCACCACCACCGCCTTTATGTTCGTCGGCATCCCTAATTCCACTCCGACGAGATCATGAAACCGAAGGTTCTACTTCCACCTCTGACCACCATCTGCTTTCGGATTCTGATCTAGAAACCTTCACCATATGGAACCACTAGACCATCATAACCATCTACCATCAGAATGAACTGGACTATAGTCTTTCTCCATCGTCGCTCGACTTTTCTCGATTTCAGATCCTTGGACCGCCGTCTGTCTCCAAAGGACCTTGGATTTCTTCATTAATGCTCTATTTTTCCATTGTTGGTCGATTTCAGATACTCGAGGCGACACCACCAAACCCACAGTCTGTAAAATCAATTTTAGATCCTCTTCTCCTCATCCTTTTCACATAATACTATAAACTTATGAAAATTGATTTCAGATCCTCCATGCGACACAACCAAACCCACAGTCCTTGAAAATTGATTTTAGATCCTTTTCTCCGATACCCTTGTAAATGGGTTTTAGATCCTTTAGTTTTGGTATGAAATCAGTAACTTTTTTTTCTTTGTTTTTTTGAAACCAGTTACATTTTTTTCTTTGGTTTTGAAATGAGTATGTGATTTAATTACTGAAGGGATTAAGGTTGGTGGAGGGTTGTGGTGTTGCCGAAGAAAAAGAGACGTGGGGAGGTCTAGATATGAGTGTGACCCAAATAAGATAAATAATTTCCAGGTTTTGGTTTCAATATTTTGCTTTTGGTTTGAGGTTTGGATATGCTTTTAGGGTTTATTTTCAAATTTCAGCATTCTGCATATGTTGTGACATCACCAAAAATTGAACAACAAATCTATGATGGTTGAGGATGAAGAGATAGAGGTAGTGGAGGAATTAGCCAAAGGAAGCAGAGCCAACCGAAGCCCGATCTGTTCCATGCAATCGTTAGATCAAAACGACACCACAACACTCATAGCACCGTAGAACCCAGTCACCACCACAACAGTGCAAGAGTGACAATAAAGCACAACCTGATGTCCGGAGCTAACAATAGCAACAACACCACCACCCATTCCTTTATCTGGAGCACAAACTCTTGGCCACAACACAGCTAACATCGTGACGAACGCTGGCAACACTATAAGAACGGGTAAGTTTCCAAATACTCATAGTAATAGCCAATCACTACCATTCTCGACCACAGTCCAACCAATGTCCAACGTTCAAAACACATTGATACATGCACAAAACCCATTCATTACACCAATTCTCAACAACACATGAAAATACCTACATGACAATGTATAACACCACCAGTTCAACAACACAAATACCTCCCCAAAACCCGTATACTCCTTTTCAAAAACCAAATATGCCCTTCCAAATGTCATATACATACTTATAATACCAGCACGCATCACAATTTGCTATGGGACGAATCGTTCTCTCACCCTTCACAGCAAATCTCTTGAACTATAACATACCAAACACGTCCAAGTTACCTATGTTGAAAACCTACAATGGCTTGACAGATCCATACAACCATATAGACACATATGAATGGACCATGACGTCTCTTAAGTTAGATGAAAGGTTTTGGTGCACCTACTTCCCCACTACCCTCGACGGGAACGCGAGAACATGGTTCAAAACACTGGAACCAAGGGCATTAGTAATTTTGCACAGTTAAAGTACAATTTCCTGAAAAACTTCATGCAATTGCGACGATATAAAGAAGACACACACACCATAATTAGGTGTAAATAAAAGGAAATGGAAACGATAAAGGAATACTATGAAAGGTTTACTAAGGAAACCCTCGACACACCTGGGCAAGAAGAAAAAATGGTCACTGGCGCATTTACATGGGGCTTGTTCCCAGGTGAGCTGCCTAAATAGTTCCTGGGAAGGACCCTTGAAACTAGACATGAGCTGAAAGAAAGAGTCGAAAAATACATACGGCAGGAGGAAGGAACAACAGACAAACAAGCATACTTCGACGCATTGACTGCCACCAAACACCAACAAACCGAAAAACAAAGTTTATAGCCCTACGAGGCAGGCAAGACAACCTTACCAATCAGCCAGGAAGGAAAGATGGTATATGCCGTATCACCGATATGACATGAGAGCCAAACGGCTGGAAGTATACTCCATGGATAACAAGCGGCAGGAAAAGAATAACAAACGGAAAACAAAGTATTGCAAATACCACCGAACAACACAACATGATGTGGCTGATTGCACTTCATTACGAAAGGAGATGGACAAGAAGAACCTAAAAGGGGACCTGAGGGAGGTGACACGAACTCTCAGACTTGAATGGGAAGAAAATAGAAACATGCGGCGACAACAAACGGACACAAAACAACCTATGGAAAAAATCTAAGAGATTCTGACCATCAGGGCACAATCACAAAGAAGCACAAATCGCGGCGACACGAAAGAACTGGTCAGAAATATGATGGACCTAAGTTTCTCGGTAGATGACCCACTCCCTCCAGGTTGGCAAGGAAAAGAACCATTGGTCATCCAAGCGCACATTCGTAGTTCTATAATCCACAGGGTGTATGTTGACACGGGCAGTTCAGCCGACATAATATATGAGCACTGTTTTTGTCACAACCTGAAAATTTCTATCTTGTAAGGTCAAACACATCAACTTAAGGTCAAACGTATAGGTTTCTAGACTGAGTATACGTAAGGGTTGCGTGTTAGGAAGTGAACCACGTAAGAACCGAGAGCCTAGATCAACATTCGAGCCATAAAACCTCATCAAGTGAGGTTCACGGCCGCAAACCATGTTCACGGCCATGAACCCTCCTTAGGCCGTGAACTAGTCCCTATTTATATGAGATGGCTGATTTTCTTTTATTTCTTTCTTCGATGGTCGTGATCCTCCCATTCTCTCTCAAGTATCATCCACAAGAACCACTCTTTTCTTCCTTTAATTGGAATACAACAAAGGGCCTTCAAGCACTTGCTAAACACCAAAATACTCAAGTGCTCTTCATGTTCTTGGGTTGTGAACCCTCATAGGGCCGTGAACCCTTCAACTTGGGCCGTGAACACTCATGTGTTCTTGGGCCGTGATCACTCCTTAGGGCCGTGAACACATGAAGCCCAGCCGTGAACTCCCTTTCAGCCTCCTAACTTGCTTCTAACACTCCTTTGGTGAGTTATTCTTGCATCCTAGGTTGTTTCCTAATCGCCTTTGTAGTTAGATTCACTAATTTCATACCTATATGTATCATTTCATGCTATTTAGGACTCATTTGTGTTCGGGACTTCATTCGTGGAACTTATCATCCTTATTCGAATCTTCAATTGAATCACCCACATAAGGTGAGTTCATACCCCTATAATCTATATTTTAAATGGTTTTAAATGGTTTTAAAGGGGGGGGGGGGAATACAAGTTGAACACAATAAAATTGTGTTAATATTTACCTGTGATAACCATCACACTAAAGGAATTCTTATGCTTTTATAAGTTATTAAATCAGTTCAAAAACTCTTTTAAAAGATGTTAGATTGTTGTTTATAAAACCCCATTTTTAAAGTACATGCTTCACTCAGTTGCTAATTGACTCTTTTCTACAAATCAGTAGCAGTTCAAACAAACATACTAGTAAACTATAATAGGTATAGTTTAGGGATTCAATGCATATTATATTCTAGAACAGAGGAACAATACATGATTCACGTACATATACTTTACACTCCCAGTAAACTAGGAAAGGAACGTATCATTAATTCATTTGTTTAAAACAAAATATGATAATACACTCAGTATATGGTTACATATATATATGGGGTACATCTACAAAGTACCGGGTTATATATATGGGGTACATCTACAAAGTACTGGGTTATATATGGGGTACATCTATAAAGTACCGGGTTTTATTTAAAAGGGTACATATACAAAGTATCGGTTAATAATAAATAAAACATAGCAATATATAAAGCTCACAACAGTATCGACTAAGGCGTTTAGAGTACAGGATTTCATAAGTTCTAGTGGTCTTCCTAAACAATCGAACTACGCCACATAACTTTCCTAGTAACATGAACATACAGTTGAAAGGGGCCTATAATACTAACTTTATGATTCCTCTGTAGATACATTAGGGTTATATATTAATCAGATCCGACAGACAGTAGGATGTGTGCTTTCCGCTTCACTTCCTGTTCCTTGTTTGGTTGTGGGCTTAGAGCAGATTCACACAGTCTACTATCTATTCGATCTTATATATATATATATATATATATATATATATATATATATATATATATATATATATATATATATATAACCCTATACACCAAGTAATCATAGGGGGTAACAGGTATGGGTCAGGTCATAACATACAAATTCAGTATACCACTTTCTAGTACAAAAACATACTTTTCGGATGGAACATTAAGTAGGTAAAACTAGAAACTTATTTATAAAAGGTTTAATACTTCTTATTAAACTAGTAGAACATAAAGGACCTTAAATGGTTAATTCTATAATACCTTAGTTTATACATCAGGGTTATATATAATTAATATCTGATAGGCAGTGGAATGTGTGTTTTCCGCCTTACTTCCTGTTCCTTGTTTGGTTGTGGGCTTAGGGTATATTTATACATTTAACTGTCCGTTCGATATTAGATTATATATAGCTAGTATAAACTAAGTGATTATAGAATGAACTATTGTGGTTACCATTTTACTAAAGAAAATATATGATTTTCTTAAGGAATGTTTTCTTCAAATATAATAGAACTATTACAGTTAACTCCGTAAGCACCTGGTGAATACGATAGGGTTATATACAATAGGGATCTAACAAACAATGGGATGTGTGACTTCCGCTTCATTTCCTGTTCCTTGTTTGGCTGTGGGCTTAGGGCAGATTCACACAATCGATTGTCTGTTTGGTCTAGATTTTATATAACTTGTATTCATTAAATACTCATAGAAGGAATTGTAGAGTCTTTTTTACTTATCATTTTATCACATCAGAAAATATAGGATTTTCTGGAGGAATAGGCGAACTTTTCTAAAGAACTTAGTGTATACTTTTTATAACCAAAATACTTATGAACTCACTAGCTTAAATTTTGATCTACTCTTTCAAAATAACTTGTTTTATCAGGAAGCTAATAGACAGGTACGCGCACCATGATTCAGAAGATGGAACATAGTAGCTTCATGTCCTTGTTTTGTTATTTACTTTTAGAGTAAATCCTATGTGATTCGAATACTATGTAAACACTTTAATATTTATACAATAGTTGTTGTTGCTGTTTTACTATGATGCATGTGTTGGGATACTGAGCATGACGTCCTCCCCCCCCCCCCGAATGTTTCCGTCGTTCCGGTTTGGGGGTGTGACAGTTTTACGCAATTACCTCAGGAATGGAAAGCACACCATAGCCCGACAACGGGAAGTTTGATAGGATTTATCGAACATAGCATATGGCCGCTGGGAAAAATACAATTACCCTTATCATTATACATCCAAGGAGACAAGAGGGAGAAGACGGTCCTAATAGAAATCATGGTAGTCCGCCACCCTACAGAACACAACAATATCCTAGGGAGAACAGTGTTGTTATGCTTTGGAGCCATCGCATCAACAATACATGGGCTCGTTAAGTTCAACACACCAGAAGGGCCAGTAGTCGTGATGACAGAAACCCGTTCAAGACACCAATGCTACCAGATCATGGGGGCAATAGGAATAACCTAGGGAGAAAAGCAAAAGCATGACGAGACCCCAAAGGAAAAAGAAGTGATCAGCGACAATTTTCCTGAACAACAGGTATGAGTCGAAACTGAACTTCCCCCGAAGATAAGAGGAAAACTAGTAAACCATCTAAGAAAATACAAACATGTTTTTGCATGGATACTGACGGATATGGTAGGGATATACAGGAAGATAATCAAACACGGGGTTAACCTACAGCCATGGGAGAAGCTCTTAAAAATAGAAGAAGCGAGACCAAGCCGGCGAAAGAAACAAAGCAATCAATTTGGAGGTAGCAAAGTTGGTAGATACAAACATATTGCATGAAGAATTTATTCCAATATGGATAGCCAACCTAGTTATGGTGAGGAAAAGTGACGAAAGTTGGCGGATATGCATAGATTATTCAAGCCTGAACAAAGCTTGTCCCAAAGATTCCTATCCACTGCTGGAGATAGACCAAAAAGTCGAGTCACTACAAGGGTTCAAGTGGAAGTGTTTTCTCGACGCATACTAAGGCTACCGCCAAGTATTAATGAAAAAAGAAGATGAAGAAAAAACGGCGTTTTACACCGATCATGGAACATTCTGCTACACTAAGGTGCCTTTCGGACTCAAAAATGTTGGGGCCACCTATCAACGACTTGTCGATAAAATACTTAACGATCAGATAGGCAGAAATGTAAAGGTATACATCGATGACATGGTCATCAAAATTCAAAATGACCAAAGTCTATTACAAGATGTCGAAGAAACCCTACAAACATTAGAGAAAGCGCGCATGAAATTAAATCCAATGAAATGCATGTTTGGGGTACAAGAAGGAAATTAAATTAAACCCCAAGTGGGGGAGAACTTGTTGGATTAGGTGTCTAAGCCCATAACTATTTTGGTATGTACTTGACCCGATTATGAGCATGGTCACTTTGGGTTGCCTTCACTCATGCAACTTGATAGGATAACACGAGAAGAGAGAGTATAATTTATTATATGAATAATAAATTAGTACTCAAAATGGTTTTATTAATATATTACAAGATTAATATATTATTTGGAAATCATATTATTTAATTAGTATTGATCAGAAATTAATTTGGAATTAATTTGGTGATCAAAAGAGACTAATTAAATAAAGGGGACTGATATTGCAATTAACTATTAGTTGCTAGTTGGGATATGGACTCCTAATAGAAGAGATTGGACGAAATCTATGGGAAGCCCATAAGGATTTCGTCCAAGGGGCTTTCTAGAAGGGCTCCATGGATTGCTTAAGCCCTAAGCAAGGAAATTAGGGTTTCCACCATAAAACCCTAATAGCTTCAACTATATATAGATCCCCTAGCATATGGAAATCGGCCCTATGTCTTCTTTGAGTTGTCCTAGCCGATTTCCTCCTCTCTCCAAAGTCATATTGTTGCAAGAGTGTTTGTGATTCCATTAGAGGTGCAACATTTGAGGCACTAAGCTTTCAAAGGTCAAGGAGTTCTTGTTATTACAACATAACAAGTTGAGTTAATCATTCTAACTAGTTTATATGTAAATTTGATTGTTGTATGCAAGTTCTTACGATCATTGCTTTGGTATTCAATGTTGTTATGTTCATAGTAGAAAACCTAGATCAAAGCAATTAGGGTTGCATGTACACCATAGGATTGATGTAATGCTCATAACCCATCAGTGGTATCAGAGCCTAAGTCGTTTTTCTAGTGAATAGATGCAAAAGTGGATTGCTAAAGTTCAAGAAAATCGAATTTTTTGTCTTATGACTGGCAGACTAGTCGAGTCCATATATGGACTCGACGAGTAGGTCCTACTCGACGAGTTCCATTGTCGACTCGATGAGTCCAAGGGTCTGTTGCCGGGTTTTTTGATTTTCATGCCAGATTTTGTTGAGGATTGCTTCCAAAACTCGTTTTTATTGCCTAAAGTCGATTTTTTATGTTTGGAATGGTTATCCTTATCAAAATTGATGGATTTGGTTAAATATGGATAATATAGGATTATTATAAGTTAAATATTTGACCTAGTAAGATTGAAAAGTTTCAATTTTCACCCTTTAGGTTTTATAGTTTAAATTTGAACTTAAAAGTTTTAGTTTTTAAAATTTAAATAGTTAATCCCTAATATTTTGAAAGGTTCAAAATTTGTCCTCAAGTTTTGGAATTTAAAATTTAATTAAAAAGTATTAATTTTGAAATATTAAATTCTAAAACCCTAGAGTTTTGAAAAGTTCAATTTACACCCTTATGGTTTATTAATTTAATTAAGAGTTTAATTAAAAGAGATAATTAATAAATCATAAGTATAAGGTTTAAGATTAATCAAATTAAAGGTCTAATTTATTAATAGTTTAAACCACTTAGTATTTTAAAAGTATAAAATACACCTTATACTATATAACATTTAAAGGTTTAACATATTATATATGTATGAGTAAAAGACCAGTCTTACCGTTAGTAGGCCTCATTCACGAAGCTGGTCTATAAAGGGTGTTTAAGGGAATTGCCTATAAAATGGCGATTGAATGGGTATCCACTCTTACCCACCGCACTCTTGACTAGTGGAGGTCGTTAGCCGAACGGGTAGGATAGGACACAACTTTCCATTATAAGTATAATGTAATACAAGTAACTAAACCTTTTATAAATTCCCAAATCTTAGTTACTTAGAAAAAATGTGGAATTGGTGCTAACCCATGAAATTACACTTTGCACCTTGCCGAGATGTTAGTGGAGCGTGTGTGGTTAACCGGCACACTAATTTGGGATTGGCAAGGGTGGCAAAGGGTGACTCGATGTATGCCATAGATTAATGGAGCGTGTGTGGTTAACCGGCACATTGATTAGGTGACAGTGACATTGAGGGTACCAAGTATATTTGCATGGTTATCCACACCTTGTTTGTGATCCTCGACATCCCAGTCACAAACATGAAGGGCACAATCGAGATTAAACATGCCATTGAAAAGTTTAGTGAATCTCAAAAGATCTAGGAGTTTCAATTCATTTAAAACTTAAACCTTAAAAGTTTCGTTTTTCATGGTGGAAATTGGTAAATCGTCATTTACCTACCTCCAAATGTTCTACAAATTGGATTACGGCATCCCTCTTCCAAGTTGTAGAATATTGTATTGGGTCCTAGCCTTAATATCTCATTTGGGTGTTTTATTAAGGACTCAATCAACTAACTTGAATTTCTCCCGTTTTGTAGATGTCAAAGTCTAACAACTATGGTCTCCCTGAATCCGTTGGAAAAAGTTTTCCACTTGAAGATGATGTTCCACGATTGGATCATGGAAATGAGAATCATGCTTCACTTCCTCCACCTCCTCCAATAATTCTCCCTGACCCACAAGTTTAAAGGCTTGAAAAGTTCAAGATCACTCAAGCCCTATTGGCAAAAAGACATAAAGATGGGAAGTCTGTGTGTGCACACGTCTTAGAGATAAAGTCACACATTGACAAGTTGAAAATGATGGGTGTTGTTTTCCCAGGGAAGTTGGTTGTTGACTGGGTTCTTCAATCACTTCCCGAATCATATAGTGAATTAATTGGAGAATACTATATGATTGATCACGATGTTGATGGGTTTTGAGCATTCTAACACTTCCTAAGTGTACATGCAACCCTAATAACCTTGGATCTATGTTTGTCTAATAATCATGCAAAGTTGAATTCCAAGGTTATATTCCTATCTAGCATACATGGGGAACATTTTTAACTTGAATGAAAGATAGAATAACTTACCTTGTTGTTGATTATGATCCTTTAAACCTTGTGAGCCTAGCACCCCAAGTGTGATGCCTCAAATGCTTCACACAACACCAAATGCAAAGGAGTAAACTTTGAGAGAATCTTACACTTGCAAAATCGGCTCTAGCCCTCTTGTTTCTTAGTGTGTCCAATTTTGGTGGAGAATGGGTTTCTTATATAGTGTTGACACATCTAGGGTTACACCATGTAAACCCTAATGTGTCATGACTCTTCATTTCCATGATCCATGGGTTTGTAACTCCCATGGAGCATCCATGGAGCATCCTATGGGTGGAACCCAACTTGATAATCCATGGAGCCTCTTAGCCCACTATATAAGATATGGAAGATTTACATAATCTACCCATATATTTAATTAGTTATCTTTTGATCACTTAATTAATTCTAAATTAATTCTTGATCAAACTAATTAAATAATATTATTAATATATTAGAACTTATAATATATTAATAAACCATAAGTGTTATTTCTCTCATTTTAGTTTATCCAATTGCATGGTGCCATGCAACCCAAATGGACCATGCCGGGTCGGGTCAAGTACATACCAGAAATAGTTATGGACTTAGACACCTTATCCAACAGTCTCCCACTTGGATAAGTCTAATAACTATAACTGCAATACTTCAGGAACCGATCGGCAATCGTAGCTCTTTTAAGGTCTCTCGGAACTGAGAAGATGATGATACGCCATTTAAGATAAGTGATCATATAATCCTCTGTTCTAGATATCAGCCGGACAAATACATGGAACAATGTCTTACTTATTGTCCAGCAGTTTGTTTCCCGATTTCCGATTTGTTTGACAAAGAACTTAGTTGAACACATCAACTTAGTTCTGACCGGGCCCGGTACATAGGTCAAAACAAAATCATCGAGGGGCCCAAATATCAGCTTCTAATCCAAGAAGGAACAGATAAACTTCGACTCATATGTTTGTTCTACCACTCATTGAATTATACACAAAAGCACGTTTTATAACATCGAGTTACCAATGCGTTAACGTACAATCAATGCATAACCAACTCATAAGTAACAAATCATATCTCTAGGTTTGTAGAGTTATATGATATTACCATCTCACGATCACTCGAGATAAATTCCATGAAGTGATTCCAGTGAGCGTGGGTTGAGTCCAATGCTCAGAACTTATGAGCACTCATGAGTGTTGTAGCCATGTCCAACAACTTAGACCTCTGCAACCCATCATGACAGTCTTGATTCATACCTACTTCCGACATATGACCGACTGTGGAGGTTCGAATAATATGATATACCAAACATAATTATTCTGGAAGTCAAAACATGCAAAAGAAATATAGTAAATGATCGACAAGAGATAGCAACACTTTACTCATAAATAAAACACCTTTTATTCATCATCTAATGTCAATTACACTTTACAAATTTCAAGGTTATCTAACTACTAAATCTAATATCATCCTTCAGCCCTATGCTCCGAGCATGCTGGAGATGCTTAACCCGAGTCAGTCCCTTCGTGAGGGGATCTGCTGGATTCTCATCCTATGATACCCTCTTTGCCACGAGGAGTCCTTCTTCTATTCGATGTCTGATGAAATGGTATTTTCTGTCGATGTGTCTGGATCTCCCGTGATCCCTTGGTTCCTTGGATAAGGCAACTGCACTTTCACTATCACAGAAAATTTCCATTGGCTCTTTAATAGCTGGTACAACTCCAAGGTCTCCAATGAAGTTCTTCAGCCATATCGCCTCCTTTGCTGCCTCGCTAGCTGCTATATACTCTGATTCGCAAGTTGAATCAGCCACTGTCTCTTGCTTGGAACTCTTCCAAGAAATTGCTCCTCCATTTAAGGTAAAGACCCAACCTGACTGAGAGCGGAAATTATCCCTATCAGTCTGAAAGCTAGCATCACTATACCCTACAACTCTCAAGTCTTCACTCCCACCAAGGGTAAGGACCCAGTCCTTAGTCCTCCATAGCTACTTGAGGATATTCTTTACCGCAGTCCAGTGTGCCTTGCCAGGGTTCCCCTGATACCTGCTAACCATGCTCAAAGAAAAGGCTACATCAGGTCGAGTACACGTCATAGCATACATGATCGATCCTACAGCCGAAGCATAAGGTATTCGACTCATTTCTGCTATCTCAGCCTCAGTACTAGGGCTTTGTGTCTTACTCAATCTGGCGTTACTCTGGATGGATAACTCTCCTTTATTGGAGTCCTGCATGCCGAATCTCTTCAGCACCTTATCCAAGTAGGTACTCTGACTAAGTCCAATTAGTCTTTTACTCCGGTCTCTCAAGATCCTTATCCCTAGAATATAGGCAGCTTCTCCTAGGTCCTTCATAGAGAAACACTTCCCAAGCCAGGACTTAACTTCCTGCAGAGTTGGGATGTCATTTCCTATGAGTAGTATGTCATCCACATACAATACCAAAAAGCTAACTATACTCCCACTAGCCTTGACATATACACAAGATTCATCTTCACTCCTAGAAAAGCCAAATTCCTTGACTTTCTCATCAAAGCAAAGATTCCATCTGCGAGGTGCTTGCTTTAACCCATAAATGGATTTCTCAAGCTTACACACTCTATTAGGGTACTCTGTGTTGACAAAACCCTCTAGCTGACTCATGTAAACATCCTCAGCCAACTCTCCATTAAGGAAAGCGGTTTTGACATCCATTTGCCATATTTCATAGTCATGAAATGCGGCTATGGCTAACAGAACCCTAATAGACTTAATCTTGGCCACTAGAGAAAAGGTCACATCATAATCAACTCCCGGAGTTTGTGAGAAACCCTTTGCAACCATTCGTGCCTTATAAGTGTGTACATTACCATCCATGTCGGTCTTCTTCTTGAAGATCCATTTGCACCCTACAGTCTTACGACCTGGTACATTCTCAACCAAGTTCCAAACTTGATTGTCATACATGGACTGTATCTCGTTGTCCATTGCCTCTTTCCACTTGGCTGACTCAGGGCCTGCCATGGCTTCCGCGTAACTGTTAGGTTCATCCAGACCTATCAGTGTCTCATCACTGATAAGTGTATCACCTTCCGCAGTAATATGGAATCCATAGTAATGCTCAGGTGCATTCCTAACCCTTGTGGAACGCCTCAGAGGTACAGACTTGTCAATTGGCTCAACAGGAGTTTCCTCCTTAAGTTGAGTGCTAGGGTTTGAAGTTCCTTCACCACTTGACTCTTGAATTTCTTCAAGGTCAACTTGCCTCCCACTGTCTCCTTGGGTTATGAACTCTCTCTCTCTCGAAAGAAAGCCCTCCTAGCTACTAAGACCACATTCTCACTAGGTCTGTAGAAGAGGTAACCAAAGGATTTCTGTGGGTAGCCGATGAAAATACACCTCTCACTTCGAGGTTCGAGCTTATCATGAGTCTCGCGTCTCACGAAAGCCTCGCAACCCCAAATCTTAATGTGGTCTAGTTTGGGTACTTTACCAGTCCACATCTCATGAGGAGTTTTGGCAACTTTCTTTGTGGGAACTAGATTAAGGATATGGGCGGCAGTCTCTACGGCTAACCCCCAAAATGAGATTGGTAGCGAAGCTCGACTCATCATGGAACGAACCATATCCAACAAGGTTCGATTACGCCTCTCAGCTACACCATTCAACTGCGGTGTCCTGGGAGGTGTCAATTGTGAGACAATCCCACATTCCCTAAGATAGTCGAGGAACTCTGAACTAAGATACTCACCACCTCGATCGGATCGAAGCATCTTAATGTTCCTGCCCAATTGATTCTCGACTTCCTGTATAAACTCTTTAAACCTCTCAAAAGTCTCTGACTTATGCTTGATTAAGTAGACATATCCATATCTATTGTAATCATCAGTAAAAGTCAAATAATAACGATTAGCATCCCTTGTGGCATGTTTGAAGGGCCCACACACATTCGTGTGTATAAGATCCAACAAACCTTCACCCCTCTCACAAGAACCTGTGAAGGGTGACTTTGTCATTTTTCCAAGTAAGCATGATTCGCAACTATCATCTGACTTTAGGTCAAATGACTCCAATACTCCATCCTTTTGGAGTTGGCCTATGTGTTTCTTGCTTATATATCCAAGACGACAATGCCATAATGATGCTTTATCCAAGTTATTATCATTAACAGAATCAATACACAATACATTATTTCCTAAGTTATCAACCACAGATACAGTTTCATACACACCATCACAAGGTAATGCTTTAAAATAAAGAACATTATTAAAGAAAGCATTAATCGAACCAACTTCATTATCAAATGAAAAGGTGAAACCTTGTTTATACAATGCATGAAAGGAGATAATATTTCTTGCCATTTCTGGCGAATAACAACATTTATTCAAATCTAAACTAAACCCACTACTTAGCGATAAAGTATAAACTCCAATCTTGGTGACAGGTAAAGCTTTCCTATTCCCCATGATTAAGTTTATTCTTCCATGCTCCACATTCTCACTTCTTCTTAGTCCCTGCAAATCAGAACATATATGAATACCACAACAGGTATCAAGGACCCAAGAGTTAGAATGGGGTGAGTTATTAGATAAGATAGTGTAAATACCTGCATGGTTGGGTTTAACTTTCCCATCCTTCACATCTTGCTGGTACTTTGGGCAGTTCCACTTCCAATGTGACTTTTCATGGCAATAGAAGCATTCAGCCTCTTTAGGGTCAGAAGAAGGAGTGACAAAACCTTTCTTGGTTCCACTTGAAGAAGAGCCATCAAGGGTCCTAGCCTTGGTACCCTTCGAAGAGCTCTTCCTCTTCTTCCCTCTACCTTTCCCGATTGCCAAAACTGGGGCGGAGTTTGGAGTAGGAGTGTTAACAACCGACTTACCCTTAAGACATGTTTCTGCGGTCTTGAGGAGTCCCTGAAGTTTGCTGAGTGTGACCTCTTCCTTATTCATGTGATATGTCATGCGGAATTGATCATAGCACGATGGTAAGGAGTGCAAAATGATATCTATTGCAAGCTCCTCAGGGAAGTTCACATTAAGCTTCAGCAACCGATCCACATACCTTTGCATTTTCTGCATGTGGCTCGTGACGGATTCCCCGTACTTCATCATGGTTGTTATGATAGAGCATATGATTTCATACCTCTCTTGTCGTGCACTTTGATGGTATCTTTCCATCAGATCTTGGTGCATTTCAAAAGGGTAGAAGTCCTCATAGGACTTTTGGAGTTCCGCTGTCATGGTGGCCAACATGATGCATGCCACTTTTGTAGCATCCCTTTCATGTGCCCGGAAGTCAGCGATCTCCTGGGGAGTTGCAGTGGTCTCATCAATCTCCTTAAGCTCCTTGTCACGGACATATTCTTTGTCCTCGTAGCGGGTAATCATCCTGATGTTTCTGATCCATTCATTGAAGTTGGATCCATCAAAAGTGACTTTCCCACACAAGTTCATAAGGGTAAAGGAGCCATTAGGATTAGAGCCAGAAGCAACATTGTTTGATGACATCTGAAAGAAGAGGACAAGATTAGTTTAGATATTAAGAGAGTCCTTAATAAAACACCCAAATGTAATATTAAGGCTAGGATCCAATCACAATATATTATAACTTAGAAGAGGTATGCCGTAATCCAAGCTATAACATATTTGAAAGGTAGGTGAATGACGATTCACCAATTTCCACCATGAAAAACGAAATATAAATATTAGGTTTTTAATTGGTTCTTAGAAATTCCTAGATTCTTTTGAGATTCAATGAACTTTTCAAAGGCATGTTTCAATCTCGAGTGTGCCCTCCAAGTTTTGTGACTGGGATACCGAGGATCACAAAACGAGGTGTGAAGTAACCATGCAAATCACTTGGTACCCTCAAGGTTTATCACTCAATCGATGTGCCGGTAAACCACACACGCTCCACCGATGCTATGGTAAACCTTAAGTCACCCTTTACCTACCTTGTTAAGTCCAAGTTAGTGTGCCGGTTAACCACACACGCTCCACCAACGACTTAAACAAAGTGTAAAGTGTAATTTCATGGATTAGCACCTTATTCACATTTTCCTAAAGTAACTAAGATTGGGAATTTAATAAAAGCATTTAGTTACTTTATAATATTCATCATACTTTTAATGAGAATTTATAAGTCCTTGTCTTACCCGTTCGGCTAACGACCCTCCACCGATCAAGGAAGCGGTGGGTGAGAGTGGACACCGATTAAGTTGCCATTTTATAGGCAACAAGCTTATACCCCCCTTATAGACCGGCTTCGTGAATGAGGCGTACTAGCGGTAAGACGACTTGACGTTATACATATATATATTAGTAACTTATAATATTATAAAGTATAAGGGTTGAATTTTAACTTTTAAAATTCTAAGGGTTGGAACTAAAGTTTTAATCAAGACTTTACATGTTCCAAAACTTGAGGGCAAGTTTTGTAAACTTCCAAAACTTTTCATTTCTTATAACTTATGAATTAATTGAGTAATAAAAATGAAGACTCTTCATTTTTATAACTCTTGTGTTCTTTTAATGGCTTTAATAAAAGTGAGACTTTTGGTTTTCCATAACTTGAGGACAAGTTATGGACTCCATTAAAACACATTATGATCATGAATTAAACTACCATGAAGGTTACAAACAATTCCTATGATCATCTAATCTTCATAAGTTCAAGAACATGAATATGAACACTTTCAAGAATCAAAAATTACACTTAAAAAAAAAACTTGTAATTTTAATAATTGCCATTGTAAATGGATTAGCATAAACATCACACCATCTAAAACAAGCTTTAAAACATCAAAACAGTTTAGGGTAATGTTTCTAGTCCATTTCCAGCAACAAATGTGCAAACTTTTATACGAGCAGAAAACAGAAAAACAATTTTTTTTCAAGCTGTTTCCACACAAAAAAAACAACAAACAAACCTAGGCTCTGATACCACTGATGGGTTTTGAGCATTCTAACACTTCCTAAGTGTACATGCAACCCTAATAACCTTGGATCTATGTTTGTCTAATAATCATGCAAAGTTGAATTCCAAGGTTATATTCCTATCTAGCATACATGGGGAACATTTTTAACTTGAATGAAAGATAGAATAACTTACCTTGTTGTTGATTATGATCCTTCAAACCTTGTGAGCCTAGCACCCCAAGTGTGATGCCTCAAATGCTTCACACAACACCAAATGCAAAGGAGTAAACTTTGAGAGAATCTTACACTTGCAAAATCGGCTCTAGCCCTCTTGTTTCTTAGTGTGTCCAATTTTGGTGGAGAATGGGTTTCTTATATAGTGTTGACACATCTAGGGTTACACCATGTAAACCCTAATGTGTCATGACTCTTCATTTCCATGATCCATGGGTTTGTAACTCCCATGGAGCATCCATGGAGCATCCTATGGGTGGAACCCAACTTGATAATCCATGGAGCCTCTTAGCCCACTATATAAGATATGGAAGATTTACATAATCTACCCATATATTTAATTAGTTATCTTTTGATCACTTAATTAATTCTAAATTAATTCTTGATCAAACTAATTAAATAATATTATTAATATATTAGAACTTATAATATATTAATAAACCATAAGTGTTATTTCTCTTATTTTAGTTTATCCAATTGCATGGTGCCATGCAACCCAAATGGACCATGCCGGGTCGGGTCAAGTACATACCAGAAATAGTTATGGACTTAGACACCTTATCCAACAGATGTGACCCTCATTGATTTGACTTATTTGCTTAATGCTGCTGAATCAGAAATGATTTGGCACAATGGTAAAGAAAATGTGTCCGGTAAGTCAACCTCCCAAACTTCTATGGACATTGATGGCAACATTGGAAGTCCAGAAAAGTTTTCTCTGCGCAAGAGAAAGGCTGAGTCTGAGATTGTCTCGTGTGCTATTCCAAAGAAGTCCACTTGTTTCTATTACCAAGAGAAGGGACATTGGTTACGAAGCTGCCACAATTATCTGAAGGATCACGAAGATGGGAGAGTCAATATGTATGACTCTGCTTCAGGTAACATCCACTGTCTAACTCTATTAAGTTCCTATTTTGTAGATTCTTAATACATGATGTGATAAGATTGCATTTTGATGTTTTGTAGGATCGACGAAAAGAGAGGAAGCTTAAAGAAAGAGTGAGCTGAGTCTGATCACGAAGAAATGGAATTCGATCACATGGTTCGAAGATTGGATTTTTGAGCTACTTAGAGTTATGTTAGATTGCTTAGGAATATGTAATAGCATAATTTTCCTATGATGTTAGATTGTAAGGACAAGTTTTCCGCACTTTTATAAATAAAATAAATTTTGTTTTGTCTTATTTATATATCCTTGCAATGGCATTTGTGGAGATTGATGTCTTTGTATGTTTCTATTGTTAGCAATTTGGATGTGATTCTTAATTATGTTATTTATGATAGTGTCAGAAATTTACTAAATAAGGAAAGATTCTCATCGCCCAAGTTTCAATTGGACCGAAACTTGGAATCATACAACTTGTTTTGTGTGATGAATGAGAACTTTCGTATTTGGAAAATTAAGACTGATTCCTTGATAAAGAGTCAAGTGAAGGACTAAAGGGCCTAGTACATAATGTTGTGCGCTGGTCAGGTCCACCATAAATAACAATGAAGGCTATTCGTCATGTTTTACTAAAGGTTTAGTAAATATGGTTATGCTTACAAGATTAAGTGTAATTCTGAAAATTTTGAAAAGTTTCAAATGTTTGGCAGAACGAATAAAAAGAATCAATTAGGCAGAAAGATAAAAGTTTCTCCAATCTGAAAAGATGGGAGAGTACTTTAGTATCGTGTTTTATGATCGTCTCTTTGATTATGAAACCATATCGCAATTGATCCTCTAAGCAGGAGAATCAGGAATTGACGAAATGGTTAAATCAAAAGGATGAGTGGTACTTAGTTCCAAAAAATCAAGTCTTAGAGTTGAACTCCAAGATTGTGCATTGAGTGATAAGTCTTAGGTAAGTAACACATCTTAAGAAGGTTCATAACACTCGTCAAATGTAAAGTAGAAAAGGTTCCTAATCTTGTGCATTTGAAATTGGTAAATTGTGATGTTTTGGATAAGACAAAGACCAATTAAGACCAATTATGTGAAGTGTTTGTCTTGATAAGAATATGCACTAACTCTTGAGTATTTGTTTGTCAAGGAATGTGTCTTGACAAGAGAATTTTATATGTCAAGAGGTCAGTGGGAGTCTTAATGATCTTGAAAGGTTTAAAGAGCTGATCAAGAATAAACCTTATTGTTAATCGCTAGCACACGACTTGAGGTTCATAACCTATTGTGTTGACATATTCTTATTTCTGTGCCATTCCAGTTTTAAGTCAACTATGCATATGAGTTTTATGAATTCTCAATTGATTGCATAAGGCAGAGCACCTTGATCAAGTGAAAGTTCATTGATCTGTATAGGTGAGCTGCTTAACAACTTGGAAGCAATGGTAGGACCCTTGAATGGCAGGAAATTAAGAATTAACAAGTTCAATCGATATGAGTTTGGATTTGTCACAAACATTGTCTTATGATTATGGTTATGACAAGTTCACATGGATAGGAACACATACACCATAAAATCTAAGTGTCATAAGGTTTCTCTCCGCTTCATGAAAATGATTGTGAGGAAATGCTTTCACTAGGAAGATTTTAAGGAGATAGCAATTGTGAAAATTGCATCTCAAATTTGATTATGATTACGACATCCCTCTTCATAGTTCGAATTGTGAGATTTGGCAATTAGTCTAAACATTTGGGACTTATTGCTGTAACTTCTATAATTGTTTAGACACACATATGAGTTATCTAAGGAAAGGTGTATGAGTTTGAGAAGCTTAGATAAAGGCTTATCGAAGCATATCGTATTAGAAATATGAACTTTAGAAGTCAATAAGTATTGATTTCTAGAAGTCCAATTGTTTTCTGAATACGTGTCAAAGCTAGTGGGAGCATAAGTGTTATGCTGGTATGGAAATAATTATCATGTAAGTGGGAGCATGATTATTATAAGTATTGCAAGTTAGCAATATTAATTATAGAAAACAAAAGTTTCACTTTGCAAACTTGCAGGGGTTGAAAAGTTGTTTTGCTATAATTAAGGGAGAGAATATTATACTTCGTTTCAAATCTAAAATCTTAGATCGAGAAATTTTAATCAAATTTAGTCAAAAGACATATATGGATATTATGTTTAAAAGATTCAACATAACGGAATTCGATATATGACAATATTATAGCAAGAAACTGGTAAAGTATCACGTTTATAATTATGAATCGTGTCCAATACGCTTTGGGTATAGGATCGATTGCATATGCTGTAATATTCGAACGTTCTAAAATTTCCAAATGCCTAGGGCATTAAGAGGGAAAAAGGACCAGCACCAGATATGACTAATTTTAAATGAAACAACTGTCAAGGACAATCTAAGGTTCGCCAAGGATTGGTTGCTTGTGGGTTGTTGGAAGTATAGTATCGGATGGAACATATTGGCATTATTATCAATAGATAAGATTCTATTAATAATGAGGTGTCATATGGTAAATATGGAAATGTTTCCATATTGGGAGTTGGACGTTAAGAATTTATGTCTAGATTAGAAAATTTTATGCAAGAAGGATGTTCAAAGGAATGTACTTTGAATGTGAGACTTCATATCAATGAAATTGCCTTGTAACAATCTCCAATAGATCACTTTGTAGTATCATTGGCAAAGTCTTGGTGGCTTTGGTGTTGTGACATTACAAAAGGATCGTTGCATAAAATGTTAGAATCTGACATATTCTAATAATGGTAAAAATTTGGTATTCTTACACTTATGACAGGGATTAGGAGTTGTGAAATGAGTATCATTGGAAATGTGTTCAATAGATCTATTTCACAAATTAAGGACCATAGGTAAACATAATGTGCATGATTGGAGCATGGGAAACTGTTGTTATAATTCAAGTAATAAGTTAATTATCCGAAACAGTATATAATGAATAATGAGTAATCAATATGGTGATTAAATAAAAGTGTTTTATTTATACTCAAGAGTTTGGGACCATATAGGATTAGTATTATTCTTGTGTTTCACTTTGCATGTTTTGACTTCCCGAATAATAAGGTTATTCAAATCATCCACAATCGATCATACTTTGGAAGTAGGTATGAATGAAGATTGTCATGAATCTGACTAAGAATGTCTAAAGCGTTTTAGACATAGCAAAAGTCTGTTGTAGTGTTCATGAGTGCTCCTGAAATAGGATTTGAGTATTGGATTAAACCCACACTCACTTGAATCACTTCATGGATTTTATCACGAGTGATTAGTGAGATGATAATATCTTATATTCTTGAAACCAAGATGTGTGAGTTGTAATTTACAAGTCAGTTGCACATTGACATATGTAAATGCACCAGTAACTTGGTGTTATAAAACATAATGTTGTGTGTGATTAGATAAGTAAGTACAAGCGAGCATTTGAGTCGAAGTTTATCCGTTCCTTTTACCCAAAGTGGGATAAAAGTGATATATGTGGGCCCCTCGATGTTTTAGTGATGACACCCTAAGCGCTTGGCCAAGCCTGAACTAAGTTGATGTGTTCAATTGTAGTCTGTGGTCAGTCGTCATAAATCAGAAATCGGGAAACAACACATGAACAGAGAGAATGATTATAATCCATGTCTCAGTTCATGCGATATCTAGAATGGAGGAATACATGATCCCTTATCTAAAGGATGCGTTTCTGATATGATCAGAGTTGACAGCGGCTTTTGAAAGCTACGATTGCAGATCAGGTTCTGAAGTCGTACTTGCAAAATAGTTATTAGACTTATCCAAGTGGGAGACTATTGGATTAGGTGTCTAAGCCCATAACTATTTTGGTATGTACTTGAACCGATTATGAGCATGGTCATTTTAGGTTGCCTTCACTCATGCAACTTGATAGGATGACAAGAGGAGAGAGAGTATAAATTATTATATGAATAATAAATTAGTACTCAAAATGGTTTTATTAATATATTACAAGATTAATATATTATTTGGAAATCATATTATTTAATTAGTATTGATCGGAAATTAATTTGGAATTAATTTGGTGATCAAAATAGACTAATTAAATAAAGGGGACTGATATTGCAGTTAACTGTTAGTTGCTAGTTGGGCTATGGACTCCTAATAGAAGAGATTGGACGAAATCTATGGGAAGCCCATAAGGATTTCGTCGAAGGGGCTTTCTAGAAGGGCTCCATGGATTGCTTAAGCCCTAAGCAAGGAAATTAGGGTTTCCACTATAGAACCCTAATAGCCTCAACTATAAATAGATCCCTTAGCATATGGAAATCGGCCCTATGTCTTCTTTGAGTTGCCCTAGCGGATTTCCTCCTCTCTCTAAAGTCATCTTGTTGCAAGAGTGTTTGTGATTCCATTAGAGGTGCAACATTTGAGGCACTAAGCTTTCAAAGGTCAAGGAGTTCTTGTTATTACTACATAACAAGTTGAGGTAATCATTCTAACTAGTTTATATGTAAATTTGATTGTTGCATGCAAGTTCTTAGGATCATTGCTTTGGTATTCAATGTTGTTGTGTTCATAGTAGAAAACCTAGATCAAAGCAATTAGGGTTGCATGTACACCATAGGATTGATGAAATGCTCATAACCCATCAGAACTGACTATTTATGGTGAGGGTACTAGGGTTGGATCAACCTTTTGTTCTATTGCCTAGGGTCGGTAGTATCTACAGCATTGGTGACTGGGTTATCTCGCGTATGTGGTTGACATTCGGGTGGAGAAGGGGGGTTTCGGTTTCGGATGTGCCTATAGTAAGAAATTTTCCAGATGTATATCTGGAGGAATTACCCGGCGTGCCTCCCGCAAGGAAAGTGGATTTCAGGATCAATCTGATCCATGGTGCAACGCCTATTGCTAAGGCGTTGTACCGATTAGCACCACTAGAGATGCATGAGTTTTCCTCTCAGCTTTAGGTGCTGTTGGGTAAGAAGTTTATCAGACCGAGCAGTTTGCCTTTGGCAGCGCCAATGTTTTTTGTAAAGAAGAAGGATGGTTCACACTGTATGTGCATTGATTACTAGGAGTTGAACAAGTTCACGGTGAAGAACCATTACCCACTTTCACAGATAGATGACCTCTTCGATCAGCTGTAGGGTGCATCTTGGTTCTCCAAGATCGATTTGAGGTTAGGGTATTATCAGATGAGTGTTAGGGAGGACGTGGAGAAGACAACGTTCTGAACTCGTTATGGTCATTACGAGTTTGTGATGATGCCATTTGGGCATACCAATGGACCGACGACATTTATGGATTTGATGAATCGGGTATGCATGCCGATGTTCGATCGTTCGGTCATTGTTTTTATCGATGATATCCTCGTCTATTCCAAGATCAAGGAGCAGCATGAGGAGCACCTTCAAGAGCTACTGTGAGTTTTGAGGAGGAATAGGCTTTATGCAAAGTTCTCAAATTGTGAGGTTTGGTTACTGGAGGTCCAATTCTTGGTATATATCGTTAACCAGAACAAGATTCTAGTTGACCCGACCAAGATTGAGGCAGTTATGTAGTGGGAGGTCCCAAAGTCTCCTTCGGAGATCAAGAGTTTTGTAACACCCGATTTCGAATCGTTTCATAATTCGGGGCCATGACCTGAAGACCGGTTATCATAAATGTTAGGGCCTTTGGGAAAGATACTTAGTCCCCTTTGAGTGTGGGTAACGTAGATTAGGTGATCCGAGAGTTCGGTTGGTGCTTTGGAGCCCAAGGGTATAACCGTAAAGTGATAGTTTGAGCCTTTTATGAATTTTGCATTTAATTTCGGTAAGTTTTAAGTCAAAGGAGAGTTGTTAGGGTTATAGAGCTTTTCAACACCTTTAATTGGATATAAAGATCGTCAAAATTGGAGTTGAAACGAAGAAGTTATGACCGTTTGAAGTTAGGGCGATTTTTAGGTCAGCCGCATACGCCGGGTGTAAATTGAGTATGCTGGGCACACGCGATCAGTGCCCAAACCCTATTTTCGTGGTTTGAGCCCTATTTAAGCTCCTTAACTTCCCCAAACCCACTCCATTCTCAGCCTCCACCTCTCGAACACCCTCTCTTGAAACCCTAACCCTAGATTGAGCCTTGTGAGAAAAAAGAAGGTGTTTTTAAGTGCTTTGGAATGTTCTTGGTGCACCTTGGAGAAGAAGGAACTCATTGAAGAAGTGTTGGTTACATTGGATCTTGTAGATCCAGACTTTGTTCAACTTGGGTGCTATACGCTCTGGGCCACTTTAAATGCATAAAGTTTAGATCTTGAAAGTTTGTGACCTTGTTATGGATAAAGTTGGAAACTTTATCCATCTAAACATCATTTTGATTCGGATCTGAAGGTTGGAGACTTGGACTTAATGGATTAAGTTGAAAAAGATGCACTTTTGGGTCCCTTTGAGACTTAAAGATTAGATCTTGTTTGTTGGGACTATTCTAATGGATGAAGTTGGAAACTTTATCCATTATGGATCTATTATGAACCATAAAAATGTGATCTTGTCCCTTCTATCCATTCCATACAAGAGTTGTGATGTCTTATTGGGTTAAGAACTTAGGTTTTTGGACATTATGCACTTTTTAGCCATGCAAAGTCATAAAGTTGGAAACTTTACGACTTAGGACATCATTTTGGGCTTGGATCTGAGTTTTTGACGTAAGGGCTTAATGAAATAAGTTCTTAATGTAGTTTTGGGATTGGGCTGCATACGCTGGGCGAACCTAGTGGTATACTGCGTGTACGTGGTCAGCGCCCCGCTTTTGGTCAACATCAGAGTATGTTGGGTGTACTCTCTTGTACACAGGGCGTACTCCGTTGGGAAGGAAATATTAACTTTTGGACCTTGAATGTTGACTTTGACTTTGACTAGGGTTGACCAAGTTTGGCCTCAGGTCATTTTGGGTAATTTGATTATAGTTTGAGATTTGGGTTCCTATTAATTGTATAGGTGACCGGTAGAGATAGATTTTAGAGCAGTGATCGATGCAGCTATTCTTTCAAACTGTGAGGTGAGTTTCCTTCACAGTATCTATGGGTCGAAGGCACAAATGCCGACCCACTAGTTTATTTTGTAGTATAATGGTTGACTTCGTGACAACTATTGGTTATGCTTGTGTTTGATTAACGACTCTGTGATTCCTGTTATGATATTATGTGGTAGTAGTAGGTGTGAAATAGGCTCGACATCCTGTTGGAATAGACCGAAGGGGATTGCAAGCACCTATATATGCTTGATAGTATCCGGTTGAAATAGACTGAAGGGGTAGACAAGCACCCATATATGCTTGATAGTATCTGGTTGAAATAGACCGAAGGGGTAGGCAAGCACCCATATATGCTTGATAGTATCCGGTTGAAATAGACAGAAGGGGTAGGCAAGCACCTAGATATGCTTGGCAGTATGTTTGTTTATGTGGTATTTTGAGAACTCACTAAGCTTTGTGCTTACGGTTTTCAATTTATGTTTCAGGTACTTTTGGTTCGAAGGGGAAGAGCTCGGGATGATTACAGTCCACACACCACATCCCTCCGCATTTTATATTATTCTGATATATTTTGATGTTATTGATACACTTAGATTCACTATGGTTTTGATGATGTTATCTTGGATAATGGTTTTATTAATTTAAAGTCGAAACTTTTTAGTGTTAATTTTTGGGACATTACAAGTTTTCTGGGTTTAGCAGGGTATTATCGGAGATTTATACAAGATTTCTCGAAGGTTGTTGTACCTCTCACTCATTTGTCGAGGAAGGGCGTGGATTTTCAATGGGGGCTGAGCAGCAATCTGCGTTAGAGACACTGAGACATAAATTATGTGAGGCCCCGGTGTTGACCCTCCCGGAGGGCGTAGAGGATTTTGTTGTTTATTATGATGCTTCTATCACCGGTTTGGGGGCAGTACAGTACTCATGCATCGATGAAGAGTTATTATGTATGCCTCTAGGAAGCTGAAGCCGCATGAGGTTCGGTATTTGATGCATGATCTGGAGTTGGGGGTGGTGGTGTTTGCCCTTAAGATTTGGTGGCACTATCAATATGGGTTCCGATGTACCAGCTACACGGATCACAAGAGTCTGAGATATCTCATGGATTAGCCGAATCTAAATATAAGGCAACGTAGATGGCTTGGCGTGGTTAAGGATTATGACTTCGAGATTCTTTATCACTCGGGGAAAGAAAATGTGGTCGGTGATTCTTTGAGCCACAAGTCGGCTAGCACTTCTGTTGGGGGCTTATGTATGAGGATTTCTATCAATTTGCCGCTTCTGGATTTGATCAAGGAGGCTCAGACCGGGGGAGTCAAGAAGGAAAATTGGAAGCAAGAGAGAATCAGGGGTGAGATTGATAGTTTTTCTACCGATAGCCACAAATTGTTGGCTCGGTGCGGTCGGGTTTGGGTTCCAGATTTTGGTGGGGTCAGTCAGACCGTGATGGAAGAGGCTCATAAGTCCAGATTTTCAATATACCCTGGAGCCATAAAAATGTATTAGGATTTGAGACTTAGCTATTGGTGGCCATGCATGAAGAGAGAGATAGCCTGGTATGTGGAGAGGTGCTTGACCTGTCGGATGGTCAAGGCCGAGCAGCAGAGGCTGCATGGCAAGTTGCAGCCTTTAGAGGTTCCAATGTGAAAATTGGAACATATCATCATGGATTTTATCACCAAGTTACCCAGGACGGCTAAAGGATTTGATGCGATTTGGGTCATTGTAGACCGTCTAACCAAGAGTGCCCACTTCTTGGCTATTCGGGAGAGTTCATCGACCGAGAAATTAGCCGAGGTGTATGTGTGCGAGATTGTCACACGACATGGTGTTCCAGTCTCCATTGTATCAGATCTGGATGTTCGGTTCACTTCACATATTTGACAGAGGTTCCACGAGGAACTGGGTACGATATTGCACTTTTGCACCGCTTATCATCCACAAACTGATGGCCAGAGTGAACGGACCATCCAAACGCTTGAGGATATGTTGAGAGCTCATGTTATTGATTTCTTTGGGAGTTAGGACTCCTACCTTCCCCTGGTTGAGTTTTCATACAATAAAACTACGACTATAGTATTGGTGTGCCGCCTTTGGAGCTTATTTATGGGAGGAAGTGTCGTACAGCGGTTTATTGGGGGAGGAGGTCGGTCATAGGGTCATGGGAAAGACCGAGGTAGTCCTTCAGACGATAGAGATGATCCAATAGATCAGGTAGAGGTTGTCGATAGCTCGGAGTCGGCAAAATAGTTATGTTGACCGACATTGATCCGAGTTGGAGTTACAGGTCAACGATATGGTTTTGCTGAAGGTATCACCATGGAAGGGTGTAATATGTTTCAGTAAGAGGGGAAAGTTGGAGCCTTGATTTATCGGGCCGTTTCAAGTAGCTGCCAGGGTAGGCAGGGTGACATCTCGACTGGATCTGTCTGAGGAGCTCAGTCAGATTCATAACACCTTCCATGTTTCCCAGCTACGGAAGTGTGTAGCTGATGATTCAACAGTTGTTCCATTGGAAGATATACATGTTTATGAGCGCCTGAACTATGTTGAGAGACCAGTGACAATTTTAGATAGGAAGATGAAGGTCATGCGCAACAAGGTGGTATCATTGGTCAAAGTTCATTGGCAACCTTGTAAAGGTTACGAATGGACTTGGGAACCTGATGCATAGATGCGGGAGCACTACCCAGAGTTATTCGCAACATCGGACTTCGAAGACGAATTCTGATTCAAGTGGGGGAGAATTGTAACACCCAAACATCATGTATTTTCCTTTTAAACCTAAAAGTATAAAATTGTTGTAAATTGATCCTTACGCACCCAACTTTACTCCAAGACAAGATAGCCTTAATAACCAAAAATATATTAATTATCCTTTTGAATATTTTTATGTGCCGAGTTGGAGTTACAGGTCAACGATATTTTTTTGCTGAAGGTATCACCATGGAAGGGTGTAATATGTTTCAGTAAGAGGGGAAAGTTGGAGCCTTGATTTATCGGGTCGTTTCAAGTAGCTGCCAGGGTAGGCAGGGTGACATCTCGACTGGATCTGTCTGAGGAGCTCAGTCAGATTCATAACACCTTCCATGTTTCCCAGCTACGGAAGTGTGTAGCTGATGATTCAACAGTTGTTCCATTGGAAGATATACATGTTTATGAGCGCCTGAACTATGTTGAGAGACCAGTGACAATTTTAGATAGGAAGATGAAGGTCATGCGCAACAAGGTGGTATCATTGGTCAAAGTTCAGTGGCAACCTTGTAAAGGTTACGAATGGACTTGGGAACCTGATGCATAGATGCAGGAGCACTACCCAGAGTTATTCGCAACATCGGACTTCGAAGACGAATTCTGATTCAAGTGGGGGAGAATTGTAACACCCAAACATCATGTATTTTCCTTTTAAACCTAAAAGTATAAAATTGTTGCAAATTGATCCTTACGCACCCAACTTTACTCCAAGACAAGATAACCTTAATGACCAAAAATATATTAATTATCCTTTTGAATATTTTTATGGGGTAATTACTAATCTAACCAAATTAAGGAAGTGATTATCAAATTTTAGCCAAAAATTAGTAAATGTCCAAATATAGCCCATGAAACCGTAGGTTTCTAAAATCGTCTACTGTTTCGCCATATTGTCTACTGTTTCGTGTTTTGTATAATTTTTTTTTTCATTTGTAAGCTACAAAACCGTAGGTTTTGGGAAACCTACGGTTTCCTCTCGATTAAGCTACAATATCCCAAACCGTAACCTACGGTTTTGGGGGAAAATACAGTTTTTTTAGTCTACTGTTTTTGGGGTTTCGTCTACTATTTTGTGAAAAAAACCTACTCTTTTAATTTTTTTTTTAATTTTTTTTATCAGATGTAGAATTATTTTAACAATTATTTTCTTAAAAAATTTTAAGAATTCAAAACATTAGACTTTAAAAAAATAATAAATAAATAAAAACGGATTCTTTTTGTGATATAGAGTATTAAAAAGATTGTTTATAAGATGTAGAATTATTTTAACAATTATATTGTTTATAAAATGTAGAGTTGTTTTTTGACAATTATTTTGTTAAAAAATATTTTTTGTAAAATATAAAAACTAGTTTTGCTAAACTTTACTACTTTTTTGTCAGAGTGGACTACTGTTTTGTAAAACTTGACTACTTTTTTGTCAGAGTGGACTACTGTTTTGTTAAACTTGACTACTTTTTTGTCAGAGTGGATTACTATTTTGAACCTACCCTATATATATTAAGTATTTCATATTTTTGAAATTATTTCGTATTTTGAAAACTGCACTTCTCTCTAGTTTCTTTATTCTCAAAATTAACATAATGAGTTGTAATAAGTATTTCGTATTGCTCATTATGGATGGAAGATGGAAGTTTGTTAATTCCCAATTATCATATGTTTGGCCACCCGAATACAATCCGAGAATGTTTTATTTCGGTGTTAAATTTTACGAAACCACCACGTACACCGAATTTGTTCAGTTGGTCAAGTGCAAGATGGGTCTTCCTGAAGAATCAAAAGTCATTATGGCTTATCAACATCCAGAACAACTCTATTATTGTGGTATTATTGATGATCGTGATATTAGAAAGCTGATCAAGGTAATAAATACCGTTGGTGATAAATCTGTGGCTGTCTATGTGGTGGTTGAAGAAGGTGTATCGCGTAACGAAGTGGATGATAGAGGAAAGGCATCTGCAGCTAATTTATCAAGTGGAAAAGGGAGCAACAACACAATAGGTAATTTTAAAAGTCCAAGTAAAAGTCAATATCATAGTGTGGCTGAAAATGTAAATGTAGTGCCTGTAGTGCCAGAACCGATTATGTATGTTACACCGGAGAATTATAAGTATATCGGTGATAATGATGTTGGTACATATGTTAATGATTGTCACACCCCAAAACCGGAACGGCGGAAACGTTCGGGGGCGGAGGACGTCATGTACAGTATCAAAACAATGCAAAATAGTAATTAAGCAACAACATCATCCATTGCATTATTAGTATAATTTGATACAAGTGTGTTCTTTCATAGTAATAAGACACCAAAACAAGTAATCAAAATAAAAGACGAGTCTTGAACATGCTCCGTCTTCTCAAAACCTGGTCGACTGAACCTGTCTACTGATGACCTGAGAATAAAAGTTATTTTGAAAGCGTAGATCAGCATTAAAACTGGTGAGTTCATAAGTATTTAGTGACAATGTTTGTATAAGTTCGATGAAAATGTTTGTAAATGTTCAATGTAAATGTTGGTATATGTTTGAAAACTCCTAGAAAATCCTATATTTTATACTAGTATAAAAAGTAGTCTTCTACCAAGACCCGACTGTTTTGTATGTTTGTTTCTCTGTAAAAGTGGATGTTTTTCCCAAGTATAACTATCTTTACCAAAATATGGTTTTATATTACCCTTTATGTGAGAAGATCACAATTTGAATATAATGGGAAACTGTATTTGTACTGCAGTATTACATGTAGTAACCACTGTAGTAATAACTACCTTAAACCAAATGGCTTATATAAGGTAAAATGTGATGAGGTTGTTACCATACTAAACCGACTATAACACGACGATGTAAGACGTCGGAAGAAATGACATTTGGCACCCGTAGACTTGCAAGTCCCACTGTAGCGAACAACAAAGGTGTAGGATAGTCAATCCAGTATAGATCTATATGCAAAATCACGCTCTCCCTCAAGGAGATTCTAGTTACAAAACGTGACACAACAAAATGGTTGCTGTGTCATGAAGTAGTATCTCACATTATGTTATCTTGAATCTTGTTATAGTATACTTGATATAGTAATAGTATTCTCTGTATAGTATTCTCTGTTATAGTATTCTCTGTTATAGTATTCTCTGTCTAGTATTCTCTGTATATGATAGTATTTTTCTAAACTATGCCTATTATAGTTTACTAGTAATTTCTGTAGTTTGAATGAATGACGGTATGCCTTTGCTACTCAAAGGTACTAAACTGATTGATAGTACTTTTATATCTATATATGTATACATGATATATAACTAATATTTAGACAACATTCGGATAAATAACCGATACCCTAAGGCCACATCCAAACAACGAAAAGGAAATAAAGCGAGTTATCAGTCCTAAGTCCTTTAAACATTACTTATATAACTATACATATATAGACATGCATTTGACAATATATAAGTTTAAAAAGAAGTTTTGTAAAACATTTGAAGAGTTTATTAATAAATATTGATGACTTGATGTCAATTTATAAAATGATTTAAAAGCAGTTTGGTTGATAAGACAGTTTAAAGTATAAGAAATCCTTTGTTTGAAACACAGTTAAAGTATAAGAAATCCTTTGTTTGAAACACGGTTAAAGTATAAGAAATCCTTTGTTTGAAACACAGTTAAAGTATAAGAAAACCTTTGTTTGAAACACAGTTATAAATCATATGTGATTGATTATATAACTAATATGTTTTCTACTTGTATTCCCCCCCCCCCCATAAAAGCATTTAAAATCATTTAAAATATAGATTAAGGGGTATGAAGTCACCTGTAGTGAGTGATGCGAATGTAAGATCAGTAAAGGATGCTAAGTGTCAAGTGAAGACTTGAGCACACACGGATCCTATTTAGCATATAATGACACATATATGCATCTAATTAGTGTTTATAACAACTAATCCTGAAATGGAACAAACTTAGGGACTAGGAAACACTTGTAATGAAGTGTTAAAACACATAGGGGTGCATATAAGGGATGTAGGGCCTCACATAGGAGTTTACGACCCAAATGGCATTACCCACATGAGTTTACGACCCAATGAGTTTACGGCCATAAACTCATGGTAATTTGTACCAAAGTGTGTGTTAAGGTCTAATGGTCCTACAAGAAACGTTCTAGTTCATTAACTTAGCTCCTAGAAGAGTTTAGGGTCAAGATTTCACCATTTTAGGGGTTTACGGCCATGAGTTTATGTCCGTAAACTCATGTCATTTTGTGCATAAGGGTGTTTTACAGGGCTTTCAAGCATTAAGGAAGGATCCTATGTTCATGTCATGCCTTAGGAAGAGTTTAAGGTCCAAATGCCCCACTAATTAGGGTTTACGGCCAAGGGAGATGCTCTTGGCCGTAAACACCTTTTGTTCTTGATTTAATGTTGTTTTCAAGGTGATTAACATGTGATTCAAGCATATATCAAGCTAAGGAAAGAGTACTTACGATATAGAAGCTTGCTAGGGTGATTAAGGTCCAAAAACACTAGTGTGTGTTCTTGGTGAAATGAAGAACACTTGAAGATCTATCAAAATGGAGTGATTTCATGGATGAAATCAAAGGGTTGTACTAGATAAAGAGATGTAACAACAAATCAAAGGAAAGAATTCTTACATATTTGGAAGATCAAGATGAAGATCCTATGATACTTGAGAGAGAATTTGGGTTTTCTAGACTTGAAATGAAAGAAATGAGGAAAAGTGATGGAAACTCATGTATGTAACATGAGTTTACGGCCAATCATGAGTTTACGGCCTAAACTCATGAAGGTTTGGCTGTAAAATCCACATGATGGGGGTTTAAGCTTGATTAGTGCACAATGGACTCAAGAAGATATTTCCTAACACCCGATTCTTGAATGTACTATGCTTAGAACATTCAAACAGACTCTAAACAGTGCTAAAAGATAGCAGAAGCAAGTCTGACTTTGATTAAATTGAATGGTTGTACAAGATAGAAATTTCGGGTTGTCACATCATCCCCCCGTTAGAGAGAATTTCGTCCCGAAATTAGAGTTTAAGCAAGAATTGAAGACTATGCTAAAGGATGAGGATAATTTAGTTTCATCTGATCCTCGTGTTCCCAAGTGAATTCAGGTCCTCGCTTGGCATTCCAGCGAACCTTTCACTATCGGGATACGACTTTGCTTCTTTCGTTTGACTTCACTGGGATGATAACTCTTCCTGGTCGAATGTGTGTTGAATGTTTTTGTGGTCGGTGAATATAGTACTCTTTGTACCATACAGGTAGTGTCTCCAGATCTTCAAAGCAATTTCTCATGCTCCTAACTCAAGATCGAGTGTTGTATAGTTGACTTCATGTGTCTTAAGCTGACGGGAGGCATAGGTAATGACCTTTCCTCTTATCATAAGCATACAACCAAGCCCTTGGTTGGATGAATCGTAATACACAACGAAATCTTCTATCCCTTCTGGGAGGGATAATATCGGTGCGGTGTACATGGCTTGTCTCAGTGTTTGGAACGCCTTCTCTTGTTTCTCTTCCCAGTCAAAAGCCACTCCTTTCTGGGTCAGTGTAGTAAGCGGTTTCGCGACGCTAGAGAAGTTCTGTATAAACCTACGATAGTAGACAGTGAGACCTAGAAATTGACGCATTTCTGTAGGTGTCTTCGGAGCTGACCAGTTCTCAATGGCCTTGATTTTGGAGGGTCCACGTGAATTCCCTTCTCGCTAACAACGTGGCCCAAGAATTCGACTCTTCGAATCCAAAACTCGCACTTAGAGAACTTCGCATAGAGCTTCTTCGATCATAATGTTTCTAAGACTCTTCATAGGTGTTGACTATGCTCCTCCTTACTTTGAGAGTTGATAAGTATGCCATCGATGAAAGCAATGACAAACTGATCCAAGTAAGGATGGCACACCCTATTCATTAGATCCATGAATACAGCTGGTGCGTTGGTTAGTCCGAACGGCATCACTACAAACTCGTAGTGTCCATAACGAGTTCGGAAGGCTGTCTTGGGGACATCCTCCTCTAGCACTCGTAACTGGCAATTTGGCTACTGGGGTAGCCCCTGGAACTAAGTCGATTCGGAACTCGACTTGACGCCGTGGTGGTAATCCTGGTAGTTCTTCTGGAAAGATGTCGGGAAAGTCACGTACTTCTGGAATGTTCTGAATGTCTTTCACTTCTTGACTCATATCGACGATGTGTGCAAGGAATGCATGATATTCCTTTCGTAAGCACTTCTGTGTTTGAATACACGAAATGATGCGAAGGTTTGTATTTGATTTGTCGCCGTAAATAATTAGAGTTTCGTTGTTAGGGAGGTTAAGACGAACTGCTTTCTCAAAGCACATGATGTCGGCTCGATGTAGACTCAACCAATTCATACCGATTATGACGTCAAAACCTTGTGGTGGATTAGATGTCGTGAAGATCTAAAAGAAAGTATGATTACACATGAATTAAGGAAAAGGATAGACACTTCTGTTCCATCTGCATCTCTTGTCCCGATCGGCGGGAAGGGCATTTGTTTGGCTTCTAAGTTTATTCGTATGGCAGCACGATCACTCGTAGTCTTGAGCAGTCTCCGTCCTGAAGTTCATAATAGAACTCATACTTGGTTCATCAATCACAGGCTCGTGTATACAAGTCGTAGATAATTATGATTGAAAAGGCAGTCGACTAAATGATTCTTCTCTAAGCTCACATCCAAACAAGGAAAAGAAGTTAAAGCGGAATCATCAATTCTAAGCCTGTAGAACCTTGATTATGTACCACCCTTTCGTATGCATTCCTCAGCGATAGATTAACCGTATGGGTCTTCGGACTGAACTTGACGTACTGTACGAGTGGTATTCCGGGGAGGTTTGCTGAGGTTACTTCGGGAAGGATACGAAACATAAGGCACTCTACGCATGAGTACCTCGGAGTTCTGGAACGACGGCTTCGCTAGAAAGTTGATTACGGGGAAAAGAATTTTCGCACGAAACTAGCATTGTGAGGATCGGATTGACTCAAGTCAAATGATAATGTCAGACTACTCGGAATAACTGGCGTTAGACTAGTTCAGAAAGGTGTTACAAGAACACAACGGTGCAACTTATGTCAGCGTTTCAGTACTTTAGTTTTATCTATGAAACTACTGTTGCGAACAAGGTATACTGCAAAAAGTAAGTACAAGCAGCACGAGAGTCCCTTGAACTGATGGTATCTCGCAGGATGATATGACTCGAGTTGCACTAGTTTTTAACAGTTTATAATTCTAACTTTATCACAACGGAACGTACCAGTATTTCAACATGGGTCCGGAGTAGTATCTCCTACGGCGGTGATCCTTAGTATCTTCCCGTCTGCGTCAAAGTTCTTTGTTATTGGACAATCCTTCTTGATATGTCCTATCTCACCGCATATGTGACATATCTGGCTTGCACCAGCGTCGGTGGTGGAAGTGATGTGCAGGGTCGGAGTTATGCGGACACGAGCGCTTTCGTTGTTCCTCCTTTTTGGACAATTCCTTTTATAGTGTCCGGTTTCACCACAACCATACCAAACCGGGCTGACTCCGATGCTAGTGATTTGGAAGATGGTTCGTGCTAGCGTTCTATAGACACGATCAGTGTGCCCCATTCTGTTGCAATTGCTGCATTGCAATTCACGGCAAACTCTGTTATGATGAAAGTTACACTTGTCACACTTCGGGAGTGTTCCCTCATATCGTTTGATAGGTGCTAAAGTGGCAGGGGTCGCCATTTGTTGCTGTTGCATGGCAAGTCTTTGAGATCGCTTGCGCTCATTTTTGGCTTGACGCTTTCGTTTCCTATACTCAGATTTGTGGCCCTGGGGGTTTGTGACTACTATCTTTAGTTGATTTCCCGGGTTGTTACAACAATTTGAACTATCAACGCCATTTCCATCTTTGTTTGCATTACCAGCATTGAATTGTGCTAGGACAGCTGTCACGGCAGCTATTACCACTGCTTGGAAAGTAGCAGCGTCTATATGCAGGATCGGGGTTTCGTCGTTTGGCTAACTATTTCTGGATGACGACATGATTCTGTTATACGATAAGAAAATGAGTTCGTGAGCGATTATGGTCGGCCCTAGGGGTATTCTAATCATTCATGTAGATGTAAACTTTTTTTTTCGTTTTGTTAAACTGTTCTCGATGGTTTGACCTACATCAATATGATGCAGTACTGGAAAAGAGTAGAAGTAAGTTCATAGAATGGTCACAAGACGATTGTCATCCGAACTAGGCTATCATAGGTTGGTGGATAACATGATCCAATTTTCGACAAGAATTGGAAGTGATCCTTGAGCTAAATTACCATAGTTCAATAATTTGATGAGAGCGAGATTTAGATAGAATTCTAACGATAGTAGAATGAAAGTATTTGGACATAAATTTCTACTGGAATTAGCTGACTATCAAAATCATTGTTATAAAAGATGTAATAAGTTCGGGAAAATTGGCCTTGGAGTAAGTCTTACATCAAATTTAGAAGTGGGAGAATTTTTTACAGAACGAAGATCTAGTGAAATAGTACCTACAGTACCGGAGTAGTTACATGGAAAATTGCTACATAGAGCATAGATACAAAGGCTATTCCTTAAACCAAAAGAGAGGACGAGTAGAGTATCTTCTACCGGCGGCGGGTACCCCTCGGGTGAACCTCAAACTTGCCAGTTGACGCTCCATGTCGAGAAGGTGTCGTTCATAAACGCTCTGGCGAACCCGGAGTTCTATGACTTCAGCCCGAGTCGCAGCAAGCTCTTGCTGCAGGGCCTCGTGGTCTCTCCTAGACCTCTCACGAGCATCTTCAAGATGAATGGTGCGGATGGTATGCATTCTCGCATTGGCATTAACTTTCGTGATTCGATGGAGAGCTGTCCTGCCCTGTATTTCGTTTCGGGCAACTCTGCGGACCAGGATTGGCAAGACCCTGTCTACTGAGCCTCCTTCGCTCAGCTCATAAAAGCTTCGGTCTCCATTGAATGGCATGGGCTGATTCTGCTCTTGGCTCTATGTTTCCAAGCTTTCCACCCACGGAGGCGTCGGGCCTTGAAAAGCCGGTCTAGGGTTAAGATTTGGGATTGGAGCCACTGGGGGTAGATTCTCAACTTCTGGCTCGGTATCAAGATCCTTTAGAAGGTCTTCTGCCAGATCATCATCTAAGGGGAGTTCAGGTTCTGCTTCTGGTTCTGCATTTAGCCCTCCTCCATTCTCTTGGTCGGGAAAGTAAGGGTCGCTGGGGAGGTGGAATCCAGCCATTTATCTAGACGTGAAATAAGGGTAAGGAATTTATTCAACAATTCTAAAATAAAGCGATAAAAAAATAAAAAGTTTCTATAAGAGAAACTTATTGCTAATCCTAATAAGTTTGTTTCTTGAATGAATAGTGCCTAAAACACTCCCATAGTATTTTACTTTATGTTTTGTTCTCATGTTCTTCTGTATAAGAAGATGTATATGTATAATTTGTACCCAAAACACGGCCCAAATGGCATTACCCACATGAGTTTACGGCCCATGGGTTTACGTCCCAATGAGTTTACGGCCATAAACTCATGGTAATTTGTACCAAAGTGTGTGTTAAGGTCTAATGGTCCTCCAAGAAACGTTCTAGTTCATTAACTTAGCTCCTAGAAGAGTTTAGGGTCAAGATTGCACCATTTTAGGGGTTTACGGCCATGAGTTTACGGCCACATGAGTTTACGGCCGTAAACTCATGTCATTTTGTGCATAAGGGTGTTTTACAGGGCTTTCAAGAATTAAGGAAGGATCCTATGTTCATGTCATGCCTTAGGAAGAGTTTAAGGTCCAAATGCCCCACTAATTAGGGTTTACGGCCAAGGGAGATGCTCTTGGCCGTAAACACCTTTTGTTCTTGATTTCATGTTGTTTTGAAGGTGATTAACATGTGATTCAAGCATATATCAAGCTAAGGAAAGAGTACTTACGATATAGAAGCTTGCTAGGGTGATTAAGGTCCAAAAACACTAGTGTGTGTTCTTGGTGAAATGAAGAACACTTGAAGATCTATCAAAATGGAGTGATTTCATGGATGAAATCAAAGGGTTGTACTAGATAAAGAGATGTAACAACAAATCAAAGGAAATAATTCTTACATTTTTGGAAGATCAAGATGAAGATCCTATGATACTTGAGAGAGAATTTGGGTTTTCTAGACTTGAAATGAAAGAAATGAGGAAAAGTGATGGAAACTCATGTATGTAACATGAGTTTACGGCCAATCATGAGTTTACGGCCCAAACTCATGAAGGTTTGGCCGTAAACTCCACATGATGGGGGTTTAAGCTTGATTAGTGCACAATGGACTCAAGCAGATATTTCCTAACACCCGATTCTTGAATGTACTATGCTTAGAACACTTAAACAGACTCTAAACAGTGCTAAAAGATAGCAGAAGCAAGTCTGACTTTGATTAAATTGAATGGTTGTACAAGATAGAAATTCCGTGTTGTCACAATGATGTTGGTGTAAATTATTACTTTGACCAAAAAAAGCACTAGATGTGGTGGATAAGGTTGGTAATGAATCTGCAAAACAAGAAGTTCCATTTTTGCATGATGGTGAACTAAAAGGATATGGCGAGTTTGCAGATTGTGACAAGTTGGATATATCCGGCCTAGAGAGTGATTCTAACAGAGAAGAATTTGATGATGAACCTAAAGTTATTTATTCAAATACCATGTTTCATGGTATGCCCCCATTGCCTTCGTGTCCTGTAAACGATGATGTGAACATTCCATGTCAGAGGGTGGATATAAATGAAGAGATTAAGGTTCGATACATTTTTTATGACAAAGAGTTGCTCAAGCTTGCAATTGGAAGACAATGCATGGAACAAGGTAAGCAATATAAGACTACCAAATCGAGCAAAGAGAGGTTCGAGGTGGTTTGTTTGGTAGAAAATTGTTCTTGGATGGTTAGGGCAAGGGGAATCAAATCGACTACTGCTTTCCAAGTCACAAAAGTTGTTGACCAACACACTTGTTGTGCAACAAACTTGGAGTCTAATCATCGACAATCAAAGAAAAAGGTACTCGGGCACTTTATCGCTGAAGTATTGGCTGGAGATTATAATAGAGTTTATCGGGGTAATGAAATTGTGAGGGACATCAATTCGAAATTTCCAATCAATATCTCATACCAAAAGGCATGGCGGGCAAAACAGTATGCGTTGTTGATGTTAAGAGGTACCAAAGAGGATTCATTCACCAAACTACCAGCGTATCTGCACAACTTGGTGAAGCACAATCCAGGAACTGTTACTCAGATAAGAACAGACGATGATGATCGGTTTGAGTTCGTGTTTATCGCGTTGGGTTGCTCGGTAAGCAGTGATAATTTTTATAACAAATATAACATATGAATCCTAATTGGTATTTGTTAATGCTATCAAAAATAATTGTAGGTACGAGCGTTCATAAAATATTGTAGGCCGACCCTAATAATTGATGGTGGTCACCTAAAGGGTGAATTCAAAGGTACGATGTTGCTCGCAGTGACAATGGACGGTCAAAACCAAATCATGCCTGTTGCTTATGCCATATGCAAAAGTGAATGTATGGAGACGTGGTCCTGGTTCCTTCGAAAACTACGTGAATGTATATGCAACCTGGAAGACCTTACAATCATATCTGATAGGGCTCCATCCATAGCGACGTCAATTGCAAATATATTTCCTCACGCCCATCATGGAATATGTGGTATCCATTTGTATTTCAACATTTCAGAAAAATTTGGAAGCAGCGATACAATACACGCATTATTTTGGGAGACATGCAAAGCGTATACTATTAAAAAATTCGATAATGGGATGAAAAAAATAAAAAATGTAAATAATCGTGTATGGGAATACATACAAAACATCAATCCAGAAAGATGGGTCAGGGCACATTTTCCTGGGAATCAGTATTTTCTTATGAAATCAAATAGTGCGGAGTCGATAAATTCAATGTCAAGATTTGCAAGAAAGATGCCACTATTGATGTTGATTGAGTATTTTCGTGCAACAATGCAACAATGGAATTTTCAGAAGCGTAATGTTGCAGGTACTAATATTTTATATATAATAGTACTTGAAATGTTATTTTTACTACTCTTATGATATTATGAAATTATGTCTATTTTTTTAGCTGAAACAAAAACAACACTCACCCCATGGGCTGAAACGATTATATAAGCTAATAAGAATGCTTGTAATAATTGGATGGTATGCCCTATCTCAAATAGCAGATTTGAAGTGAAAAGCTCTACTCACAAAAGTGTCATTGTTGATTTCCAACAAAGAACCTGTACATGTAGGCGGTGGCAAATAGATGGCTTACCTTGTGGCCATGTCATAAAAGTGCTAACAATGAGCCGTTATGAAGATTGTTCGGAATTTGCTTTAAAAGCTTACTTTACAGAGACACTGAGGAAAACTTACGAGGAGTCTGTGAACCCTTTACCAAGTCCATCTGAGTGGGAGATCCCGGATGATTTGATGACCGTGAAGCCACCCATAATGGAGAGACGTCAGCCGGGTAGGCCAAGAAACACTGGCCGTAGTCCGTCGCAAGGTGAGCGTCCCATACGACAAGAATGTTCTACATGCGGTCAATTTGGACACACGAGGAACGATTGTATGGGTAGGGGATCGGGGAGCGGATCTGAGGGTAGGAAAAAATCTACACAAAAGGGCATAATGACTGATGAATTTGCATCCGGAAGCGGGTCACAGAACGAAAGCGTGTACCCTACTATTGATTTCAACAGCACGTTTGATTTAAATTGTCCTTAGATTAATGTAGGAAAGTAATGAATTCCCGTATTTGTAATTTGTATTGCTTGTATTAAACTGCACTTCTGAGAATATTAATTAAATCTACTTTATTCCATGAAAAATAAAACACAAACATAAAACATTATTGGAAAAGAGATACACCCGTACGAAACATTACATAAGACATTTCACATAAAAGTGCCTTCCACATGAAATATTTGTTATTTTTAACTAGAATCCATGCATCCTCATACTCGAAGTCAGTTCCCTCGTGCTCCAAAATGTAATCATTTTTAACCATTTCTAAAAGATCTTCGTCATTGTTTGGATAACGATACCTGTTTTTAAGATGATGATACCATCGATTGAACCATGTGATTTTTTCCTTTAAATCCATCCACTTACCAACAATATCTTCTTGTGTTCGGTGTTTTCCTTCTCCCAATGAGAGGTTAAACATAGCTGTTATGCGGGTCCATTCATCACCTTCAAAGCAATCAGGGTTAACCATGGTTACATCATCGTAAATGTTCATCCAACATCGTGTTACCACCATTACCTCTCTTATCGTCCATGGATGTGGAGTATTCGACGGAGCAGCTGCGTTGGAAGAAGTTGCTTGATTGGAGGCCATTTTTTAAATTTGTTTGTTAGTTTGTTTTAATTTTATAGTACTTAAATAAGAAAAAATACTGGCATACAATTAGGTGGATTCCCAGAAGTAATGTTTGATACTGTTTGAAATGACAAATATACTGTTCGAAAAGACAATACATTATGCAGGCTACGAACCAGTAGTCAAAGTCTATGAAACCGTAGTCAAATAATGTGAAAGAGTATCCAATTGTCAGATACCTTATACGGAGATACTATTTGAAACGACAAATATACATCTTCGAAAAGACAAGACATTATGCAGGCTACAAAGCAATAGTCAAAGTCTATGAAAACGTAGACAAATAATGTGAAATAGTAGTCCAATTGTCAGATACCTTACACGGAGATACTGTTTGAAACAACAAATATACTGTTCGAAAAGACAATACATTTTGCAGGCTACGAAGCAGTAGTCAAAGTCTTTGAAACCGTAGTCAAATAATGTCAAAGAGTATCCAATTGTCAGATACCTTACACGGAGATACTGTTTGAAGCGACAAATATACTGTTCGAAAAGACAATACATTATGGACCCTGCATTTACAGCTCCTACATACATATGTATCCGCATGTGGTAATGGCCTTACCTCCACAACCTTAGGCAAACTAAGTAATTGGTAATTGTCTCTTACAAGTGATTCGAAATGAGTTTCTCTGACAGTGACCATGAAGAAAGTTTTAACAACTTGCTTGTTTACCTTTATAACCTAAGGCGAACCAACCCGCATACTCACACTCACATCAAAACGGATTTGATGGATCGTTTACAATCTTGTTTTCTGGCTATTGGATGGGTGGTATATATCTTTTCCAAATTTCTTTTGTTGCTTTACATTTGTTAATATTGGTACATTTAAACTAATTGCTTTGCACTCTTAAAAAATACAAGTCCATGCATTCGTAAATTGTTTCTTGCCAGTCCTCTACATAGGTAGTGTCCGTCTTAGAGGGGACTACCTAAAAACAATGTTTGTAGCGGTTGCTAAATATGGGAACAATCTGACTATCCCTATAGCATTTGGTATGTCGGTTAAAAATAATGTGGTAACTTCTACATGGTTCCTAATGAGGTTAAAAGAATGTCTCGGGAGGGTAAGGAAGTAGCGTTCATATCCAATATGTACGATGTTGTTGGCTCTTGAGTAGATAATGTTTTCACTGATTCTTATCATGGTTACAATTATAAGAGCGTCCACAAATATTTACGCACAAGAGTAGGCTCTGGAAGATCAATGGAAACTTTGTTCTGGATAACATTAAAATCATACACTGTGGAGACTTTTGAACAAAATTTTCCTAGGCTACACATTGATGCTCGTGTAGTGCTTACGAATATCGGTCATCCGAAATGGGCAAGAGCCTATTTCCCTAACATCCGTTCGAATGTACTCAACATGGAAGTTCCTCAATATTTTTCAGTAGTATCGCTCAATCATCGTAATGTACCGATAATAGCGCTTATCGAGGGAATTCGTGGGTACATGCAAAATACATTTTTTGAACGAAGTATAATGGCAGGTATATTTTCGGGTGCAATATAAAAGAATTAAATAGGTTGTACAACAACCTTTTCTAACCATATTTATTTTTCAGGGAGTTTGACTGGTGTACTAACACCGTATGCTCAACTGGTGGTTCAAAGAAGGATGCAAAAGTCTGTTCGTTGGCAAGCAAGACAGATCCCCCAACAGATCTCGTCTCACATGCCGACATATGTGTATGAAGTATTTGATTTTAGAACAACTTGTGTTGTAGACCTTAACGGTCGTACTTGTTCATGTGGAAAATGGAGCGGTCTCGGTATAGCATGTGGTCATGCCATCGCAGCAGCACGTGATTCAAACATGCATGAAATTGTTAATTTGGTTCAAGTATATTACCATGCTGATGTATTTCAGCTCGTCTACCAGACACAAACCGTTCACCCACTTCCCCCACCATCTGAATGGGAATACTAGACCCTTTGATGGCTGTTTTATTGCCGATGTAAAATTTATTCCCTTTAAATATTGATGCATGTAATATATTTGTCGTTGACTATGTAATATATTTTTAATATATTAGGTTTGTAATATATTTTTAATATATTAGGTTTGTAATATATTTGACATTGTGTTTGTAATATATTTGAAATATATTATGTTTGTAATGTATTTGTCATTGTCTTTGTAATATATTTTCCATTTGTTCGTGCTATTAAAAACCACGTAAAATAACATAAGTTGTCATTTTTAGCTTACGATAAAATTATGTTTTTTAGTTTGATTTTCATGTTTTATATGTTGGTTACGTTGTTTTTACATAGTTCTTCGTCTGAAAATATCCGGATTTCAAATCCGATATCGTTACATCATTGGTTTTACCCTCCAAAGTATGCTTCGTGCTGTTAAAAACGACATAAAATAACATAAGTTGCCATTTTTAGCTTACGATAACATATGTTTTTTAGTGTGAATTTAATGTTTTATATGTTGGTTACGTTGTTTTTACATAGTTCTTCGTCGGAAAATACCCGGATTCCAAATCCGATATCGTTACATCATTGGTTTTACCCTCCAAAGTATGCTTCGTGCTGTTAAAAACGATAGAAAATAACATAAGTTGCCATTTTTAGCTTACGATAACATATGTTTTTAGTGTGAATTTATTGTTTTATATGTTGGTTACGTTGTTTTTACATAGTTCTTCGTCGGAAATTATCCGAATTCCAAATTCGATATCGTTACATCATTGGTTTTACCCTCCAAAGTATGCTTGGTGCTGTTAAAAACGACAGAAAATAACATAAGTTGCCATTTTTAGCTTACGATAAAATAACATAAGTTGCTACATAATAAACACAACAAAATTAAATTGGTTTCCATAGATTAGGAAACTGTTTGGGATACAAATTTTGTTCACGATCGATAAAATCCCCTCTAATTCTAACAACATCTGTTAGACGGTCGCGTTCAGCTTGAAGCATATTAAACTCCCTATTTGCCTCTCTAATCCATTTCTTAGCCTCTTTGATTTTTTTTTGTTTCAGCAATCCATTTTTATTTTTCAATTACTTGATCTGCTACGTCGTTTGCACGTTGGTTGAGTGTGCGACTAATTTGAGAGTCCCTTTCGTTGGCTTCTTCAGCGGCCTTCATAGCTTGGAAAATGTCGTCGGGCATGTTATCTGGGAGTGGGAAATTTGGGCCTTCCGGAATTGGGTTGTTATCGGAACAAACATAGTAATCTTCTTCTTCACAATGCCAAACACCGAACTTAGATGAATTCATTCTAAATTTTTGAATGTTGTAATGTATCACGTTTAGGATGTATGTTAGTTGCATATTAATAGGGTGAGACCAACATAGAAGTACTGTTTGAAAGGACAATTTTACTGTTCAAAATGACAAAACATTATTCACTCTAGAAAGTAGTAGTCAAAATTTTTGAAACCGTTGTGAAATAATGTGAAGTAGTAGTCAAATTGTAGTATAACTTACATAAATATACTGTTTTAATTTTACAGTTAGTATATATTGTAGATGCTATTTGAAACGATTAAAGAAGAGTAAATGTTGCAATGTAATTTCTTTGAATTTTACCACCTAATGTTTAGTAAATATTTTTTGATTCATACCACCTAATGTAATATAAACAATATGATTTTGTAAAATGGAAATGTTCATTACCACAATCTCATGTTATTCCACATCGAATATTATACGTTTGCATCATTTATTAAAACCACAATATGAGGTTACTCCACATCGATTTAAAAAGAAAACTATTAGCAAATAATAGTAAAATAGGACTACATAGGGATTAAAACGACCATAAACGACTCTGGTATTTCCCATTCTAATGCAGGGGGAATAACGTTCACATTTCTAGTCTGGTATGTAGTTCGAAACACATCAGCAAGATAATATATTTGAACCATATCGGTTAATTCCGTGTTTTTTGTATAACGTGCTGCAGCAATAGCATGACCACATGCTATACCCACACTGCGCCATTTCCCACAAGAACATGTGTGTCAATTAAGATCTACAACACACGTTCTTTGTAGATCAAATACTTGGAAAATATCAGAGGGGAACGGAGACTGGATCTTAGGTGGAATTTTAGTTGCTTTCCATTATAGAGACTTTTGCATCCTCCTGTGAAGGACCATCTCTGTGTAAGGGGTGAATACGGTGTTCAACATCCCTGAAAAGTAAAAGGATAGTCAATTATGGATATTTTAATGGTTTATAAAAACTTTCTAAATTACCTCCCACGACACTGCGTTCTGCAAACGTCTGTTGGATGTACTGAACAATTGCATCAATTAGCGTTATTATCGGTACATTACGTTGACTAACCGATAACACCAATAGGAATTCTGTAATATTAATGTTTAGTACATTCCAACGTATATTCGGGAAATACGTCCGTGCGCATTTTGTTTTTCCGATGTTGGCAAGAACCTCACGTGCATCATGACTTAACTTAGAAAATGATTTTTCAAAATCTTGCGTGGTATATGTTTTGCATGCACGGAAGAACAAGTAGTCTAAATTTGTGCTTTGACCAATTCTTAAGCGACAGTAAATCAAAACACTCTTAGACGAATAACCATGATAAGCCTCAGGGAATACCTGACCCACAAAAGAAGAAATGGTATCGTCCATATTGGTTATGAACGCAACTTCCCTACCCTCTCCGATAGCATCCTTCAACCTCATAAGGAACCAAGTGCAGGAGTTAACATTATTTGCCACCCCGATACCAAATGCTATTAGCGTAGTGATGTTTCCATCCATAGCAACTGCTACGAACATTGAATTAAGATACTCTCCTCGAATACGAACACTGCCTATGAAGATGACCGGAAGCATGCATCCTAAGAATGCGTTGATCTATTTCATAGTTAGTACAACACAATTATTAGTTTTCAAACTAAATTTAATCTTTTTAGCTCAAAAAATAAACAAATCGAAAGTACATTACCACACATCGAATAGCGACAAAACATAGTTCAAACCGATCCAAAACATCGGTTTTGATGAAAGTGTAACTATGGGGATTTGTACGATGAATGTTGTGGACGTAAACAGGCAAGTTGGTAAAGCTTTCTTCATGGTTATTGTATGAGAAACTCATCTTTAGTGATAAGTCTTTCCATAAATGACTTCAAAAGCTATTAAAAGGAATAAAGTAGTAGTCAAATGCTAGTAAACAGTAGTCAATGGCTATAACACATTAGTGGTAGTCAAATGCTAGTAGACAGTAGTCAATGGCTGTAACACAGTAGTCAAATTACAATGATGTGTCTGAAATTCACTGTACGATAAGACTAGACATAAACTAGTAGTCAAATGCTAGTAGACAGTAGTCAATTTGTAAGAAACGATACCAACATTAGGCAAATATGAACTTGAAATATAAAAAATACTTACTGTATAGAAGGACATACCACGCATCCCAATGCGACAAAACAAAATTGAAACCGGACTCTCATATCTTTCTTAATGATTGTGAAAGAGTTACGATTTGTTCTTTCAAGATTATGAAAGAATATTGGTAGGTTCGAAAAACTTTTTTTGTATACCTTATTGAATCCGCTCATTTTGCCAATTGGTATGTTCAATGAATAAGGTGTCCACTATAAATGGATTTCATTTCAAATTGAATGCAGGGGTAATTATTCGTTTTTAGAGTAGTCATTTCGAAATAAGAATACATTATTCAAGGTAGAAAGTAGTCAAAGTATGTAAAACAGTAGTCAAATAATGTTAAATGCCAGTACACAGTAGTCAATACTTATAAAATAGTAGTCAAATTACAATCATGTGTCTGAAATTCACTGTACGATAAGACAACACATAAACTAGTAGTCAAATGCTAGTAGACAGTAGTCAATACGTATTACATAGTACTCAAATTACAATTATATTTTCCGAAATTCACTGTACGATAAGACAACACATAAACTAGTAGTCAGATGCTAGTAGACAGTAGTCAATACGTATTACACAGTACTCAAATTACAATCATATTTTCCGAAATTCACTGTACGATAAGACAACACATAAACTAGTAGTCAAATGCTAGTAGACAGTAGTCAATACTTATAAAATAGTACTCTAATGGCAGTATATAATTGAAAATATATTTACCTGTCAACACCAATAAAAATTTACACTTCATAAACCAAAGAAATGACAATTTGCAATTGTGGGGCTGAAGGTATTATAAGGACCTCAAGAACTACCAATAACCCTGGACGGTTATTTTATGCTTGTCCTAAAGAGGTATTTGGGTTGTCCTATAATTATTTATATTATAATTTTTTAGTGAATATTTACACAATATACATAATTTTTTTGGATATTTTTTTATCAGCCACCACAGTCTGGATTTATTGTTGGGTGGATGATGCAAAAGACAATAATTCGTTGATAATTTCTAACTTAGCTCGATCGAAGAAGAAGCTTCAAAGTAAAATACTGCACTTGAAGATAGCGTTACTTTGTAGTTGGATTTTCTTTTTTTGTGTCGTTGTCTACAAGTTGTAAAATGTTAAATGTAATGTATGTTATTGTTTGTAATGGTTTATGTTTCCATCTATGGTAACTTGTTGTGCTGTCCTTTTTATGTTGTTTTGTACAAGTTGTAACAGATAAAACAAACATGATTTCTGGAATATCATATGTTGTTTTTCTGGAATATCATATATTTATTTCTTCAGATAAAACAAACATGATCTCGCTATGAATTCTATGAAAATGCTTCACATGTCGTTTCACTTGTATCATTTTTAATTTTACATGTTTTTTGGTCCGGTTAGTAGTAAATTAGGATCCATCTTTTATGATACATAATAATGTCATATGACAGAATTGTTATATAGACAATTAAAGAATCTTATAGGGCGCATATAGTACAATTATTTGACATTAACATAATTAGATTAATTAACAATAGGTAAATCAATACTCTTACAGATTTTTTTTCCTAACCAACCACTACTAAAAAGCAAAGATACAGATATATTACCTAAAAATTACAAATAAAAGACATACATAGACATATATTATACCTTAAAATAACTACAACAAACAAGCTAATTATTAAAATACTACTCATCTTCTTCCCACATCGGAAACTCGTAAGGATACTCTTTTTTCATAGCAATGACTTCCTTTTTTTTCTCCAAATAGTACTCACGAAGTTGTAATTCACTCTTTAGCTTTCGAAAAATTTCTTCACTAGAGCGGATCGAACTCTCGGCAGATTGGATTTCTTCCCTAGTACTTATAATCCAATTCCTTTTACGGTCAATATCATCCCAGTAGATGTCTAGAAGGTTTCGTTGGAAACGATAATCTTCAAAAGCCTTATCCACATCAGCTTCTCTTTGTAACAACATTTTTTTCACTTCCTCATCCATCTTCTCCCCTAATATAGGAAGATCGACGTGGGGAGGGGGATTGGTTGAAACGTTATTGGAATTTGACTCCAAAGGAGGCTTATTGTTGGACGAAGATGGCCAATTAAATTTTGCCAGGATCCTTTTCATCTCCTCCGATCTTTCTGTCATTTTCACACTACAATTTTTTTTAATGTTTCTTTGATTTCTGAATTGATAAAAAATTTACATTAAATATGACATTAGATAATAGTCAACGGCTATAAGATAGTAGTCAAAACCTATATAAATTAGTCGATCGAATAAAATAGTAGTCAAACAATAATAGACAGTAGTCAAAACCTATAAAAAAAAGTAGTCAAATAACAACCATGTGTCGAATCTTCACTGTACGATAAGACTACACATGAGGTAGTAATCAATGGCTAGTAGAGAGTAGTCAAATCCTATAAAAATGTAGTCAAATTAGAATAATGTCTTGGTACGATATGACAACACATAAAATAGTAGTCAAAAGCTATTTGACAGTAGTCAAATCCTATAAAAAAGTAGTTAAATTGTAATTTATATATAGAGACTTAAATGTATGCGTCTGAGATTTACAAATCATATATTAGTGGTTAATCTATAACCGTCGTACACATACAATCATGTCCACCTCTCAAGAAAAATGGTGGTTGATGCCACAAGAGAAGCGATTGCAAATGTTAATAAAAGAAGAAGAGATCAAGAACGAGATTAAAGGCGTTGAAGAAGATAGGAAACGGTTGGATAACTTACAAGCCGATATTTGGTCTAAAATGAGATCGGTTCAAGACAATGAACGCGACATAAAAATTGCAAGGGTTTGGGTACGAGATGCAATGGACTACGCCAACAAAGAAGAGGTTAAAATGAAAAAAATTCTCAAAAACATACAAAAAAATTACGACTGGGTGATTCAAGAAAAAGCAAAATTTCCAAATGATTTTCCAGATGTTTGAATTTAATAATTATTGATTAACCAAGTAGTAAGTTTATGCATTATTTATGAGTTTATCTATGTATTAAGTTTTATATTTGCTTGTTTATTATGATTAATCTATACAATATGTACTATTCCTTTGCTAGTTTGTTTACGTTTAATACTTAGGGGACATTTTCTTAACCAATCGTCATGAAACAGTACACATTGAATGTCACTAAAAACATACAAATCGAACTAACTAAAAATCGCCTGTGTAGAAGATCCATAATATATCATGGCCATCCTATAGCGAAACTGAGTAGCAGCAACAACAGGTGCCATCGATATACCAATCGGTCGACCTGAAACAAGCTGCTCCATGAACATCAGCATAAATACACCGCACTCTCCAAACATCCCTTCTTGTTGGGGCACATCCGTAACATCCGTAACAGTGATGAATGCTTTCTGAACAGGCAAACCCATGTGGTTCCAATAGCCAATTTCCAGCAGAATGCGGTCCATAAGCTCTTCAAACCGCACAAAATCAATAATCTTCAAGCTGCCAAATAATCGGAAGCTGTCGTACAAAATTAACGACAGCGTGTCCATCCATAACTCGCCAAGTACCCAATGATGTGGGTTGATGCATATTGGAAAATAAACATGTTTTAACACACAACCGTTGCAATTAATTATATCGTTTAATCAGTTTAATATGACAATTAAAGTGACTGATAATATATATATATATATATATATATATATTATATCTTTACTTACACGGTCAACTTCTAGCCAAGATTTACATCCATCCAATGGGTCAAACGGATTTCCCATTGCACTTCCTGCCCACTCGAACATCTCAAATGCACCAAAAAATGACGATGGCATGAATGCATGATTGTCCATCGAGCATCGTTTGGTCTCCGCTCATTCAAAAGTCTTCCCCATATATCAACATGCTGCATTTAAAATTAATTTAAACATAAGTAGGTTATTAAATTATTTAAATTTTAAATATAAAGGAATGTCTTTATACCGATTCATCTAAAAATCCCAATTCACTTGCATAAAAAAACAGATCCCAAAACTTTGCTTCCATTTTTTCATTGTATAACCGATGTTTCAAAAAAACTGCCGGTTTGTTTCCCATGTATAGAGCAGGGGCGTTACAACCCAGATTCACATACGGCTCCAATAAAAGTGTCGGGGGATCGCTGGCAAATACGGGGGGTTGTGGTGCGTTGTGTATTACCCCACCTGTACGGTATCGGGGGGGGGGGGGGGGCATTTTGAACCTACATTATATACGTAGTCAATAACTATCCATATAGTAATAAAATTATAGTAAATATGATTTTTAACATACTTACCGAAACGTATGGGGAGCTAAGATATTGAGAAGGTTTCAATTGCCTAACTGGATGACTTTCTTTCACAGCAGGAGGCCGGGGTATATGATTTTCCGCATCCACAATATCGCTAGCAACAACCTTCTTTTTCTTCTTCTTCTACAAAAAAATATTAATTTTTTTAATATACTTTAATAAAATAAAAAGTTTAATATACAAAAAAAAAATTATAACCTCCTTCACGATTTCTATTTGTTTTCTAGAATCAAACAATGGTGGATTATCAACATCTTCATCCTCGTTTACTCGATTTGATTTCTGTAGACTACCAACCACATTCTCATTCCCCTACATTTAAAGAAAAAATAATTAATAAAAAGCTTCGTTAAAAAATTAAATAATACATTATATATATATATATATATATATATATATATATATATATATATATATATATATATATATATATATATATATATATATTTAAATTGATAGTAATACCTCAAAAGCTTCGTTAAAAATTTCTTCCAAATCATCACCGTTGCGACTTCCACCTTTATTTTTCAATCCTCAGATTTCTTCCTCCAAAGATTGAAGTCTTGCCATTATTTCTCGCGCGATTTTTTTGTTAATTCCCATCGTATGAATTCCATCGGTAGACTTGGAAGATTGGCTGTTTCCATAGGATGGATGAGACGAAGATGCCCATGTTGGATTAGTGTCTAAGTCCGTAACTATATTTGGTATGTACTTGATCCGAGTGTGCATGGTCCTTTTGGGTTGCCTTCACCAAAGCAACTTGACAAGGTAATTTGATATGAGAGAGAAGATATTGTGGTTTATTAATATATTATAAGAATGATATATTAAAGGAGAAATCATATTTATTTAATTAGTATTAGTCATAAATTAATTAGGAATTAATTTGGTGACTAAAAGAGATTAATTAAATAAAGGGGTATAAACTGTCAAATGTGTGATAGTTGAGTTTTGGGCTGGGAAACCTAGTGGAACAAGGAGGAACGAAATTATTATGAGGGATCATCATATTTTCGTCCAAGGGCCTCATTCCAGAAGGTTCCTTGGGCTGCTTGGTGGCTAAGCTATCCATTAGGGTTTAGACTGAAACCCTAGCACCCTACAGTATAAATAGATGCCCTATGCTTCAATTTTCGGCCACTTGATTCAAAGAGAAACCCTAGGGCTGAAAATTAGTATCCTCCCTCTCTCTCATAATTGCCTTCTTGCTTCAAGGTGTTTGTGAGCCATTAGAGGCACTACAATTGTGGTGCTTGCTTTCAAGAGTTCAAGAGATCAAGGAAACTAGTTGTTATTGCAATATAACAACAAAGGTATGTCTACTACACTTCTATATGATTTTCGAAAATTATAGAAGCATGCCAGGGTTTATTTTGTGTTCATATAGTTGTATGTCTTATAGTGAAAACATAGATCCAATTAGGGTTGCATGCACACATAGGATTGTTTGTATAAAACCTATCAGTGGTATCAGAGCTTTTGTTTTTGTTTTCAATTGGATTTGATACATATTATGAACTTGACAAATTAGGGTTTATGGCAAGTAAACCCTAAGGCTTGGTGATTTTCGCAATTAGGGTTGCAAAACCCTAGTTGGCGATTTTGATAGGGTTCTTAACCCCTTTTTGCCTAGCCTCCATATTTTCGAAATTAGGGTTATGAAACCCTAGGGATTTCGAAAATCCCTTGCCCCCCAAGACTAGATCCCAAAATTTTAGGGATTTGGATATTGCTATCTTTGTGATTATCAATTTAATTGTTTAAACTAGATAATTGAAGATCTTGAATTATCATTTCCATAAATTTCAAAATCTAGGGAATAAAAAGGATTAGGTAAATTAATAGTTTAATTTTATGATAATCCTTCATGATTTAATAGTTTAAATTAATTGTTTAATTTTTGATAATTATTAAATCAAAGTTTTTTTTTATGTTTAAAATTTTAAATTAAAAAGTTTAATTTTCGAAAATTTTAAATACAATTAAGACACTAGTATTTTGAAATGTTTTAAAATACACCCTTATACAATTATGATATTATAAGATTAATTATTATATATATGTATAAGAATAAGCTAGTCTTATCGCTAGTAGGCCTCATTCACGAAGCCAGTCTATAAGGTTGGTATAAGGTTGCTGCCTATAAAATGGTGCTTAATGGATGTACACTCACATCTACCGGTTGCTTGACTGGTGGAGGGTCGTTAGCCGAACGGATAGGATAGGGCACTTAATTCCTCATTATAAGTATAATGGAAATATTAAAGTAACTACATTGTTTTACAAATTCCCACTCTTAGTTACTTTAGGGTAAAATATGAAAGTGATGCTATTCCATGGAATTACACTGTGTACCCCTGTCAAACGTTAGTGGAGCGTGCGTGGTTAACCAGCACACTAATTTGGGATTGACATTGGTGACAAAGGGTGGCTCGATGTCTTATCATAGATCAATGGAGCGTGCGTGGCTAACCAGCACATTAATTAGGTGATGAAAACATTGAGTGCACCACGTTGATTCGCATGGTTATTCACAAACTTGTTTGCGATCCTCGGCATCCCAGTCGCAAATTTGAAGTGCATATCGAGATTTAAACATGCCATTGAAATGTTCAATGAATCTCAAAAGAAATCTAGGAATTTTCAAATACATTTAAAACTTAACCTCTTTCGTTTTTCATGGTGAAAATTAGTGAATCGTCATTCACTTACCTTCAAATTATTTACTTTTAGATTACGGAATCCCTTTTCTAAGTTGTAAATAATGTTGTTGGATCCTAGCCCTAATTTCTCATTTGGGTGTTTAATTGGGGATTCATTCTAATCAAACTTTGTTCCATTCTATTTCAGATGTCAAACGCAAACGCAAACAACAACACTTCTGGGTCATTCTCGTTGATGAACCTATGTCAGAAAGTGACATTTGATGGCTCGAACTTCAACGAGTGGATGAGATACATTCGCATGATAACTCGTTACGAGGACAAAGAATATGTCCTCGACGAGAAGCTAGAAAAGATCAACCCAGAAGAAGCTACTCCTGAAGAGATGGCCGCCTTTGAGGCCCACGAGCGTGATGCAACGAAAGTTCATTGCATCATGTTGGCCACCATGAACCTCGAACTCCAAAAGTCCTATGAGGACATGTATCCATATGAGATGCACCAAGATTTGCTGGACAGGTACCACCAGAGCGCGAGGCAAGAGCGCTATGAGATCATCACCAACATGATCAACACTAAGATGGGGAGTGGAGAATCCTTAACTGCTCATTTGCAAAGAATGCAAAGATATGTTGATCGTCTTCTCAAACTTAATGTTAAGTTTGATGAGGATTTGGCTATCGACATCATCCTCCACTCCTTGCCTTCCTGCTACAACCAGTTCAGAATGACCTACCACATGAATAAGGAAGAGGTCACCCTAAGTAAGCTTCAAGGGCTCCCGAGGACAGCTGAGAGCAACCTCAAGGACAAATCTATTGCATCATCCTCTACTGTAACTGCTCCTGTGTTGGCAATTGGCCAAGGAAAGGGAAAGAAGAGGAAGGCTCCTTCCAAGAGCCACCATAAGGGTAAGACCCAAGATGGTTCCTCTTCTAGTGGGACCAAAGCAGGTTCTGTTAAGCCCTCTTCTGACCCCAAGGAAGCAGAGTGCTTCTATTTCCACCAAAAGGGCCACTGGAAACGAAGCTGCCCTAAATATCTGCAAGATATTAAGGATGGGAAGATAAAGCCCACCTTTGCAGGTATGTATTTAATTAAATCTAATAACTCATCATTTGCTACTTCATGGGTTCTTGATACAGGGTGTGGTTACCATATTTGTTCTAATATGCAGGGCCTAAAAAGAAGTAGGGAAGTGGAGCATGGAAGGATAAGCTTGATCATGGGAAACAAGAAGTCTTCACCAGTAACCAAGATCGGAGTTTATTCCTTAGTGTTGAGTAATGGGTTAGGACTAGATTTAAATAATTGTTGCTATTCGCCAGATATGGCAAGGAACATCATTTCTTTTCATGGTCTGTTTAGACAAGGTTTCAGATATTCATTTGATAATAGTAATGGTTCTATTAATGCTTATTTGAATGGTGTCTTTTATTTCAATGCATTACCTTGTAATGGGATTTATGAATCTGTGTTAGTTATTGACAATTTAGGAAATGATGTTTTGAATATTGATTCGTCCACAAGTTTGGACAAAGCATGCTTGTGGCATTGTCGCCTTGGCCATGTTAACAAGAAACGCATAGCCAAACTCCAAAAGGATGGAGTATTGGAGTCATTCGACCTTAGGGACGATGACGTGTGTGAGTCTTGTTTACTTGGGAAGATGACCAAGTCACCCTTTACTGGCACATGTGAAAGGGGTGAGGGTGTATTGGATCTCATACATACAGATGTATGTGTACCCTTTAGATCCACCACAAGGGACGCTTGTCGCTTCTACGTGACTTTTACAGATGATTATAGCAGATATGGATATATCTACTTAATCAAGCAGAAGTCAGAAACCTTTGAAAAGTTCAAAGAGTTCAAGAATGAAGTGGAGAATCAGTTGGGCAGGAAAATCAAGATGCTTCGATCTGATCGAGGGGGAGAGTACCTAAGTCTTGAGTTTCACGACTATCTGAAAGAGTGTGGAATAGTTTCACAATTGACGCCTCCTAGAACGCCACAATTGAATGGTGTGGCTGAGAGACGTAATCGAACCTTGTTGGACATGGTTCGCTCTATGATGAGTCGTGCTTCGTTACCAATCTCATTCTGGGGGTATGCCTTGGAGACTGCCGCCCATATCCTTAACTTAGTTCCCACCAAGAAGGTTACCAAAACACCTCACGAGATGTGGACAGGGAAAGCTCCCTCGTTAGCACATATCAAGGTTTGGGGTTGTGAAGCTTTCGTAAGACGAGAGACTCACGACAAGCTAGAACCTCGTAGTGAGAAGTGTTACTTCATTGGCTATCCGCAGAAGTCTTTTGGTTATCTCTTCTATAGACCAAATGACAATGTTGTCTTTGTTGCTAGGAGAGGGGCTTTCAGAGAAAGAGAACTCATAAGCCAAGGAGACAGTGGGAGTCAGATTGACCTTGAAGAGCTTCAAGAGTCAGGAGAAGAAGGAACCTCTGACACTGGCGTTCAAGATGAGGAGGAAACTCCTGTTGAACCAATTGACCAGTCCTTACCTCTTAGACGTTCAAGTAGAGTTATTGTTCCACCCCAGTTTTATGGTTTCCATATTACTACTGACGGGGATACGTTTATTAGTGATAGTACACTAGTAAATCTGGACGAACCTAACAGCTACAAGGAAGCCATGGCAGACCCAGAGTCTGCTAAATGGAAAGAGGCAATGGACAGCGAGATTCAGTCCATGTATGACAACCAAGTTTGGAATTTGGTTGATAATGTACCAGGTCGTAAGACAGTCGGGTACAAGTGGATCTTCAAGAAGAAGACAGACATGGATGGGAAAGTGCACACTTATAAAGCGGGATTGGTCGCGAAGGGCTTTACTCAAACTCCTGGAGTTGACTATGATGAGACCTTCTCACCAGTTGCGAAAATAAAGTCTATTAGGGTAATGCTTGCAATAGCTGCGTTTCATGATTATGAAATCTGGCAGATGGACGTAAAAACCGCTTTCCTAAATGGGAAGCTGGCTGAGGATGTTTACATGAATCAGCCAGAGGGTTTTGTCAATGCGAAGCATCCAAATAGAATGTGCAAGCTTGAGAAATCCATTTATGGATTAAAGCAAGCATCTCGCAGATGGAATCTTTGTTTTGACGAGAAGGTCAAAGAGTTTGGTTTTCTGCGAAATGAAGATGAGTCATGTGTATATGTCAAGGCCAGTGGGAGTATAGTGAGCTTCCTCGTATTGTATGTCGATGACATACTACTCATAGGAAACGACATCCCAACATTGCAGGAGGTCAAGTCCTGGATTGGGAAGTGTTTCGCTATGAAGGACCTCGGAGAGGCTGCATATATTCTGGGAATAAGGATAGTGAGAGACAGAAGCAAGAGACTGATAGGACTCAGTCAGGATACATACTTGGAAAAGGTACTAAAACGTTTTAGTATGGAAAATTCCAAGAAAGGGGAGTTACCAATCCAATGCAATACCAAACTGAGTAAGACTCAGAGCCCGAGTACAGAGGCAGAGATAGCTGATATGAGCCGAGTACCTTATGCTTCCGCAGTTGGCTCGATTATGTATGCTATGACTTGTACTCGCCCTGATGTGGCTTTCGCTTTGAGCATGGTCAGCAGATATCAAGGGAACCCTGGTAGGGCACATTGGATTGCTGTCAAGAATATTCTTAAGTACCTACGAAGGACCAAGGAATGGTTTCTAGTCCTCGGTGGGAGTGATGACTTAAGGGTGCGAGGGTACAGTGACGCTAGTTTCCAGACAGATCGGGATAATTACCGATCACAGTCGGGCTGGGTCTTTACCCTGAATGGAGGAGCAGTGACTTGGAAAAGTTCCAAGCAAGAAACTGTAGCTGATTCAACGTGCGAATCAGAGTACATTGCGGCGAGCGAGGCGTCAAAGGAGGCTATATGGTTGAAGAACTTCATTGGAGACCTTGGAGTTGTGCCATCCATAAAGGAGCCCATGGGAATTTTCTGTGATAATGAAGGAGCGGTTGCCTTAACCAAGGAACCAAGGGATCATGGCAGATCTCGACATATCGACAGGAAATACCATTTTATTAGACATCGGGTAGAAGAGGGACTCCTCGTTGTGAAGAGGGTATCGTCGGAAGATAACCCAGCAGATCCCCTTACGAAGGGACTGAGTAGGGTTAAACATTTGCAGCACGCTAGGAGCGTAGGGCTAAAGGACGATATTAGTTTAGATTAGATAGGTAGGAAACTTGTAATGGATGATCTTATATTCAACATTTGATGATTAAATAAAGGTGTGTTATTTATAAGAAAGTTTCTATCTTGTGTTGATTATTTATCTATTGTTTCAATTTTGCATGTTTTGACTTCCTGAATAATAAGATTATTCGAACAGTCCACAATCGCTCATATGTTGGAAGTAGATATGAAGGAAGATTGTCATAAATTTGTTTGTAGACTGTCTGAAAAGTTTTAGACATAGCAAAGGTTTGCTGCAAAGTTTATGAGTGCTTATGAAATTTGTATTGAGCATTGGAATAGACCCGCACTTGCTAGCATCGCTTCATGAATGTTATCACAAGTGATCGCAAGATGATAATATCATATAATCTTTAAACCTAGAGATATGGTTATTGTTTGCTAGTTGATTATACATTGATAATGCGAAAACGCATCAGTAACTTGATGTTATAAAATGCATTATTGTGTGTGGCTTAGCTAGTAAATGATAAAATCATATAAGTCGACGTTTTCTGTTCCTTTTATTCTATGAGAATAAAAGCGATATCTTGGCCACTTGATGATTTGGTTTGACTTATGTGTCGGGCCCGGTCAGGATGAAGTTGATGTGTTCAACTGAGTTCTATGTCGAACAAATCAGAGATCGAGAAACAAAATGCTGGACAATAAGCATTGTTAGCATGATATCTAGAACAAAGGATTATACGATCCCTTATCTGAAGGACAGATTATTGGTCAGAGTTGACAGCGGCTATTGAAAGCTACGATTGCTAATCGGATACGGAAGTCATATGTGAGATATAGTTACTAGAATTATCCAAGTGGGAGACTGTTGGATTAGTGTCTAAGTCCGTAACTATATTTGGTATGTACTTGATCCGAGTGTGCATGGTCCTTTTGGGTTGCCTTCACCAAAGCAACTTGACAAGGTAATTTGATATGAGAGAGAAGATATTATGGTTTATTAATATATTATAAGAATGATATATTAAAGGAGAAATCATATTTATTTAATTAGTATTAGTCATAAATTAATTAGGAATTAATTTGGTGACTAAAAGAGATTAATTAAATAAAGGGGTATAAACTGTCAAATGTGTGATAGTTGAGTTTTGGGCTGGGAAACCTAGTGGAACAAGGTGGAACAAAATTATGATGAGGGATCATCATATTTTCGTCCAAGGGCTTCATTCCAGAAGGTTCCTTGGGCTGCTTGGTGGCTAAGCTATCCATTAGGGTTTAGACTGAAACCCTAGCACCCTACAGTATAAATAGATGCCCTATGCTTCAATTTTCGGCCACTTGATTCAAAGAGAAACCCTAGGGCCGAAAATTAGTATCCTCCCTCTCTCTCATAATTGCCTTCTTGCTTCAAGGTGTTTGTGAGCCATTAGAGGCACTACAATTGTGGTGCTTGCTTTCAAGAGTTCAAGAGATCAAGGAAACTAGTTGTTATTGCAATATAACAACAAAGGTATGACTACTACACTTCTATATGATTTTCGAAAATTATAGAAGCATGCCAGGGTTTATTTTGTGTTCATATAGTTGTATGTCTTATAGTGAAAACATAGATCCAATTAGAGTTGCATGCACACATAGGATTGTTTGTATAAAACCTATCAGCCCCCTACATAAATTATTTCATATATCAATAATAGTTGAAATTTTTTATTATACTAGATTCTGCTTTTACAAATTTACTTACATCATTTCTAAAGTTGTAGCGTACAGAAGAAGGGACTTCAGACGATTCACAATTCAGACTAGTAATATATGACAAATAATGTGGAGTAGAGGATTCGGCATCTGAGGCAATCATCTTTTTTTTGGGTTGATGCGCCTCGTCCTGATCAACATCGAAAACATCGCAAACTTTCGCCCAAGTTAACCTCCAAATATGAAACCAACACAATATACGAGGATATAAATAATTGCGTCGTATCGCAACATTTCCCCGAATTACTGGGAACAACTCTCATATCCATATCTTGTAATAAATATACGTTAATTTATAAGTGTTAGCACTAACTAAAATTAAAAAAAAAATAAAAACCGATAAATTATTAAATATATTTTTTTAATTACTTAAATATACCTTCAAAGGAATAACAAAACCCGATAGTGTGTACACAATCGCTTTTGTTGGATTGTTGGACATATGATCCTCAAATTTCTTAAACATACCCGACAATCTAGGGTATATTTTACTTCATAGATAACTCCCCCACGAGAACCTATATTATAAGAAAAAAGTATTAGTTAAACGTATCAAAATTAGTATTTTATTATAAATATTAAATTGACAAATACCTATTCCATTGATCCAGGTTCTCCACCACCCACACAAATTCCTTGGTGACTTTATCATTAAGCTCCTTTCCCAAAAAACCTTGATTGAGGATATATAGCAAAATCGCACGGACACCGTCGTGAGTCGATATCTCATTGAACCGTTGATTCAAGATAAAGAGCTCTAAATCTTCTATAACTAAAGAAGTGTCCGTGTGATATGGGAAGACTCTGGACCGAAATGTAGGACACCGGCCCATGTAAAGTCCGGTCACAAGACAAAACTCCTCCGGCCCAAATGACAGTGTACGTCTAGAAAACCTAAAATATAGACGTTCAACGGCGTCCGTTTCAGTAGGACGCAACATATGCAGTAACAGCCCATGAATAAGAAGTCCGTCTCCGGACTGAGCTGGTAGGTCCAACAAGTAACCGAAGCTAGTTGTTGAAAAAAGATCGCGCACGGGTCCGTTCAAGCGACTCAAAACTTCATGCAATTTATGGCATGAAGCTTTGACAGATAAGTGACCCATCATCGTTTTGTTTGGAAGCTACAAAATAAAATAAACATTAAGGTTAAATAAAGTTTTACAAAAGAAAAAAAACTGATAAACAATTAGAGAAAGTACACAATATAGGACTTAATCATTTCATATATTCTATTTACTTTGTATAAAATACCAAAGGAAATTAATTGACTATATTTTTTTGTATTTTCTATACTACTAGTATACCAAATTTAGCATTGTACTTTGAAAATGGCATGACAATAACATATTTTATAACAAACCCGAAAGTACCAAAACACAATGTTATTTTATCAATACAGTATACTTCAAAGTATCTACACATTATAAACATAAAAACAATTTCAAATCGATAGTACATTGCTATTGTATGCTATAATTGAGACATATAAAAAAAATCATTTTTAACAACATGCAAACATTGAATCATAACATACATACAATGAGATACAATCCTTAAAAATACGTTTAAACAATTTTTTTTAAGAAAAATGAAAAAATATATATAAAACCATACGTTTTACGAAACCTACGATTTTTTTTCCAACAAAAAATCATAACATACATACAAGGGGATACAAATGTTTATTAGTTATAAGTTTTTTTTATTAAAAAAAAACGTATTTTATGGGAAACCTACGGTTTCCTTTTTTTTTTTGTTTTTTCAAAAAAAAAATTATACGAATACAATATAAATCAAGATCCGATGCTATTGAATCGATTTAAAAAAAAAACGAAAAAAAAAAAATTTCCGTACGGTTCATACGAAACCGTAGGTGTACAAGTCGACATTGCACAATCTGTGCATTGGGCACTTGTACACCGTAGGTTTCGTATGAAACCTACGGTTTTATATTTTTTTTTTTCGATTTTTTTCAAAAAAAATTTAACCACATATACAAAACCTACTCCTAATCACAAACACAGTAAATTTTTTATGAAAAGTAGACAAACCTGGTTGTTCTTCGGGTGCTCCATTGAGAGAAAAAAGTAGCCAAACCTAAGAAAACAATAGGAAAAAACACCTAAACTGAATTTTTTTTCATTTTATACTTTGGGTTAATGGGCCACGAAAAAGTAAACGGACCCGTGAAACAGTAGCTCATTACCACGAAATAATACTTTTCGGGCTAAAACATTAGTCAACAGAGTTGACCGTGGTCAACCATAAGTTGACTACGGTTTTATGGGCTATTTTTGGCTATGAGACAATTTTGTCTATTTTTTGATAAATAATTAAGAAAAATGGTTAGATTAGTAATTTCCCATATTTTTATTTTCTCTATTTTCTAGCTACAACTCGTATGTGCTAGTGTTTGGATACACATCCAACTTTACTCCAAGACAAGATAACCTTGCTAGCTCGCACTCGTTTTCGTAACTATGGATAAAGCTAGTTTACGCATATAGCACAAAAGATCGAAGCCCCCAATCCCTTTATCCACACAAGGCACAAACACAGAGCTCCACCAGGATGACAACAATGGCGTCCTCAACGTTTTTTAATTGCACTTCGCTCTCAACTCCTGTGAAACCCCTTCGAAAAACCCCTTCTTGTACTAGCACCGTTTGCCTTTCACAATTCGCGAAGAAATCGACGCCATTGAACCTCTCATCGTCACACAGCATCTCTGTTTTCTCCCCACTTCTTCCCATCACTATCTCTTCCCCGAACCGAAAACCCCAGTCTCTCACAATTGTGGCTGCAAAGGGGTATAAGATGAAAACCCACAAGGTGATTCCCCCTCATTTTACCTTACTTTCTCCGTATGCTCATTCACAGTAGTTTTTGATGTTTGTATGAAATTACTCTCTGCAACGAGGACTTGGTGTGTTTAATTTCAGTTTTACTGAAGCTTCAAGTACCTACGTATGTGGGGTTTTTGTTTAATTGAGGTCATAGTTTCTTGGATTCTTATCAAGTAATTATTCAATCTAGAGATTCTTATGTCGATAACCTTTTTGGGGATTCAAGAATTTACATATCGTGTGCAACTTCTATCTTCAAATCATGTTTATTTGATCTGTTATCTTGAATTTTGCATTTGCAGGCATCAGCAAAGAGATTCAGGGTAACAGGCACTGGTAAGATAGTGAGGAGGAGAGCTGGAAAACAACATTTGCTTAGAAAGAAGAATGCTAAAAGGAGAACTCGCCTCTCTAAAGTGGTTAGTGTTTAAACTTATGAAATGTAGACATAGGTGTTGTTTCTTTTTGACTTAATGGGGACATGAATTTGGTAATCTAGTTATCGGTGTTCATTTTTGACTTAATGCAAACAACACTTAATTCTTTTCATGTAAAGAATCGTTGGTGTTGATTTGGGTACACTAGAAGTACCACTTTTGTCATTCTTTGAAGGGTATTTAAGACATTAGATCAATAGTTGTGAGATACTTCCTTTGATAATTTCGAACATACAAATATGCAATATGTGATGTATTTCTGACACCACTAATTTGTGTGATGCAGCTACAAGTTGACCGATGTGACTACAACAATGTGATAGGGGCGTTGCCATATCTGAAGGTCAACCGAGCCAATTAGCCCCAACATTTCTGTTTTGACTAGGGTTGCATAATCTGTTCAGAAGCAACATGTTTTTATTACTCTCTCATTGTTGTATTTGTGATTTTTGTAAGTGGTTTTGAATGGCATGTTTTTACTTCTTTGCTATATTGTAGTATATAGCCACTGAATATGAAGTGTGTATTGTTATTTTAAATGGGCGTTCCTTAAAGTTATAGATGCTAAAGTTGCGGGAAATAGCAACATACTTTGTTCTTTTTATCGATTTAGGCAAATATTTTGTTTTAGCTATAATTAGGACAATTCTCAACCCAACACGAAAATAAATGGGTTTGGGTTGAGATTGCTGACTTGCCAATCTGTTTATTTCATGTGTTGGGTTGTGTTACCTGTATGGGTTCGCGGGTCAACCCGACTATAAAGGGCTTTTGACATAAAAGTCCTTAAGTTTGTCAGGTTTTGTCCGTATGACGATTTTTTGTTCGTTAATGTCCAAAATTTGCTAAGGGTTTTTTTTTTTTTTTTTTTTTCATTTTTGTCCTTTCTACAAATATTTTATGTTTTTACCTTAAGTATGTTATTCAAATTTGCAAAAAAAAACCCTTAAGTTTACAAAAGTCCTTAAGTTTGTTAAATTTTGTCAGTTTTGCTCCTGGACACCTACTATTATAGGTAGCAAAGGCAAAAATGAAAAAAACTTGATAAATTTTGGACATTAACGAACAAAAAATCGTTACAGGGACAAAACCAACAAAACCTGATAAACTTAAGGACTTTTATGTTAAACGCCCCGACTATAAATATTATATTTAAAAAAATAAAAATTTTATTTATGAAATTGCACATTGCATGAATGTTTTCAATTTTATTTGGATGTTTACGAGTTTGTGACTTTATGTTGGAAACATTATTATTATTATTATTATTAAATGTGTTGCTTACTAAGTTATTATGTTAGATTCGTATTTGGTTTTTCATTTAGTTCTAGTCATTGTCAAATGTTACTTGTTAATTAACTTAGAGACATTTAGAGACATGTATAATTCTTATAAATGTAACATGTGAAAAGTTATCCGAAAATAACCACATATACTTAAACACGTTATGTGGATTGGGTTGAGTTGATGTTTGTAACATGCCAACCCTTGATCTGCCAACCCAAAACCTAACCCAATTGCGAGGCCTATCTATAATAATACATCAAACTTGATGACTAGTTTATAAATAGACAACTTAGTACTACGTGTCATCATAAAACCTAATATAGATTAATGGACTAACAAACTTTATTCAACACTAGGTGATAATCCCTGTAGTATACAGTTGGTTGACATTAATAAAACGACATAGAAACTATAAAAATAACAATCATTAATAATGCAAACAAATATTTTTTTACATAATTTGTAGATCTATATATTTAAACTATCTAACTTGTTTAGGTTTTCAATAGTTGTTTATTTATAGCATTTTGAAAACAAAATGCTAATTTTATGGGATTATATCCTGATTTTTTTAGCCACGTTTATTACTGATATATTGAGGAAAATTTAAAATTGAAAAACAATAAAGTGACGCATGGTATAATATTAATTAGGATATGTATTAGAATGACACATAGCAAAATAAGATTACAACCACACCTTTATTAGTATAGAAGATTAGTATAGAAGATATGCAAATGGGTGTGCGTAATCTTTTCAAAACTTCATAGATTAAAATAAAGGAGTCCAGATTCTAAAACCCTTTTAAATAAAAAGGCTTAGTTAACAACAATTAATATGTCCTGATGTTAATCTTTTCAAACTTCATAGAGTCGGGTGTGCCAATCTTTTCAAACTTCATAGATGTGCTTGATAAATAAATAAGGGGTAGTGTGTTGATACAATTTATGGGAATAATTAACTTTTAAAAGTAAAATGTAGAGCAATAGAATGGTGAAAACTTGTTAGTAGAAGAAAATTTTCATGGGTTTACAAATATAAAAGTGAGAAAATCCTCACACTACATTCATCAATCAACAGATTATTTATAAACCGTAATGGAACCAAGCCTTAGTAAAGTCCTCGTAAAGAAGACGATACTCTTTCTCTAAGAACAACAATAAAGAAACAGTTATTTGCAAATTTCTTTCCCCAAAGCTCACATGTATACATATGGTAATATTAATATATAAACTCATCGTGAAATATTCTTTTGTAACCAAATTATTGCATGGGATGTCATGTCATTTGCTGCTAAGGTTGTAAGTCTGGAATCATAAGTCGGTCACAAACATAATGTCATCATCATCTGGATCAACATAAGTTGGTTAGACTTAGGCATCTTTAGTTGTATCATTCGGTTGCTAGAAGTCTAGAACTTCAATATTTTATATTCTCCGAGGAACAATATGTAACTTTAGCTAATACAAATTGTAACAAACTAAGCTAGTGTAACATTTTCAAATTGGGCGTATAGGTTTTGTCCATTTTAGTGAAATTAATTTTTTTGGAAAAATAAAATAAAATCATTAATTAAATAATAAAAAAATAAGTAAACGAGTTAATAAAAGGTTTAGATTAAATAAATAAATAATAAAAGGAAATAACCAACTTAGGCTTAAAAATAAAAAAATATACAAGGAATGACTAAAATTGACAAATTAGTCAAACTTAGGGGTTGGATTTGAAAATGATGTAGACCTACTTGCAAGAAAGTTATTAATTTGGGGTAAAATTCTGGTGTATATAGTTCATGGAATCTTTTGAATTATAAATTTCCTATTTTTATTCCTAAGATTCATAATCAAACACAACCTAATTATCTATTCTAAAACTTTTTTTTTATTATCTATTCATTTTTTTTTTCTTTTTCACTTTGCAATCCAACTAAATTCAAACTTTTATTCGTATTAACAATTCAACACAAATCGATTTTTTATTAAATAAATATAACTTATAACCTTTTTTTATTATATCAAAATGTTTTAAAGAATTAAATATCTTTTTTGGAAGCAAATTATTTATAACAGAAAAAAATAATCCATTGTAGATTCAAACAAAAATATGGAAAAAAATCAAGTAAATTACACGAATTGTCCATCGTCAAAGTGTTAAAAAATACGTGCAGTCTCTATTTTCAAAAATTAAATCAGAACGTCCCTCGTTTGGTTAAAAGTTGCACGTTTCATCCCTATTTAGTTTAAATTTGCACGCTTAATCCCTTGAGTGACATGAAATAACTACAATGCCCTTTTCAATTTTATTTTTGATTTATATTTAACATTTCAAATTGTTTTTAATTATTAAAAAATGTTTTAATTAAAATTTTGGGTCCATCCAACTTTAAACCTTTTATATATATATATATATATATATATATATATATATATATATATATATATATATATATATATATATATATATATATATATTCTCTTTTGTTGAACACTTAACCACCCACACCACCATCGGAAATGTGCACACCTACCCCTTATCTTCCTCTCTAGATATGTTTTTCTCAAGAAATTGAAAATAAAAAATCAAAAATCTGAAACTTGTAACCCAAATGATTCTAGAAACCGAAAATTGTTTCAGATATCTCAAAAGCGTTCCAGAAATCAAAAATGATGGTGGATCCTTTTGAAAACCAGAAATATACACACAAGTTTCTCTCCCTCTGATTTCACCTGATTTTCTCTTGAAACCCTTGAGCCTCATCGCCATTTGTTTCCTCGTTTTTCTTCCTGATCAGAGAAACACAAAACACAAACACACCTTGTGTGTGTTTGCTGATGCGATACAGAGAGAGAGAGAGAGAGAGAGGAGAGAGGGAGAGAGAGAGAGAGAGTGTGTGTGTGAGAGAAAAAAAACGAGATGTCGCCATCTCCACCCGTGTGCTAGGATTTTGAGAAATGGGGATGAGATGTGTGGTTTCAGATCGATAACTTTGGGGATTTCATGAAAGATTTCACTTTGGGGGTTTCAGATCGAGCATCACCACCACCAATAATCTCTTCTTTCGTCATGTGCCGCCACCATAGTTGGAGTTCGACCCAGTGGTTTCAAGAAGAGGTTGTACATGGTTTTAGGAGGTTGTACATGGTGGGAGACACAGTGAAGATGAAATGGGGGAAGGAGACGCAGTGAAGACGAAATGAGTTAAACATAGTCTTACAATAACATCCGTTGTTACAGCCCCCTATAGTCTTTTTTGCTATGGTCCCCCATAGTCTTTCATACAATTGATATGGTCCACCTACAGTCTTTCATACAATTGCTATGCTCTGCTCATATTATTTCATACAAATGCTATGGTTCACCCATAGTCTTTCATGCAAGTCACAAAGACAAAAATGCATAGCATGACACTTAGTGGCCTATATAGTAAAGTGAGAAGTATCACCTGAGTCCAATAAATATCATCTACATATTAGTCTCTGCAACAAAAAAATAGTACAAACCACCTAATAACAAGTCGTCTGAGCAACACTATCGATGTGAGCTAGATGAATTCCCCTTTCTGAACACTTGCAACCCATACCATTAACTTTACTTAGATCATATATTCAATCATCACTTGATAATACATATTTTTTTACTTTATTTATATTTTTCTTTTAGAAATCTTATTTTATTATCATGTTGTATGCACATCTTTTCTTATATGATTATATAAGCATTAACTCATTATTTTATATACTCTTAATCTCATACAATTATACTCTTTGTTCACTTTTAGTAAGTATACATTCCATTCGTGTCTCAACATATTATTTATCTGTTTTACATTTCTTTCACCTTCAATATTAAACACCATTGTTTAGTATTAAGGTTTAAGTGACCATTTTATATTTCGAGCTCACATTTTTCGATTTATCACATATTTTCACCCTTTTAACTTAGTTAATTAATTATGTGTTTACTTCGTTAAATGTAAAGTATTCTTTTACATACTTTTACACATAATATATCAATTTACCAACCTTTAGCATCCTAGTGATCATTCACATGGTTTTCTTAGTATTCAAACACATTTACATATTACTAACACATAATTACGTTGATATTATATCACTTAACATCTTTATTACATTTATAATTAATAATCTACTTTCTAACATATCTTTCCTGTTCTATACACACATGTATTATAATGATCATTAGTTAAACAAACATTACACACATGCATTTATACTTATATATATATATATATATATATATATATATATATATATATATATCCATTAACTCTCTCTATCTCTCTCTCATACACACACACACACACACTTTTCTTAGTGTGATCTAAACCTAATCTTATGTTTACACACACATGACCTTATATTCAAACTCTAAGTTATTTTTAGCCTTTTTAATCTAAACCCATGTTTATATATATTAAGCTAATATGGATGTATAGTTTCGTTATAACGTTACTAATTCATTTAATAACATCAAAGCATGATTTAAGATATTGGGAACACTTTCATATGGTTTTGAAAACCCTACAAATCAACTCATCATGCTTACTGTGGTGCATAGTCATTTTCGGTGATCTAGAGCTCATTCTGATCGATCTAAGCTTGCTACAAGGATTAAACACATCAGGGACATCCTAAGGAAGATCAAACAAAAGAGTTATTGTAACATCCCAAAATCGAGACCCAATTTTTTTTTGTTAAATTATATTACTTTAAAAATTGTTCACAGAAAACATCATTAATATCATTTCAAAACATCAAGTCACATATCACAAGTCTCGAAAACATAACATCAATTAGTAAAAATGTCAGAGTACAATCCCAGGGTTCTCAATACAGAAATCATGTGTGTCTGTGATGCGCTGCTACCCCGCCGGCTCCTTCCCCTTGGATGAAGAGGTACCTGAAACCAAAACTGAAAACTGTAAGCACAAGGCTTAGTGAGTTCCCCCATCATACCACATACCAAACAACATACATACTGCCGGACAATTCTGGGGAGCCCGACCTACCCATGTCAAGCAGTTCTCGGGTGCTGACCAACCCATGTCAAGCAGTTCTGGGGTGCTGACCTACCATCCGATCTATCTCAACCGGCAATGGGGACTATTTCACCCCTACTACTAGCAAATCATAATCATACTATCATAATCATGCTATCATAATCATACTATCAAGCATTCCTGGGGTACTGACCTACCCTTCGGTCCTAACGACCGAGGCGGGGGACTACTCCCCTCCTATTACCGCTATCACATACAACATATCATACTGGCACATAAAGCACATCTGGTAATAGCAACCTAGAAAATTATCACACAAACAATCATCTAAAGACAATTCCTGCTAGTGGGCCGACATTGTGGTCGTAGACCCACCTTTACTGGAAGGTAACTCACCTCGAAAACTGTGTGTCAAATCTCACGGAAATTAGTCTCTAACAGCTGCTCTGATGACTCCCGGCTAACATAAACACATTAACACCCGATCAGAGTCTATAACACAACTTAGGGTAAAATGACCATTTTACCCCTTGGTCCAATCGGGACATCCAAGAGTCCCAATTCTAATCTATTAAGCCTAGTCCTCCAATGGCATATTAAAGACTTCTTAAGGCCCACTAATTGCTCAATTCCTGAATTGGGCCTTATCCCCCTAATTGTGCCCAAAAGCTCCAAGTCCAAAGGTAATAATTCCAAGGGTCCGATCTTGGACCAATATGCCCAATGCTCTAGTTCCAGATTTCTAAGTCCAAAGTTATACTTCTCAATGGGCCCCAAGCCCAGGCCCAGATCCTTAAGGCCTAAAAGCCCATGGTTGCCATTCTACACACGTACGCGCGACCTATCTGGCAAGTACGCCCAACGTACTCTTGACCGCAAACAGAGGTTGACTGTAAACGGTAACTGACCGTGAACGGTAACGGACCGTGAACCACCCCAGTACGCACAACGTACCAGGGTTTACACTTAGCGTACAACCCAGTTTCCTTGGGACTTCACTTCTGCCTTAATCCATTAAGTCTTTATGTCCAAAATGTAGATCCAGGTCCTTTAAGGCCTCCTAAGCCATGAAGTTACGAACTTTAGGTGCTTGCATGCATGGTTGGGGTCAAAACATGATTTTGGTCCATTATACAAGCTTTAAGACCATCTAACCCTTGCATGGTTTTGGCTTAACCACCAAGATCCGATTTTTATGACCCTAGGTGCTTCTAAGAGTCCAAAAGGACAACTCTTATGCTCTGGAACCAGCAATACTCAAGCACTCCCAACAATGGGGTAAAAAAGGACATAAAAACCCCAAATAAACAAATCTAAGCATACAATGGTCAAGTATGGAACTTGATACCTCAAAAGAGTCAGAAATGGTGTCAATCCTCTGGATCTACAAGCTCTTGGTGGATCCTTGCTTCTTCTTCAAGCTCCTTTCTTCTTTTCTCACTAAATCAACACATAAACACTCTCAAATGGCTTCTAGAACAAAAAGGCACACAAAGGGAGCTAGGGTTTTCGTGGTGGCAGGGTAAGAGTGAAGGGAGGCTGAACCAACAGGGGTTATGGTCTTTATATAGGGAGCAAACTCTAATTTTAGGGTTTAAGGATCTGTACACATACGTTGGGCGTACTCCTGGTACGCTGGGCGTACGTGCATGGCTTCCACGTTTCCTTCTCCTGAGTACGCTGAGCATACATAGCAATGTACGCCCCGCGTACGAGGTTGCTGAGTCTACTCTTAAGGGCCCAAAGTCAAAACCCAACCAAACAACCCATAAATTAATTAAGGAAAATACTCATAATATCTGGAAAAATCCCGGGTGTTACAAATCTCCCCCACTTAAATTAGACTTCGTCCTCGAAGTCCGTTGCTGCTGTTGAAAACAGCTCAGGGTAATGCTCCCTGATCTCATCTTCCGGCTCCTATGTCCATTCTGAGCCCTTGCGGTGCTGCCATTGCACCTTTACCAGCTCCACCCTCCTGTTTCTCAAGTCCTTCGACTTCCTGTCGAGGATCGCCACTGGCCGCTCAATGTAGTTCAGGCTATCATCCACCTGGATATCCTCCAAAGGCACCACTGCCGAATCGTCTACCAGGCACTTCCGTAACTGGGAGACGTGAAAAGTATTGTGAATCTGATTGAGTTCGGCTGGCAGGTCCAGCCGATATGCCACCTTGCCCACCCGGGCTATAACCCTGAAAGGTCCAATGTACCTGGGGCCCAATTTGCCCCGCTTCCTGAACCGAATGACACCTTTCCAAGGCGACACCTTCAGGAGCACCATGTCCCCGACCTGGAACTCCAGGTCCGAAAGACGCTTGTCGGCATAACTTTTCTGCCAACTCTGAGCAGTCTAAAGCCTGCTCCAAACCTGCTGTATCCTTTTTGTGGTCTTGAGTACCACCTCGGTACTCCCCATGACCCTCTGTCTAACCTCACCCCAGCATATCGGGGTCCTGTACTTCCTCCCATACAACATATCAAAGGGAGGACGGTCGATACTCGCGTGATAGCTGTTGTTATAGGAAAATTCTGCCAAAGGAAGGTAAGTATCCCAACTACCTCCGAAGTCCAGAATACACGCCCGCAACATATCCTCTAGAGTCTGGATGGTCCGCTCACTCTGTCTATCCGTCTGCGGGTGAAAAACGGTGCTAAAGTGCAGACGAGTACTCAGCTCGTCGTGAAACTTCTTCCAGAACCTGGAAGTGAACCGCACATCCCTGTCGAAAATCACCGAGACTGGCACCTCGTGCCAATCTACTACCTCCCTGATATGGATGTCGGCCAACTTTTCGGCCAAAATGCTCTCCTGAATCGGGATGAAATGGGCGCTCTTGGTCAACCGATCCACGATGAACCAAATCGAGTCCACTCCCCGCGCGGTCCTGGGAAGCTTCGTGATAAATTTCATGGTGATATATTCCCATTTCCACAGCGGGATATCCAACGGCTGGGTCTTGCCGTGAGGCCTCTAGTGCTCGGCCTTGACCTTCCTGCAGGTCAGGCATCTCTCAACAAACCAAGCTACATCCCGCTTCATGCAGGGCCACCAATAATCAAGACGAAGATCCCTGTACATCTTCGTCGCCCCGGGATGGATAGAAAACCTGGATTTGTGTGCCTCTTCCATCAGTACCTGACGCACGCCTCCATGGTATGGGACCCACACCCTCTGGTGTAGAGTCAACAATCCACGACTGTCATAATCGAAGGAGGAAACCTGACCCACAATACGCTCACTCTTACGATGTTCCTCCTTTATGGCCTCCTGCTGGGCCTCGCGAATCCGCTCCAACAGCGTAGTCACCACGGTCATCATCATGCAGATATCTCTGATCGGTGCTGCCTTGGGGCTAAGCGCATCGGCCACGACATTGGCCTTTACCGGGTGGTAGAGGATCTCACAATCGTAATCCTTCACCACATCTAGCCATCGATGCTGTCTCATATTCAGATTCGGCTAATCCATGAGATACCTCAAACTCTTATGGTCCGTGTAAATGGTACAATGGACCCCAAAGAGGTAATGATGCCAAATCTTGAGGGCGAAAACAACTGCCCCCAATTCCAAATCATGCGTCGGATAATTCGTCTCATGAGGCTTCAGCTGAGTCGACGCGTAGGCGATAACATGCCCCCTCTTCATCAATACCGTGCCCAATCCCGAGATGGACGCATCACAATACACTACAAAATCCTCCACACCCTCTGGCAGTGATAAGATTGGCGCCTCACACAATTTCTGTCTCAGTGTCTCAAATGCGGCCTGCTGCTCAGGCCCCCAACGAAAAAGCCACGACTTTCCTTGTCAACCGGGTCAAGGGCACGACTATCTTGGAGAAGTCCTGAATGAATCTTCGATAATAACCTGCCAATCCCAGGAAGCTCCGAATCTAATATGGAGACCTCGGGACCTCCCACCTCATCACGGCCTCCACTTTGGCCGGGTCGACCGAAATCTCGTTCTGGTTGACAAGGTGCCCAAGAAACTGTACCTCGCGTAACCAGAACTCACACTTGGAGAACTTGGCATACAAGATCTCCCTCCTCAGAGTATCCAACACCTCCCGCAAGTGCTTCGCATGCTGCTCCCGAGTCTTGGAATAGACCAAGATGTCATCAATGAAAACTATCACAGACCGATCCAACATCGGTCTGCACACGCGGTTCATGAGATCCATGAACGCGGCAGGAGCATTGGTGAGCCCGAAAGGCATCAACACAAACTCATAGTGACCATATCGTGTCCGAAAGGCAGTCTTCTGCATATCCTTCTCTCTGACCCTCATCTGATGATAACCTGAACGCAAATAAATTTTGGAGAACCAAGATGCCCCCTGAAGCTGGTCAAAGAGATCATCAATCCCCGGGAGTGGGTAACGGTTCTTCACCGTTACCTTATTCAACTCCCAGTAATCTATACACATTCGATGCGACCCGTCCTTCTTCTTCACAAATAGAATCGGGGCTCCCCATGGTGAAATGCTCGGTTGGATAAATCCTTTGTCTAACAGCTCCTACAACTGTTTAGACAACTCCTGCATCTCAGGAGGAGCCAACCGATAGGGTTCTTTGGCTATCGGAGCCGCACCAGGAACTAGGTCGATCCTGAACTCTACCTGCCTCTCCGGAGGTATCCCAGCCAGCTCTTCTTGAAATACATCCGCGTACTCTCGCACCACTGGCACCTCGCTCACCGTCGCCTTACCCGTCTCCGGGGTATCCATAACATAGGCGGCATATCCTGCGCAACCCTGCTGGAGGTAGCGCCTAGCCCTCGTTGCTGAACATAAAGCTAGTCCGCGTTGTGGCCTCTCGCCCTGAAGCACCAGCTCTCCCCCACTTGGGGTCCTGATCCGATCCAACTGTTGCGCGCAGTCGATCACTGCCCCATTAGGGCTCAACCAATCCATGACTATAATAACCTTGTTCCCCTGCAATGGTATAGGAACGAAGTCTACCAACTAGCGCTCCTCGAACAACCTCAAAAAACAATCCCTGAAAACCTTTGATGCTCGCACTGACCGGTCATTCGCAATCTCGACCTCTAGAGGGCAATCCAACATGCCCGAAGACTTAGGGAACCTCTTGCTAAGCACAAGAGAGACAAACGATCGGGTGGCACCCGAATCAAACAACACCTGAACTGGGATACCGTTCACATGGAACGATCCTAAACAGAGGATATAATATGGCATATCAATATCACAAGCGACATATAATAAAAGATTAGGGAGAAGAAATCATACCCGCCACCATATCGGGTGCGGCGCGTGCCTCCTCGGCTATCAAATGAAAAGCTCAGCTCCTCACCACTGGAGCCTCTGACTTGACCTTCTGGCCATCCGCAACTCGTGCAATCGCTGGAGTCGGCGCCACCACTGGCGCTGCTGCTGCTACTGTCAATCTGGGGCAGTTGGCCTTTTTATGGCCCCCTGATTGCAATGGAAGCAAATCAGGTCTGATGTCTGAATAGTGGGGGCAGGGGCAGTACAATCCCTACCGAAGTGCCCCGTCTTGCCGCACTTGTAGCAGCCCGACGATCCCGCTCTACAAGCTCCCTCATGCGGCCTGCCGCATTTCCTGCAGCGGCTCTGGCGCGGCTGGCCCTTCGACCTAATGTCAGCTCCCTTGGGTTTCTTCCCCGAAACCCCAGTAACCTACTCTGTCTCAGCCTTCCTCTTCCTGAGGTGCTCCAAATCGATCTCCCTCTCCCTCGCCCTGGCAATCATGGACTCCAGGGCCGGGCAGGCTAAATAGCTGACATGCTCCCGGATATCAGCCCTCAACATGTCATGATAGTGGGTCTTCCGCATCTCCTCATCCCCTGCATACCGAGGTACCAACAAGGCCCTTTCTCGGAACTTGGTGGTGATCTCCGCCACTGTCTCAGTAGTCTGCCTCATATCAAGAAACTCCCTGGCCAGCTGCTGAAGCTCCATAGATGGCACCAACTCAGCCCTGAACCTAGTCATGAAATCCGACCAAGTCATAGCCTCGATGGCTGGGGCTCCCAGTGAGTCACCGACTGACTCCCACCAATCCCTTGCTCTGTCTCTCAGACATCCTGCAGCAAAAGCGGACCTTCAACCCCTCCAGGCAGAAGCTAGTCAACTGCGCAGACTCAATGTCTGCGATCCATCTCCTGGCAGCAATGGGGTCCTTCTCCCCATCAAAGTCCGGCATACCACTCCCCCTGAAGTCCTTGAAGGATAGTGTGCGCGTCCTTGACTGGCTAGACACCAAGTCACTCCTGAATGCCCGGATGCGATCCTCCATCAGCTCGATAATCCCCTCCTTGATCGATCCGAAAATAACCGGGGTCGACTCAAGGATACCTCTCGTGATCTCCGATGCGACGAACGCGCGTAACCCATCATCAACCTGCTCAGATCCTGCACCCGAGCCTGATCCTGAACCTGATCCAGACCCTGAACCTTTTGCTCCATGACGCGTAACCACCATTCTGAAATATAACACATAAACGTCAGGGTCATACCTAATCTTGAGAGGTCTCGCACACTCTCCAAGTTCCCTGGTTCGATCTTAGCCCTCCTTGCCTCGATTACGGATCCTCTGCTTCCAGTAGTACGGGCCCATTATACCTTCCACATCTATCCGTACTTTCCTCAAGGATTGCTTCAACTTTATCAAGTCCCTTCTACCAATACTGCTTTCCAACTAATCTTATCGTAGGCTTGTCCTAGGGCACTCTCCAACCTACTCTCCGCCATCAGCTGCACAAGGAGTCCCCACCACCTTTCCCTAACTAGCTTGCGAACACTATTACATGCTCGCTTACTAATTAGTTAAAGCTAGCTAGAACCCCTATAAGCACAAAGCAAGCAACATTTGTGCATCGAGTAACCAAATCAAGCATAACCTAATCAGGATATCATACTGCTGGCTAGACATCCCTAGCATAAAGTTCTATAAGCTCACACATCAGGCATATAAGACATCCTCCCTAGATCCTTGGCCCTATTCTAGCATGCAGTTCTCATATATCATATAACATAACATAACAAGTATGGGTATCTTGTGGAAAAACTTACTTGAGCTCGGCCGGTCGCACGCATCACACACCTTATTCTTTCTCGAAACTCTTTATTTTAAAATTTTTTGAAAACTATTTTCTTCTAAAAATCCTTCAAGCCCTCGAATTGAGTCCAGACACCCCCGAAGGTGTGCCCGAATCCCTCAAACCAAGGCTAAGATACCAACTTGTAACATCCCAAAATTGAGACCCAATTTTTTTTTGTTAAATTGTATTACTTTAAAAATTGTTCACGGAAAACATCATTAATATCATTTCAACACATCTAGTCACAGATCACAAGTCTCGAAAACATAACATCAATTAGTAAAAATGTCAGAGTACAATCCCAGTGTTCTCAATACGAAAATCATGTGTATCTGTGATGCGCTGCTACCCCGCCGGCTCCTTCCCCTTGGATGAAGAGGTACCTGAAACCAAAACTGGAAATTGTAAGCACAAAGCTTAGTGAGTTCCCCCATCATACCACATACCAAACAACATACACACTGCCGGGCAATTCTGGGGAGCCCGACCTACCCATGTCAAGCAGTTCTGGGGTGCCGACCAACCCATGTTAAGCAATTCTGGGGTGCTGACCAACCCATGTCAAGCAGTTTTGGGGTGCTGACCTACCCTCCGGTCTATCTCAACCGGCAACGGGGACTATTTCACCCATACTACTAGCAAATCGTAATCATACTATAATAATCATGCTGTCATAATCATATTGTCATAATCATATTATCAAGCATTCCTAGGGTACTGACCTACCCTTCAGTCCTAACGACCGAGGCGGGGGGTTTTTTCCCCTCCTACTACCGCTATCACATACAACATATCATATTGGCACATAAAGCACATATGGTAATAGCAACCTAGATAATTATCACACATACAATCATCTAAAGACAATCCCTGTTGGTGGGTCGACATTGTGGCCGTAGACCCACCTCTAATGGAAGGTAACTCACCTCGAAAACTGTGTGGCGAATCTCGCGGAAAGTAGTCTCTAACAGCTGCTCTGATGACTCCCGGCTAAGATAAACACATTAACACCCGATCAGAGTCTATAACACAACTTAGGGTAAAATGACCATTTTACCCCTTGGTCCAATTGGGACATCCAAGAGTCCCAATTCTGATCGATCTAAGCTTGCTACAAGGATTAAACATATCGGGGACATCCTAAGGAAGATCAAATAAAAGAGTTATTGTAACATCCAAAAATCGAGACCTAAATTTTTTTGTTAAATTATATTACTTTAAAAATTGTTCACGGAAAACATCATTAATATCATTTCAAAACATCAATTCACATATCAAAAGTCTCGAAAACATAACATCAATTAGTAAAAATGTTAGAGTACAATCCCAGGGTTCTCAATACGGAAATCATGTGTGTCTGTGATGTGCTGCTACCCCGCCGGCTCCTTCCCCTTAGATGAAGAGGTACTTGAAACCAAAACTGAAAACTGTAAGCACAAAGCTTAGTGAGTTCCCCCATCATACCACATACCTAACAACATACATACTGCCGGACAATTCTGGGGAGCCCGACCTACCCATGTCAAGCAGTTATGGGGTGCTGACCAACCCATGTCAAGCAGTTCTCGGGTGCTAACCAACCCATGTCAAGCAGTTCTAGGGTGTTGACCTACCATCCGGTCTATCTCAATCGACAACGGGGACTATTTCACCCCTACTACTAGCAAATAATAATCATACTATCATAATCATGCTGTCATAATCATACTGTCATAATCATACTATCAAGCATTCCTGGGGTACTGACCTACCCTTCGGTCCTAACGACCGAGGCCGGGGACTATTCCCCTCCTATTACCGCTATCACATACAACATATCATACTGGCACATAAAACACATATGGTAATAGAAACCTAGATAATTATCACACATACAATCATCTAATGACAATCCCAGGTGGTGGGCCGACATTGTGGCCGTAGACCCACCTCTAATGGAAGGTAACTCACCTCGAAAACTGTGTGTCAAATCTCGTGGAAAGTAGTCTCTAACAGCTGCTCTGATGACTCCCGGCTAAGATAAACACATTAACACCCGATCAGAATCTATAACACAACTTAGGGTAAAATGACCATTTTACCCCTTGGTCCAATTTGGACATCCAAGAGTCTCAACTCTAATCTATTAAGCCCTGTCCTCCAATGGCCTATTAAAGACTCCTTAAGGTCCACTAATTGCCTAATTCCTGAATTGGGCCTCATCCCCCTAATTGGGCCCAAAAGCTCCAAGTCCAAAGGTAATAATTCCAAGGGTCCAATCTTGGCCCAATAGGCCCAATGCTCTAGTTCCAGATTTCTAAGTCCAAAGTTATACTTCTCAGTGGGCCACAGGGTCCCAAGCCCAGGCCCATATTCTTAAGGCCCAAAAGCCCATGGTTGCCATTCTGCACACGTATGCGCATCCTACTTGGAAAGTACGCCCAACGTACTATTGACCGCAAACGGAGGTTGACCGTAAACGGTAACTGACCGTGAACGGTAACGGACCGTGAACCACCCCAGTACGCGTAATATACCAGGGTTTACGCTTAGCGTACAACCCAGTTTCCTTGGGACTTCACTTCTGACTTAATCCATTAAGTCTTTACGTCCAAAATGTAGATCCAGGTCCTTTAAGGCCTCCCAAGCCATAAAGTTACGAACTTTAGGTGCTTGCATGCATGGTTGGGGTCAAAACATGATCTTGGTCCATTATACAAGCTTTAAGACCATCTAACCCTTGCATGGTTTTGGCTTAACCACTAAGATCCGATTTTTATGACCCTAGGTGCTTCTAAGAGTCCAAAAGGACAACTCTTATGCTCTGGAACGAACAATACTCAAGCACTCCCAACAATGGGGTCAAAAAGGACATAAAAACCCCAAATAAAAAATCTAAGCATACAATGGTCAGGTATGGAACTTGATACCTCAAAAGAGTCAGAAATGGTGTCAATCCTCTGTATCTACAAGCTCTTGGTGGATCCTTGCTTCTTCTTCAAGCTCCTTTCTTCTTTTCTCACTAAAACAACACACAAACATTCTCAAATGGCTTCTAGAATACAAAGGCACACAAAGGGAGCTAGGGTTTTCGTGGTGGCTGGGTAAGAGTGAAGGGAGGCTGAAACAACAGGGGTTATGTTCTTTATATAGGGAGGAAACTCTAATTTTAGTGTTTAAGGATCTGCACACGTACGTTGGGCGTACGTGCATGGCTTCCGCGTTTATTTTTCCTGAGTATGTTGAGCATACATAGCAATGTACGCCCCGCGTACGAGGTTCCTCAGCCCACTCTTAAGGGCCCAAAGTAAAAACCCAAACCAACAACCCATAAATTAATTAAGGCAAATACTCATAATACCTTGAAAAATCCCGGTTGTTACAGTTATGGTTTTACAACTTAACCATAGTTCAAAATAGTCCCAAATTCTAAATCATGCTAATTATCGGTATATGAAGGTTTTAATGCATTTAAGGTGGTTTTTCGTGAGTTTGCACTACCAAATGAGTCCTTGAGCTTAGAGAATGATTACAAAATGTTTTTGACAAGGATTGAGGGCGTGAAACTCAACAAACACACTGGAAACAAACCATACAACATAAATCCTGCTATATGCGATTTTCCGGCAATTTGAGGGTTATCAGAGGTAACTCCGACCTCCACAATGGCGGGGAATGGTTGAAATGATACTAGGGAGGGAATGGGAGACATACTTGGTTATGAGTTTGTCTTGAAACTTGGTCTAATGGCCTCTTTCTTCCTGAAAAACCCTAACCACTGTCTTCTATTTTTCTCTCGGTTTTGAGCTTCAAAGTTGGAGTAGTTACGTTTAACTGGTTCAGAGAAATGTATTTTAGGGTTAGGATCGTATGGCTTCCGAAGGAATCAAGTTTTGAATGTCTAAAAATGGTGAAAGGATTGCTCATGCTGCTGCATCGATGTAAGGAGATGAAGACACCACACTTTCTGACTTTGGTAGATTCAGCCCTATAGTTCGGTTTGAAAACAGAGAATACCCCAGCTTGCTTTGACTTAACAAAAAGAGTTTCCGAAAATTAAAAGTTGAACCATGGACTTCTATTTCCTCTTTATATTAAATAAATCTTGTTTTATTTCAATTATTATTATTAAATAAATATCAAAATCTATTAAATTATTTCATTTTATCATTTACCTTTTATTTTACTTCTTTTAAATTATTAATTCTCATAAATTAGTATTTTTTTAACACTAATTACTTTATTTATTTATTTATTTCATTTTTCCTTCTTATCGTATAATCATTTTTATATTTATCAAACCTTTCTAAATAGTAAAATAAAAAACATGGCATTACAAGTTAAACATTATTTTTATTCAAGGACTGAGAAAAAGAATGGAAAAGTATCACTGGTCTCTTCAAATCTCATGAGAATTTTGATTCTTATTCTTTATTCGTTGTTTTCAACATGCTCAAAGCTCATGAAAATGATGTTAAGGAAATGAATGAAGAAAAAGAAAAAAAAGAGAGCTGCTTATGGTGGTCCTATATCTTTGGTGTCAAAAGTAAAAGTTTTTAAAGAAGAAGATTCAGATGTTGATGAAGGTATTGATGACATGGATTATTCATAAATTCAGATGGTGAAAATGTGGCGTATTATTCGAACAATTCATCAAAGAAGTTATATAAGAAACATAGATCTGAAAAATTCCAAATCAAAAGTTCTTCAAGTTACAACAATGTTTCTCAAAACAAGAATGATGAAAGTGTGAACAAATCTTCTTCTAATAATGAAAAATATTTTGAGAAGAAATTTTTTGGTGACTCTGGTTATGGTTGTAAACATCGCTACCACTACCATCACCACTGCCACTACCATCCACCACCTTCTCCCTCCCTCACCCACCACCACCACCACCACCACCACCACTACTACCACATTGGGCCATCACCACTACCTCCACCACCATCGAAGCCTGATACGATTGTGGACGGCGATTGTAACGAACCAAAATTTTCAAATAAAGTTTTCATTTTTAATTAGCCAAACATTCCCATAAAATGTGAAGTAACATTAAACACTGTTTTCAAAATTCATAACATTAACATTTTATTCAAAACATCAGAGTGTCCCATCAAAACAAATGTCGGAGAGTGCACGCCGCGCCATCATGCCTAGCCCTTGCCCTTAGGCTCAGATGTACCTGAAACAAATCAACAAAATGTAAGCTAATGCTTAGTGGGTTCCCCATAGCATACCCCACACAATCCACATAAACACATAATCATATTAGCTATAAAAGCTACATATATCACAACAGCCATGCATACAAACATATAGGGATGCCGTGGGCTCGTCCCCAGGGTCTTAGTCCAGGATGCTATGGGCTCCCCACATGGTCTTACACCTAAGTGCCATGGGCTCTCCCATGGTCTTTAATAGGAAAGTCATGGGCTCTCCACATGGTCTTACATCCTGTTTCCATGGGCTCTCCCATGGTCTTTAGTAGGAAATCCGTGGGCTCTCCACATGGTCTTACATCCTGTTGCCATGGGCTCTCCCATGGTCTTCCATACAAGCATACCACATATATAACTAGCATACATCCTAGCACATAACCACTATCATGTATCATAATATAACTTCAACTAATATACCACATATCATAAAATGGGACAGCCTTGGTGCCTTAGACCCATTGGTATGGTGAGGAGACTCACCTTTGTCTGTTGAATCCGAAAGTTGCTCTCCTAACAGTCCGTAATCACCCGTGATGAACAATAATAATATTACCCAAGGTTAGGACTGAACACAATCCAATTGAAGAACCCAAACCCCAAGTCCTTTCACAATGGCCCAAAAGTCTTCCTTTGCTAATGGTCCTAAAGTCCTTGTCCAAAATCATTAATGGGCTCTATGGCCCAATAAATCCTAACCATAGTATCCATGGCCCAAAACAGATAAGCTATCCCACTAATTCCAAAACGTGACTAGGCCTAATGACTAATTAAGGCCCAAAAGCTTACAAGCCCAAAACAAGTCCAATCCCATCTGAGGTGTGTACGCCTTGCGTACTGAGTCCCTGAGCTGTACGCGCGACATACTCTAACTTACGCCCGACGTACAAACAGATTAATCACTTTCTTCCATTAAGTGCTTAATACTTGATGTTCTAACGTCCAATATCAGATCTGAACTCATTAAAACGTTATAGGGCATAACGGTGACAACTTTATGCCCTTTCATGCTATATGGGACTTAAAAACTTCATTCTTCACATTAGGACTTCATATAAGGCTTCAAACTCATGCATGGAGTCTAGATACTCCCCAAGCTAGCACTTATATGCATCTAGCATGCTCACAAAGCTCAGATCTAACCATTTCATCATCTGGAGTTGCTCAACCCTTAAGAGGAGGTCCAAATCCAACTAAAGGGACCAAATAGAAAACCCTAGCTAGATCTAATGAATAAGATGGCAAGATCAAAGCTTTATACCTCCAGAAGCTCTTCAAGGTGAACTGGATGCAGATTCTTGAATCCCAATGCCACTCCAAGCTTGCTTAGTAACTCCTTCTTCTTGAATGGACACTAAAGTGGCCACAAATGCACTCCTTAAGCTCAAAACACACTCTCTAATGGTTTTAGGGTTTTCAGGGACATTTGAAGGTGAAGGAGGATGGTTAGGGTGAAGCTCAAATGAGATAAGGATGCTTATATAGATCTCATGTCTGGAAATTAGGGTTTGAACATTCGTCACGTATGCCCTGCGTACGCTTTGGTATGACCAACGTACGTGCTGGCCCTCCGCGATCATTCATGCGTGGTACACTAAGCGTACCCATGAAGTACGCCCAACGTACTTAAGGGATTTATTATGCAACATTTAAAATTTCAAGGGATTCAAAGGTAATACCTGATTTGGAGTGTTACAACTCTCCCCCACTTGGACTAGACTTCGTCCTCGAAGTCCGTAGATGCAAACAGATCGGGGTAATGCTCCCGCATCTCATCCTCTGGCTCCCATGTCCATTCGGAGCCTCTTCGGTGCTGCCATTACACCTTTACTAGCTTCATTTCCTTGTTCCGAAGAACCTTGGTCTTCCTAACCAAAGTCACAACGGGCCTCTCAATGTAGTTAAGGCTCTTGTCCACCTGAATGTCATCCAAAGAAACGACCGCGGCCTCATCTGTGACACACTTCCGAAGCTGAGACACATGAAAGGTGTTGTGTATCTGGCTAAGTTCATATGGCAGATCCAAACGATAGGCCACCTTGCCCACCCGGGCCGTAATCCTGAACGGTCCAATATATCGGTGTTGCAACTTGCCTATCTTCTGAAACCTGATGACTCCCTTCCATGGCGACACCTTTAGTAACATGAACTCCCCCACCTGGAACTCAAGATCCGATTGCCGCCGGTCAGCATAGATTTTCTAACGGCTCTTGCCGACTCACAACCGGTCGCGCACCTCCTGAATCAGCCTAGTAGTCTTGAGCACTACCTCAGTGCTCCCCATGACCCGGTGTCCAACCTCACCCCAACAAACCGGGGTCCTACATCTCCTACCATACAACATTTCAAACGGGGGTCAGTCGATACTGTCATGGTAACTGTTGTTGTATGAAAACTCTGCCAATGGGAGGTATATATCCCAACTCCCTCCAAAATCCAACACGCATGCCCGAAGCATATCCTCTAGTGTTTGGATCGTCATCTCACTTTGGCCATTTGTCTGGGGGTGGTACGCCGTGCTGGAATATAATTGAGTGCCCAGTTCCTCATGGAACTTCTTCCAGAATCTAGATGTAAGTCGAACATCTCTGTCAGAGACTACCAACACTGGCACCCTGTGTCTAGCTACCACCTCTCGTACATAAATATCCGCCAACTTCTCAGAGGATATACTCTCAGAGATCAGAATAAAGTGGGCACTCTTCGTCAATCTATCCTCAATCACCCATATGGCGTCCACAACCCTCACTGTCCTTGATAGCTTCGTGATGAAGTCCATAGTGATCTCTTCCCACTTCCACATGGGAATGTATAGTGGCTGAACCTTGCCATGCGGCCGCTAATATTCGGCCTTGACCTTCCTGCAGGTCAAGCACCGCTCTATGAACCAAGCGATCTCTCGCTTCATGCAGGGCCACAAGTAACTCAGTCTCAAGTCTTTATACATTTTTGTAGCCCCCGGGTGTATAGAGAACATGGATTTGTGTGCCTCCTCCAATATCTTCTATCTCACTCCTCCAGTCACCGGTACCCACACCCGACCATAATGTGTCAGAAGACCTCGGCTATCCCGAATAAACAAGGGATACCGACCCTGCATCCACTCTATCTTCCAGTTCTCCTTCTTCACACCCTCGACCGAAGCCTCTTTGATCATATCCAACAATGGAGAGATCACGGTCATCCTCAAACAAACGTTCCCAATCAGGGAACTCGCCGTCTTGCAGCTCAAAGCATCGGACACCATGTTAGTCTTCCCTGTATGGTATAATATCTCACAATCATAGTCTTTCAACACATCCAACCACCTCCTCTATCGCATGTTGAGGTTCTACTGATCCATCAAATACTTCAGGCTCTTATGAACAGTATAAATAGTGCATCGTACCCCATACAAGTAGTGCCTCCAAATCTTGAGGGAAAACAGCACTGCCCCCAATTCCAGGTCATGGGTGGGGTAATTCGCCTCATGAGGCTTCAAATGCTTCGAGGCGTAAGCTATCACATGCCCTCTCTGCATCAATACTGATCCTAACCCTGAGATCAATGCATCGTAGTACACTACCAAGTCATCCAACCCGTCAGGTAGTACTAGAATCGGAGCCTCACATAACCTCTGTCTCAGGGTCTCAAAAGCCAACTACTGATCCGGGCCCCGTCGAAATGTCATATTCTTTTTGGTCAAGCGGGTTAAAGGCACGACGATCTTGGAGAAATCCTGAATGAATCTCCGGTAATAGCCCGCTAAACCCAAGAATCTACAGATCTTGGATGCATTCTTTGGAACTTACCACTTCATCACTGCCTCAACCTTGGCTGGATCTACCGAAATACCCTCTTGGTTGATGATGTGCCCTAAAAATTGCACCTCTCGCAGCCAGAAATCACACTTTGAGAACTTGGCATAAAGCCTTTCCACTCTCAGTGTCTCCACCACCTCCCTCAGATGCTGCTCATGCTGCTCCTTGGTCTTAAAATAGACCAGGATGTCATCAATAAAAACGATCACCGACTGATCCAACATTGGTCTACACACCCTGTTCATGAGATCCATGAACGCCGCTAGAGCATTGGTGAGCCCGAATGGCATCACCACAAACTCATAGTGTCCATACCGAGTCCTAAAGGCTGTCTTTGATATATCCTAATCCTGAATCCTCATCTGATGGTACCCCGACCGAAGATCAATCTTGGAGAACCAAGATGCACCCTGCAGCTGATTGAACAAATCGTCTATAATCGGGAGCGGATAACAGTTTTTCACTGTTAGCTTGTTCAGCTGTCGATAATCAATACACATCCTGTGCGACCCATCCTTTTTTTTTACGAACAGGATTGGTGATCCCCACAGGGAACTACTCGGACGAATAAACCCTTGGTCCAGTAGCTCCTGAAGCTGCGTAGATAGCTCCTGCATCTCAGGCGGAGCTAGTCGGTACGGTGCCTTGGCTATTAGAGCGGCACTCGACACAAAATCAATGCGAAACTCCATCTGCCTCTCCAGAGGCACCCCATGTAACTCATCGGGAAAGACAGCCCATAATTCATGTACGACCGGAACACTGCCCACATCCGTCGTGGTCTCAATCCTCGTATCGGAGATATATGCCAAAAATCCCAAACAAACCTGATGAAGCAATAACCTAGCCCTCGCGGCTGAATAGAGGTTTGGCCCCTGCGAGGATCTATCTCCATGAATAACCAGTTCTCCCCCACTTGGGGTTCAAACCCTCACTAGCTGGCGCTCGCAATCTATCATGTCCCTGTTGGCCCCCAACCAGTCCATCCCGACAATCACCTTCAGCGCTCACAACGGTATTGGGACTAGATCAACACGAAACCTCTCTCCAAAAACATTTAGGTCACAGTCCCGATACACCCTTGCAGCACTCACAGTGCGGTCGTCGATAATCTCAACCTCAAGCGGGGAACCCAAAGTTCCTGGCGCGTCCCAAAACTTCTTGCTGAGTGCAAGAGATACAAACGATCGGGTAGCTCCCGAATCAAACAATACGTGGGCATACATACCATTGACCAAAAAGGTCCCTATACATAAGCACCAAGTACACATAAGCAATGCAAATAAATTTAGAGCAGAAAAGATAAAACACGTACCAGCCACGACGTATGGCGCTGCCCGTGCCTCCTCGGTAGTCAACAGGGAATCCACTGCTCCTCCCCCTCCCTGTAACCTCGGACAATCGGCCCGTTTGTTACAGTCGAAATAACTCAAGCCCTTCTTAATGAAATCCCTGATCACGTGGCCTGACTGGCCACACCCGTAGCATCCTAAACCGCCCGTCCGACAAGCCCCACTGTGTGGTTTACCGCAGTTGGCACACCGGCCCCGGCCCTGATGGCCCCTGATAGAAGAATCTGAGGTCATAGTATTTTTAGCCTGACCTACTACTGTCTGCGCCTGCTCAGACTTCTGCTTAGTGCAGAAGTCCAACTCCATCTCCTGCTCACGGTCCTTCTCCACCATCTCATTTAGGGTTTTGTACCTTGTAAAGCTCACAAACTCCCGGATATCATCCCTCAACATGGAATGATACCTCGTCTGCCTCATATCCTCGTCTGTAGCATACTGTGGGATCAACAGTGCTCGTTTCCGAAACTTGGCGGTGATCTCCACCACAGTCTCGGTGGTCTGCTGAAGGTCATGAAACTCCCTCACAAGCCGTTGTACCTCAATAGGTGGTGCATACTCCAAGTCAAACTGCCTAACAAACTCGGCCCACGTCATCTCAGCCACACCGGCTGCTCCCACCTGGCTAGTCACCTCTCCCCACCAATCACGGGCCCGATCCCTCAGCATACATGAAGTAAACACCACCTTTGCCGCATCAGGGCATGAACTCATGCGTTGGGCGTTTTCTATGTCCGCCACCCAGCGTCAGCTAACAATGGGGTCCCTGACCCCGAAAAACTCCAGCGCCCCACACGCCTTGAACTCCCGGAATGAGGGAGTTCGGGCCTCGACCTGGCCCCCACCAATCTCGGCTCTGAATGACCTGAGCCTCTCCTCTATGATCTCCATCATACCCTCCTTGACTGTCCCAAAGATAATTGGGGTAGTGTCAAAGATGACCCTAGTAACCTCGGTTGCGATGAGCTCACGCAACCTCTCGTCGATGGGCTCGGTACCATCGACTGACCTAGATCCATATCCCGATCCTGAACCCCCAACACCATGTCGTGTCACCACCATACTGTACTGTAATACCATAAAACCAGATGTCTGTAACGCCCGCAAATTCGGGCTAGTCAATTTAGAGACGATGAGCATCAAAAATGAGTTTTTGATTGAATATTATTTATAAGGAGTAATCTTAACCAAGTTGTAGAATATGTCACAAGGGTTCCGTACAAATAAAGAACGCCGAAATCCGAGTTATAACGAAGAAGTTATGGCCCGTCGAAGTTTCGCGACGGAATTGGCACGACACTGCGGAACGTAAATAGGGAATTTACGATAGATGACTTTTTAGCCTTAGTAACCTAAACAAGAGTTGTAGTATACATTAAACCGAGAGCGTGCATAAAAAGAATGTCCAAATCTGACTTCATATGAGGAAGTTATGTTTTTTCTAAGATTTGGCATAACAGTGCACGACCCGAAACTCAAATTTTAGATCGAGCGGTTTTTGGCCAACGCGACCTAAATGAGAATTGAAGATCTCATTAATAGGAACTCAACGACAAAAGACAGATGGAAACGGAGTCCGTATGAAGAAGTTACGAATTTTACGCGGACATTTAACAATGTAATCTCCTCATACTGTTAAATTTAAGATCGGCAGAGACTTAGCCGACGGAGTCAAAAGTAAAGTTGTAGATCTTATTTTTACCTACGCGTGGATATAAAGAACGTAAAAAACGGAGCTCGTATGCGAAAGTTATGGGGTTTAGAAGTCGGCAGAGTGCTGCTGCAAAAGGGGTGACGTGGCACAATCTTGGCCATTGTTTTCTCCCCAAGGCTTGCCACTAGATGATGACATGTGGCACCAACTTCAGCCATACTTCACCCTATAAATACAATCCCTTCCACCCTCATTTCTTCACACCTCCACCCTTCTCTCTCTACTCTCTCTCTAAACCTCCCAAAACTCCCCTAACGCTAGAACAAAGCCCCGGAGCGCTCGACGGCTCCGAGAAGAAGAGCTTTCGGCTCGGAAGATCTGCCCCTGTAGAGCACGGCTTCTAGCCAAACCCCCTCGTAGGTAAGATACGCCTACTAATTTTTAATATAGCTTTTATTTAAATATAGTAACGTTATTAGGACCCAATAATAATTATTTGAGCTACTATTATGAGTTATATAAGTGTCATTATAATATCTTTTTAACCACTCGCGGTACGGGGAATCCGGTTTGAAGGGCCGCTTGGGTTGTTGGATTTCAAAAGTGCTATTTGCCAAAATGATCCTGCCCTCCGGTGTTTTATGTCTGGCCCCTGTCTGTATATAGTGGTTGGAAAATATTGTTTAAACGCTTATATAATAATAATAATAATAATAATAATAATAATAAGACTAATAATTAGTCACGGTAAATATTAGACCAAAAATCTAGTGGTAAGAATACTAAGTTTCGTCGAAGGAAATTATTTTAAAGTAAACGAAGCGCTGTCCAAGTACTGAGTCACCACCTTATCAAGTGAGTGCATAGTTACTTTCATCTTACACATAGATATGAATTATTTTATATAAATTACGTGCTATGTGTGCATATTATTTGAATACTTGCTTTCTATGCCGGATGAACGATTTTATACATGTTTTAAATGATTTAAATTATATATGTATTTTATATCTACAAATATGTTGGGTAAAACATGGGTAAATGAACGATGAGAGATGAAAGATGGTATGAGTAAACATTGGTAGCTATAGACTTAGTGCCTAATAAATAACATCAGCAGCTATGGACTTAGTGCCTATTAGATAAACACTGGTAGCTATGGACTTAGTACCTGTTAGAGAAACGCTAGTAGCTATGGACTTAGTGCCCGTTAGATAAACGTTGGTAGCTATGGACTTAGTGCCCGATAAATGAAGATTAGCAGCTATGGATTTAGTGCTTTACGAATGAGCATTGGCAACTATGGACTTAGTGCATGTCATATGAACCCTCGAAGCGATGGACTTCGGAATGAATGAATGCAGGATAGATGATTCTTAGGGTAGACCCTTAAGAATAACGAAGATAATAGGGATGGGTAATTAGGTTAATTGTTTGATGTTTAAACATAATAATTAAATTATTGTGGGTTGAAAACCCTATGTACTCACCAGGTTTCCCAACCTGACCCACTCAAGCTTATTTGTATCACAGGTGTCGATATGAAGCTACTTTACACTGAGGGATTTAAAAGAGATGTAGATTACTAGTGTAAATGAATGTAAGTTCTGTTTATGCTTATGTTTCTGTATTGACGATGACATCCCAAATGTTTTAAAATGGATAAAAATACATTCTTCAGAAATGCTTTGATAACGTATTTATCATGTTTTTCTGGGAACAAATTCCGCAACATTTTTATTAAAAGAGGTACTCTGATTTTTATAAAGCATAAACAAAATCGATATTTTCTGGCCGTGAAAAACGGGGATGTCACAATGTCAATAGAGGGGATCCTCCCTCACTGATCCTCCTTATAGTTTCCAGGTCTAACATTGGTTCAGGTACAGGTCTTGTGCTTTCAGTAGTACGGGCCCAATACTACCTTCCACACCTACCTGTACCTTCCCCAAGGCTCTACTGGGTAACTCTAGTTCGTCCCAAAATAAATCATATCCTACAGACTACCGCATATCTCAAATCCTAGGAGACCCTAAGATTCACTCTACCCACATCAATTATACCAATCATAACAGGTTGCTTTTATGCATGCAAATTATACACAGAAAAGGATCAAATAAACTTTCGAATAAGAGATTCTACCCTAGGACCACAACCAGACAAGGAAAAGGAAATAAGGTAAATCAATCATTCTAAGGCTATAAGCTCCTAACCGTATATATATTTTAAAGCGTACACATATCATGATCCATACGATTATCATAGCTCAAATATCAGTATAACATGACTAACATATTGGGGAAATACTTACTTGGATCGGCCGATCACGCGCGTTGCACTCTCCTCTTTTCCATTTTTTAAAAGTTTTAACTTTTATTTTTTATTTTATTTTTGAAAACAATTTTACCATTTCCTTAGTTTGAGTCCCGACACACGCGAGGGTGCCTGAATCCCTCAAACCAAGGCTCTGATACCAACTTGTAACGACCCAAAATTTTGAAATAAAAATTTCATTTTTAATTAGCCAAACATTCCCATAAAATGTGAAGTAACATTAAACACTGTTTTCAAAATTCATAACATTAACATTTTATTCAAAACATCAGAGTGTCCCATCAAAACAAATGCCGGAGAGTGCATGCAGCGCCATCATGCCTAGCCCTTGCCATTAGGCTCAGATGTACCTGAAACAAACCAACAAACTATAAGCTAATGCTTAGTGAGTTCCCCAGAGCATACCCCACACAATCCACATAAAAACATAATCATATTAGCTATAAAAGTTACATATATCACAACATCCATGCATACAAACATATAGGGATGTCCCCACATGGTCTTACACCTAAGTTCCATGGGCTCTCCCCTGGTCTTTAATAGGAAAGCCATGGGCTCTCCACATGGTCTTACATCCTGTTGCCATGGGCTCTCCCATGGTCTTTAGTAGGAAAGCCATGGGTTCTCCACATGGTCTTACATCATGTTGTCAAGGGCTCTCCCATGGTCTTCCATACAAGCATATCACATATACAACTAGCATACATCCTAGCCCATAACCACTATCATGTCTCATAATATAACTTCAGCTAATATACCACATATCATAAAATGGGCCAGCCTTGGTGCCTTAGACCCATTGGTATTGTGAGGAGACTCACCTTTGTCTGCTGAATCCGAAAGTTGCTCTCCTAACAGTCCGGAACCACCCGTGCTGAACAATAATAACATTACCCAAGGTTAGGACTGAACACAATCCAATTGAAGATCCCAAACCCTAAGTCCTTTCACAATGGCCCAAAAGTGTTCCTTTACAAAATGGGCCCAAAGTCCATGTCCAAAATCATTAATTGGCTCCATGGCCCAATAAAGCCTAACCATAGTATCCATGACCCAAAACAGATAAGCTAGCCCACTAACTCCAAAACGTGACCAGGCCCAATGACTAATTAAGGCCCAAAAGCTTACAATCCCAAAACAAGTCCAAGCCCATCTGAGGTGCGTATGCCTTGCGTACCGGCCTGGTACGCACAGCGTATTGAGTCCTTGAGATGTACGCGCGACATACTCTAACTTATGCCCGGCATACAAACATATTAAGCACTTTATTCCATTAAGTGCTTAATACTCGATGTTCTAACGTCCAATATCAGATCTGAACTCATTAAAACGTTCTAGGGCATAAAGTTGGCAACTTTATGCCCTTGCATGTTATATGGGACTTAAAAACTTCATTCTTCACATTAGGACTTCATATAAGGCTTCAAACTCATGCATGGTGTCTATATACTCCCCAAGCTAGCACCTTTATGCATCTAGCATGCTTATAAAGCTCAGATCTAACCATTTCAGCCTCTGGAGTTGCTCAACTCTCAAGAGGAGGTCCAAAACCAACTAAAGGGACCAAATAGAAAACTCTAGCTAGATCTAATGAATAAGATGGAAAAATCAAAGCTTTATACCTCCAGAAGCTCTTCAAGGTGAACTGGATGTAGATTCTTGAAGCCCAATGCCACTACAAGCTTTCTTAGCAACTCCTTCTTCTTGAATGGACACTAAAGTGGCCACAAATGCACTCCTTAAGCTCAAAACACACTATCTAATGGTTTTAGGGTTTTCAGGGACGTTTGAAGGTGAAGGAGGCTGGTTAGGGTGAAGCTCAAATGAGATAAGGATGCTTATATAGGTCTTATGTCCGGAAATTAGGGTTTGAACATCCGTCACGTACGCCCCACATACGCTTTGGTACGCCCAGCATACGTGCTGGCCCTCCGCGATCATCAATGCATGGTACGCTAAGCGTACCCATGAAGTACACCCAACGTACTTAAGGGACTTATTATGCAACATTTAAAATTTCAAGGGCTTCAAAGGTAATACTTGATTTGGAGTGTTACAGTGATTCTCCAACTTCAAGTTCCAATCCAATCCAATTCAATTCGCATAACAATGGGTTGCCACTGTTGGCTGGATGTGAATGACTGCGATTGAGTGCAAAAGATCACAAAAAGTTGCAATCACTTGTGGTCAGTTGGGGACAAGCGGGAGGCGTCAGAGTCATTAGAGATCGGTGCGACAGTGTGCAAGCATAGGAGTGCGATTTCCATTTCCGTGACAGTTTAATTAGGTGCGACTGGTTCTGAACCTTCGAAACACATTGGAGGAGAATGTTTACGTTATGACCAAGTGCGAGTCCCTTGCAAGTAGTTGCGATTGCGAAAAACTTCAGAGTATGTTCAGTTGCGATTCTTGGAACTTGATTGGTGGTGATTATGAATCTTGTAGTCCAACAGTGATGCATGTATAGAGGGTGAATCGCCAAGTTTGTTTGTTGATGTTTACGACTGCTTGCGAACGATCGCAGCCTGTCACATTCGTTTGATGGTCATTACGATGTGGTTCATTGCAATGCTGTTCATATTCTCTTGTGGGTCGTTCGAAGAGGAGCTTGGTTGCGATCAGGTTCTCTCGATTGTGATTGTGAATCAGACTTTCACGCGTTCAAACTCGACACATGCATGGATAGGAGAGGTGCAACTCAGTTCCAATGAACTACTCGATTCTAATAGGATGTTTAGGTGCGATGGGTTACCTGTATGTGAAGCTGTGGAATGCGAAAGCAACTTGCTGTAGGATGTGATGTTACATTATACGTGGGGTTTTCTTGGAAGTCGTGAAAGTTGAAGAGCTGCCTTTTCCACATTCTAAGACATCACTTCTCGAAGACATTAATTTACCATGTTTTAATAGTCTTTTAAATTTAGCATTTAAATAAGCCATTAATTGACATACTTAATAGTGTGTATTTTGAGTTATTAGAACCGAAAATCTTTGTAAGGCTATATGTGACATCCCCATTTCACGGCGAGAAAAGACCGATTTGTTTATGCTTTATTTCAAAATTCAGAGTATTCTTTTGAAGAAAAATGTTGCGGAATTTGTTCCCAAAAAAAATATAATAAACATTTTATCAAAGCATTTCCGAAGAAATGTATTTCATTATATTAAAACCTTGTGATTTCATTTTCAATACATATCAAAAGCATAAACCGAAACAACATAGGCCTTACAACATTTATTTATATCTATTGGCCTATAATCCACCAACTCTCATCCGATCATCATATCTATGCTCTTGTGTGACTACCTGTAATACAAGAAACTGAGTGGGTCAGGCTTGGGAGCCTGGTGAGCACATAGGGTTTTCAACCCACAATAATTAAGTTTATTAGTTTCATCAAATCAATCAACCCGATTACCCATTCCCGTTATCCTCACAATCTGTCCCTAAAGCATCTAATTCAAGGGACCTAACCTAAGGATTTTCATCGGGATGGACACTACCGCTAAGGGGGTTCCTCAGCAATACATGTCCATAAGGAAACCATGAGGGGGATGGAGTACACCAGTGAACACATCGTTCACAAACACCTACAGGTTGCGAGCCAGCTGGCGTTCCAATGGACCGTCTAGAATAGTCCGTGGTCGCCATCTATACTCCGCTAGATGACTAAATCAACTTAAATATCGAGGCATCTCATCATTTTATTTCATCTCTCATCATTTATTTCATCTACCCATTTTTCCAACATAATGATAGGTATAAAATACATATATAGTTTAAATCAAATAAAACATGTATATTTTGTTCATTCAACATAGATATCAAGAACACAGATAATATGCATACACAGTACGTAATTTATATTAAATACTTCATATCTATGTGTAAGTTGAAAGTAACTATGCAATCACTTTTTAATGAGATGATTCCCAACTCAGGCAGCGCTTCGCTTCTAACAATTCTATTTTTCCTTCGACGAAACCTAATATCATTACGGCTAGATTTTAGTCTAATTTTTTATTGCGACTATCTACGAGCGATTATGTTTTATAAGTGCTAAACAATACTTTTCAACCACTACGTACTGACAGGGGCCAGACATGAAACACTGGAGGGCACGGCCATTTTGGCATTATAGCACTTCTGAAATCCAACAACCCTATGCGGCCCTTCAAACCAGATTCCCCGTACCGAATGTAGTTAAAAGATATTATAAAAGCACTTTGTATATATATATATATATATATATATATATATATATATATATATATAGTTTATAAGTTCATAATAACGATAATAAACTTAAACATAAACTATACTTAAAGTAGGGTAAAGCATAACTCACTTACCGGGAGGTTTGGATAGGAATCGGGCTCTGTGGGGGCAGAACTTCCGAGTCGAAAAGCTCTTCTTCTCATAGCCTTCTGGAACTACGGGACTCCCCTCTTATCACTTTGGGAAGTACTAAGGGTTAGGAGATGTTTAGAGAGAGAGAGAGAGAGAGAGAGAGAGAGATGGATTAAGGTGTGAAGATTTATGGCAGCCCTCGCATGCAATTTATAGGGGCTGATCTTCGGTTACGCTGGGCGTTCCTCGGAGGTACGCTGCATGTACCCTGTATGATGCGCATACGAGGACTACGCTCCACGTACGAGGGGTACGTGTTGCGATCCGAATGTGAGGCCGTAGTGTTCAAGCAAGGGTCAAGATTTTGCCACGTCACCCTCTTCGCAACAGCACCCTCCTGACTTCTAAATTTCGTAACTTTCGCATACGAGCTCCGTTTTCGACATTCTTTATATCCACGCGTAGGTGAAGATGTACTCTACAACTTTTATTTCGACCCTGTTGGCTAATTTTGATTTATTTTTAAAGTTATATTTTAACAGGCATGGACAGATAAAGTCCGTTAAAAATTCAGAACTTTGTCATTCGACGTCCGTTTTCGTCTGTATTTTTATCTTTAAGTTCTTATTAACGAGATCTTTGATTCTCGTTTAGATTGTGTCGGCTAAATGTTGGTCGATTTAAAATTCGAATTCCAGGGTGTGCACTGCTGTGCTAAATGTTAGAAAAATCATAACTTCCTCATACGAAGTCAGATTTGGACGTTCTTTTTATGTACACTCTCGGTTTAACGTATACTACAACTTTCGTTTAGATAGCTAAGGATAAAAAGTACTTTATCGTAAACTCACTTTTTACATCACACATCGTCGTGCCGGTTTTGTCACGAAACTTCGACAGGTCATAACTCCTTCGTTATAAGTCGGATTTCGGCGTTCTTTATATCTACGGAATACTTGTCACGACCACTACAACTTTATTCATAGATATTCAGTCTATCTATTATTTTATTTTTGATGTTTATTTTTTTTATTATTTTATTATGCCATTAATAGCAAGTATAATGCATGTAAAATCACATAATTCACCTAATACTCAAATAATTCATCTTCATTACTTCAAAATAGGTTACAACTGTTGACCCTAACTATTACATCATACTATTAATGTTTAGCCTAGAAACACGGGCGTTACAATTCTCTCCTCCTTAGGATGATTCCGTCCCGGAATCATGTGTCAACAAACAGATGTGGATAGCGACTCGTCATGTCACTATCTGTTTCCCTTGTGAGGTTCGGCCCATTCGTATATTTCCATCGCACAAGCACTAAGTCGAACATCTTGCATCGCAACTTCTTTGTCTTACGGTCAATAATTGCCTCAGGCTCTTCGATTAACCTCTTATTTTCATCCATTCTTAATTCCAAAAGTGGAATTATATCGGGAACTTCTCCAGTGAACTTCCTCAAATAACACACATGGAAAGTGTTATGAATACCATCCAATTCTTCTGGTAATTCCAGCTTGTAAGCCTGGTTTCCAATCCTTTGAAGAACCTTGAATGGTCCAATAAACCTTGGACTCAACTTTCCTCTATTTCCAAATCTTATAAGTCTATTCCACAGCGAGACTTTAAGCAATACCGAATCTCCAACTTCGAATGTCATCGGTCTTCGCATCTTGTCAACATAGCTCTTTTGGCGATCATGAGCTGCTAACATCCTTTCTCTAATCACTTTTAGCTTTTCAGCAGTTTGATGGACTATTTCGGGGCCATAAACTACTTTTCTCCAACCTCGAGCCAACAAGACGACGTACAGCACTTCTGTCTATACAAGGCTTGATAAGATGTCATCTTAATGCTCGAATGGTAACTGTTGTTGTAGGAAAACTCTACCAGGGGTAAATGCTCATCCCAATTACCATGGAATTCCAGGTTACATACTCTTAGCATATCTTCCAGCGTTTGAATCGTTCTTTCGCTCTGACCATCAGTCTGTGGATGGTTGGCTGTACTTAAACACAACTTCGTACCCATTTCCTCTTGTAAACTCCTCCAAAATCTTAATGTGAAACTACTATCATGATCTGATACAATCGTTAAGGGAACACCGTGAAGTCTTACTACCTCCTTCACGTAAGCATTTGCAAGCTTATCCATAGACCATCTCTCATTGGCTGCTATGAAGAGTGCACTCTTAGTGAATCGATCCACGACAACCCAAATCATGTCGTGACCGTTCTTCGTCCTGGGTAGTTTAGTCATAAAATCCATGGTGATGTCTTCCCATTTACCCATTGGTACATGCATGGTTGTAGAACTCGCTACTCGGTACCTGTTCGGCCGACTACCGAGTAGCGAGTACTCAGGAGTACTCGGGGAGTACTCGGATTCGGTAATTCATGTAGAAATATTTTTAGTTCTATAACCATGTACATGCATGGTTGTAGAACTCGCTACTCGATACATGTTCGGCCGACTACCGAGTAGCGAGTACTCGGGAGTACTCAGGGAGTACTCGGATTCGGTAATTCATGTAGAAATATTTTTAGGGAAATTATATATGTCAAAATCATAAGTTAAAACCATAAGTTGATTGAAATATATAACAAAATTAGATACATGTGAAAAAACAAAAATTGAAAAACATACAATGGTCCCACTTCGTAAATAATTATTGAAAATTTAAGATATATATGTAGTAATAATCACATATGTGTGTGTTACATAATAAATCATTAAGTATATTATACATATTAATCACCGAGTTGGCTGAGTTTTACAACATTGCTCGCTTCAATAAGAGGCCGATCGGGGAGTACTCAGATTCTGTAACTCGCCTCGGTAAGGGGCCGAGAAGCGAGTACCCGGACGAGTAATCGGCCAACTCGGCGAGGTTTACAACACTGGGTACAGGTAAGGGTTCTAAAATCCCATATGGTTTCTGATGTTGTGCTTTAACTATCGCACATGTCATACACTCTGCCACATACTTTGCAACATCGAGTTTCATCACCGGCCACCAGTAGTAGGCTTTTAGATCCCCATACATCTTAGTGCTGTCGGGATGAATCGAGTACATGGTCTTGTGATCTTCTTCCATCAGAAGATCCCCTATTCCTCCCATCTTAGGCACCCAAATCCTATCTTGGAATACCTTCAATCCTTGATTATTCATGCCGAATACCAACGTTTTGCCTAAACGTTCTTCCTTTCGGTCATTTTTCTCTAAAGCTTCTTCCTGAGCTTTATTAATGCTTTCCACGATTGTTGAGACAACTTCTATTCTTAACGCTCTTGGCCTTTTTCTTTCAAGGTTTACTTTTCGACTTAGAGCAGTAGCTACGGCATTTGCTTTACCAGGATGGTAAAGTATCTCGCAGAGATACTAGAGACTTTTATGATCAGTGAAGAGTTTGCACTTTGTGCCATAAAGATAATGCCTCCATATCTCTAATGCAAATACTACCGCTGCCAACTCCAGATCATGAGTGGGGTAGTTCTTCTCGTGCTCCTTCAATTGATAGATGCATATGCTATCACCTTATATCTATAGGTCAGAACACAACCTAACCCAACTCCAGATGCATCGCATTAGACTGCGAAGTCTTCAACTCCGTTCGGTAAGGAAAGAATTGGTGGTTCACACAACTTCTTTTTTAATTTCTCGAATGCTTCTTCATGTTTCTCACTCCATGTATAGGTAGCTACTTTATGGGTTAAAGCTGTTAATGGAGTAGATATCAAAGAAAAGCCTTGGAAAAATCTTCGGTAATATCCAGCTAATCCTAGAAAGCTTCGAATCTCCGTGGGACTTTTTGGTTGTTCCCATTTCACCACGGCTTCAATCTTTGCCGGCTCAACCATTATTCCTTCTTGGTTAACCACATGACCCAAGAATTGGACTTCTCGAATCCAGAAATCACATTTAAAGAACTTTGCATACAACTTCTCCTTCTTTAGAACTTATAATACTTCTCGCAGGTGCTTGACATGCTCCTGTTGGCTCTTTAAGTAAATCAGAATGTTATCTATGAACACTATCACGGATTTATCGAGGAATGGTATACAAACCCTGTTCATCAAATCCATAATGCTGTTGGAGCATTGGTTAGTCCAAATGACACAACCATGAACTCATAGTGTTCGTATCTCGTTCTGAATGCGGTCTTCTCAATATCTTGTTCTCTCACCTTCAGCTGATGATATCCTGACCTGAGATCGATCTTTGAGAAATAGCTCAAACCTTGCAGCTGGTCGAACATGTCATCAATCCTTGGCAATGGATACTTGGTCTTTACCGTTGCCTTGTTCAGCTCTCTATAGTCTATGCACATCCTCATGATTCCATCATTCTTCTTCACGAATAACACCGGATCTCCCTAGGGTGATGAACTAGGTCTAATGAAACCGTTGTCCAACAACTCCTAAAGTTGCATCATAAGCTCCTTCATCTCCATCGGTGCTAATCGGTATGTTGCTTTCGCTATTGGTGTCAATCCTAGCAACAAGTCTATTCGAAACTCCACTTGTCTATCAGGGGGTAATCCAGGAAGATCTTCGGGAAAGACTTCCGGATAGTCACACACCACTTGTATTCTTTGTATCTCCTTATTCTCCTTCTTTGCATCTATCATAAATGCCAAGTATGATGTGCATCCTTTAGACAAACATTTTCTGGCTTTCGTCAGGGAAATGATTCCAGAATTCACTATACGTTTGTCCCCGTACACCATAAATGACTCTTTTCCAGGTGGGTTTACTCTCACCATCTTCTTCTGCATAGTATCTCGACATCGTTTTTGATGGGTTTTGAGCACTATAACATCCCTATGGTGCACATACAACCCTAATGCTTTGGATCTAAGTTTTCTCAAGTTATATATGCAATAAAATTATCCAAAGCATGAAACCTACAACTAGCATAGAACTTTGATATTTGAAACATAAAAAGTAGTTAGATGAATACCTCTTTGTTATAGCTTGTAGAACTTGACCTTTCAAGAGCTTAACACCTCAACTGTGACGCCTCTAATAAGTCACAAACACCATAAGAAAATGGAGGATAATGAGAGAGAGGTTAGGACCCACACAAAACGGCTAGGTTTCTTCTTGGAACTCTTAGGGGCCTTTTTGGTGATGCTAGGGGTTACATTTATAGTGTGGAATTCCTAGGGTTTCACTTGTAAACCATAATTCACTTCCTTGGGCCTTTAGTGAAATAATCCATATGATAAGCCCTTTGGACTAACTCTTCATGGACTCCCACATAAAATTACTACATCCTAATCAACATGGATCATTAGCCTAAACTATATGTATTACTGATTTACTTTATCAGTCCCCGTTAATTTAATTAGTCTCTTTTGATCACTAAATTAATTCCAAATTAATTCTTGACCAATACCAATTAAATAATATGATTTCTAAATTAATATATTATTCTTATAATATATTAATAAATCACAAATAACCTCTTTCTCAAATATCCATCCTATCAAATTGCTCTGGTGAAGGCAACCCAAAAGGACCATGCTGCTATCGGGTCAAGTACATACCAATTATAGTTATGGGCTTAGACACATAATCCAACAGTTTTCACTAAGCCAATCCATTCCCAACATGATGTCGAAACTGTTCAACTCAATGGGCAACAACTCCTCGTGGAATTTATTCCCATTCAAGCCGATGATGATGTTTTTAATGCAATCACTAACAGTTATGAATTTGCCACTTGCAACTTCTACAACTAGAGAAATATCAAGTTTATCTACAGGCAATGCTAGTCTTCCACCAAATTTGTGCGATACAAAGAAGTAATTTGCTCCCGAATCAAACAATATATTGGCAGGCAATCCATTTACGAGAAAGGTGTTGGGTTGTAAGCACTATAACACTCCTATGGTGCACATGCAACCCTATATGCTTTGGATATATGTTTTCTCTAATTATACATGCAATTTGAATTTTCCAAAGCATACATCCTAACTAGCATACAATAGAGGATATACAATATAACACTCATAGTTAGATGAATACCTCTTGATGTAGTTGTAGTTCTTGGCCTTAGAAAGCTTTAGCACCTCAAGTGTGATGCCTCAAATGGTTCACAAACACAATGAACAAAGGAGGACTTTGAGAGAGAGGTTAAGCACCACCAAAATCGGCTAGGGTTCTCTTAGAATTCTTTGAATGCTTAGTGTAACCGATTTTGGCTAAGGGCTAACTCATATATAGTGTAGGATTCCAAGAGTCATGGGTAACCCCTAATCCATACACTTAGGTTATGATCCATATCTCATGTGGTCTAACTCCTCATGGATACTTACATAAAACTTAGCCCAACATGGATCAATAGCCCAAACACTATATATATCACTGATTTACATAATCAGTTCCTGTTAATTTAATTAGTCTCTTTTGATCACTAAATTAATTCCAAATTAATTCTTGATCAATACTAATTAAATATTATTATTTCATATTAATATATTATACTTGTAATATATTAATAATCATAAATAACCTCTTTCTCATTATCCATCCTATCAGATCGTTCTGGTGAAGGCAACCCAAATGGACCATGCTACACTCAGGTCAAGTACATACCAGTTATAGTTATGGGCTTAGACACCTAATCCAACAGTCTCCCACTTGGATAAGTCTAATAACTATAATTGCAAGTACGACTCGAAAATCCCGACTAGCAATCGCAGCTCTTAAAAGTCGTTGTCGAACTCTGACCTATTCAATAACGCGTCCATTAGATAATGGATTATATATTCCTCCATTCTAGATATCATATGGACTGAGACATGGATTATAATCATTCTCTATGTCCATCGGTTGTTTCCTGATTTCCGATTTATGATGACTGACTAATTGAACAAATCAAATTAGTCCAGGCTTGGCAAAGCGCTTAGGGGCGTCATCACTAAATCATCGAGGGGACCACATATATCGCTTTTATCCCACATTGGGTAAAAGGAATAGATAAACTTCGACCCAAATGCTTGCTTGTACTTACTTATCAAATCACACACAATAATATGTTTTATAACACCAAGTTACTGGTGCGTTTACATATGTCAATGTGCAACCGGCTTGTAAACTACAACTCACATGTCTTGGTTTCAATAATATAAGATATTATCGTCTCACAATCACTCATGATAAAATCCATGAAGTGATTCAGATGAGCGTGGGTTTAATGCAATACTCAAATCTTATTATAGGAGTACTCATGAACACTGTAGCAAACTTGTGCTATGTCTAAACGCCTTTAGACAATCTACAGACCCATTCATGACAGTATAGCTTCAATACCTACTTCTAAAGTATGATCGACTGTGGATGGTTTGAATAACCTAGTTATTTGGGAAGTCAAAACATGCAAAGTGAAACACAAGAACAATCGAATCCAATATGGTCTCAAAACTTTTGAATATAAATAAAACACCTTTTATTTAATCACCATATTGATTACACATTATTCATTGTATAATGTTTCGATTTATCAACTTGACACTTGAATTAAAACAATAGTTTCCCATGCTCCAAGCATGCACACTATGTTTACCTATGGTCCTTACTTTGTGAAATTGATCAATTGTAAACATTTCCAATGACACTCATTTCACAATTCCAAATCCTTATCGTAAGTGTGAGAATACCAAGTCCTTGCCACTTACTGTAATCTGTGGATTCTAAGATTATATGTAGTGATACTTTTGTAATGACTATGTACACAAGTCACAAAGGCTTTGCCAATTACAAAACTTCCATTGGAGATTCTTACAAGACAATTCCATAGCTACGAAGTCTCATATTCAAAGCACATTCCTTTGAACATCCTTCTTGCATAAAAGTTTCTAACTTACTCATAGATTCTTGATATCCAACTCCCATTATGGAAACTTTTCCATAATTTCCATATGACTATCCATTCTTAATAGAATCCTATCTATTCAAAATCATATCAATATGGTCAATTCATTACTATACTTCTAACTGTCCTTAAGCAACCAATCCTCAGCGAACCTCAGATCGTCCTTGACAGTTGTTTAATAACTTTAGTCATATCTGGTTCTAGTCGTTTCTTCCCTCTCAATGCCGTAGGCAGTTGGAAAATTAGAACATGAGAATATTATAGCACATGCAATCGATCCTATATCTTTTCCATATATAGAATTTCCTTATGTCGAATCTTTTCAACATAACATTCATGTATGTCCTTGACTAAATTTGATTAAAATCTCACAATCTAAGCTTTTAGATTTGAAATGAAGTATAAGTTCCTCTCCCTTAATTATAGCAAAACAACTTTTCAAACCTTGCAACTTTACGAATTGAAACCTTTGTTTTCTATAATTAACATTGCTAACTCGCAACACTTACCATAATAATTATGCTCCCACTAGCATAATAATTATTATCTTACTAGCATAACACTTATGCTCCCACTAGCTTTTACATGTACCCAGAAATAAGCTGGGCTTCTAGAAATCAATACTTGTTGACTTTCTTACCAAAGTTCAGATTTCTGATACAAGACGCTTCGATAAGACTTTATATGGGCTTCTCAAACTCATACACCTTTCCTTAGATAGCCCACATGTGTTTCTAAACAATTTTAGAACTTACATCAATAAGTCTCAAATGTTTAGATCTTTTGCCATTTCTCACAATTCGAACTATGAAGAGGGATGACGTAATCATAATCGAATTTGAGAATGCAAATATCATAACTGCTAACTCTTTAAAATCTACATAGTGAAAGTGTTTCCTCACAATCATTTTCATGAAGCAGAGAGAAACCTTATTACACTTAGATTTTATGGTGTATGTGTTCCTATCCATGTGAAACTGTCATTTCCAACCATTGTCATTAGATAAGGTCTATGTCAGATTCAAACTCATATGGACTAAGCTTGTTCAATCTTAATTTCTTGCCACTTGGCAGCACAAAGGCCTACTATGTTTTCCAAGTTGTCAAACAGCTCATCTGTCACACCCCCAAACCGGAACGGCGGAAACGTTCGGGGGCGGAGGACGTCATGTACAATATCACAACAATGCATAATAGTAAAACAAGCAACAACATCATCCATTGCATTAATAATATAATTTTAATACAAGTGTGTCCTACAGTTTATAAGACACCAAAAGAGAATAATAAAATAAAGACAAGTCTTGAAAGCTCCGTCTTCTCAAAACCTGGTCATCGGTACCTGTCTACTGGTGACCTGAGAATACAAGTTATTTTGAAAGCGTAGATCATCATTAAAGCTGGTGAGTTCATAAGTATTTTAGTGTCATTGCTTGTATGAAAGTGTTTGTAAATGTTTGGTGTAAATGTTTGTAAGTGTTTGAAGTAAATGTTTGTATGTGTTTGTAGTAAATGTTTGTATGTCCTAGAAAATCCTATATTCTCTACTTTAAATGTAGTAAATGTTTGTATAGTTTACATTATCATTTATGTGAGAAGATCACAATGTGAATGCAATGGGAAAGTAAAGGTGTACTGTAGTATTGCATATAAGTAACTACCAATGTACTAACTACCTTAAACTTGTTTGTTTAATTAAGGTAAAATGTGATGAGCTTGTAACCATACTTGATTGACTAGTAAAACACGATGATCAAAGACGTCGAAATGGTATGACATTCGTCACCCGTAGACCTGCAGGTCCCACTGTAGCTAGCAGCAAGGTGTAGGACGGTCAGTCCCGTATAGATCTATACACAAATTCACGCTCTCCCTTCAGGAGACTCTAGTTACAAAACATGACACAACAGTAGATTTCCATGTCATGAAGTAGTGGCTCACATTAATGCTATAGTATTTTAGTGTTTGTATAATATGTTTTAGTGTATTGTATGTTCTATCTGTTCTAGTGTATTGTATGTTCTCTCTGTTCTAGTGTACAATATGTTCTCTTGTATAGTGTAGTGTATGTTCTCTTAGTTTCTCATCATAGTATGTTTGTATTGACTCATGAATGAACCGACTCTTGTATGTTTCATTGTACTAGAAATAGTGAGTAGTAAACCTCTAAACTATACTTATTATAGTTTACTAGTAATGTTGTTTGAATGACTGAGTATGTTTGTACACCTTTGCTACCCAAAGGTGTTGAACTGATGTAAGAACTTTTATATCTATACACACACACACACACACACACACACACATATATATATATATATATATATATATATATATATATATATATATATATAACTAAGATTCAACGACATTCGGACAAATAACCGGATACCCTAAGTCCACAACCAAACAAGGAACAGGAAATAAAGTGAATTATCAGTCCTAAGTCCTTTCAACCTTACTTATATAACTATATCTATATAGACATGATTTTAAATATATATAAGTTTAAAAGATTTTAATAAAAGTTTAACATATAAAAAGGGTTTTAACCATTTGAATGGTAACAGATGACTTGATGTCAGTTTATAATATGTTTTGAAGAGTTTGCTTGATGAAACAGTTTGAAGTATAAGAAAATCCACTTGTTCGATAGTTATTAATCACATGTGATTGATATAACAACTATAATGTTATCAACTTGTATTCCCCCCCCCCATAAAAGCATTTAAAAACATTTAAAAGGTAAATTAAGGGGTATGAACTCACCTGTAGTGAGTGATACGAAGGTAAGATCGATTGTAGGATGCTAAGTGTCAAGTGAAGACTCGAGCACAAACGGATCCTAATAAGCATATAATGACATATATATGGATATAATTAGTGTATAAGAAACTAATCATGAAAGGAAACCACCTTAAGGACTAGGAAACACTTATATGGAAGTGTTACAATCACAAAGGATTGCATCTAAGGGGTTTACGGCCACACAATGGAGTTTACGTCCATTGTGTTTACGGCCTAAGGGAGTATACGGCCCTAGAGTGTACGGTCAAGGAGTTTACGGTCGTACATTCATGGGAGGACTTACAAATGAGGTGTTTTATGGTCCATTCAAGCATTCTACAAGTGCTTTCAATTCTAGACTCGAATATAAGGGAGTTTAAGGGCCAAAACATCCAACAACACAAGACTTTACAGCCATGCAAGGGTTTGCGGCCGTAAACCCTTGATGTTCATGTTGGGTTTTGAGCATTCTAACACTCCTATGGTGTACATGCAACCCTATAAACCTTGGATCTATGTTTTCTCAATTATACATGCAAATATTAACTATTCCAAGGTTTCATCCTAACTAGCATATTATGAAGCACCTATACTACAAAGTTCTAGTTAGATGACATACCTTTTGATGTAGCTTGATGTCTTCAAGCTTTAAGAGTTTAGCCCCAATAGTGTGGAAGCCTCAAATGGAATCACAAATCACCAAAACACCTTGGAAGAACTTGAGAGAATATGTATGCACACTAAAATCGGCCCACTCTTATTTTCACACACTTGTGCCAATTTTGTGAGCCAAGGACCCCTTTATATATTATGGAGGATTAGGGTTACATCCATGTAAACCCTAATACCCATGACCTTTCATTTACATAGGATCCATGGGTTAAAAGCTCCATGGACCATCCATGAAAGCTTAGCCCAACCTAAATGAACTTGGCCCATTCCATATATATAAGAGTCCATATTTAATTAGTTCTTTTTGATCACTTAATTAATTCTAAATTAATTCTTGATCAATACTAATTAAATAATATGATTCCATATTAATATATTAGAACTTATAATATATTAATATAAATCATAAATATACTATTCTCAAAAGACTATCCATATAAATTATGCCGGTGAAGTGCAACCCAAATGGACCATGCCGGGTCAGGTCAAGTACATACCAAATATAGTTATGGACTTAGACATTAATCCAACAGTCTCCCACTTGGATAAGTCTAAAACTGTTATTGAGTATGACTTCAAAACCTAACTGGCAATCGTAGCTCTTAAACCCGCTGTCAAACTCTGACCTTGTCAATGACTTGTCCATTAGATAAGGGATCATATATTCCTCCATTCTAGATATCATATGGACTGAGACATGGATTATAATCATTCTCTCTGTCCATTTGTTGTTTTCCGATTTTCAATTTATGATGACTGACTGATTGAACAAATCAAATCAGTCCTGGCTTGGCCAAGCACTCACATGTGTCATCGCTAAATCATCGAAGGGCCCACATATATCGCTTTTATCCCGAAGGTAAAAGGAATGGATAAACTTCGACTCATATGGCTTGTTCTACTACTTGTTGAATCATACACAAAGGCACGTTTTATAACATCGAGTTACCAAATGCGTTTTCGTGCAATCAATGTATAACCAACTCATAGTAACAACTCATATCTCTAGGTTTGAAGAATATAATATATTATCGTCTCATGATCACTCGTGATAAAATCCATGAAGTGGTTCAAATGAGCGCGGGTTGAATCCAATACTCAGAACTTATGAGCACTCATAAGTGTTGTAGTACCACTTTGTCCACCAACTTGGACCTCTACAAACCAACCCATGACAGTCTTGATTCATATCTACTTCCAACATATGACCGACTGTGGATGGTTTGAATAACTTAATCATTCAGGAAGAGCGACTTAGTTATTCTGGAAGTCAAAACATGCAAAGTGAAACACAAGAATAAATGAATCAAATATGGTATCAAACCCTATGAATATAAATAAACACTTTTATTTATCACCATACTGATTACTCATTATTCATTGTTTCGGTTTTATCAACTTTATACTTGAATTAAAAACAATAGTTGTCCCATGCTCCAAGCATGTACACTATGTTTTTCTTAAACAATAGCTTTGCCATACACCAAGTATGCACTCTATGTTTGTCTATGATCCTTACTTTGTGAAATAAACCAATTGAACATAATTTCAATGATTCTAATTTCACACTCCCAAATCCTTATCGAAAAATGTGAGAATTTCAAATTCCTATCATTTATCGAAATCTGTTTAGATTTTAAACTTATATGCACTGACCCTCCTGTAATGAATATGTACAAAGTCACAAAGACTTGTCAACAGTCATTATAAGGTATTCCAATGGAGATCAACTCCATGGAAACTAAGTCTCATATTCAAAGTACATTGCTTCGGACATGCTTCTTGCATTAAGTTTTCTAATCTTACACAGATAACTTCCACCTATGGAGACAACTCCATATTCTCATTTTGACTATCACTTCTGAATAAGAGATGCCTCTTTTCAGAATATGTCAATATGGTCCTTCCAAAATTAGCACTATACTTCCAACTGTCCCTGAGCAACCAATCTTTGGTAAACCTCAGATTGTCCTCGACAATTGCTTAATCATTTTAGTCATATCCAATTCTAGACCTTTTCCCTTCTTAATGCCTCTGGGCATTTGGAAAAATTTAGAAATGACAAATATTATAGCACATGCAATCGATCCTGTACCCAAAGCAAATGGTACACGATTCATGATGTCTCACATAAAGACATGATTCTAGACCAGTCTTTCGCTACAATATTTTTATTTGCCATGTTTTCAAAATTTGACTATGAAGAGGGATGTCGTAATCATAATCGAATTTTGAGACCGCAATATATAGAATTTCCTTAAGTTGAACCAATCCAACATGAAATTCATATATATATATTCTTGACTAAAGATGATTAAGGTCTCAATCTAAGCCTTTAGAACTGAAATGAAGTATATCCTCTCCCTTAATTATAGCAAAACAACTTTTTCAATCCCTACAGCCTCACGAATTGAAACTTTTGTTTTCTATAATTAACATTGCTAACTTGAAACACTAACAATAATTATCATGCTCCCACTAACATGATGATTATTAGCATTGTTGAGAGAATAACTTGGAGACACACTTGAACAAAAGTTAGAACAAGTATAATGCGGAATAGTTAATCTCAAAGGATCTAAAAGCTCAACAATAATATAGTTAGATAGTTAGAGAGTTAGTTGTGGAAATGTAAAGGAATGCAAATGACATCAATTGTTATATCAAGAAGACACTTAAGCTGATTCATAACAAGGAATGCATTCACTCCAAGTTAATAAGGAAGATCAAGCTTAGTGATTAAGTCTTAAAGACTTGCTCCGAAGAGGGATTATGATCAGCAGAATTATGATAAAATTTAAGTAAGAAGAGATGAATGAAGAAAGATAGAGAGATAACTTCAGAATGTGTATTCAGATAGAATTCATAAGTTATCGGTTCTTCAGTATCGAATACAAAGAGAGTAAGTCTCTATTTATAGAGACTTAGAAACCACACTAGATTACAACTCTATAAGCAGCCGTGCAAGGCATACTGGATAAAAGAGTGTGTTACATAAAAGACAAATAAAGTAATCTAGCTAAGTTGACTTCGGTAGCTGACTCCGGTTGCTGATGTGGTTGCTGATGATCAAGATTGACTCAGGGTGCTGAACCGTTGCGGTAGAAAGATGGTTGCGGTAGCTGAGTTCAAGAGGGTCACTTTTTATGATTCAACAATTTCCCCCTAAGTGACCTCTTTAACTCCGGTTCAGCTATCAAGTTTGAGGAACTTGATCAAAATCCACCAGAACTTCCTGACGTTTTCCAACCATGTGATTCTTCTTGTGATCTCGAACTTTACTTCTGCGGTAGTTGCTTCGATCTTTCAATTGCGGTCCTGCAGATGTCAAGTTGTTTCTTGGTCAGGCGGTGCATGGCAGTCATAGGAATGAAATATTTGACGTTGTTAGTCTTCTTTTTGAATATGACTCCAAGTTCAGGGTAGTTTGTTGCGCCTAGAGATCTTTCTTGGAAGCCTTCGGTAGGCATTGGCACAGGTTCAAAAGGAGGGAGATCAAACTTCTTGAGGATGGTGGGGTAGATATCCGCATATATCTTGGCAAAGTCACAGACCGTATCCTTCAGAAAAGAGTTGGCTTTTTCAAGCGCTATCTGCATTTTAGGGTGCTTTTCTGACTTGTTTTGGAACACCCTGGCAATAAGGAAGATTTCTTCCGGATTCATACAAGGAAAGTTTGTCTGGGTGTGAATGTAGTCATGCTCCCTTCTGGTGAGGGTATACTGGATGTAGTCAGCCTTCATAAATTTCCTGACTTTGTAGTTCTTGACTGCGGATGGTCTGTCGTTAGACCATATGTTTTCAATGGAGGAGGCATGTTTAGCATGAAAAAGACTAAGTCTCTCAAACTCCATTGGCAGTCTCTTGTGATCTGGAAGGCTTTGGTCAAACTGCTCAAATACAGTGAAGTACTTGGCATTTGGAGAAATTGGTATATCCCAGTATCCATCAGCAGGGGGTTCAGCATAAGTGAGGTGCGGTCTAATCTTCGTCTAGGAGCCTGCGGTGCGGATTGATCCAAGAATTGATCAAGGACTCATCCATCATGGTGTCAAACCCGCATTCTCTCCAGATTAACTCTGCCAGCTTGGCTGCTTTCCAATCATGCTTCCTTTGAGCGGTGGCAGGGGAGTCTGTGGTACTTGGAGAAGATATGTTTTCAGCCAAGTTCTTGAAGTGCGGAGGAGTCTCTGGCTTTTTGGGAGTATCTTTTGGAGGTAAAGTGTGAGGAGATGGAGTATGTTGAGATGGTTGCGGTGGTGTGGAAATTTTTTCAGTGATGATGGGGGGACTCTGATGAATAGAAGTATCAGAGTGATGGACTTATTGTTCTTCATCACTTCCCCCTCTTGAGGGATGCAACCCCGGTGCTTCCTCAAGCCATTGCTTAAGTCCATCCACCTTGTTGAAGACTTCTTGGAACTGAGCTGTGAGAGCTTCTGCCAAATGTTGGTTGTTTGGAGTGGAGGAGCTGAAGAGTAATTTGTGGATTTCTTTGGTGAGCTGGAGGATCTCAGGGTCATGGAAGTTGGAGTAAAGAGATTTCTGTAGTCTGTTGATGGTTGCTTGAAGAACAGAGATAGTGGACTCATAAGCAGTATGAGTTTCATCTATCAATTTCTGAGACTGAGAAGCTTGATCCGCAATGGCCGCTTGAAGATCCGTTTTGATTGCGGTCACCTCAGTGATGAGGCGTTCCGCTGCAGCCATGAAGTCCTTGTGATCAGCCTTGCGGTTATTGTCAAGGGACCGGATCCCCATCTCTACTTTGAGAGAGATTCGTTCAGCAGCCATGCGTTCCCTTGTTTCCAGACGCTCTATTCTTTCAATCAGTGACTGCGGTCCTGGAGTGTCTTCAGGTTGCGGTTGAGTAGGCTGGACCGCAGCCAAGATCTGATCGATTTTGGCTTGAAGGCTCATGAACTCCTTCCGGGTGACAACATTCTTCTTCTTTTTCTTCTTCTCTTTAGGCTTGGAAGTCGAATGTTGAGAACCGCTGGACTCCTCTTCTTCAAACATCATGAGGTCATCATCAGAAGGGCTTGGCTTGTTTACTTCTTGGATGTCTTCATCATCAGGACCGAAGGTGGGAGCTGAACTGAGTTCGATTGCAGGTTCTTCGTCTTGTGATGGATTGACTGTAGGAGTGGGAGATAGAATGGGAGTTGGAGTAGGAGGAACTTTGGAGGTACCTGCGGCTGCACCTGAAGCTTGAGCTTTTGAAATTGTTTCAGCCATCTGATCCATCCAGTTCTGAACTTTTTGAATGGTGGCTACGGTACTGGCATTGCTGATGGAATTTGCCCAATATCTAGCCACAGACTGGATCTCCTGTTCTTTCTGTTGTTGCTGCTTGATTTGTTGTTCCTTGCGGGCTTGGAAAGCCCTTTGGAACGCAACATACTTCTTCTTGTCTGACTCAGTTACCGGATTGTACTGTAACCAAGAGTCATTGGATGCATCACCGTCAAATCCTTCAAAGCGCACCGAAGTGTCCTTCGGGTCCACGGATCCTTGCACATTTGTGCTCACCGTGCCTAAACCACCTGTAAAAGATGAAAGCAGAGTAGGATTTCCTGAGCTTCCTCGGTCTCCTTGACCCGTGATCAAGTGTGGCCTCTGCTCAGTTCTGGCATGGGCGAAAGAAGTGCCCTGCGGGTGGGAAGGTGTTTGTAGTGTTTGGGTGACAGAAAGAAGGATGAAGCGCAACTCCTCTAGTGAAAAGAAATGCAGTCGGGAAGCCCTGAAGACTTTAGGGCGTGAACCAGTGTCGTCCTCTTGGGAGTGCACTGGGGGGGAGTCTCCACGTAGTTGAGAATCAGGCTCACTTTCTGAGTCTGAATGGAAGATGATGGTGGTGTCGAATGGGTGTGCGGGCACCCCAAGGACTACTGGAGCCTGTTGAGAGGCTTCAGCATCGGTCCGGTCACGCAAATGGATAGTGGTGTCGGTTGTTTTCCTTTTCTTGAAGATAGAAATCGGATGCCTATCCTCATCTGAATCACTACAAGATATGGTTGGGGCCGGTTTTGTTTTGCGTTTCTTGGAGGGTGCGGTTCGTTTAGGAGCATCCTTCTTGGGTGTTTTTTGTTTCTTGGTTGCCAACTGCTTTCTTCTTTGAGAAAGATTGGATAGTGTACTGGAAGAGGGGACTGCGGTACCCTCAGGGATAATGGCTGCGAATGGAAGAGGCGGGGTAGGAGGGTATGGGGCAATACCCTCCGTAGCCTCAATAAGGTCTGAGACATCAGCAGTCTCAAGACCAAGAGAAGAAAGGATATGAGTAGGGAGTCTGCGGATCGGTCCAAATATCGTTTGATCAGAAGAAGGGTTGTACCTTTTAAGATCCTTAGTGATGAAAAAATTGATGTCACTACCCATGTCTATTCCAGCATCCGCATGTAAGTCTGAGATGCAAAGTGACCAGAACCGTGCAAATGTGAGCTCGGTTGGGTTCTCCCTTGGGTGCTCTTTGGGAATGTATTGGAGGAAGTCGTCCCAAAGGATTTGTCCATAGTTTACGTCGTGGCCTGTGTAGATGCTCCATACCAATTCCAGTAGCTTCAGTCCCATGTTGTCGATGCCTCCGGTTCTGCTGGATAGGCAGCGAATGACAAAATGACACACAAACTGCCATACCGCAGGCAGCTGATTCTTTTTGAACTCACCAATCCCTCGAATTGGTTTCTGATACCCCATCTGGTAGAGTGCGGATGTAACGTCTGCCATTGAAGGTGAGAAAATCTTGATGGAAGGGTGAACCAGAAGATTAATGGCATTTAAGAACTTTTCTTTGGACAAGATGACTAAAGAATCGTTCATGAGGTTGAGGTGAACTTCTTGGGGGTTTTCCATTGGGCGATATGCAGAGAACGCACATTTGAATAGAGTAGAAACTGGAACAATGTCTGTAAATGCATCGAATGGACCAAACAGAGGGTGGTTCCTGAGAAACTTGATCATAAGCTTGATGGGAGCATTATATGAAGGATGATCTTCAAATATTGCTCTGAAATTACTTGAAGCGATTGTTGGAAAGTCGGAACCTGTTGGATTTACAGAACCTGAAGCCTTGGATTGCTTCTTTGATGCACCTGATTTCACCATTGTTGAAGATTTGAGCGAAGAAAACAAAGTTCTTGAAAGTTTTGAAGGTTTTGAGGAATTTGGGAGAAAGAATCGATATTCAGAAAACGTAAAGTATTGTTGGGGAAGATGGGTTTATAAAGGGGGGTGAAAAAAATGTTTAACCCTAGGTAAATGGTAAGGATAGGGTAAAACGTCGATTGGGGTTTTTGGGGGGAATCTATGAATTTTCGATTAAATTTCAGCCACACATAATTAAAACGGGTTTGAAGAGATTTTGGGAGATTTCCAAAAGGGGTTTTGCATTTAATGTAAAGTCAGACGCATGTCAATACGTCATGTGATCGTGGGGGGTGATGGGAGAGGAAGTTGTAACGGATGGGACGTATTGGGGAGAGGAAAGGACAAATTAAGGATGAGTTTATTGAAAAACGTTCTTTTTGTCATCATCCCTAAAATAGGTCTGATACAAGGATTATTCAGAAAGAGAATGTGACACTTTCTAAAGAGAATGTTTTTTTTTTGTCTTTAATGTTTAACTTAATGAAGGATCATTAAATAGCACACAAAGATTCAAGAGTTGATAAAAAGGTTGAGAAATTATCACGATGATCGCGGATGGAAAATTCATTGCAGTTGGAAACGTCATCGCGGATGGAACTTTCATTGCGGTTGAGAAACGTCATTGCGGATGAAACTTTCATTGCGGTTGAGAAACGTCATTGCGGATGAACAAGGAAAGACTGCAGTGAGAAACTGAGGAAAACACTTATACAAATATTAGTAATAACAAACCATAAAGACCCATGAGAGATACGTATGATATATGGTTGCGGTACCTAGACAGCGGTACCAAAACCATCTATCACATGTAATTCTCAGTTAGAACTGCAACGGAGACCAAGGATGGTCTGCGGTAGCTAACAATTCAAAAAGAATTACGGGTCTGGATTCATCATTCCTAACATTTGCAGGAAGATGTTAAGCTTTGTTGAATCGAGCGCTTTTGTGAACACATCAGCAATTTCTTCATGAGAAGGGACAAAGATGAGTTCAATATTACCTTTTAAGATGTGGTCTTTGATGAAATGATACCGTAGTTCAATGTGCTTAGTCTTGGAGTGCTGAATTGGATTGTGAGAAATAGCAATAGCACTTTCAGAGTCACAATAGATCGGTATCCGCAACATTCTATACCCGTAGTCCATTAGTTGAGTTTTCATCCAAAGGACTTGGGAGCAACAGCTGGTTGCGGCCACATACTCGGCTTCTGCAGTTGATAGAGAGACACAACTTTGTTTTCTTGAGGACCAGCTGACTAGTCTTTCACCCTAGAATTGACATCCTCCTGAAGTGCTTTTTCGATCGAGCTTACATCCGACATGATCCGCATCTGTGAAAGCTTGCAGGCTGAAGTCATTGCCTGCGGGGTACCATAGACCAAGAGATTTGCTTCCTTTCAGGTACTGTAGTATCTGTTTGGCTGCGGTCATATGTGAGACTTTTGGGTCAGCCTGATACCTTGCACATACACCAGTTGCAAAGACAATGTCTGGCCTGCTTGCGGTGAGGTACATCAAAGAGTCGATGATGCCTCTATAAGTCTTGTGATCCACAGATTCGCCTGAGGGGTCAGCATAGATCTTATAACCGAAGGCCATGGGGACCTTAGCAGATGAACAGTTGTCCATAGAATATTTCTTCAATAGTTCAGTGGTGTATTTTTCTTGATGAATGAATATGCCTTGCGGTACTTGTTTCACTTGAAGACCTAGAAAGAAATTAATCTCTCTATTCATGCTCATCTTGAACTTGTTGGTCATGAGCTTAGCAAATTCATCCACCATGCCTTGATCAGTCGAACCGAAGATGATATCATCCACATATATATGTACCATCATGAGGTGGTCGCCATTTGCTTTTCTGAATAGTGTGGGATCAATCACTCCTCTCTTGTACCCGGATGAGACAAGGAATTCAGAAAGAGTCTCATACTATGCTCTTGGGGCTTGCTTCAGACCGTAGACTGCCTTTTCAAGCTTGTAGCAGAAGTCTGGGAATTCAACATTTTCAAATCCTGGAGGTTGCTGAAGATAAACCTCTTCTTTTAGTTCCCCATTGAGAAAGGCACTCTTAACGTCCATTTGGTGTACCTTGACGTTTTTGTGGGCTGCGTATGCTAGAAAGATCCGGATAGCTTCCATGCGTGCTACCGGAGCATACGTTTCATCGTAGTCAATTCCTTCAAGTTGACTATACCCCTTTGCAACTAGCCTTGCCTTGTTTCTGACTACCGCACCAGATTCATCCAACTTATTTTTGAACACCCATCTAGTGCCAACAATGGAGTGACCACGTGGCTTCGGAACGAGCTGCCAAACCTTATTTCTTTGAAATTCTTCAAGTTCTTCTTGCATTGCAGCTATCCAGTCAGGTTCAAGCAATGCTTCTTTGATCGTTCTGGGTTCTACCGAGGACATAAATGCTGCATAGTGGCAGTGATCAGATAGGTCCTTGGAAGATCGAGTCTGGATGCCTGCGGATGGGTTCCCAATGATTTGACCTGGTGGGTGGTCTTTCGTCCATACATGAAGACGTGGCAGCAGATGATCAGCAGCTGCGGTAGAGGGAATATCTTGAATGTTAGAGAAATCTGCGGTTGGAGATGACAGTTCCCCTTGGACTTGAGAACATCCTGCTGAGTCATCTTGATCTATTGGAGCGGAATTTTCTTGAGCAGTTGGGAGAGGTTCCCCCTGGGTTGTAGATGGGAGTTCCCCTGGAACCTGAGAAGATTTCCCCTGGACTGCGGATGGGAGAGTGACAATCCTTGGATCAGTTCTAGTGTCGATATTTTCTATGAGTTCATCATCCGAATTCGAAGATACGTTTGATGGTAATGCTTCTCTGCGGACAGGAATTTGAACAACATCAAGTACTGGAACCTCGACGGTTGCGGCTAGATCCGGAGTAGACCTTTCCCCCTCAACGGAGAGGTGGAAGAATTGAGAGAGGCTACTTCAGATAGAGATGGTCCAGAAACATCAGCATGTTGTTGTTGAGCTGCGGGTGACACAAGGACTTCGGATAGGTTCGCCGTTTCAACAGGATCGAAAAGATCCTCATGGTTGACTTCAACTAGATTCAAGGGACCTGAAGAGGCAGGAATGTCACTTTCCATGATTGCGGTGGTTTCAGTGGATGGAGGGGCGTCGCGGATGTGAGAATCATCAAATTTCACATCGAAGCTTTCAATGATCAGCCTTGTACGCCTGATGAGCACTCGATAAGCAACCTTGTTAGTGGAGTAACCAAGGAATATGCCTTCGTCGGACTTCGGTGCAAACTTGTTGAGCTGATCTCTGTTGTTGATCACGAAGCATCTACACCCAAAAATATGAAAGCAGCGAACATTGGGCTTGTGGTTGTTAAGGCCCTCATATGGTATTTTATTGAGGCGTTTGCACACGATACTTCGGTTTTGAACAAAGCATGCGGTTGCTACTGCTTCAGCCCAGAAGTAGAGAGGAAGTTGGGCAAAGTTAAGCATGGATCTGGCTGCTTCTACCAGTGTGCGGTTCCTTCTTTCTACTACACCATTTTGTTGCGGTGCGTAGGGTGCTGAGAAGTTGTGAGAAATGCCTTGGGACACCAAGAAACTGTTAAGAAGATGATTAGTGAACTCGGTTCCATTATCACTGCGGATGCGTCTGACTGGAAGTTTGATCTGAAGTTCGATTTCTTTGATGAAGTTGATGAAGATCTGCGGTGTCTCTGATTTGAGTCTGAGGAAGAAGACCCATGTGAAGCGTGTATAGTCATCAACAATAACCAGTATATACTTCTTGTGGTGGAGGCTGGCTACGGTTGATAGACTGCAGAGATCAATGTGCAATAGCTCCAGTGGTTCAGAAATAGAAGAGTCCATTATCAGAGGGTGACTTGCTTTAGACTGCTTACCACATTCACAAGCCGGACAGAGAGTATCGTTGCTAAATTTGAGAATAGGGAGACCGCAGACTAGTTCTCCAGTGACTAAGTTGTTGATGTACCGGAAGTTGAGATGAGCTAGCTTACGGTGCCATAGCCAGCTGACTTCGGATACAGCTTTGGACAAGAAACACAATTGCGGTTTACCAATGATTAGAGAAACATCCAAAGGGTACATGGTACCTTCGGATCGAGATTTGATCAGGCAAGTGTTTCTATTACTCGTCATTACGTACCAAAACTGATCATCAAATTCAACACGATGTCCTGCTTTACATAGTTGGCCAACACTGATGAGATTGTGTTTAAGGCTTTCTACATAAGCAACCTTCTGAATGGAAAAGTTCCCCGTAGTGAGAACACCGTAACCTGGGATGACACCGTTTGCATTGTTACCAAACGTTACATTTCCACCATTGCATATAGGCCTGAAATCCCGAAGGTACTCTAACCTTCCGGTCATGTGCAAGGAGCAGGCACTGTCAATTAACCATTCTTCTTCTTGTTCCTCCTTGCACAAAGCCTGAGAATTACACGGTTAGTTTAGGCATCCAAACAAGTTTGGAGCCTGGGACAATTGATGTGTTTCTGAGTGATGCATGGTCCGAGGTTGCAGGGACAGGTCTCTTGTCAACTTTTGAGCCTAGTCCTGGGTGTTTGAGTAGATTTGGAGTGTTGTGATTTTTTGAAAAAATACGAGGTTTCTGACTCTGACTCGATTTGACATGAGATAAAAGCTTTTGACAACTACACTGACATTTACAAAAGGAGATTTTGTCTTTTGATCTAACACTGTGATTGGTCAGCGGTTTTAAGGATGTTTTGGATCTGTTACCGGTCCGAGATGGGTAATTCCTGACAGGAGTGTTTTTGGGTTTTGAAAAAGTCTGTTTATGAAAGGTTTTAGCATGTGTAGATTTCTGAATTCTTTTTGATGGATTTGGTAAGATACCCTTCCATTTGAAATTTTGACGTGACTTTAAAGGTGTTGGAGTGGGTAAAATACCTTTCCATTTAGGATCATTTGAAGAATAGACCTGAAAAACATAGTTTCGAAAAGACTGAACACCCTTTTGGGTTGTGTCAGGAGTAGGAATGACTTTTGAAACTGAACTTTCCTTTTTGTTTGTTTTCTTGAAAGAAGAGTTTTTTGGAATGTAGTGAAAGAAAACAAAATTTTTAGGACTTTTGGATTTAGGAAATCTGACTTGCTTCTTGTTTTTTGAAAAAGTTTGTCTATTAGTACCACGAGATCTGATTTCTTCTTTAAAAGCCTTTTTTGCCAAGGATTTTGGTGAACCGCGGTCATTGTTGTTCAACTGCGGTTTCCTGAAATTCTTAGAATGATTTTGAAAACGCGGACTTGAGTCATCAGAACTTGAGGATTCAGGAATTTGGGAACATTGACCTACTTCAAAATTTTCTATAGGTAGTTCATGAAATATTGGCAGAAGAGTTACAGTTCCTTGAACTGATGACTGCGGTAGGGATGACTTGACTACCGCTGAGTAAGTCTTAGATGGGACTTCGGTGGGACATTTGTGGGACTTTTGACTATAGTGAGAGACACTACGGTCTGAGGACAGAGATGGAAAGTCTTTTGAGACTTCGGGGCCCTCAACAACAATCTCTTCATCAACTCGGATGAAGTTTGAGAATTTGGATAGATGGTGCCACAGATAGGAATTTGATCACATGTGTGACCCGAAACCTCCGGCAGAATTTCCGCAATGACACAATTATTGCTTAAATTGTGCAGTCTACCGAAGTGAGTTTTAATATCTTCGGGAAAAGTCTTGTCATTGACAGGGAAATGAAATTCTCGGTCTGGAGGGACATACAATCTGTCTTTGTTGAACCGGGGTGAGGAATCCATTGAGGTAGGATATCCATTTGACCAACCCCAATTGTATGTATTGTCCACGGTTCCATTGTTTACCAAATTTTCAATAGCTTCACTTTCATTAAACAATTTTTCAATTAAGAGATTTAAGCGTACAATTTCTCTCTGAGCTAAATCTCTCTGGTTCAAAGCTATCTCTAATTGGGTTTCACTTAACATTCTTGCATCCTTTTCTAACTCTAGGTCCTTCTCTAACATAGCCATCTTAAGTCTTTTGTTATCCAGTCGTCCTCTCACGTGGAACATCTCTTGGGACGCAATGTTCTTCTCATCTAAGGCTTTATTATAGTCTGTAAGGACGGCAGCACAAGTGTCATTAAGATCATCTATGTAAGGCTGACAGTCATGCATACTATAGTTTAGAGATTGGATCATGAGCTTTACCTGTTCGACGATGCTTAGTGTTCCATCCTTTGCCATGTAGCAGTAGTTCTTGTTCAACATTGTAGACCCATCATCATCCGCAGTGGCCAGCATGCAGATTTTCCCTTTTCCTTTGACACTGCTGATGGCCTCATCTTCGTCTCCGGATGACCAGACTTGATGGTCTCTTTTGACATGGGCTACGTATGCCCTTGCCTTTTCAGCTTTTTCTTTGTCTTCCATCTCTTGAGCCATTCTAAGGTAGAATGCTCTGTCTTTTACTACATTGGCCTTACAATCTCGTGCAAAGTGATTCTCTTTGTTGCATTTGTGACAAATTACAACATCAGTCTTGTCTTCTGAAGGAGTACCGGAGTCAGTGATTTGAGGAGACTGCGGTACCTCCTTTGGTTGAATATTCTGAGACTGCGGTGGTGGATGAGAACTTTTGGGAAATCGAGAGTGGTTATTCTGAGAACCGAAGTTACGGTTGAATGGAGGTTTGTTAAACTGCTGATTCTTGCGGAAGGAAGGAGGTGGTAGACGGTTGAACTGTTGGCTAACCAGAGCAATAGCCTTCTGAAAATCTTCTTCATCATCATATTCAGAATCCGCTTCGTATGACTACGGTAGAGTGTCATACGAGGAAGGGTAAGGTGACTACGGTGGAGCTTGTGCTATGAGAGCAAGTGGTCCTCCGAAGTCAGCACAGTCTTTGAGTACGGTGGATTCTTGAGCTTGCAGCTCTCCATAGAGCTTGTAAAGTGACAAGGAGTGAATCTTTCTATCGCCTTGGACTATCATCTTGGCCGTAGTCCAATGTCTGCCCAAACCATTAAGAAACTGAAGATTGATTTCATGGTTACTGCGGATGGTGCCCGCATTGGATAACTTGGTGACTATAAGGTTGAACCTTTTGAAGGAGTCTTCCAAACTTTCTCTAGTATGAGCTTTGAAGTTGTTGAACTCGTTGAGTGCGGTAGTAAGCTTCTTATCTTGTGCTTGTTCTGAGCCTTCGTACAGGTTTTTGAGAACATCCCAGATCTCTTTCGCTGATTTGCAATTTATGATAATATCGAAGTTGCCAGGAGCAACTCCGCAGGAGATTTCATAAAAAGCAACAGCATCATTTTCCATTTTATCGAGATCATCCTTGGTGGGACGGCTCATGGCTGGTTGACCTCCTCCTAGCCTGGTTGCAGCGCCGTCAGTTTGGACTGGTGTAAGGAGTGGAACATGTGGTCCTTCTTCTACGGATCGCCATACATCTCTACCCAGTCTTCTCAAGTACCTTTCCATTCTTTGTGACCAGTGATGATATTCATTTGCGACTAGTATTGGGGCTCGGTTAGAACCACCGAAACTGTTAGAAACATTCAGAGATAATGATTGTACCATTTGAAATTGTTTTTTTTTTGTTTTGAAGAAATGAGCTTTAGTGGTATAGAAGGCTCTTTGAAAAATCAGAGTTCCGTTTTCAAAAAGCAACCACTTTGGCTCTGATACCAATTGTTGAGAGAATAACTTGGAGACACACTTGAAAAAAAGTTAGAACAAGTATAATGCGGAATAGTTAATCTCAAAGGATCTAAAAGCTCAACAATAATATAGTTAGATAGTTAGAGAGTTAGTTGCAGAAATGTAAAGGAATGGAAATGACAGCAATTGTTATATCAAGAAGACACTTAAGCTGATTCATAACAAGGAATGCATTCACTCCAAGTTAATAAGGAAGATTAAGCTTAGTGATTAAGTCTTAAAGACTTGCTCCGAAGAGGGATTATGATCAGCAGAATTATGATAAAATTTAAGTAAGAAGAGATGAATGAAGAAAGATAGAGAGATAACTTCAGAATGTGTATTCAGATAGAATTCATAAGTTATCGGTTCTTCAGTATCGAATACAAAGAGAGTAAGTCTCTATTTATAGAGACTTAGAAACCACACTAGATTACAACTCTTTAAGCAGCCGTGCAAGGCATACTGGATAATAGAGTGTATTACATAAAAGACAAATAAAGTAATCTAGCTAAGTTGACTGTGGTAGCTGACTCTGGTTGCTGATGCGGTTGCTGATGATCAAGATTGACTCAGGGTGCTGAACCGTTGCGGTAGAAAGATGGTTGCGGTAGCTGAGTTCAAGAGGGTCACTTTTTATGATTCAACAAGCATAACACTTATGCTCCCACTAGCTTTGACATGTACTCAGAAATCAGTTGGACTTCTAGAAATCAATACTTTATCGACTTTCTTACCAAAGTTCAGATTTCTGATACGAGATGCTTTGATAAAACTTTATCAAAATCATACACCTTTCCTTAGATAGCATGCATGTGTGTCTAAACAATTTCAAAACTATGAAAAGGGATGCCGTAATCATAGTCTCAATTGTTTAGACCTTTTGCCATCTGCTTCAAATCTACTTGGTGGAAGTGTTTCCTCACCATCATTTTCATGAATCAGAGAGAAACCTTATGACCCTTAGATTTTATGGTGTATGTGTTCTTATCCATGTGAATCGTCAAAACCATAGTCACAAGACAAGGATAATGACAAATCTAAACTCATATGGACTGAACTTATGCAATCTTAACTTCTTGCCACCTGGCAGTACAGGGCCTGCCATTGATTCCAAGTTGTTATGCAACCAATTGAGAACTTTCAGAACTCCTATGCAAAGCCAACTTTAACTGGAATGGGCACAGAATATGTCAACACGATAGGTTATAAACCTCAAGTCGTGTGCTAGTGAAGAACCTCAGGTTTTATTCTTGATTAGTTCTTGAAATTCTTTTTAGGATCTTTAAGACTCCCACTATCCTCTTGACATATAAGACTATCTTGCCAAATATTCAAGAGATAGTGTGGATTCTTTATCAAGACAAACACTTCACACAATTGGCCTTAGTTGGTCTTTGTTTTATCCAAAACATCACAACTTACCAATTTCAAATGTACAAGAGTAGGACACTTTTACTCTTACATTTGACAAGTGTTTTAAACCTTTCTTTAAGATATGTCACTCAAGTTACAATCTTAGAGTATGACTCTAAGAATTGTTTTGGAATGAAGTATGACTCATCTTCCTGATCTAACCATTTCAACAATTCGTGACTCCTCTTCTTAGTCATAAGAATGCACTAAGATGACCTTTAGAGGACTAATTGTGATATGATTTCTAAATCATTAAGATGATCACAAACATGATACTAAAGTACTCTCCCATCTTTTCAGATTTGAGAAACTTTTATCTTTCTGCCTAATTTGATTCTTCCCATTCGTTCTGCCATACATTGAGACTTTTCCAATGTTTCAGAATTATACTTAAACTTGTAAGTATAACCATATTTACTAAAATTTAGTAAATCAAATAGTCTTAACGAGCTTTGTGGTGGACATGACCAGTGCACAAGAATGTGTACTCGATCCCTTTAGTCCTTCACTTGACTCACACATCCATGTGAACAAGTAATTAGTCTTGATTTTCCAATGCTTGAAAGTTCTCATTCATCATATTATTCAACTTGCATGATTCCAAGTTTCGGTCCAATTGAAACTTGGGTGATGAGGAACTTTCCTGATTTGGTAAATTTAGACACTACCACAAATGAAAAAATCAAATCCATTTTCCAATATTGCTGTCAGTGGAATCATATAAGCAACAATTTTCCACAAATGTCATTGTAAGGATACTTCAAATAAATAAAATTAAACAATTTTCTTTTATTTTAAAAGTTTGAGGAAAAACTTATCCTTACAATCCATATGGAAAATTGTTGTTATCTATTCCTTAGCAATATATCATAACTTCTTAAGCAACTGCTCAAAATTCTGATGCGATCGAAATCCACCTTCGCGATCAGAATCAGCATATACTTCCTTTAAGATTTCTCTCTATTCTTTGATTCTTTAAACATCAACATGTGACCCAGTCACATCATGTAATGAGGATCTCAGAATAGAACTTAACAGAGTTAGATAATGGGCTCTACCTGATGTAGAGTCAAACTTATTGACTTTAACATCCTTAGGTAAATTTGGCAACTTTGCAATCAACGCCCCTTCCTTTGGCAAAATAAACATATGGACCCTTTGGTAATGGGACTATCTCAGACTTAGCCTTTCTCTTTACCATTTGGTCAATCGGGTTGACTATGGCCAATCCCTTTCCATTGGGAAGAGAATGCTTTTTCTGGATTTCCAGTGTCACCATTGTCACTGTCCATAAAGTTTTTGGGAAGTTGATCTTCTAATCAAATTTGCTTTACTATCATTCCAAATCATTGCTGATTCAGCAGCACCAAGCAAATAGATATGATCATTAAGGTTCATGTCATAGTCTGTTTCATAGTAGTCCTAAAGGAACTCACTATGTGACTTAGAAAGTGATTGAACATCCAACTTTCTCAAGACTTTGACACCCAACTCTCCCGGCTTGTCAATATGTGACTTCATCTCTAAGATGTGATCACACATAGACCTTGCTTGCCATTAGGGCTTGAGTGACCTTGAACTTGTGGGTTAGGGAGAATAATTGGAGGAGGTGGAGGAAGAGAAGTATGACTTCCATGAGCCAAACTCGGGAAGTCATATTCATTAGGAAAGCTTGGTTTGGGAAGATCATTGTTGTCTAAACCAGACATCAACAATGGGAGAAATTCACATAAAGTTGATTTAAGTCCTTAATATAACACCCAATATGATATATTAAGGCTAGGACCCAACAAACTATTTTATAACTTGGAAGAGGGATGCCGTAATCCAAGCTATAAAATATTTGAAGGTAGGTGAATGACGATTCACCAATTTCCACCAAGATAAACGAAATGTATTATTAGGTTTTAATTGGTTTTGAAACTCCTAGATTCTTTTGAGATTCATTGAACTTTTCAATGGCATGTTTCAATATCGAGTGTGCCCTTCAAGTTTTGTGACTGGGATGCCGAGGATCACAAAACAAGGTGTGAAGTAACCATGCAAATATACTTGGTATCCTTAATATTTACCCCTCAATCGATGTGCCGGTTAACCACACATGCTCCAACGATACTATGATAAACATTAAGTTACCCTTTGCCTACCTTGTTAAGTCCAGGTTAGTGTGCCGGTTAACCACACACACTCCACTAACAGCTTAAACAAAGTGCAAAGTGTAATTTCATGGATTAGCACCTTATTCACATTTTTCTAAGTAACTAAGATTGAGAATTTATAACAAGTTTAGTTACTTAGTATTTATCATTAATACTTTTAATGAAGGGAGAATTATAGTCCTTGTCCTACCTGTTCGGCTAACGACCCTCCACCAGTCAAGGAAGCGGTGGGTGAGAGTGGACACCCATTAAACTGCCATTTTATAGGCAATAACCTTATACCCCCCTTATAGACCGGCTTCGTGAATGAGGCCTACTAATGGTAAGACGACTTGCTTTTATACATATAATATATTAAACTTTTAATATTATAATAGTATAAGGGTGTATTTTAGACATTTAAAATACTTGGTGGTTTAATCTATTAATTAAACTATACTCTTAATTTAATTAAATTTGAACCATGTCATTATGGAATTATTAATTCTCTTTTAATTAAACACTTTAATTATCTATTAATAAAGTCCATAAGAGTTAATTGAATTATTCAATAAAAACATCATAATTCCAATTATTAAATTCAAAATTAAAACCATTTAATTAATTGTTTAAGTTATGAACCCAAGAGTTTTAGAATTCAATTCTTTTTTTTATCATAAAAAAAACTTTTTCCAAATTCCAAAACTTGAGGGCAAGTTTTGTAACTCTTGAAAACTTTTGGATTCCATAACTTATGGAGTTAAATACTTGTTTTATGATGAAACTTTTCATGTTCCATAACTTAAGAACAAGTTATGGAATTCTTTAAAACATTAAGACCAAGTTTTGTAACTCCATAAAAAACTTTGAATCAATTTTTTTAAAAACCTTTTCATATCCATAACTTATGGAGGTTTCAAAAACTCTTTAGATCAAACTTTTAAAACTAATAAAATAATCATATCATTTTATCTTTTACTAAATTTGACCTAATTCAACTCATATAGCAAATGATTCAAATTTTACAAATAATTAGTTTTTCACAAAAATAAGTAATTATCTTAAAATTTGACAAACGTCATGTTTTTTTTTCTTTTTTTTTTCAACTTTGAAAATAAAACATTTGCATCAATATAACAAAAAACAACCCATGTCTCTGATACCACTGTTGGGTTTTGAGCATTCTAACACTCCTATGGTATACATGCAACCCTATAAACCTTGGATCTATGTTTTCTCTATTATATATGCAAATATTAACTATTCCAAGGTTTCATCCTAACTAGCATATTATGAAGCACCTATACTACAAAGTTCTAGTTAGATGACATACCTTTTGATGTAGCTTGATGTCTTCAAGCTTTAAGAGCTTAGCCCCAATAGTGTGGAAGCCTCAAATGGAATCACAAATCACCAAAACACCTTGGAAGAACTTGAGAGAATATGTATGCACACTAAAATCGGCCCACTCTTATTTTCACACACTTGTGCCAATTTTGTGAGCCAAGGACCCCTTTATATATTATGGAGGATTAGGGTTACATCCATGTAAACCCTAATACCCATGACCTTTCATTTACATAGGATCCATGGGTTAGTGTGCCGGTTAACCACACACGCTCCACTAACAGCTTAAACATAATGCAAAGTGTAATTTCATGGATTAGCACCTTATTCACATTTTCCTAAGTAACTAAGATTGGGATTTATAAGTGTTTAGTTACTTAGTATTTATCATTATACTTATAATGAAGGGAGAAGTATAGTCCTTGTCCTACCTGTTTGGCTAACGACCCTCCACCGGTCAAGGAAGCGGTGGGTGAGAGTAGACACCCATTAAACTGCCAATTTATAGGCAGTAACCTTATACCCCCCTTATAGACTGGCTTCGTGAATCAGGCCTACTAATGGTAAGACGACTTGCTCTTATACATATAATATATTAAACTTTTAATATTATAATAGTATAAGGGTGTATTTTAGACATTTAAAATACTTGGTGGTTTAATCTATTAATTAAACTAGACTTTTAATTTAATTAAACTCAAACCATATATTTATGGATTAATAATAGTCTTTTAATTAAACGCTTTAATTAACTATTAATAAAGTCCATAAGAGTTAATTTGAACTATTCAACAAAATATCATAATTCCAATTATTAAACTCAAAATTAAAACCATTTAATTAATTGTTTAAGTTATGAACCCAAGAGTTTTAGAATTCAATTCTTTTTTTCATAAAAAACTTTTCTCCAATTCCAAAACTTGAGGGCAAGTTTTGTAATTATTGAAAACCTTTGGATTCCATAACTTATGGAATTAATGGTGTTTTATGATGAAACTTTCCATGTTCCATAACTTAAGAACAAGTTATGGAATTATTTAAAACATTAACACCAAATTTTGTAACTCCATAAAACTTTGAATCAATTTTTTTTTTAAAAAAAAAACTTTTATATCCATAACTTATGGAAGTTTCAAAAACCCTTAAGATCACAACTTTAAAAAAAACTTTTGAGCTCCAAAATTTTATGACAAAATATGTAACTCCTTAAAACATTTAGATCAAACTTTTAAAACTAATAAAATAATCATATCATTTTATCTTTTACTAAATTTGACCTAATTCAACTCATATAACAAATGATTCAAATTTTACAAATAATTCGTTTTTCACAAAACAAGTAATTATCTTAAAATTTGACAAACGTCATGTTTTTTTTTTCCTTTTTTTTTCAACTTGAAAATAAAACATTTACATCAATATAACAGAAAACAACACATGGCTCTGATACCACTGTTGGGTTTTGAGTATTCTAACACTCCTATGGTGTACATGCAACCCTATAAACCTTGGATCTATGTTTTCTCTATTATACATGCAAATATTAACTATTCCAAGGTTTCATCCTAAGTAGCATATTATGAAGCACCTATACTACAAAGTTCTAGTTAGATGACATACCTTTTGATGTAGCTTGATGTCTTCAAGCTTTAAGAGCTTAGCCCCAATAGTGTGGAAGCCTCAAATGGAATCACAAATCACCAAAACACCTTGGAAGAACTTGAGAGAATATGTATGCACACTAAAATCGGCCCACTCTTATTTTCACACACTTGTGCCAATTTTGTGAGCCAAGGACCCCTTTATATATTATGGAGGATTAGGGTTACATCCATGTAAACCCTAATACCCATGACCTTTCATTTACATAGGATCCATGGGTTAAAAGCTCCATGGACCATCCATGAAAGCTTAGCCCAACCTAAATGAACTTGGCCCATTCCATATATAAAAGAGTCCATATTTAATTAGTTCTTTTTGATCACTTAATTAATTCTAAATTAATTCTTGATCAATACTAATTAAATAATATGATTCCATATTAATATATTAGAACTTATAATATATTAATATAAATCATAAATATATACTATTCTCAAAAGACTATCCATATTAATTGTGCCGGTGAAGTGCAACCCAAATGGACCATGCCGGGTCGGGTCAAGTACATACCAAATATAGTTATGGACTTAGACATTAATCCAACAGTTCATGCATCTTATGATGATCTAAGGCTAGAATCAAGAGTTTAACAAGTATAACTAGGAGATAGAAGATATACTCACATTTTTTAAGCTTGGGAGGGGGTTCACGGTCCAAGAACTAGTGAGTGTTCTTGGTGAAAGTGTGAATACTTGAAGATCTAACCAAAAAGAATGATTCCATGGATGAAAACATGAATCTTCACTAGATATAGAAGAATATCAACTTGGAAATGTAAAGATTACTTAGAAGATTGAAGATCAAGAAGGAAGTTCTTGATGATACTTGAGAGAAAATCGAGTTATTGAGATGGAAGTGTGTGAAAAAGGTGAAAAATGGAGGAATAACTCATATGAATGGAAGAGTGCACGACCAAGGAGGTGTTTACGACCGTAAACTCTAGTTTACGGCCGTAAACTCCTTAGGGTGGATTTTCTGACTTGTATGCTGCACACTGAACTCTATATGATACTTCCTAACACTTTATCCTTTAAGGTACTAGGCTTAAAACACCCAAACAAATTTTTAACAGGGCTAAAAGATAGCCAAAAACAAGTCTGACTTTGATTGAATCGAATGGATGCACAAGATAGAAATTTCGGGTTGTCACATCATCCCCCCGTTAGAGAGAATTTCGTCCCGAAAAGGTGAGGATATTTCAGTTTCATTTGATCCTTGCGCTCCCATGTGAATTCAGGTCCTCGCTTGACATTCCAGCGAACCATCACTATCGGGATACGGCTTTGCTTCGTTTGTTTGACCTCTCGGTCCATAATCTGTACAGGTTCTTCCACGAAGTTGAGGCTCTCGTTGATCTCTATCTCGTCGAGTGGGATTACAAGAGTCTCGTCGGACAGACACTTTTTCAAGTTCGAGACATGGAAAGTAGAATGTACGTTACTGAGTTCGCGAGGTAGTTTGAGTTTGTAAGCTACAGGGCCAATTCTAACGAGAGTCTCGAAAGGCCCAACGTATCTTGGATTTAGCTTTCCACTCTTTCCGAAGCGTATCAAGCCATTCCAGGGTGAGACCTGTTGGATTAGTGTCTAAGCCCGTAACCATATTTGGTAAATACTTGACCCGGTTGTGCATGGTCCTTTTGGGTTGCCTTCACCAAAGCAACTTGACTGGAGAAATTAAATAGAGAGAGAGGTTATTATGATTTATTAATATGTTATAAGAATAATATATTAAAGGAGAAATCATATTTGTTTAATTAATATTGGTCAATAATTAATTAGGAATTAATTTTGTGATCAAGTGTAATTAATTAAACTAGAGGGGCTGAATTGTAATTATGTAATAGTTGCAAAATAGGGCAATGGGTATCCTTGTTAAAGGATGGACGAATTCAAGGATAAGGATATCCTTAAAATCGTCCAAGGTCCAAGAGATAAGGGTTTTCAAGGCTTATCTTGTGGTTGCTTGGTGGGCAAGTAACTGGATAAGGATAAGGATTGAAACCCTAATCCCAACCCTATATAAAGACCCCTAAGGCCTTAGGATTTCGTCCACTAGATCCCTAGAGCATCCAAGGACGATTTCTACCTCTCCCCTTCTCTCTCTATAGCCTCTCCAATTGCTTGTGGTGTTTGTGAGCCATTAGAGGCACTACACTTGTGGTGCTTGCTTTCAAGACTTGGGGTTTGAAGATTTAAGTTGTTATTGCAATATAACAACAAGAGGTATGTGATCTAACCTTATATATGAATTTCGAAAATAGCAAGCTACATTAGGGTTTTATTCATGTGTTTATAATGTTGTCTATCTAATAGTGAAAACATAGATCCAATTCTAGGGTTGCATGCACACATAGGATTGTATGTCTAAAACCCATCAGTGGTATCAGAGCCTTTGGTTAACTTGTTTTCAATTAGTATTATTCAATTGTATGAACTTGACAAATTAGGGTTTATAGCCAATAAACCCCAGGAGGCCATAGATTTCGAGATTAGGGTTTCCTAACCCTAATTTGCGAAAATCTTGAAAGGGTTTTTGAATCCTTTCCTTTTAATCCAAGATTTTGAAATCTAGGGTTTGCAAACCCTTAGATTTCGAGATTTTCCTCCTCCCCCAAGATAAGATCCTAAATTTTAGGGATTTGGATAATCCCATATCTTGTAATTATCTTTTAATGGTTAAATATGTTAAATCAAAGATTTGGAATTATCCCATCCCCTTATTTTCGAAATTTAGAGGGATTAAAGGGATTAGGATAAATTAATTGTTTAAATGGTAATTATCCTTATGATTTAGATAATCCCTTATGATTTGATAATTAAATTAATAGTTTAATTTAAGATAATTATTAAATCAATTGTTTTAATATTTAAAATTTTAATTTAAATGGTATTAAATTCGAAAATTTTAAATTGAAGATTAAAACCCTAGTATTTTGAAATGTCTAAAATACACCCTATACTATTATATTATTACAAGCTTAATAGATATATATGTATAATTAAAAGGCTAGTCTTACCGTTAGTAGGCCTCATTCACGAAGCCGGTCTATAAGGTGGGTATAAGGTTGCTGCCTATAAAATGGCGCTTAATGGGTGTACACTCACACCCACCGCTTGCTTGACTGGTGGAGGGTCGTTAGCCGAACGGGTAGGATAGGGCAATCCACTCTTCATTAATAAGTATAATAAAGTAACTAAACGTTTTTTTTACAAATTCCCAATCCTAGTTACTTTAGGCAAAAGTGAAATTGATGCAATCCCATGAAATTACACTTTGCACCCTTGCTAAAGAAGTTAGTGGAGCGTGTGTGGTTTACCGGCACACTAATTGGTTCTAAGCAAAGGTGGCAAAGGGTGATTCATTGTTTATCATAGTTCGATGGAGCGTGTGTGGTTTACCGGCACATCGAATAGGTGATTGTAACAATGAAGGCACCATGTAGATTTGCATGGTTATTCACACCCACTTTGTGATCCTCGGCATCCCAGTCACAAACGAGAGGGGCATATCGAGATTCAAACATGCCATTGAAAAGTTCAATGTATCTCCAAGAAAATCTAGGAATTCTCAATACATTTAAAACTTAAGCTTATGTTTTTCATGGTGAAGAATTAGTGAATCGTCATTCACTTACCTCCAAATTATTTGCGTGTTGGATTACGGCATCCCTTTTCTAATATGTAAATAATGTTGTTGGGTCCTAGCCCTAATTTTTCATTTTGGGTGTTTAATTAGGGATTCAATTCTAATCAAACTTTGTCCTTTTCTATTTGTAGATGTCTAATGCAAACAACGCTGCTGCTAACTCATTCACGCTAATGAGTCTTTGTCCAAAAGTGACTTTCGATGGATCGAACTTTAGCGAATGGATAAGATACATTCGCACCATCGCGCGTTACGAGGACAAAGAGTATGTCCTCGACGAGAAGCTCGAGAAGATCAATCCAGAAATCGCTACTCCCGAAGAAATGGCTGTCTTTGAGACCCACGAACGTGATGCAACGAAAGTCCATTGCATCATGATAGCCACAATGAACTCCGAATTCCAAAAGTCCTATGAGGACATGTATCCTTATGAGATGCATATAGACTTGATGGAGAGATATCACCAAAGCGCGAGGCAAGAGCGCTATGAGATCATAACGAATATTATCATTGCTAAAATGGGAAGTGGAGAGTCTCTTACCGTGCACTTGCAAAAGATGCAAAGATATGTTGATCGTCTTCGCAAGTTAAATGTTAACTTTGGGGAGGATTTGGCTATCGACATTATTCTTCACTCCTTGCCCTCGTGTTACAACCAATTTAGGATGACCTAGCACATGAACAAGGAAGAGGTCACCCTAAGTAAGCTCCAAGGTCTCCTTAGGGTTGCTGAGAGCAACCTCAAGGACAAGTCTGTTGCACCCACTCCCAATCCACCCGCTGCTCCTGTTTTGGCCATTGGTCAAGGAAGAGGCAATAAGAGGAAGGCTCCGTCTAAAAGCCACCGCAAGGGAAAGTCCCGAGATGGTTCCTCTTCTAGTGGGACCAAAGTTGATCCCGCTAAGCCTAACCCTAACCCAAAGGAGGCAGAGTGCCACCATTGCCACAAAATAGGGCATTGGAAGAGAAGCTGCCCAGAATACCTGCAAGCTATCAAGGAAGGAAAGATCAAGCCATCTTTTGCAGATATATACACAATTAAATCTAATGATTCATCTCATGCTATTTCTTGGGTTCTTGATACAGGGTGTGGTTACCACATTTGTTCTGATTTGCAGGGACTAAGAAGAAATAGGGATGTGGAGCATGGAAGAATAAATCTAATCATGGGGAACAGAAGATCGTCGCCTGTGACCAAGATTGGAGTGTATTCTCTAGTGCTTAGGAATGGTTTATGTTTAGATTTGAATAATTGTTGCTATTCGCCAGAAATGGCAAGAAACATCATTTCATTTCATGGTTTGTTTAGACAAGGATTTAGATTTTGTTTTAATAATGAGAATGGTTCTATTTGTGCTTATCTAAATGGTGTCTTATATTTTGAAGCAATGCCATGTAATGGAATTTCTGAAACTGTTATGATTTTAGATAACCTAGGAAATGATGTTTTATGCATGGATTCGTCCAATAGTATGGATAAAGCATGTTTGTGGCATTGTCGTCTTGGACATGTCAACAAGAAGCGCATAGCCCGACTCCAAAAGGATGGAGTGTTGGAGTCATTCGACCTTAGGGAAGATGACACGTGTGAGTCTTGTTTACTTGGAAAGATGACCAAATCACCCTTCACTGGTTCCTGTGCAAGGGGTGAGGGTTTGTTGGATCTCATACATACCGATGTATGTGGACCCTTTAGATCCACCACAAAGGATGTGAACCGCTTCTATGTGACTTTCACCGATGATTATAGTAGATATGGGTATATTTACTTAATCAAGCAAAAGTCAGAAACGTTTGAAACGTTCAAAGAATTCAAACATGAAGTGGAGAATCAATTGGGCAGGAAAATCAAGATGCTTCGATCCGATCGAGGAGGAGAGTACCTAAGTCTTGAATTCCAAGATTATCTTAAAGAATGCGGAATCGTTTCGCAATTGACGCCACCTAGGACACCGCAGTTGAATGGTGTGGCAGAAAGGCGTAATCGAACCTTGTTGGACATGGTTCGTTCTATGATGAGTCGTGTTTCACTACCTATCTTTTTCTGGGGGTATGCCTTAGAGACTGCCGCCCATATCCTTAACCGAGTCCCCACAAAGAAGGTTGCCAAAACACCTCACGAGATGTGGACAGGGAAAGCTCCCTCGTTGGCACATATCAAGGTTTGGGGCTGTGAGGTTTTCGTAAGACGAGAGACTCACGACAAGCTCGAACCTCGTAGTGAGCGATGTATTTTCATCGGCTACCCGCAGAAGTCCTTTGGATATCTCTTCTATAGACCGAAGGACAATGTTGTCTTTGTTGCAAGGAGAGGAGTTTTCCGGGAGCGAGAACTCATAAGCCAAGGAGACAGTGGGAGGCAAATCGAGCTTGAAGAGATTCAAGAGTCGATTGATGAAGGAACCTCTACCGTTGGCACTCAACCCGAGGAGGAAACTCCGGTTGAACCGATTGATGAGTCCTTACCTCTTAGACGTTCCGAAAGAGCTAGAGTTCAACCCCAGTTTTATGGTTTTCATATTACTACCGAAGGGGACACGTATATTAGTGATGGTACACTAATAAATCTAGATGAACCTAATAGCTATAAGGAAGCCATGGCAGGCCCGGAGTCTGTAAAATGGAAAGAGGCAATGGATAGCGAGATCCAGTCCATGTATGACAACCAAGTTTGGAATTTGGTTGATAATGTGCCCGGACGTAAGACCGTTGGGTGCAAATGGATCTTCAAGAAGAAGACCGACGTGGATGGAAATGTACACACATATAAGGCGCGATTGGTTGCGAAGGGCTTTACTCAAACTCCCGGAGTTGACTATGATGAGACCTTCTCACCAGTTGCGAAAATAAAGTCTATTAGGGTGATGCTAGCCATTGCTGCATTTCATGATTATGAAATATGGCAAATGGATGTCAAGACCGCTTTCCTTAATGGAAAGTTGGCTGAGGATGTTTACATGGCTCAGCCAGAGGGTTTTGTTGATCCGAAGCATCCGAATAGAGTGTGTAAGCTTGAGAAGTCCATTTATGGACTTAAGCAAGCGTCTCGCAGATGGAATCTTTGCTTCGATGAGAAAGTCAAAGAGTTTGGATTTGTACGAAGTGAAGATGAATCATGTGTATATGTCAAAGCCAGTGGGAGTATAGTTAGCTTCCTCGTTCTGTATGTCGATGACATACTACTCATTGGAAACGACGTCCCGACACTGCAGGATGTTAAGTCCTGGCTTGGGAAATGCTTCGCTATGAAGGACCTCGGAGAGGCTTCCTATATTTTGGGAATAAGGATAGTGAGAGATCGAAGTAAGAGACTAATAGGACTTAGTCAGAATACTTACTTGGATAAGGTACTAAAACGTTTTAGTATGAAAAATTCGAAGAAGGGAGAATTACCGATACAGAGTAATGCCAAGTTGAGTAAGACTCAAAGTCCGAGTACCGAAGCCGAGATAGCAGAGATGAGCCGAGTACCTTACGCTTCCGCAGTTGGCTCGATCATGTATGCTATGACTTGTACTCGCCCTGATGTGGCCTTTGCTTTCAGCATGGTCAGTAGATATCAAGGGAACCCGGGCAAAGCTCATTGGATTGCGTTCAAGAATATACTTAAGTACCTTCGGAGGACCAAGGAATGGTTCTTAGTCCTCGGAGGGAGTGATGACTTAAAGGTGCGAGGGTATAGTGACGCCAGCTTCCAGACCGACAAAGACAACTATCGTTCGCAGTCGGGCTGGGTCTTTACCCTAAATGGAGGAGCAGTGACTTGGAAAAGTTCCAAGCAGGAAACTGTAGCTGATTCAATGTGCGAATCAGAGTACATTGCAGCGAGCGAAGCATCAAAGGAGGCGATATGGTTGAAGAACTTCATTGGTGACCTTGGAGTTGTGTCTGCCATAAAGGAGCCTATGGAAATTTTCTGTGATAATGAAGGAGCGGTTGCCTTAACCAAGGAACCGAGGGATCATGGTAGATCTCGACATATCGACAGAAAGTATCACTTTATTAGACATCGAGTAGAAGAAGGACACCTCGTGGTTAAGAGGATATCATCAGAAGATAACCCAGCAGATCCGCTTACGAAGGGACTGAGTAGGGTTAAGCACTTGCAGCACGCTAGGAGTATTGGGCTGAAGGATGATATTAGTTTAGATTAGATAGTTTTAGAAACATGTAATAGATAAATGTAATTGACGTTTGATGATTAAATAAAGGAGTATTATTTATGAGTAAAGTTACTGTCTTATGTTAATTGTTTAACTATTGTTTCACTTTGCATGTTTTGACTTCCAGAATAATTGAGTTTATTAGGAATAATCGAATTATTCAAATAGTCCACAATCGTTCATATGTTGGAAGTAGGTATGAATGAAGATTGTCATGAATTGGTGTATAGATTGTCTAAATGGTATTAGACATAGCAAAGGTTTGCTACAACGTTCATGAGTGCTTATGAACAAGTTTTGAGCATTGGAATAAACCCGCGCTTGCTGGAATCACTTTACGGAACGTGACAAAAGTGATAGCAAGACGATAATATCATATGGTCTTAAAACCAAGATATATGGTTTATTGTTTACTAATTGGTTGTGCATTGATAATGCGAAACCACATCAGTAAATTGATGTCATAAAACGCATTGTTGTGTATAGTTGATTAGTAGATAGTAAATGCATATAAGTCGAAGTTTATCTGTTACTTCTATCGTAAGAGGGTAAAAGCGATATCACGGCCGCTCGATGATTTGATTTGACTTATGTGCCGGGCCCGGTCAGGACTGAATTGATGTGTTCAATTAAGTTCTATGTCAAATGAATCTGAGATCGAGAAACCAACTGCTGGACAATTAGTTCCGTAAAAATTGTCCGCACAATATCAAAACAGAGGACTGTACGATCCCTTATCTAAAGGACAGGTTACTGATGAGATCAGAGTTCAGCAGCGTCTTTGAGAGCTACGATTGCTAATCGAGTTGTACGTTACATTTGTGGTTACTAGACTTATCCAAGTGGGAGACTGTTGGATTAGTGTCTAAGCCCGTAACCATATTTGGTAAATACTTGACCCGGTTGTGCATGGTCCTTTTGGGTTGCCTTCACCAAAGCAACTTGACTGGAGAAATTAAATAGAGAGAGAGGTTATTATGATTTATTAATATGTTATAAGAATAATATATTAAAGGAGAAATCATATTTGTTTAATTAATATTGGTCAATAATTAATTAGGAATTAATTTTGTGATCAAGTGTAATTAATTAAACTAGAGGGGCTGAATTGTAATTATGTAATAGTTGCAAAATAGGGCAATGGTTATCCTTGTTAAAGGATGGACGAATTCAAGGATAAGGATATCCTTAAAATCGTCCAAGGTCCAAGAGATAAGGGTTTTCAAGGCTTATCTTGTGGTTGCTTGGTGGGCAAGTAACTGGATAAGGATAAGGATTGAAACCCTAATCCCAACCCTATATAAAGACCCCTAAGGCCTTAGGATTTCGTCCACTAGATCCCTAGAGCATCCAAGGACGATTTCTACCTCTCCCCTTCTCTCTCTATAGCCTCTCCAATTGCTTGTGGTGTTTGTGAGCCATTAGAGGCACTACACTTGTGGTGCTTGCTTTCAAGACTTGGGGTTTGAAGATTTAAGTTGTTATTGCAATATAACAACAAGAGGTATGTGATCTAACCTTATATATGAATTTCGAAAATAGCAAGCTACATTAGGGTTTTATTCATGTGTTCATAATGTTGTCTATCTAATAGTGAAAACATAGATCCAATTCTAGGGTTGCATGCACACATAGGATTGTATGTCTAAAACCCATCAAGACCTTCAATAGAACACGGTCACCCACCTGGAATTCCAAAGGTTTCCTTCTCTTGTCTGCGTAGCTCTTCTGTCGGTCTCTAGAGGCTTTCAATCGCTCACGAATTTGAACGATGTTCTCTGCCGTTTGCCGACAGATCTCCGGACCTGTGAGAGTGCTGTCAGGAACTCGTCCTTTAGCTAACTGAGTGTCGCCCAACTCAGCCCAACACAGAGGGGATCTGCACTTACGGCCATAGAGGGCTTCAAATGGAGCAGCCTTTATGCTCGTGTGATAACTATTGTTGTAGGAAACCTCAACAAGGGGTAAATAAGTATCCCATGCCTTCCCAAAGTCTATCACGCAGGCTCGCAACATATCTTCCAAAGTTTGGATAGTCCTCTCACTTTGTCCGTCAGTTTGCGGATGGTAGGTTGTACTCATGTCCAACCTAGTTCCAAGGGAACTTTGTAGCGACTGCTAGAACCTCGAAGTGAATCTACTATCTCTATCAGAGATAATGGACATGGGAACACCATGCAGTCGTACGATCTCCCTAATGTAGGTCCTAGTGAGTTTCTCCATCTTGTCAGTTTCTTTGATAGGCAGGAAGTGTGCGGACTTTGTTAGTCTGTCTACGATCACCCATATGGTATCGAGACCACCCGTTGTCTTAGGCAACTTGGTTATGAAGTCCATTGTGATCCGCTCCCATTTCCATTCAGGTATCTCCGGTTGTTGAAGTAAACCTGATGGTTTCTGGTATTCGACCTTAACCTTGGCGCAAGTAAGGCATTGACTCACGAAGGTAGCAATCTCTGCTTTCATGCTAGGCCACCAGTATAAATTTTTAAGATCCAGATACATCTTATCTGAACCCGGGTGGACGGAATATCGAGTGTTGTGCGCTTCGGTCATGACCAAGTCTCTGAAACCACCGTGTTTCGGTGTCCAGATCCGATCCATGATATATAAGGCTCCGCCACCCTTGACTACTAAGTTCTTATTCATCCCTCTCAGGGATTCACCTGTCACCTTTTCAGGTTTCAAGGCCTCAAGCTGAGCCTCCTTAATTTGTGTGGACAAGTGTGAATGGATAGTTATAGTCAATGATTTGACTCTACGACCAGAGTTTTCTTTCCGACTTAGGGCGTCAGCTACTACGTTGGCTTTACCCGGATGATAACGAATTTCGCATTCGTAATCACTGAGTAGCTCGAGCCACCGTCGTTGTCTCATGTTGAGCTCCTTCTGGTCGAATATATGTTGAAGGCTTTTGTGGTCTGTAAAGATAATGCTTTTTGTACCATACAGGTAGTGTCTCCAGATCTTCAGAGCAAACACCACTGCTCCTAGCTCAAGATAATGTGTGGTGTAGTTGACTTCGTGTGTCTTTAGCTGCCGTGAGGCATAGGCGATGACCTTACCTCGTTGCATCAGAACACAGCCGAGCCCTTGGTTAGATGCGTCGCAATAAACCACGAAGTCTTCTATCCTTTCAAGGAGGGATAGTATCGGTGCAGTGCATAAGGCTCGTTTTAGCGTTTGAAACGCCCTTTCTTACTTCTCTACCCAGTCAAAGGCCACGCCCTTCTGGGTCAATGTTGTAAGCGGTTTCGCAATCCGAGAGAAGTTCTGAATGAACCTGCGATAGTAGCCAGCGAGGCCTAGAAATTGACGAATTTCTGTAGGCGTCTTCAGTGCTGACCAGTTCTCAATGGCTTTGATTTTGGAAGGGTCCACATGAATTCCATCTTCACTAACAACGTGACCCAAGAACTTGACACTTCGAATCCAAAACTCGCATTTAGAGAACTTTGCGTAAAGCTTCTCTGATCGCAGTGTTTCTAAGACTTGACGTAGATGTTGACTATGCTCCTCCTTACTACGAGAGTAGATAAGTATGTCATCGATGAATACAATGACGAATTGATCCAAGTAAGGATGGCATACCCTATTCATTAAATCCATGAATAATGTGGGTGCATTGGTCAATCCGAATGGCATCACTACAAACTCATAGTGTACATAACGAGTTCGGAAGGCTGTCTTCGGGACATCCTCCTCTAGCACTCGTAATTGGTGATACCCGGATCTCAGATCTATCTTTGAAAAGTAATTCGCCCCTTGGAGTTGGTCGAACAAATCGTCTATGCGAGGCAGAGGGTAACGATTCTTGACGGTAAGTTTGTTCAGTTCTCGATAGTCGATGCACATACGGAATGATCCGTCATTCTTCTTGACGAACAAGACCGGTACTCCCCATGGTGAGAAGCTTGGTCTAATAAAGCCCTTGCTGAGCAATTCGTTAAGTTGACCGGATAGATCCTACATCTCATTTGGTGCTAGACGATAGGGCGATTTGGCTACTGGGGTAGCCCCTGGAACTAAGTCGATCCTGAACTTGACTTGACGCTGTGGAGGTAATCCTGGTAGTTATTCTGGAAAGATGTCGGGAAAATCGCGTACCACCGAAATGTTCTTTATGTCCTTCGTCTCTTGGATCACATCGACAACTTGAGCAAGGAATGCACGACGTTCCTTTCGTAAATACTTCTGGGCTTGTATGCTTGAGATGATACGAATGTTCATGTCGGGTTTGTCGTCGTAGATAGTTAGGGTTTCGCTAGACGGTAGATTAAGGCGAACGGCCTTCTCGTAACACATGATGTCGGCACGATGAGAACTCAACCAATCCATGCCGATTATGACGTCGAAACTTTTAATTGAGACCGACATGAGGTCAATTGGAAATGAATGGCTATCCAGAGTTAGTGTACAACCTATGTATATGCAGCTAGTGCTCTCTATCTTTCCGTTAGCCATTTCTACAGTGAACGGTTCTTTAAGTGCGCGTGATTTTTGTTTAAGCAAGTGAGCAAATTTCTGGTTCACGAAACTCCTCTCCGCTCCACTATCAAACAGTATGCATGCATATGAGTTATCGAGGAGAAACATACCAGTGACCACTGTAGGGTCGGCAACTACTTCCTCGTGGCCTATAGCCAAGACTCTTCCCACTCCGCCGGCATTCCCTGCCTTCGGGCAGTTCCTCTTGTAGTGGCCCACCTCGCCACATCCTTAGCAAGCCTGGCCCACACCAGCGTCGGGGACTTGGGTGATTGGCCTTGCCGGAGCCTTGCAGAAACGGGTAGTGTGCCCCTTCCTATTGCAGTTAGAGCACTGCATTTTTCGGCAGGGTCCGTTATGGTGGAAGCTGCATTTGTTGTACTTAGGCAAGCTCCCAGCATACTGCTTCATTGGCGCAGTAGCAGTAGGTGTTATCGCAGCATGAACAACCACGACCTGCTGCTTTTTGGCAGCATTCTTCTTTTTGTTATCCCAGAACTTCCGCTTGTTATCAGTGGCCTTGGAGGGTTGTGGAATGGCTAGGGTTGTTGTTGTTGACGGGGTGCGGACTCCATGATCAATGAGCCGTTGTGCCAACCGCTTGGCACTATCGAAGGTAGTGGGGTATGAAGCTAGTATGTTCCCTTGAAATGGAGGCACCAGCCCCCACATATACCTCTCTATCTTCTTCCCCCCAGTAGGGACCATGGATGGACATAGTGTCACCAGATCGCTGAATCTGGCAGTATAGGCCACTATGTCGGAGCCCTTCATGGTTAGGCTCCACAGTTCCTGTTCCAGTTTTTAAACTTCGCCCCTCAGGCAGTACTCCTCGATCATGAGCTCCTTAAGAGCTTCCCAACCCATAGCATTTGCCATTATCAGAGTTAGTGACTTGAAATGGCTATTCCACCATGTTAGGGCTCGGTGCGAAGGTGCAAGCAGCAAATTTAACTTTGCTTCCTTCCGGACAGGAACAGATCTCAAAGATCGATTCCGTCTTCTCGAACCATTACGAGAGGGCAATGATTCCGCCAGTCCCATTGAAGGACCTGGGCTTGCAGTTGGTGAAGTCCTTATACGAGCACTCCCTAGAGCGCATTGGAGCATCACCATGAGTGGAATGAACAGTTGTTCCACTCCCGCTAGTTCCACTAGCGCTGAACTGAGCTAGGGCTGCCGTAACAGCCGCATTCACCACAGCTTGGATAGCCGCTGGATTGTATTGTGGAGGAGGAGGTTGTTATGTTGGAGTTATCGGAGTAGTGCGTCTCGCTGATCGACGTGGAGGCATCTCGAAGCTATAAGTTTAAACATATGAAGATATTGGTAAGAATTTAATAAAGAATATGATGAAAGTGAATCATGGTCTAACTCTTCATAGCCTAACAAATAGATGAGAGTATGTTTGAATAGAGATCTAGCAATTGAAGGATGGCAACATTTGAATAAAGATTTCCCACGAGATTAGATATTTGTCAATAAAACTGGTATTAAATATGTAACAAGTTCGGGAAAATGACCTAAGAGTAGGTCTTACATCAAACCAGGATAATAGAATTTTGACAGCATAAAGACCTAATCGACTGGAAGTTCAAGGTCTTAAGATAAACACGAATTTACAGGGAGAAGTGCTACTTAGAGCATAGATAAGAAGGCTATTCCTTTAACCAAAAGAAAGGATGAGCAGAGCATCTCTTACTGGCGACGGGCACCCCTTGGGCGAACCCTTAAGTCAGCCAGCTGACACTCCATATAAAGAAGGCGTCGCTCATACACTCGCTGGCGTACGCGGTGCTCTATGACTTTAGCTCGAGTCACAGCTAGTTCTTGCAGTAGAGACTCATTGTCTCTCGCAGCTCTCTCGCGAGCATCTTCCAAAAAACGAATGCGGACAGTATTGAGTCCCGCATTGGCATCAACCTGCATGACCCGGTTGATGGCTGTCCTACCCTGCTCTTCATTACGAGCAACCCTGGGGACCAGAATAGGCAGGATCCTGTCCGCTGAGCCTCCCTCGCTCAGGTTGTAGAAGCTTCGGTCTCCATTGTATGGCATTGGTTGACCCTGTTCTCGACTCCAAGTTCCCAAGTGTTCCGCCCAAAGAGGCGTCGAGCCTTGAAAAGCCGGACGAGGGTTAGGATTTGGGATTGGAGCTTCTAGAGGTAGATTATTGACTTCTGGCTCGGAGTCAGAATCCTCCGGGAAGTTCTCTGCGAAGTCGTCGTCAAATGGAATTGTGTGTTCCTCTTCTGGCTCATCATCGAGCCATCCATCGTTAGCTTGGTTGGGGAAGTACGGGTCGCCGTGGGGATGGAATCCAGCCATGTTATCTACGCGAGAATGGGGATAAAAGAGATAATTAATAGACGTACTAATTAAGATAATTATAAGATGATCCTTACTAGTTACTCCAACATTTGCGTAGTACATACCAGTCATATGTAACCAAAATAGGATAGACCTTCGAATAAGTGATCCTAACTCTAAGTCCACAACCAAACAAGGAACAGGAAGTAAAGCAAATATCACAGATTCTAAGTCTATGACACCTTAGTCACATATAACCTTAGAGTATCCACTCCGCAACTATTGACATACTAATAAAGATCTTTTTAGTTTGCACATAAGTAATTATAGTAACACAAAATACTCCTATAGTATTTTAAGTTTATGTTCTAATGTTTTCATTGTAGTAGTGTTGGTAAGTTTTTAGACTTGTTGCAACACCACAAGCATGTTGGATTAGTGTCTAAGTCCATAACTATTTTGGTATGTACTTGACCCGATGGTGCATGGTCCTTTTGGGTTGCCTTCACCAAAGCAACTTGATAGGATGAATTATGGAGAGAGAGTATTAATTATGATTTATTAATATATTATGAGAATAATATATTAAAGAAGAAATCATATTGTTTAATTAATATTAGTCAATAATTAATTAAGAATTAATTTTGTGGCTAAAAGAGATTAATTAAACTTAGGGGACTGGAATTGTAATTATAAGATAATTGCAATTGGGCTATGGATCACCTTGGAATATAGGTTGGACGAAATCTATGGGAAGCCCATATGATTTTCGTCCAAGGCATGTTCCAGAAGGGATCCATGGGCTGCTTAGGGCTTAAGCAGTCAATATAGGGTTTCCTTGTTAGATAACCCTAATTGCCTACCTATTTAAAGGCCCTTTGAGACCAAAAAACGGGGCTAACCTTTTCAAGAGGGTTTCTGGACGTTTTTGGAGTTCTCATTCTCTTCTCCTTCTTCATCCTCTTGCTCTTGGTGTTTGTGAGCCATTAGAGGAGTGACATTTGTGACTCTAAGCTTTCAGAAGTCAAATTACAAGAAGGAATAGATTGTTATTGCTACATAACAATCAAGGTAAGATCTAAACCCTATTCTTATGTTAATATTGATTATCACATGCTAGATCTAGGGTTTATGGCTTTGGATGATTATTGCATGTTCATTAGACAAACTAGATCCAAAGCTTTAGGGTTTGCATGTACACCATAGGAATGTTGTAGTGCTCATAACCCATCAAAGCATTCCTAGGCACATGCTAATCACTTCTCGGAATGATATAGTTGATCAGGCTATATCACTCCCACATCTGATTATATGTCCCCAAGCCTACTTGTGCTGTCCAACAATCGCAATACTTTTATTCTGTCCTAGTGACACTGATTTTAGTATGAATGCAGGTATGTATACTTTGGTTAAATATTTTATTATTTAAAAGTATAAACTCTTGGTTAGAGTGTTTTAATCTTGTTGTGTTTATAGTTTGTATATATTTTATGGGTTGATATACTCAATTCACTATAAGCAATGCTCTGATACCAATCTGTCACACCCCCAAACCGGAACGGCGGAAACGTTCGGGGGCGGAGGACGTCATGTCCTATATCACAACAATGCATAATAGTAAAACAAGCAACAACATCATCCATTGAATTAATAATATAACTTTAATGCAAGTTTGTTCTGCAGTTTATAAGACACCAAAAATGAATAATCAAAATAAAGACGAGTCTTGAAAGCTCCGTCTTCTCAAAACCTGGTCATCGGTACCTGTCTACTGGTGACCTGAGAATACAAGTTATTTTGAAAGCGTAGATCAGCATTAAAGCTGGTGAGTTCATAAATATTTTAGTGTCATTGCTTGTATGAAAGTGTTTGTAAATGTTTGGTGTAAATGTTTGTAAGTGTTTGCAGTAAATGTTTGTATGTGTTTGTAGTAAATGTTTGTATGTCCTAGAAAATCCTATATTCTCTACTTTAAATGTAGCCTTCTACCAAGACCCAAATGTTCTATATGTTTTTTGTTTGTAAAAGTGTGTAATTTTCCCAAGTAAGACTATCATGTCTGAAATATAGTTTACATTATCGTTTATGCGAGAAGATCACAATGTGAATGCAATGGGAAAGTAAAGGTGTATTGTAGTATTGCATATAAGTAACTACCAATGTACTAACTACCTTAAACATGTTTGTTTAATTAAGGTAAAATGTGACGAGGTTGTAACCATACTTAATTGACTAGTAAAACACGGCGATCAAAGACGTTGAAATGGTATGACATTAGTCACCCGTAGACCTGCAGGTCCCACTGTAGCTAGCAGCAAGGTGTAGGACGGTCAGTCCCGTATAGATCTATACATAAATTCACGCTCTCCCTTCAGGAGACTCTGGTTACAAAACGTGACACATCAGTAGATTGCCATGTCATGAAGTAGTGGCTCACATTAATGTTATAGTATTATAGTGTTTGTATAGTATGTTCTAGTGAATTGTATGTTTTCTCTATTCTAGTGTATTGTATGTTCTCTCTATTGTAGTGTATAGTATGTTCTCTTGTATATTGTAGTGTATGTTCTCTTAGTTTCTCATCATAGTATGTTTGTATTGACTCATGAATGGACTGACTCTTGTATGTTTCATTGTACTAGAAATAGTGAGTAGTAACCCTCTAAACTATACCTATTATAGTTTACTAGTAATATTGTTTGAATGACTGAGTATGTTTGTACACCTTTGCTACCCAAAGGTGTTGAACTGATGTAAGAACTTTTATATCTATACAGATATATACAATATATAACTAAGATTCAAACGACATTCGGACAAATAACCGGATACCCTAAGTCCACAACCAAACAAGGAAAAGGAAATAAAGTGAGTTATCAGTCCTAAGTCCTTTCAACCTTACTTATATAACTATATCTATATAGACATGATTTTGAATATATATAAGTTTAAAAGATTTTAATAAAAGTTTAACATATAAAAAGGGTTTTAACCATTTGAATGGTAATAGATGACTTGATGTCAGTTTATAAAATGTTTTGAAGAGTTTGCTTGATGAAATAGTTTGAAGTATAAGAAAATCCACTTGTTCGATTGTTATTAATCACATGTGATTGATATAACAACTATAATGTTATCAACTTGTATTCCCCCCCATAAAAGCATTTAAAATCATTTAAAAGGTAAATTAAGGGGTATGAACTCACCTGTAGTAAGTGATACGAAGGTAAGATCGATTGTACGATGCTAAGTGTCAAGTGAAGACTCGAGCACAAACGAATCCCAATAAGCATATGGATATAATTAGTGTATAAGAAACTAATCATGAAAGGAAACAACCTTAAGGACTAGGAAACACTTATATGGAAGTGTTACAATCACAAAGGATTGCATCTAAGGGGTTTACGGCCACACAATGGAGTTTACGACCATTGTGTTTACGGCCTAAGGGAGTATACGGCCCTAGAGTGTACGGTCAAGGAGTTTACGGCCGTACACTCATGGGAGGAATTACAAATGAGGGGTATTCTACAAGTGCTTTCGATTCTAGACTCGAATATAGGGGAGTTTAAGGGCCAAAACATCCAACAACACAAGAGTTTACGGCCATGCAAGGGTTTGCGGTTGTAAACCCTTAATGTTCATGCATCTTATGATGATCTAAGACTAGAATCAAGAGTTTAGCAAGTCTAACTAGGAGATAGAAGATATACTCACGTTTTTGAAGCTTGGGAGGGGGTTCACGGTCCAAGAACTAGTGAGTGTTCTTGGTGAAAGTGTGAATCCTTGAAGATCTAACCAAAAAGAATGATTCCATGGATGAAAACATGAATCTTCACTAGATATAGAAGAATATCAACTTGGAAATGGAAAGATTACTTACAAGATTGAAGATCAAGAAGGAAGTTCTTGATGATACTTGAGAGAAAATCGAGTTCTTGAGATGTAAGTGTGTTAAAAAGGTGAAAATGGAGGAATAACTCATATGAATGGAAGAGTTCACGGCCACGGAGGTGTTTACGGCCGTAAACTCCTTAGGGTGGAGTTTCCGGCTTGTATGCTGCACACTGAACTCTATACGATACTTCCTAACACTTTATCCTTTAAGGTACTAGGCTTAAAACACCCAAACAAATCTTTGACAGGGCTAAAAGATAGCCAAAAACAAGTCTGACTTTGATTAAATCGAATAGATGCACAAGATAGAAATTTTGGGTTGTCGCATCATCCTTACTGATCAATGAATTTTCACTGATCAAGGTGCTTTGCCTTATGCAAACAATTGAGAACTCATAGAACTCACATGCATAGTCAACTTTAACTGGAATGGGCACAGAAACAAGAACATGTCAACACGATATGGTTACAAACCTTAATTTGTGTGCTAGTGATTAATAACAGGTTTATTCTTGATTAGTTTTTGAAACTTTTCAAGATCTTTAAGACACCTACTGACCTCTTGACATATAAGACTCTCTTTGTCAAGAAACATTACTTGACAAACAAATATTCAAGAGTTACTACGGTTTCTTATCAAGACAAACACTTCTGACAATCGGTCTTAGTTGATCTTTGTTTTATCCAAAACATCACAACTTACCAATTTCAAATGTACAAGAGTAGAAAACATTTTACTCTACATTTTCTGATATGTCACTCAATATACAATCTTGGAATATGACTCTAAGACTTGGTTTTGGAACGAAGTATGATTCACCTTTTGATTTAACCATTTGAACAATCCCCGATTCCACTCTTAGCCATACAAGTGCACTAAGATGTCCTTAGAGGATCAAATGTGATATGGTTTCATAATCACTAAGATAATCATAAAATACGATACTCAAGTACTCTCCCTTCCTTTCATATTGGAGAAACTTTTATCTTTCTGCATAATTGATTGTTCTTATTCGTTCTGCTATACATTGAAACTTTTCCAATGACTAAGAATTATACTTAATCTTGTAAGCATAACCATATTTACTAAACTTTAGTAAATCATGACGAATAGTCTTATCGTTCTTTGTGGTGGACCTGATCAACGCATAACCAAGTGTACCCGATCCCCTAGTCCTTCACTTGACTCACATATACATGTGAACAAGGAATTAGTCTTAATTTCCCAAAGATGAAGATTCTCATTCATCACACAATACAAGTTGCATGATTCCAAGTTTCTATTCAATTGAAACTTGGATGATGAGAATCTTTCCTTATTTGGTAAATTTAGACACTATCACAAACGAAAGAATCAAATCCATATTGCTAAAATTAGAAACATACAAACATTAATCTTCACAAATGCCATTGCAAGGAAATATAAAACAAGATAAATTTCAAAATTTTATTTATTTATAATATGCGGAAAACTTTTCCTTTCAATGAAATTACAAATGAAAACTATATCGCTACATATTTCTAAGCAATCTATCATAACTCCTAAGCAGCAGCTTAAAATTCTGAACATCGAACCATGTGATCGAAATCCATCTCTTCGCAATCAGAATCAGCTTACTCTTCTTTCAAGCTTCCTTTCTCTTCTTTGATCCTACAAAACATCAAAATGTAATCTTATCACATCATGTATTAAGAATCAATAAATGGGAACTTAATAGAGTTAGATAATGAGCTTACCTGAAGTGGAACCATACAATTTGATTCTACAATCTGTTAGATCTCTCAGGTAGCCAGGGCAGCTTCGCAACCAATGCCCCTTCTCTTGCAAATAGAAGCAAACAGACTCTTTTGGAATGGTACACGGGATAATCACAGACTTAGCCTTTCCCTTTCCCTTGGAAGAGAGAGATCTTTCCTGGACTTCCAATGTTTCCGTTGTCAATGTCCATGGAAGTTTGGGAAGTAGATCTTCCAATCAAATTTGCATTACCAGTGCGCCAATTCATTGCTGATTCAGCAACAATTAGCAAATATGTAAGATCGATAAGGGACATGTCGCGGTCTGTCATATAGTAATCTTTAATGAAATCACTATATGACTTAGGAAGTGATTGAAGAACCAAGTCAACAACCAACTTCCTTGACACAACGACTCCTAACATTCCCAGCCTGTCAATGTGTGACTTCATCTCCAAGACATGTGCACACACAAACCTTCCATCTTGGTGTTGGCTTGTCAATAGGGCTTCAGTGACCTTGAACTTTTCAAGTCTTTGAACTTGTGGGTTAGGGAGAACTTATTGGAGGAGGTGGAGGAAGTGAAGTTCCATTACAGCACGAAGAAGGGATTAATCTTTCACCTTGATTGTCTTGTGGAATATCATCTTCATGAGGAAAACTTTTTCCATAAGATTCGGGAAGACCATAGTTGTCTGACCTAGACATCTATAATGGGAGAAATTCAAGTTAGTTGATTTAAGTCCTTAATATAACACCCAAATGAAATATTAAGGCTAGGACCCAACACAATATTCTACAATTCGGAATCTAATTGTAAAATATTTGAAGGTAGGTAAATGACGATTTACCAATTTCCACCATGAAAAACGAAAATGAATTTTAGGTTTTAAATGAATTGAAATTCCTAGATTCTTTGAGATTCATTGAACTTTTCAATGACATTTTTAAATCCTGATTATGCCCTTCAAGTTTGTGACTGGGATGCCGAGGATCACAAACAATGTATGAATAACCATGCAAATTAGCTTGGTACACTTAATGTTACAAGTCATCCAATCAATGTGGCACGCTCCATTGATCCATGATTAACATCGAGCTACTCATTGTCATCCTTCATTAGTCCCAGATTAGTGTGTCGGTTAACCACACACGCTCCACTAACAACTAATAAGGTACAATGTGCAATTTCATGGGTTAGCATCAAATTCACATTTTTCCTAAGTAACTAAGATTGAGAATTTATAAAAGTACTTAGTTACTTGGTATTTCATTATACTTTTAATGAGAATTAATGTCCTATCCTACTCGTTCGGCTAACGACCCTCCACCAGTCAAGGAAGCGGTGGGTGAGAGTGGACACCCATTAAACCACCATTTTATAGGTAGTAACCTCATACCCCCCTTATAGACCGGCTTCGTGAATGAGGCCTACTAACGGTAAGACTGACCTTTTACTTATACATATATAATATATTAAACTTTTAATTTTATAATGTATAAGGGTGTATTTTACACATTTAAAATACTTGGTGGTTTAATCTATTAATAAATTATACTCTTAATTTAATTAATCTTAAACCATGTTATTATGGATTTATTAAACTTCTCTCTTAATTAAACACTTTAATTAATTTAATAAGGCCCATAAGGCGTAATTGAACTATTCAAAACATCTTGGTTATTAAAATTCAAAATTAAAACTATTTAATTAATTTTTAAGTTATCAAAATGTTATTTTGTTAGAATGATATTCCGTAATTCTGTCAGAATGGTATACAACTATGAACATAATATTATAAACACATATTATCAAGACAAATAATTTTTAATGAATATAAATTTTATATAAGACGAATTTTAATAGTTTAGAATAAGTAATTACATTCATTCTTAAAGAATACAACTATGAACATAAATTACATTCATTCTTGAAATCTCTTGCAAAAAAAATATCGGCATTCTTGAAAGAATCCTCATTCACTTTCTTGTTTCGTTCTAGATGTCTTGTGTATGTTTGACCTCTAAGCCACTTCAAAATATGCTATCATTCTATGAGATTGACATTTTGTGAGGTTGACGTTTTGTCAGAATTGTATTGCATGAGAATGATTTTATACAAGGAGCTGCAAAAGGAGATAAAATCGACGATGGTAAGTGATCCCTAGGTAAAACTTGAAACATTTGAAAAGCATTAGAAACAAAAATCATGTTAAAACATCAGCTAATTGCAATACAACCCTTGAAAAATCATTCTTATGTGATTCTACCATAATCATTCGTATGTGATTATACCGTAAATACAATTATCGCAGAATCATTCTTATGTGATTCTCCAAGATTATAATACTCTCTGCGCATTATTCAAATAGAAGAATAGATACAAAATATTCTTAAAGAATGAAATAACTATTCTTAAAGAATGAACCAATTGAAGATAAGAATAAACACCCAATGATGAGGAAAGAAAGTCATTCTCACAGAATTAGCTTAATTAGCTTAAAGGGAATACACTATAGAATGCATTCAAATTTCACAAAAATAAACCCATTTTAAAATACAAACCCCAGCTCTAATCGTCCAACCAACACCTGATATATTTCATAATCGAAAAATGATTTCCTCTCTTTTAATATTGAAAGAAAATGAGAGGAATTCTTTCCTATAGTACCCTAATAAGCTTTCATAAGATCAAAAAAATAAAAGAACCTTATTCTTTCCTAGTATATTTGAAATCATCTTCATAAAAATAGCAGCAACACTAACAGAACTATAGAAAAGGTTGTATAGAACTATAAAAAAGGTAAACATCAGATGCCTAGTCTGTTAGCAAGTTGTAGAAAGAGTTGTTATGACACTAAACCAAAAAACAATATCTTAAAACATTACCACATATGTTGTACAGAACTATAGAAAAGGCAAACATCAGATACAATGTTGGCATTATGTCGAACACCTGGTGCGTGGAAGTTAAACTTTCACATTACATATAGCAGATTAACATGTCAAGATCGACATCAGATTCAACAACAAGGTAAACATCATGTGCAATTTCAGAAAGAAATTAAATTCAAGGTGCAAAATCAGAAATCAAATTCAAAACCAATCAATCGACTCAAGGTGCAAAATTAGAAAACAATTAACATCATATTCCAGACGCAAAATCAGAAACCAATTTAAAATCAGACGAAGTAAACGAAAAAAATAATCATACCTAACCAAAAAAGAAGACCGCATGAAATCGATACAGAGATGGAGAAAAACACGTTGGAGAAGCACCCACCAGAAGAACGATTGCAAGTAGACAGGAGAGCTGAACAATGGAATTCATGAAAATCAGATAGGTCAGCAACAGGTGGAGAACCTCGACACCTTGATTCCAATTCATATCGTCGACAAGTGTGGCAAGAGGATTCAACCACCTCTTTTGATCAGACAATGCTCATTCGTCAATAAGAAAATGGGAGGAGACATAAATAGAATACGTATGATATGAGAGGCTAGGGTTAAATAGTTGGTCAAAGAGATTTTTATGCTAATTTCCATGAATTAAGGGATTTTATTTTAATTATCATGCTAAAGTTACATAATTACCCTTATAACAATTTTGAATTATTTAATTATTCCTAAATTCCTATTGGCTCCTACATGCAGACAATACTTGTTAGAAACATTTGAACCTATCTCTCTCTCTCTCTCTGTGTGTGTGTGTGTGTGTGTGTGTGTGTATATATATATATATATATATATATATATATATATATATATATATATATAGAGAGAGAGAGAGAGAGAGACCCTTTGTAAATTAAATAATTATATTTTATTTATTTATTTATTTTAAATAACAAAAAACTTCATAAATGATCCGTGTGAAAGTGAAATGACTGAAATGCTCTTCACTTAACGGACAAAACTTGACGAGTTAACAATAAAGACCTTTTTTTAAAAGTTTTGAAACCATAGGGACCATCTATGAGGTATTTTGAACTTAGAGATTAAACTTCAGATTTCGGGATACCACAGTGACCATGAAGTTTTGTATATTATATTTAAGGGTTTTTTTTTTTGGTTTATGTTTTATTTATAACTTATGATAATAGATAAATAATGCGAAATATATATAATAAGGGTAATCTTGTCATTTCATGTCTAGGACCAAACGCCTAACAAAAACATACAATATGGATGGTTCGAGTTAAAAATTATTTATAGAGACCAACCACACAGACTATCTCAAACCATAGGGATCATTCGTGTAAGTTTACCCTATTTTGGATTATATTATTTTTGAATCATAAAAAACTAAGGATTATAGACATAATTTATTAGATCATAAATATTTTAAAATTTCTCGCTTTGGATTATAGTATTTTCAATATAATTTTAGATTATAACATTCTTTTAAACTTATTTATACTTTCTTTTTGTTTTTTTAACACATTTTGGATCATTGGATTTTATGATCATAATATTTTCGATCATACGATTTTGAATCATGATATTTTGAATCAAAACTTAATAATCATAAACATTTGAATCATAAAATGTTATGATTTAAAAAGATACCATAAAGTTTTGGATCATGACTATATGAACCAAAAACAAAATTAGCTTTGACGGGATTACATATTCAAAATACACCTTAGAGTCTAATTCACATTTTATAGTGTATCAAAAATTACTATACTAGTTAAGAAAATAACAACTTAAAGGAATTATAAAAATCATACTTTAGAGGAGGTTTTTTTTATTTTGATGTTGGATCTTTAATACTTTCTTCACAACCTTTTGTTCTTTCACCAAAAAAATCTATAATGGTCCTATAAGCGCTCTAACAATGTAAACCTAACTAAAATCAAGAATCATAAAAAAAATCTAATTCCATAAAAGCTATAAGGAACTTAGTAAATTAATTACGTTTCTTTTAAAGCTCCTACACAAAGCACACCACCATAAGCACACTTTAAAGTTCTTAGCTCTTTTGTTTTTGAATAATGTTGACCTTTTCTGTTCATCAGGCCTTAGTGTGGAGTCTCAACTATGAATTCTGTATTTATAAAAACATGATCCAATAATATAACCCATATAACTTATATTAGAACTAGATATGTTGCCCATGCTCCGCATGAGCCGTGTGCGTCTAATTTGAGTGTCGTCTTTTTTATAGAAGATACAGGTGGGATAACTCGACCCCTAATTTTCACATATGGAGACGGATGGATAGAGGGCGGGAAAAAACAAAAAAATAAATATACGGACCAATATATGAAATATATACCAAAAGAAGAAAATGACAGACGACAGAAAGTACAAGGGATAGGAAAAAACCAAAAAAAAATATGAGGACAAACCCGGGCTTTGCCCCGGGCCGTTTTTTGTGTTTTTTATGAAAAAATGCAGAAATTTAGACAGTAAGGACCAAAAGTGTCAAAATGGCTAAAGAATTAAAGGGGTTAGAATTAGCAAGTTTTTAGAAAATGGACCAAAGTTGTCAGTTCCTTAAAGTTTTGTGGCCAAACTTTGAATAGTAAAAAGTTCCTAATAAATGTAAAAATTTTGATTGCAAAGACCAAAAGTGTCAAAATGACTAAAAAATAAGGGTCAAAATTGACAAAAAAGCATTCATATTCACTATTCCTAACTTTGAACATTTTTAATATATATATATATATATATATATATATATATATATATATATATATATATATATATATATAGAGTGAGGTTCAAATGTTTTTAGCAACTATTGTGTGCATAAATGCACCAATAGGAATTTAGGAATAATAAAATTATTAAAAAATAATATAAGGGTAATTTTGTAACTTTACATCACCTTCATTTATTAAACCAAAAATAATTCTCTTATATAGATAGAAAACTCCTTAATTAATGGAACAGTTACCATAAAAGGCCCTAAACTAACCCTAGTCGTCCAAGTCCATTGTGTGAGGACGTGTTGCGTTGGTTCCCTTTTTGATATCGGCCGAGAAAGAGAAATCTGGAGGGGAGGGGCTGTGCGATCGGAAGAGAAGAGGATGAAGACTACAAGGAGCCACCACCGGCACCGTTTTTCGATTTTTGCTGATTCACCATCGATTTACAACAGGTTTCGATTCGTGATTTTGGCTTCAGTTCTTCCATCAATTTTAGAGCTTTACTGATTTTTGAATGCTTCCATGATTGAGTGTATGCGATTTTCCTTGATTTCGTGTATGCACTGATTTTCGAATCCTATTTAGAATCGCGGTATGTGTTTATATCATTCTTTATTATTATTTTTTTCTGGTTAATCAAGTCACGGGATGAGGCTTTTCGATTTCATCTTCTGAACGATTTCATCTTCTGAAATTTGTTCTTGTTGTGCCTTAGGTAAATTTAAAATTAAATTTATACTAATTTCATCAGATTGAAGTTTGTGAACGATACCAGGTTAATTCTATGGTAATTTCTGTGTATTATTCTTTTCAGATATAATGTTGCTGGTAATGTACACCAGGTGTTTGTTTAAATGCCTTAGTGAAGTTTTGTTCATAGGAATGTCAATTTTAGTAGCCAAGCGTCCAGTGATCTACAAGGGTAGAGAGTTACCCTTTTACCCTTGTTGGGTTTATACACCTCCTTCTTGGATTTTGAGCATCCCAACTTCACTCATAGAATCACGTATCTGGTTGGTGGTTACAAACTATGTGGTGTTCATAAGCAGGAACATGTGTTTCTTTCAAATATTCATGATTCAGATATTCTGTTGGAATTTAATGTATGTTAGGATGATGCAGGAATGATGAGGTAACTTATGAAAAAAAGATATGTGATACTTCATTCTCAAAGAATGAAGAAAAACAACAATATTCTTTCAGAATTTCAGGATTCAACATCCAAAAACAACAATATTCTTTCAGAATTCAAGAATTCAAGAAGAAAACATGGAGAACGAAAGTATTCTAGCAGAATGTTGTTATTTTTTAAGAATGTTATTCATTTTTGTTGATATTCTTTTAGAATATTTATAACTATATTTAAAATGTATAAGACTTTTAGTCTGTAAGAATATGTATGAATTTGTATTTAAGTTCGGATGTATAAGAATATATTAGAATGTTTGTTATTTTTCAACATCTTATTCAAGAATTTTGTTTTTCTTTAATAATATTCTATTAGAATAAAATTCTGAAAGAGTATCTTTCTAACAAAAAATATTCTGATAGAATAAAATCGGTAAAAATTGAAATTGAATTAATTAAAAAATTCAGATTTTTTTAAATTAGGAGAATTAATCATCCATAAAAATTCGAAAATTTCCTTTTATAAATGTAGTTAATTGTCCAAAATACCTTTTTGCTAAAAATTGTGTGATTATATGGTTCATGTTACCCCATTGTAATATCATACACTCTCAAATCATGTCCATTGATTAATTTCATCCGTTGGTCCAGATCTGTGCATTCTGGCACACAATACTTAATAAAAACAAAATAACCTAACCCTATATATATATATATATATATATATATATATATATATATATATATATGTCAATGACACCAAACAATAGTGACATAAACCCTTTACAAAAAAGAACTCTTTACGCACAAATGAACAAATCAAAGTATAACTTTTTACTGGATTACATATTCAAATTACACCTTATAGTTTAATTCACATTACATAATATTGTATCCAAAATTACTAAATAAATTAAAAAAATACCAACTTAAATGAATTATGTAAATCTATATTTTGATGAGTTTTTTTCTTTTGATATTGGATCTTCAAAATCTTATTTATAATATTTAGTTCTTACATTAAAAAATCCCTAATTATCCTATAAACATTCTAATAATGTCAACCTAACTAAAATCAAGAATCACCAAAACCTAATTCCATCAAAGATCTAAGAAAATTGGTAAAATGATTACCTTTCTCTTATAGCATATTTAGAAATCACACCACAATAAGTACACTTCAAAGTTTTTAGTTATTTTATTTCTAGTTAATGTTGACCTTTAGTGGAGTCTTAAGTATAAAGTCTACAGTTATGATTTCTATCTAGAAATAAACAAATAACTTAATAGTGATTATCATTATAATACCTGTAAGTGATGTAAGTGATGTAAGTGACTGTGTGACAAGGAAATAAATACTATATATCTAAGGAGGCTACATCTTCTTTGTTTAAAAATTTCTATCGTTATCAACATATTAAGATTCTTGTAATACCAACAGACAAAAAAAAGACAAAGTTACCATGTGAGTTTATGTGTTCGTCGGCCCCAAACTAGAAAAGAGACGAAGGGTTAAGCCTTGTCTAGTGGCTACCAAATCGACGAGGAATAAGTTAAGAAAGAGTAAAGTTGTCCGCTAACCAGTCGAGGGCCAACTATCCATCCCAACAATCTTCCAGTGGTGGTTGTTGGCTTAATTTAGATTCTGGGACAAAAAGAGTCTCAGGGGTATTTTTGGAATATTTCGTTTTGAAACGTTTTTGAGTTATTTTAGGAGTAACTATTTTAGTATATATAAGGGTTAAGTAGAAGTAAATGTAATTTTTAGTTTTACGCTCTTGTTTTTAATCAAGCTTGGTGAACAAGCAAAATTTCCCAAAACCGTTCCTTTCGCTGTTCTCGTTTCATTCTTTCCTATTTACTGTTTTTGTTTCTACTCTGCTCTTTCTCTGTTCCGTTCTAACCATAGTGTAATTCTTAATTAAACCTTGGTATACAAGGTTGTATTCATAGGTTGCAACTTATACTTGGTATCAGAGCTTAACCAGGTCTCGATCAAAGGTTGCAATCCCACCATGCAAGGTCCCAAAGTTCTTTACCCCATGTTGTCCAGGAGCAACTATGTAGCCTGGGCAATAAATATGAAAGTCTTTATGCAGGCTCAAGAAGTATGGGGTGCTATTGAGCCCAATAATCCCCAAAATGCAATCGGTGTCAAGAAAGATAAGTTGCCTCTTGCTGCCATTTATCAAGGGATTCCGGAAGATGTGTTGTTAACAATTGCGGAGAAGCAAACAGCAAAAGAGGCATGGGAAACTCTAAAAGTCATGTACTTGGGTGCAGAAAGAGTCAGAACCGTGAAGGTCCAGACATTAAAAGCAGAGTTTGAAGTTTTGAAGATGAAGAAATCGGAAACTGTGGATGATTTTTCTGCAAAAATCTCAAACATAGTTAACAACATCCGAACTTTGGGAGATAACATGTAAGAATCGTATGTGGTAAAGAAAATATTACGAGCCATACCATCCAAGTTTGTTCAAATTGCTTCGACTATAGAGCAGTTTGGAGAATTAGACACCATGACTGTTGAAGAGGTTGGTGTGAGGTTGAAGGCGCACGATGAGAAAAGTCAAGAGCAATCTCATTATTCCAACAAAAACAACCATGGGAACACCAAAAAATCTCGAGGAATGGGAAGAGGTCGTGGTAGAGGTGGTGGTTCGGGATACAGTGGAGCCCAAGGTAGAGGCGGCAGCCACCAGCATCGAGAGAACACACGAGGGAAATCTGAAAATCAAGACAAAAGCAAGGTGTAATGTTATAATTGCCAAGAACATGGCCATTATGCAGCTGAGTGTAAAAATCCTTGACGTGAAAGAAACACTGAAGCAAACCCAACTCAAGATCAACATGACAATGAACCTGCCTTGTTATTATCTGCATTACATAATGATCAAGCAACAGGGGAAGTTGTGTTAAATGAAGAAAATATAAATCCCAAACTAAAACCATCAGGTGAAGATTGTGACATCTCAAATATGTGGTATCTTGATAATGGGGCTAGGAACCACATGACAGGTGACAAAACAAAGTTTTGTGACATAAATAAGTCTATACAAGGTTTTGTGAAGTTTGGAGATGGTTCAAAGGTACGCATCGAAGGAATAGGTTCCATCAAGTTTCAATGGAAAAATGGTGAACAACGAGTACTCCCCAAAGTATATTACATCCCAAGATTGTGTAATAATATTATAAGTCTTGGCCAACTAGCAGAGAAAAGTGATCAAATCAGAATGCAAGGTTTGTTTCTATGGATTCATGATGAAAAGGGAAGATTACTTATGAAGGTAAAGCAATCTCAAAATAGTTTGTACAAAATTATGCTAAATCATGTTGATGCTAAGTGTTTAATTACCAAAACCATTGATCAAACTTGGAGGTGGCATGAACGAATGGGCCATATCAACTTTACAACCCATAAAATATGTCTAATAAGAACCTAGTTCAAGGGCTGCCGAAAATTGAAAATCCCACACAACCTTGTGAAGGTTGTTTAATAGGTAAGCAAACTCACAAGCCATATCCGAGTCAAGCAAGCTTCAGGTCAACAAAAAGACTTGAGCTAGTACATGGTGACCTTTGTGGTCCAATATCGGCATCCACACCAGCAGATAACAAGTAGTTTATGCTCCTAGTAGATGATTGCACTAGAGTGATGTGGTGTTACCTACTGAAAACCAAAGATGAGGCTTTTCGTGTTTTTAAAGAGTTTCAGATTAAAGTAGAAACCAAAATAGGTGAAAAACTAAAGACTTTCCATACTGATCGTGGGGGAGAATTCCTTTCATCGGAATTCTCAAATTATTGCAAAGAAACCGGGTTAAGTCGACAATACACGACACCATACTCTCCCCAACAGAATGGGGTTGTGGAGAGACGCAATCGCACGGTAATGGAAATGGTAAGGAGTAACCTCAAGAGCATGAACGTACCAGAAGTTTTATGGGGATAAGCAATGTCTCATGCTGTCTATGTTCTAAACCGTGTAACAACTAAAGCCCTTAGAGATTCAACACCTTACGAATCTTGGACAGGAAGAAAACCAAACATTGAACACTTAAGGGTTTTTGGGTGCTTAGCTCATATGAGAAAAACGGGCCCTTACCTTAAGAAGTTAGAAGATAGTAGTAAGAAAATGGTGCATTTAGGCATTGAAAAGGGTACAGCTTGACACAACATCTACTTTCGAGGCTTCATCAAATTCCCAGCCATAGGACATGTCAAGCGACACCCATAGCTCAACTGAAAGTGATACTCCAGTTAGATATCGCTTGCTGGATGATCTGTATGAAGATACCAAGCAATTATACTTTATGGATGATGATGAGGAGCCTACATCATACACCGAAGCATGTGTAAAAGAAGAGTGGGTCAAGGCGATGAAGGCTGAATTGGGTGCAATTGAAAAAAATAAAACTTGGAAGCTAGTAAACTTACCACCAGGAAGAAAATCCATTGGTCTTAAATGGGTCTTTAAGCTAAAAAGAGATCCAAATGGAAAGATATTGAAGCATAAAGCAAGGTTGGTTGCAAAAGGCTATGTGCAAAAACCCGGAATTGACTTTGATGAAGTGCTCGCACCCGTCGCACATTTAGAAACAATAGGTGTCTTGTTGCTTTATCAGCTAAAAATGGATGGATTGTACACCATTTAGATATGAAATCAGCATTCTTGAATGGTGACTTAGAAGAAGAAGTCTATGTAACTCAACCGGAAGGTTTTGTGAATCGTGATCAACTGGGTAAAGTGTATAAGTTGATGAAGGCATTATATGGTATGCGCCAAGATCCTAGAGCTTGGAATTCACGATTAGAAAAGTAACTGAAGCAAATTGGTTTCAAAATATGTCCACATGAATATGTTGTTTACACAAGAAACAAGACCGGAAAGTTACTAATATTAGGTGTTTATGTTGATGATTTAATTGTTACAGGTAGTCATGGTGAAGATATCAAGTATTTCAAGAAACAAATGAACATGGAGTTTGACATGAGCGACCTTGGATTGTTATCATATTACCTTGGTATTGAAGTAAGTCAAACTAAGGATGGAGTTACTTTAAAACAATCGGGTTATGTAAATAAGGTGCTTGAAAAGCCTGGAATGCAAGAGTGCAATCCTTGTAAATTTCCAGTGTAACCAAAGTTGGAACTCACAAAAGACGAGGAAGGAGAACCAATTAATCCCAAGGAATACAGGAGCATTGTTGGAGGATTGAGGTATTTGACTCATACTCGGCCCGATATATCATATGATGTTGGGTTGGTTAGTCGATTCATGGAAAGACCCACAAAACAACATTTACAAGCTGTTAAACACATCCTAAGGTACATAAAGGTACTATAGACTTTGGATTGAAGTACTCTAGGAGTGTTGGTGAAGACACAATAACATGTTACACAGATAGCGATCTAGCAAGAGATGTGAATGATCGGCGGAGTACAACGGGTATGGCATTTTACCTTAATGGAAATCTGGTTACCTGGACTTCACATAAGTAAAAGTGTGTAGCTCTTTCATCATGTGAAGCAGAGTTTATGGCTGCTACGAGTGCAACTTGTCAAGGAATTTGGCTAAGGCGTTTGGTGATGGAGCTAACCGGAAGAAACATTGCACCTGTGATGTTACGTATGGATAACAAGTCAGCCCTAGACTTGATGAAGAATCCTGTATTTCATGGTCGGAGTAATCACATTGATACAAGATATCATTTCATACGCGAGCGTGTAGAAAATGGAGATGTTCTGGTCAAGCACATAGGCACGAAGGAGCAACAAGCTGATATACTTACAAAGTCACTTGTAACAAAACAAGTTTGAAGAGATGAGAAGTATGCTGGGAGTAAAGAAAGTGTTGAATTCTGAATTAGGGGGGAAATTGTTGGCTTAATTCAGATTTTGGGACAAAAAGAGTCTCAGGGGTATTTTTGGAATATTTAGTTTTTAAACGTTTTTTGAGTTATTTTAGGAGTCTAATTCTTTTAGTATATATAAGGGTTAAGTAGAAGTAATTTTAATTTTTAGTTTTATGCTCTTGTTTTTAATCAAGCTTGGTGAACAAGCAAACTTTCCCAAAACCGTTCCTTCCCCTGTTCTCGTTTCATTCTTCCCTGTTTACTGTTTTTGTTTCTGTTCTACTCTTTCTCTGTTCCGTTCTTACTAGAGTGCAATTTTTAATTAAACCTTGGTATACAAGGTTGTATTCATAGGTTGCAACTTATAGTGGTATTGTCGGAGGACCAAGCAATGTTTGTTTCATACTTGGGCTCACAAAATAATACGGGATTACAAAAGATTACAAAAGTTTACCAGATTGATGATTTCATTGAGTTGAAATTTTGAGAACTAACCCCAAACGAAGTGAATCTAGGATTAAATTGAACGATTCTTACCAAAAAAAATTAATGATTGACTGTGATGTTTGTTTCATACACTAGTTTAGAGTAGGAATTTTTTTTGAATGATTGAAACATAAAATTTACAACAAGGAGGGATTAAAGAGAATGCAGCGAAAAAATGGGAAGAACTAACATTGTTGGGAGCATAGTTCACAATCTCAAACGTTGTTGTTGGGAGCATAGTTCATAATCTCAAACCTTTATATACAAAAACACTAAAATACCCTCAACAACTTTAACCTTTTAGGGGAAAGCAACAAAGTTGATGGTATTGTCAATAATGCCACCGTGAAAAAATAAATGAAAAAATTGAATGATCTCAACCGTAGATTTAACTAAACAAATGGAAGAAGTTTGTCATCATGGTCTTTACCAATTTTTTGGTCCACACCCGATCCTACTTTTATATATATATATATATATATATATATATATATATATATATATATATATATATATATATATATATATATATAGAAACAGACACACATAAAGGAAAAATCAGTATATTTTAATTAGCAGCCTGTTGACTCTAAAAACCAATAGTCTTCATTTGGAGACTATAAACATTTAGTTTACTTCTTCTTCTGTTAAAGTTTCCAGATGTGGTCCGCAGACTGTAGACATTTTACATCTTATAAAACAAACAACACATAAGCTAGGCATGTGTAAGTATATCTTAAAGGGGAAATTGATTGGCTAATTTAGACTTTTTGTAATACATATTCGGTACCCAAACTAGGTATGGTGAAGTCTATCTTAAAGGCGATGAAGGCAAGCACCAGAGGAGCTCAGAGGTGGAATAGATGCAGTGGATGAGCTGATTTGAGACGGTGGACGAGGGCGGCACCGTCGGGACGGAGGGCGGTGTGCATCGGCGGGATGGAGGGTGATCCCGGCGGGTTGAAGGTATGAACTGTGGTCGATGATTAGGAGAAGAGAAGGAGATGGTTTATATGTTTTCTTGACTGGAGAACAAAAGATAATGCAAGTGCATGTTTTGTTTTAGGGCGAAATGGATTTTTTTTCTTCATTAAGATAAGCTCTAATAATGTTCGAATAAAAGACAAAGTTAAGAGGGCACCGAATGTTCTAAATTTGTCTGATTCAAAGCATGCATTCTAATTGAACCATTAGAAGACTACCAAACAACCACTAAGTTAAATCCAACAAGGTGTCACTACAAGGAAAACGACAATTAGCAGCGACAAAAGTCGTCGCTAAAAGGTCACGAAATCGCCGGTAATGGTAATATATAGCACCGAAAAAAGTCGCCAGTATTTCCTTTATGCGTTCCACGAGCACCCTAGCCGTTGGATTAGAACTACGATCGGGCGATTCGTGTTTACCAGAACGTCAAAGGGCGGATCGGTGTCATTCAGCCTTTAGCGGCGACTCCAATAGCGACGACACTGATCTTTAGCGACAACAAATTAAATAGTCGCCGCTAAAGATCGGTGTCGCCGCTAAAGACTGTATTTCTTGTAGTGTGTGTGGTTACATGGGCGAAAAGAGACGTGTATACATATCGTACCAAATAGCCATCAAGTCGCGTCAGGGGACATAGATAGATGTAGGGACATAGGTTGATGTAGTAAGAGTAGATTTGCCGTTCAAAAAAAAATTCAATAAGGTGTGTGGGTTTACATGGGCGAAAAGAGATGTGTATACATATCGTTAAGTGAGGATGAGGATGTTAGTTACATCGACCGAACTTGTAAACATTTAAATTAAACCACAGATACTATACTATAAACAACGGAAAAAAAGGAAAAAATAGTTTGACCAAAATTGCTAGTTTCACTGTACCAAAGGGACCATTTGAGTCAGTATTATTCACTATATATTTTCTTTACATTAAATATACAATTTGTTAAAAACTCGTATCAAACAATGTTAGTATATCCTGGAATCCAAGAAATGCATATTATATTAGCATCTCCTTACGTCAACAAGGTTTCACAAATTCAAAAGATTCTCCCTATCTGTATCCTATCTGATTTCTCCGAACTATTTGGTTATAACAACACCGCCTCTTGTGCTCCTCGTTTTCGGAGGATTCCTTACGTACACAAAGCTCGGCACACTTGCATGTCTATTCATCGAATTTAGGGTTTGGTTTTCTGCTTTGTCATATTTTTTTAGGGTTTTTTCATTTCTTGCTGGTTTTCTGCTTTGTCATATTTTTTGAGAACTTTGAAGTTTATTTTAATCACGGTGCAGCTAATGTGGCCAGAGAAGAAGAGGACTAATGCATGGCAATGGCAAGAGCAGGAAACCACAGATTTAGCCGGGGAAAAGCGTCCAATGGAGTTGAAAAAGATCGAGGAACCGCTACCTAAACGGATGAAGTCCTCCTCTGACGATACAACAAATGAGGTCCTAGTTTATGTTTCTAGATTCTACAATTTATATCTTCACTATTTTTTCTTGTAGATAATAAAATAATAGTTATTCATCTGTAAATACATCGTTGTTTATGTATTTGTTATATAAGAGTTAAAATTTTGAATTAATAGGTCTGAAACACTTTCTTAATACAGGTACTTATAATAAGTTATGAATTAATATTTCGAAGTTTTGAATTCCATAACTGGAATCGGATTCTATATATGTAACTGATAACAAAACTGATATTGCTTCAATTTGCAATTCTAATATATTGTTTTCTTGAACCATTAATAAATTCATAAAACAAGATTCAACTAAGTTATAAGTTAATATTTCGAAGTTTTGACTGGAATCGGATTCTATATATTTAACTGATAGTAAAACTGATATTGCTTCAATTTGCAATTCTAATATATCATTTTCTTGAACCATCAATAAATTCATAAAACAAATTTTTAATTACAGAAATGAGAATACGATGATTCAATTTGATTCTAATTGTGTATCTTGAATGGTTTAAGAACAAATATATACATTCCATCTTTGGATTTGCAGTGGCTTTCTGAGTTCAAACCAATGGGTTTGAAGCTACACAAGAGTCCATCATTTTTGGAGCTAATTGAAAAGGAACTTAACGAAGTTAATAAGAATGATGATTCTTTGCCCAGTGAAAATCTTCAAGTGGGAAACAAGAAGGATGTTAAGACCAAAGTTGGGACATCAGATTCGATTGATAAATTAAAGGCCTCTAATTTTCCAGCTTTACGTTTAAAAATTGGAAATTGGGAGGTAATGTATTCCAACATTATCTTAGTTTTGATCATTCAAAAATACCTGAGACTTTCTTTATTAACTTGTTCTTTTTCTGTTATATATGTACAAGGAAACATAGATAAAGTGGTGTTGCATATTAAGTAAAAAAGAAACTTTACCTTAGTGTGTAAAACCTTTTCAAATGTATTTAAAATTTGTTCTTGTTGCAGTATGTGTCACAACATGAAGGTGACTTAGTGGCCAAGTGTTATTTTGCGAAGCATAAGCTTGTATGGGAAGTTCTTGATGGTGGTCTAAAGAATAAAATAGAAATCCAATGGGAAGATATTCTCAGTCTGAAGGCAAACTTTCCAGAGAATGGTCCTGGCACTTTGACTGTTTTGGTATTGACTTCCTTCCATTATTGTTTTTGACAAATTAAATATCCTTCTATCCTTTTTTCTATTCATCTTTCTACTAATGTAAAATAATGATTTATGAAATCCATAAATTCTGGGAAGATGGTTAGGAACAAAAATGAGGATATTTGATTTCTCATTGTTTTTTTTTTCTTGTTTCTAATTAAAGACGCATTAATTATGACTGAACTATATATTAGGGCTATTTCCCATAGATTCACATAGTACTTTTTGTTGTCAGCTTGGTAAACAGCCGCTTTTCTTCAGAGAGACCAATCCACTGCCTAGAAAACACACCATTTGGCAGGCAACATCTGACTTTACTGGTGGAGAAGCAAGCAGATCTAGGTATTCGACATTATTTGATTATATTAGCTAAAGTTTTTATTTATTAAAATAAAAAAATGAAAAAATTAAACACATTAAAAGCTCATTAAAACCTAAATAAAATTATAATAAAAGATATATATTTGGTTTAATTAGAAAAATATAATTACAAGTTAACAAAAATCATGAAATTGAAAAAAAAAGGATTGTTACTTGTCATTAGAAGTTATATAAATAAAAATGGTTAGCTTAGAGTTTTCTTTCCTTTCCACATAATGAAATAAACCTCCTTTGGCTAAAGTGAAAATTGATTAAATGGATAAAATCATATTCCTCCAAAATGGTCTATAATTCATCACAGAAAACAAACTTTTTTTACTTTTTCTTTTTCATTATACTCATTCTTACATTGATTCTATCAAACCTAACACCAACTATTGACTTGATTTTTGATTAATAAGTTACTAAAATATCTCTCTTATTCCATTGTTTCAGCAAGAAACATTATCTACAATGTGCACAAGGTGTTCTAAATAAGCATTATGAAAAGTTGATTCATTGTGATACACGGCTTAATTTTCTTAGCCAACAGTTTGACACAGTTTTGGACAAGCCGTTTCAAGAAGCTTTCATCGAGGCTCCAAATATATCACATGACATTGTTTCTAACAGACTAGAAATTTTTAAAGTTCCATCTGTGGTAGATATCAATGGCATTGTTTTGCAACCAACTTCACAATGTCAGCTTCTTGGGGATGCCAACTTTGCCCAGGAAGATGTATGGAAGAACAACATAAATGGTTGGCAAGATAGAATTTACTATTCTAGCCACGAGGGCATGATTTCTTTGTCAACTTCAGAATGTCTTCTTCAGGATGCAAACACTACCCAGAAAGATACCATGGAGGATCATGTATACGGTTGGCAGAAAAATACCATGGAGGATCAAGTAAATGGTTGGCAGAAAGCTACCATGGATGATCTTGTATATGGTTGGCAAGATGGAAATAATCATTCTAATCTTATTTGTAATATACCTTCTAATAATTATTGGATGAAACAAGGATGGGAAGAGGAATTTGGGAATGTTTCTGGATATAAACAAGATTTCGGTATGTCAAGGAAAGGCTCGTTTACGGATTTGCTGTTATCGCTTCCCCCGGGGTTTTCATTTGATGTCTTTGATGATGACAAGATCCTGTAACCTTAAGCAATAGCCCCTTGACGTTTTCTTTTTGTAAATATTAGTCATGTTCTTTAGAAGTGGTTGTTGATTTGGTAATGTCAAAATCGTGCAATGTTGATGAAAAATCCTTATTTATTATCCTAGTGGAAGAATAGATGGATGAGCTTTATATTTCCCTTTTGATGCTAATTTTGTGAATGTAGTTTTAGAATTTCAATGTGTTTGTATTCGTTTCTTAATGAAGGTGAGATATGACTGAGTTATCAGGTTCATAACTAGGTATCAACTTTTTTGCTTCTACGGATATTGTGATATACTTTGTTTATGTTGGTCGTGTGACGGTGTGATTCATTGGCTTCATGTTATCTAACCTGTGTTTTATTGCTCTTTAGTCACAAATGGATTAAATTTTAATTACTTTTCGAGTCCTTGCTAAGGTTATCTGAAGCATAATAATCCGTGGAAGAACCGAAGAAGTTGTGTACACCTTCAATGTAAATAAGTATTAAACTATTAATGCAACTTCTTAGAATATAGTTTTTTTTACCTACGATCAACCAAAAAAGTTTTATGTTCTGGTTATCTAGAGAGCGATATCAAGCCACATACCTTACATACCTTGAGGTGGTGCATCCACTACAACAAAACACTCTTTTAGCGATGATCAGAGACTGACATAGGTTGTCTCAAAAAGTATATCTTTGAGAAAAAAAATCATCGCTAATGGTAATAAGTATTTTGAAAATTGTTTTTTTTGTGCAATGACAATTTGTCTCTAATAGATAATCGGGAAATATTTTTTTGGGAACCATTTTCTTTCTGACCTTTAGCGGCGATTTGTTATCGTAGAAAAATAAAATCAAAATCAAAATCAAAGTTTTGAAATTTTTGAATTTTTTTTTCTGCGACGAAAATTTGTCTCTAACATATAAGTGGGACATATTTTTTTAATTAAACGCGTTTTGTTTCGAGATTTTAATAAATCAATTATTCCTCACTCCTCACGATGTTATGGCTAATGCTTTCTTTCTCGCTGATCTCCTGCTTTCATTATCTTTCTCGCCCACGTCTCTCTCACAATCATTATCCCTTTTTTTTTTCTTTCTGAAAGAGGGAGCATACATACAGACGCATCTCACTTCCGGTGTCTCTAACATTCAATGTCCCACCACCTTCGATGTCTTCAATTCGCGGAATCACTTAGCAAGTATTTTTTTTCATAGTTAGCAAAGTTTTTTTGATATATGTTCCAATAAATATTTGGTCCACATTTATGAAATTAAACCACTGATATTTTGATTTTTGGAGGGATATGCTATTGAGGCATCGTTTGTGAGGGTTAGAGAACAAATTGCATATGAATTGTGTATAAGGCTTATTGTGATAGACTAAAAAAGTGATTAAAGCCTTGGTTTGTGTCTTGGAGCCGAAGAGTAAAATGGGAAGAGTGCTTTTCAGACTTCTTTTATGAATTAAGGATTTTAGTTGGCTGAGTTTTAAGTAAAAAGTAATCATATATGGTTGTGGGGCTCGTCAATACCTTTCTGTTCATATAAAGAACGTCGAAAATGAAGTTGAAACGAAGAAGTTATGACTGTTTGAAGTTGGAGTGAAATTTGGTGAAAATATGTTCTCATGAGGTGGGCAGTAACTCTCACGCCGTGAGAAGTGCTCACGAGGTGAGAATTTATTCTCACGACATGAGAACTGTGCAACCCAAAAGCCCACAAAAAAATTAGGGTTTTCAAGGTATTTAAAGGTAAGGATTCATGTTTTTTGGTATTTTCTTAGCCTCCATCATATCCAGAACCTCCTAGAAGAAACCCTAGCCTCCATTTTCAAGATTTAAGCCTCCCCTCTCCTCTCTCATCTATTTTTTTGGAGTTTTTGGTGGTTTTGGAGCAATGTTTTCATGCAAGATTGATCCTTGAAGCTTGGTAATTGAATATCTCAACCTTCATTTACCTTCTAGACCTTTGTAAGTTATAAAGTTCCAAGCTTTATTGCATTTTATCTTTGGATCTAAGTGTATTTGGTGTTTTGGTCCATTTTAATGTGTTTTGAGTGAGAGTTGAGAATAAAGTTTGCAACTTTATTACTCCCCAAGGTCCCAAGAGCATTGTATGTTTCAGATCTGGACTTCAACACCTTTTCGATCAGTTTACAATGTTTTGTTGGACCTCATGGACTAGGAAAGTTCTGATCTTTTGCCTTCCCTTTCAGCCATGAAAAGTATTTTGGTCATTTAGGCCATTTTGGTGTATTAAAGTTTAGATCTTGGAAGCTTGAGACATTATTATGGATAAAGTTGTAAGCTTTATCCATCTAAACATTATGTTGATTTAGATCTGAAGGTTGGAGACTTAGATTTAATGGATCTTTCTGAGAAAGATGCATTCTTGATCCCTTTGAGACTTAAAGTCTAGATCTTGGTTGTTTGGACCATCCTAATGAATAAAGTTGGAAACTTTATCCATTATGAAGCTATTTAGGAATTAGATCTGAGCTTATGGGCCTTGTTCTGAAGAGATTAAGTACTTAATGAAGATTTTGGCCTTCTGACCAGTAGTCACGACGTGACATAGGATGTGTCACAACGTGACAGTGTCCAAATCGCGATTGTTTATCGTTACATTCTCACGACGTGACCAAGGAATGACCATGATGTCACGTTGACTTTGACTAAGCTGACTGTTGACCTTGTGGACTTTGACTGTTGACTTTTTGACCAGTTTGACTTTTGGTCAGACTTGTGTAGAATGGAGTTTTTTACTAAGAATTGGTCTCGTTTTGGTTTTAGGAAGTTTGGGTTGGCTGTTCTGATGTCGATGTAGCTGTTGGGCTTCTGTTGAGTAGTTCATGTGAGTTTTCTTAATGTATTTGTGGGTCGAAGGCACCAATGCCCGTCCATTACTTGTTGTGTAGAATGCTAGTTGTCTCTGTGATACTTTCATTAAAGACCTAGATTTGGCCCCTGACAATTATATGAAAGACGAGGATTTGGCCCTTGGCAATTATATGAAAGACCTGGATCTGGCCCCTGGCACTTGTATGTAAGACCGAGATTTGGCCCTCGACACTGTATGGAAAGACCATGGTTTGGCCCATGATAGGAAATGATTATAATACTATGATTTGGCACATACCATTTATTTTGTATGGTATGTGGTACTTTGGGGAACTCACTAAGCTTTGTGCTTAAAGTTTATGTTTATGGTTTCAGGTACTTCCGTTTTCAAAAGGAAGGTCCCGGCTTGATCGCACTTCATCCCCTAGAGTTTATCCCGCACTGAATGTTTACAAATTACTCTAATGTTTTGAGACTACTTTGACTTTGAATGTCTTTTGGAACAAAGAATGAATGGATTTAACCTATTTAAAATGAAACTTTTAGTCGGTATTTTTGGGATGTTACAAGTTGGTATCAGAGGCTTGGTTTTAGGGATTCGAGCACACTCTCGGTTGTGTCTGAACTCAAACTGAGGATTCTAAAACCTTTTAAAAAGAAAAATGATTTTCCAAAAAGTTTTTTAAGAAAAATGGATGTGATGCATGCAATCAACTGAGCTCAAGTAAGTATTTCCCAAAATACCCATACATTTGTTATGCTTATTGTTTTGGTATGAGTATATGAGAATTGCATGCATAAGGCAACCAACAGCTTTAGTGGAAGTTCCTAGCATCATTGTAGCAAGTGAGTTGGAGGATGCCTTAATGTTTTAGGGTGTTACTGCCCGAATGCTACTTGCTTTGTGCTTTGTGGGACTCATATTGATGTGAGCTAACTATTAAGTGAATATGTTTAGTTACATGCAGTGAAGGTTAAATAATTTTAGAGTGATTTGCTTGGCCCTATTACGTAGCTCTTGTCCGAGTCCAACCATCATAGGGTCGGGTCTTTTATTTGAAAGATTATTTAAGGTTTGTTGCATGTAACTGTATTCATAATGTAGTTAACTTATATTGGTAGAGGTTCTTCAGCAGCTGATGGCATGGTGAGGAGGGAATCCTGGGAGAGCCTAGGAAGTGCCTTAGAGGAATTGGTACGCTGTTTAACGGTATGTATTTGTTGAGATAAGGTATATGTGATTGGATTGGATGGTAGAGGACATGAGTTGTTACTTAGAGGATCCAGAACGATTCTTGAGGAAAGTACAGATAGGTGTGGAAGGTAGTATTAGGCCTGTACTACTGAAAGCACAAGATTCGTACTCGAATCGTGGAGAATTTGGGGATTCTAAGGAGCTGATGGAGGGTAGATTGTATGGTTGGGCACCATGATTCATTGCAATGTGTTTCCGCCTTATTCGACTTATCCGTTATGGTTGTTCAGGCTGAGGATAGGTCTAGTGATTGTTTGTGCCTTAGGGCCATGCTAGTTTGGGTTTGTATGGTGCATACCTAGGTGGGTTAGTTGATTTTGAGGTCTCTAGTGCCTTACTCGAGGTAGTTCCAGTTAAGTCGTGAGACTCAAGAAGGAAGCGATGGTAATGATCGGCTCGAGGGTTGCAACCGGAGGCTGAGTGTTTGGCTGGTGGATTAGAATGTCACTAACTACGAAGGGGGTTATGTTCTCCCAGTTTTCCGTGTTCGGAAGTAAGAGAGACCAGACATGAGATTCTCAGAGTTGGAATGTAGACTCAGCGTGGAGCTAGATAGTAGCGGTGTTTGGCGGCAAGTATGGAAGTGTGGGCATACACAAGAAGATTCTTGTGGTATGAGTGCCTTGAGATGAGATTAAGGATTTGTTTCCTTTGAGTTTAGTTGATTTAGGTGTGAGTTGATTGCTTTAGGTGATCAAGGGAGGTGAATTGGGAAGGACACCTTTTTTTGTCCTTGATGCATCCCGGCTATGTGAATGATGCCTCTTGAATTTATGAATGATGCTCGCCATGAAATGTTTGCTGGAGATTTATAAGCAAGGTGTGTGGTAGACCATTTGTTTCTAGATAAACAATCAGTGTTGTGAATAGACCGAAACAAATTATTGCTTGGGAATCTGCAAAGGACTTCAACACCTTTTTGATCTGTTTAGAATGTTTTTTTGGACCTCATAGACTAGGAAAGTTCTGATCTTTTGCCTTCCCTTTCATTCATACAAGTTATTTTGGTCATTTAGGCCATTTTGGTGCATTAAAGTTTAGATCTTGGAAGCTTGAGACATTATTATGGATAAAGTTGGAAACTTTATCCATCTAAACATTATGTTGATTTAGATCTGAAGGTGGAGACTTGGACTTAATCGATTTAGCTGAGAAAGATGCATTCTTGGTCCCTTTGAGACTTAAAGTTTAGATCTTGGTTGTTTGGACCATCATAATGGATAAAGTTGGAAACTTTATCCATTATGAAGCTATTTAGAAATTAGATCTGAGGTTATGGGCCTTGTTCTGAAGAGATTAAGCACGTAATGAAGATTTTGGCCTTCTGACTAGTAGTCACGACGTGACATAGGATGTGTCACAACATGAAAGTGTCCAAAATCATGATTGTTTGTCATTACATTCTCACGATGTGACCAAGGAATGGTCACGACGTGACGTTGACTTCGACTAAGCTGAGCGTTGACTTTATGGACTTTGACCGATGACTTTTAGACCAGTTTGACTTTTGGTCAAACTTGGGTAGAATGAAGTATTTGACTAAGGATTGGTCTCGATTTGGTTTTAGGAGGTTTGGGTTGGCTGTCCTGAGGCTGAGGTAGCTGTTGGGCTTCTGTTGAGTAGTTCATGTGAGTTTTTCTTATTGTATCTGTGGGTCGAAGGCACCAAGGTCGGCCCTTTACTTGTTGTGTAGAATGCTAGTTGTCTCTGTGACACTTGCATGAAAGATCAAGATTTGGCCCCTGGAAATTATATGAAAGACCAGGATTTGGCCCCTGGCAATTATATGAAATACCAGGATCTGGCCCCTGGCACTTGTATCTAAGACCAGGATTTGGCCCTAGGCATTGTATGGAAAGACCATGGTTTGGCCCATGATAGGAAATGATTATAAGACTATGATTTGGCCCATACGTTTATTTTGTATGGTATGTGGTACTTTGGGGAATTCACTAAGCTTTGTGCTTAGAGTTTAGGTTTATGGTTTCAGGTACTTCTGTTTTCAAAAGGAAGGTCCTGACTTGATCGCATTGCATCCCCTGGAGATTATTCCGCACTGAATGTTTACTCTGATGTTTTGAGAATACTTTGACATAAATTTTAAAATACACAAATTTAAATTCTAAAATACTTAAAAAACATAAAAAAAATTAAAAAAAAATCCTAAATTAGTTATTTATCCTAAATTACTCAAAAAAAAAAACAAAAAACATACCAACTAAAACATAAATATTAGAACCTAATTTCCATATTTATCGCGGACTCGTTTTTGGATTTTTAGATATGTCGCTAGATTTTCAAGGTCGAGGTCCGGTTAGGGCTTTGTGTTTATGATTTGAAGATCGGTAAAAACGATTTTTTGGCGACGAGCTTCTTCCGTTGATTGGTATTTTTTCTAGAAAACTTAGAGTTTTATCTATGGATTCCACAAGCCCGTCGTCACTAGTTGTGGTTGCTTTTCTGCTTGAAGACGCCGCTCGTTTTGCTTTGTCCCTTCTCAATGGTCGACGAAGTTGGACTTCCAGTGGAACCTCTACATCGGCAACATTGAATTCATTAATGAGGTTTAGGCCAAAACCTGCATCCGAATCAGAAGTTCTTGGTCTTTTGTTGGAGTCGGTGGTCGAGTCTGAATGCGACGTCTCCGGATTAAGGATCCATTTTGGACCGTTACGACAAACTTCTCATGCTTTTTGGTGACCGAATGGTTTACCATTGTTGGTAACTTTGAATTTGTAGCACGCGGTTGATATAATGTTGAAGTCGTTGCAACCACTTTTCTGTATATTTTTTTAGATTTTCAAATATGCCACTTAACTTTGTGCAAGCCGCTCGTAGATCACACCATGTTCCGTTGACGCGTCGTACGACTGATCCGTTTGCTTTCCAAGTAGCGCGTGAAAGTGATCCAAAACACGATTCAAAAAATTTTCTCCGGATTGTGCGTTGCCTCTTCTCGAGTCATACGATATGAAAGTCCAAGCTTTCGCTAAAGCTTCATCCTCTTCTTCGTTCCAAGTCACTGCTTGTTTTCCCCTTTTGCTTTTGGTTGCCTTCTTCGAGATGGCTGTGGTGTTTCTTGGACCCATTCGTCGTCGTTGTCGAGGTTTACAGTTTGGGATTGAGATAATGAGACTCGAGATGATTGTGTTTGGAATTGTTGTGGTTGAAAATTGAAATTGTTGAGAAGGTTGTTGAAAACCTTGGAATTGGGGTTGAATGAATGGTTGTTGTGATCGTTGTTGTTGGAAGAATTGTGGGTTGTATGGAAGGTTAGTGAATAAAGGTTGTTGTTGGATTGGAGAGTTCAACAATTGCATGTATGTTTGATAGCCATTTGGAGTGTTCGGGGTGGTTGGGGGTGTTTAGAGTGGGTGAGGTATTTTGGTTTGGGTCCATTTTTGAAGAAAAGATAAAAAAAGTAGAAGAAATTTTGTATTTTAGAAGTGTCAAATGAAGGTAAAATGTGTAGTATATATGTAAAAGATATAAGATGTTATTTAAAGTTAAAAGTTTAATATATATTTTTTAATAATTGATTAAACAGTCGAATATACGACCATTAGTTTCTCTCTCCCTTCCCAATTGGCTGTCTTCGTCCGTGGAGAGTACTACGCCACAAGCCACCTATGCGCACCTGGGGCGGTGTTCACACGTAGGTTGGCTTGCCAAGTCAGCCTTTACGCATAGTTTTCCCTTCCATACCCTAAGGCCTTATCTTGCCCACACTTGATTCAACTACCATTTAGTCAATAAGACGCCAACTATTCCACACTTTCTCTCTCTAGTCTCTATAAAACAACTTCGATTTCACTTCAGGTTGGGTTTTTGTTGAGTTTGAGGGGAATTGAGATGGGTTTTTTTATTGTTTTTTCTTAACCCGTTTATAAAAATCATTTTCTAAACACAAAATACAAAAAAGTCACAACATATTTTCATTATTTAATAAATTCGACAACCAAACTATTCCTTTATTCCTTTATGTTTCTATGATTCAATAATTTAGTAACTAAATACATAAAATGATAGAAACACAATACTTTTCCATCCTATCATAAAACCATGTAAACCAAAAAACATTCTTTTTAAACGATCAAAGCGCTATATATACTCATTTAATCACTTCAAAAATTTGTTCACAATTTGATAAAATGATGAAAATACCTCATTAAAATCCACAAGTAAATCTATGCAAATTCATCACTTGAACAAATCCAGTTTCCATAGAAGCCTAAAATTGGTTTCCAAATCTATAAGATCAAAAAGGAGCCATGCTAAAACACAAAACACATTGAGGATCAGTGGATTGTTCATCAGTTATGATATAGCTTCCACATTCACTATGGAATGCATGACCACATGCAAAAATATCTACAGCAGGAAGAAGAATTTGGTACTTATTCTCATCATCACTATATCTGTCATATTCATCATCATCATCATCATCATCATCATCATCATCATCATCATCATCTTTGTGAGGTGAACATGAAAGATCCTTATTGCAAAAATTACACTTATGCCCACACACTTCATTGTCAAGACCTGTATAGAATATATAGTTAGATGTTTTTTCTTGAATACTTGAGAAAATGGAAGGAAAAAAATTAATTCATATAACAAATTTTTAAAAAGTTAGAACTTAATGGAGAAAGCAATTTTTTTATTCATCAGTTGTTCTTTCTAATCTAATATTAAATAAAAAATAAACAACACCTAAATTTTGAAAATTCTTTAACTTTCTACACCTAAAACAAAAAAAGGTGGGAATAGGGAATAGGGAATCTCTTGTAAGTGCAAAAGACGTTAATGCCCTTCTTCATCATTGAACATAGCACTAAAAAGTTTGTTACACAAGCTTTGTAGCATTATTTTCAATAATAAGAATGACAAGGACATTTACGTCTTTTGCACAAACACTCTTTTAGGTAGGAGAAAAAAAAATGCAACTTTTATCTGTAAACATACCTTCCCATCTGATATGATGAATTGGAATATAAGATTGTGATTCGTATCGAGTAGGAGAAGATCTTTTCTTTTTAACAACTTGTGAAGAAACTTTTGAAACATTAGTTCTTCTAGAAGCTTCCGGAGCATTAGGTTTTGGAATAAGCTTGGTTTCCTTGTTTCGGGTTGCAACTTGAGGATCTTTAGAAACTACTTTTTGCCTTGTATTATTATATGGTGGAGGGAGCTTTGTAATTTGATTTTTATGAACTTTACTCTTTTGGTTATTATCTCTTGAAGTGTCCTTTAGGCTTGAGGTTTTCACTCCAGATTTTATAACCTCTTTTTTGCTTTTAATAGACCTTGGTTTGACCTCATTAACCTTACTCTCCTTAGGGGTAATAATGTTATTTTTTGAGGTGGATGCTTTAGAATTGGAAGAAGAATCTAGAACTTTTCTCCTGGGATATTCTACTTTGGAAACCTTGCCAGTATTCATGCTTCTGGAAATTGATGTTGCAGATGTCTTTAAACCTTCATCACCTATAATTGATGCATGAGTAAACATAAGTAAGACAATTGCATGCATTTACATAAAAGGATTGTAATAAATGATTTATAGGTTCAATTGCTATAAAAATTTAACATCGACTCAAAACAGGAGTGTTATGAATCTGTGAATTGGGATAAAGTAAATGACTGTGAACAAAAGCAATGATTACTAATTCCTAGGCACCTTTGCTCTTCTAGTTATGAATGCTTGTGATACAATTCGAATTGATTATGTTTAAAATCAGCATGAACTAATTACACTTTTATTCAATCCATTTATTTGGATATTCTATGTAAACAGTTATACAGATATTCAAGTGTAAAAGTTCGATCGTGATTATAAAGTATATTTTCTAGTATATTTACAGAAAAAAAAATTTCTAAAACATTTTTAACAAAGCGTACAGAAAACAGAAGGCAACGGATATTCATAGCATTCTTTAGCCAGATATTCAAGGAAACTAAGCTCCTTAATTGCAAAAAGTTAATAATTAACTAATCAGGGGCATATATCTGGTTTACTTTTGCTAATATGCACAAATGGAAAAGGTTTAATGTATTATCTACACTAATTACTCGAAACTGGGAACTTGGGCAACTTCTGTGTCCAATAATAAGTACGCCTAACTGAAAATCATCGTTCAAGTTCTATTTTACATTTGATGGTTGCAACGAAAGCAAAAGTTAAATTTACAGAAGATTATAGGCGAAGAAATATATCGTTAAAGAGGAATCGGCGATTAGAAAATCACTAACCGGAGAAGTGAAACGTTAAGATGAATAACGATGAAGAAGAAGGCTTTAGCGAGAAAACATCCGACAATCGACGCCGGAGAGATTATCGCGGAAGAAATATAGATGTGCTCATGGCCGGAGAGAAATAGCCTCAGGGTTTTCTACTTTCTAGGGCATTGATCGTTTATTATATAGGTTACGCTGTGGGCCCAGCCCGATATTTTTTTACTCCGTTAAAAATTCGGGGCCCAATATATTTACTACTATTATACATACATATTAAACTTGGAACATGTTCGGGGAACAGTAAACCTCAGTATTTTTTGTCACAAATGCTCCTTTCGTTGTGTGTTTACTTTTTCTTTTTTTGTCTGTTTTTTATATTTTGGAGGGTGTTGTTTGACAGTTTTTATAGATTTTGTTTGCCTTTCGCCCACGTGTTTCGTTTAGGCCTCGTTCCCGAGTTAACAAAAGAAAAGAAGAGAAAAGAAAAGAAAGTGATAGAGAGAAAAGTAGAGAAAGGAAAGGAAAAAAAAAATTTCTTTTGTGTTCCCGAGTTGGAGAGAAACGGAAGGGAAATGAATCATTTTGTTTTTTCTTTCCAAATCCTTCCAAATCGGAAGAAAAGTTAGGAGAGAAAGTAATCATCTCATTTCCCTCAACTTCCCTCCTTTAATGAAACTCGGGAACACCAATTTCTTTTATTTTCTTCTCATTTCCACCCATTTCATTTCCTTTCTCTCATTAAGTTGAACTCGGGAACCGGGTGTTAGGGTTCGTTCGCCGTTTTCTTATCCAATTACGCTTTCACTGCTGTTATTTTTTATTTTTTTAAAATTTTATTGTTTTCTTGGGTGTTCTCTTCTGTCTAATTTTGTTGTCGGTTTTCATGTGGGCATTTTATGCCATTTTGTATGTTGTTTATGGATAGGTGTTGTGTTCACCGTTTTTTGGGCCAATCAGCTATCGATTTCTGTTGTTCTAATCTACAACCCACCGCTCCATCTGGATCCTTCCCCGAGTGATTCTCTGTAGAAGCTATTGAGAACCACCATCCCCACCGTTTACTCTTATCATCTCTCTCTCTCTCTCGATTACCTCGACCCGCTTTGGAATTGTTCCTCTTTCCTTTTTTCTCTGTCTCCACCCGATTGTTCCGTGTTGATCAGAAGTTGTTGTTGGAGATGACCAGAACATGACCTCCACCGCCATTGAGTATGTAAATAGGCCACGACTACGAACAGAGTCGTCAGTATCAACTGCAGCCGCCGACTACTCAGCATCGCCTCCACCTTTACAGACACATCGTCATCACCTTTCGCCACCGACTCACCGGTACGCTGCTCATCCAATTTATCCGTTCAGTTTCTTCCCAACGTTTGATTTCTATCGTCTCTTGCAGATGACTTAATGGATTACTTAAATAGTTCAATAATTCCTCACGTTTCCACTGAAAGATAGAGATCGATAGAGAAGGTAAAGAAACAAAAGTTACAAATCGATTGTTTGTGCTTGTGTGTTCGATTGTTGCTAACGAAGAAGGTAGATAAAGAAAGGGATAAATAGAGATTAAGAGGAGAACAAAGCCTCTAAACTTTGTGGAGAAACTGAAGAATAAGCCGGTGAACCACCGTGCATCGTTGCCTTCTTTTTGCTCTCTCTAAAATCTGGCTTTTGTTAAAATAAAAAGTAGAAATAATAGATGTGGTTACCCCAAATTACTCAACTGATATCGTTTGTGTCCAACAAAAACAGTCTTTAAGCACTTACTTTTCATGTTCTTGTGTAGATTTCAGACAGAACAGAAAATAGAAAAGCAAAGGAAAGCAGCAACTGCAGATCGATCGCAGAGGAAACTACGGGAATATCTTCATGGTTCGTGTAATGAGGGTATTATTGTAATATGCAATGAAGTCAGTTCCTATGGTTGAGATTGACGGATTACAAAGCAGTTGCTCTTAAACAAAGTCAGAAGGTCCAACAGGAGCTGGTATGTATTTTCTCTTATAACCTACTTTTAAGATCCAAACCTCTTCAGTAGTGATAATAGCCTTAATATGCTGAATTGATGTATTAATAGCCTTACCAGAAATTTTAGTAGACAAACCAGTAAAGAATTTCAAACATGATCTAAACTAAAAACGCATACCTTTGTTGGAATCTTGATGATGGATTGATGTTTATAACGCTACATACAAAATAGAACATGTTTTCTTTTTTATGACAATTTGCTTCGTGTTCGTTAATGCATAACTTTGACATATTTGGTGAAAATTTTGATTTATCTATTAGTTAGAATCAAAGGAAGGACTATACGTGAAGAACTTTATATACAAAAATTAAAATGAATTTTTGAGTCAAAAATATTAGACAGCGAGGTTTAACATTGCAAAAAATAGTTCGAAAATGTGCCTGACTACAAATTCATGTATATGATGTCGTGCAATAAGACAAATTTCAAAACCAAATTATAAAATGTAAAATTTGCCATAAATTCTACCATGATGATTTTTTTTTAACAGTTAAACTATTGATATATTTATGTATCACAATTGAAACTATTCTATGGAAGATAACAAAAATTGTCATATATAGTTATTCTAAAAGATACAGTAACATTTTTTTTAACTACTGAAAGGATGCTGTAAAAGAGTATTTCCGAAGGCAGATGGTCTGAAAAATATGTATCCCGGTATGTTTTCTTTCATTTATGTAAATTCGTATCTCGATACACTTTCATACATTTGCATCCCGATACGTTTGCTGAAAAATTCGTATCCCGGTATGCTTGCTGTAAAAGAGTATAGTTTGAACAGAGTCATTAGAGTTTTCATACATTTGCAGATGGAAAATTAAATCAAAAAATAAATGTCTTTTAATTATATACTGGTATGGAGGGACTAAAAAGAAATTGACTGTTTGTTGTAAAGTCACTTATCTTCTTCATTTCTTTCATGTCCTTCACACACAAACTTCATATGATGTGCAGGTTTGAAAGAATTTGAAGGGGGTGAGAGAGAATGACTGAATGAGCTATTGTTCAGATGACACAAAATTACGGCTGGTGCAATTAAACAACCCAAAAAGGTATCTGTTTAAAACTTTTAATTTTTTTCTGAAGAACACGAGGGATGCTTGACTTTTATATTTTTAGTGTTTTGTGAAGGGTTTCATTGACATGTTTGGATTCGTTTATAGGCAAGAGCTTAATATTGTGATTAATTTGGTGTTAAAAGCTTACTAGCATTCTATTTTTCAAAGTTTTAATGTAGTTGATAAACATACAAAGGACGTGATGTTTATATTAATAAAAATCAATTGTTACAGTTTTAGGACAATATTGCCCTAAACACTGTTTTTTTATTAATAAAAGTCAATTTTTATAGTTTTAGGACCATATTGCCCCTCCACACTGTCTTAATATTAAAAAAATAATTTTTTGCATCTTTAGGATGTCTTAATATTAAAAAAATAATTTTTTGCATCTTTAGGACCATGTGCGCACTTTTTATATTGATAAAACCAATTTTTTCAGATTCAATACCACATTGAATGGAATTTGTTTGCACTGATTCATCCGATGGCACAATCACATCCGGTGGCTACTCACATGGTTGCTGATGAGCACTTTGTGTTGCATTGGGCAGACAATTTGCCACTTGATTCCGGTGCTCCATTGCTATGTGTTTTGATCACAACTTGCAACCGAACAAAAAATGTCACATCCGTCACTCACCTAGTTATTATTATCTATGAATTGTGCTTTATTAAATTTAGAGTAGCTTTATACGTATTTAGTAGGTGTGATCCGTGTATTTTATGAGTTTTATTAAAGAAGTTAATATAAATTGTTAAGAATTACATGTTTTTTTAGTAATTACTAGTTGTGAGATCCATGTAATACAAGAGTTAATTTGAAAAAAAAAAATTAAATATAAATGTCAAAATATTTGAAAACTTTGAATTTATAAGAAAATAAGAAAAATAATGAATTATTATAATTGAAATGTTTTTTATCTTTTAAATTTAAACAAATAATTTAAATAAATAAACAAAAGAAACTAATGAGCTTTAATTTGAGTATTTTGAAATTAAAATGTAAGTTCATTAATGATATTGATATCCATTTATTACTACATTTATTGTAATTATTATATTAAAATATTATGTTTAATTTAATAAAATAAAAAAACTTATAAAGTGAAATGTGGAAAAAAATTAATTTAAAATAACCACAAAATTACATTTGACCAATTGAATGAGGGTGTGACATATAACAAAAAAAAACATTTATTTATAAGAGTAGATTTTACATAAATACAAAAATCTATAACGGATAAATTAACTATTTCAATATATAAACAAATAAAATAAAATTTTACATGTTTATAAAATGATGATGACAATAATGATGTAAACATTAAACATGAATTAATTAAAACTTGCTACATATATAAAAACAAAATGATGAATAAATAATTAAGTTAATGTATTATAATAATAACAACTATTAAAATATTGACACTTATTTTTAAGAATTACAAATTTCCAAAGACTTCTTTGAATACAACATTAGATGTCGTGTTGGTAAGTTTACCATCTTTATCTAAAATTAATATATTTAATCCAGCTTTACTTTTAACTCTCGACAATGCAACATATAACTGTCAATGAGTGAATATTGGTTGTCTAAAAAACAACCCTACATTTGATAGTGATTGTCCTTGACTTTTATTTATTGTTATTGCAAAACATACAGCCAGTGAAAATTGTCGTCTTTGAAATATGAAAGGAATCCTTTTATCTGAAGGCGTCAAAAACATTCTTGGAATAAACGTACGGTTCCTGATATTACTTCCCGATATTATCTCAGTTTCTATAACACGTTTACCCAATGCAATAACGCGTAGCCTCGTGTCATTGCACAATCCATATTTTTATCAATATTCCTTAGTAACATTACCGGAGCACCGACTTTTAACAGCAACTTATGAATTGGCATACCTGAAGGTCTAAGACCATTTAGAAAATCAGGAGAGTATAAAGTTTCATCAACTTTATCATGAACAATATCTGCATGAGAAAGACTATCTGAACTTAAATACTCTTGTGGATCTCCTGGAAATAATTTTAACAAACGCTCATTAATTTCTTGAACGACTTCATTCCTCGGTGCAAGGATTGCTCTTTCTTGAAAATAAATTGGATTCTTGGCATTTTCAACAATAGAAGGATAGACAAATCCAATTAATGAACCAATATGATCAAATGAATCAACAATGAGAAGATAAGTAGGAATATCAATAATTGCCTCGCCATCATTCAAACCACCAACTTTTCCTTCTCCTATATCTAAAATCCATTTTGCAAAAGTCGTCGTTTCTTGAATATCATATGTGAGAACACTTAACCTCATGTTTTTTGTTAATGTTAAGACTTTGCAACTTGACCAAATATAAGAGGAACTTAAATAAGCATTCACAATGTCTTGCCTGCTTCCATTAGGAACAACTGGTAGAATTTGTCTAAAATCGCCTCCAAAGACAATTGTTTTTCCTCCAAACGACAGTTTTGAGTTGCTACGAAGATCACAACTCAATATATCTTTCAAAGAACGATCCAATGCTTAAAATGCATGCTGATGAATCAAAGGTGTCTCGTCCCATATAATCAAGGATGTTTTTTTTAACAATTCAACTACATCACTATTCGGTGCAAAAGAAAAAAAGGAATCCTCAGTAAGATTTATAGGAATTATAAAGCGTGAGTGTGTTGTTCTACCTCCGGTTAGTAGCAATGAAGCAATACCGCTTGAAGCATCATTTAAAACGATATCACATTTAGATCTTATACATGCAGATAAAGTCTTCCAAAGAAAAATTTTATCGGTACCTCCATAGCCATAAACAAAAAGCACACCTCCTTTTTTCTGTTTAACAGTAGTCATGATTTCATCAAAAACTTATCGTTGTTCAATCGTTAATGAATCAAGTAGTTGATGAGATTCTTTTTGTAGATTGTTCATATCAAAATCTAACTCCTCAGTAATCAAACGGTTTTTTGAAGAAGATATCGAATCATGATCAGGGTAAGGCATCCCAACAAAATCTTTGAGGCTTGAACTGTTTTGGAGTAGAATTTTTTCAATCTCATATAGTGTCAAGTGTTTAAGCTGAACGTCATTAAGGGATAAACTTGTACAATTGCAAAGTTAATTCTTAAAAGATAAATATACACAATTATCACGTAATAAAAATAATGTGTATAAAAAAATAAAATATTTATAAAAAACATCAAAATTTCAAATAATAATATAATTAGCATTTGAAAAATATATAAGTAATGTATAAAATGTAAGGAATGACAAAAATAATAATACCTAGAGACTTTAATCTCATTCGTTGATTGTAGAGAATTCCATCGGATAAGTATTGCTAAGTATTTTCACAAACATAACACGGTTTAGACAAACTATTAGACTTTAACATAGTTGTAAATAAAAACCGTAAATAATAACCAGATCCTGAATGACTTGCTTCCTTGATGGCATCAATATATTCTCTATCATCTTATAAATGTACAAGAGCATAACATACATCTCTAAAAGTTTGACATACTTGTCTATTAACCGTACAAATATCTGTAAATGATTTCAGACCTTTGACTTTATTTAAAAGAATTCTAAAAAAATATGCTTCACCGAGATTAGGTGAAACTGTGTGAATCCTCCTAATAGAAAACCCTTTTTTTTCTTGGCTCCCAACAACGATCTTCTTGTTTCCATAAAAATTTTGTAGGAAACTCAACATAAGAAAGTTTTCATGTATCCTCATGATATTCATTAAAGCTCATCCAAGATAATAATATTGAAGAAGAAACAGATTGTTTGTTGAGGACATCTTCAATATCATTATCTGCTCCGTATATAACATTTTGTTTTCCAGGAAGATGGAACGGAAGCCTTACAAAAGAAGAGTATCTGTAATGAACATCAAATATACGCCATAAAGCTTCACATGCAGACAAATACCTACAACCATAGTAGTTCTTTATTTCATCAACTGGAGCATCATCATTATCACCTCCGTTGTTGTTTTGTACAACTTCAACAGCAGCCCGATCATGACCGTTGTTAATATATTTAAACAGATATTTGATGGAAGGCGCTTGATTGCACCACTCAACATTAATGTGAGCTTGATATATTTTCAAAAGGGTTTTGTGATATGGAACAACAGTTCTGTTGTCTAACTTAACACCCGACTTTTCTATAAAAGATCCATCATTATGTCTCCTATATATATGATAACCATTTGAATCAACGGAAGTATTCTCCAAGAATGGCTTTGGGAAGTTTTTTTGAACACTTGTTTTCACTCATGCATGGGCGTTTAGGATTATCAGAACCACATGGACCATGCATCATGAACTCACTGACAAGTGTATACAATTTTAGATCATCGTCTTTGTTTGGAATTTCCGCCAAAATAATTCGATCAATATGTTGAGCAGTAGGATGTTGTAATCAAAGTGCATTAATAAACATATATGTGCATGAGGCAGACTGCGCTTTTGAAACTCCATCTTATAAACAACTGTAAAATGATTTAAATAAATATAATATTATAAGATAATAAAAAACATAAAAAGACATAATAATAAAACTACTATTGTAATATAAGGTACCTGCTTGGACCAAACCCAATAACCGCTTCTTCTTTAAGTCTTTAATCAAAGAATCCAACTTAATTTTGAATAATCTAGAAATGATATCGGGCCTATCTTCGGGATTAAGCATGGTGTCAGCAGGAAACCTTTTAATTTCAGGCCACTTCGGATTGCATGTTACGGTTATGAAAAAATCTGGGTATCCAAACCACTTACAAAGCGACATGCCATCTAAATAGTTTTGCATCACGTAGTGTGCACCACCCGTAAAAGAAGAAGGCAAGATAGCACGTTTTCCGATGTTGAAATATCAGTATTAGCATGAATTTGTATGCTTCTTAAAGTTTCATAAGATTCGCATCTAAGAACTTTTTGCTGATTGCGTATGTAATTAATCTCCCAGTTTCAATCATCGTATAAGCATCAACCAGAATTTGTTGAAAAAACCTTTTTGAATTACGAATTAATGAAAAAACATTAACTCTGTCTTGAATTCTATAAGCAAAGAATTCTCTCATTGTACAGTAACGACGTTTGGTATTAGTTGAATGATCAACATCCCTGTGAGGTATGTCAACTCTATATCTATCATCTCCATATGGAAAGAGTAGTGGGTACTGAAGAGCAAGGTAAGTAGGATGTATTTCATTTATACGTTGTAGACTTCATGATTTAGTTGTTATGATAATATCTCTATTATCAATTGCATCACCAATGTCACCAACAATTAAAGCAGCAACCTCAGAAGCAGTAGGTAAGTTATATGTCCTTCCATATTATTGCCTTCTTCTTATAAGACATAACTTTAGATCTATATGAGGATTTTCATCAAAACAATATCTGGCCATTCTATATCACTTAACCAGCTCATTGGTTGAATACAACATGGCCTTCAAAAAGCTAATGATTTCAATATCAAGAGAATGAGAAGTTGATGTGTACCCTTATTTTTGTGTATTGTTAACAACGCTTATATGTAAAATCTAGCAACTAAATCATTATATCAAAATTATAAAAGTAATGGTTTATAAAAAATTAATAAATATAAACCTGAAAGCGTGTTGTCTATTTGAAACTTCCTTGTCAGTATCATATATGTATAGTTGCGAAAACTTTGGTTTGGATCCATCTATAGGTAGAAGACTTCCCATACAATGGTAATTTGACCACTAAGTCTGAAAACATATGGAGTATTGCCTCTATTAATGGAAGAATCAACTTTTCCACCCATTGAAGTAAAGGAAAACATCGAATTGAATCGACAAATGTTCTTCATGAAAATTTTTCCTTTGGATCAACATAACGAAAGAGATTTTGATAATTTGTTGGAGCCTTTTTTAATTCAGGAAGCTTGACCTTTCTGTTACCACAACACATGGAATAAGAAGTTTTTTTTCCCGAAGTGTTGCCTTTAAGGGCTTCATACGTCCATAATTATGCATGAAACATCGTACACGCAAAAGTCTGGTCCCCGTGGTCCAAATAATATGTTTAATAAAAACATTTGTAAAACATTGAAATAAATTATTGTTGCAATGAGTAATATTTTATATATAAAGGGGGTGTATAAATAAAAATTAATAGTTTCTGAAATCAATTGTTGACGGATTTGTTGATCACGTAAATCTTCAATTGATGTTAGGTCCAAAAAGGATATTCGAGATATATTTGGAATCTTCCTTTTTTATTTATTTTTCTGCATGACAAATTGTTGGAAGAAGCTCGAGTGACTAAAGATGACTTCGTAGCTCTCATATCCCCAGACAAGATAGAATATTGTGCATTTACTAACACTGAAAGTATGACAATTAGTATTAAAATTTTAAGGTAAATAGATAAAAAATAAAAAATAATAAAAAGTTGAATACATATTATTATATGTGTACCATATATAGTAACAAACAGCAAGCTGAATATAAACAAAATTATACCATTGGAAATGTTGGATAACAGAGTTCTTGTAAAATTAGAAGCAAATTGAAAACGTTCTTGATCACGACCAATATCACCTATCAATAAAAGATAAATTCATATAAATATGTGTTAATTTGAGAACAATAATGAAACAAATATAATAACATAATATCTTTTTACAATATTTAGAATAATTTTATATGGATAAAATTAAATAAGTCAGATGATATATATCATATATTGATTGGTACGGTGGACATGTGATTGGATCTTCTTGTAACAATGGAATGCCGATATAAATATTTGAAGTAGATTAAACACGTGTTTGTTGATATCCACATGAGAAAGTTAGGCGGACATTTTCATTGTTGTAACGCCCGCATACCAGGGCTAGTCAATTTAGAGACGATAAGCGTCAAAAATGACTTTTTGATGGAAGGTTATTTGGAAGGAGTAATCTTAACTAAGTTGTAATATATGTTACAAGGATTCCATACATGTAAAGAATGCCGAAATCCGAGTTATAACGAAGAAGTTATGACATGTTGAAGTTTCGCGACAGAACCGGCATGACACTACGCGACGTAAATAGTGAATTTACGATAGAGCGATATATGGCCCTAGCGATCTAAACGAAAGTCGTAGAATACATTAAAACGAGAGCGTGCATAAAAAGAACGTCCAAATCTGACTTCGTATGAGGAAGTTATGATTTTTCTAAGTTTTGACTTAGCGGTATGCAACCCAAAGTTCGAATATGAGATCGAGTGATTTCTAGCCGAAACAATCTAAACGAGAATCGAAGATCTCGTCGATAGTAGTACAACGGTAAAAAGACAGATGAAAACGGACGTCAGATGAAGAAGTTATGAATTTCTAACGGAGTTTTCCTGTCCCGGCCTACTAAAAATAATATAATAAAAATAAAGTTAAAATTAGCCGACGGAGTCTAAACGAGAGTTGTAGAGCATAATCTCACCTACGCGTGGATATAAAGAACGTCGAAAACGGAGCTCGTATGCGAAAGATATGAATTTATGAAGTTCGGGGCACGAACCCCGACACTGTGTCAGAGCTCACGACGTGAACATAGGGTTCACGACGTGAACTCAGAGATGACATCTCCTGGAGCCTGACAGACCCAAGTTGAGATGACGCACCTGATGACGACTGAATTCACAACGTGCACTTTTTGTTCACGACGTGAATCCAGAAATTCGACCCTATAAATAGAAACCGAAGGGCAGCCGACCATGGTTGCTAATTCCTTCATTCTCTCACTCCCGATACCCTCCCTAGCCGTCTTGAAGTACCCCCGAAGCCCCAGTATCATCCCGAAACTCGAGCCAAGTCTTGAAGCCCCGAAGATCCCGAGGAGAAAAGAGTTTCAAGCCGAAGCTCTGCCCGCGAGAAACCCGGTGTGTGAAGATATCCCGGTTTCATATAAGAACTTCTACTTGCAGAGCCATAGTGCTGTCCGACAATCATCTTAACAAGTGAGTGCATAGTCCCTTTCATAAACACGATTTTAATACAAGTATTGTTTGAGTGTATTAAATATATGTTTTGTGTGAGTTATTTGATGATGTATGAATTAAGTGTTAAAGAACATACCTGATTGTTTATGATAACTTAGGTTAAAGAGTAAACCTAAGGTTTGTTATAATGGTTATGGGGTAGTATCTCTTTATGAGTACGAGTGAGATATATACGGAGAATAGAACTTTAAAATATGTCATTGATCCGGAAGAATGGATTAGACATAGTTATTCGTCCCTAGTCCGAGAGTATGGATTGGACTTAGTTAAATGTCATTAATCCGAGAGTATGGATTAAGACTTAGTTAGTTGTCATTAATCCGGGAGTATGGATTAAGACATAGGCAGTTGTCCTTAGTCCGGGAGTATGGACATGACATAGAATCTGTCATTAGTCCGGGAGTATGGATTAAGACTTAGTCAGTTGTCATTAATCCGGGAGTATGGATTAGGACATAGTCAGTTGTCCTTAGTCCGGGAGTATGGACAGGACATAGAATCTATCATTAGTTCGAGAGTATGGATTTAGACATAGACCAATTGTCCCTTATCCGGGAGTATGGAATGAGCACAATCATGGACTCGAGGATATGGATTAGATCTGGGAGTAAGAGTTAGAGTTTAAGGTCCAAGGGTATGAATAGTCTCGTTGTGAGGATTGACGGGATGGGGGTAAGAATTGGTTATATATATAGAGAGAAAATTTTATATTGTGTGAATTCTAAATTATATATATGTTATAACATTGTGGGATTGAAATCCCTATGTACTCACCAGGTTTTCCAAACCTGACCCACTCAATATTTTTGTATCACAGGTATCGATACAAAGACACATTACACTGAGAGATTAAAGAGGTGTATATCATTAGTGTAGATGAATGTAAGTTCGGTTTATGCTTATGTGTCTGTATTGACCAGGACATCCCAAATATTTTAAAACGAATAAAATACATCTCTTCGGAGATGCTTGGATAAAGTATTTATCATGTTTTCTGAGAACAAATTCCACAACAGTTTTCTTTAAAAGATTACTCTGATTTTAAGACAAAGCATAAACAAATTGGTCATTTCAGGCCGTGAAATTTGGGGATGTCACAATTGTTACCGGCAATATTGACAAACTTGCTTGATGAAGGTGTTTGAATATTAGTAGTTATATTAGAAATCACTGTAAAAGAATATAAAATATGTAAGTTATACTACAGATACAAATAATTATAAGTTAACATATAATAAGAAAAATATAAAAAATAATTGTAATGATATAATCAGAAATGATATATAAGGGATTTATAAAATAATAATGTAAAATAAATCGAAAGAACTGTTGATCATCAAGGCTATCATGTGTGACATTAGAACAATAGTGTAAAGAAATATTAATTGCAATGTAGCAAAGAGTGTAGGTAAAACATAATAATATTTAAGATTTTGAGGATCGTGTGGGATGATAAATATTGTATAAAATAAAAATTAGTCTATACGATAGAAAACGATATACCATTAGGCGATGTGGACATATGATTGGATCTTTTCTTATCCAAATATAATTTTCTAAGAGTTCTTTCTCTTTAGCAGCATCTGACATTGGAGTTATAATATTAAAAGTTGAAGTAGATTGGAAATTTGTATTTTCATATGTAGAGAATATATTTGGATTCACATTTTCACTGTCACCGCGAATATATGTAGAATTGTTTGAAGATGGTAAATTTTGCCGAGGATAACCTACATTGAATATATAATAATAAAAATGGCTAATTAGAAAATGTAATGATTAAATGAAATAAAATGTCAGAAGATATAGAACAATATTTGTTCAACATAAGTTAAATATAAAACATGACCTAAATGAAAGTAATTGAGATGTAGATAAAGAATTACCAATTGACATGGTGGACATAACATTGGATCTTCTTTGATCCAAATATAATTTTCTATATCTGTGCCTTTCTTTATGTTCGTTTGAATCCATATCGTGTTTGTAGCTTAAGAACATAAAAAAATTTATGTAATAAAAAGTATATTGACCATATTTCCATTACAATTTAAAATTTAAAATTATAAAAATGGAGTCATTAATAAGATAAATATTAGTAGTTAAAAATTGGTAATATTTAAGTATTGTATATTTTACATTAATAAAAATTAATACTTCTAGCAAATAAGTGTATATTAACATAACAACTAAAATAAGAATTTTATAATTTTTTTTAAGATTTATATATATATATATATATATATATATATATATATATATATATATATATATATATATATATATATATACTTCCATCAAAAAAGTTTATATTGGTATTGATATAACAAATAAAAGAACGATTTTATAAATAATAGAAATAAGAAAAGAGAAGGAAAGACCGTTTTTTTAGATGAGGCCGTGAAATGTCTTGCCGGAAGCTCGATTCTTGACCTAGATTAATATATACGGCTCAACACAAGAGTTTAATCAGACAAAGAATTGGAAAGATTCATTGAAAATACAAAACTACCCTTATGGAAACATTATTGTGTTTTCATTTTTCTTACTACAAACAAATTATAACTGACATTTTTTTAATGGACTTTATTCTATTGCAAATATGTTGTCAATATAAATCATCATAATTTCCAAAAGTATAATGATGGAACATAAAGATTACTACAAACCATGTTATAAACACAATGATAACAAACCATTCCATTCATTTTTCTGATTCCATTCATTCAAAAAACACAATTTCAATCACATAAAACACATTTAGGTCAATCATGGACCAAATGTGTAAAACTATCAAATCAGGTAGAGCGAAATCATAATGACTAAAAATTAGTAATTTACAAAAATATTAGTTTACAAAAGTATTAAAGATAACATGAGTGGTTAAATTCAATAGATCTTAAGTTAAATAAAAAAATGTTGTTTTACCCTTTATATTTTAAGCTATTAAATTGGGACCGGTTCCCCGTTGAACCTGAAACATCCCAAAAATATGGCCCAAAAATTTCGTTTTTCAATCATTAATAAAAGCATAAACCATCCAAGATCATAATTAAAATCGTGAGTCATGTATCATAACGTGTCATAAAAACTGTTCCATATAAAAATCTCATAACCAAATATCAGAGTAAAACTCCCAGGCTGAAGACTGTGGTGTGTGCCATGTGATCATCCCGAGCCCTTCCCTTTGCTAATGGAAGTACCTGAAACCAAAACTGAAAACCGTAAGCACGAAGCTTAGTGAGCTCCCCCAAACTACCACATACCATACCCATATAACAAGCAACTAGGAGATACGGGCCCCGCCCACACTCACGGAGATACGGGCCCCGCCCACACTCTGCTAACTAGGAGATACGGTCCCCGCCCACACTTTGCTATCTTTGAGATACGGGCCCCACCCACACTCAGCTACTCGCGGTACGGGCCCCGCCCACACTCGTCTGCTATGAGTTACGGGCCCCGCCCACACTCAGCTACTATGAGGTACGGGCCCCGCCCACGCTCGGCTACGACACTGACATATAAGTATCACACAGAAACAAGTATACTAAATCTATCATTCAATCCTAAAACATATTGCAACCAAACTACTAAGAGATACGGGCCCCGCCCACACTCAACTAACTAAGAGATATGGGCCCCGCCCACACTCAACTAATAATAAACTCATGTCGCGGGTCGGCCTTGGTGCCTTAGACCCATTCCTACTGAAGGGACACTCACCTCGTGTGTCTGGCTGCTGAAACCCTGAGTGAGAATTATCTGGCTGCTGCTCCGACGACTCTCCGGCTATACTTCCCATAATGACACATAGTCAGAAACTGATAACTACACTCAGGGTGAAATGACCATCTCACCATTGGTCAACAATAATATTTTGGTCAAAGTCAACATTCCAGTTGACCTGACTCGCCGAGTTGGCCCGCCAACTCACCGAGTCCCTATTCTTTCACCTGCCCCCAACCCGACTCTACTCGTCGAGTTTAGCAAGAACTCGATGAGTTCTCCTTCAATCATAACATCGAGACAATCTTCATCTGACTCGCCGAGTTCCCCCTGAACTCGTCGAGTTTAGCTTCGTCATATGAACGTGTCTAGTCTGTGACTCGCCGAGTTGTATGAACAACTCGTCGAGTTCATCTTCATAAGTTGGGAGATGGCCTTGGACTCACCGAGTACGTTCCTGTACTCGCCGAGCCCCATGGTTTCCAGATCCATGGCTATGTCTATTTCGTTGAGTCCCTTCCCTGGATTCGTCTAAATCCCTTCTAAACTCAACTGGGTCTCCCCTAAATCATAACAGTCTTGGGAACCAAGCCACGACTCACCGAGTCCCAAGAACGACTCGTCGAGTCTCTGCATGTCCAAGTCTATAACTCGATTTCTGATATGCAAAACTCATCCAGAAGGTAGATCTAGGCTCCTAAGATCGGTATGACACATAATGTCATGAACTTTACGTTCATGCATGAGACTTTTATGCTTAAAAGACCAAAAATGAGGTTTATTTCATACATGGGGTTCTCATGGCCATAAAGATGGCACCTTTATGCCAGAAGGACCCTCCAAGGTTCCAGATCTGAGGGTAAAATGACTTGGGACGTCCAAGTCTCAAGAATCAAGCTTCTTGGACCCAAAACTCCATAAAAAGGATAATAAGAAGATCTATGAAACTACAAGTCAAGTATGAAGCTTGATTACCAGAAAAGATGGCAAATAGGATGAGGCATCTGGATCTACTCTTTCTCCCTTGAATCTTCTAGCTTCCACCTCTTCCACTAACTTCAAGATACACCAAATAACTCTCAAAATAACCAAGAAAGCTCAAGCTCACTTATGGAGGATTAGGGTTTCGGGATTAGTGCTCTGGAGGTGATGGAGGCTGGACAAGAGGTCCATAATGTTGCTTAAATAGGGTGCAAACCCTAAATAATAGGGTTCCCCCCTGACTGGCCTACTCGCCGAGTCAAGGCGTGGACTCGCCGAGTAGATCACTTAAAACCCACGTCCAAACCTGGCATCTACTCGACGAGTTAGGCTACTACTCGTCGAGTAGCTCTTAGCAAAATGACATTTAACGGATCAAATATATACCAGGAACGGGGTGTTACAGAACTGGTCGGTCTGGTCCGGTTTTCAAAACATGGGTAACAACAAACAGCCAACAAAATTGTAAAAAATGATGTTTTAGCCCCTTGGTCATAGAGAAATAATAAATAGTTGGTGACAGAAAACAGAATTTGTATTTTTCACTTTAATCTACAGTAAAACAAAAAACAAAACCCACAATATTAATGATTTCTCACAAAAAAAAATTAAAGACTGAAAAATTAGATAGAATACATATTAGAAAGGGTTAGTAACCAATTAGAAAATTCATACAAGTAGTTAACTCATAGAAGATATAAAATTAAAAAGTTCATTACTATATTCCTTGCAAGCAACCAACAGAATTGTAAAAAATGACGTTTTTGCCCATTGGTCATATTGAAATCATAAATAGTCGGGGATAGAAAAGATCTAGAATGGTAGTGGTCCTCAAGTATAATACATAAAGTTTGAATTTATAAAAAGAAAGATAAGTTGGGAGTTTTCGGACTTAATCATGGAGCAACGGAATGGTTGATTCCATTGGAGTAAAAACAAAAACTTGTGTAATGATGGAATGGAATGGTTGATTCATACTCATTCGTTATGTTTTCTTTTTGAGTCGCCATCAAGTGCAGCCATCAAAAACAGATAGAAAGAAAACAATATATAATGATACAAATGTAAATAAAAGTATTAAAGATAATATGAGTGGTTAAATTTAATAGATCTTACGTTAAACAAAAAAATGTCCGTTTTACCCTTTATCTTTTAAGCTATTAAATTGGTACTTGAAGTGAGTTATAGTTGTAAGAGCAAACAACAAAGTTTTAGAGGGCAATGAAATTAGACAGAAGAAGTAACAACAAACAGCCAACAAAATTGTAAAAAATGATGTTTTTGCCCCTTGGTCATAGAGAAATAATGAATAGTTGAAGGTTATACATTTCCACATGTAGTGGACATAATTGAAAGTTCACTGGAATTTTGTGTTAAACATTTGATGTGTGGTCGATTTTTCCCCTACTCTTATGTAGCTGCTCAACCTTGTGCATATTACAATGTGGCCGATTTTACCCTTAGGGTCATATTTAGGCTTAATCCTGATGTCTTATTTATGCTTAGTCATGTTGTCGTCTATTTAAATAGTAATTGTAAAATACATGTTTTTTTAAATCAAGTATAATGAGTAGAAATAATGTTTTTCATTTACTCCATAGTTAATTACTTTTTGATTTTGACATGTTAAAAAACAATGTAAAGTTGTTCCTTATATTAAAGAGTTGTGGTGAAGATAGAGTTGTTGATTTTAATATTTATATTTTCTTGAAGTACTTTTTGAACAATCGTTGGTTTTTCATTTTTTCTTATTTTAATTTGAACAATATAGTAATTTACATATTTTCCGTGGTTGAATTTAAAAACTGGGTTTTGTCTGTAGTATCTTTATACATTTTTAGTTTTCTTTAGCATTATCAATATAAAACGCAAATGCAAATTTTGTAGCTTTCATTGTTGGCTGTCCAAATATTTGTTTAAATGTTACCAACAAAATTGCATAACTAAAAATTAAAGAAAAAATTTGATAAAAAAAGAACATCCGGCAATAAGAACACCATTACTGACCTTCAATAAGGTGCTATTAAATTGGTACTTGAAGTGAGTTATAGTTGTAAAAGCAAATAACAAACTTTCAGAGGGCAATGAAATTAGACAGAAGAAGTAACAACAAACAGCCAACAAAATTGTAAAAAATGACTGAGTCGCCATCAAGTGCAGCCATCAAAAACAGACAGGAAGAAAACAATATATAATGATACACAAGTAAATAATTGCTTATGAAATCTAAACACATAAACTGTTCACTTAAAACAATAATCACATGATTTGCAAAATAACTCAACATTAACTCAAAAGGCTTTGCTAACCTGATGTAGAAAATCACATGTTAGGCTGTGATGATGCAGAGATTTGGAACACGATGCTGTAAACTCGATCTTTGAAGAAACAGTGATAACAGACAAATTGGAATGTAGTTATACATAATTTATAAAAATTATTTTGGAAAGGATATCAAATTTGATTTGAAACTATAAGTATTCCAAAATATTAGCTGTGAATGAACCAATCTTTGAAAAGTTTCTAAAAATTAGGGTGATTTTGAAAGGGATTGACCGAAATTTGGACATGATAATTACGAAGGTTTATTTGAATTGAATGAACAAATCTTCTATTGTTTTTGTTTTTAATTTTCCAGGTTAGCCAAATCATTTTTCTGCCAAAATATTATCCGATTTGTGTTTTTTATTTGTATCGATAATTTTTTTTTTCTGATTCCTGTTAAGCTGTGATTCATGTGTATTTTGTTAGTCTCACATATGGGCCTTGGTTTAAATCTGTCATTATGCATAAACCATTAAAAGTAACAATCTTATGCATATTTTATTTCTATTCTTCAAAACTTATGTTGGATTTCAAATAACAAAAAATTGCATTCATATGGATGTTATAGGGGCATAATTGCTTATTTCAAACAAAAAAAGGGTATTACTTTCCGACATTGAAATATGAGAAATTTGGGAAGTCTTTGTATGTCATCCTCTAAATTTACTTTATTGTTTGAAAATGTTTTTTTTTTTCGATATAATGGAATTCACTGTCGAAAGTTCTTTTCTTTCTTTTTCTTTATACCATAATGATGTTTATTTTGTTTCAAGGCATAATCATTCAAAGTGTTTTTAAGTTTTTTTTTTCAACATTTTTGTTGTAAACTTTTAGTAGTTTAATAGTGTTAAAAATCGACCAAATTGTAGCATTATACTTTTCAATATGTAGTTATGGACCTAAGAGGAGGATGTTATAATAAACTATAAAATGAAAGTTCGAGGCTATAATTAACAGTTAAGTGAAAGTTAGATGATATCATGGGCTAAGTACAAAGCTTGGATAAGAAAATTAATGATACTAATTTTAGCAACATACTTTACTTTTACTCATGGAATGGAACCTCATATTCCGATTCCACCGGAACCCACAAAATAAACACCCCTACATAGTACATATAATGAATGTTTTCGGGTCTTAAACTTTTCATATGGGGGATTCACCATTACACTTTACATATTGGAGTTGGGCACTACCTTTTTTGGTTATGTTTTCTGTTTGCAGAAGAAACCAAACCCGAAACAGGGTAATAATGTCTTTTAAAAGTTAAAACCAAACCCAACATCTGGAAGCATTACCCACATTTATCTTTCAGTTGTATACAACTTTAATGTATAAGTCTGTAACATGTATCAAAATGACATATATTTAGAATTGGAATTATTAATAACAAAACAACCATACATACATAGACATGCACCATATTTACCATACACACACTAACAGTTTAAAACTAAATAATTGACAACATTTAATAAGGAAATCAAAATCCATACTTAACATAAAACGAAAGAAACCAGAATTCTAAAACCAACAACGAAAGTATTTTTGACAAACCATAAAACCTCAAAATTGTTGTTGAACTGGAATGTTAAATAAAAAATGACAAATGGAAAATTGTTTGAAACGTTAAAAATGTCTCACTTCTCGACTTTAGGAATCAATAGTTGTGTGGACAAAACACTTTCCTTGACTCCAATGGATTTTGTTGAAGGTTTTGTTGATGACTCACAATCAGTATCATCAAGATTGTAAACATCTACAAGTTTACATTTTTCATTGCTAGGTGGTGAAAGGAGGCCAGTGGTGTCATGGTTGGTTGATGGACTCATTGAAACGCTCTTCGGAAAAGTAAAGATAGGAGTATAATCAGCAACGAAGGAAGCAAAATCCTTAAATGCAAGAATCAATATATGTTAAAGATTGACATAGGAGTAATGTAACAAAGCAAAAAGAAAAAAAGTAGGAAATTATACCTTAAAACCAATTGTATCATGAGAGTTGAAATCTGAGACCACGACATTAACAGACTCAGTTCCAATGTCCTATATAACAGTTTGTAAATTATATTTTAGATTGGTAAATATCAGCTATATAAAACATAATATTTAAAATGGATTAAGATTTAGTTGTAGTTAAACCTGTTTAATGTTATTTTCTTTTTCAAGCTTCTCGAGCGCATAAATTATGTCAACATTATCACTTATCTTTGATATGTTGTAAATACGGATATATTTTCTTCCAGGGTAAAGCCTTTAACAATAATTTTGAAAGCCATTTTTCTACCAATAAGTTCATTAATCTCAATAGGAAAATCGACACTCTTACCCATATACAACAACAAAAATAATAATAATGTAAATTAAACAAAAGTTTGAATGAAAATGTAGAAATGATTAGAATAAATTATGGATTTTATAATATATACCTTTTCATACTTTTCTATCAAATCTGATGCAGAAATGTTTAGAATACTTCTAACATCCCGGTCAAACAGAGGAAGCGTCACTACTCCCACTTGTACTCGAATTTTGAGCATAAAAGTAAGATATTTAACAAATAAATAAAAGAGTACAAATTAGATAAATACAATAATGAAAGAATATTAAATTTCTTATTATACCTGGTTCAACAACTATGACTTGTCCTTTGCACTTGTCCTTTGTATATACCCATGCTTCATTCTCAGCCACATGGTCCAAAACATTGGATTGTTCCTTTGCAAGCATCATTTTTTAAACCTTGCTCTTACAGTTCTTGCAAGCCGGGTAGTATCATTGCTGATTATCTTCAAACATCTTAATTGTGCCAAGAATGATGACATAACTCCCCTATAGTAATAAGCAATGATAGTGAATGAGGAAAATCAAGTATTATTAATTTAAGATTTAATAATATAAATATACCTCATTTAATTTGTGGATGGCATAAATTTGGTAGAAATTATTATTTTTAAGAAAGTCATCATGTACATTATACATGATGGAAGACGTTGTCGCACGAGAACATGAAGAAGCCGATCCACTTTCTTTTTCATTCAAACTGTTTACAAAAGAAAGTCTAAGTATAGTATCAATAAAAAATATATTTAGTTTAATAGTAACATATGCACGCCCTGAAAAGAAAATGAAAAAAATGTTGGATTAAATTATTTCTTATATTAATATTGAAAATGGTAAAGATAAAATATTGTATTAATAAAAGGACCTTGGTGATTCTTCAACTTAGCACATTGAATAATCATTACAAAATTCCCCCGGTGTTTGGATACAAATGAATCAATTTGTTCAACGTAATCTCCCCACAAAGTAGCAAACACTTGTCGTCCCCTAAATGTATATGAATTAAAACAACAATTTTAAACCAATAATAGCAAAAGTCATAAAAGAAACATACCCTAAATCTTCCAATTTCAATGTAATTTTTTTATCCGGTTTATGGTATGCAGGTTCCAGTGGATAACATTGAAAAACATTACCGATGACATCTATAATATACACGATATAAAATGTTAGTATATAATTAGTGTTAGGATGGTCAAATTATATAAAAATATTATAAGATGTAAAATGTGAAATCAAGGTAATGAACTTACCAAAAGAAATAGTGGAAGGGATCGCCTTATCGATAAGATCTTGGAAGTTTGCAAAAGCGAAAGAATTCTTGGGTCCATTAAAATCAATGCACTTGGTTACTTTAGTGGTATATTGAATAAACAATTTGTTTTGAGTATTCACGAACTTCATAACATCATCAACAAATAAACCAAGTGTTGGCTTATCAATGTAAACATCAAGATATTCTATAAGTGCTATTCCTAGTATCACATATGATTGGTCCACAGTGCATTCAATTTTATTTCCCTTTAGAAAACGAACAAATAAATAACTAATAAACAATTATATGATTAAGATAATAGTGTATAACTAATTATATGATAATATGAAATAATTAAATAGTTTTAAAGCAATTCAGTTTAAATACCTCTTCATCCATTAAAATCATTCCGATTTGTCGTGTCTGATGAAGTTTCGACCAAGTTGTTTGTTTCCAAAGTCGGATTATTCGGACCTTAATTGTGTAGTTTTCATTTGAGAGACCTAGATCATTAATCATTGTAATTTTGGTTGGATCCATGAGATGTAAAAGAATATAATAACTTTGATTATTACATGGAAAATTTTGAGAATGATACGCAAAGCAGAATTGAGAATGATAAGTAAAGTAAAATTAGTAGTTGAGCTATGTTATGAACTTATTATGAAATATTTCATATTATGAAGGTGCTTCAAGTGAAACTTATAACAAAGAGGAGTGAAAAAGAAATCAGATGTTGCCTCATCTCATATAGACAATAGAGCTGGCCTTTTCAGAACCCCCAAAATCTGGGGGAGTCCAGAGTGCAACCTCTGTTCATGACTTACCTAGACCACCTTTAGAAGTCCGGAGAACAAAATGTCAATTCTACCGTTGGTAAAAGATTAACCAAGATCACGTACTTTTTAATGGAAGATAAATATGTACAGAACGATTATAGGTTAATGAATGTATATAATTCCATGATTGTATACAGAGGTAAGTAATTGGTTATTAATTCTAAACACATTAACTGTTCACTTAAAACAATAATAAAAAAAACATACAGAAAGAATAAAAAACTTGTATAATGATGGAATGGAATGGTTGATTCATACTCAATTGCTATTAAATTGGAACTTGAAGTGAGTTATAGTTGTAAGAGCAAACAACAAACTTTCAGAAGGGAATGAAATGTTGGATAATCTTGACATGGATGGGCTGATTTGAATAATGGGTTTGGGTCAAAAAAGATTAGTCTTTTATTTGTTTTGTTTATTATTTGAATAAAGGAAATTTGACCAGGTTCAAGGCAAGAAAACATGGTATACTTGGTCTTATAGTGTCCTATTCTAGTGGCTAGGTTTTAGTTTGGTTTTCTATGTTTCCATTGTGTATTTGTAGGCTATTTATAGCCCCTTTTTACTTTTGGATTGAAGAGTGCAGCCTTTTGAATAGAAATCAGTTTCCTGTTTCGTCTTCTTCTTATTTTCGTGTGCAGCAACAACAAAGAACACTTCCTTGTTTTCCTTTTATTTGTTCAGGGGCTGTAGGGTCTGCTCCAACATTTGGTATCAGAGCCCTAGGCTCAACATGTGGGATCTTTGAAGAGGTTCTATGTGAACCTAAGGTTCTATGTGAACCTGTTGCTGTTGCAGTTCTGTGTGAGCCAAAAGCTCTGTGTGAGCCGAGTTCCAAAACAAAAATTTGTGTGATTGGTTTTTTCTTTTTGATATGTGTGAAGAGAAAGCTGTGTGCTGAGAAAGTGTTGTGTGCTGAATTCATGGTCTGGGTGAAGAAGACAGGAACCTGTGTGGTGAAGCTATCTATGTGAAGAAGCTAGTCAAAGTGAGGAAGAAGATCAGAAAACAAAGTTTTGGTGCACCTGCAAGTGTGTGTTGGTGGTTTGAAGAAAGAAAGAAGATCCTAAATAATTCAGATCTGTGTGATCTGTGTGTGTGTGTGATCTGTGTGGTTGGTTCTGTACAAGAAGAAAGGTCAAGTTAAGGAAGATGCCAGCAACAAACCTGGGAGGATCAAGTCAGGTTGTACCCGTGACCACTCAAAGTATCCCGCTGCAATGCCCCAAGTTAACAGCTACAAATTATACAAGTTGGTCGATTATGGTGGAGTCGATCTTACAAGCATACGGCTTATGGGAAGCGGTTAATCCGGAAACTGGAAAAGGGATTGAGGCAAAGAAAAATTTGATGGCAAGAGCATTTGTGTTTCAAACTCTACCTGAAGATATATTGCTTCAAGTGGCTAAGCATAAGGATGCAAAAGATGTGTGGGAAGCGCTTCGTGTGCGGTATTTGGGAGCCGAAAGAGTTCAAAAGGCGAGACTGCAAACACTTAGAACCAAGCTAGAGATGTTGAAGATGAAAGAGGGTGACACGATTGATGAATTTTCGGGAAAACTTAGTGAGATTGCATCCAAATTCAAGAGTCTTGGGTCTAGCTTGGAGGATGAGATAGTGGTAAGAAAACTTCTAAATTCAGTTCCTAAGAAATTTTTACAGATTGTTGCATCTATCGAACAATATTCAGAGATAGAGGACATGTCACTTGAGGAAGCTGTGGGGAGGTTGAAAGCATATGAAGAGAGAATCAAGGTTCTTGATGAAGATGAGAGTGATCAAAATCAAAACAAACTTTTACTGTCAAAAGAGGAATGGGAAGAGAGAACCAAACGTGGTAACTTCAATCAAGATCAATCTGGACAAGGAAGAGGTCGGGGTCAAGGAAGAGGTCGTGGTAGAGGTCGAGATGGTCGGTTCCAAAGTTATGAAGATCGAAGGGAGCAAGGTATGTATCGAGACAAGAGACATATTAAATGCTATAATTGTCAAGAATATGGACATTATGCAGCTGAGTGTCCTAAGAAAGAAATAAAAGAAGAAGAAGCTAATATGATTCAAGATGATGATGAGCCAGCACTGCTTTGAGGAATCAGATTACTGTCAAGATTAAGAGGGTGAGTGTTGGATAATCTTGACATGGATGGGCTGATTTGAATAATGGGTTTGGGTCAAAAAAGATTAGTCTTTTATTTGTTTTGTTTAGTATTTGAATAAAGGAAATTTGACCAGGTTCAAGGCAAGAAAACGTGGTATACTTGGTCTTATAGTGTCCTATTCTAGTGGCTAGGTTTTAGTTTGGTTTTCTATGTTTCCGTTGTGTATTTGTAGGCTATTTATAGCCCCTTTTTACTTTTGGATTGAAGAGTGCCGCCTTTTGAATAGAAATCAGTTTCCTGTTTCCTCTTCTTCTTATTTTCGTGTGTAGCAACAACAAAGAACACTTCCTTGTTTTCCTTTTATTTGTTCAGGGGCTGTAGGGGCTGCTCCAACATGAAATTAGACAGAAGAAGTAACAACAAACAGCCAACAAAACTGTAAAAAATGACGTTTTTGCCCCTTGGTCATAGAGAAATAAGAAATAGTTGGGGACAGAAAACAAAATTTCTATTTTTCACTTTAATCTACAGTAAAAAAAAACCCACAATATTAGTGATTTCTCACAAGAAAAAAATATTGAAAAATTAGATAGAATACATATTAGAAAGGGTTAGTAACCAATCAGAAAATTCATACAAGTAGTTAACTCATAGAAGATATAAATTTAAAAGTTCATTACTATATTACTTGCAAACAACGAACATAATTGTAAAAAATGACGTTTTTCCCCTTGGTCATACAGAAATCATAAATAGTTGGGGACAGAAAACATGTAGAATGCGATTGGTCCTCAAGTATAATACATAAAGTTTGAAATGATAAAAAGAAAGATAAGTTGGGAGTTTTCAGTCTCAATGATGGAGCAACGGAATGGTTGATTCCATTGGAGTAAAAAAAACTTGTGTAATGATGGAATGGAATGTTTGATTCATACTCATTCCTTATGTTTTCTTTTTGAGTCGCCATCAAGTACAGCCATCAAAAGCAAAAACAGACAGAAAGAAAACAATATATAATGATACACAGGTAAATAATTGCTTATGAAATCTAAACACATAAACTGTTCACTTAAAACAATAATGACATGATTTGCAAAATAACTCATCATTAACTCAAAAGACTTTGCTATCCTGATCTAGAAAATCACGTATTAGACTGTGTGATGATGCAGAGCTTTGGAACATGATGCTGTAAACTCAAACTTTGAAGAGATAGTTATAACAGACGAATTGAAATGTAGTTATACATAGTTTATAAAAATTATTTTGGAAAGGATATCAAAGTTCGATGTGAAAAGATACAGTATTCAAAATATTAGCTATTAATGAAAGGGATTGCCGTGAATTTCAAAGGGATTTCCGAAATTGTCTTTGAAATTTAGGATGGTTTATTTTTGAATGTAATACATTTTTAATACATTCATTGATTTCTTACCAGACACTTTAATGATATATTTAGCTTTCTTTAAATATCTTTAAAATGTAGTAAACATTTATATTTTTTAGATTAATAAAAAAGCCAAAAAACCACAATTTGCCAAGTGGAATTCAAGCTTCTCGAGCGCAAAAATTATGTCAACATTACAACTTATCTTTGATATGTTGTAACTACGGACATATTTTCTTCCAGAGGCAAAGCCTTTAACAATAATTTTGAAAGCCATTTTTCTACCAATAAGTTCATTAATCTCAACAGGAAAATCAACACTCTTACCCATCTACAAAAAAAAAATGTAAACAAAACAAAAGTTAGAATGAAAATGTAGAAATGATTAGAATAAATTATAGATTTTATAATATATATACCTTTTCATACCTTTCTATCAAATCTGATGTAAAAATGTTTATAATACTTCTAACATCCCGGTCAAACAGAGTTAGCGTCACTACTCCCACGACGTGGCAATGTGAGGCCATGACGTGGCAATGTGAGGCCATGACGTGGTGACCTATCCACCTGACTGGACCGTTGACTTTGACCATGATTTTGACCAAGTGTGACCTAGGGATATTTTAGTTTAACATGTTTCAAGTACTTCCGGTTCTAAGGGGAAGGGCTCGGGTTGATCGCATTGCACGCATCCATGATTTTTGCATGTTAACTGTGATGTAAATCTGGATGATTGTCGTTATACATTGATTTTTCATATTATGGTTATCTATAAACAATGAATGGTTGGTGGTTTTTATCTAATCTAAAAATGAAATTTTTAGTTATGAATTTTGGGACGTTATAAGTTGATATCAGAGCCTTGGTTTGAGGGATACAAGCATACCCTCGGGTGTGTCGGAACTCGAATTGAGGATTTGGAAAGTTTTTTTTTAATAAAAGGAAACGGTTTTTCTAAGAGGTTTCGAATGAAAGAAAGGGGTGTGGTGCATGCAATTGATCGAGCTCGAGTAAGTTTTCCCAAAATACCCATACATGGTTTGTGTGATACTTGGAATTAAGAATCTGTGAATCTCATGCTAGATTAGGGCTAAGGATCTGCTTAGGATTGCATGATAGAATGCTAGGAGAGATGCCTTTATTTGCCTACTGTATGAGCTTGTAGACTTGCATGCTAGTACTGATCAATCAATGATATGATTGTATGTTTAGGTTATTCTTTGTTTTTGATTACTCAATGCTCGAATGCTGCTTGCTTTGTGATTTTAGGAGTTCCCATTGACATCAACTAACTAGTAAGCAAATATGCTAAGTTACATATTATCGAGATTAGATAAATTCAAAAGGTTAGGTTTAATTCTATTGCGCAGCTCTTGTTTGAGTCCAACCGTTATAGTGTGAGAAGGATCCGATTACGAGCAGGCGATGGTTAGTGGATGTCACGAATGCTTTCCGCACTAGCTGTTGTCCTAAGGGGGAAAAGGTCAGACTTGCATCCTACCTTCTGAAATACAGAGCACGAGACTGGTAGGAGGTGGTTGGTCATGCCTTGGGAGGCAAGGTTGTTGAGTCGATGACTTGTGAGTATTTTGTGACGAGTTTTTGGACAGAGTTTGCACCTGTGATTGAGGTCCAACAGTTGGCAAGGGAGTTTCAGGACCTTCGCCACACTACTGAGACAGTGGCGGAGATCACCGTTATGTTCCGTGAGAGAGCATTGCTAGTTTCATAGTATGTGGAAGACGAGGATATGAAGAAGGCGATTCATCATGATATGATGAGGAGCGATATCAGGCAGTTTGTGAGTATATCCAGTTGCACATTGGAGGATATGGTGGAGCGAGCCAGAGAGAGGGTGATTGACCCGGAGATGGAGAGGAAGAGGAAGACAGATCAGGCTCAGGGTTTTGAGGATTCGGGCAAGAGGCCCAAGGTGTTTTATTCAAGATCAAGGGGCCAGCAGGGCTAGGGCCGCTACGACAAGACGCACAATGGAGCTTGCAGGGTGGGTGGTTCTGGCTGCTTCAAGTGCGATAGGACGAGATTTTCGATGCTCCGGGGGAGTTGGATTGTCTATTAGAGGTTGAGATTGTTGATGATCGTCATGTGCGAGTATTGAGGGTTCATTGGGGTTGTGTATTGGAGTTGTTCAGTGAGCGGTATCTGATTGATTTTGTTCCTATTCCTCTGCGTGAGAGCACAATTATTGTGAGGATGGATTGGATGAGCCCCAATAGGGGAGAGCTAGTGATTCAGGGAGAGCGTGTTCGGCGTGGGCCGACTCTATGTTCAACAGCTAGGGCCAGGCGCTATCTACAACAGAGATGTTCTGGGTTTGTGGCTTATGTGATGGATACTCAGGAGAAGGGTAAGACGGTGATGGATGATGTACCGATTGTTCGGGAATACCCGGATGTGTTCCCGAAGGATTTTCCTAGAGTGCCTCCGGAGAGACAGGTGGAGTTTTGGATTGACTTGGTTCCAGGTGCGGCTCCGATAGCCAAAGCACCTTATCGGTTAGCACCTCCTGAGATACAAGAGTTGTCTACACAACTGCAGGAGTTGTTAGACAAGGGATTTATTCGGCCAAGTAGTTCGCAATGGGGAGCGTTGATCTTGTTCATGAAGAAGAAGGATGGGTCGCATCAGATGTGTGTAGACTACCGAGAGCTGAATAAGCTAACGGTGAAGAACCGTTATCCACTCCCGAGGATTGACGATTTATTTGACCAGCTTTAGGGTGCATCTTGGTTTTCCAAGATTGATCTGTGTTTGTGTTATCATCAGATGATGGTAAGAGAGGAGGATACGCAGAGGATGGCCTTCCGGGCTCGTTATGGTCATTACGTGTTCGTGGTGATGCCCTTCGGGATTACAATTGCTCCATCCGAATTCATGGATCTCGTAAATCGCATATGCATGCCTATACTGGATCGGTTAGTGATTGTATTTATTGATGACATCCTGATTTTTCCAAGTCCCAGGAGTAGCATGAGGAGCATTTGAGGGAGGTATTGGACGCTCTAAGGAGGGAGAGGTTGTATGCAAAGTTCTCCAAGTGTGAGTTCTGGTTGCGCGAGGTGCAGTTTCTAGGGCACCTTGTCAACCAGAATGGTATTCTGGTCGACCCGGCTAAGGTCGAGGTGGTGATGAGGTGGGAAGTTTCGAGGTCTCCATACGAGATTCATAGTTTCCTTGGATTGGCAGGTTACTATCGGAGATTCATTCAAGATTTATCCAAGATAGCAGTTCCTTTGACCAGGATGACGAAGAAGACTGCCACTTTTCATTGGGGGTCTTAGCAACAGTCATCTTTCGAGACTCTGAGGCAGAGATTGTGTGAGGCGCCGATTCTGACCCTGTCGGAGGGTATTGAGGATTTTGTGGTGTACTGTGATGCATCAATCATCGGTTTGGGTGCAGTATTAATGCAACAGGGTAATGTGATTGCTTACACTTCGAGGCAGCTGAAGCCACATGAAACGAATTATCCCACACACGATTTAGAGTTGGGGGCTGTGGTGTTCGCCCTCAAGATCTGGCGACATCATTACCTCTATGGGGTTCACTATACTATTTACATGGACCATAAGAGTCTGAGGTATTTGATGGATCAGCCGAATCTAAACACGAGGCAGCGTAGATGGTTGGACGTGGTGTAGGACTATGATTGTGAGATCCTTTATCACACGAGAAAGGCCAACGTGGTGGCTGATGCTCTCAGCCGCAAGGCGGTTACTGCCCTGATCAGGGATGTATGTTTGAGGACGACCATAATTACCCCACTGTTATAGAAATCAGAGAGGCTTAGGTTGAGGCTATGAAGGAAGAGCATCGGAAGAGTGAGCGCATAGTGGGCTAGGTGGCTTCCTTCGATTATGATAGTCGGGGATTGTTGACCCTTCATCGGAGGGTGTGGGTTCCATACTGGGGTGGTGCGCGTTAGGTTCTGATCGAGGAGGTGCACAAGTCGACATTCTCTATTCACCCCGGAGCAACAAATATGTATAGAGATATCTGGCCTGATTATTGGTGGCCATGTATGAAGCGTGACATGGCCTGGTATGTGGAGAGGTGCCAGAATTATAGGAAGTCAAGACCGAGCATCAGCAACCCCATGGCAAGATAGAGCCGTTGGGTATTCCCGTTTGGAAATGGGAAGGGATTACGATGAATTTTATCACCAAACTGCCTAGGACGGTGCACAGAGTGGACTTGATATGGGTCATCATGGACCGATTGACCAAGCGCGCGCATTTTATTACAATTCAGGAGAGCATATCGGTAGAGAAGCTGGCCGATATCTATCTTCAGGAGGTGGTGGCACGACATGGGGTGTCAGTTTCTATGGTCTCTAGTAGGGATGTTCGGTTTACTTCCAGGTTCTGGAAGAGATTCCATGAGGAGTTGGGTACTCGTCTGCACTTTAGCACATCTTTCCACCCGATGAATGATGGACAGAGTGAGCGGACAATCCAAAAATTGGAGGACATGTTGCGGGCATGTGTAATGGATTTTGGCAGTAGTGGGATATGTATCTTCCTTTGTAGGAATTTTCGTATAACAATAGTTACCATGACAACGTTGATCGACCTCCTTTTGAGATGCTCTATGGGAGAAAGTGTAGGACCCTGATATGTTAGGGTGAGGTTGGTCATCGGGTTATGGGGAGTACCGATGTGGTACTCAAGACGACGAAATTGATTTAGCAGGTCCGCGGTAGAATTCAGACAACACAGTGCCGACAGAAGAGCTACACAGATAGACGTCGGTCGGAATTGGAGTTCTAGGCTGGGGACATGGTACTCCTGAAGGTGTCACCTTGGAAAGGTGTCATTCGATTCAGGAAGCGGGGCAAGCTAGGCCCCAAGTATATTGGTCCTTTCAGGGTCTTAGCCCGAGTGGGCAGGGTGACGCATCATTTGGATCTGCCGGAGGAGCTCAGTCAGATTCATAGCACTTTTCATGTCTCTCAGCTGCGGAAGTGTTTCATTGATGATTCCGTATTGGTTCCATTAGAGGACATTCAGGTGGATGATCGAATGAATTATATAGTGAGACCAGTAGCGATCCTCGATAGGAGGACGAAGACCTTGCGGGACAAGGTGGTGGATCTCATGAAGGTGCGGTGGCAGCATCGAAAGTGTTCAGAATGGATGTAGGAACCGGAGGAGGAGATGACAGAGAACTACCCCGAGTTGTTTGAGGTGGCGGACTTCAAGGACGATGTCTAATTCAAGTGGTGGAGAGTTGTAACAACCGGTTTCTCTAAGTTAAAATCTTTATAAATAATTTTTGAGTTTTAGTTGACCACGACGTGGTGAAGGCTCACCACGACGTGGCTATGCTAGAATGTTCGCGGGACTTTAATGAGTCCCCACGACGTGGAAATGTTGGCCACGATGTGCCAAGCAGCTGAACGTTTAACCCTAATTTCTTGGGTATTTAAAGGAAAGAGGGAGGTTACGGTTGCCCACCATCGACCTCCATCACTCTTAAACCTATGAGTTCGTAACCCTAATCTCCTTTGAAACTTTTTAGCTCATTTGGGCGTTTTTGGGTGGTTTTTAGTTCCTTCTTGAAGAAAAAGACTCCATTGGTGTATTGTTGGAGCAAGTAAGCTTCTTTCCATCATTTTGTGTTGTTGATGGACCTTTGTAGGCTGTCAAGCATCTACCTTTCTCTTTCAAGCATGCCAGATCTAGGTTTTTTTTTCCTATTTCTTCATGTTGGGTTGAGTGGAATGCATGAAGTCCATAAAGTTGGCAATTTATGGATTATTAAGGCCCCCTTGCTATCATATGTTTCAGATATGGAGTTTAATGCTATTTTGAGTTCCATGCATGATATTTTTAGTATTATTGCTTCATTTTGACCTAAATTGGGATCTAGACTTGTTTTGGGCATGCATGTTTGAAAAAGCAATGATCTTTGGAATATTTTGGAAATTAGTAAGGATTCTAGAAGGTTGGAGGGAATGGGATTAACATATTAAGGGCTAGATCTCTTAAGCTGCTGGAACCCAGTTCTCACGAAGTGGCGTTTGGATGCCACGATGTGGCGACTGGGGAAGACCGAATATTTTTTCGTGAAGCACCCACGACGTGGCAATGTGAGGCCACGACGTGGTGACCTGTCCATCTGACGTGGGCCGTTGACTTTGACCATGATTTTGACCAAGTGTGACCTAGGGATATTTTGGGTATTTTGAGCAGTAGTTTGACACTATGTCCTTGGTTGATGTATAGATGACTTGTAGAGTCAGCAGTTGGAGCTGTGATCTGTTCAACTATCTTTTTAGTGGATTGAGGTGAGTCTCCTCACAGTACTTGCTTGTCGAAGGAACCAATGTTGTCCCATTAGATTATGTTATATTATGTTAGTTGTCTTTTTGACTCTTGTATGTGTTGTCTATGTATGTATGTATACTGGGCGGGGCCGATGCCCGACGGGGCCTGATGAATGTACCGAGCGGGGCCCAATATATGTATGTATGCATGATATGTATGGTATGAGGTATTTTGGGGAACTCATTAAGATTTGTGCTTACGGTTTTTGTTTAACATGTTTCAGGTACTTCGGGTTCCAAGGGGAAGGTCTTGGGTTGATCGCGTCGCTCGCACCCATGATTTCTGCATGTTGACTCTGATGTATTTCTGGATGATTGTCGTTATACTTTGATTTTTACATTATGGTTTTCTGTAAACAATGAATGGTTGGTGGTTTTTATCGAATCTAAAAATAAAACTTTTCGTTATGAATTTTGGGACGTTACAATGTATATATATATATATATATATATATATATATATATATATATATATATATATATATATATATATATCAACAACAATTTATTGATAATGAAAGAAAAGGGTAGGTCACGTCGAACCCTCCCCATGGCCATCACATTAGACTAAAGAGAGTGGTGCCACAATTGTCACGGTACACTTAGGCGTCACGTTAGATTTGTCACACTGCAGCAAAAGTTTGTCATTTACAAGGTGTGGGTTGTCACGCTTGCCATGCTTAATTTGTTTTTTATATATTACATTTAAATTAAAAAATTCAATATAAACATAATCTTTTAATAAACTCTTAATTTCATTAACTTGAAATGTTAGACTATAAAAAAAGATAACATACTTGAAATTAAAATAACATACAACACAACTACAAATTAAAACACACAACATAACTAGAAACTAAAACACACAAATCACTAGAACTTTATTGACAATGGGCTTAAAGTGGACAACATTTCTCAATCCTCCTCACAATTTGCCAAAACTCAACAATTCGGAAGTGTTTTTCAGTTTCAACACGGTAAGCCTCAAGAGCATTCATCAGCAAAGTATATTAATTTTCACAATTTTAGGCTTTATGCATCACCCTATGTTGTGATATGTCGGAGATGCTAGGATTGAGATCAAGGGTGGGTGTCGAGGTGGTTCCTTCTCCTGATATCATAGTACAAAGAAAAGAGATGATAGCTAGAATTGATTCCGAGAGAAGATAGAGAATCTCTGAGAGAAAAAGAGTCTAGTCCCTTTATCCGTGGGGAAGAAGGGTTCTTTTATAACTGATCGAGAGGAACGTGCCTCCTAACTGATTCTGTTGAGCCTTCCCTTGTGAGACGAGACATGGCGGATCCGTATTGAAGGATCCTCCATCATATATTTCTATCTCGTTCCCTCATTGGCTAGAGGGGAATCTTTGATATAATGATGATTGTGGCTGTCGTTAGATAGGCAAGTGGATCTCTCTGATTGGATCCACATTTGTAGGGGTATTTCTCCTGGGGAGAAGAGGGTAAGGCACAATTATGCCCCTTAACCGCCATACCAGTGAGTTCATACAGGCGGAGGCCCGACCTTGGCCTCAGAATGGGTATCACCAGACTCTAACTAGGCTAAGCTTGACGCTAGTTTGACTTTTCTTCTTTAACGTTTTTCCTGAGGGATACGTTAACAAGTCCCTTTGGCTTTTAGGCGTATGTGTTAGCTGTTGGATAAGGTGTCTAAGTCCATAACTATTTCTGGTATGTACTTGACCCGACCCGGCATGGTCCATTTGGGTTGCATGGCACCATGCAATTGGATAAACTAAAATGAGAGAAATAACACTTATGGTTTATTAATATATTATAAGTTCTAACATATTAATAATATTATTTAATTAGTTTGATCAAGAATTAATTTAGAATTAATTAAGTGATCAAAAGATAACTAATTAAATATATGGGTAGATTATGTAAATCTTCCATATCTTATATAGTGGGCTAAGAGGCTCCATGGATTATCAAGTTGGGTTCCACCCATAGGATGCTCCATGGGAGTTACAAACCCATGGGTCATGGAAATGAAGAGTCATGACACATTAGGGTTTACATGGTGTAACCCTAGATGTGTCAACACTATATAAGAAACCTATTCTCCACTAAAATAGGCTACACTAAGAAACAAGAGGGCTAGAGCCGATTTTGCAAGTGTAAGATTCTCTCAAAAGTTTACTCCAAAAGCATTTGGTGTTGTGTGAAGCATTTGAGGCATCACACTTGGGGTGCTAGGCTCACAAGGTTTCAAGGATCATAAGCAACAACAAGGTAAGTTATTCTATCTTTCATGCAAGTTAAAATTTGTTCCCCATGTATGCTAGATAGGAATATAACCTTGGAATTCAACTTTGCATGATAATTAGACAAACATAGATCCAAGGTTATTAGGGTTGCATGTACACTTAGGAAGTGTTAGAATGCTCAAAACCCATCAGTGGTATCAGAGCCTAGGTTTGTTTGTTGTTTTTTTTTGTGCAAACTGCTTGAAAAAAATTGTTTTTCTGTTTTCTGCTCGTATGAAAGTTTGCACATTTGTTGCTGGAAATGGACTAGAAACATTACCCTAAACTGTTTTGATGTTTTAAAACTTGTTTTAGATGGTGTAATGTTTATGCTAATCCATTTACAATGGCAATTATCAAAATTACAAGTTTTTTTAAGTGTAATTTTTGATTCTTGAAAGTGTTCATATTCATGTTCTTGAACTTATGAAGATTAGATGATCATAGGAATTGTTTGTAACCTTCATGGTAGTTTAATTCATGATCATAATGTGTTTTAATGGAGTCCATAACTTGTTCTCAAGTTATGGAAAACCAAAAGTCTCACTTTTATTAAAGCCATTAAAAGAACACAAGAGTTATAAAAATGAAGAGTCTTCATTTTTATTACTCAATTAATTCATAAGTTATAAGAAATGAAAAGTTTTTTGAAGTTTACAAAACTTGCCCTCAAGTTTTGGAACAAGTAAAGTCTTGATTAAAACTTTAGTTCCAACCCTTAGAATTTTAAAAGTTAAAATTCAACCCTTATACTTTATAATATTATAAGTTACTAATATATATATATATATATATATATATATATATATATATATATATATATATATATATATATATATATATATATATATATATATATATATATATATATATATATATATGTATAAGATCAAGTCGTCTTACCGCTAGTACGCCTCATTCACGAAGCCGGTCTATAAGGGGGGTATAAGGTTGTTGCCTATAAAATGGCAACTTAATGGGTGTCCACTCTCACCCACCGCTTCCTTGATCGGTGGAGGGTCGTTAGCCGAACGGGTAGGACAAGGACTTATAAATTCTCATTAAAAGTATGATGAATATTATAAAGTAACTAAATGCTTTTATTAAATTCCCAATTTTAGTTACTTTAGGAAAAATGTGAATAAGGTGCTAATCCATGAAATTACACTTTACACTTTGTTTAAGTCGTTGGTGGAGCGTGTGTGGTTAACCGACACACTAACTTGGACTTAACAAGGTAGGTAAAGGGTGACTTAAGGTTTACCATAACATCGGTGGAGCGTGTGTGGTTTACCGGCACATCGATTGAGTGATAAACTTTGAGGGTACCAAGTGATTTGCATGGTTACTTCACACCTCGTTTTGTGATCCTCGGTATCCCAGCCACAAAACTTAGAGGGCACACTCGAGATTGAAACATGCCTTTGAAAAGTTCATTGAATCTCAAAAGAATCAAGGAATTTCTAAGAACCAATTAAAAACCTAATATTTATATTTCGTTTTTCATGGTGGAAATTGGTGAATCGTCATTCACCTACCTTTCAAATATGTTATAGCTTGGATTACGGCATACCTCTTCTAAGTTATAATATATTGTGATTGGATCCTAGCCTTAATATTACATTTGGGTGTTTTATTAAGGACTCTCTTAATATCTAAACTAATCTTGTCCTCTTCTTTCAGATGTCTTCAAACAATGCTGCTTCCGGCTCTAATCCTAATGGCTCCTTTACCCTTATGAACTTGTGTGGGAAAGTCACTTTTGATGGATCCAACTTCGATGAATGGACCATAAACATCAGGATGATTACCCGCTACGAGGACAAAGAATATGTCCTTGACAAGGAGCTTAAGGAGATTGATGAGACCACTGCAACTCCCCAGGAGATCGCTGACTTCCGGGTACATGAAAGGGATGCTACAAAAGTGGCATGCATCATGTTGGCCACCATGACAACGGAACTCCAAAAGTCCTATGAGGACTTCTACCCTTTTGAAATGCACCAAGATCTGATGGAAAGATACCATCAAAGTGCACGACAAGAGAGGTATGAAATCATATGCTCTATCATAACAACCATGATGAAGGACGGGGAATCCGTCACGAGCCACATGCAGAAAATGCAAAGGTATGTGGATCGGTTGCTGAAGCTTAATGTGAACTTCCCTGAGGAGCTTGCAATATATATCATTTTGCACTCCTTACCATCGTGCTATGATCAATTCCGCATGACATATCACATGAATAAGGAAGAGGTCACACTCAGCAAACTTCAGGGACTCCTCAAGACCGCAGAAACAGGTCTTAAGGGTAAGTCGGTTGTTAACACTCCTACTCCAAACTCCCCCCCCCCCCGGTTTTGGCAATCGGGAAAGGTTGAGGGAAGAAGAGGAAGAGCTCTTCGAAGGGTACCAAGGCTAGGACCCTTGATGGCTCTTCTTCAAGTGGAACCAAGAAAGGTTTCGTCACTCCTTCTTCTGACCCTAAAGAGGCTGAATGCTTCTATTGCCATGAAAAGTCACATTGGAAGCGGAACTGCCCAAAGTACCAGCAAGATGTGAAGGATGGGAAAGTTAAACCCAACCATGCAGGTATTTACACTATCTTATCTAATAACTCACCCCATTCTAACTCTTGGGTCCTTGATACCGGTTGTGGTATTCATATCTGTTCTGATTTGCAGGGACTAAGAAGAAGTGAGAATGTGGAGCATGGAAGAATAAACTTAATCATGGGGAATAGGAAAGCTTTACCTGTCACCAAGATTGGAGTTTATACTTTATCGCTAAGTAGTGGGTTTAGTTTAGATTTGAATAAATGTTCTTATTCGCCAGAAATGGCAAGAAATATTATTTCCTTTCATGCATTGTATAAACAAGGTTTCACCTTTTCATTTGATAATGAAGTTGGTTCGATTAATGCTTTCTTTAATAATGTTCTTTATTTTAAAGCATTACCTTGTGATGGTGTGTATGAAACTGTATCTGTGGTTGATAACTTAGGAAATAATGTATTGTGTATTGATTCTGTTAATAATAATAACTTGGATAAAGCATCATTATGGCATTGTCGTCTTGGACATATAAGCAAGAAACGCATAGGCCAACTCCAAAAGGATGGAGTCTTGGAGTCATTTGACCTAAAGTCAGATGATAGTTGCGAATCATGCTTACTTGGAAAAAATGACAAAGTCACCCTTCACAGGTTCTTGTGAGAGGGGTGAAGGTTTGTTGGATCTTATACACACGGATGTGTGTTGACCCTTCAAACATGCCACAAGGGATGCTAATCGTTATTATTTGACTTTTACTGATGATTACAGTAGATATGGATATGTCTACTTAATTAAGCATAAGTCAGAGACTTTTGAAAGGTTTAAAGAATTTAAACAGGAAGTCGAGAATCAATTGGGCAGGAACATTAAGATGCTTCGATCCGATCGAGGTGGTGAGTATCTTAGTTCAGAGTTCCTCGACTATCTTAGGGAATGTGGGATTGTCTCACAATTGACACCTCCCAGGACACCGCAGTTGAATGGTGTAGCTGAGAGGCGTAATCGAACCTTGTTGGATATGGTTCGTTCCATGATGAGTCGAGCTTCGCTACCAATCTCATTTTGGGGGTATGCCTTAGAGACTGCCGCCCATATCCTTAATCTAGTTCCCACAAAGAAAGTTGCCAAAACTCCTCATGAGATGTGGACTGGTAAAGTACCCAAACTAGACCACATTAAGATTTGGGGTTGTAAGGCTTTCATGAGACGCGAGACTCGTGATAAGCTCGAACCTCGAAGCGAGAGGTGTATTTTCATCGGCTACCCACAACAATCCTTTGGTTACCTCTTCTACAGACCTAGTGAAAATGTGGTCTTTGTAGCTAGGAGGGCGTTCTTTCGAGAGAGAGAGTTCATAAGCCAAGGAGACAGTGGGAGGCAAGTTGACCTTGAAGAAATTCAAGAGTCAAGTGGTGAAGGAACTTCAAACCCTAGCACTCAACTTGAGGAGGAAACTCCTGTTGAGCTAATTGACAAGTCTGTACCTCTGAGGCGTTCCACAAGGGTTAGGAATGCACCTGAGCATTACTATGGATTCCATATTACTGTGGAAGGTGATACACTTATCAGTGATGAGACACTGATAGGTCTGGATGAACCTAACAGTTACGCGGAAGCCATGGCAGGCCCTGGGTCAGCCAAGTGGAAAGAGGCAATGGACAGCGAGATACAGTCCATGTATGACAATCAAGTTTGGAACTTGGTTGAGAATGTACCAGGTCGTAAGACTGTAGGGTGCAAATGGATCTTCAAGAAGAAGACCGACATGGATGGTAATGTACACACTTATAAGGCACGACTGGTTGCAAAGGGTTTCTTACAAACTCCGGGAGTTGATTATGATGAGATATGGCAAATAGATGTCAAAACCGCTTTCCTTAATGGAAAGTTGGCTGAGGATGTTTACATGAGTCAGCCAGAGGGTTTTGTCAATACAGAGTACCCTAATAGAATGTGTAAGCTTGATAAATCCATTTATGGGTTAAAGCAAGCACCTCGCAGATGGAATCTTTGCTTTGATGAGAAAGTCAAAGAATTTGGCTTTTCTAGGAGTGAAGATGAATCTTGTGTATATGTCAAGGCTAGTGGGAGTATAGTTAGTTTTTTGGTATTGTATGTGGATGACATACTACTCATAGGAAATGACATCCCAACTCTGCAGGAAGTTAAGTCCTGGCTTGGGAAGTGTTTCTCTATGAAGGACCTAGGAGAAGCTGCCTATATTCTAGGGATAAGGATCTTGAGAGACCGGAGTAAAAGACTAATTGGACTTAGTCAGAGTACCTACTTGGATAAGGTGCTGAAGAGATTCGGCATACAGGACTCCAAGAAAGGAGAGTTACCCATCCAGAGTAACGCCAGATTGAGTAAGACACAAAGCCCTAGTACTGAGGCTGAGATAGTAGAAATGAGTCGAATACCTTATGCTTCGGCTGTAAGATCGATCATGTATGCTATGATGTGTACTCGACCTGATGTAGCCTTTGCTTTGAGCATGGTTAGCAGGTATCAGGGGAACCCTGGCAAGGCACACTGGACTGCGATAAAGAATATCCTCAAGTACCTACGGAGGACTAAGGACTGGGTCCTTACCCTCGGTGGGAGTGAAGACTTGAGAGTTGTAGGGTATAGTGATGCTAGCTTTCAGACTGATAGGGATAATTTCCGCTCTCAGTCAGGCTGGGTCTTTACCTTAAACGGAGGAGCAATTTCTTGGAAGAATTCCAAGCAAGAGACAGTGGCTGATTCAACTTGCGAATCAGAGTATATAGCAGCTAGCGAGGCAGCAAAGGAGGCGATATGGCTGAAGAACTTCATTGGAGACCTTGGAGTTGTACCAGCTATTAAAGAGCCAATGGAAATTTTCTGTGATAGTGAAAGTGCAGTTCCCTTAGCCAAGGAACCAAGGGATCACGGGAGATCCAGACAGATCGACAGAAAATACCATTTCATCAGACATCGAATAGAAGAAGGACTCCTCGTGGCAAAGAGGGTATCATCGGATGAGAATCCAGCAGATCCCCTCACGAAGGGACTGACTCGGGTTAAGCATCTCCAGCATGCTCGGAGCATAGGGCTGAAGGATGATATTAGATTTAGTAGTTAGATAACCTTGAAATTTGTAAAGTGTAATTGACATTAGATGATGAATAAAAGGTGTTTTATTTATGAGTAAAGTGTTGCTATCTCTTGTCGATCGTTTACTATATTTCTTTTGCATGTTTTGACTTCCAGAATAATTATGTTTGGTATATCATATTATTCGAACCTCCACAGTCGGTCATATGTCGGAAGTAGGTATGAATCAAGACTGTCATGATTGGTTGCAGAGGTCTAAGTTGTTGGACATGGCTACAACACTCATGAGTGCTCATAAGTTCTAAGCATTGGACTCAACCCACACTCACTGGAATCACTTCATGGAATTTATCTCGAGTGATCGTGAGACGGTAATATCATATAAGTCTTCAAACCTAGATATATGATTTGTTACTTATGAGTTGGTTATGCATTGATTGTACGAAAACGCATTGGTAACTCGATGTTATAAAACGTGCTTTTGTGTATAATTCAATGAGTGGTAGAACAAACATATGAGTCGAAGTTTATCAGTTCCTTCTTGGATTAGAAGCTGATATCTAGGCCCCTCGATGATTTTGTTTTGACCTATGTACCGGGCCCGATCAGAACTAAGTTGATGTGTTCAATTAAGTTCTTTGTCAAACAAATCGGAAATCGGGAAACAAACTGTTGGACAATAAGTAAGACATTGTTCCATGTATTTGTCCGACTGATATCTAGAACAGAGGATTATATGATCACTTATCTTAAATGGCGTATCATCATCTTCTCAGTTCCGAGAGACCTTGAAAGAGCTACTATTGCCGATCGGTTCCTGAAGTCTTGCAGTTATAGTTATTAGACTTATCCAAATGGGAGACTGTTGGATAAGGTGTCTAAGTCCATAACTATTTCTGGTATGTACTTGACCCGACCCGACATGGTCCATTTGGGTTGCATGGCACCATGCAATTGGATAAACTAAAATGAGAGAAATAACACTTATGGTTTATTAATATATTATAAGTTCTAATATATTAATAATATTATTTAATTAGTTTGATCAAGAATTAATTTAGAATTAATTAAGTGATCAAAAGATAACTAATTAAATATATGGGTAGATTATGTAAATCTTCCATATCTTATATAGTGGGCTAAGAGGCTCCATGGATTATCAAGTTGGGTTCCACCCATAGGATGCTCCATGGGAGTTACAAACCCATGGGTCATGGAAATGAAGAGTCATGACACATTAGGGTTTACATGGTGTAACCCTAGATGTGTCAACACTATATAAGAAACCCATTCTCCACCAAAATAGGCTACACTAAGAAACAAGAGGGTTAGATCCGATTTTGCAAGTGTAAGATTCTCTCAAAAGTTTACTCCAAAAGCATTTGGTGTTGTGTGAAGCATTTGAGGCATCACACTTGGGGTGCTAGGCTCACAAGGTTTCAAGGATCATAAGCAACAACAAGGTAAGTTATTCTATCTTTCATGCAAGTTAAAATTTGTTCCCCATGTATGCTAGATAGGAATAAAACCTTGGAATTCAACTTTGCATGATAATTAGACAAACATAGATCCAAGGTTATTAGGGTTGCATGTACACTTAGGAAGTGTTAGAATGCTCAAAACCCATCATTAGCTTGGTAGCGTCACCGTTCGAGCCTACATTACAACACGTGTATGTCTAAGATTATTTATGGCATTCGACAGACTTAGACAACGCCGTCGATATGTGTCATATCCATCATGAGACGGTTCGTGACACCTGTTTTACCTTTAAAAATTCCCCTTTACTCAAGACCTTTCACCTTTGCCTTCTTTTCTTGCTTTCGTTGTAGTGACTCAGGCATTTTGTGATTTTCTCTTTTTCATCACTCATCCGTTCTTAACGATGGATCGTTACGGCAGAGTCCCTACCGTAGTGGAATTTCGACTACTACAAGAACAATTTGGTTTCTTGCCAGAGCATGGCGTGATGATTCCGGCGAAGGGATCATCAATCTATGACTGCCCTCGAGGGAAAGTGGGGGTTCCTGTTCCTCTGTTCGAAGCGGGGTTACGCCTGCCAATGTCTGACTTCTTTGATATGATTGTGCACCACTACGACTTTTCTGTGGACAAATTAACCCCAAGTATCGTCAATAAGATCGCAGGCTTCAAACTGATATGTCGGTCCCTGGGTTGTATTCCCACTTGTTGGGTCTTCAGTTACTTCTTTTATGCATCTACGAACTCTGGCGTCCGCACACTGGTGAAAAGGCGGGGCATTCGTCAGTTGATCTCTGAGAAAGATAATCCGCAATAAAAATTGGCAGAGACAATGGCTCTGGGTCAACCAAAACCTTGTGGGGCACGGGTTTCGTGAAACCCGAAACTTTCCTGACCGTCTTCCCAAGCTATTTAGGGATAACCTAGTTCTTGGCAAACGGTTGGGAAACATTACTGTCGTTGTCGTCGGGGATAACTGGAAAGATTTCATCCTTGCCGCAGCCGGCATGAGTGCTGCCTGGAGGGTACGTGGGAAGATGGAGCAATTATTCATCGTGAGAGATGGTATTCGCTCATCTCCTTCTCCCCCTTTTTTTTACAAGAATAAGAATAAAGTATTTTATTGGTCTGTCAGTTCTCATGCTTGGTGTTTGTGTTTGCAGGTGCCGAAGTCGAGATTTCCTTGGAGATGGCCTTGCGTGGCCATTATCGGGGTAAGCTTTGTCACCAGGAGATTAACCTTGTGAAGACTCTTCCCCCTCCCGTATATGAAAAACGTATACGGGAGCTTGCTGGATTGCTCCCGGAAGAAGGGGGAAATGTTGGTTCTAGCGGACCTGCCTCATCTTCTCAACCGGGTGTTGGGGCTACTTTCCCAGCCCATTCTCCTGCCTCTACTTCTGTCGATATTCCTATAGTGGGTCAAGCAGGATAAAGTACTACTCCTATCTGGAGAAAACAAAGTGCGCGCGTGGTGCTGTCGTCGGACGAAGAGATCGAATCTGATGACGTGGGCCTCCGTCCTCGTAAGAGGCAAAACACAGTATCCGTGCCTAAGCTTCTTGTCGGTATTGGGGATGTTCTTGGTGATGGACTTTCTGCATCCGGGGCAGAAAGAGATAATAGTGGTGCCCAGTTCTTCAAAGACATCGCCTTCTCCATTTATTGACTCGCTCACGGCTGATCCCGGTGCCTGTTCTGTCCTTGGAGGTGCATTGGGTGTGTAAGGAGGCTTTCCTTCATCGGACATAACTTACATGGTTGAAAAAACGAGCACTGCGTCCCATCCCTTGGCTTCCGAAGCTTACGTTCCAGGCTGGGCGATTACTAAAGACTCATTACTTTCGGAAGACATTGTTGCTCAGGAGTGGAGTTACTGTGTCCATCCTTCGGCCACAATGAAGTTTCTTGCGGTACAACCGGGTGCACGCATGGCCGACGACCTTCGGTATGCAGCTGCTCAAACTTCTGCCCTTATGATTGTTGCCACTGACCGGGTTTTCTGCCATGGCACAAATGAAACTCAGCTGAAAACTTCACAAGATGCTGTTTCTAGCTTGAGGGGAACTCTGTGATTCAGAGGCAGAACGTCGGAGGCTATCCGAGCAATATTGCATTGTGGCTTGTGAGAAGGTTGATTTGGAAGATCATGTGGCCACTCTGGAAGACCAAGCAGAGCAACTTGAAAATCACGTGAGTTCTCTAGCTCGAGAGAAAGGTGTTCTGGCGAGGGAGTTGGCCAGGTGCCAACGTCAACTGGCCCGTGCCCTGGTTGACGGTGCTGTTGCCCGTGGCAACTTGCAATGAGTGTTGGAAAAGGGCGTGGTCGGAGTAATCGATAAGGTTATCGAAAGTGAGGAATTTTCCAGTAGGATTCAAGGCTTACAAAAGGCGTACGAGTCCCTTGGACTGGAAAAAGGGAAACAGTTGGCCTGTCGTCCGACAACTTCTAGTGAATCTAACACCCGGACCTTGACCATGTCTCGGAAAAGGACGAAGAGGTGGATGTTACCCTTTCGTCCCTCGCTGAGATGGATTTTGCAGGCCACTTTCGTTTGGGGGAGCTGGACTATGACAGCTTCCGCCGATTCTGTCGTAGGCCGGGTCCGGGAGGTTCTTACTCAGACTCTTGGGATTGATTCTTGTTTATCCCCTTTTGTTTATTTTGTAATGTATCCACACTCCTTTGTATTGTATGTGTAATGAAAGATATTGGTTGCCAACGACTAAGAATTGTGTACTTTGTGCTTTGTACTTGGTATGTGAATGCTTTTTCTGTATTTTGCATTGACCAGTGATATCCTTAGACTAGGATTATTTGACATTTCTACTGTAATTCTTTTCTACATATTCCTTTGTTCTAGGGTTCGCGTTAATTAGATAGTGTGCATTTTGGTCTTCGTGTAACCGCCACTGTTGGCTTATATGATTTCGACAACCATTGACTTGTATGTTTGGTCGGGTTTCTTACGTCAATTCACGAAATGTTAGCCTATGTTCTTGGCTACATACTTTGAGGTTTAGCTACCTGTATTTTGGCCGAGATCGTCACCTCAAGAACTTTTACTGTCTGATTTTCAGGGGAAATGTTATGAATCTTTTTTACGACCCCTTTTTTCATGCCATTAATTAAAGTTTGTACATTCTCAGCTCTGAGATGTTATTGGCAAGTTTTAGGTAAAGATTATGATTCTTTGAGACCTATGGTTGCATGCTTGTATAGATTTTGCTCAAGTAGTGTAGGTGATCAGCCGTTGTTGCAACTTGGAAAATATATACAACCTCTTTACTTTGTGTTCTTGCGATTTGTTAAACATAATTCTAGAAAGCTCTTTCAAAGCAAAAATTATATTGACTATAAAAAGGAAAAAACACAAAACATTAGACTCTAAATGTCTTAGTGCCAGGGCGCAGACCTGGTTTCCGCGCTGGCACTTGGAGTATGGTTATCCTATGCGTAGTTTGACCATACTCCCTTTTCTCAGCCTTTGTTTTATTTTCGTTCGGGCGATCTGTTGTGGCTGCCTCGTCATAGCTGTGTGTCCTTTTCTCATTTCCTCCAAGTCTTTCTTGCTAACTTGGGGTTCCTTTCTGTTTCCACTACCGGGTCTTGGTGTGAATATCTCCATCACCGCCTGTCGAACTATCTAGGGCGTCTAGGGTGCAACCTGTCTTTTGAATGTTGTGTTTTTGAAATCGGTGTGATATTTCTGCTGTTGCTTTTCGTTAACACGGGCGACGTTTGCCTCTCTAATTTTCGACTGGGTGTGAAAGATCCGAATTTCATCTTCCATGCTCTGTTGACGCTTGTACTTCCCCTTTTCCATGGCCCAATATGTGTTGTGACCTTGGGGAGTGTCTTCCCTTGACTGGGTGAGAATTTCGCTTGCCTTTTTCTGCACGTGCCAATTAATCTCGCGTTTCACACGGTTATTCGGGGTTTTGTTGTTATCATCAGAGACCCTGCTTGGTTCCCCTCTACAGTGGAACTTGCGTGCAAGAGTGATTAATGCTCCGTTACTATTTGTGTTGTTACCAGTGCATGGATTCTTCTTCCCAATGGGGTTTTGTTCATCTTCAACACTGGTGAAGAGTTGATTCGAGTCTCGAATCATTCTTCGCCTGGGCGTGGCTTGGCTACTGATTGTGGGTTGGACTGGTGCTCCTGCCTACGAGTAGGCATTCCCCTGTCTTGCGATTTTTGCTTCTGGTTTTGGCTAAACTATCTTCGGATCAGTGTTGGCTTCTTTCTGTGACTGGGATGTTGCAAGTCGTCTGAATGCATCTCTGTGCCTTTTCCTTGACTCGCTGGCCAGCGTTTCTACCGTCGCTGATCTCCTTTGTCGATTCTCTACTTTCTGAAAACTTTCACTTTGACACGATCTGATTTCCTGCTTTGTTTCCTGTTAGGTACTGCATTCATTATCTGGCCTTGTTGCTATGACCATCGTCGACCTATGTCTTGTGCTGAACTTGAGAATGCCATGGAGGGTGGACGAAATGGCTTGTAGTTGAAAGAGTGCAGGTCGGCCCAGTAGGATATTATGTTCTTACAGACAGTCAACGACCCAGAAATCGAGTACTCTCATTATCTGCTCTGCCCCATCATGACTGACTAGTGTAAATGGGAGCATGATTGTGCTTGATGGCCAGATGCCATGAACAGTAAACCCAACTAGCGGGCCCTGCTATGGTGGTTGGATGTACTTTTTCCAGTCGATTGGCAACTGCCGAAGGCAGTGCTCATAGATTACATTGACTCTGCTTCCATTATCAATGTATACATGCTTAACACGTTTTTGACTAATGAACCCTATGATGTGTAATGGGTCGTTCGGATCCCAATGTTCTGGTCTGGGATCACTCGTTGAAAAGGCTATGTTAAGCATGTATTGATTGTATACCGTCGTGCTGGCTTGTTAACCTTGAAAATTGTTGCATGGGCGAGGCCCAATGATCGTTAGTATCTCTGGCCTCTTATCATGGCCCTGCCCCCGTCTTTTTGATTTCTAGGCTGGGTCTTCATCAAATTTTGTTCTGAGCTCTTCTGCGATGTCAACTATGTTTCCAACCAACTGCTTCTCATATATCTCCCTTTTTGAACACCGTGCATTCGGTGGTATCACGAGTTTTGCTCTTGTGTTACTCACAGAAATTGGCCTTGTCCTTGCTCTCCTTTGATGGAGTTTTGTTGATTGCATGGACATCTGCATGACCATTCCTGTTTTCATCTTTGTTGAACGGCCTGTACCTCCTTGACATGTGTCTAGAGTGGCGATTGTGTTTCTGTTGGTTACCCTCTTGCCTCTCCCCCTGAGTTGAACTTGGCCGGGATGCCGCCTCTTCCTGTTTGATGTACGCGTTGGCTACGACTTTGAGATTGGCCTCCTTTCGCTTTTCTCCTTTAATTTGTCTAATTTATTTTTCCATTTGTAACTTGAGCTCGTCCCTGGATCTAGGGACTGTCCCTTGCATCTTCTTAGATAGGGGCCCCAGAAGCAAACCTTGAGCAAAGGCGTCCATCACCAGGAACTCTTCATGTCCTGGGACGTTCAAGGTAGCTAACGTGAATCGATCGTAGTAGGCACAAATCGAATCTCCTTCTCTTTTCTTACATGCCATCACAAAGTTGGTGTCCCCTTTTCCTTTCTTCAACTGCATGAAGTTGTTGAGGAAAAGACACTTCAGTTGCTCAACATTCGAAATACTACCTGGTCTCAGAGACTTGAACCATTTTCCTGTGTTTCCTGTTAGGGTATACGGAAAATAGGTGCAGGTGAAGCGACGATTCATCTTAAGAGATGTCATCGTCCACTCGTAGTTGTCGATGTGGTCATCTGGGTCAGAAGTGTCGTCGTATTTCGGCATGTTCAGTATCATCGTAGTATGTGGGATATCATATTGTAGTAGTTCATGGCTGAAATTAGAGCTTGCACTTCGCATGGGGCTGTCCATGTACGAGTGCGGCATACCACCATAGGCAATATGCTGTTGCCCCTAGTAGGGGTTCGCGTACATCTGGTTGTACATGGCTGTCGGCGAGAAGTATAGTTGATATTGTTGCAAGTTTGTCTGTGACCCAAATTGTTGAAATGCGTATTGACCTGTTGGGTGAGCTATGTATGGGTTTGCTCCCATGCACTATTGTGCAGACGGGTTGAATGGTTGAGCAGTCGCCATGAAAGGGGTGAATTCTGGTGCTGCTGAGAAATGGACGCCAGGTCTGTAGGAGTTTGATCCCTGTTTGATCGAGGTCTGCGCGCCTGTAACTTGCGGCTGAGACACTTCTGGGATTGGACCTTGAGCCCGTTGTACGAACGGGTTGAACACCGATGGTTGCTGTATCAATAGCGGCATGTGGGGCATGCCTGCCATGGTGGTGTGTGGGTAGATCACCGATGAATAATGTGAGGGATCCAAGTTCCGATGCTCGAACTGTGTGGAAACGATTGTTGCTGAGAAACATGTATCTCTGTTTGCTGTGTTGCGACAATCTGTGGACTTTTGGTTACGCTTGCTACTTGCTGAGATGGGTTAACTATTGGACGCCATAGACTGGCTATGTAGGTTGCCACCGTTTCAACTGCAGATTTGACGCGTGTTCTTCCTATGTAGGTTATGTAGGTTGCCACAGTTGGATGGTATCTGTGAGACTGGAGTGCGATTTGACGCGTGTTCTTCCTGGATGGAAACTTGCCCTTCGTCTAATGGCTGCATTGGACGCACTGGGCATTTCTCCACTGCCCCCGACATCGCCGAAATTTCACCTGTCATCTTTGCTCTTCGGTTTTGCTTCGTGGATGTATCATTCTGGAGATACGTCTGTATGACGCCAAATGTTGTGATATGTCGGAGATGGTAGGATTGAGATCAAGGGTGGGTGTCGAGTTGGTTCCTTCTCCTGATATCATAGTACAAAGAAAAGAGATGATAGTTAGACAACGTCTGAGAGTGGTTCCCAGGACAAAGCTCCGACGATCAAGTTAGAATTGATTCCGAGAGAAGATAGAGAATGTCTGAGAGAAAAAGAGTCTAGTCCCCTTCTCCGTAGGGAAGAATGGTTCTTTTATAACTGATCGAGAGGCACGTGCCTCCTAACTGATTCTGTTGAGCCTTCCCTCGTGAGACGAGACGTGGTGGATCTGTATTGAAGGATCGACCATCACATCTTTCTATCTCGTTCCCTCATTGGCTAGAGGGGAATCTTTGATATAATGATGATCGTGGCTGTCGTCAGATAGGCAAGTGGAGCTCTCTGATTGGCTCCACATTTGTCAGGGTATTTCTCCTGGGGAGAAGATGGTAAGGCGCAGTTATTCCCCTTAACCGCCATACCAGTGAGTCCATACAGGCAAAGGCCCGACCTTTGCCTCAGACTGGGTATGACCAAACTCTAACTAGGCCAAGCTTGGCGCTAGTTTGACTTTTCTTCTTTAACGTTTTTGCTGAGGGATACGTTAACACCCTACAAAACCTATTGTTAAACTGAATTGAAAGTGTGTTTTCATGTCTCCATTTGGAGAAGGTTTGATCTTTACTCTGAGGAAGAGCGGCTTGGCGGTTGTAAATATCGACACTCTCTTCCAAAATGTAGTCGTAGAGAGGTTAATGTTGATCGAGTCTTCTGTTACATCAACCTATGAAACAAGCAAGTAAGATCTCTTCTTCAGGTGACCAAACACGAGCGACTTTTAGTGAGGAAGTTTTGAAGAAGATGGAAAATAAAAGGTTCGGAGAGTAGAGTGGAAAAGATTTAAATGTAGTGAAGAATGAAGATCAATGTTATTAAGAGTTTTTAAAATTTGAAATTTTGTTCAAAAAAAGATTATATTTTGAAAATTGAGTATTTTTTTTTTTTTTGAAAATGAGAAAATGGAATAAATGGTTAAAAAAAGAAAAAAAAAAGAAAATTGCATTAACTTCCTTCTCTCTCATCGGTAACCCTTCGCCGAATTGCCTTGCCGATCAGTCGCCCCTGAAGTCATGGCTGTGTTCGCCGAAGCCGTGTCGGATAAGCCGAGGTGTGCCGATCCCCACTCCATGGAGCCCCAGGGTAAATCGTAGAGAATTAATAATATATTAGGCGCACAAAGTTGAACCTTAAACTTCATTTATAAAATTTCGTACTCCAACCATTAGTTTCCATTTCATGATCAATACGAATATATTTATTGATATTTTAAGGACATAAAGTTGATATTTTCCTTTTCTCATGTCAAGGAAAGAAACTCACCGTGTCCTCTTCATCCTCTTGCTTTTATTTGCAACTATGGATGAACCCCGCTTTGCGGGGTTGGATACGCCAGAGAAATGGACAAAACGGGAAGATTTTATTGAGGTACATTTAGTCAAAATCCTTAATTGAAATGCTAAGTTTCTAGTTTTTTTGCTGTAAAACCAATATGGTTTGTTTTCTTGTCCTAAATGAACCACAATTAAGCTAAAATTTGATTTAAAAAAATACATATAATATAAGTAACTAAAAATCATTTAAGTATAAGTATTCTATTATCATAATCATATTTTTTTTCTATCGGTTTACAAATGAACATTTGAACAAAGGTTTATAAAAGTTTAGTTCATAATCATATACAAAAAAGCCACATTTACTAAATCAACATTTTTATGTACCCTTTACAGTTCGTTTTTATCTTCTATACATCTTGTGGACCTTTGAGATAGCTTTTAATCCCAAAAGTACTGTTGAATTTTTTGACTTCTTCCATTTCAATTTTGTTAAAAGTCTTCAAACCGAAGTAGAAATGCATTATATCCTAGATTTTAGTCCACTGAGAGAAAATTAAGACCTGTTGTTCACAAAAGTTAAACATCATTAATTACAATTTACAAACAAAATCATCATCTCAACTGATAATGTCTTCGTAATTTAGATATTTAACAGAAGTGTGCATCTTTTTTAAAGGAACACAACCTATAATAAGTAGATCAAATGAGAAATGCTTATCTTACCACCATCACAAATATAATTCCACTCACCCTCATCTATCTTGAAGTAAATGGTGTTTGAATGTACCCTTTATCCACAAACAGAGTTCCATCTTATTTTCCAAAAAATGGAAATGCTACGTTTAAAAAAATTGATAAAATGATGGTCTATTCTAAAAGAAATGTTACTGCAGGTTGCTGTATTTGTGTGCACTTTAAAGAAATATGAAAGTCAAGCATGAAAAAAAATCTAAAGTATGACCTATGGAACTTATACCACTTGTCATTTTTATCTACTCGAGTACAACTTATGATGATAATACCATAATTAAAATCAAGTTACAACATCGGTTATTTATATAACAAAAATCAAGTTTCAAAAAGTCTAAAAATTTGAAATCATAATATAAAAAAAGGAATATTATTTTACAGACATACCTTGTTACGGTTTATCATTACTGCCAACTTTCATGGCAAAAAGTTCACCCGTATCTTTTAGTTCAACCAAATGAACACTAAGACCAAGCAATTCAGTTATTCATGGTGAAAACCTTTGGAAAATAGAACCGAAACTGTATTCTCCCGTATCGATTATTTTGCAATGATAGGATAGAATTAATTGGGGAAAATAGTAAACAAATTGGTTATAATAGATATTGGAAAAGTCAATGTATACATTCAGACATTACTCTACCTCGCAAAAACCTGATAGGCTTAAAATGATGAGATCCGGTTATTTCACCATCTCGAGAGATCTACAAAACAATAAAACGGTTTAAAAAGTTACGAAAATCGTGTTTATTTCATCATGTTGTTCATCAAACTGTAAGTTGGCATAAACAAAAATTGGAAACCGTTTTTTTCAAAATATTATCATCCCTCCAACTGCACAAAGGGTAGATATGTCATTTTGTATAATTAGAAACCTCAAGGCTCAGAGTGTATTAACTTGTAAAAAGAAAACAACATAAGCTCACCAACCTCTGTCAATGCATGAATTTGCACCAATCTCAATGTTATTCTATGAAAGCTTTCAGAGCCTGAATATTAAGAAAAATAAAAAAACTAGAAAAAATTACAAATGAAATGTGAAAAATGAAAGACACTATTATTGGGAACGAATGCAGATTACTACATTTTGTTCAGTGAAATTGATCTTAATTGGCATCTTCAACAATGCAGACTCCATGATGGATGGCACATGACTCACCAATCGTGTAATTAGCAAGTGCAACATTATAACTAACGAAACATAAGGAACTAAATTAATACTACATTTCATTAGAAAAGATTGAAAAAGTGAAATTAATAATTCAAATTTAATTATACCCTATGTTCGTGGATTGACCAATTGTGACATTGGGCCCGATTACAGCTCCTGATCCTACATGAACATTACCACCCACAAGAGACCATGAATGATGGACTACTGCACCAAAATCTGTTAATTGAGTGGGATCAATGTCTGCCAGTTTGTGAAACATTCCTCATCCTTTGTGCCATTCCAAAAATTGAAGGTCATCACTTTCAATAGCATCTTGGGATCTTGGATTGTAAAGCATATGCAGTAATGCAAACGTCATTCTAATTTCTCATCATCTCATTTAAGTGACTTTTCTACCATTCCACAACTTGTATCACCAGTCATGGTACCAGCTTTCGTTAATAACATCCCATCAATAGCTATAACTACAACAAACATCAACAATAATATTTATATATGAGCATTCAAAACAATAAGAAAATATGCAAAAGTTTTACCTTTATATCCATCTCCAGTCCAACTCAGACATGTTCTTCTAGTCTCAGTTAAAAAGGTTTAGGTTAATGATACAATTAAATTTCATATTTTCAGTTTTAGTAATGAAATTAAAGCAAAAAAAAAAAAAAAACATAAAAAATTAAACTGAAGAATGACTCGTTATGATTTCATTTTCAAATCAGGTTTTATTGGCTATTCTTCCAAGTAAATGGTCTAGATTTGCTTAATAATTTAAATTATCTTTAAATTCTTAATAATATCTACAGATATAATTCTTTTCACACGATACAATTTTCCATGATGTCCATGTGTATACACTAATAAAAGTCATTTAGGGTTCTTGGAAGGTTAAATCGATTCTCCTCCTCCCTGCAACTAAACCACGCATACACAAGCATCAACACGACCAGTGCTACACAGATGCAAAAAGAATGGGAACAGTTCCTGGTTTCTCTGTGTATATCTGGTTTTTAACTGTTCAAAATTTGACTTTTTGTAGACACAGACATACTTTTGGTAGACACAGACATCCGAGTGATCTACATTATTTGGTCTGGATTGATGTTAATTCATGCCAAAGTTGATCATAAATTATCATATTTGATATCCTCACGTTTTCCTCTTATTGATATCTACATCACGAATTGCGGTCGTTTTCATCATCAGGTTTGTTGGTAGATCCCAATAATATTTCGTCTGGTAATTTGGATTATACAAGAAGTTATGAAATTATTTAAGATGGTTTTGTTGTTGAGAGTATAGTTTCGTGCGAAGGTAAAATCAAGATTGAGAATCCTACCAAATCGGAAGTTGAAAAGAGGGATGAAATGGAAAAGTTGAATCCGATATCGTTGGCTGCATTGAAGGTTTTGTTTATGTTGGTTTTGGCGTTAGGAATAAAGAAATTTACAGGTGGGATTACATTGTCAGCTTTCCTTCGTTTCTTCCTGGAATCAGTGGTGACGCCATTGTTGGGGAGATCTAGTTCAATAAGACTTAATGTAGATTCAAAACCTCAATTTGAATATGGTGTTCATAAAACAAGGAATATCATAACATCAAAGGAGAATACAACACCAACGGAGCTGGATCATGGAATTCATCATCGAATATGTGAGAATAATAATATAGAACAATAAATACATATAGAAACTAGTTTTAAAGAATAATACAATTAAAATTGAATATTAGTACATGTGGATGCCACAAGTTGGTAACATAAGTCCAATTTGCCAAATAAAATGAAAAGTCATCTCAGCAACATATAAAACAACATATAAAATCAAGTGCAAAGGTGTAATTAATAGGTTACCAACAAGTTTAACAACCTAGAATACAAAAAAAAAAAAAAAAAAAAATCACCGACCTTTCAAAAAAAATGGGAAAAGTTTGTAAGGTTAGATTGACATTAACCCGAGATTAATTAACAAAAGATGAAGAGGACATGAAACAAACTAAAGAAACAATTCGCTGAAGTAACAATGAGAATGATCAAGAAGTTGCAGTCGCCACGTCAAACAATTGAAGGGTTTCAACACAAATTTCCGTGCCAACTATGAAAGAATGGTAACTGAAGTCAACTAATCTTAATGGAACCCCAATCTTAGGATTATAAATCTGGAACCCCTCACACAACAACAACAAATCACCATTAGTGGTGAATTGCACAACACTCAATAATCCTCCATCAAATAAATGCTTTCTTTTCATTTTATAAACCACATTCCAAGAAGCATCCCTCCTCACCCAAATCCAACTACCATCACAATCCCCAGAAATCACAGCTAGAGAACCTCGTACACTTGTTAGTCCTGCTGTTTTGCTGCTGGGTTCTGGCAACGTGATCATGTCAAAAACAAGAGTGCCCAAATCGAATTTCAGTATATAAAAACGCTCTACGTCATGTAAATTATTATAATGACGTTCTACAACCCAATGTAAAACCCCATTGACAAAACACGCATTTAATAACACCTCATGAAAAGTAGGAGTAGGGGAAGCAATCTCAGACCATGCGTTTGTCTTAATAGTGTAAACAAATGAACTTTCTTCTTTTCCTCCGTATGTGGGTAATTTAACAATCTTGTAATCATTGGTGATTGGGTCAAAACCAAACCCAATCTGTACCCCAGAAAAGCATCTCGAAGGACAATCAGGCAGGGTTATCTTGCGTCTAATTGAAAAGTTCCAAAGACTAATATGGTTTTCTTGATAATCAAACAGACAGAAAATGCCATTACATGTACCAACAATAATGGAATATTTGAGGTATGGAGCCTTTACTGGTGTTGTACGAATGTATCCACGTCTGGGATTTAATGGAATTTGGTCTTCTGAATGTAAAGTATAAAAGTCTTCATTATCATAAGTTTGGTGTTGGATGAGGAGTTTTTTAGGGGATCGAAAAGTGTGCATGCGGATGAAATGGGGGCTGGAAATAAAAGAACATAATGATTTGGAGAGTGATCGAAACCTGAGGAGGGATTTGGGTGGTAGTCTTATGAAAATTTCAAAAATCAACTCTTCGTTGAGATAATCTGACATTGTGTACACCTGCAAATTTTCCAAAGAGATGAAAATTCAGTCGTAAAAGCATGCAATCAAAAATATTAGAAAAAATATAATTAGGATTCATTACTAGTGCTTTGATCAAGCACTTAACAAATGCTGTTTTGATCCAACAAGTAATTAGGTGAACTAATTTTGGGTATATACGGAATTAAAAAAAAATGGGGTATACTTAATTTACTAGAGAGTTGATAGTTAAGCAGTGAATGAAGAGAGATCAAAGAGGTCAATGCATGTTGGTTAATCCATGAAGAAAAACGACTTGCGGGGTGCATAATAAAGTTAACATATTTACTACTTGTAAATCAACTTTAAAATTTTAAGATAAATACGTTTAGCTGTAAATCCTGATTTCTATTCTAATTATCCGTTGATGCTATTGAACGTGCCATATATATATCACGAATCATGTTTATGGAACAATAAATTAATAAAAACCATTAAATTACCTAAAAATATTGGCAAAAATCACACCTTCAACCAGACTCAAAGGCTAATAGGATTATCATCATGCCATAAGGGCATAAATTTCAACAAGCGAGAAATGTAAAACTATAGAGTAAAGAGGTATCAATGATTACACATATCACTCACTAAAAGGAAGTGGAAGAATAAATTGGATAATGAGGAAGAAGAAGAAGGTTTTATCAAGTAAACACAAACAATCAATGGAGGATTTATCATGGAAAAAGATAGGTGGCAGATATCCTGTTGATGATAAATAGGCAAAAAGACATCTAATCTCTTTCTTTCTAGACTAGAAAATCTGCATCAAGTTGGAAGGTTTAGACTTTGAACCACTAAAAGAACATAGAATGATAGAAGTCCACGACAAGATGTATGTCATGTCCTTGTGGTTTAAGAAGGTTATTTGAAGAATGTTCTCAAGAAATTTTAAGCAAATTCCTCTAATGTAAAATACCCTTTTTGAGGTAGAAGCTTAGGAATTGGCAAAATAACCAAGAATTTGTCCAATGGAATCTCTATTTGCAAAACTTGATTCTACATTAGTCAATACATTTATTTCGATATCCACTACAAATATTCAAATGAAAAGTTTATGTACTTCAGAAATTAAGACGTTTAACTGCAAACCTTCCTTCGTATGCTATTTACAGATCGCAATATCTCGTATTACTGTTGGTGGTACAAATTACTGAAGTAAAAGTAAAAGTTAAAACCTAAGCAAATTATATCATGGCATAAATTAATAGCAAACATAATATTGCTTTAAAGGATAATTAACTAGTAACAAACTCACTCGTCGATGAAGAGGAACAATAAACTGAGAGCAAGATGAACATCCACGGACGATTACCGCTGAAGAATTTTAGGAGCCGGCCGGAGGGGTTTCTAGGGTTAGATGATTTAAGTAGGTTTCGTTTTAATTGGAAAATTAATTAAATTAACTCTTATAAACGAGTTCATAAGTAAATATAAGAAAGTTTTTTTTTTTTTTTTTTTTTTTTTGCAAAATAATTATTTTCTACGGAACATTGTATTCTGGAGTTGAGTCCGGAATCTGGGATTGTCATAGTTTTCTTAAAGAAAAAAACTCCTATGATTTTTAAGAGTTGGTTGATACCGGAATGACATTATGGAGTGTCCATTTAGGTATTTTCAATTAGAAAGTAAATGTCCAATTTCAAAGTTAGGAGACTTTAAATGTTTATAGTATATTAAATTGAAACATCAAATGCTTATCCTCATATATCACATTATTATCCCACTAACAGCACCTAACTAGTTATCAATTTTCACGTACCAGTCAAAATAATTAGATTTCCCACACACTTTCATATTAATAATCTACTAAAATTAGTTTAGATGTTAACATAATTCACACCAAAAAGCCATTAACCATCTCTCTGAAACTGTCTTCCGACTCGTTGAAATTCATTCCCAGCACAAGCGGTCCATAAAGGTCCAACAATGAGCTAATGTCGTGGGAGGAAGATGTTAGAAGGCAAAGAAGCACAGTGCGAAAAATTATATGGCAAGTTAAAAGACATTGAACACAATAAAAAGGGGATAGTGGATATGAAGAAACAAATTCAAGCCGCTAAGCATTGGACAAAAAAAACTAAATGTGAGCATGAGATTGTAGAGTATGAGTTTTGGGAAATGTTAAAAAATGCATTAATTAATTTATCGGTTGATAAAGAGAAAACAAAATTCTGGTATGACTATTCGGAATTTCAATTCATAAGAAAAGAAGATAGATGATTTTATCTGTTTTTCATTATTATTATTTTTTGTTTGTATCCTTTTATGTTTTTATGCTCATTTCTTTATGGTTTTTTGTTTAATGTGTTTATGTCTTTATGTTTATATCGTTATTTTTATTATGATAAAATATGTATTTTTTTTATGTTTTTTGTGTGTATGTTTTTATGCTTTTATGGTCAACTTCACCAACATAGGAAAAGTTTTGAGTCCTCTTTACCAATACAATGTTGTGGTATGTCTGTAGCCTTCACAAGATTGAGTGTGAAATTATCATCGTTGGATTTGGTGCATGATATTGTCATATTTAGTCATATATTTTAAACAATATATTTGTGTTTTTAGTTACTGTAACGTCCGAAAAACAGAGATAATTTTTTTTTTCTGATTGAAAATCATCAATCATACAATCAGTGTCACCAAAATCCATCACAAATAGTGTATCACAATCATTAGAGTAAAATAGAAATAAGTGCAGAATCATAAAAAGGGGGATGTCGTGTGATCACATTGGGCCATTCCCTTTAGTACCGAAAGTACCTGAAACCATAAACATAAAACTGTAAGCACAAAGTTTAGTGAGTTCCTAAAAAATACAACATATCATACTAATCAGTGGGCCCATCCCTAAGGTAAATTCCAACCCAACATACAATCATGAGCCCAACCTTGGGGTATGTTTCAACCCGAACATGCAATAATGGGCCAACCATGGAGTTTATTTTAACCCGACCAAACAACCATGGGGTTTATTGTAACATCTCAAAAATCACAACAAATTTAACCTTTTCAAAACAACCCATTTACTAAAATGAAGTGTTTACAAAACCATTGTTTCCAAAACATTATTTAAAATCAGAGTCTCCTAAGATCCAATGTCATAAAAACAGGAAGATGTGCACGATCACACCTTCGCTTTCCCACGATCCTTTGGAGTACCTGAAACAATAAACTGAAACCATAAGTACGATGCCTAGTGAGTTCCCCCAAAGTACCACCACACAATCAGTCAATGGACTAGAATACCCACGGGTCTACAACCATCAGGCTGGATTACCCGCGACCCAATCAGTCATCAGACTGGAATGCCAATATACAACGGGTCCACTCAGTCATCGGACTGGAATACCCTTGGCCCAATCAGTCATCAGACTGGAATGCCAGCATACAGCGGGTCCACTCAGTCATCGAACTAGAATACCCTCGGCCCAATCAGTCATCAGATTGGAATGCCAATATATAACGAGTCCACTCAGTCATCGGACTGGAATACCCTCGGGCCCAATAAGTCATTGGACTAGAATACCCCGGTCTATTGACTCACACATAAAGCAGTAAAGCCTCAAACAAAAACAATAACATGTCGACATATACATAATAGATAAACATATAATCAGTCAACAGAAAAACAGGCAGATCTACATATCACTTCTGCATAGCAACATCCTATAAACTATGATACATATCTAACCGATCACTACAACATAGCAACATACGGTAAACCTGGATATCAATCCAATGGGTCGGCCATGGTGTCTTCGACCCAAAAGACGGTGAGGAAAACTAACCTCTCGGCCTGAAAACAATCTGAATGAATCTCTGCTTCGAAAGTCGGCTCTACAAGTCACCTATTCAACTGAAAGAGACCAAGGCTTAACTATAGCTCGAAATAACCAAAATACCCTTAAGTCAAACTTGGTAAACCCTGGTCAAAGTCAAAGACAATGGTCAAAAGACGGTGCCTTCGACCCAAAAGACGGTGAGGAAAACTAACCTCTCGGCCTGAAAACAATCTGAATGAATCTCTGCTTCGAAAGTCGGCTCTACAAGTCACCTATTCAACTGAAAGAGACCAAGGCTTCACTATAGCTCGAAATAACCAAAATACCCTTAAGTCAAACTTGGTGAACCCTGGTCAAAGTCAAAGACAATGGTCAAGGTCCCAAAAGTCAATATCCCTTCCCAGGAGAGTACACCCTGCATTCCAAGAGAGTACGCCTAGTGTGCTCTGATGTTGACCAAAAATCGGGGCACTGACCGTGTACGCACATTGTACCTCTAGGTACGCCCATCTTATGCAGCCCAGTCCCAAAACTCCATTAAGAGCCTATTCCATTAAGCCCTTCCGACCAAGACTCAGATCCAAGCCCAAAATGATGTCCTAAGTCATAAAGTTTCCAACTTTATGAGTTTTCATGGCTATTAAGTGCTTAATGTCCAAAACCCTATGTTCTTAACCCAATAAGACAATCTAACACATGCATGGGTTACATACAAAACTCAAGATCATATTTTTATGGTTCATTATAGATCAATAATGGATAAAGTTTCCAACTTTATCCATTAGAATGGTCCCAACAAACAAGATCTAGTCTTTAAATCTCAAAAGGACCTAAAAAGTGCATCTTTTCAACTTAATCCATTAAGTCCAAGTCTCTAACTTTCAGATCTAAATCAAAATGATGTTTAGATGGATGAAGTTGCCAACTTTATCCATAACAAGGTCACAGACTTTCAAGATCTAAACTTTATACACTTAAAGTTACCAAAAGCTCATAACACCCAAAACTAGCTAGATCTAACAATTTCATCATCAAGATTCAAACTTTGTACCTGTAGAAGAAAGATCAAGGTGAACAAAGTCTGTATCTACAAGCTCCAATACAACCAACACTTCTTCAATGAGTTCATTCTTCTCCAAGGTGTACCAAAAACACTCCAAATCACTTAAAAACACCTTCTTTTTGTTTACAGGGCTCAATCTTGGGTTAGGGTTTTAAGAGAGGGTGTTGGAGAGATGGAGGATGAGAATGGAATAGGGTTGGGGGAGTTAAGGAGCTTAAATAGGGCTCAAACCACATAAATAGGGTTTAGGCACTGATTGCGTATGCCCAACGTACTCAATTTACGCCCAACGTACTACGGATTCCCTAGTACGCCCAACGTACACATTGAGTACGTCCAACATACACGGCTCAACCCAAAACCTCCCTAACATCAAACGGCCATAACGTCTTCGTTCCAACTCCATTTTTGACGTTCTTTATATCCACGTAAAGGTGTTGAGGAGCTCTACAATATTATGTAAATATATTGGACTAAAAACTTCTCGCATAAAAATCTATATTTCATGCAAGAACCCGACCTACGACTTCTCCCTTTCTACGCTTCAGCCCAGAACACAATTCAAGGGTAAAATTTCTTAACTATCATTACCTCCTTCCACAAGGACTAAACATTACCTCCTTAAGGCCTAAAACCTCACACAATCTACTTCCGATCCATGGCTCAGAAATGGCTGGAAACATGATGTTGCTATTCTCCCTTACTTAAATTAGATTTTGTCCTCGAAATCAGCTCTCGCTTCCTCTTCACGATGGAGTCCCTAGCCGAAAACCCACATATTTGATTGGCTCTAAACCTCCTCGGCCAGTCGTCGTCATGCTAATTCCACACATTAGTGCACCATTGTGACGAGAACCAACTGGAAAATAGAACCCCTGACTATTTACTACTATTGAAACCTTCATTCAAAAACAAGGCGACTCCCACCGGGAGTCTCATCTATATAACCGCTGTAGAGAAGTACATACAGCACCAACATCTTTCACAATTTACTAGCTATAAGACTGAACTTCTAGTAAGAACCACAGAGTCGGGGACTCTGAAAGCTACAATCACCGAATCAACTCTATCAATATGCTTCCCGATATCGGGAACCCATCAGATCTAGACTCCAGAACCCATATTTCAGAACTGATATTCATCCATTTGATGAACCCACCCCTTGTCTTTGACTAAGAACACCACCAACCACACATAATGAAGTACTCAAAACACATCGATCATGAATTTCAACCAATTCAAATTCATAAGATGTACCAAAATCCTTAAATAAACCCTTGACTCTCTGACACGCCATTACTAACCATTGCTCTTATGAGAAAATATGATCAATCGAAGAATTTTCACATTGCATCCAACCCTTATCAGCTCAGGAGTACTCCCACCTGGAAAATCACTCGAGAGATTCACAATGAACTTCATGACTCGAGACTCTGTAACCGATACCCAACCTTGGTAACCAAAGCCCTAATAACAGCTCACAAAAATGAGATTTTTAATGCAAACACTCCATAAAGACTTTCTGATGCATGACTGATACTCCCAACATCCCTTAATTGCTCACTTTATCCAAACTAGCAGGTTCGTGAGTCTCCCGAATTCCAACAATGCACCAACACAGAAAGTACCACATGAAGAAGAAATAAACAATCATGATCACTGGAGCAACAACCTATGTCTGAAATGCTCCCGATATTACGCCAATCTTTTCGACATTCAATAATTCGCCTGGAAACTCACGACCAACACCACAGGGGCATAAAGATGATGGGTTTTGAGCATTCTAACACTCCTATGGTGTACATGCAACCCTAGAAACCTTGGATCTATGTTTTCTCTAATATTCATGCAAAATTGATTTTCCAGGGTTTTCATCCATTCTAGCATGGCATGGGGTACTTGTAATATAAAAACTTGGTAGAATGACATACCTTTGATGTTGCTTGGATTCCTTAAGACCTTGTGAGCCTAGCACCCCAAATGTGATGCCTCAAATGTTTCACACAACACCTACAACTCTTGGAATAACTTGAGAGAAGAACACTTTGATCACAAAATTCGGCTAGCCCTCCTTGTCTTTTCTTAGTCGCCAATTTTGCTCCATATGAGGTTGCTTATATAGTGTGCCACATGTAGGTTTACACCATGTAAATCCTAATATGCATGGCTTTTCATTTCCCCCATGATCCATGGGTTATAACCTCCATGGAGCACCCAATGGGTCCTAGCCCAATCTAGTGAATCATGAACCATATTTAATCAGTCTCTTTTTTATCACAAAATTAATTCCAAATTAATTCTTGATCAATACTAATTAAATAATATGATTTCATATTAATATATTAGAACTTATAATATATTAACAAATCATAAGTGTCCTTATTCTCATTTTATCTATCCAATTGTTGAGATGCCGAGCAACCCAAATGGACCATGCCAAGCTGGGTCAAGTACATACCAAATATAGTTATGGACTTAGACACCTTATCCAACAGTCTCCCACTTGGATAAGTCTAATAACTATGGTTGCAAGTATGACTTCAGGAACCGACCAGCAATCGTAGCTCTTTCAAAGTCTCGCGGAACTAAGGTGATGATGATGCGCCATTTAAGATAAGTGATCATATAATCCTCTGTTCTAGATATCAGCCGGACAAATACATGGAACAATGTCGTACTTATTGTCTAGCAGTTTGTTTCCTGATTTCCGATTTGTTTGACATAGAACTAAACTGAACACATCAATTTGGTTCTGACCGGCCCAGTACACAGGTCAAAACAAAATCATTGAGGGGCCCAGATATCGCTTTTAATCCTCCAAGGACTAAAAGGAACAGATAAACTTCGACTCATATGCTTGTACTAACCACTTGTTGAATCATACACAAAAGCACGTTTTATAACATCGAGTTACCGATGCGTTTTTGTACAATCAATGCACAACCAACTCATAATCAACAACTCATATATCTAGGTTTGAAGACTTATATGATATTACCGTCTCACGATCACCCGAGATAAATTCCATGAAGTGATACAAGTGAGCGTGGGTTGAATCCAATACTCAGAACTTATGAGCACTCATGAATATTGTAGCAACCATTTGCTATGTCTAGCACCTCAGACATCTACAAACCCAATTCATGACAGTCTTGATTCATATCTACTTCCAACATATGATTGACTGTGGAGAGTTTGAATGAAGTAATTATTCTGGAAGTCAAAACATGCAAAATTGAAACAATAGTAAACAATTGACACAAGATAGCAAAACTTTACTTATAAATTAACAACAACTTTTATTTAATCATTAAATGTCAATTTACATTTTACAAGTTTCAGAAAAACTATCTAATCTGTAAAACTAATATCATCCTTCAGCCCGATGTGCCTCGCATGCTGCAAATGCTTAGCCCTACATAGTCCCTTCGTGAGGGATCTGCTGGGTTCTCATCCGATGATACCCTCTTCACCATGAGGAGTCCTTCTTCTATCTGATGTCTAATGAAATGATATTTTCTATTGATGTATCTGGATCTGCCGTGATCCCTTGGTTCCTTAGCTAAGGTAACTGCACCCTCGTTATCACAGAAAATCTCCATAGGATCCTTAATAGCTGGTACAACTCCAAGGTCTCCAATGAAGTTATTTAGCCATATTGCCGCCTTTGCTGCCTCGCTTGCACCTATATACTCTGATTCGCAAGTTGAATCAGTCACTGTTTCCTGTTTGGAACTTTTCCAAGTAATTGCTCCTCTATTTAGGGTAAAGACCCAACCCGACTGAGATAGGAAATTATCCCTATCAGTCTGGAAACCAGCATCACTGTACCCCGCTACTCACAAGTCATCATTCCCACCAAGGGTAAGGACCCAGTCCCTAGTCCTCCGTAGGTACTTGAGAATATTCTTCACTACAGTCCAGTGAGCCTTTACCAGATTCCCTTGATATCTGCTGACCATGCTCAAAGCAAAGGCCACATCAGGGCGAGTGCAAGTCATAACATACATGATTGAGCCCACAGCGGAATCATATGGAACATGACTCATCTCAGCTATCTCAGCCTCTGTACTCGGACTCTGAGTCTTACTCAATTTGGCGTTGCTCTGAATTGGTAAGTCTCCTTTCTTGGAATCTTGCATGCTGAACCTTTTCAGCACCTTATACAAGTTTGTACTTTGACTAAGTCCAATTAGTCTCTTACTCCTGTCTCTCAATATCCTTATCCCTATGATATAGGCAGCTTCTCCAACGTCCTTCATAGCGAAACACTTCCCAAGCCAGGACTTAACTTCCTGTAGGGTTGGGATGTCATTTCCTATGAGTAGTATGTCATCCACATACAATACCAAAAAGCTAACTATACTCCCACTAGCCTTAACATATACACATGACTCATCTTCGCTCATCGAAAAACCAAACTTTTTGACTTTCTCATCGAAACAAAGATTCAGTCTGTGAGATGCTTGTTTCAATCCATAGATGGATTTCTCAAGCTTACAGACTTTATTACGGTGCTTTGCATCGACAAAACCCTCTGGCTGACTCATGTAAACATCCTCAGCTAACTTTCCATTAAGGAAAGCGGTTTTGACATCCATTTGCCATATTTCATAAACATGAAATGCAGCTATGGCAAGAAAAACCCTAATAGACTTAATCTTCGCTACTGGTGAGAAGGTCTCATCATAGTCAACTCCCGGAGTTTGAGTAAAGCCCTTCGCAACCAGTCGCGCTTTATAAGTGTGTACATTTCCATCCATGTCAGTCTTCTTCTTGAAGATCCATTTGCACCCGACCGTCTTACGACCCGACACATTGTCAACCAAGTTCCAAACTTGATTGTCATACATGGACTGAATGTCGCTATCCATGGCCTCTTTCCATTTGGCAGATTTAGGGCCTGCCATGGCTTCCTTAAAGCTGTTAGGTTCATCCAGATTTACCAGTGTCCTATCACTGATAAATTCATCACCTTCCGCAGTAATATGAAAACCATAGTAATGCTCATGTGGATTCCTAACTCTTGTGGAACGCCTTAGAGGTACGAACTCATCAATAGGAGTTTCCTCCTCAGGTTGATCGCTAGGGTTTGAGGTTCCTTCACCACTTGACTCTTGACGTTCATCAAGGTCAATTTTTCCTCCCACTATTTCCTTGGCTTATGAATTCTCTCTCACGAAAGACCCCTCTTCTTGCCACAAAGACCAGATTCTCACTGGGTCTGTAGAAGAGATAACCAAAGGAATTCTGTGGGTAGCCGATGAAAATACATCGCTCACTTCGAGGTTCGAGCTTATCCAGAGTCTCACGTCTCACGAAAGCCTCACAACCCCAAATCTTTATGTGGTCTAAATTGGGAACTTTCCCAGTCCACATCTCGTGAGGTGTTTTGGCAACCTTCTTGGTAGGGACTACATTAAGGATATGGGCGGCAGTCTCTAAGGCATACCCCCAGAATGAGATTGGTAACGAAGCTCGACTCATCATGGAACAAACCATGTCTAACAAGGTTCGATTACGCCTCTCAGCCACACCATTAAGCTGTGGTGTCCTGGGAGGTGTCAATTGTGAAACAATTTCACATTCCTTAAGATAGTCAAGGAACTCTGTACTAAGATACTCTCCCCCTCGATCGGACCGGAGCATCTTAATGTTCCTGCCCAACTGATTCTCCACTTCCTGTTTAAACTCTTTGAACTTTTCAAAGATTTCTGACTTATGCTTGATTAAGTAGACATAACCATATCTACTATAATCATCAGTAAAAGTCACATAGAAGCGGTTAGCATCCCTTGTGGCGGTTCTGAAGGGTCCACACACATCTGTGTGTATGAGGTCCAACAAACCTTCACCCCTAGCACAAGTACCAGTGAAGGGTGACTTTGTCATTTTTCCAAGCAAACAAGACTCGTAACTATCATCTGACTTTAAGTCAAATGATTCCAAGACTCTAGCCTTCTGGAGTTGGCCTATGCGCTTCTTGTTAACATGTCCAAGACGACAATGCCACAAGGATGCCTTATCCAAACTAGTGGAAGAATCGATATACAACACATTATTTCCTAAGTTATCTACAACCGACACAGTTTCATATACACCATCACAAGGTAATGCTTTAAAATAAAGAACATTATTATAAAAAGCATTAATACCACCACATTCATTATCAAATGAAAAGTAAACCCTTGTTTGTACAAACCTTGAATAGAAATAATATTTCTCACCATTTCAGACGAGTAACAACACTTATTCAAATCTAACACTAACCCACTACTTAGCAACAAAGAATAAACTCCAATCTTGGTGACAAGTGAAGCTATCCTATTCCCCATGATCAAGTTTATCTTTCCGTGCTCCACATCCTTACTTCTTCTTAGGCCCTGCAAATCAGAACATATATGAATATCGTAACTTGTATCAAGAACCCAAAAAGTAGTATGTGGTGAGTTATTAGACAATATAGTGTAAATACCTGCATGGGTAGGTTTGACCTTCCCATCCTTAACATCTTGCAGGTACGTGGGGCAGTTTCGTTTCCAGTGCCCCTTTTGCTGACAATAGAAGCATTGAGCTTCTTTTGGTTTGGAAGAAGGAGTGATAGAACCACCTTTGGTTCTACTTGAAGAGGAGCCATCGAGAGACTTTCCCTTGGTACCATTCGAAGGGGTTTTCCTCTTCTTCCCTCTACTTTGGCCGATTGCCAGAATAGGGGCGGCGGTAGGAGTAGGAGTAGTAACAACCGATTTTCCTTTAAGACCAGTTTCAGCGGTCTTCAAGAGCCCTTGAAGTTTGCACCAATCCTATCCCTCCCAGATGGGACATAAGATTACGTCGTATACTGCGACACATCAAATCAAGGATTGGAATGTGTGTTGATGCAAAAGGACAGGGTTATTGCTTACGCGTCCCGACAACTTAAAATACCGAAAAATAACTACACTATCCATGACCTTGAATTAGGAGTTGTAGTTTTTGCTTACCCATCCCCATTATCTTCTTTATTCTTAATGATCTATAGTAAGAATTATCTATTTTTCGATATTTATTCCTAAGGATTTTCCTAAGGAATAAGTCACTATGTCCATAGCTGGTAGGATTTTTAGAGTACATCTGGTGAAGACGTAATTCAAAATCCCTAGTTGTTTTGACACTATTTTTTGTTAGTAGTCGATAGATTAACTAAGTCTGCCTACTTTTTTTGCGAATCAAAGAGACCGACAAAATGAAAAAGCTGACTAGAACTTATCTCAAGGAAAACGTCAAATTGCATGGAGTTCCGATTTATATTATCTCTGAAAGAGATAGTAGATTCACTTCACGGTTTTGACAATACTGCAGAAATCCTTGGGAACACACTTGGATATGAGTACAACTTACCATCCATAGACCGATGGTCAGAGTGAGAGGACCATCCAAACTTTGGAAAATATACTCCGAGCCTGAGTAATAGACTTTGGAAATGCATGGGATACTCATTTACCGTTAATTGAGTTTTATTACAACAATAGTTATCACACCAACATGAAGACTGAATCGTTTGAGGCTCTTTATGGATGAAAATGTCGTTCCCCAATATGTTGGGCAGAAGTTGGAGACACACAATTGGCCAGAGAACGTACTGGTGATACCTTATGTGCCGAGCCATAAATAATCCACGAGACAACTCAAAAGATCGTGCAAATTAAGGATCAATTAAAGGTAGCATGTGATCATCAGAAGAGCTATGCTGACGTAAGACGTAAGCTTTTGGAATTCCAAGTTGGAGATAAAGTAATGTTGAAGCTATCTCCTTGGAAAGGCATGATTCGATTCAGGAAACGAGGCAAGCTAAACCTGTGATATTAAGAACCTTTTGAAAATCTAGCAAGAATTGATTCTGTCGCATATCAACTTAAGTTTCCTCAATAGCTAAGTAATATACACAATGTTTTCCCCAACTAATTAACAGTTCCTCGTCCACTGTAGTGGTGTTGATTATGATGGCATGTGCGGAATTAGAAAAGATCTAGTGAATCATCATGTAAACTCAAGAACACAAGGAGTAAATAAATCTGTGTAAGCTCATATTAGATCTAGAAAAGATACACAAATGGGTTTGTACAAATTTCTCTCTCTAGACTAACACTCCAAAATGATCATTACTACATACGAGTGTCACTCACTTCCTATTTATAGGAAAGACAACTCATTTACACATACAAAGGAGTAAAGCACAAATACATCCAAGAGTAACTTTGCACCCTAACATTCTCCCCCTCAAAGTTACGATTGGATATCCGGCTTCAATATCCAACGAGCTCGCGCGATCAAGACCAAACTCCCCCTCGAAGTAACACCGGTCTTCAAATCCGCAAAGAATAGCCGAAAAAGTCGCTTCGAATAACCATCATACTCCCCTTTTTTAAAATAAAAAAATGATTATAAAACCCATTAAGGGTGAGAAGCGCCCAAGGAATAAACTTCACAATACTCCCCCTTGATGTGTACCAAAAATGAATCACCAAAAATCTTGCATGGAAAAACAATCACGAAAAAGCCTCAAAAAATTTCCAATTTGTGAAAAATTTTGACTTTTTGGGTGAAAGTTGCAAGATTTTCCAAAATCCGGGAAAAAATCGTCACTTTCTGAATTCTGCAGGAACCGTTGCCCCTAAAATCGCCAAATATGTGAAACTCTACCCCATTTGCGAAACTGGGCATAAAGCGTAAATCCGCACACACTGCAGGGACCAGAAATAAACATACTTCAACTTCTCAGAAAATTAGCCCAATTTCGAAGTTGGGTATTTGCTGCCAACTTTTCGAAACTTCAGGGACTCAGTTCGAAACTTCTGCATTATTCACTTCCAAACTTTTGAAAATCACTCCAATTTTCGAAAGTGTATATAAACTGTCAAACTTTCGAAAGTTGAAGGACCTATTCAAAAATTCTGCCTTATTTCTTCCAATTCGTTTCACAGAGACCAATTCGCTTTTCATGTACTCCAATACCTCGCCAGTAAAAACGAAGCACAACCCTTGATAACGAACTCCAACACTTCGTTAACAAAGCACGACAAACTTTTAAAAACGAACCCATCCACTCCTGGTTAACGAACTCCTTTCTTTGACTTTAGTTAACATCCACTTCGCTTTTAATCTTATACCATCAATAACGAAAATTTTGAGACTCCAAAATCAAATTCCCAAATATAAAAAACATCACAGACTTCGTTTTTGCTTTTCATTCAACATCCCAAAATATCACGCTTCGCTTTTGTGACTAACCCAACAAAAAATCGATTATCACACATCCTTTCATTCGCTAACAAAATCCATGGCTTCGCTTTTTCTTTCAAATTAAGCCTTCCCAAATCACGACTTCTTCGTTATCAGTATTTCATAACACAAATCAAACTCAATTTTTCGTTAGTCATTCCAAGATCAATAGCAACCTAGTCGATCCATTGAAATCTAACTCATAGCTTTCGAAACTAGATTACAGATGATCATTCATGACTCGTTCCCAATTCACGACTGTCGACACTCAACTCCAATCGACCTTCGAAATTTGTCTTTTTCCCAGTTGACTTCCATTATTAAACCAACATCAACAATCGAATTCCAAACATCACACCAGTTCGTGAACAAATTTCATCAACCATTCGTTCATAGTGCTTTCATGTTCCAAAATCGACTGTAAACCAAAGCTTCAATCATTTGTTTTTCGTTTTCATTACAATCAAACACAAATACTATCGCCTCGTTAACAAAACTCATCAGTATACAACTTTTGAAATCAATCGACATCCAAAATCACGAACCAGTGAACGTCAATTCCAAGCAATATACCAACACCGACCCATCACAATTGATTTTCACATTCATCAACTCCTTCGTTTTCTATCCAGCCACAATCAATCTCATTCGAAACAAACAACCAAAAAAAACCAATTTTGATTTCAAAATCAATCGACCCAAAGCTATTTCTGTTCGATGCAAACGATTTGGACTTTTGTTCATGTTTGAGTTTCTGTTCATCAGACGATAATCTCCAAATCAAATTCGATTTTGACTTCTGATCGGCTTTCAATGCTTCAGTCGATTAACAACAAAACATGCAATTTGATTTTGATTTATATACACATGTAATGGATGCGAACTTAGATCAAAATCGTCAAGAACAATCGATTATCAAGATATATGATGATTCGATGGTACAAGTAAGTAAAGCATGTGTACCATACAAAACAGAAACAACGACTTGAATTTCATCACCAAGTAATTGGACTGAAAACTGATATAAAGGCTTTATTGATCACTATTATGAATCAAATGATGAATTGGGCTCAAGATAAATTGGACATGAACAGTAATCAAAACATTTGAAATTGGGATTCAGGATCGATGAATAGTAATACGAAAATGATTAGGCTCAACATTTGGATTTATGAACAGTGAAATTAAGTCTTTTGGATTGGGCTTGATCTAAAAAAATTTGTTGGATCACCAATGGGGTAAAAACGGATTAGATCCAACGAAACAAAACGATCAAAAATGAAAAACGCAAAACACGAATCGAATTCATGGACGTTTTGGAATCCATTTGAGATTTTGAGTTACCTTTTTGACGAATCGAGTTCCATTTTCAACGAACGAATCAAATTTAGAAGATCTTGGTTCTTTTGTTGGAATGAGAAAATCACCAATTTGAACATTGTACCACCCATTATGCGAGATGTACAACTCGTTCTTCGTGTTCTTCAACGATCCAAGAACATCTTCAAAAGAACCACCAACACATTTGGGTTTTGACTTCAAATTCAATGTAACCTTTGGAGATTGTTGCTTTGGAACCCAAATTTGCTTCACGGATTTCGGATTCACAACAACATTCGACGATTTTTATGAATAAACCCGCTTGTTCTTCCGTTTAATCTTCTTCTTCTTTTTCTTTCTCATCTTTTTGCATCTTGAAGACTTGATTTCATGAACAAACTCACTTTCCACAACTTCAACTTTGTGAGTTTGAATCAAATCTTTTGGAGTTTGATACTTGTGAATTTCTTGAATCACCGGCTTCCGATAAGGAATCATTCCTTCAAACGAATCACAAGAACACAAAATATCATCAGTTTGAACTCCAATCGAGCAAAAAACTTTTTCATCTTGAAAATCAATTTGAACTCCTTTTTCTTGAACATCATGAAGATCCGGGTAAGAAGCAAGAACACTATCACCATATTTGCATTCACCAAGACGAACTCCTTCAATTATTTCATCATCTTTCTTCTTCTTCCTTCTTTCATGAAAAGTTGTTACCAAACAATCAAGCAACGCCTTATAATAAACATGATCAATAGGATAGCCATTGAACTTTTCACATTCACATTTTTCATTAGAAATGAGTAATTTCGTTTGAAATACCCAGTTGCAAAACAATTGAAAATTCCTTCAAAATTTAATGGCCATGGAAAACCTTCTACAAACCAAACATCATGAATTGCTTCTTCCATCATTGATCAATCAATAGGATCTTCAGTTTTTGTAGAGAGAGAATGTGATTTTGAATGGGTTTTCTAGAGAGAGAAAGTAAAAATCACTTGAATTCTAGTGAAGAAAATCGAATTTTGAATAGAATCAAAGATGAATTCGATTTCTAGAATCCAAAACTCTATAAAACATGAAGATCAAAGATAAAAAAAATGAATCACCAAATCAAGATAGCCATCAAGGATCAATTCTTTAATCAAGAACACCCGCTCTGATACCAATTGTAGTGGTGTTGATTATGATGGCATGTGCGGAATTAGAAAAGATCTAGTGAATCATCATGTAAACTCAAGAACACAAGGAGTAAATAAATATGTGTAAGCTCATATTAGATCTAGAAAGGATACACAAATGGGTTTGTACAAATTTCTCTCTCTAGACTAACACTCTAAAATGATCATTACTAAATATGAGTGTCACTCACTTCCTATTTATAGGAAAGACAACTCATTTACACATACAAAGGAGTAAAGCACAAATACATCCAAGAGTGACTTTGCACCCTAACATCCACAAGATAAGTTTCGGGACGAAATTATTTCAACGGGGGGAGAATGTAACACCAGCCAAAATTAGGTCCCATAAATATAACAAACACATATTATAATCAATATACTTTAATCTTTAATGACATTTTCAATCAACACTACAAGTCTATACAATTCCAAAAATATATAGAACGTTTAAATCTGACTTCGCATGAAGAAGTTATGATAAATTCTACCACTATAGCTTTTGTAGCAAGATGAATTTAAAATAGACTTAGAATTATCTATTGGAGTCTAAACGAAAGTTGTAGTACTCGGAAATACCTACATGTGCATATCAAGAACATCAAAAATGAAGCTCGTATGCAAACATTATGACCTTCCAAAGATGTAGCTGTCTCAGAGCATGACACGTGGCAGAAACCCTAGCCGCCTTAAGTCCACGACGTGAACACTAAGTCCATGATGTGAAAGTGGTCCAGGACACTAATCGAGGTTACAAAACACATGCTAAGGCTACGAGATGACTCATGGAAGCTCACGACGTGAACCTATCATGTTTACGACGTGAATGGGCCCAGAACAGGCTATAAATAGTGATCAAAGCTCATTCATTCCTTCCACCTTCTCCTTTCATTCTCTCTCGTTTTCGAAGGTCGTTTCCCTTCCCGAGCCTGAAAATGACGAGCCTCTAACCATTTAGATTCTATAGATCACGCTACTAGGGTGAGTGTCACGGCCCCACTTTTATTGTTTTCGGGGGAAAATGCATGCTAAATATTATATAAAACTTAATAATATGTTTATATGATAGTATGTTCGTATCAACGTAGATAGTTATATTAACCGGGATATAGTTGTTTTGTATGATATATACCTAAAATATATCTTATATTTTGAAGTCATACAACTATCTTAAACTTGTTAGAATGTGCAATATAGTTCCGGAGTATTACTTGGAAGTTCTATATACTAATTGTTAAGTATGTTGTTATTATTGGTTTTATGTTAAGATAAAACCTGGTTTTACTTCAAGTTATACTTGTTGTACTGCCTATGTATTATGAAATTAGGAGTAATGTTTAGAAGCATAGTCTAGTAAATTAGGGTTTTAGACACGAAAATGCTTTTGCTGTTAGAACTATAGGTAGCCGAGAAAGTCTACATGAGCTATTGTATTCATCAACTATGATTGGGGATCTTAGGGGAAAGCCTCTGACCTGTAACCGTTGATCCCATATGAGCGAGGAAGTCGTGTATGAAACTATGCGGGTTGACAACCCCACTCATGGTTGTTAGCTACAAGTATTAATGTTAAGTATAAGTTTTCCCAATACTTATACTCTAGGTACAAGGAATTTTTAGGTGTATCACTTATTTAATAAGTAAACTATTATACCTAGGATATATACTAAATGTTGGAGATAAGTATGAGTCAGAATGACACTTTCAAACTATATTTTATACTTTTGAACTTGGAAAAAGTACTATTTTACTTGGAGTCAAAATCTGTGGACTCACCAACTTTATGTTGACGTATTTTCAAAACGCATGTGTTTTCAGGAGCTTGATAAGCTGGAATGTTACTCGAACAGGAGAAGTTTTACTGTTGTCCTCTCTGTTCATATGGAACATATATATATATATATATATATATATATATATATATATATATATATATATATATATATTAGGACATGTGCGATAATTCGGTACTATGTAATAATCATTAGGAAACAAGAATAATGTAACTTTCTATCATCAATAAAGGTATGTAGTTTATAAAATTCTTTTGTACTGTTCAATGTATGTTATATAACTGTGATACAAAGATGAAGTTACACGGCCCGGTGATTCCGCCGCCGACCGGGGTGTGACAGATTGGTATCGGAGCTATTAACTATAGTGAACTAGTACTTTCTTAGGAAAGCACGACTATAGTTTAGGGCTTACTCTGTTAGGTTTAGGTATATCCCTTAGCCAACAATAAAAATTAATATTAATTATTTACTGAAGGACTACTTACGGGAGCGGTGACAGGATAGACACGTCACTTTGGGTTGTTGGATTTCAGAAGGGCTATATGCTAAAATGATCCTGCCCTCTGACTGTCCTGACTGGCCGGTGCCTTATTAGCTAGACCTGATGTCACACCCCGCTAAAGCGGAAATAGGAGGCATGGCAGTACAAAGGGTTTCATAGCAAAAGTTAAAAGACAACACCAACCATAGTATTAAAAATCATTACAAATTTACAATGAGTTTGAACAACATTTTAAAAGAAATTACAATGTATTTAAAATTCAACCCATGCAAATGCTCCTACAAATGTTGTGTCTCAACGTGCCTCTTACTAGATGATTCCTAAAAAAGCATGTAAAACGAGCGTCAACTATAAAAATAGTTGGTGAGTACTCGCAGAAAAAAAATAATATTGGTTTCATGAATCGAAATCAAAGTTTTGATAAAACTTTCCATAAATAAAAGTATATTGTTAAAATGAGTAAATAAGTTTTCATAAACAGAGTTCATTGTCATCATGAAAGATAAAGTTTGTTGCTAAAACGAGATACAAGGTTCGTATGTGCATAATGATTATATCATGAGTTCACAACCCAAGCCTAATGACCGAGGGTGCCCTCTTCTATGTCTATCGCTAACATAGGGAAACATGGTAAAATGCACTCAAGCGAATCGTGCGAGTGAGGAGTTGTCTACTTCCTAATAGCGCTATCCATAATGACCATGGGCTCAAATGAGTTAATGAGTTGTGTGAACTGATTCCAGGGACTTAAATGCGATAAGGCCTCATGAACTAACAATAGCATACACATACACAACAGCATATAGCAACCAAGTTTGATACAAGTCAAATAAAATACAACGAATAATAAACAGTTTTTCGGACATGCTTTTCCACCACAAAACATAAAAACCGAAAATAGGGGGAGTCGTGAATACTCACAATGCTTTGATCTGATGCATATGATGCCTTGAACTACATTCCACTTGTACCACTATTGATTCCTACACGATGTTACACACTAATGAGTCTCTAATAGAAAGCTAATACTAGTATACTTGCTACTACAATAGAATTATGCCAATATTGTGTCAAAATTTAATATTGTTAAGTTTCAAACATTTTCTGAAATGGTGAAATTTTATAACTCATGTGATTAAGATAATTTTGGATATTATTTTCCAGATTTTTGTAATATTAATTGAGGCTATTTCAATACATTTAAAGGTGTTTTAAACTCCTAAAAATCCAAAAATTTTATCAAACAGTTTCCAAAATTCATCAAATTTTACATTTTCGTTCCAAATACAATAGAGGTCCTCCATAAATTTTCCCTTGAATTTTTGATGTGATTAACTATTTTTCCAAATTTTTAAGCCTTCATAATAAAATAAATTCGTGAAAAATAGTATCCTGATGATAAAAATTCCCAAACTTTTCATAATACTGCCATTAAATATACTTAAGCTGGGAAAAATAGAAAAATGAGTTTCTAAATAGCTTAACCCGATTTTATGATTTTTGTGCACATAAAAAATGGAAATAAATAGAAGACTGTTTCCAAAATGGGCCAAACTTTTTGTAACACTGTTATTATACATATTAGAAGTTGTGAAAAATATAAAAGATATTTTTCAATTAGTTTTTCTATTTTTCTTTGTTTTATTCTCTTGAATAATCATTAATTGGTGTATAATTATCAAACAGTTAAAGTAAATTACCAAAATTTTTGTAAACTTCATTTACAGTGTACATAATCCGGGAAAAATACCAATGGTGATTTTTATATATTGTAATTCGATTTTGTGGATTTAAGTGCATTTAATCTTAGAAAAATAGAAGAAAAATAGAATACAGAAGATAAAAATTTGCCTCAGGTTGATCGCTAGGGTTTGAGGTTCCTTCACCACTTGACTCTTGAAGTTCTTCAAGGTCAATTTGCCTCCGACTATTTCCTGGGCTTATGAATTCTCTCTCACGAAATACCCCTCTTCTTGCCACAAAGACCACATTCTCATCGGGTCTGTAGAAGAGACAACCAAATGAATTCTGTGGGTAGCCGATGAAAATACATCGCTCACTTTGAGGTTCGAGCTTATCTTGAGTCTCACGTCTCACGAAAGCCTCGCAACCCCAAATCTTGATGTGGTCTAAATTGGGAACTTTCCCAGTCCACATCTCGTGAGGTGTTTTGGCAACCTTCTTGGTAGGGACTAGATTAAGGATATGGGCAGCAGTCTCTAAGGCATACCCCCAGAATGAGATTGGTAACGAAGCTCGACTCATCACAGAACGAACCATGTCTAACAAGGTTCGATTGCGCCTCTCAGCCACACCATTAAGCTGTGGTGTTTTGGGAGGTTTCAATTGTGAAACAATTCCACATTCCTTAAGATAGTCAAGGAACTCTGTACTAAGATACTCTCCTCCTCGATCGGATTGGAGCATCTTAATGTTCCTGCCCAACTGATTCTCCACTTCCTGTTTAAACTCTTTGAACTTTTCAAAGGTTTCTGACTTATGCTTGATTAAGTAGACATAACCATATCTAATGTAATCATCAGTAAAAGTCACATAAAAGCGATTAGCATCCCTTGTGGCGGTTCTTAAGGGTCCACACACATCTGTGTGTATGAGGTCCAACAAACCTTCAACCATAGCACAAGTACCAGTGAAGGGTGACTTTGTCATTTTTCCAAGCAAACAAGACTCACAACTATCATTTGACTTTAAGTCAAATGATTCCAAGACTCTAGCCTTCTGGAGTTGGCCTATACGCTTCTTGGTAACATGTCCAAGACGACAATGCCACAAGGATGCCTTATCCAAACTAGTGGAAGAATCGATATACAACACATTATTTCCTAAGTTATCTACAACCGACACAGTTTCATATACACCATCACAAGGTAATGCTTTAAAATAAAGAACATTATTATAAAAAGCATTAATACCACCACATTCATTATCAAATGAAAAAGTAAACCCTTGTTTGTATAAACCGTGAAAAAAAATTATATTTCTCGCTATTTCAGATGAGTAACAACACTTATTCAAATCTAACACTAACCCACTACCTAGCAACAAAGAATAAACTCCAATATTGGTGACAGGTGAAGCTTTCCTATTCCCCATGATCAAGTTTATCTTTCCGTGCTCCACATCCTCACTTCTTCTTAGGCCCTGCAAATAAGAACATCTATGAATTCCGCAACCTGTATCAAGAACCCAAGAAGCAGTATGTGGTGAGTTATTAGACAATATAGTGTAAATACCTGCATGGGTAGGTTTGACCTTCCCATCCTTAACATCTTACAGGTACTTGGGGCAGTTTCGTTTCTAGTGCCCCTTTTCCTGACAATAGAAGCATTGAGCTTGTTTTGGGTTGGAAGAAGGAGTGATAGAACCACCTTTGGTTCCACTTGAAGAGGAGCCATCAAGAGACTTTCCCTTGGTACCCTTCGAAGGGGTTTTCCTCTTCTTCCCTCTACTTTTCCCGATTGCCAGAACAGGGGCGGCGGTAGGATTAGGAGTAGTAACAACCGTTTTGCCCTTATGACCAGTTTCAGCGGTCTTCAAGAGCCCTTGAAGTTTCCTAAGTGTAACCTCCTCCTTGTTCATGTGATATGTCATTCGGAATTTATCATAACAAGTAGGTAAGGAGTGCGGTATGTTATCAATAGCCAACTCCTCGGGGAAGTTCACATTCAGCTTGAGCAAATGGTCCACAAACCTTTGCATTTTCTGCATGTGGCCCGTGATGGGTTCACCATCCTTCATTCGGGTTGTTATCATGGAAGAAATGATTTCATACCTCTCTTGATGAGCACTTTGATGGTAGCGGTCCATCAGTGTGACAACCGTCAAAATTGGAGTCGGTTCTAGATTTAACTAGACTTAGTTGCACATATAGGCACTACACATACTAGACTTAGTAACTAGAAGCTAAGTTATAACCTACTAGAAACTTGGAAACAATTAGAATCCATGGATAGTGTACTTAGATTTCACATTGATATGTGAATTCTATAACTACTTAACTGTAGAGACTATCCATATTTGGGTCACTCTTTGACTCGAACACCTTTTCATGAATCATACACACACATCATGCACTTGACCTAGTGGTATAAATTAGGTCCGAGTCTCGTAGGAACTTAAGTCAAAGTTGAAGACTAGGACTAGTATACTTGATTCCTCAATTTCGCTTGAATCTCGGAATCACTACATAAAATGCCAATAAACCGATAAAAATAAATTACAAACATTATTTATAACTATAAAAGAGTTATAATACCATAAGATAATTTAAAGTCTCAAATACTCTATTTATTTTGATATTCAAAGTTTATTAAACTCCAAAACACTAAAAGCCCTAAAAACTCATATTTTTAAACTTTAACCTTAAAAATCCTATAAAAACAATTATGAACCTTATAATATTATCTTATCATAATAATTATTATGAAATACAATTCAATGAAAAATAAAGATTTAGTTATTAACATTTACCCTTGATTTATAAGCCACAAATCAAGAGTTTTATGCATAAAAACTAGGTTAAGGTGCACATTTTATAAAAAGTTGGATATTTTTATAAAAGATTTGAATTTTTATAAAAGAAACAAGAGAGAGGGAGCCTCTCCTCCCCTAAAATCGGATCCCTCTCTCCCCATATCTCTCTCTCACACTCTCATTCTCCAACACACACACATCTCTCTTCTTTCTCTCTCTAGAAAACTCTCTCTACCTTCTCTCTACTTTTTCTCTCCAAACACCACTCCATTCTCTCTTCCTCCCTCTAAGAACCAAGAAATATTCCAGAAAATAAACCCAAGAACACTCCTCAAACTCGAAATCTTCATCATCTTGTGGTATTCTTGAAGGTAAAATCGATTTCTACTTCACTTTTCCTTCAAGTTTTGCTCTTTTTCTTACACTTTCTCCTTCTTCATCTTCTTCAAACTTGTTTTCTTTTTGTTAAAATGGTTTTTAGAACATGATGGATGTGTTTTAACACCATGCATGTATGATAAACAAGGTTGCATGTTCATGATCTTAGGGCAAAAATCGATTTTAAGGATTAAAACATCAAACTCAAGTTAAGAGTTTTTGAGAAACAAAATTTTCTTCATAAATGCATGTATACATTTTGATAAGTTTTAATCTTTTGATCTCTGGAAACATGACCAAAATATGAGTTTATCATGATATATTTAAAATACTTCAAAAGATTTACTCAAGGAAATGATGAAAACCCACTTTTCTAACCAATCATCATGCATGCAATCTGCCAGATTTCTTTACCTGACTTTAAACTGTCATATCTCACTCATTTCTTAGCCAAAATTCGTGATTCTTTTTCTGAAATATAATATTTTGAGTTAGCTTTCAAACCCATCTGACCTCACTGAACAATTCCAAAATTTCGATTTTTACCAATTTTTACGAAACTGTTGCTCAAACAGCACTTTCCTTATGAACATTTGTTTTTGTTGTATGTTCAAAGAACTTATTCATCACTAAAAATCATTCAAAAATTATTTTGAACTCTTAATATCATGTATTAATAGGTACAAAAAGATCTTGATTCAAAAGTCTTTGTAACATGTTGCAAAAATTGTCAAAGTAACATCAATAATCTTTACATAAATCACAAGAACCAAGTTTTCTCTATAATTTATTGAGCCTTTAGGCATGGTGTTCAACATCAAAAATAAGAACACAAATTGTCATTGTTATCAAATTGTATGAAGATGCATTCTGGAAATTTTCAGCTCAATATATATTTTCTTTATTTTTATATGAAAATAATAAGAAAATAAAGTCTTAAATCATATAAAATACTTAAGCTAGTAAATAAATTATGGAAAAATTCTTGGATGATCCTTTAAGTTAATAAACATCTTCCATTAAGTTTCATCCATTTTTGTTACTGTTTAATATGGTTTTGAATTTTCTTTTTGTTTAGCTCTAATAAATCATAAAACCACATTAGGGAATATAAAAATGGTATCTAATAATTTTCGCAGCTTATACTCTCTGTGGAACAGTTAGAAAAATATTTTCAGAATTTTTCTTAATGTATTCCTATTTTTCTCCGATTTTTGTATTTATAATGGACTAAAAACAGGAAAAATAGTTTTACTCATCCAAACATTATGAAAATTTACCAGAACACCTTGTAGTACATTAGGATGCTACATAAAAATTTTGATGATTTTTCTCTTCTATATACTATTTTTCTTCTATTTTCCCAAGATTAAATACACTTAAACCCAATTTTTATTAGAATACATACACAAAAATCATAAAAATGGGATAAACAGTTTAGAAATTCATTTTTATATTTTTCCTAGCTTAATAATGACTAATAACCGTGTTACGAAAATTTTGGGCAATTTTGGAAACTATTTTCTATTTATTTCAATTTTTATTAGAATAAATGCTCAAAAATCATAACATTGGGTTAAACTGTCTGGAAATTTATTTTTATATTTTTCCCAGGTTAAGTACGTGTAATGACATTACTATAAAAAGTTTGGGGCATTTTCTTAACCGATTTCTATTTTTCATGAATTTTTATATATTTAGAGAATTAAATATATGAAAAATGGTTATGCATATCCATAATCCATGAAAATTTATCTTGAAGTCTTTTAACATATTTAGAACCAAAATCTGAAGTTTAGTAATTTTTATTAATAGTTTAGTATTTTTCATGATTTTATGGTTATTCAAGAAACTAAAATGGTGAAAAATAGTTAGACAAATCAAAAATTCAAGAAAATTTATCTTGAGGTCTTTGACTTCAATTAAAACTGAAATACAAAGTTTGGGAACTTTTAGAACTAAATTGATTTAGTTTTGAATATTTAATCATTGGAACACCTCTAAAATGTTAAATATTAACATTTCAATAATGGAAATTTTCCACTTAAATTGTTATATAACAATTGATTCATTGAAATTAAATTTTCATAGAAAAATGTTTGTAACTTATCTATATTAAATTTTGACACAATATTGGCATAATTCTATTGTAGTAGTATGTATACTAGTGTTAGATTTCGATTAGAGACTCATTAGTGTGTAACATCGTTGTAGGAAAACGATAGTGGTACGAGTGGAGCGTAGTTCAAGGCACCATTTGCATCATCTCAATGCATTGTGAGTATTCACGCACTCCCCTATTTTCAGTTTTTATGTTTTGGGGTGGAAAAGCATGTCCCGAAAAACTATTATTTGAATGTTGTATTTAAATTGATTTGTATCAAACATGATTGCTATTTTATTGCTATGTCTCTCTATGTATGTCTATGCAACACGGAACATGAGAACTTATCGTACTAAGGCCCTTCCCTTATCTTTAACCATTAACTCTTTGAGCCAATGGTCATTATGGATAGCGCTATTAGGAATTGACAACTCCTCACTCGCCCTATTGCTGGAGTGCATGATACCATATTCATCTATGGAACGATAAGCATAGATCTTGATAGGGCTTCAGTCATAGGTTTGGTTGAGACTCATTGTTTACTCATACACATACAAACTCGTTACTTATTATAGCAATAAACTTGTTTATTAATTATAGCAATGAACTTTGTTTCTCATTACAACAACGAACTGTTATTACTGAAAACTTATATACATGTTTTAGCAATGAAATTGTTTGCTCCTTGTAGCAACGAAATTGATTGCTCATTTTAGCAGTGAAACTTGTTTACTCGTTTGAGTAACGAACTTTATCTTCCATGAGAATATGAATGTTGCATCTTATTTGGGCAACATACCTTATCTCTCATGATGACAAAGAACTTTGTTTTTACAAACTTATTTACTCATCTTAACAATATACTTTTATTATTGGAAACTTTTATCAAAACTTTGATTTCAATTCATGGAACCAGTATCATTTTGTTTATCTGTGAGTACTCACCAACTATTTTTATAGTTGACGCTCGTTTTACATGCTTTTTCAGGAATCATCGAGTAAGTGGCACTTAGGGACACTTCACCTTTAGGAGCATTCGCATGTGTTGTATTTCAATTTACATTGTAATTTCTTTTAAAAGTTGTTCAAACCCATTGTGAATTTGTAATGATTTTTAATACTATGGTTGGTGTTGTCTTTTAACTTTTGCGATGAAACCCTTTGTACTGCCACGCCCTGTGTTTCCACTTTAGCCGGGTGTGACAATCAGGTCCATGTGCATCTCAATAGGGTAAAAGTCTGCATGGGACTTTTGGAGTTCAGCTTTCATTATGGACAACATGATACATGCCACCTTGGTAGCATCTCTCTCATGTGCCCTAAAGTCAGCGATCTCCTCTGGAGTAGCAATAGACTCATCAATTTCCTTTAACTCCTTGTCGAGGACATATTCCTTGTCCTCGTAACGAGTGACCATCCTGATGTTCCTGATCCAATCATTAAAGTTTGAACCATCAAAGATGACTCTCCCACAAAGGTTCATGAGAGAGAAGGAGCCGGTAGGGTTTGAGCCAGAAGCAGCATTGTTCGAAGACATCTGAAAAGAAGAAAGTCAAGTTTAGATTAGATATAGAATCCTTAATAAGACAGCCAAATGTAATATTAAGGCTAGGACCCAACACAATACTTCATAACTTGGAAGAGGGATGCCGTAATCCAAGCTATGAAATATTTGAAGGTAGGTGAATGACGATTCACCAATTTCCACCATGAAAAATGAAATAAATTATTAGGTTTTAATTGGAATGAAACTCCTAGATCTATTTGAGATTCATTGAACTTTTCAATGGCATGTTTAAATCTCGATTGTGCCCTCTCAAGTTTGTGACTGGGATGCCGAGGATCACAAACAAGGTCTGAATAACCATGCAAATTAACTTGGTACCCTTAATCCTTATCACCTAATCGATGTGCCGGTTACCCACACGCGCTCCACCGATTTATGATAAATATTAAGTCACCCCTTGCCACTCTTACTACTCCATGTTAGTGTGCCGGTTATCCACACACGCTCCATCAACGACTTGGAAAGGTACAAAGTGTAGTTTCATGGGATAGCACCAATTTCACATTTTCCTAAAGTAACTAAGATTGGGAATTTCAAAAAGGATTAGTTACTTTATATTTATCATTATACTTTTAATGAGAATTATAGTCCTTGTCCTACCCGTTCGGCTAACGACCCTCCACCAGTTAAGGAATCGGTGGGTGAGAGTGGACACCCATTAAGCTGCCATTTTATAGCCAACAACCTTATACCCCCCTTATAGACCGGCTTCGTAAATGAGGCCTACTAACGGTAAAACTGACTTGCTCTTATACATATATATATATATATATATATATATATTATTAACTTATAATACTATAAAGTATAAGGGTTGGATTTTAACTTTTAAAACTCTAGGGTTTGGAATTAAAGTTTTCTTAAAGTGACTTTACAAATTCCAATACTTGAGGACAAGTTTTGAAACTATTCAACACCTTTCATGTTCATAACCTACGAGTTTAATGGTTTATTAAAATGAAGACTCTTCACTTTATGTAACCTATGGCTCTTTAATGACAATTTAAAGAAGTGACTTTTTGTAATCCATAACTTGAGGACAAATTATGGACTCCATCAATAGGCATTTAGATCAAGAATTCCATCATCAAACAATTTGCAAATAATTCCTATGATCTTCTAAAACTCATAAGTATGAAAATTCATATCAACTATTTCAAGAATCACATAAATACGTATAAAACATGAAATTTGATAATAACCATTGAAAATGGATTAGCATAATCATTACACCATCAAAAACATGTTTTATAAGTCCAAAACAGTTTAGGGTAATGATCCTAGTCCATTTCAAGTAGCAAAACTCGAAATTCTGCACACAGGGGCTCCTACTCGCCGAGTGCAAGAACCTACTCGACGAGTAGGATGCATTTACACTTGGACTCGTCGAGTTCTCCCATGCACTCGGCGAGTTCACTGTTCAGTGAGCAGAAAAATCGATTTTTTAAGCAGTTTGCATCAAATACAAATAAAACAAGCCTAGTATCTGATACCACTGATGGGTTTTGAGCATTCTAACACCCCTATGGTGTACATGCAACCCTAGAAACCTTGTATCTATGTTTTCTCTAATATTCATGCAAATTTGATTTTCCAAGGTTTTCATCCTATTAAGCATGGCATGGGGTACTTGTAATATAAAAACTTGGTAGAATGACATACCTTTGATGTTGTTTGGATTCCTTAAGATCTTGTGAGCCTAGCACCCCAAATGTGATGCCTCAAATGTTTCACACAACACCTACAACTCTTGGAATAACTTGAGAGAGAACACTTTGATCACAAAATTCGGCTAGCCCTCCTTGTCTTTTCTTAGCGGGCAATTTTGCTCCATATGAGGTTGCTTATATAGTGTGCCACGTGTAGGGTTACACCATGTAAACCCTAATGTGCATCGCTTTTCATTTCCCCCATCATCCATGGGTTATAACCTCCATGGAGCATCCATGGAGCACCTAATGGGTCCTAGCCCAATCTAGTGAATCATGAAACATAAGCCCACTACATAAGAATGATTGATTTACAAATCAATCCCCATATATTTAAACAATCTCTTTTTGATCAAAAAATTCATTCCAAATTAATTCTTGATCAATACTAATTAAATAATATGATTTCATATTAATATATTAGAACTTATAATATATTAAGAAATTGTAAGTGTCCTTATTCTCATTTTATCTATCCAATTGTTGAGATGCCGAGCAACATAAATGGACCATGCCAAGTCGGGTCAAGTACATACCAAATATAGTTATGGACTTAGACACCTTATCCAATAATTTTCGGGTTACACAGGGCGTAATGGGTTTTTAATGAGTTACACAGGGCGTAACATTTAATACGCAGGGTGTACTTGGCTGAAAAGCAAACCCTAAATTCGGGGTTTTGAGCCCATATTTAAACAAATTAACCTCCATAAACCCTTTCCATTCTCAGCCTCTATCTCTCCAAACGAATCCCTTGAAACCCTAACCTGATATTTGAGCCTTGTGAGCTAGAAAGAGTATTTTTGGGTTTTCATGAAGGAAGAATAAGTTGGTAGTGTTTCTTGGAAGTTTCAACGCTCGTGGATCTGAGCTTTACACTTCTTGATCCTTCCCCAGAAGGTATAAAGTTCTGAACTTGATGAGTTTTCATGATAGTTCCTTTTATGCTTTAAGATTTCCATGCTTTGTCCGATAATCTTGGTATATATGAGTATAGCCTACTCTAGACCAAATGAGTTGTCCTTTCAGATGTTTTTCAGTGTTTGGAGTCATAAAATGTGATATTGGTCCCTTCCTTCCACCCATGTAAGATATATGAAGCTTTAGGTGGTGTAATAAGTTAGGGTTTTGGTTTTGGGTACTATCTATCCATGTAAAAGCATAAAGTTGAAAACTTTATGATTTAGGACGTTATTTTGGATTCGATCTGAGTTTTGGATGAAAGGTCTTTAGGGAATAAGTGCTTAATGAAGATTCTGGAAATGGCTTAAGTACGCAGGGCGTTTCTAAGGAGTATGTAGGGCGAAGTAGGTCTGAGTCCCGTATGCAACACATAAAAATGGAGTACGCAGGGCGTACTCAGTCTGATGTGGACTTTTACTTTCTTGACTGTTGACCGTTGACTTTTTGATCAAGTTTGACTTTGGATCAAACTTGAGGTTTTTGGACTATTGATTAAGATTTTACCTAGTTTTGGTGTGAGTAGATTTGCGAGAGCAAGCAGTGCAGAAAAGGGACCACGTCGTAGTGTTTTTGGGTTCTTCGATTTAGGTGAGTTTTTCCTCGTTGTACCCGTGGGTCAAAGGCACCAATGCCAACCCATTAATTTCGGTTATCATTTAGTAGAGGGATGCCATAGGGACTGTATGTGGTCATGTAGGATAGACTGAGGACTCTTGATTTAGGCTTTCTTTCCTATTCCTTGTTTGGTTGTGGCTCTAGAGTAGGATTACCTCATGTTCACATTTGGTTGTGCTCTTCCTTCATAGCCTCGATCTGAGCCTTCCGAATCCGCTCCTAAAGCGTAGTGATCACGGTCATCCTTAAAGAAATATCCCTGAACGGAGCCGCGACCGCCTTGTGGCTAAGAGCATCGGCCACCACAGTGGCCATCTCCGGATGGTGAAGGATCTGACAATTATAATCCTTCACCACATCCAACCACCGGCGCTGCCTCATGTTCACATTTGGCTGATCCATCGGATACCTCAGGCTCTTGTGATCTATGTAAATAGTACAACTGACCACATAGAGGTAATGTCGCCAAATCTTGAGGGAAAAACCACAGCCCCGACTCTAAATCATGTGTCGGATAATTCGCCTCATGAGGCTTCAGCGACCTCGAAGCGTAAGCGATCACTCTACCCCTCTGTATCAGAACTGCACCCAAACCCATGATTAAAACATCACAATAACCCACGAAGTCCTTAACACCCTCCGACAGGGTCAAAATCGGCGCCTCACACAATCTCTACCTCAGGGTCTGTCACACCCCAAAACCGGAACGACAGAAACGTTCGGGGGTGGAGGACGTCATGTTTAGTATCACGAGATATGTATATGGTAAGCAAGTAATGAACAACCATTTCATTTCGAAAGAAAGTGTTTACAATGTGTGTGTTCACAAAACATAGAATTCATACACAAATAACAAAACAAGACTTGAAGCTATAATGCTTCATCTTCTGAATCCCTAGCACGAGCACCTGTCTAATAGTCTCCTGAGAATACAAGTTATTTGAAAGAGTTGATCAGCAATTAAGCTGGTGAGTTCATAAGATTTTAGTGATGTGAGTAAGATGTAAAATGTGGTTAAAAATGTATATGTAAAAGTGGAGTAACCTGTAAGTTCTGTTTTGAAAAGTTCGCCTATTCCTCTAGAAAATCCTATATTTCCTATTTTGATGAAAGTTAAGTAAAATGACATTACAAGCCTTTCTATGGGTACTAAGTGGGTACAAGTTATATAAGACTCAGAGTAAACAAACAATCGATTGTGCGCATCTGCCCTAAGCTCACAACCCAACGAGGAACAGAAGTTAAGGCGGATATCACACATCCCATTGGTTGTTAGATCATTATCATATATAACCCTGGTGTATTCACTTGTTACTCATGGAGTTAATTGTAATGGTTCCTTTATATCTAATGAAAAGTTCTTTAAGAAAACCTATATTTCTTATAGTAAAAATGGTGACCACAGTGGCTACTTTTATAATAGCTTAGTTTATACTGCTATATATAATCTAATATCGGATAGAAAGTTAATTGAGTGAATCTACCCTAAGCCCACAACCCAACGAGGAACAGGAAGTAAGGCGGAAAACACACATCTAACTACCTATTGGGTATTAGTTTTATATATAAACATGGTGTATAAACTAAGGTATTATAGAGTTACTCACCTAAAGTCTTTAAAATTGAACTGGTTTAATAAAATGGATTAAACCCTTTACTGGGAAGTTTCTAGTTTTGTATACCAAAAGTACTGAAAGTATGTTTTGTACTAGAAAAACTGTGCTTGACTCTGTGTCCTATAACCTGACCCATACCTGGTACCCTTATGATGACTTAATGTATACTAAGCATACATATATATAGAATCGGGTAGATAATAGATCGGGTGAGTCCGTTCCAAGCCCACAACCAAACGAGGAACAGGAAATGAAGCAGAGAGCACACATCCTATTAGCTGTCAGACCCTATTGGTATATATATATCCTGTTATGTATACATTAAGGAATCATAAGACTAGCATTATGGTCCTATCCTTTAATCGTAGCCTTCTACCAAGGCATCTTCTGTTATGTGCTAGACTCGAATGATCCATTTGTCGATTGTAAAAATGTATATTTTCCCTAGTTTATAACTCAAAAATAGATTGAGTTCGACTCTCAAATGGTACTGTCACTTTATGAAAGTAATGGGAAATGTAAGTACACAGTTGTCGTTTATAATGACAATGCGGATGTACTAATAACCTAAAAACGTATTTGTTTTATTACGGTTATAATGTGAAGGCTAGAACCCTTACTATACGCTCTCCCTGTCGGGAGATTAGGGGAACTAAACACGACCTCTGCAAATTCTTGCAAGCCATGTAATTCACATTAAAGTATATGATCATGTATACCCAATATAACTATCACCTTTTGTTTAAAACAATGAGTTAGTGATTCATTGGTATAGTTAGATCCTGTATGTGTGTTCTCATGCTATAGCAACCTTACTTGTTTGTTCTGTATGGTATTGTTTGATTCTCTTCACTATATGTTCTGTATGGTATTGTTTGATTCTCTTCACTATATGTTCTGTATGGTATTGACTCTTTGTGTGCTTCATTGTACTAGAAGTAATGAATAGCATTCTCCTAAACTATACCTATTATAGTTTACTAATGTTCTACTTGGACTGTTATTGAAAAGACTCATTTATCTACTAAGTTATGCTTGTACTTTAAAAACGGAGTTTTGTATAACTATAAAGTAACATAACTTTAAAAGAGTTTTGAAATGTTTTGACAACTTATAAATGACATAAGTAACATTTTGAAAGCTATTTATAACAAACATTTACACAATTATCATTGTGTTCGACATGTATCCCCCCCCCCTTAAAACAGTTAAAACAGTTAAAAGATTCATTACGGGGTATGAACTCACCTGATGTGGGTGATTCAAACGGGTATGCGTGTAAGGATGAGAAGTTCCACGAATGAAGTCCCGAGACACAATAAGTCCTAAATGACATATAAGGATACATATTGACATGAATATAGTGTTTATACACAACTATATGAAATGAAACACCTTCCGGGACTAGGAAACACCTTGCTCAAGTGTTGGAATCACATGTGATTCATCAAAGGAAAGTGAAATGGCACTAAAAGGTGTTTACGGTCATGAGACCAACTCTCATTGAGTTTACGGTCGTAAACCCTTGAGTTTATGGCCGTAAACTCATGGCACTTTGACCATTTTGTGTTTTGAAACCTTACAAGTCATACTAAGCAATCCTACTTCATGTATAAGCCGTAGGGAGTGTTTGTGACATCATTTCACTCCTAAATGGAGTTTACGGCCCATGGACCACTTCTCCATGTGTTTACGGCCGTAAACCCCTAGGGATTATGGTCTTTTGATGTTTTCAAGTACTAAGCACATCAAGGTAAGGGTCTAGGCTAGTTTCCAAGGCTTGTAAGGGAATATGGCACACTTTGGCACCATTTTTAGGGTTTACGGTCCAAGAACATCTTGGACCGTAAACACCTTTGATCTTGACTTTCTTAGGTGTTTTCTTGATATATAAAAGTGTAACAAGCTCTATAATACTCTAGGATAGAAGTACTTACTAGGTAGAAGCTTGAAAAGGTGCTAAAAGTCCAAGAACACTAGTGTGTGTTCTTGGTGCTCTTGGTGAAACTTGAAGATCTACACTTTTGGAATGATTTCACGGATGGAAGTGTGTTAGATCACTAGATTAAGGTAGATATCAACTTACTAGGGCTTAGAAACACTTACAAGTTGAAGATCTTGAAGAAAAGTTGGATGATACTTGAGAGAGAAATGGCTCTAGTCTTGGAAATGTGAAAAAAAGTGAAAAATAAGCTAAGTGTCATTTATATAGTCAATAGGGTTTACGGCCCTAATACCATTTTGGGCCGTAAACTCCAAACTCTTGGAGTTTTGGGACCTTATAGCTACTTAATAAACCCTAGGGTATCCTCTCTCCTGATATCTATTGAAGTACTAACTTTAAAACACTCAAACTTATTCCAAAAAGCTTGAAAGTTAGCAGAACTGTTCTGACTTCTATTGAATTGAATGGCTGTACAAAATAGAAATTTCGGGTTGTCACATCATCCCCCCGTTAGAAGGAATTTCGTCCCGAAATTAGCTCTCTTAGCATTACTACCGGGGTTGCGCTTCTCCGATTTGCAGAATACGCACTCGTAAACCTGGCAATTTTGCCCTGGTGTTCCTGATAGGATTCATACTTGGTCCATCTATCATTACCTCGCGTATACAAGTCGTATATAATTAGGGTTAGTAAGACGGTCGGATGTGCGACTCTGCCCCAGGTCCACAACCCAACGAGGAACAGGAGAAAGGGCGGAAACACACATACTAAGTCTGCGTAATCATAATCATATACCACCCTCGCGTATACACATTTCCTTGGGTCGGAGCAGTCAGACCCCAAATGTATCTTTCTATCTTCTTGCTCTCCGAGGTAATCATCCCGGGGCATAGAGCTGCTAGTTCGCTGAACCGGTCCGTGTAGGTCACTATGTCTGAGCCGACCATAGTGAGATCCCACAGCTCTTGTTCCAGTATTTGAATCTCGCCTAACGGGTAGTATTCCTCCCGCATTAACTCTTTTAGGTTTTCCCAACCTATTAAGTTTGCCACTGATAGGGTCAGTGACTTAACATGGCTGTTCCACCATGTTAGGGCCTTGCCAGAGAAGGTGCAGGCAACAAACTTCACTTTGCTTCCTTCTGGGAATAAACAGATTTCGAAGATCGATTCTGTTTTCACGAACCATTGCATGAGGGCAATGACTCCTTCAGTCCCTTTAAAGGACAAGGGCTGGCATCTGGTGAAGTCCTTGTAGGAGAACTCTCTCGAGCGCACGAGGACCTCACCTCGAGTAGAATTAGTAGGCGTTTCACCTCTGCTGGTACTGATGGAGTGATATTGAGCCATGGCTGTTGCCACAGCCGCAGCCACTGCAGCGTTTATAGCTGCCATATCGATTTGCGAAGAAGGAGGTATTGGAGTTATCGGAGTAGTGCGTCTGATAGATTTGCGAGGAGGCATCTTTGCTAAAAGAATACAAAGATGAGACGAAATAAGTCTAAAGCAATGGACACAAGCCGAAAGCTGAAAAGGCAAGGTTATCCTAATTCTGGGTGTATCGGGTCCTGACTTCCACAGGGTTCTAGAAACAATTCATAAATGAGTCTATACCTAATAAACTCTATGAATTTGAAACAACTATCCTCGAATGAATATCTGTTTCCTGAATAACTGTTACCAACTGAATGTAAGAAAATAATCTCAACAATTAATGTGAGCAGTGTTTCCACTCGCTCATTAAATTAACCAGATTATTATTTATTAGTGTGACGTGTAAGACGTTTTGGTTACTTCGGCTGATCCCTGTTTGCAAACTTCTCATGAACTTGTTCTTGTTCCTCCTGAACTCTTCTGTTGTATACTATGAGGAAGTGGTTACATCTATCTGGGCTTGTCGTGCGAGAATGAAAGTGACTAAAGAATCCATGAGCTTTAAGGTAACTTTATGGGGTGATCCTTACGGAATCCTCCTATAACTGTACAAGGTACACAAGTTTGTATATATATCTCAAGATTAAATAGACCTTCGAATAAGTGATCCCACCCCAACACTACACCCTTAAGAGGAATGGATAGCGAAGCGTAGGCCACATATTCTATGTCTATAAGATCCTGTTTATATATAAAACTTTAGGAATATACTTTGCAAGATTATAGATCTATCCGCAAGGGTCTCTTAAGTTCTCACATAAGTTATTTATCTGGACTAAAATACTCCTATAGTATTCTAACTTTGAATGTACTTGTTCTGGTGTTCTCTTGACTGGTGTTCAGGTAAGTTTTAACACTGTTGTAACACCACATCATTCCCAAACACATGTCGGTCACATCTCGAATGAATATAGTTGATCAGGCTATATTGATCCTAGCTATGATTACATAACTGTTCGGGTCGACGACAGTGTCCAACCTTTAAATACTTTAGTTCTGTTCTCCTCGTGACACTAGTTCTATTATGTACATGTATTAGCTAGTAGGTATATTTTTATAACTTGTGGTTATACTCTAAAATATATCATTATCCAGAGCAATTAAGCCCCATTGCATTTATAGTTGTATATCTTTTATCGGTTGATATACTTAGTTCACTATAAACAATGCTCTGATACCAATTTGTCACACCCCAAAACCGGAACGGCGGAAACGTTCGGGGGTGGAGGACGTCATGTTTAGTATCACGAGATATGTATATGGTAAGCAAGTAATGAACAACCATTTCATTTCGAAAGAAAGTGTTTACAATGTGTGTGTTCACAAAACATAGAATTCATACACAAATAACAAAACAAGACTTGAAGCTATAATGCTTCATCTTCTGAATCCCCAGCACGAGCACCTGTCTAATAGTCTCCTGAGAATACAAGTTATTTGAAAGAGTTGATCAGCAATTAAGCTGGTGAGTTCATGCAGCTGTGTAGACAACTCCTGCACGGTGCTCCCCATGGCGAACTGCTCGGTCGAATGAACCCCTTGTCTAACAGCTCCTGCAGCTGTGTAGACAACTCCTGCATCTCTGGAGGAGCTAACTGATTTGGTACGTTGGCTATCAGAGTTTCACCAAGAACCAGGTAAATCCTAAACTCCACCTGCCTCTCCGGAGGCACTCTAGGAAATTCCTTTGGTAACACATCCGGGTACTCCCGTACAATCGTCACATCATCCACGGTTGCCTAACCCTTATCCTAGGCATCCATAGCATAGACGACAAATCCAGAACAACCCTGATGTAGATAGCGGCTAACCCTAGTCGTTGAACATAGAATCATCCCACGCTGATCTCTCTCCCAGAACCACCAACTTTACCCCACTTGGGGTCCAAATACCCACTAACTGTTGCTCACAATCGATCACCACCCCATTGGGGGCTCAACCAGTCCATCCCTACGTTAACGTTATTACCGTGCAAAAGAGTGGGAAGTAGATCAATCGGATATTGCTCGCTGAACATCTGAAGAAAACAACCCCGATAAACCCTCGACACCCAGACAGATCGATCGTCTACAATCTCAACATCTAAAGGACAATTCAGCTCCCCCGAAGCTCTAGAAAACCTCTTGCTAAGCGCAAGTGATACAAAAGATCAAGTAGGCCCCGAATTAAACAATATCAATTTAGAGATACCGTTCACGAGGAATGATCCTAAAATAAAACAAAAAAATAAATGCAGGCAATATAACATAAATAAAGAGATAAGGAGTACATATATACCCATCAGCACATGAAGTGTTGCGCGAGCCGCCTCTACTATCAGCTGAAAAACCATGCTCTTCACCACAGGCATATCCCCCTTGCCCTGTCTGCCATCAGTGAATCTCAGCGTCGCTGGAGCGGGTGCTACCAGTGGTCCCGCTGCTGCGAAATTCGGACAATGGTCCTTCTTGTGGCCCCTCTAATTGCAATGGAAGCAAATCAGATCAGAAACCGAGGTAGTGGTGGTAGGAATGACAGTTCAATCCCTGCTAATATGACCCATCCGGCCGTACTTGAAACAGCCAGAACCACCCACCCGACACACCCCATCATGTGTCTTGCCGCACTTGCCACAACGGCTCTGGCCCTGCTGGGCTTTAATCCTCAGATCAAATACCTTGGGCCTCTTGCCCGAACCCCCTGAAACCTGAGCCTGATCCGAATTCCTCTTCCTCTCCATCTCAAGATCAATCTCCCTCTCTCTGGCTCTCATAATCATATCCTCCAGTGTCTTGCAAGTGGATCGACTCACAAACTGATGAATATCACTCCTCAGCATCTCATGGTATCTCTCCTTCTTCATCTCCTCGTCTGCCACATACTACGGAACCAACAATACCCTCTCACGGAACATTGCGGTGATCTCAGCCATCGTCTTAGTAGTCTAGCGAAGGTCCTTGAACTCCCTCGCCAACTACTGCACCTCAATCACTGGTGCAAACTTAGCTATGAATCTAGTCACAAAATCAACCCATGTCATTGAATCAACCACCTCATCACCAACGGAGTGCCCAACCTCCTCCCACCAGTCTCGAGCTCTGTCTTTCAAGAGACAGGAAGCAAGTCTGACTCTTTCCCCATCGGGGTAACTGCTAGTGCGGAAGGCGTTAGCGACATCTGCTACCAACGCCTTATTGAGACCGGGTCCTTCTCCCCAAAGTACTTTAGAGCCCCACATGCCCGGAACACCATGAAGGTTAACGAACATACCCTAAACAAAGCCACCATCTCATAACGGAAAGAGGCCAAGCGCTCTACGAATACCTCCATGATACCCTCCTTGATCGTACCAAAGATCATAAGAGTTTGTTCAAGTATGTTGCGGGTTATCTCAGATGAAATGAACTCCTGCGTCTAATCATCTAGCTGTCCGGCTCCAGAACCCGAGCCCAAAAGAAAAGATTTTCATTCATCATCTGGCATTAAGTCACATGATTCCAAGACTCCATCCATTTGGAGTTGGGCTATGCGTTTCTTGTTAATGTGCCCATGATGATAATGCCACAAGCATGCCTTGTCTAAACCATTAGACGAATCAATGTGAATTAAACTATTGGCTAAGCTATCAACACAAGTCACAGTTTCATACACACCATTACAAGGTAAAGCTTCAAATATAAAAACACCATTTTTATATGCTAAAATTGAACCATTCATATCATTAGATGGATAACGAAATCCTTGTCTGAACAATGCATGAAAAGAAATGATGTTTTGCGTCATTTCTGATGAATAGCAACAATCAATTAAGCTAATCCAAACATCACCACTAATTATAAGCGGATAAGTTCCAATCTTGGTAACAGGAGAAGATCGCCTATTTCCCATCATCAGATTCATCCTTCCATGCCCCACCTTTTCACTTTCTTTTAGTCCCTACAAATTATAACAAATGGATAAACCACATCATGTATCAAGGACCCAAGAACGAGTAGATTATGAGATATTAGTTTGAATACTGCATATACCTGCTGACAATGGCTTCAACTTTCCATCCTTGATGTCTTGCAAGTACTTGGGGAAGCTCCGCTTCTAATGGCCCTTATCATTGCAATAGTAGCAAGTGGCCTCTTTGGATAACTAACAACTAGAATGTCTGAATTGGGCTTCGCTTGTAAGCAATTGCTAGATGACCCAACATGGGCCTTGCCATTCCAGTTAGCTTTAGGAGTGCCTTCCTTTTCTTCCCTTTGTTTCACCTAATGGGGAGAATGGGAGCATTAGTAGGAGAGGCTTGATTCTTTCTCTTCATTCCCGTCTCAGCAGTCTATAGCAAGTTATGGATTTGGGAAAATGTGGTTTCTGTGTTATTCAATTGATAAGCTAAAACGAACTGATCATAACAACTTGGCAAAGAGTTCAAGACCTAATCTATTCATCACTTTTTTCACTTCTTGGGTTATTTTAGGCAACAAGTTTCTTTATTGTGATAAATCTGTTAAAAACTCTAGCAACATGGAAAAAGAGTTGGTACTTCACCCATTAAGACACTTCAGATGGTATATATGCACTAAAGATGGTAATTTAATGTATTTGGAATTTGGATACACATTTTCTCCGGCTTCCTTGAATATATCAAGAAAATTACTTCTTAAATTGTCAGAGTCTTGACCATTATTCACGTTAGCCATACTTTTTGTACTTGGTTTCTGTCAACAAGGTCATTCAACAATCCATGCATGTCATGGTGAAATATCACTTCTTCCTCCATTTCCATCATATTTGAAGATGTTATCATTAAGATGGTCAACAATGTCTCCTCTTGTTGAATACAACATATTTAGACAATGCGAACACGAGCATAATATCTTTCCATCATCAACACTTGATTTCTCAAATGCAAAATTCAAAAAAATTAAACCCCTATTATGAAAGATTCAATAGATCTAGATGCAAGGTACATCCAAGATATATCCAAAGTTAATCCTATCAAAGCGTACCAAATGCATAGGTAAGTAACTAAATCAAATGGGGAAGGGAGTAGAACATTAGAGTAGATGCATGTCCCAATAACAAATCAACATAAACAAATAAGGTTAAATCAAACGGGGAAGGGAGTAGAACGTTGGTATGCCACATGAGTTATAGTTGAATGGTTACGTTTTTTATATAGTTATAACTAGGGTTGAGCACTGGGACCGGGTACCTGCCCTTGAAACTATTACATAGTTCCTATATTGTTATTGTTATTGTTATTGCTTTTGTTGTTAATATTGCTATTGCTATTGGTATTGCTATTGTTATTGCTATTGCTATTGCTATTGCTATTGCTATTGCTATTTCTATTGCTATTGCTATTGTTATTGCTATTGTTATTGTTATTGTTATTGTTATTGTTATTGTTATTGTTATTGTTATTGTTATTGTGATTGTGATTGTGCTTGTGATTGTGATCGTGATCGTGATTGTGATTGTGATTGTAATTGTAATTGTGATTGTTATTGTGATTGTGATTGTGATTGTGATTGTGATTATGATTGTTATTATTATTGTTAACATGAAGAGAAGTGCTTAGAGAGGTGATTCACTCAGGCTACATATGGATATCCTCTTGAACCAAATTTACGTCAGTGTTTCATACGGTTATATCATAAGTTGTTCATCCAAAATAATCTAAGACCAATTGGACTATTATTGTTAGACGATGGAACATACTTTTTTATAGCTGATATAACTTCATGTGTGTCAACTTGCTTTAATTTAGTTACACCACTCCATAAGTATTACGTAATTAAATACACATGTGATATTATCATATAACATTAACTTTAAGTTGAAGTTTTTTGCTCTTTTTTTATTGAATTTCTAGCTGGAACACTTAGCATTGATTATACTATTGAGTATCTTTGGGTACTGCTTGGGTTATACAGTTGCATATTAGGATAGACAGTTTATCTTTGTAATCCTTCATGTCTGATAAATAAATAAGATGCGTTGGCTTTAAGTTGTTAAAATTTTCATGTCTTAATAAAAGTTGCTTGAGATTTTTTTATTGGTTCAAAAAATTGTTATATATCTTTATTTGTTATGCTTGAAATTACATTCTCTAAAGTTTTTGTTAATAAAAAACATGGAAGAGGGTACAATTTGTACTCCTTTCCTTTTCTTTTTTCAATGTTGTTATGGCACCCAAAACATATACCCTGTTTGAATTTAGCAATTAATTCTAAAAAAGTGGCTTTTGGAAAATATAGGATTGTTATTACTAACTATTACTCTATTTTTATTTTCTCTAAATAAGTCCATATGGCACACGGATGTACAATCTGTTGAAGTTGAAGGTTTAAATATCAACTATAAGTACATATGAACCATGGGTGCATCATAGTTTTGAATTTTTTTTCTTGTTTTGTTTTGTTGACTCTCACTACGGGTGCACCGTCCGAATGTATCCAAGATCTATTGCATTTTCTGAGTCTGAACTGTGGTGGTATTTCTTAAATATGCTAATTGTAAATTTAAAGTCATACATATGTTAGTTGGTATTTTTGGGTAAAGATAGAAAAGTTGGATGCTATTAAATGACTTCCTCAAACTCGCATAATTGTGTTTATAATTCTTTGATTAGTCATTATTGATTCGTCAGATCCTATTGGTTCATTAATTGCATTTGTCTATCCTTCTACTATTGAAAATGCCACGAATCCGATGTTTTTTCAGGAAAGAGCAATCCTTGCACCAAAAAATGAAGTCATTCAAGAAGTAAACAATCGTTTGTTATCATTATTTCTAGGAGATGAAAAAGAATACTTAAGTTCAGATAGTCTTTGTCATTTGGATTTTGTACACGATGACTTTGACGAATCTTTATACTCGCCTGATGTTCTAAATGGCCATAAACCTTTAGGTTTGCCAATTCATAAATTGGTATTAAAATTTCGTGTTTCGATTATGTTATTGAGGAATATTGATCAGAAATAGGTTTGTGTAATGGAACAAGGCTATGAGTTACAACATTGGGTAAGCGTCTTATTGATGCAAAGATAATTTCTGAAATTAATATAGGAAATCGTAAGTTTATTCCAAGAATGTCACTAACCCCTTCGGATAAAAATATTCCTTTCACCTTTCAAAGAAGACAACTCCCACTTGTTGCTTGTTTTGCGATGACAATAGAAGTCAATGACGGTCGCTATCAAATGTTGGCTTGTTTTTTAGACAACCAATGTTTAGTCATGGGAAATCGTATGTTGCATTGTCTACAGCTAAAAGCAGAGACAAATTGCAAATATTAATTTTAGACAATGAAGGTAACCTTAACAACAAGACATTTAATGTTGTTTTCAAAGAAGTATTTGGGAATTTGTGATTTTTAACAATTATTTTAAATATGTAATTATTAATTTTTAGTAATTTGGGTTCACTTACGTACCTATTCAATAAACTCTTTACTTGTATGTAAAAATATTACTTTAATAATTGATTGATGTTCAAAATTTGATATATTTTTTTAATAAACTAGTGTAATACACGGGTCTTACACCTAATATTAGAAATATATCAAATAAAATTAAATTGAATGGTAGAATGATGACACTTGTTATAATTTTAGTGGATAGAAATATTTGTAGGCATAAAAGGTAGGAAAAGTTTCGCTTTTTTTTATGTGACAATAGACATGGATATAGTTATCTCATAAAGATTACGAATAAATGTTTTCCATTTATTTATAATACTTTATGTTAATTAGAGGATTGCATAACATATAGCTTCTTTTATTATTTATAGCTTATTATAAATATATAACCTTATTCTAACGAGTCCTATATAATATATAACATTATTCTAATGAGTCCTATATAATATTTTAAAAATATAATTATAACATAAAATGTAAAATGTAAAATCTATTGTATATACACTCATCTTTTACATGTTTTTATATAATGTTAATCAAAAAAATATTTTTATTATAAGTGAAGGATTACATCTTTTAGAAAAAGATTTTACATGGTTTTGCTTTTTTCTAAACATGAAGTGAAAGTAGAATGCTAAAATGCACAAGAAATGAAATTACAATGCTATTCATTGCTTTAAAATTAACATAAAGTTTAAATAAATAGAAGAAGAATGTTATTAACAATAATTGAAGTACAATGTTATTAACTAACTTTGGTTATTTATGATTAAAACTACGTTTTTTATAGTGTCTTTTATTAAAATTTATCATCCTATAACCTAGTTAATTAATAAAATCAAGTACCATATTTTCAAATATTAGATAAAAATATGATGTTAGTTTTGAATACTAGGCAATTGTTGACTTGTTGTAGTGAGGGGAATCTGTTGCGATAAACCTCGATATGTGTTCTAAAGCATGAGTTTTGTTATATTGGTAATGTCTTGTTAGGGATAGCCAGGTAATTATTGATATATCTTACTTAGTTACTTATAACCTTAATTCCCCACTTCTCCAAATCCTATAATTTTGAGCCTAAATATTCATAATTTAAACACGTACTCAAAACCAGTTATTTGATGATATTATTTATGATATTATTTATACTCACTTCCAATCATGATAAAAATGCGAAGATTTATCAACATAAGTACCACAAAATGAAAATGAAAGAAATTGCATGAACCATAGGCCGAAAACGAAAAGATGATACATCGAAAATGTGTTTGTTACATTATAATGTCACCAACAATTTCGCATATGATGTTCGAGTCACATGGATTAATCAAAAGGCGCCTATGATTATGATCAAAACATCAAGACATAAAGATGTCATATCAATTGAAAAGTTTCGACATACATTTCCATGTCAATTATCGAAGAAGCAGCTTTGAAATCAAGTAGTTTTGATTGCGCCTCTATCTTGGGATTATAAACTTGGAACAAGTGAGGCTGAGATTAAATGTTGAACAACAAATCACCATTGTTGGTCGGTAGCAAAACTCGCATTAATCCTCCTTTAAGTAGATTGATTTTCGATTTATGAAACACAGACCAAGAAGCATCTCTCCACACCAAAATCCAAGCATTATCATGCTTAGTAGAAATCACAGCTAGATACCCTTGGATGGCTGATAGTCCTTGTATTTTGCAACTAGGTTCTGGCAATGCAATCATGCCAAAAACATGAGTGTTCAAATCGAATGTCAGTATATAACGACGATCTACATCATCTAATTCAAAAACATAACATTCTACCATCCAATGCAATACTCCATTGACAAAACACGCCTTTGATAACACATCACGAAATAAAGGAGTTGGGGAAGCAATCGCACACCAAGTGCCTATTTTCATGGTGTAAACATGGGAACTTCGTACACATTCTCCACTTTTGGGGCGACATATTCTCACTATCTTGTAATCATTAGTTATTGTGTCAAAACCAAACCCGGCTGTTACCCAATTTAAGCAGTTCGAAGGACCTTGTAGTGTTACGTTGCGCCTAACTGAAGGGTTCCAAAGACTAATAATGTTTTTGTGTATGTCGAAAATGCAGACAATTCCATTACATGAACCAACAATATGGAAAGATCTTGTGTAAGGAAACATTCGCTTATATGGACGATTAATATGGGAATGAAATCTATAAGGAAACTCGACTGGTGGTATACCAATGTATCCACGTCTAGGACACAATGGCAATTGATCTTCTGAATGTAATGTATAAAAGTATTTTTCTTCCCGAAAAACTTCATGCACAATGAGGAATTTTTGTGGGGATTGAAAAGTGTGTGTATGGATGAATTCGGGGCTAGAAATAATAGAACACCATGATTTGGAGAGTGATCTAAATCGGAGGAGGGATTTGGGTGGTAGTCTGATGAAGATTTCAACAATCAACTCTTCGCATAGATAATTTGACATTATGTAATTCTGTATTTTCCAAAAAAGATGAAAATTCGGTTAGTAATATGAATCAATCAAAAACCAAATTAGTAAAATAGAGTCAAGCATAAAAACTTAACTCTATTTTACCACTGGCCATGATGGTAGACAGAATTTTGTTAAAGTTTTGTTACAACTTACAAGAAAAGTATACATTAATTGTTAAATTTTATTCCATTCAGTGATGCAATTTGATTTGATTAAATTTCATTTAAAATCTGTACTTTTTTTTTGTACAAGTACTTTCTTTGATTTGATCCAGTCATTACTTAATTGATCGGTATCGATATCCTACCGATACGAATCTCTAAATGTGAAAGACTGATTTTGTCATTTTGATTCTTACGTATATTTCCTATTATACTTCAAGTAATAAATATTTAAAAAATTCTCAATAAGATTACAACGTTGGTATGTGTCGCTTGCTTTGGCAAAGTCTCAGATTCTATAGGGATGTTTTTCTATAATTTATTAAATAAAAAAGAGAAGAAAAATTAGTATCTTACCCCTGTTTAAATGTTTATGATACAAAAAAACTCATGAAGACAATAGAATTACAGAAATGTTGACAAAAATCCAACAAACCTAAATGGAATATCATCATGGCATAAATTGCAGTAGACAAGAGATATACACCTGAAGAGAAATCAATAATAAGTGGTTCGATATCCTATGATAAACTAGGCAGGGGATTTTTAATGTCATTCTTAAAAAACAAGCAATTCCAGCTCAAGTTGGAAACTTCTTACTTTGACCAAAATCTCCTTTGGTCTCTATTTGCATAACTTGATTCTACTTTAATAACCTTGTCAAGATCCATGTTTCTGGAAACGAATGTTGCAGATGCAACTTATATATTTTAGTGATTTGCTCATTAATTATATTATCCAGGTCCAATTGCAATCAAAATTAACAAATATAATTAGCTCAAAACTGGGGGAGAGTTGTTAATTAGTCGATGAAGTGGGAAAAAGTAAGTGATTGTGAACGAAAGCAATAACAGACTAAAGGTAGGGACATATTATTCAATCATCATGTTCTTCATATTACTGTTCATAGTGCAAATAACATAAGCAAAGGTTCAAATTAGCTAGATATTGAATTGTCAAAGTAATGTACTTATGTTGGTATATTTTTTGATTTTTTTTCCATCAATATTTTGATTTATTCTTTCACGAGTACAAAACAAGGTTTTATCCACATAAAAAAACCCGTCATTATAGACATTTTATGTCGGGTTTTTTATGGGATAATGACTTAAAAGGGCAACATATTTTTTGATTTGTACACATTTAGTCACTAAGTTTTTTTTGTCCACATTTTCCCATTGAACTTGTTAAACTGTTCAAAAACATTTTTATGACCTGCTATCGGAGGTTTACCTAGTTTCCGGCCTGTTTGACAGCTCCAACGAGGCTCCGGTTATCTTCTCCGGCAAGTCTTCGGAGTTCATGATTTTTCCGGCGAATTCAAGGACTCGGGTCTATTCTCTCATCTTGTCTCTTTCTTAGATCTGAACAAATTTCGAACATAAACCCATATGGGTGTTCGATTTTAAGACTCAAGAACTCAAACCCAAAAATCAATTTTTCATCTTCATCTTCATCTTCTTTTGTTCAAACTCAAGAACACACACAAGAGCTTCTTATGAGTTTGTTTATCGTGTTCTTGAGATATTTATTTGATTCATCAGTTGTTCATCGTGTTCTTGAGTTCTTGAATTTGTGTGTGTGTGTGTTTGATCACAAAACGAATAATAAAAAGAACACAAACAACATGAAGAACACAAGAGCTTCAGATTTGAGTGTGTGTGTGTGTGTGTATGTGTTAGATCAAAACATGAAGAACATGGACCTAGATCGAAACACGAACCCATATCTTCATGATTGATTTCTGGGTTTGAAAACCCTAACTCAAGTTCGTCTTCAATGAACCTAAAACACACAAAGTTGATTTCTTCTTTGTTCTTGGAGATCATTTGATTTCAGATCTGATGTTCCTGCATAAACACATACACACACACACACACACACTTCTGGAGCTCGTTTGGTTTTTGGGAAAAAAGATGAACATGATGAAGATGAACACCCTCAAAAAATTGACGAACACACCAAGTCTTAGGGTTTTCAAGGGCATCTTCGAGCATTAGATATGGATTGAACGATGAACATTAGATATGGGTTGGAGGTTGACGACGATAAACATCAGAGATCTGAAACAACACTCCGATTTCAAAATCGATGTACCAAAATTAGTGTGTTTTATTAAACTGAAACCCAAAAATCCCAAAGCTCGATTTCTTTTATGAACACCATTTCGTACCGCCAGAAAAATCATGAAAGTCAGAGTCTTGCCATAGAAGATGACCGAAGCATCGTCGAAGTTGTCAAACACGCTGGAAACTGGCTAAACCAATTATTGAAGGTCATAAGAATATTTTTTTGAATGGTTCAACAAGTTCAATGGGAATATATAAACAAAAAAACTCAGCGACTAAATATTTACAAATCAAAAAATAATTTACCCTTCTAAGTGATTATCCTTTTTTTCATTCAACATGAGAGGAAAGGTCGCATTATTGAAGATAAGTTATGCTTTCGTTCAATTATAGTGAGTATAACCCATGAACACCTGTTATTGTAGGTCAAAACCGTCTTTATATGGTAGGGTATTTTTAGAGATATATACTATCTCCGTCTTATAGTCCATCTTTCCTTTTTGGTTTGTCCCAAAATAATAGTCCACTTCTAAAAATAAATAACATTTTTACCAAAATACCCCCTCATTATTACTTAACCAACTAAGCATTTAATGGAACATTAAATGCAAAGTAAGAACAAAACTGTCATTTTATTGTATAAAGTTAGTGGTAATTAATGTTTCCTTAATCTGTGTGTTTTTTGTCTGTGGACAATAATTTTGGGACAGAGGAAGTATATCTTATTAAGATAATCGTCATTCATAATACACCTATAGTTATGTGTTTTTTTTCCTATAGAGTGGTAAATATTTACTTATAGTTACAGTTTATAAATATTATCGGAAGCATTGTTGACTTTTAGAGACAAAAATGTAATTAAATTGTCAGCATAAGCTATCTTTACTAACATGTTTAGTGGTTTATGATTACTATTGTTTACATACACTTACAAATAAAAATTCAACCCTTCATCAAAAATGATCTTTACTAATGTGTTATTTCTTTTATTATGATTATTGATAACTTATAGTGGTGTGTTTTTTCCAATAGAATAATAAATGTTTACTTATAGTCATCGTTTATAAATATTTTGTAACACCTAGTTTTAGTGATGTTCTAATTTCGGGATATGGGGCCGGAATTTGATCAAGTGATGGTTTCGGTCTTTAAAGGAATAGGGTTTAGGCCCGTTTGGATGTTGGTAATGTTGTATTAAGTGATTAAAGCCCTTGATTTTTTCCTTGAAGCAAATGGTAAAACTGGAAAGGTGATATCTCGGTTTTCTTGCATAAATTAAGGATTTTAGTTCGATATGTTTTTAGTCAAAAGTAACTAGGTAAGATTATGGGACCCTGCTATTATTAGAAATACTACTTAACAGTTAATGAAATTGGACACTATTTCCAATTGTCACCTACTTGGACAAGTCGTTAACTTTTAAGATCAAATATTTAACTAAAAATCAGCAGAGACTAGTCATCAAATGCAGTTGCCAAACTCTGATATGAATCAAAACATAGTCCTTAGACAAGTAATCAATTATTCCTTCGTTCAAGATATCTCTATGAACATGAGACATGGATTATAATCAATCTCATTATTCAACATTCTTTTTCCCGACCTCATACCATACATACATAGCATATAACGGGCCCCGCCCAATGATTATAATGGGCCCCGACCTCTGAGATACGGGCCCCGCCCACACTCGCATAACATATACACATAGCAGATAATTATATAACATATAAACACATGAAAAAATCACAAAGATAATAGCATACCATAGAATCATCGGGCCCCGCCCACTGAGTATAACGGGCCCCACCCAAACTCGTATAACAGGTCCCGCACACATATAAATCATATACACATAACCAGATAATAGCATACAGAATTGAAACATCCAAAATTATGACCCAATTTTTTTATTTTTGATTTAAGTAAAAACAATATTCCAAAACATTGTTCATACATCCCAATCAAATAAATATGTCAAACATCATGAAAATCAGTGTATGTCCCATAAACAGAACCCATATGGTGTGTGCGATTCAGTCAACCTGAGCTCTTCCCCTTGGAACCGGAAGTATCTGAAACATAAATTAAAAACCGTAAGCACAAAGCTTAGTGAGTTCCCCAAGATACCGCATACAAAATATATCATATAAGGGGCCCCGCCCACACTCGCATAACGAGCCTCGCCCAATGAGATATGGGCCCCGCCACGCTCGCATAACGGGCCACACCCAATGAGATACGGGCCATGCCATACTCGCATAGCATGCCCCGCCTAATAAACATACATATACAAGCACATACAAGTATCACACAGACAACGAGTATATCAACATAACCAATCAAGGGTCGGCCTTGGTGCCTTAGACGCGCTAAACCCAGTGAGGAAACTCACCTCGAAAAGCTGAATGAAACGAATGATCCCCGACTGTTGGTCCTACACCTCCCCGAGCTATCAATTGCCAAATAAAAACTAATTAACATTTCGGATCTACATCATAACCAAAAATCCATACTTGAGGTAAGAGACCATTTTACCTCTAACCTAGCTTGGTCCCAGAATGAAGGACATTACCACAATCCAATGGGCCTGAAAGTTAAACAATCCATCAAGGCCTAAAATATGGCCCAATTTCCAATTGGGCCGAATCCCTTCACATAATCCTTAGCCCAAGGCCCAATAATGTTCCCTAGTCCAAACGTTCGATTTTATATGGCCCACTAAGGCCCAAAACAGTAATGTTCAAGGAAGTAGCCCAACCGAGGCCCAAAAGACGCAAAGCCCAAATCATTGAGTATGCGGGGCGTATTCAACTGTACGCTAAGCATACATGCTACATGACTTGTACGCTGCGTGTACAAGCTTGTACGCCCAACGTACTGACTCATTAAGCCATTTCTCCATTAAACTTTTAAATCCTTAAGTCTAAGGGTCCCAATCACAGATCTGATTCATATGAAGTATCTTAAACCATAAAGTCGTAAACTTAGTGGCTTTGTATGCCCCAAATGAACCCAATCTCAAAATACAACATTCTACTTCCATAAAAAGGAACTCTACCTTATGCATGGATGGTTCAAAGCTTCAAAGATGGCAACTTTATAATTCTAGGACCAAAAGAACACCAAGATTAGCAACTCTAAGCTTCAGAAATGACAATAATCCACAAGATCTCATCTATGGGACCAAAAAGGTCCAAAAACTTGAACAAAGGAGATCTAAGCATTAACGATGCCATTTATGAGCTTTATACCTCAAATAAGTGCCAAATGATGATGATAACCCGAATCTTCAACCTCAAGCTCCAACCAATCTCCTTCACCAACTTCTTCTTCTTCCTTACAAGGCACCAAACTACCAAAAATGCACTCCACAATGTCAAGAACACACCAAGATGCTACAGGGTTCGATATTAGGGTTAAGGAGGCTAACACATGGGGCTTAATGACATTATATAGGGCTTAAACCCTAGAAATTAGAGTTTTGAGTCTGACCACGTATGTTGCACGTGCAACCTTGTACGCTGCGTGTACCTGCATGCCTCCACGTTTTCTTGTGATCCTTCTACGCCCAACGTACGACCTCAGCTAAGCCTACACATAAAGCCCCGAATCCTTTAAGCCCAACATAACTTACATGATTTAGACAATTAAATAGATAATTAAATAAATAATACCTCGGAACCATCGGGCGTTACAAGAATAACCCTAGGGCCCCGCCCAGTAAGCATAAAAGTACATACATATGCAAGAGTCACGTAGAAATCTAGCACCCTACATAACAAACCATGGGCCGGAATTGGTGCCGTTGGCCCCTAAACACAGTGAGCAGACTCACCTCGACTGCTGAATCTTACTGAAAAATCCATGGTTGTCAGTCCAACAAATCCCTAAGCTAATCAATACCAAAACAACACCCAATTAACATTTGGGTTCCAATCCATAGCCATAAGTCCATACCTAGGGTAGAAAGAACATTTTACCCCTAACCTAGCTTAGTCTAAGACTTAGTCCCAAACTCACAATCTAAAGGGCCCAAAATCCAAATAATCAACCAATGCCAAAATATGGACCAATTTTCCAGATTAGGCCCAAACCCCTTACATGGACCTTACCCTAAAGCCTAACCAAAGGCCATTCCAAAAGAGTTCAAGTCCAAAAAGCCCAAAATGCCAACCGGCCAGACGTACGCATGACGTATTGGGCTTGTACACACAGCGTGTGTACACGTCCAAAAGACTGGTCTCAACCCAAGTACGAAGACGTACAAGCAAGGTATTCACGACACACTAAACAGTCACCCAAAACTTATTCGAATTGTATTAATCCCTTAAGCTATGACGTACTAGCAAGGTATGCACGACACACTAAACAGTCACCCAAAACTTATTTGAATTGTATTAATCCCTTAAGCTATGACGTCCAATGTAACATCCTAAAAATCTCAACAAATTTAAACTTTTCAAAACAGCTCATTTATTAACAAAGGTGTTTACACAAACATTGTTTCCAAAACATGATTTAAAGTCAGAGCCTCCCAATATCCAAACTGATGTAAAACCAAGGATGTGTATGGTCACGCCTTCACCTTGCCACAAGTCATCAGAAGAACCTAAAGCCATAAACAAAACTGTAAGCACAAAGCTTAGTAAGTTCCCGCAAGGTACCAACACACAAACATATAACATATACAAATAACAGCATGTATTGGGTCCACAACTAAGAGACTGGATTACCCTTTATCCAACAGTATTAGTCTGGCTTGCCTAATAGGCCCACAACTCATATATGGCATGCTCTTAAGCCCACAACAAAAGTCTGGCTTGCTCCAACCTAAACAGTCATCAGACTGGAATACCAATGTTCGGCCCTCAGTACGATTCTTGTATACCAACCGGGTCCTCAGCTCGTATCCAGAATGCTACTGAGCCCTCAGTATGAGTCTGGTATTCCCTACCCAGCCCTCAGCTCATATTTGGAATGCTCATGAGCTGTCAGTATGAGTCTGGCATGCCCTACCCGACCCTCAACTCATATATGGAATGCTCTAGGGTTTGTTGGCTACAGCACGCAACAGTACAACCTCAACCCAACCCAATATGCCAACAACTAATAAACATATAAAGGTAACCATGCAGACTGGATCACAGGTAGTCCTACTAATCTACCATGCTAGCATATCAAGACTAACATGCATATTTATTCCATTCTCAACATATCCAAGGATATCAAATTCTCAAACCAATGGGCCGACCTTGGTGCCTTAAACCCGTAAGTACAATGAGGAAAACTCACATTGCAATGTCGAATCCTATAGACGTTACCTGGCTGTTGGCTGACAGACCCTCGAACTGCCAATTACGAAACAACATCCCATCAACAGCTGATCCCATGAGTAATCTCTGACTGCAGTCTCACTAACATCCACGCGTTATGAAAAACCACAATGACAACTTGTCAACATCTAGCCCCTGACTAACACTATGAGTTCATATTAGGGTAAACGACCTTTTTACACTTCCTCAAGCTTAGGTAAAATCCAAGGCCTAAACTAGATGACCAAAGGCCCAGAATCAAAAAATAAACATATAAGGCCCAAATATGGCCCAATTTCCAAATTGGGCCTAATTCTTTTCATGGGCCTTTGCCCAAGAAGGCCCAAAAAGTCACAACAGCCCACCAATAAAAATCCAGATCGCCAACATGTCCCAACACGACCCAGCCCAAACAGAAGCCCAAAATGCAAACGGCCCAAGTCTGCTGAGTACGCAAGGCGTACTTAGCCTGTATGCTTGACGTACAACATGGGAGGCTTGTATGCCCAACGTACTCACCAGCCAAAAGCCAACTATAACATTCTGTTTGAAATTAAGTAATTAAATAATAAACCCTGAACCCCAAGTGGGGTGTTGGTTTGGGGGAGCCAAATGATATAATTTGGATTTTCGGGGGTTAAAGTGTAACTTCAGGATTTATTTTGTAAAGATTTTCAGAAGTCAGGGAATGTTTGGTAAAATATTGGACTTAAATTTAAGGGATTTTGGAATGCTGAGGGCTGAATGGTAAATTATGTACTTAAGTTGAAAAGAATTGACATGGAGGGGCTGAAAGTGTATTATAGGCAAAGATCACATATGAGCGGGTATAAGCCAGTCACCTTCTCAAACCCTAACCCTAGAACATTACTATTCATCCGCCACCCTCACATCAACCACCTCCGGCGCCGCAACCCTTATCCCTTCCATCCCGGCCGCCGCCTCCGTGACACCATAGTGAACCACCGAACGACCGCCTTTGCGACTCCAACGATGGGCTTGAAGGCTGATACCACAACTGCTGTTACTGTTTCTCAATCGATGTCCTCTCTTTCCTCCGAGTCGTCTGTCACGTCATCGTGATCATCGTTGGGCTACATCACCACCGCTAAAGGGCGCCTATCGGCGTCGTCGCTGCTGCTGCTATCATTGCATCGTTCCACAACTTCGTTCGTCACCCCTCCGTCATCACTCTCCTCGTCCAAGACCAAGGTCAAGCATGGTGGGTGTTCTACTCGTGTGTGTGCATGTTTTGGTGTTGTTGTACGATTGTGGGTGTGCTCGTTGGCCGGAAAGCATGGAAAAAACACAATAGCTGCCAAACATGGTGGCTGCCACCACCTTTTTCTTTTTTGCCGCCAGCAGCCACCGTGAGGGGTCGCTGTATGTGTAGGAGTGTATTTTATGGGTCTTTATGGGTATGATGTTGTATGTGCAATTTTTGGTCGGAAAACCCACCACCACCACCACCATCGTGAGGTGGTGGCTGCCACCGTGTTGCCACCTTCTGCCGCCACCAGCCGCCGTGTTGGGTGGCAGTGTGCACTTGTGTGCGAATGGATTGCTATTTGAGATGCTTGGACAGTTTTAGCCTAAAATCATAACCACCGCCACGAGGTGGTGGCTGCTACCGTTGACCACCACTACCCGAGGTAGTAGTGGGTGTTGCCCAGCCTAATGAAACCCTAGTTAACATAATGAAACTCTAATTAATCTAAAAGTCTAACCGTTTGACTAATTGGCATGTGCTTGGGTTAGAAACCCTAATTAGGTTTTAGAAAACCCTAATTTTGGAGATGTTAGTTTTGGATTGTCGGGACCCACGTTTGGACCAGTGGATTGAAGTTATGGCTTATGGCGATCCCATTATATGTTTGGTCTAGTGGAGTGATGGACTTAATGGATTAAGTCCTTAATGGGTTAAGTAAGAACACTTAACCCTAATCGTCATTTTTTATGAAAAACCCTAATTAGGTTTAGGTTCTAGTTGGGCCATTTCTTTGACTAAGTTGTTGTGGGCCTTCGTGGGCCAATCGGGAACAGGTTTATGGACTAAGGAAATTATTAGGCTTTAGGATAAGGCCCATTGGAAAGGCTTGGGTCCAATTTGAAAAATTGGGCCATAGGTGGGCCATAATTGGGCTTTGATGATTATGAGATATTGGACCATCGGAATGCCAAGTGTTTGGACTAGAATAAATGGTTGGGCCTTAAGGTAAGACCATGTAAGGGGTTTGGGCCCAAACTGGAAGTTGGGCCATAGTTGGGCCTTGGTTGATTATTTAGCTTTTGGACCTTCAGAGTGTGAGTATTGGCCTTGGTCTTGGACCAAGCTAGGTTAGGGTTAAAATGGTCCTTTTTCCCCAAGTGTGTACTTATGGTTATATATTGGAACCCTATTATTAATTGGGTGTTGTTTTGATGGTGACAGTTTGGGGATCTGCCTGCCAGCAGCCACAACTTTATCCGCGGGACTTCAGTAGTATGAGGTGAGTCTCCTCACTGTTTACATGGGTCGAAGGCACCAATGCCGACCCATTTGGTTGATGCATGGTAGGAAGACCCGGGGGTTAGCCCTAGGCATTATGTATGAAAGACCAGGAGGCGGCTCCTGGCACATTGTATGCTAATTAGCTACGTAGAGTAGTATGTATGCTAGTTGTCTTTGTGATGCTTGCATGGAAGACCAGGAGGCGGTTCTTGGCACTTGTCTGTAAGACCCATAGGGTGGCCCCCAACTTGGCAAGAAAGACCACGAGGCGACATGTGGCAAAATGACAAAACTATGTGCGGTACATAACATCTTATTTGATTACGATATATGTTTGATATGTATCGCTCATGGTTATGTATGGAAGTATGTTATTATGTGCTTATATGCTAGACAATATCCGGTTGAAAGAGACCGAAGGGGTAGGCCAGCACCTAGATATGATAGGAAGTATGTGGATATGTATGGTATGTGGTATTTGGGGAACTCTCTAAGCTTCGTGCGTACGTTTACAATTTTGGTTTTAGGTACTTCTTCTTCGAGAGGAAAGGAGCCGACATGATCGCATCGCATCACACTATGATTTTTCCGCATTATGAGATCTTGGGAGTTGTACTCTGATATTACTTTCTTATGACATGTTTTGGTTATTGACATACTGGTTTCATTTATGATTTGGATATCACTGTGGATGTTTTCAAACTACTGGTTTTTATAATTACTTATTAAAACGTAAATTTTGGCCTCAAATTTTAGGATGTTACAAGTTGGTATCAGAGCCTTGGTTTGAGGGATTCGGGCATACTCTCGGGTGTGCCTGAACTCAAACTGAGGTCTTGGTATGAAAATTTTCAAAAGAAAATCATTTTTATAAAAAAAATTCTAAGCAAAGAAAAGGGTGTAATGCGTGCAATCGACCGAGCTCATGTAAGTGGTTCCCAAAATAACAATACATGCTTGTTATGTGAGATGATATGATTATGTGATTCGCATGCTAGATTTGAGCTAAGGATCTAGGAGAGATGCCTTTGTATGCTTATATGAGCTTATAGATTTGCATGCTAGAACTGATCAGCCAGTGGTATGATGGCATGTTTAGGTTATGCCTGATTGTATGAGCCTTCAAATTGCACGCTAGTACAGATTCGTGGTTAGAGGATAGAGTGGTTTGATTGGAGTATGTTGGTTATATTTTCCATTGTTTGAATGTTGCTTTCTTTGTGCTTTGTGGGACTCTTAGCAATGTGAGCTAGCTGCTAAGTGCATATGCTATGTCACATGTGGCACGGATTGGATAATCTCAGAGTGATAGATTAAACCCTATTACGCAGATCTCATATGAGTCCAACCGTTCTAGGGTTGAGTCTTTTACTCGAAGGATTATCTGATCTCTGTTGCATGTGGCTATATTCATGATGTAACTAGCTGACATTAATGGGAATCCTTCAGCAACTGAGGACTTGGTGGGTTCGGGAACCTAGGAAAGCCTAGGATATGGTGTAGTGGGTTAGTAGTATGGTTCGATGAGGATTGGCATAATGGTTCGAAGAAGTGACTTAGAGGATTCCGGAGGATTGCTGAGGAAAGTATGGATAGGTGTGGAAGGTAATATTGGGCCCGTACTACTGAAAGCACAAGATCCATACTCGAATCAGTGAGAGTCTTGGAGAATCTAAGTAGCTTATGAGAGGTGGATTTTTAGTATGTTTTGATTATTGGTTTGTCGCTTTTCAGTTGGGAGATGAGCTCTCAGGGAAATGGTTCAGGTTCGGGTTTTGGCACAGGTGCAGGTGCTGATCCGATTAGCGAGTAGTTGCGGGAGTTCATCTCATCGGAGATTTCTCGCTGTGTTACGGATATAGTGGATGAGCGCTTGAGCGCGTTCCGTGTGGAGGTTATGGCTATCATTGGAGCTTGCACACTGACTTTCTGGGAGTTCTGTGCTTGTGGAGCTCCTGTGTTTCATGGGGAGAGGGACCCATTGTCAGTAGAAGGTGGTTAGCAGATATGGATAACATGTTCAGGACGAGTTTCTGCCCTGAGGAGGCGAAGATCAAATATACTACCTGCCTGTTGAAGGATCGGGCACGTGATTGGTAGGAGGAGATAGGTAGTGAGTTGGGTGATGATACAGTCGATGCTATGTCATGGGATGATTTCTCAACTAGGTTTCGAGCTGAGTTCGCACCGGCGATTGACGTTCAGCAGTTGGAGCGAGAGTTCTTGGATCTCCGCCAGACAACTGAGATGGCGGCAAAGATCACAACCAAGTTCCGGGAAAAGGCTTTATTGGTACCGCAGTATGTAGCAGATGAGGAGATGAAGAAAGTGAGGTATCACGATATGTTTCGGGATGACATCAGGAAATTCGTGAGTATTTCAGTGTGCGAAACCCTGAATGATATGATCTCTAGAGCCTGAGAGTGGGAGATTGTTTTGGAGCATATTGAGAAGAGGAGGTCAGATCAGATGCATACTTTGGAGGGTCCTAGGAAGAGGCCTAAGATTTCTAACCAGAATTTGAGAGGCCAGCAGGGCTGGAGTCAGTGCAGCATGTGCGGGAAACTACACGATAGGGCTTGTTGTTCCAGGGGTTTGGGCTGCTACAAGTGTGGCCGGATTGGCCACATCAGCAAGGACTATCCTCATGGAGCAAGTCCGTTATGCTTTCTCTGCGATCAGGTGGGCCACAAGAAGGTCGATTGTCCGACATTAAGGGGAGGAGCAGTGAGCGCGCCTACTCTAGCTACTTTGATGATCATCGATGGACGATATGGTAGGACAGGAGCCTCAACAGAGAGGAGTTGAGTTCTGCAGGTATGTATCTTTTGCCTTCTTTTAGGTTATTTATATATGTGTTTATGGTTGTTGGAATCTTGCATCATTTCGGGTAAAGCATATACCCAATTCATTTCCTTGCTCATGTATGAGTTATATCTTCAAGTCGTGTCATATGCCATTTGCATACCGTGAATAATTAGTGGTTAGTGTAAGGTCCTTTCCCTCTTATTGGTTCAAGGTGATCAGCATTTTCTCCGCTCGTAATCGAGATCGGTTCAGGGACATTATGTGGAAGATCTACGGTCAGAGTTCAGTAGGGTGGTTATCCACCCATGTTAGGTTTCGGAGGGTTTAGTCATTGTGCTAAGATTGACTCGTGGGGTCGCCAAGGGAAGTGGTCTATTGCCGGGGGTTTGGTCGGAGCGTCGGTTATTTGGAATTCAAGATCTGAGTACGGTATCATTTCAAGGTATCTGTAGTTATCAGTATTGTTGGAGTTCAGAAAGTGTTCATCTAGTCTTCAGGGGTTCTACGGTCTTTTAAGTTAGCCTAGTAATGGGTCGTTAGCATTGGTAAGCATCGGTTGTCAAAAGATCGATCATTGGAAGGTAGAAAGGATCGGGAATCCTTCCATTTCTCGTATGTCTGGGAGACATAGTCGGATCGAAGTGGGGGAGGACCGTTCAGGCACCCAAGACAGAAGCAAGTGTGAAATTGGGATGAGCTCGTATCCCCATCAGGAAAGGAAAGGTAGCCCTAGTGGCTGCCTGAATGGAGGATAGTGTGAATTGGAAGTTCGAGAAAGTCCCCGAATTTGGGACTACATCTGATTGATGTGTAGTAGACCATGGGGAACTAGGTCGAGGATCCCAGTCAAGACATATGTTCAGTGTGGGATAGCCGTAGCATTTCACCAGCGGCCAGATAGCGTGGAAAGTGTTGCAAGACTACGGGGTGGCCCGAAGCATTCACTAGTTAGCAGGTAGAGTAGGAATGTTGTAAGACTGCGGGGTGGCCCGTAGCATTCACTAGTTAGCGGGTAGAGTAGAAGTGTTGTAAGAATGCGGGGTGGCCCGTAGCATTCACTAGTTGGCAGATAGAGTAGAAACTTTGTAAGACTGCGGGGTGGCCCTTAGAATTCGTTAGTTAAGGGGTATAGCAAGACTGTGGGGTGGCCAGTAGCATTCACTACTGGGAGTGTTGTAAGACTGTGGGGTGGCCCGTAGCATTCACCGGTCGCTATTCGACAGTGAGAATGTGACAGATTTGTGATTCACTCACGGATTCCTTCAGATGATTTAGGCTAGGGAGGGTAGTCGCACGAATGTGAGTAGGCCATAGTATGATCAGATTCGGGAAACGGTAGGTCGTTGGAGACCAGGCGTGATGTAAGACTATAGTGGTTCTGGTAGCATTCACTTTTTGTATTAGATTCGATGGCGACAGGTAGTCGGACTGTCATGATCGGGAAGATCAGAAGGAATAATGGAGCCATGAGTGGCAATATGGTTAGGGCAGATTTCGATAGCCGAAGTTCTCTTCGGAAGACATGTGCGGCGACTGTGAGGTTGTTCTTGGCTCAGCAACCAGACATGAATTCAGTATTCCAGATAAGTTGGGGACGAGTGAGGCCTCGGTTGCCTTTGGAAAGAAGATAGGAGGCAGTGTGATGCTTCGGATAGTAGTAGTGATTTGGGGATTCGTGTGTGTGGAGTAGCTTGATGATCGAAGGTGCTAAATCACTTGCAACTGAAATCATCAATAATAATTCTGTATGGACGGTCTATCAGGGAGTCGGACCATCTCGAGACTTCAGATTTCAGATTGAGTAAATGTGGTCATGTTGCAAGGAATTCGTTCATATTCGGGTTATAGTGCCCTGCGAGGGTGTTTTCGGTTGCCTCGGAAAGGCTGGGGTATACTTGTGGTTGTGGCTGTGTTGCTCAAGTTATTTGGCATAACAAAGGTAGTAAAGAATGATTTCGAGGACGAATTCTAATTTGAGTGGGGGAGAGTTGTGACATTTCGTTTGAAATTAAGTAATTAAATAATAAACCCTGAACCCCAAGATGTAAATTTATATTTTATATTATTTTACAGTAGTCCTAAAATCCATAATAATTAGCGGGATGTTTGTTTTGGGGAGCCAAATGATATAATTTGGATTTTCGGGGGTTAAAGTGTAATTCCACGGTTTATTTTGTAAAGATTTTCAGAAGTCAGGGGGTGTTTGGTAAAATATTGGACTTAAATTGAAGGGATTTTGGAATGCTGAGGGTTGAATGGTAAATTATGTACTTAAGTTGAAAAGAATTGACATGGAGGAGATGAAAGTGTATTATGGGCAAAGATCTCATATGAGCGGGTATAATGATGAATCGTGGAATCAAGTATTAATCAAAATCAGAGTAAGACGAATGCAGATTGAACAAACGATGTATATAAGATCTGGTTTCTGCTCATTTATGCTTTCAACGTTTACAGAGAAAAATAGACAGGTTCTGTAAAGTACACTTGTCTAACTCTAGTAAAGTTCCATATTTATAGGAACAGTGAAAGCATAAAAAAAATACTAAGGCATTGACACTTAAGCTTCGTACGAAATACACCTTAGTAAATAAACTTAACAAGCATTCGAAGGGTACAAAAGACTTCGACATATTACAACTAAATTCGACCCTTACAATCTCCCCCTTTGTAATAATGTCGACCTTCGTCAGTTCAAGAGTATCTGTATAGCATACAACATTACCCTTCGAATCTCAGTGTACCACGAGATTATCTTCTTCAGCTCCTTCTTATCTCCTTCGTTATTCTTCTTGCAGCTATTCATACGAACAATGAAATTCGTATATTGGGATGTTGTGTATCTTTCTGCTTCGGAAGCTTGGAATAAGAATCTTTTAGCCTTCCCATTTTTATCCTTCCCTGCAAAGACCAAGCCAAACGGTTTTAAACAAATTTCCCCATCTGCATACTTCTTCAACTCAGGTTGAGTTAAAGGAAGTTCCATTGGCACTTTCACTTTCAATCCCTTTGCAGTAGCTAACTCAACATCGGTGAGAGCTAAACACTCATAGTAGTTGTCAATGAAAATTTTGATGTGAGCAAGGCCAAGTCGAAAAACTTCAGGATCAGTATCTCGAAGATATGAAGCATCTTTATCCTTTAACAACAATGCAACTTGTATCAGATCATACAAGTTCATCAAAGGAAAATCTGCTACTGAGAAATCACAAACTTGACCATTTGCCCTCGAAACAAAGAATCGAAGATTTTGCATCATATTTTCGAATAACACATCCCTCTTTATACTTATCACCTTCTTTATCTTCACGAGTGACCAAATTTCCTCTGGAAGCTTTCCAAGTACATCATGAAATCTGATTTTCATGTATGTGTACTCCTCATCATTGTCAAACTTCTCAGCAATTTTATACTGAGCCATGATAAACATCATCTCATTAACAGGAAAATCCAGTTGATTAATGTCTGTGTTGAGAACAACATAGCTCTGCTTTGGCTTCTTTTCAAAAGCATACATACGATTATATGCAACTTTCGACTCAATCGTTTCATAGTTGTAATGCTTTGAAGGATCACCCTTGTTCATTCCAGGTGGATCGTTCGCACGAAGTCGCATTATGCTTTGCACAATTCGTAACTTTTCAACCTCAGCCTCTGCTTCAGCTTTCTTTTCCTCCTTCGATTTTTCGATCAAAACTGTTTTTCCTTTATCTTTGATCGAAGAGTCACCGACTTTTTCTTTAGGCTTTGAACTACTGCCACCTTCCCCAATCATAATTCCTTTAGAGACTGGCTTTGTGAGAATTGGCACCGTAGTAACAATTGTTGAAGTAACTGGCCCAGCTGTTGACATAATTGGTTTTGTTGTTGGAATCTTCGAAGAAAACACCTTTCCAACAACCTTTGCATCTGCATGCGAATCTTCACCACCAGCCTTCGTACCACCAACTTTCTTCTCTCCCCCTTGCACCCCTGTGTAAACAGGTAGGGCATCCGTTGGAAGAAGGCTCGAAATTTGAGAAAGAGGAGCCAATTGCTTGTGTAAATGGCTTCGAAATGGATGAACTTCTGAGATAAAAATTCCGGAGTAATCAACGAAGATGAAACTGATTTAACAGTTAAATCTTTCAGCTCCTTTAGCAGCTTGAGCACTTCCATAAAACTTTGATTTTCCGTTGTAGAAAGTTGAGTAAGTTGAGGACTCAAATTTTCGTACAACTTGACATATTTGGTAACAACATCACAAATAATGTCAACTTTTTGATTTATCGAAGCATAATCCCTTTGCACGATTGTAATTTCCTTTTGCATATCCTGACAATGCTCCTGAATTTGCGAATTCACATCCTCCCTGACTTTCTTTACATCCTGAACGAATAGCATATGTCGTTCCTTCACAAAATTCTTGAATTCTTTCGCCTCCCCTCTAAACATCGAAGTTAGAGAATTCACTCTTAACTCATCATTCTGATCATTGTGATCAACCTTCTCCAAGAGTCTAGTCTCCGAGTCTCGAACCAATCCAGAAACTTTACTCACCACCTTTGCTTCGAAGGTTTTCAACAAACTGTCAACTTCCATACTGGACACAGACGAACTACTCCCCAAATCTGCATGAGATTGAAGAATAGAATTCAATTTCTTGTTTAGAATCTTGAATTGTTTCATCGTCATCAACATATGATCAGGAAAGTTGTCTTCTTCATCATCAAACTCCAAATCTTCAAACATTCCTCCAAAACCTTCGTTGTCAGTATCAGTTTCAAGAACAGGTGAACCTTTAACAGGTGAATCGATTTTGGGTGGATCAGTGGATTGAGATGGAAAAAGAGTTGTAAAAGTTTGATGGAGAATGTTTTCAAAGGTAGGTGAATTTGTAGTATTCGGAACAATAAAAGGCGGTAATGAAACGAAAGTATCCTTTATCGAAGATGCAGGAATACCTTGAGTTGTAGCACCAACTTCTTTGTTAGACTCTCATTCACCCATATTAACATTTACAACCGTATCAGATATGTGTGTAAAAATGCCTGAAGTTTGAACCTCCTCAGTATGTGATTCAGTTAATGAAACTTCGGGTGTTATGACAGTAGTCTTCTCAGGAGTAGATAGAGATTGAAAAATAATTGTTTCTGGTGTTTCAGAAACTATCTCTTCTGCGGACGACTCTTCTTGTATAACGAACTTTCGTTGCCTTTTCTTATTCTTCGAAATGTTTTTAGCCATGTCTTCAGCTCTACGTTTCTTTGACAAAGGCGAAAGTGGAGCTGGAACCTCACGAAAAATTACTCCTTGATGAGAAAGTTGTGGTTTACGAACATTTGAAGGAGAAGATTTGAACAAACCCTCTGAAGATTTTCTTGAACCCCGAGTCCTCTTCTTTAATCTTTGAAAAACACTAGATTTTGAAGGAATTTTCTCCTTAACTAGAGTATCATCAACAGGTTCCACTGGCGTGATTACAACAGTCGAAACATTTACTTCTGGCTTCTCAGGCTTCTTTTGGGACAGCTTGGATTCGTGCACATGCTTCTCAGGAGACTTCTTAGTTTCGTGCACTGGCTTCTCAGGTGTAGCCTTTGCATCCTTCATAGAACGTTTTGGTTTCTTTGAAGGATCAACCTCTTCTTTCGACAATAACTTTCCAGTCGCAACATCAGGATTGATTGTTTTCAAGTACTCAACCAACACCGAATTTGTTGGCTCAACCCTCTTTAGCATTGCATCAGGAATCCTGGCAATGTGTGTGAACACTTCCATATCATCCGAAACTTCCTTTGGGAAGTGATACTTCATAAACTCAACTCTTTCCTCATCATCAGGTACATCAATTCCTTCTTTTTCATAAAAATAACCAAGAATCAAACTCCAATACCTAGCACACGAAATGCCTTGAACCACATTCGTGTTTTCGACACTCTTTTGGAATTCCTTCCACAGCTGTGTAGAGTAGTCGACTGAAAGATCATAGTACAATCCTGCCACCATCGCATAAACCTCCATGCGACCTTTGTCTAATCCAACACTTCGACCAGTCAAGCATCGAAGAAAAATTCCGAAGAAGAAATTCCAAACAGTTGGAAGAGCTGACTTCTTGAAATCACTAATCTTCGTGAGTGGGGGTTGATCACCCATCTCATTAAACATGTGAACAACTTGTGCATAAGTGAGATCAGTAACAAGTTGAGAATTGGGAATATCAAGAATCTGGCAAAAGATCTTCTTAGACAAACGGATTTTCTTGTCATTCACCAGTTGAAATGTGATGATATCCATTGCTTTGCTATACGTAGCAGTGGATCCTGCCTGTGAAAGCCAAGAGAGAGGAACTGCAAACGAGTTGAACATTGCCTTTGAAAGAACAGAACTCTTCAATGCGATGATTAACATATTCAACTCTTCAGGATATAGAGACACATCCCCTTCCACTTGATAATTAGTACTTTGAATCTTCATTATTGGTTGAGAAGTGATGTCTTCGGTTGTTCGAGAAGCAGAATCAACACCAGCCATGATTAGGGTTTTGAAGCTTTGAAGAACAAAGAGAATTTGGGTATTTTTTTTTCTTTTGTGAGCATAAAGAGACAAAGAACCCGTAAATACCCCTCTTATATGTAACCCTGAATTTTGAATTGAACGCGGGATAAGCATTAATTGAGAACTGACGTGGCACCTTGAAAATTGCACCGGTCGGCCAATAAAGTTGCCATGCGTCAAAAAGTAACTGTCACACTGCCTTGAAACCAGGACTGAGTACAAAACGTCTCATCAGATAGTCTGTTCGAGTCACCTCAAAGAATAGTAACCGTCACCAACCTTCGGATGGAGGTTAAGCTCTTTCGTCTTTGGGTTTAGAGACGAAGTCGTTTGCTAGACTGTCGAAATCATCAGCCTGAGTTGGTATTACTCAGAACCTCAAGGATTTCGTGTGTGTAGTGTGCCAAAGAAAAGATAAGAAGCAAATTAACGAAAATTTGGATCTGTGATGTCAAAAAAAAAATTCGACACAAAAGCAGATAAACCCCGGGCAAAGGTTGCTTCATTAATTATCAAGAGAAATAATCAACTGCTTGTGTATGTTCCCGTGAATTACAATCGAATACTTATAGAGAAGTATCGAAGGGCTTCTTTTGTTAGGCTTATCGGGTGGTTTATAATTTCGTTACATATCAACCTAAACATAAGGTGAGTAATTGTAACGGAAATTACTTGTTTGACCAGTGTAGTCAGTGACAAGTATGCTTTGAATTATGTTGATAGTAACTTTGAAAGCAAATGAAACTCATACAGAAATCATATTCATGAAAAAAATATTTATTCTGGATCCTGTTGGGTAACAAACATCGTGGGCTTCGATAGTTTGATCAAGATCACTCATGAGAAAGGAATATGAAATTGAGTTTCGAAAAATGGTACTGAAACAAATGTTTCGTCAAATCTGGAACATAGTTCCCCGTCAATTCCTTACGAAGATAGAAAGTTGGGTTTCACTTTCATCACGGTCTCATGATGTCAGATCATTAACACAGAATTTTGATATATCTAAATTTTGATGGGTCGAATCAAAGATCTCTTGGACATATGTCTTCATGTGTGCAAGTGTAAGAAATTTGGTGAGGAAAAAGATTGGTTTTGAGTAACGAATTGTACCTCTGTTATTTTCGGACAAAACAGATAACTCTTAACTCATGTGAAAAGAGTAAGGTAGCTCAATTCACTAATGTGAATATAAGCCTGACTTGGGAAGAAAATTTCGTATGAAAAGTTTCATTAAGGCTTTCGTAAACACACATTGAGTCTACAGAGGCTTGGGTCAACATGCTGCAACATGCTTCTAGGGACAGTCTAACTAGTACATAGTTGTCGAAAGTTTACCTTCCCATAGAAACGCAAGCATGACCCTTGAAAAACATTTCGTGTAATCTGCACAAAAAAAAAACAAAGAAAATAACAAAAATCTTTTTGATATTTTTGATTTTTCTAACATAAAGAAAATATTTTTTTGTTTTTGTGAATTTTTCGAAAAAGAAAACAATTAACAAAAGAAAATCTTTTTGGAATGTTTGATTTTTCGAAAAGAAAACAACAAAACGAAAATAAAATCTTTTTGGAGTTTTTGATTTTTCGAAAATAAAACTAACATACAAACTTACTAAAAATATTTTTACAAACATACGAAAATTTGTAAACAAGCTACAATTTGCCATTCTTACGAAAATTTGGCAAACTAACGAAAATTTGACAACCTTACGAAAATTTTGTACCACACAACCAACATGCAAATTGTCGAATTCGAAGCGTGTCGAAGCGTTGACTATGAACAGTAACCGCTGAATGACGTCTTATTGCCTCTGAATCGACACATTTGTATATCACTCCTTTGTTATACATTCGAAATCCTTCCTGGAACAGAACTCGCTTCAATCATTCCCGAACCTGTCAAAATTCGAACAAATGATTTTTCATCCAAAGCTTTTGTAAAAATATCAGCAAGCTGATAAGTTCTTTTTACAAAATGAACTTCAATGTTTCCATATTCCACATGAAATTTGATAAAGTGATAACGAAGAGCTATATGTTTTGTTTTCGAATGTTGTACTGGATTATGACAAATGCGTATAGCACTTTGAGAATCACAGTACAATGGAATCTTTTTCATATTCACAGCATAATCTCTCAACTGACTTTGGATCCAAATAATTTGTGATGTACAAGCAGCAACTGCAACATATTCGGCTTCAGCAGTAGAAATCGAAACACACGTTTGCTTCTTCGACTGCCAACTTACCAACTTTCCATCCAAAAATTGACAACCACCACATGTACTTTTTCGATCCAAGGTACACCCTCCTAGATCTGCATCTGAAAATGCCTAAATGAAAAATCCTGTTTTCGAAGGATACCACAATCCGAACGAAATTGTTCCCTTGAGATAACGAAAGATATTCTTCACAGCTGTTAAATGTGGTTCTCGAGGATTTGTTTGATACCTAGCACAATTACATACAGAAAACATGATATCATGTCTACTTGCAGTAAGATAAAGCAATGAACCTATCATGCTCCAGTATAAAGTAAGATCAACCTCAGGCGTTTCTAACGAAGGTGTTAGCCCTGTGCCAACAGCCATTGGTACTCTTAACTTCGTGCTATTTGTCAATCCAAACTTTTCGAGCAAATTACTTGTATATTTCTCTTGATTGATGAAAATGCATTCTCTGTTTGACATATGTTTAAGCCAAGAAAATTATTGATTTTACCCATCATGCTCATTTCGAATTGGCTTTTCATCAAATTTTCAAATTCATTAGATAAAGCAGGGTCAGTAGCACAAAAAATAATATCATCGACATAAATTTGAACAAGCATCAGATGATTTCCAACTTTCTTTCGAATTAATGTGGGATCAACTGATCCTTGTTTAAATTTCGACTGTTTTAAGAAACTGGTTAGAGTTGCATACCATGCTCTTGATGCTTGTTTTAACCCATATACAGCTTTATCTAAAATATATACATGATCAGGATGCATTTCATTTACGAAACCTGGAGGTTGTTTTACGTAAACAGTTTCTTCGAGTTCTCCATTAAGAAAGGCACATTTCACATCCATTTGATAGACATCAAAATCCTTATGAGTTGCATATGCTAAGAATATTCGAACAACCTCGAGTCTTTCAACGGGGGCAAAGGTTTCTTCATAATCAATACCTTCTTGTTGCGAATATCCTTTTACAACTAATCGTGCTTTATTTCGTACAATATTTCCATCTTTGTCGGTTTTGTATTTGAAAATCCATTTTAACCCGACAATCGAAACATTTTCAGGTTTAGGAATTAATCTCCAAACCTTGTTTCTTTCGAATTCAGCCAGTTCAGATAGCATTGCAACAACCCAATCTGAGTGTTCCATTGCCATCTTAACTGTCTTTGGTTCAATTTTAGATATGAAAACATTGAACATGCAAAATTCTTGATGAGTATTTAATACCTCATTCTTCGCACGAATCTGAGCTCTTGTTAATACTCCATCTTGAGGATTCCCAATGACTTGATCTATCAGATGAGTCTTTGTCCATTTCTCCAACGGTGGATACGCAGGATCAAATTCCAAATGTGCATCTTCGTACATCTCTTCATTTTCAGATCCTACAACAGAAACATTATCATTTAGATCATGAAAATCATCATTTTGATTAAAATTTATTGTATCATTTTCCTCTTCAACACGATTATCATTTTGATGCTCCCTCTCAACTAGATGCTCCCCCTCAACAACTTCATCCATTCTCCCATTCTCCCCCTCGAAAGAATGCTCCCCCTCAACCAGAGTATTCGAAACCAAGTGCTCTCCTTCCACTGAATTATTATGCATACTTTCGCCATCTCCTGGAGAATTCGTTGTTGAATTAATATCTACAATATTTTGAGGAATTTCAAAGTCATCAGTATGCAACCGAATTTTGCGAATATCCGAATTGTGCGCTTATTTAACACTCTGTATGCAACCGAATTGTGCGAATATCCCAATATTTTGAGTATTCAACTTTTCTTGTGCGCTTATTTAACACTCTGTATGCAACCGAATTGTGCGAATATCCCAAAAATATGCCTTCGTCAGCTTTAACTTGAAATTTTGAAAAGCTCTCTTTAAGATTCATTATAAAACACCTACAACCAAAAACATGAAAGAATTTTACATTAGGTTTTCGGTTATTGATAATTTCATACTGAGTGATATTGAATAGGCGATGAATGAAAGATCGATTTTGAGTGAAACATGCTGTCGGAACTGCTTCAGCCCATAGATATTGAGGAAGATTCGCATATGTGAACATAGTTCTTACTGCTTCGCAAAGTGACCTATTTCGTCTTTCAACAACACCATTTTGTTGAGGTGTATATGGTGAAGAGAAATTATGCGAAATTCCTTTTTCAGTTAAGTACGAATCTAGCACTTTGTTCTTAAACTCAGATCCATTATCACTTTTGATCTTTCGAACATTTTTCTTCAGACTCATCTCAATCTTCTTAATAAACTCGATCATTATTTGAGCAACCTCAGATTTTAACCTGAGAAAATATACCCAAGTAAATCGTGAAAATCATCAATAATAACCAAAATGTACCGTTTCTTGTTGAGAGTTTCAACAGTCGATGGTCCACAAAGGTCAATGTGAAGAAGTTCCAACGGTTCCACAGTTTTAGAATCTATCACTATTGGATGTCTTTTCCTGTGCTGTTTCCCTTGCTCACAAGCTGCACACAATGTATCATTGTCAAATTTTAGTACAGGTAAACCTCGAACAAGATCATCAACAACCAATTTATTCAAATTTCGAAAGTTTAAATGTGATAAACGTCGATGCCATAACCAGCTGATGTCAGAGGAAACTTTCGAAAGTAAGCACACTGAGGGTTTGCCGATGATTGGTTTGATATCAAGAGTAGACATGTCACCATTTCGTTTGGACTTGAGCAAAACTTCGTTAGTTTCAACATTCGAAATGATGTTGCCTTCTTCGTTAAACACCACTTGATTGCCAGTGCCCACAACAAGTTGTGAAACACTTATCAAGTTATGTTGAAGACCTTCGACATAAGCAACACGATTAACAGTGAACTTTCCATTTGTGACTTTGCCATAACCTTTCACTTGGCACTTGTGATTATTGCCAAACTTCACAACTCCTGCATTTTCCATGCTTCGAAAATCTCTTAGATTTTCCTTTCGTCCGGTCATGTGACGTGAGCAACCACTATCGATATAACATTTCTCATCATATTGCTCGTCACATAGTACCTGCGATCAATGAAAGAATTTAGGTACCCAAGGCTGTTTGGGTCCTTGAGAATTAGTTTTGAAAACAGAATGAAATGAAGAACTTTTAACCCAATCACAAACTTTAGTTTTGAGACTATTAATTAAGTCCACATCATTATTTAAAGGAACAGAAACATAAGTCTTTGTTTGTTTGGGATTGTCACTGACACATGCCTTCATCTTTTTAGATTGTGAATGATCATGCTTTTCTTTGGAAACCGGTTGCCAAGTTTTTACTGAAACATTCGAATCTTTTGAAGATGAGCTTTCAGTTGACGAATTATTCACATAATTCTCATAAGCTTCGTGAATTTGTTGTTGAGAATATTTCCTTGATTGATATTTTCGTCCATTTCCTTCAAGCCAATGATCGATGTTTTTGTCACGAGACAACCCTTATGTGTACGAAACTTTTAAGGTTTGTTTTCCTGTAGGATTTGGAAAATTCGGTTTTTGTGGGAAGAAATCAACATTTGATTTAGGTCGAAATGCCATGGCGTATCGACTTCCATCATTGTTTCCAACACTTCAATTTTGAGAAAATCGATTTGGAGATTTTTGTTTTTGAGAAAACCTTGTTTGTTGATTAGAAGAAAATCGTTGTTGTGATGGTTGATTTTGAACATTCTTTGATGTATTTTTGTTATCTTTTGAAAATGATGAGTTTGAAACTTTCGAAGAATTTGTTTTTGGTTGAAATTCAGATTTAGATTTATTTGTTTGAGCGGGATTTAGCTTTTGATCTGAATGAATTGCTGAATGAGAAGACTTGTTCTCAACAGATTTAGTCTTTGTGTTTTCAGTTCTTTTCAAATTCAAACCATTTTGTTGTTTTCGAAGTTCCATGGTTTGCCAAAAAATCTTCTTTCGAGCTTGTCTTTTTGAAATTGCATTTTCTTTTGAAAACTTGTCAATTTGTTCTTTAAATTCTTTAGAATTTAATTTGACAACAGTTTCATTTTCCTCAACAACCTGTTTTGTAACTTCTTTCACAATTTTCAAATTTTCAACCCATTTACTTTGTGGTTTTTGTCTTTGAAAAACATACGAATTATTTGTTAAGGTATTTTCGACTGTGCTTTGATTTGAAAAGAATCCTTCGTCTGTTGTCTTCTTGTTGTCATCTTCTACCATTTTGTTGAATTCTGGTTTAATGTTCTCAACATTTCCAGTAGTAACAAACACTTGATTTGGAAAGACAACATCATCAGTACACTTGAAATTAGGATACACCACTTGATTTGTTTCCAAATAATGGGCTCCTTTTTCAGACAACACTTTGTCGAAATTTTCCGTGTCCCCAAGTACTTGATGAACAACAACACGGGGAATTTCAGTTTCTTTCGAATCTTTGTTTGATGAGACCTTTTTTTCCGAATTGTCATCATCATTTTCATCATCACTGCTATCCGTTTGACTATCACGAATATCCACAAACTTAGAATCACAAACTTGCGAAGTTGACTTGTCAGTGTCAATCTTAACCATCAAATCCTTAAGTTTTTCTCTTCCTTTAGATTTTGATGCAACATTAATGACAGACAACTGAGAACAATCAACATCCTCAATATCACTAATTTCGCTAATATTGTCGGAGTTATCTTCAATATCGGCAAAATTAGATTGAGAATCAGATGTCGAATTCTCAGTCTTTTTCAAAATTTTGATTTGTTCCAATTTTGTCAAAGTATCATTCACAATGTTAACTAATTCATTTGAATCAAGACATTCATCAATTTTGACAATTCCATAAGTATATCTATCATCAGGAACTTTGTCAAACTCAACAATATTTTTCTCGGTTTGCCAATAATCATGTTGATGTCGAGCGGGTACATGTTTTTCTTGCGAAGCGACTTGATTAAATATTCTTTTCGGTCTTCAGTCATTACATAGCTATACTTTTTGCAAAATTCCATATGTCAATTTGAATCAGTGAGCTGAGCAACACTTATCAAATTATGTTTTAGATCAGCTCCATAAGCCACATGTGAGATAGAGAAGTTTCCATTGGTGAGAGTCCCATAACCGCAAATTTGAGAGTTGGAGTTGTTGCCATACGTCACGTAACCAGCGTTTGGAGAAAGCTTTAGATCTCGCAGAAAATCTTTCTGCCCCATCATGTGCCTGGAGCAAGCACTATCAATATACCATATTGTTTCTTGCTTCGAAGCACAAAGTGCCTGCAAAATTAGTGAGTAATGGAGTTTTTAGGCTCTGAATTAGACTTTGGGACGTAGGCACGGGCTTTGGACTACAATTGTGACTTAGGAACAACTTTGTGTTTGTGGGTGGTATTTTTTGAATTCTTTGGAAACAGACAGAAGGCTAATGTCTTTTCATCTATCCAGTAGTCATATTCAATGACTTGGAGTTTCCGAACAGTTTTCTTCGGACCTTTGACTTCCGGAGTGTTGAAAACAGTTGTAACCTCCGGAATTGTTGTTTCATCACTGAGAGATTTTACTTTCCACACAAAATTTTTCTTTGAATATTTTGAAAATTTTGTTTTCTTTGCATTTGTGGATTTTCTTAATGACGCACTGGTTTTTAAAAGATTTGGTTTAAAAATTGTGCCATCAGATTTAGCAATAAAAACAGATGAAACAGTTCGAGGAGAAGTGTTTTGGACGGTCATGGTATTTACACGAGATTTAGGCTGAGTAGAACTGACTACTTTCCTAGGTTCTACACGACTGAGAGATTCTGAAGGTCTTTTTAGGATTTTAGTAGGAGCAAAGGAGTTTTGACTATGGGTTGATGCATGAGAATTCCGGGATACTCTTGGTTTGGAGTTTTCAATGAATCTGGAATTTTGTCTAGTCTTAACTTCCTTTTTATGTGCATTTCGAGCTTCTACTTTGGGATCTACAATATCCTTCCTATTCAGCATTGCTTTTCTCTTAGGATGAGACGAGGATTTTGAGGTTTGTCCTACGGATGGATTACTAAACTCAAGATTAATGGGAACCAATTTTGTTTTTGAGACGACTAAGGAATCCGATTCGCAAGAATCAGAGGAGACACACCTTGATTTTTCAACTTTATCATCTAAGGATGACCATACAAACTCATAGGTAACAGTTTCAATTGTCACCGGAATGATTTCTTCAATCACAGAGTTGTTCACATGATTACTCATAGGAACATAATCTACGCAATTTGAAAGACTGTGATGAAATTTCGTGGTCCGATTCAGGTCCAGGTTTATCAGAGTTGGAAATGGCGTGGAATCAGGACACTTGACAACAATTGGTTTGAACTCAGGAATTAGGGACTCAAAATGGTCTGTGGTTTCAGGAAGTGGTGACAAGGGAGAAACAGGGGTGTCCGAATGTTTGGTGTTCGGAACCTCTCCCATGAATGTCAAAATTTGAAATTCCTTCAAGGAAGTAACAATTGGTTTCGGAAACTCGCTTTCAATACCAGATGGTTTAGACCATGGATGACAGAAATTATGAGTCATCTGAATGTCCGCTTCAAGCATGTCTACAGAATTATGCAAAGCATCTATCTTTGCGTTGAGACGTTTGTTATCAGAAATCAAAACATTTCGTTTAGAATAGGTGATTTCACATTTATCTTTCAAAATGATACATTCATCGTTTGACATTTACAAGTTCACGCTCTAAAGACTCGATTTTAAATTTTTTTATCCTCGAAGCGTAACCTAAGACGATTTAACTCACACTCCTTCTTCTCACTCGCGTCTATGGCAGACTCATAGGCTTTATAGATGGTGCTCATATATGTTTGAATCTGGGTTAGATAAGGTTCATAGAGAGACAAATCAAAATTATTATTAGAAATCATAGATTTTACCTGCTGGACGATGCTTCGACCAGGTGGATCGTTGGTGGCCATGTAGCAATAGTGAGGTTCAGCAACGTCATCTTCATCTTCTGACCCAGATGACCAATACCCTTCATCACATTCAACAGTTTGTCGTGCCATCAAACACATATTCCTTCCAGTTACCATGTCATCATCATCTCCGGATGACCAATATCCTTCAACACTGAGAAGGTTCCGGAGTAGAGTTTGGCTTAGTGATGTTCGGTTTGTATGTGGGAGGATTTTCGGAAGCTGGTTTAGGTTCCGGAGCTGAGTATGGTTGAGGATTGTTATGGTGAGGAGCATGGAATCTGTTTTGGTATGGTTTGTAAGAGGGATTGAACGGACGTTTATATTTCATTGAGAGTAGAGCAAACTCTTGTTGGAAACGGAGTTCAGAGTCCATGGCTTCAGAATCATCAACATGATAGATTTGTGTGGGTAAGATGGGCGCGGATGTTTGAACAGATGGAACAATGGGTTTAAAAGGATCCGAAGTAGATGAGTTCGGAATGGTTGATCGAAAGAACTGACAAGGGCAAGAGGACCTCTGGAGAGTTCCCTTATGGTTTGAGCAACATTAGACTCGTGTCCTTAAAGTTCATCAAAAAGTTGATAGAGCTTTAACTTATTTAAGGAACCATTGCTTTGGAGACAAGATTTCACATTTCCCCATCCTTTGCCAAGACTATTTATGAATTTAAGATAGTACTCCAAAGGAGTTCAGACAATCCCATGAGAAGTCATGTTGTTGACCACGATTCTGTAACGGTTGGAGGCTGAGGCCACTGACTCACCAGGAGTGGTGGTGAAGGTATCGAAGTCGTTGACAACTAAGGTGAGGCGCTTGTCTTTCATATTTTCCAAACCTTCGATCAGGTCCTGAAGAGTGTCCCAAATCTCTTTGGCTGATTTGCACAACTTGATGTGCTCGAAGAGTGAGGGAGGAACACCAAACACCATTTCTGAGAAGGCAACTTGATCAACATGTAGCTTCTCAATATCATCTGCAGTTAGAGGAGCTGGATGATTTTCATCTTGACCCATAAGCTGAGTAGCAGCATCTCTCAAAACGATTCTCATAGGAACATGAGGACCTTCTTTGAAGGATCTCCAGATTACTTCACCTTTATCTTTGGCCAGTAAAAATATTTACATTCTAACTTTCCAGTGATCATATTCTTCCACAACTAGTAATGGGGCGCGTGTAGGGCCACCCACATTATTTGCGATTTGCATTGAAATCATTTGTTGAGGATTAGAAGCAGTCATTGAAGTTAAGATATCTTCAAGCTAAAGTGGTATATAGAAGAACTTTTATCCTTGTCACAAAAATGGTTGAAATACCAAGGTAATTTCAAACCAACTATAATCTGATCTTATGGATTCAAAGGACAACCACTCAAGCTATGATACCAATTGAGAGAACAAAATATATCTAATGCATAGGGACAAGGTTTGATAACTCAAACCTTGAGTGAATGCTTAAGATCAATGTCTGCATGCTAATAAATGTTCTAGTCAAGCCTGGAAACACCAGTCAAGTCTAAGTTAATGTATTCAACAAATGATCAATTCATAAATGAAGAATGAGAATGAATGATCAAGGTAAAGCTAATAAATGAAGAACAAGAGGAATGTTTGAAAGAAGTAAATAACTTTGTAAATGCCAAAAGTTGAGTGAATGATCTGTTTTTGACTTTGCATTGAAAGCTCCTATAAATAGGAGTGAAGGTTACAACGAATTAACTAGAAAACTTACATAGGACTAGACAATTGAAATGTTCCTGTCATTCTGATTGTCTAATATTACAAAAGACTAAGTCCTATAAACTGTCACATCAATACAAAGACAAACTTAATAAATGCACAAAGACAAAATATTGTGACTCCGGATCAGCATCCATTCCGGACATGAGAATCATTCCAGAATGCCTTCAGATTCGCATCTTCTTCTCTTCTGGTCTGGACAGATTCCGAACCACTCTTCACATTTGATTCCGGACCATTTGTTTCGGAACACAAGTACTTCGGAATTCGGACTTAGGATTGCTAGAGGTTCAATTTCAGGTTCCAACAATAAGGTGTGTTGATCATTTTGGGAATAATGTTTTTCATATTGATTCATCAAATGGTACAGACAAAGCATGCTTATGGCATTGTCGTCTTGGACATTAATAGGAAACACATTGCCCAACTCCAAAAGGATGGAGTGTTGGAATCATTTGACTTAAGGTGAAACGATACGTGTGAATATTGTCTTTTGGGAAAGATGACAAAATAGCCTTTCACTGGATCTTATGAAAGAGGTGAAGGTTTGTTAGATCTCATACATACACATATATGTGGACCTTTCAGATCATCCACAAGGGATGCTAATCAATTCTATGTGACTTTTATAGAAGATTATAGGAAATATGGTTATATCTACTTAATCAAGCATAAGTCAGAAACCATTGAAAATCTTAAAGAGTTTAAACAAGAAGTCGAGAATTAATTGGATAGGAAGATAAAGATGCTTAGATCTGATAGAGGCAGAAAGTATCTTAATATCGAGGTCAACGACTATCTGAAGGAATGTGGAATAGTTTCACAATTGACTCAACCCAGGACACCATAGTTAAATGGTGTGGCTAAGAGGTGTAATCGTACCTTTTTAGACATGGTTCATTCCATGATGAGTCGTGCTTCACTTCCAGTTCACTTCTGGGGGTATGCCTTAGAGACAGTCGCCCACATCCTCAATCTTATCCCTACAAAGAAGGTTGCCAAAAGACCTCATGAAATATGGACAAGGAAAGTTCCCTCGTTAGCACATATCGAAGTATGGGGTTGTGAAGCTTTCTTAAGACGAGAGACTCATGACAAGCTAGCAGCTAGAAGTGAGAGGTGTCTTTTCATTGGTTACTCAAATTAGTCATTTGGATATTTGTTCTATATGCCTGGTGAGAATGTGGTCTTTGTAGCACAAAGATGAATCTTAAGAGAGAGAGAAAGAGAGAGAGAGAGAGACAAAAAAAAGAGCTTATATTTAAAGAGGACAGTAGGAGTACCATTGACGTTGAAGAAATTCAAGAGTCATCCAGTGATGGAACCTCATATGATACTAGCACTCAACAAGAGGAAGAAATTCCTATTGACCCAATAGACCAGTCATTACCTCTTAGACGTTCCAGTAGAGTTACAATGCCACCTGAGTCCTATGGATTCCATATTACTACAGATGGTGACATGTTTGTCAGTGATAGGACATTGATAAATTTGGATGAGCCTGCTAGCTACAAGGAAGCAATGGCAGGCCCTGAGATTGTTAAATGGAAAGAGGCAATGGAAGTGAGATCATGTCCATGTATGACAACCAAGCTTGGAATTTGGTTGATAATGTACCAGGTCGAAAGACAGTTGGGTGCAAATGGATCTTCAAGATAAAGACCAACATGGATGGAAAGGTACACACCTTCAAGGCTCAACTGGTTGCGAACGGCTTTACTCAAACCCCAAGGGTTGACTATGATGAGAACTTCTCACCAGTAGCCAAGATAAAATCTATTCGGGTAATGCTCGCCATAGCAACATTTCATGACTATGAAATTTGGTAGATGAATGTCAAAACCGCTTTCCTTAACAGGAAGTTGGCTTAAGATGTTTACATGAGTCAGCCAGAGGGTTTTGTAGATGCAAGGTTTCCAATTAAAGTGTGTAAGCTTGAGAAATCCATCTATGGATTGAAACAAGTGTCTCGCAGCTGGAATCTTTGCTTCCATGAGAACGTCAAATAGTTTGGTTTCTCTATGAGTGAGGATGAGTCATATGTGTATATTAAGGCTAGTGGGAGAATAGTGACTTTTCTGGTGTTGTATGTCGATGACATACTACTCATGGGAAAAGACATTCCAACCTTGCAAGAAGTTAAGTCATGGCTTGGAAAATGTTTTGCCATGAAAGACCTTGGAGAAGCAACCTATATTCTCGGGATAAGAATCTTGAGAAATAGAAATAAGAGAATAATTATACTTAGTCAAAGTACGTACTTGGATAAAGTACTAAAGAGGCTTATTATGGAGAATTCCAAGAAATGAGAGCTAGCTATCCAGAGTAATACCAAATTTAGTAAGAATCAAAGTCATAGTACAGATGAAGATATAGCTGATATGAGTCGGGTACCTTACGTTTCGATTGTAGGTTCGATCACGTACGCTATGAAATGTTCTCGCCTTGATGTGTCTTCTGCTTTGAGCATGGTCAGTAGCTATCAGGGAAACCCCGGTAAGGCTCACTTGACAACAGTTAAGAATATTCTCAATTATTTTCGGAGGACGAAGAACATGGTTCTTGTCCTTAGCAGTAGTCATATGTTGAGAGTAAGTGGGTACAGTGACGCCAGCTTTCAGATAGACAGAGACAACTTTCGTTCTCATTCGGGCTGGGTGTTCACTCTAAATGGTTGAACAATAACTTGGAAGAGTTCCAAACAGGACACCGTGGCTAATTCAACTTATGAAACAGAGTACATAGTTGCAAATGAAGCATCAAAGGAGGCACCTTGGCCGAAGAACTTCATCGGTGACGTCAGAATTGTCCCGACCATTTAGGAGCCAATGAAACTTTTCTGCGAAAATGAAGGAGCGGTTGCCTTGACTAAGGAACCAATAGATCATGGCAGATCAAGAAATATTGATATAAAATACCATTTCATCTGACATTGAGTAGAAGAAAGTCACCTTATAGTTAAGAGGGTATCATCAGAAGAGAATCATGCATATCCTTTGACAAAGGCTATGGGTAGGGTCAAGCATAGTCAGCATGCTAGGAGCATTGGTTTGAGAGATGATCTTAGTTTTAGTAGTTAGATAGTCAGTTGGTTATTCTTGTGTTTCGTTTTGCATGTTTTACTTACTGAAGAATGTGATTATTCAAATTTCATAGTGGTTCGAACTTTTGGAAGTAAGTAGTGAATTAATATTGTCATGAATTGAATTGTAGATTGTCTAAGGGAGTTAGACATAGCAATAGTATTGATACAATGTTCATGAGTACTTAGAAATGGAGATTTAAGTATCAGATATACCTACACTCAGAGAATTACTTCATGGAATCTATCCCGGGTAATTCTTAGATGATAATATCTTATAATCTTGAAATGGAGATATATGAGTTGTAATTTACAAGTCGGTTGTATATTGGTAATGCGTAAACACATAAGTAACTTGATGCTATATAATGTATTGTCATGCATGATTTGATGAGTAAATGGTGCAAGCATATAAGTCAAAGTTTATTCTTTCCTTTTGCCCTGATGGGAAAAGCGATATCTTTTGCCCCCTCAGTGATTTGGTGTTGACTTATAGTGTCGAGACCAACAAGGACTAAATTGATGTGTTCAATTAGAACTTCCATGTCGTCACAAATCAGAAATCAGGGAACAATGTCTTGGACTATGAGATTGATTCTATTCCATGTATCATGTCTGAAATGATATATGGCTGAACGGAGGATTATATGATCACTTATCTTAGGACACATAACTAACTGGGTCAGAGTTCGACCACGACTTTTGGAAGCTACAATTTGTTGGTCGATTCAGGAGTTGTACTAGCAATCATAGTTATAGACTTATCCAAGTGGGAGAATGTTGGATTAGGTGTCTAAGCCCATAACTATAATTGGTATATATTTGAATTTATAGTAACATAGTCCTTTTGGGTTGCACTCAAAGCTTGCAGTTGGACATGATGACTTTTTGGAGAGAGAGGTTAAATTATTATTTGATTTATAAATTGAAATAAATAGTTTACTAATATATTATCACAATAATATATTAATTAGAAATAGTATTATTTAATTAATAATTGATCAGAAATTAATTGGAATTAATTTTGGGATTAATAGAATTAATTAAAAGTGTAGGGTCTAAAGTGCAATTGTTCAATAGTTGAACAAAAGGCTCCAGAACCTTCCACACAGAGGGTGGACAGTTTTAGGAGGGATATTCTAGGGTTTGTAGAATATCCCATGTGGATAATATTAAGTAGATAATTACCAAATTTGAATTAATAATATTCAATTCAAATTAGGGTTATCTAGGGTTTCCTTTTACCACTATATAAAGGACCCTAGCCCTTGCATTTTCGTCCACCATATCATTCCAAGGGATAGCGAAATTCCTAGCCTCCCCTCTCCTCTCTACTAAGTCTTTCATTTGCTAGTTGGGTGTGATTCCATTAGAGGCACGACACTTGTGGTGCTTGATTTAGGTTGCATGCACATTTAAGAGTTTTAAGTTTGTTTGTTAAGCCTAAAACCCATCATTCGCTTACTAGTTAGTTGATGTTAATGGGAACTCCTAAAAGCACAAAGCGAGCAACATTCGAGCATTGAGTAATCTGAATCAAGCATAACCTAAACAAGCCATCCTATCACTGACTGAACCAGTACTAGCATGCAAGTCTACAAGCTCATACAATCGGCATATAAAGGAATCTCTCCTAGCATTCTATCATGGAAAATCCTAAGCAGATCCTTAGCCATAGTGTAGCATGTGATTCACAGATTCACAATTCAAAGCATATTATAAGAACATGTATGGGTATTTTGGGAAAACTTACTTGAGCTCAATCGCTTGCATGCACCACACCACTTTATTTTGTTAAAAAATTATTTCTTAAAACATTTCTTCTGAAGAAAATCTACCAAAGGTTCAGTTTGAGTTAAGGCACACCCGAGAGTATGTCCGAATCCCTCAAACCAAGGCTATGATACCAACTTGTAACATCCCAAAACCCACAACCAATTTTTTTTATATTAAATAAAACATCAACCAAATGTGTTTATCCAAAACCAAAAGGAAATCATAAAGTATCCACAATTATCCAAAATACATCAGAGTCAATTAATTAAAAAGTCATGGTGTGTATGATGCGATCATCCCGAGCTCTTCCCCTTCGAACCGGCAGTACCTGAAACATAAACTGAAAATCGTAGGCACAAAGCTTAGTGAGTTCCCCAAAATACTGCATACCATACATATACGTCACCTTAAGGCTGTAACACGTCTATTTCACCCCCGAGTCTATTTCACCCCCGAGACTATTTCGGCTGTACCGGGTCTATTTCACCCCCGATACTATTTCAACTAATATGTCATCACAAGGTTGTATCGGGTCTATTTCACCCTACATACATATAGCAAACATGCAGTCAGTTATACAACACATACAATAGGAGTCACAAAGACTACAAGCACATACAATCCCTAGTGTCTTACAGTATAGTGAGAAAACTCACCTTAGTCTGTTAAAAATGTACGCTTGCGTACGCCCCCATTAATCCATTTTTCTCATTAAGTAATTAACCCATTTTTCTCATCTGACCAGTAGTCCCTGTCACTACTGCTGGCTCGCCCTGGCTGCCAGCTCCTGATCATGATCCTGTCGTAAATTGCCTCGCGACCACCATGCTGAAAATATACCAGGAAGATGTCAAACACTCCCTATAATAACAGCAAACAAACTCCCAACAAAACCCTAGGGGTTGTGACTTCCTTGCTACCTGTATGAGTCCTGTGCTTTCAGTAGTACGGGCCCATACTACCTTCCACACCTACTCATATTTGTCTCAAGTATCACCACAACGCCCTAACCACATACATATGTTGGATATAGTGTCTAAGGCCATAACTATATTTGTTATGTACTTGACCCGACCCGGCATGGTCCATTTGGGTTGCACTTCACCCGAACAATTTAGGGATAATCGTTTGAGAATAGTATAAGTTATGATTTATTAATATATTATAAGTCCTAATATATTAATATAAAATCATATTATTTAATTAGTATTGATCTATAATTAATCTAGAATTAATTTAGAGATCAAAAGTATGACTAATTAAATATGGGCTCTTGTATTTATATAGTGTGGGCTAATGCTTATTTGGAATGGGCTAGGCTTGCATGGAAAGTCCATGGATACTCCATGGAGCTTTAACCCATGGATCTCATGGAAATGAAAAGACATGGGTATTAGGGTTTACATGAATGTAACCCTAATCCACCACACTATATAAAGGAGGCTTTGGTTCTTGAAATCACATGAGTTGTGGTGAGTAAAGTAAGAGGGCCGATTCCAAGAAGGTGATTACTATTCTCTCAAAGTTCCAAGTTTGTGGTGATTTGTGATTTCCATTTGAGGCATCCACACTATTGGTGCTAGGCTCTAAAACTCCAAGAAATCAACTACAACTACAAGGTAAGTAATTCTACTAGCTTTATTTGATTCAAGTTCCCCATGCCATGCTAGATAGGATAAGAACCTTGGAAAAATAATTATTTGCATGTATCATAGTCAAACATAGATCCAAGGTTTCTAGGGTTGCATGTACACCATAGGAGTGTTAGAATGCTCTGAAAACCCATCAGTGGTATCAGAGCCTGGTTTGTTTATTTGATACTTGATGCAAAAAAAAAAACTTGAAAATCGAAGTTTTGTTCAAAAACTCGTATTAAAATTTCAAGTTTTGTATATGTACTTACGATTCTTGAAATTTTTGATATGAACATTCATAAACATATGAGTTTAGAAGATCATAGAAATTATGTGCTAATAATTGATTAGATTAATTATTGATCTTTATGTGTTTTAATGGAGTCCATAACTAGTTCTTAAGTTATGGATAACCAAAAGTCACATTTATAAATGACCATTAAAAGAACACATAGGTTACAAAAAATGACGAGTCTTCATTTTTAATAACCATTAACTCATAAGTTATGATATTATAAGTTTAGTTCCAACCCCTAGAATTTTAAAAGTTAAAATTCAACCCTTATACTTTATAATATTATAAGTTTAATAATATTTATATATGTATAAGATCAAGTCGTCTTACCGCTAGTACGCCTCATTCACGAAGCTGGTCTATAAGGGGGTATAAGGTTGTTGCCTATAAAATGGCAACTTAATGGGTGTCCACTCTTACCCACCGCTTCCTTGATCGGTGGAGGGTCGTTACCCGAACGGGTAGGACAAGGACTTATAAATTCTCATTAAAAGTATAATGATAATACTAAAGTAACTAAACTTTATTGAATTCTCAATCTTAGTTATTTTAGGAAAATGTGAATAAGGTGCTAATCCATGAAATTACACTTTACACTTTGTTTAAGTCGTTAGTGGAGCGTGTGTGGTTAACCGGCACACTAACTTGAACTTAACAAGGTAGGTAAAGGGTGACTTAATGTTTATCATAGTATCGATGGAGCGTGTGTGGTTAACCGCCACATCGATTGAGGGGTAATACATTAAGGGTACCAAGTAATTTGCATGGTTACTTCACACCTTGTTTTGTGATCCTCGGCATCCCAGTCACAAAACTTGAAGGGCACACTCGAGATTGAAACATGCCATTGAAGAAAGTTCAATGAATCTCAAAGAATCTAGGAGTTTCTAAACTAATTAAAACCTAATTAAATATTTCGTTTTTCATGGTGGAAATTGGTGAATCGTCATTCACCTACCTTCAAATATCTTATAGCTTAGATTACGGCATCCCTCTTCTAAGTTATAAAATATTGTGTTGGGTCCTAGCCTTAATACTAGATTTGGGTGTTTTGTTAAGGACTATCTCTATATCTAATCTAATCTATTCCCTCTTCTTTTCAGATGTCTTCCAATAACAATGCTTCTGGCTCAAACCCTACTAGCTCCTTCTCTCTCATTAATCTTTGTGGGAGAGTCATCTTTGATGGGTCCAACTTTACAGATTGGATCAGAAACATCAGGATGGTCACTCGGTATGAGAACAAAGAATATGTTCTCGACAAGGAGCTGAAGGTACCCGAGCCAACTGCTACTCCTGAAGAGCTTGCTGAATATGAGGTACATAAAAGAGATGCTACAAAAGTGGCATGCATCATGATGGCCACCATGACAGCCGAGCTCCAAAAGTCCTATGAGGACTATTATCCTTTTGAGATGCACCAGGACTTGATGGACCGCTACCATCAAAGTGCTCGTCAAGAGCGATATGAAATAATCTCCTCCATGATAACAACCCGAATGAAGGATGGTGAACCCATCACGGGCCACATGCAGAAAATGCAAAGGTACGTGGACCGTTTACTGAAGCTGAATGTGAACTTCCCTGAGGAGTTAGCAATAGACATCATTTTGCACTCCTTGCCATCGTGTTATGATCAATTCCGCATGACATATCACATGAACAAGGAAGAAGTCACCCTCAACAAACTTCAAGGACTCTTGAAGACCGCCGAAAGTGGTCTAAAGGGTAAGTCGGTTGTTACTACTCCTACTCCTACTCCAACTGCGGCCAATGTCTTGGCAATCGGGCATGGCAAAGGGAAGAAGAGAAAGAATCCTTCTAAGGGTACCAAGGGTAAGACCCTTGAAGGCTCCTCTTCATGCAAAACCAAGAAAAGTTTTGTCACTCCTTCTGCTAACCCTAATGAGGCTGAATGCTTCTATTGCCATGAAAAGTCGCACTGGAAGCGAAACTGCCCAAAGTACCAGCAAGATTTGAAGGATGGGAAAGTAAAACCCAACCATGCAGGCATATACACTATATTGTCTAATAACTCACCTCATTCTAAGTCTTGGGTCCTTGATACAGGTTGTGGTATTCACATATGTTGTGATTTGCAGGGACTAAAAAGAAGTGAGAATGTGGAGCAGGGAAAGATAAACTTGATCATGGGAAACAAGAAAGCTTCACCTGTCACCAAGATAGGAGTTTATTCCTTAGTGCTAAATAGTGGGTTTACATTAGATTTGAATAAATGTTATTATTCGCCAGAAATGGCAAGAAATGTTATTTCCTTTCATGCATTGTATAAACAAGGTTTTACCTTTTATTTTGATAATAATAATGGTAGTATTGATGCTTTCTTTAATAATGTTCTTTATTTTAAAGCATTACCTTGTGATGGCGTGTATGAAACATTATCTGTTGTAGATAATCTAGGAAATAATGTATTGTGTATTAACTCTTCCACTAGCTTAGATAAAGCATCCTTATGGCATTGTCGTCTTGGACATGTAAGCAAGAAACGCATAGGCCAACTCCAAAAGGATGGAGTCTTGGAGTCATTTGACCTAAAGTCAGATGATAGTTGTGAATCTTGTTTGCTTGGTAAAATGACAAAGCCACCTTTTACTGGCACTTGTGCTAGGGGTGAAGGTTTGTTGGACCTCATACACACGGATGTGTGTGGACCCTTCAGAACCGCCACAAGAGATGCTAATCGGTTCTATGTGACTTTTACTGATGATTTTAGTAGATATGGATATGTCTACCTAATCAAGCATAAGTCAGAAACCTTTGAGAAATTCAAAGAGTTTAAGCAAGAAGTGGAGAATCAGTTGGGCAGGAACATTAAGATGCTTCGATCTGATCGTGGTGGTGAGTATCTTAGTACTGAGTTCCTTGACTATCTTAAGGAATGTGGGATTGTCTCACAATTGACACCTCCTAGGACACCACAGTTGAATGGTGTAGCTGATAGGCGCAATCGGACCTTGTTGGACATGGTTCATTCCATGATGAGTCGAGCTTCGCTACCAATCTCATTTTGGGGGTATGCCTTAGAGACTGCCACCCATATCCTTAATCTAGTCCCTACAAAGAAGGTTGCCAAAACACCTCACGAGGTGTGGACTGGAAAAGTTCCCAATCTAGACCACATCAAGATTTGGGGTTGCGAGGCTTTCGTGAGACATGAGACTCACGATAAGCTCGAACCCCGAAGCGAAAGGTGTATTTTCATCGGCTACCCACAGAAATCCTTTGGTTACATCTTCTACAGACCCAGTGATAATGTGGTCTTTGTAGCAAGAAGAGGATTCTTTCGAGAGAGAGAATTCATGAGCCAAGGAGACAGTGGGAGGCAAATTGACCTTGAGGAAATTCAAGAGTCAAGTGGTGAAGGAACCTCAAACCCTAGCCCTCAACCTGAGGAGGAAACTCATGTTGAGCCGACTGAAGAATCTATACCTCTGAGGCATTCCACCAGAGTTAGGAATGCACCTGAGCATTATTATGGTTTTCATATTACTGCAGAATGTGAGACACTTATCAGTGATAACACACTGGTAAATCTGGATGAGCCTAACAGCTACACGGAAGCCATGGCAGGCCCTGAGGCTGCTAAATGGAAAGGGGCTATGGATAGCGAGATACAGTCCATGTATGATAATCAAGTTTGGAACTTGGTTGACAATGTACCTGATCGTAAGATAGTTGGGTGCAAATGGATCTTCAAGAAGAAGACCGACATGGATGGTAATGTACACACTTATAAGGCACGACTGGTTGCAAAGGGTTATTCTCAAACTCCGGGAGTTGATTATGATGAGACCTTTTCACCAGTGGCCAAGATTAAGTCTATTAGGGTTCTGTTAGCCATTTCTGCATTTCATGATTATGAAATATGGCAAATGGATGTCAAAACCGCTTTCCTTAATGGAAAGTTGGCTTAAGATGTTTACATGGTTCAGCCAGAGGGTTTTGTCAGTACAGAGTACCCCAGTAGAGTGTGTAAGCTCGAGAAATCCATTTATGGATTAAAACAGGCACCTCACAGATGGAATCTTTGCTTTGATGAGAAAATCAAAGAATTTGGCTTTTCAAGGAGTGAAGATGAATCTTGTATCTATATCAAGGCTAGTGGGAGTATAGTCAGCTTTTTGGTACTGTATGTGGATGACATACTACTCATAGGAAATGACATCCCAACCCTGCAGGAAGTAAAGTCCTGGCTTGGGAAGTGTTTCGCTATGAAGGACCTTGGAGAAGCTGCCTATATCCTAGGGATAAGGATTTTTAGAAACAGGAGTAAAAGACTAATTGGACTTAGTCAAAGCACCTATGTGGACAAAGTGTTGAAAAGGTTCAACATGCATAACTCCAAGAAAGGAGAGTTACCCATCCAGAGTAACGCTAGATTGAGTAAGACACAAAGCCCTAGTACTGAGGCTGAGATAGCAGAAATGAGTCGAATACCTTATGCTTCAGCTGTAGGATCGATCATGTATGCTATGACGTGTACTCGACCTGATGTAGCCTTTGCTTTGAGCATGGTTAGCAGGTATCAGGGGAACCCTGGCAAGGCACACTGGACTGCGGTAAAGAATATCCTCAAGTACCTACGGAGGACTAAGGACTGGGTCCTTACCCTCTGTGGCAGTGAGGACTTGAGAGTTGTAGGGTACAGTGATGCTAGCTTTCAGACTGACAGGGATAATTTCCGCTCTCAGTCGGGCTGGGTCTTTACTCTAAACGGAGGGGCAATTACTTGGAAAAGTTCCAAGCAGGAGACAGTGGCTGATTCCACTTGTGAATCAGAGTATATAGCAGCAAGTAAGGCAGCAAAGGAGGCTATATGGCTAAAGAACTTCATCGGAGACCTTGGAGTTGTACCAGCTATAAAGGAGCCAATGGAGATTTTCTGTGACAGCAATAGTGTGGTTACCTTAGCCAAGGAACCAAGAGATCATGGGAGATCCAGACACATTGACAGAAAATATCACTTCATCAGACATCGAATAGAAGAAGGAATCCTCGTGGCAAAGAGGGTATCATCGGATGAGAACCCAGCAGATCCCCTCACGAAGGGACTGACTCGGGCTAAGCATCTCCAGCATGCTCGGAGCATAGGGCTGAAGGATGATATTAGTTTTAGTAGTTAGATAATCTTGAAATTTGTAAAATGTAATTGACATTTGATGATAAATAAAAGCTGTTATTTATGAGTGAAGTGTTGCTATCTCTTGTCAATCGTTTACTATTATTTCTTTTTGCATGTTTTGACTTCCAGAATAATTATGTTATGGTTTATATCATATTATTCAAACTCTCCACAGTCGGTCATATGTTGGAAGTAGATATGAATCAAGACTTTCATGGGTTGGCTTGTAGAGGTCTAAGATGTTAGACAAAGCGAGGCTACAGCACTCATGAGTGCTCATAAGTTCTGAGTATTGGATTCAACCCACGCTCACTTGTATCACTTCATGGAATTCATCTCGAGTGATCGTGAGACGGTAATATCATATAAGTCTTCAAACCTAGAGATATGATTTGTTGCCTATAAGTTGGTTATGCATTGATTGCACGAAAACGCATTGGTAACTCGATGTTATAAACCGTGCTTTTGTGTGTAATTCAACAAGTAGTAGAGCAAACATATGAGTCGAAGTTTATCTGTTCCTTCTAGGATTAGAAGCGATATTTGGGCCCCTCGATGATTTTGTTTTGACCTATGTACCGGGCCCGGTCAGAACTAAATTGATGTGTTCAGTTAAGTTCTATGTCAAACACATCGGAAATCGGGAAACAAATGCTGGACAATAAGCAAGACCATGTTCCATGTATTTGTCCGGCTGATAACTAGAACAGAGGATTATATGATCACTTATCTAAAATGGCGCTTCATAGTTCAACAGAGTTTAAAGAGCTACGATTGTTGATCGGTTCCTGAAGTCATACTTGCAACTATAGTTATTAGACTTATCCAAGTGGGAGACTGTTGGATATAGTGTCTAAGTCCATAACTATATTTGGTATGTACTTGACCCGACCCGGCATGGTCCATTTGGGTTGCACTTCACCCGAACAATTTATGGATAATCGTTTGAGAATAATATAAGTTATGATTTATTAATATATTATAAGTCCTAATATATTAATATAAAATCATATTATTTAATTAGTATTGATCTATAATTAATCTAGAATTAATTTAGAGATCAAAAGTATGACTAATTAAATATGGGCTCTTGTATTTATATAGTGTGGGCTAATGCTTATTTGGAATGGGCTAGGCTTGCATGGAAAGTCCATGGATACTCCATGGAGCTTTAACCCATGGATCTCATGGAAATGAAAAGACATGGGTATTAGGGTTTACATGAATGTAACCCTAATCCACCACACTATATAAAGGAGGCTTTGGTTCTTGAAATCACATGAGTTGTGGTGAGTAAAGTAAGAGGGCCGATTTCAAGAAGGTGATTACTATTCTCTCAAAGTTCCAAGTTTGTCGTGATTTGTGATTTCCATTTGAGGCATCCACACTATTGGTGCTAGGCTCTAAAACTCCAAGCAATCAACTACAACTACAAGGTAAGTAATTCTACTAGCTTTATTTGATTCAAGTTCCCCATGCCATGCTAGATAGGATAAGAACCTTGGAAAAATAATTATTTGCATGTATCATAGTCAAACATAGATCCAAGGTTTCTAGGGTTGCATGTACACCATAGGAGTGTTAGAATGCTCTGAAAACCCATCAACATAACCATAAACGAGCGCTCGATCCTCACTCTTAGAGGACTGCTAAATATCTCATAACTGGCCTACCAACCTCACACAACCCATCCATGAAACTTCCACCGGCCCTGTAGAGCTAGTGTATGCTAGTCATACATAACGTTGGACCCTATTGACTTTCAAATACCTAATCCTACCCTAAGCCCTTAATCATACAAGAACAGGAAATAAGGCCAAACCAAATATTCTCAGGCTATAGGATCTTAATTATGTAGGACCGTGATGCATACACTAAGCAACTACAGTAATGATGTCAATTTCATATAAGGAAAACCCTAGACTATCAGGCATCATATAATCAAGCAATTCTATCATGCAATTCCTGAAGATCCCTAGCCTAGTACTAGCATGTTGTTGTAACATATCAGAATATCAAATAACAGTATGGTATTTTGGGGTCTACTTACTGGCTTCGGCTGATTGTACACATCACATCCTCCATTGATATTTTCAAAACCATTTGAAAATAATTTTAGAAATATTTTCCTTAGTTTGAGATTGGATTCGCACGAGTGTTCCTCCAATTCACTCAAACCAAGGCTCTGATACCAACTTGTAACATCCATAAATATCACGCCAAATTTAAACTTTTTAAAACATTTAAAAACCAACAGTTCTTACAAATTTGTTTTCAAAATAGTTCTACATCAAAGTATCCTAGAAACAAAATCATAAAAAGTGAGGAGCGGTACGATCACACATTTGCCTTCCCGCGATCATCTGAGGTACCTGAAACCAAAACTGAAACTGTAAGCCCGAAGCTTAGTGAGTTCCCCCAAAATACCGATACACAGCAAATAGCAAATATACAAATAACAGTGTGTAACGGGTCCATAACTTTACAGACTGGATTACCGCTGGGCCTATAGTGTGAGTCTGGCTTGCCTTCCGGGCCCACATCTCACATATGGCTTGCCACCGAGCCTATAGTACGAGTCTGGCATGCCCTACCCGGCCCTCAGCTCGTATCTGGAATGCTCCTGAGTCCTCAGTATGAGTCTGGCATGCCTTTCCCGACCCTCAGCTCATATCTGGAATACTCTAGGGTTTGTTGGCTACCGCACGGAGCAGTACAACCTAAACCCATCCCACAAAATATGGAAACATATAACATAACTAATGCAGATATAGATAATCAGATAGTAACACAGGTAGTCCTACAGATCAATAGGTATACATGCCCCACAGTTTAAACAATCTTTGGCTAAAGGATTCGACCCCACAACGGTTAGACTCAAAAAAGAGTTGCGAAGCAGAACCCAACCCTTCATCCTAAGATCCTTTAAACCATGTAAACTAGCATGTACCGATAGTCATACAGATCTAACAGATCACCAATCATAACATCATCCTACAACAAGGATATTGATCTGACCGATCTCTAACATAGCAACCATCCTATAAACCAGGATACAGATCTAACAGATTACTAACATAGCATAGGCCTATAAACCAGTATACCGACCTACCAGGTCCTAAGCATATCACCATCCTAACTACTAGGATGTAAATCAGTAAGCATTACATGCAATAACCCGAGTACAAATCCGATAAGGGTCGACATTGGTGTCGGAGACCCTGCCTGTATAGTGAGGAGAACTCACCTTGCAATGCCAAACTGAACCACAGAATCAAGCTCCTAAAATATGGTCCCAAACACCAACACCTATAACTACCAACGATCCATTTCCATAAATATCCAATTTACCAAATACCCTCAAAACTCAAACATGGTCAACCCTGGTCAAAGTCCAAGTCAAAGGTCAAGGTCAACAGTCCATGGTGACCCAACTCGTCGAGTCCAAATAATGACTCGTCGAGTTCTTCCTAAACTCATAAAACCATAAAAACCCTAATTGACTCGCCGAGTTTCCAACCAACTCGTCGAGTCCATGTGTGTCTAAATGTCGGAAAGAACTCCAATTGACTCGTCGAGTCTTCCTACTGACTTGCCGAGTCCATGCAAAACCAATACAGGCAAATCTTCAACCGACTCGTTGAGTTGACCATGTAACTCGTCGAGTCCCTCCAGTCCATCACTCATTCATACGATTTTAAGCTGCTCCAAAGCTCCAAACAGAAGATTTGTCCTCCTAGGGCATGTTTATCACGTAAAGTTGCAAACTTTACGTGCATGCAAGGTCCTTGATGCCAAAACCGAGCTAAGGGGAAGGTTTAAACCAAGAAGAAGGGCCTTAGCTTGCTAAATCCAATAACTTTATGATTAAGGGGACCAGGAGGAGTCCATATCTGGAACCATGCCCTTGTGACAAGCTCAAACCCGAATGGGACTCCAATTTGCCCTAGAAATGACCATTTTCTTTCACAAAGGGAGATCTAAGCAATAAAATGCAAATGTGGTAGCTTCATACCTCCAACTTGCTGCCACAACACTGGAGAAACTGGATCTACAAGCTTTTCCTTGTTCCAAGCTTTCCATTCTTCAAGAAATGCTCCAAAACTCTCTCTTTTAGCCTCACACACTCAAGAATGGAGGCTAGCTTGCTATTAGGGTTTCTATAGACATGGGAGTGACAAAGGAGGCTGAGGGGGAAAGTTAAGGACCTTTAAATAGGGTTCAAACCCTAAAAATTAGGGTTTTCACTTTCCAACACCTACTCGTCGAGTCGGGTCCTCCAACTCGTCGAGTAGGGTCTAAAACCTACGCGGCTAATTAGGTCTCTACTCGACGAGTTGGCCTATCAACTCGTCGAGTCGCCTTTGAAACATGACTCTTGGAGCTTTAAACTGATATCGAGAAATCGGGATGTTACAACTCTCCCCCACTTGAAGTAGGCTTCGTCCTCGAAGCCTACTGCAGTGTACAGACTCGAATAATGCTCTTGCATTGCAGCCCCCGGCTCCCCTAGTCAATTTAGATCCTTTCAGATGCTGCTACCATACCTTTACCACGGTAACTCCTTTCTGTGCAGGACACTTACCTTTTCTTCCAAGAAGACCGCCTGCCGCTCCTCTTAATTTCGACACACATCAACCTGAGTATCACCTCATGGTACCACAACATTCTCGCCCTACATACACTTCCGTAACTTTTGAACGATGGAACTTGTTATAATCCGACTAAGCTCCTCCGAAAGATCTAATCTATCTGCCACCTTGCCAATCCAGGAAATAATCCAGATGACCCAAAGCATCGGGGACCCCACTTTCCTTTCCTGAAGCGAATCCTTTTATGTTTACAGGATAATGCATCCTTCGGCTCCCAAAACAACCCACATAAACAACCAACTAACAAGCATGAACACTCACACCTGGCCCAATCAGCCTCGGGCTGGAATACCAGGCATGCCTACGACGAGTCCGGTCATCCCTGGGATGGAATACCCTAGATTGGAATACCACTGAATACATAACCCGGGTCTAACCCATAACTTGAGATCCATGGATCTATCCTTGCATCTCCTCCAAAATTCTCTGAATCGTCGCCACTTAGTACATCTCATCTGAATCTCAACAATACGCTAATTCCGAAAACGCCCTAACAGGAGAATTAGTCCTTCACTATCCTCTATTCCCATTACCTATGACTGGAATGCTCCCGATACCCTATCATCCCTGCTGCCGACACATCACTTGTCCCAACTCTCTGACCTGAAGATACTCACCTTCTTCCATCGCCCCAAAATGCGTAATTAATGCCCATTACAACATCAAACAAGCGCCACAATACTGAAACCCTATCATACACGATTCCCTCATAAAATAAACGGTTTCCCTCAAGCTTTGCAAGCTCTCCCATATGACCACCGACAGCCCTTAAGGGCATTCCACAAATGGTAACCAACGAGCGCGTCTTGAACGGTTCTCCACACTATCATCACAAAACGACTGACTCAATACCGTGAAACGAACATCCTGATTGATGTAACATAGCAACACACTCAACACCTGCTCACAGATCAAACATAATCCATACATAGTCTTTAGCTGAAGGGTTTTGAGCATACTAACACTCCTATGGTGTACATGCAACCCTATAAACCTTGGATCTATGTTTTCTCTAATATACATGCAAATATTTAATATTCCAAGGTTTTAATCCTAACTAGCATAATATGAAGCAACTATACTACAAAAGCCTAGTTAGATGACCTACCTTTTGATTGAGCTTGAAGTCTTGAACTTTAAGAGCTTAGCCCCAATAGTGTGGAAGCCTCAAGTAGAATCACAAATCACCAAAAACACCTTGGAAAACTTGAGAGAATAGTAAGCACACTAGAAATTGGCCCACTCTTGTTTACACACACACTAGTGCCATTTCATGTGCCAAAGACCTCTTTATATAGTATAGAGGATTAGGGTTACATTCATGTAAACCCTAATACCCATGACCTTTCATTTCCATAGGATCCATGGGTTAAAAACTCAATGGACTATCCATGCAAGCTTAACCCAACCTAAATGAACTTGGCCCATGCTATATATATATATATATATATATATATATATATATATATATATATATATATATATATATATATATATATATATATAAGAGTCCATATTTAATTAGTTCCCTTTTGATCACTAGATTAAATCTAAATTAATTCTTGATCAATACTAATTAAATAATATGATTTCATATTAATATATTACAACTCATAATATATTAATAAACCATAGACATACTATTCTCAAAAGACTATCCATTCAAATGTTCTGGTGAAGTACAACCCAAATGGACCATGCTACTCTCGGGTCGAATACATACCAATAATAGTTATGGACTTAGACATCTAATCCAACAGTCTCCCACTTGGATAAGTCTAAAACTATTATTGCATATGACTCCAAGATCCCGACTAGCAATCGTAGCTCTTAAAGCCGTTGCCGAACTCTGACCTAGTCAAATAACTTGTCCATTAGATAAGGGATTATATATTCCTCCATTCTAGATATCATATGGACTGAGACATGGATTATAATCATTCTCTCTATCCATTTGTTGTTTCCTGATTTCCAATTTATGACGACTGACTAATTGAACAAATCAAATCAGTCCAGGCTTAGCCAAGCACTTAGGGGTGTCATCACTAAATCATCAAGGGGCCCACAGATATCGCTTTTATCCCTCCAAGGGTAAAAGGAATGGATAAACTTCGACTCATATGGTTGTACTAACCATTTTTTGAATCATACACAAAGGCACGTTTTATAACATCAAGTTACTGAAGCGTTTTCGTGCAATCAATGTATAACCAACTCACAGTCAACAAATCATATCTCTAGGTTTGAAGAATATAAGATATTATCGTCTCATGATCACTCGTGATAAAATCCATGAAGTGATTCAAATGAGCATGGGTTTAATCCAATACTCGAATCTCATTCCAGGAGCACTCATGAATGTTGTAGCAACTCTTGCTATGTCCAACACCTTAGACATTTGCAAGCAACCTTCATGACAGTCTTGATTCATATCTACTTCCAACATATGACTGATTGTGGAGAATTTGAATAACCTAGTTATTCGGGGAGTCAAAACATGCAAAGTGAAACACAAGAATAATACTAATCCTATATGGCCTCAAACACCTTTGAGAGTAAATAAAACACCTTTTATTTAAACACCATATTGATTACTCATTATTCATTGTATAATGTTTCGAATAATCAACTTTATACTTGAATCTGAAACAATAGCCATGCCATGCTCCAAGCATGCAGACTATGTTTGTCCAAACAATAGTTACGCCATACACCAAGTATGCACAGTATGTTTGTCTATGATCCTTACTTTGTGGAATAGATCAATTGAACATAATTCCAATGATTCTCATTTCACAATCCCAAATCCTTATCGTAAATGTAAGAATTCCAAATTCCTGCCATTTACCGAAATCTGTTAGATTCTAAACTTATATGCATTGATACTCTTGTAATGATTATGCACAAAGTCATAAAGACTTGTGCATAACACCAGGAAATGCATTAACGGGACCAGAAATCATACGCGAAACGACCGAGAAAATAATTCAGATCAGAGCCCGACTGCAATCATCACGAGACAGACAGAAGAGCTACGCCGATAAGCGGCGAAAGCCCTTGGAATTTAAAGTCAGGGATCGGGTGTTGTTAAAGGTCTCTCCCTGGAAAGGGGTGATTCGTTTTGGGAAACGGGGAAAACTAAACCCACGATACATTGGACCTTTCGAGATTCTTGCCCGAATAGGTCCAGTGGCTTATAGACTGCAGCTACTCGCTGAGCTCAGCAGTGTACACCCCGTGTTCCATGTTTCCAATTTAAAGAAGTGCTTATCCGACGAGACTCTCGTCATTCCATTAGAAGAAATCGAAATCAATGAGAATCTCCTGTTCATCGAAGAACCAGTCGAAATCATGGACAGGGAAGTGAAGCGTACTAAGCAAAGTCGCATTCCGATTGTGAAAGTTCGGTGGAACGCGAAACGTGGACCAGAATTCACATGGGAACGCGAAGACCAGATGAAGCAGAAGTACCCTCACCTATTCTCGCATTCTAGAATCTAGCTTTAAAAAGAATTTCGGGACGAAACTCCCTCTAACGGGGGGATGATGTCACAACTAGGAATTCTGATACGTTGTAAACACTTAACAAAGAATGACATTGTAGCTAAAACTTGAAAACATGTATGGTGCTTATTCAATGGCCACAAATTACATCAAATACTCTATACAAACATTCAAATAGTCAACATAAGGTTGGAAACCCTAAAAATCCCGGTTTATGTCCATTTTGGACTAGGATTTTCTTATTGGGCCTAATGGACCAATAAGCTTCCAATTTGACTATTTTGGGCTTAGGACCCTTAAATGGACCCTAATTCGACCCACTTCCATAAAACTTAACCTTTTGGGCCTTATAATCCTAAAATGGGCTAGTTATCTAAATGGGCCTTATTGGGCCATAACAAATCTAATTAGCCCTAATGGGCCGTAAAACTCATTCCTTGATGTATATTGGGCCGTGAATTGATCTAAAAGGCCCATTGGGCCGAAAACCATAAAATTGGACCCATATCTTGGACTTAAGCACTCATGGCCCAAACCCTCTTTTCTCTTCTCTCTTTCTCGGCCTAAGAGGATAACAAAAAAAAGAAGAAATGAGGAAATTATGAGGGCAAGACACCTCATGTTTGTCCATTGGAAACCCATGCACAAATCACATATTTCCATGCATGTCAACTCCATTATCTCTCTTCTCCCCTCTCTTTTTCTTCTTCGGCCGAGAAAACAAAGGAAAAACACACACACCTCACAAATTCTCTCCAAACACTCTCAAAGAACACTCTTGTTTCTCCATTAAAATTTTCAAGATCTAGGGCATCTCAAGGGGGTTTTTCCACAAAAATCATCATTCTAGGTAAGTTGATGCTTAGATCCATGGTTTAGCTTCTTGAAATTGTTATAAATCTCCTTCTAACTCATGAAAGTTCATGATCATGCCTATTAGAACCTATCTAAGCCAAAGTCTTCTCAAGAAGCTTTCTAGGGCCGAGAATAGCATCAAACTTCTTCCATTTCTTCTTTAAATCGAAAACAACAACCAAAGGTGAGTTCATACCCCTCTCTTTTCGGTTTTCACAAGTTTTATGGGGGAGAATACAAGTAAAATGTATACATCTATGTGTATGTCTATGTTATGTATGATTCCATGTATATATGTGTGATTTTATGTGTTTATGTCGTAAATATGTAACAAAAAGGGAAGAAATCTCGAGATCTATGGAACAAAAGAGGAAATAAACATTATCTAATATACTTTTTATTGAACAAGTCAAGAAAAGTTTCTAGCTTAAGTCATGATAAACAAAATGCAACATAAAACTCATTTTTGGGCTAAATTTGTCAAACAATTAAAAGTTGAGTTGAAAGTTGTCATTCACGGTTTCCTTAAGGACTAAAGGAGTCAAAACAGTAAAAATAAATGTTTTTATGAATATCATACTCTTTAAAGGGCTAGAAATGAAATTTGTAGCTTAATGGGCTAATTTTTGGGCTTTTTGGCCCATTGAGCCCAAAATTGTGAAAAATATAATTTTCAAGGGATTGAAATGGTAAACTTCTCAAAACAGGGGGTAAAAGGGAAAACAATACCAATTCAGGGGTTAAAATGATTTTTTTTCCAAATAAGGATCACAAATGTAAACTTTTTGGATTTTGGGCCAAAATTGTAAAAGTTGCGAAAAGTTTGGGTTCTAACTGAAAAATTCCTTACTGGAAGGTCTGAAACTGCAAAAGAGTAAATTTTGAACTAAAAACATCACTTAAACAAGTCTATGGGTCAAAAATGTAAAGAAAATGGTGTAAGGGCCTAAAATGTCTTTTTTTAAAATAAGGGACTAAAATTGTCATTTTTATTAAAGAAGGGTCAAACCAATATTTTGAACCAATTATTTTATTATTAAGATATTTGAGTCAAAAACACCAAACTACAACTCATGAAAATAGAAAGATGAATATACGTATAATTCCAAATATCGTTATAAGCAACCGACCGGCCTCGTGCCGATACGAAGATAACAATCGTTCAATCAAACTTTCCAATAATTATACTATACCTAAAACAAGTAAATATCCAAATAGTTGGGCTTGAAAGATCCTAATCATGCTTATTGGGCCTTTGTGGCCCATTGACATGACTTTTGGGCCTAACACTAATAATAAATGTTTATTGGGCCTCCGGTGACCCAATTACATGCTTAAGGGACCTCAATGGCTTTCAAGTGTTATTTGGCCTCATTGTCCCATTACCATTGCTAGTAAGGTCCAAATAAATCAAATGCGAAATGGGCCAACGCGTCCTTCATATAACCAACAGCCTTAAATAACACACGTAATTAGCAGGACCTTGTAATCCTCTTATCCTCGTTTGTTAGGCTTACCTTCAATTCAAATAAACAAATACAGGTCGTTAATCAATTGTAATCAAATTCGTTTGGATTAAGTGAGTAATAACGAGCGACACCTCTAAGGGTCGTTCGTAGTCTATAGTTATAATCAAAGTCTCCTGGAGGGAGAGCGAGAGTTTGTGTATAGATCTATACGGCGGTGACTCCCCCACACCTCAGCTGTTCGCTACAGTTAGACTCGGCCAGTCTAGGGTGACAAAATCTTAAGATCAATTCCGGTGTTCATTAGGATGCCAAGACAGACGAACTAGTCATTATTATGCATGGTTATAACGACTCACGAAATTAAATAAATCCAATACTATCCGAGTAATCAAGGAAAAGTAATCAAAATCACTTGTGTGGCGGTATAATAATTTGAAACAATTATATTATGTTATCGGAAAACATCGGGTTTTTCGAGGAAATCAACACCACTCGCTTGTATTTCAATAACTATAATGCAAAACTTCCCATTTATACACGTTTTGGAATCATTCATGCACCAACTTATGGATCTTCACACTTTGGTAAACAATTGTCTTTTCAGAAAATATCGGATTTTCTGGGTCTTATAAACTACACAAATCATTTTTATCACAACCCTGCTTATGAACTCACCAACATTTCATATGTTGACGTTTTCAAAATAACTTGTATTCTCAGGTAACAGGTAAGCTGAAGGGTAATATCAAGTATGTTAGGATGTTATGTTTTGAAAACACTCGAACAATTGATGCTATGAATATGTAATATTTAAACAATGTACTGGATGTGAACAATGTCAATCGTTATGTATTAATGCATGGTGAAGTTTCTGTTGTGTTTCATGTATAATCATTGTGATGATATTCAATTTAAGTCACGCGAGCCCTCGGACGTTTCTGTCGTTTGGTTCGGGGGTGTGACAATATATCCTTGACTAAAGATGATTAAAATCTCAATCTAAGCTTTTAGAATTGAAATGAAGTATAATTTCCTCTCCCTTAATTATAGCAAAACAACTTTTTTCCAATTGAAACTTTTGTTTTCTATAATTAACATTGCTAACATGTAATACTTATCATAATTATCATTCTCCCACTAACATGATAATTATTAGCGTAACACTTATGCTCCCACTAGCTTTGATATGTACTCAGAAATCAATTGGACTTCTAGAAATCAATATTTTATTGACTTTCTTACCAAAGTTCAGATTTCTGATACGAGATGCTTTGATAAAACTTTATCAAAATCATACACCTTTCCTTAGATAGCTCATATGTGTGTCTAAACAATTTTAGAACTATGAAAAGGGATGCCATAATCATAGTCTCAATTGTTTAGACCTTTTCCATTTCTCACAAGTCCGTGTTAGTGTGCCGGTTACCCACACACGCTCCACTAACGACTTTGAGAATGCAAATATCACAATTGCTATCTACTTAAAACATACTTATTGAAAGCGTTTCCTCACCATCATTTTCATGAATCTGAGAGAAACCTTATGACACTTAGATTTTATGGTGTATGTGTTCCTATCCATGTGAATTTCTCAAAAACATAATCACAAGACAAGGTTAGTGACAAATCCAAACTCACATGGACTGAACTTGTGCAATCGTAATATCTTGCCACCTGGCAGCACAAGGGCCTACCATTGCTTCCAAGTTGTTATGCAAACAAATGACAACATGTAGAACTCAGATGCATAGTCAACTTTAACTGGAATGGGCACAGAAATAGGAATATGTCAACACGATAGGTTACAAACCTCAAGTCGTGTGCTAGTGATAAACTACAGGTTTTATTCTTGATTAGTTCTTGAAACTCTTTCAGGCTCTTTTAGACTCCCACCGTCCTCTTGACATATAAGACTCTCTTACCAATAACCATTCCTTGATAAACAAATATTCAAGAGATAGTGCGGATTCTTATCAAGACAAACACTTCACACAATTGGCCTTAGTTGGTCTTTGTTTTATCCAAAACATCACAACTTACCAATTTCAAATGTACAAGAGTAGAAAACATTTTACTCTTACATTTGACAAGTGTTATAAACCTTCTTTAAGATGTGCCACTCAAGTTAGAATCTTGGAGCATGACTCTGAGAATTGTTTGGGAACGAAGTATGACTCATCTTCTTGATTTAACCACTTCAACAATTCATGACTCCTCTTCTTAGTCATAAGAATGCACTAAGATGTCCTTAGAGGATGAATTGTGATATGGTTTCATAATCATTAAGATGATCATAAAACATGATACTAAAGTACCCTCCCATCTTTCCAGATTCGAGAAACTTTTATCTTTCTACCTAATTTGATTCTTCTCATTCGTTCTGCCATACACTGAAACTTTTCCAATGTTTTAGAATTACACTTAAACTTGTAAGTGTAACCATATTTACTAACTTTTAGTAAATCATGACGAATAGCCTTATCGATCTTTGTGGTGGACCTGACCAGCGCACAACCAAGTGTACCCGATCCCTTTGTCCTTCACTTGACTCACATATACATGTGAACAAGGAATTAGTCTTAATTTTCCAAAGATGAAAATTCTCATTCATCATAAAATACAAGTTGCATGATTCCAAGTTTCGGTCCAATTGAAACTTGGGTGATGAGAATCTTTCCTTATTTGGTAAATTTAGACACTACCACAAAAGAAAGAATCAAATTTATATTCCCATTATTTCTAGAAACATACAAACATCAATTTTCCATAAATGCCATTGCAAGGAGATATAAAATAAAACAAAAAAAATTATTTATTTATAAAATGCGGAAAAACTTTTCCTTACAATGCAACTTTAAATGGAAACTATGCTATTACATATTTCCTAGCAATCTATCATAACCCCTAAGTAGTAGCTCAAAAAATCCGATATTCGAACCATGCGAATGAAATCCATCTTCGCGATCAGATTCATCATACTCTTCTTTTAAGTTACCTTCCCTTTGCTTGATCCTGCAAAACATCAAAATGCAACCTAGTCACATCATGTATTAAGAATCAACATTTAGGAACTTAACAGAGTTAAATAGTGGACTTACCTGAAGCAGAGTCAAACTTTTTGATTCTTCCTTCTCTCAGATCTTTCAGGTAGTTAGGGCAGCTTCGCAACCAATTCCCCTTCTCTTGACAATAAAAACATGTAGACTCTTTGGGAATGGTACACGAGACTTTCACAAACTTAGCCTTTCCCTTTACCTTTTGGTCAACCAAGTTCACCAAGGCCGATCCCCTTCCATTGGGAAGAGAAAGCTTTTCTGGACTTCCAATGTTACCATTGTCAATTTCCATGGAAGTTTGAGAAATAAACCTTCCACCCAAATTTACTTTTCCAGTGCGCCAAAACATTTCTGATTCAGCAGCAACAAGAAAATAAGAAAGATCAATAAGGTCATGTCGTGATCTGTCACATAGTAGTCCTTAATGAACTCACTATATGTGTCAGGAAGTGACTGAAGAACCCATTCAATAGCTAACTTACTTGGGATAACGACACCCAACATTCTCAACCTGTCAATGTGTGACTTCATCTCTAAGACATGAGTACACACAGGTCTTCCATCTTTATGTTTCATTGCGAGTAGGGCTTGAGTGATCTTGAACTTTTCAAGTCTTCGAGCTTGTGGGTCAGGAAGAATAATTGGAGGAGGTGGAGGAAGAGAAGTATGATTGACAGGATCCAATCGCGGGACATCATCTTCATTAGGAAAGATTGTTCCAAGAGATTTGGGAAGATCATAGTTGTCTGAACCAGACATCTACAATGGGAGAAATTCAAGTTAGTGGATTTAAGTCCTTAATAGAACACCCAATATGAAATATTAAGGCTAGGCGCTAACACAATATTTTTATAACTTGGCAGAGGGATGTCGTAATCCAAGCTATTAAATATTTGAAGGTAGGTGAATGATGATTCACCAATTTCCACCATGAAAACGAAATAGGTATTAGGTTTTAATTGGTTTGAAACTCCTAGATCTTTTGAGATTCATTGAACTTTTCAATGGCATGTTTAAATCTCGATTGTGCCCTCTTAAGTTTGTGACTGGGATGCCGAGGATCACTAACAAGGTGTGAATAACCATGCAAATTAACTTGGCACCCTTAATCTTTATCACCTAATCGATGTGCCGGTTACCCACACGCGCTCCACCGATCTATGATAAAACATTAAGTCACCCTTTGCCAACCTTGTTAAATCCAAGTTAGTGTGCCGGTTAACGACACGCGCTCCACTAACGACTTAAGCAATGTGCAGAGTGTAATTTTATAGGTTAGCACCAAATTCACATTTTCCTAAAGTAACTAAGATTAGGAATTTGTAAAAGGTTTAGTTACTTTATATTTATCATTATACTTATAATGAGAATTATAGTCCTTGTCCTACCCGTTCGGCTAACGACCCTCCACCAGTCAAGAAGCGGTTGGTGAGAGTGGACACCCATTAAGCTGCCATTTTATAGGCAACAACATTATACCCCCATTATAGACCGACTTCGTGAATGAGGCCTACTAACGGTAAGACTAACTTGCTCTTATACATACATACATATATATATATATATATAGATATATATAGATATATATATATATATATATATATATATATATATATATACATATATATATGTATATGTATATATATATACATATATATATATATATATATTATTAACTTATAATACTATAAAGTATAAGGGTTGAATTTTAACTTTTAAAACTCTAGGGTTTGGAATTAAAGTGTGTGTGAGACTTTACAAATTCCAAAACTTGAGGGCAAGTTTTGAACATTTCAAAAAAAAACTTTTGGATTTTCATAACTTATGAGTTTAATTAAGGTTTTAAAAAACTCTAATGAAGAGACTCTTGAACATCCATAACCTATGAGGTTTTAATGGATCTTTAAAAGAAAATGACTTTTGGTAATCCATAACTTGAGGACAAATTATGGACTTCATTAAAAAAAACATTTAGATCAATAATTAACTAACAACCAATTTGCAAATAATTCCTATGATCTACCAAAACTCATAAGTGTATGAACAATCATATCAACAATTTCAAGAATCATATAAACACATATAAAACTTGAAATTTGATAATAACCTTGAAATTGGTTTACCATAATCATTACTACATCAAAAAACAGGTTTTATAAGTCCAAAACAGTTTAAGGTAATGATTCTAGACCAATTCCAACACCAAACCTCGAAAATCTGCACTCAGGCCTGCCAACTCGTCGAGTGCAAGAACTGACTCGGCGAGCTGGTTGAATATATGCATGGACTCGTCGAGTTCCATGAGGGACTCGGCGAGTCAACTGGGCAGAAATTCAACATTTTTCAACAATTTGCATCAAGTATAAAGAAAACAAGTCTAGGCTCTAATACCACTGAAGGGTTTTGAACATTCTAACACTCCTATGGTGTACATGAAACCATATAAACCTTGGATCTATGTTTTATCTATTATACATGCAAATATTTAATATTCCAAGGTTTTAATCCTAACTAGCATAATATGAAGCAACTATAATACAAAAGCATAGTTAGATGACATACCTTTTTATTGAGCTTGAAGTCTTGAACTTTAAGAGCTTAGCCCCAATAGTGTGGAAGCATCAAGTGGAATCACAAATCACCAAAAACACCTTGGAAAACCTGAGAGAATAGTAAGCACACTAGAAATTGGCCCACTCTTGTTTACACACACACTAGTGCCATTTCATGTGCCAAAGACCTCTTTATATAGTATGGAGGATTAGGGTTACATTCATGTAAACCCTAATACCTATGACCTTTCATTTCCATAGGATCCATGGGTTAAAAACTCCATGGAATATCCATGCAAGCTTAGCCCAACCTAAATGAACTTGGCCCATGCTATATATATATATATATATATATATATATATATATATATATATATATATATATATATATATATATATATATATATATATATATAAGAGTCTATATTTAATTAGTTCCCTTTTGATCACTAAATTAATTCTAAATTAATTCTTGATCAATACTAATTAAATAATATGATTTCATATTAATATATTACAAATCATAATATATTAATAAACCATAGACATACTATTCTCAAAAGACTATCCATACAAATGTTCCGGTGAAGTGCAACCCAAATGGACCATGCTACTCTCGGGTCGAATACATACCAATAATAGTTATTGGCTTAGACATCTAATCCAACATTAGCATGACTGGACCGTCCTCACCGGGCCTTCAGTCTATCTAGCCCACTCTCCGAACCTTCAACATGTCTGGTTCGCCCTGACCAGGCCTACAGCCTGTCTGACCGCCTCGCCGGGCCCTCAGTCTATCCGGGCCGCCTTGGGTCTGTTGAGCAAATCCTGAACCCATCCTGGTGCCCCTCCCTAAATAGCCAGTTCTCCCACACTTGGGGTTTCGAACTCCTGATCCAATCCGTGAACTATGATCCCAACCTAACTCTAGACCTCATATTGATCGTCCATCCTCTCGGGAAACCGTGGTATCAGAGCCTAAGTCGTTTTTCTGTTATATGTGATTCTATTTTACCAAAGTTGGAAGAAGTCAAAATCTGGAGTCTGCAGCATGGACTCGAAGAGTCCATTATGGGACTCGACGAGTTGGGCCAACTTGACGAGTCCATACACGGACTCGATGTGTCGACTCGACTGATGGCAAATTTTTCGGATTTTTGGCCAAATGTATATTAGGATAATTACTATAAGTTGTTTTAACTGATTAAAACGTGTTTTTTTATATGGTAATGATTATCCTCATCTAATTGCAAGATAATTGTCAATTTTAAGATAATTACTTGGTTATATGATAAATTAATTATTTGTAGAATTTGATTTGAATTATCTTACCATATAAAATTGGATTAGTGCAAATTATGTGATAAATTTAAATTATATGATTAATTTAATTGTTTTCAAATTTGATCTAAAAGGTTTTGAAAAGTTTCAAAATTTGTCCTCAAGTTTTGGAATTTAAAATTTAATTAAAAGTTTTAATTTTGAAATATTAAATTCTGAAGCCCTAGTAATTTGAAAAGTTTCAAAATTGAACCTCTTGGTTTTGTAATTTAAAATTTAATTAAATAGCTTTAATTTTGAAATCTTAAATTTAGAACATTGGTATTTTGAATAGTTCAAATTACACACTTATGAATTTTATTAAATTAATTAAGTGTAAAGAGAGAATTAATAAATCCATAATAATATGGTTTAAATTTAATCAAATCTAAAGTCTAACTTATAGTTTAAACCAACTAGTATTTTAAAAGTGTAAAGTACACCCTTATACTGTATAAAATTCAAAGTCTAATATATTATATATGTATAAGTAATACGTTAGTCTTACCGTTAGTAGGCCTCATTCACGAAGCTGGTCTATAAGGGGTGTTTAAGGAAATTGCCTATAAAATGGCGATTGAATGGGTGTCCACTGTTACCCACCGTACTCTTGACTAGTGGAGGGTCGTTAGCCGAACGGGTAGGATAGGACACAAACTTCCATTATAAGTATAATGAAATACAAAGTAACTAAATATTTTATAAATTTCCAATCTTAGTTACTTAGGAAAAATGTGAATTCGGTGCTAATCCATGAAATTGCACATTGCACCTTATTGGTCGTTAGTGGAGCGTGTGTGATTAATCGGCACACTAATATGGGACTAATGAAGGATGGAAATGGGTAGCTCATAGAGTATCGTAGATCGATGGAGCGTGTGTGGTTAACCGGCACATTGATTAGGTGATAGATGTCTTCGAGAGTACCAAGCTAATTTGCATGGTTATTCACACCATGTTTGTGATCCTCGGTATCCTACTCATAAACTTGAAGGGCATAATCGAGAATGAAAAGGTCAATGAATCTCAAAAGATCTAGGTGGTTCATTTAAAACGTAATTCGTTTAAATTTCGTTTTCGTGGTGAAATTGGTAAATCGACATTTACCTACCAACAAATAGTTTGCAATTGGATTACGACATCCCTCTTCCGAATTGTGAACTATTGTGTTGGGTCCTAGCCTTAATATTCATTTGGGTGATATATTAAGGATTGAATCAACTACCTTGAATTTCTCCCTTGTAGATGTCTAGTTCTAATAACTATGGTCTTCAAGGTCACTCAAGCCCTATTGGCTAGCAAACACCAAGATGGAAGGTATGTGTGTGCACACGTCTTGGAGATGAAGTCACACATTGACAGGCTAGGAATGTTAGGAGTCGTTGTCTCGATGAAGTTGGATGTTGACTTGGTTCTTCAATCACTTCCTAATTCATATAGTGAGTTCATAAAATATTACTATATAACAGACCTCGACATAACCCTTATCGATCTTACCTATTTGCTAGTTGTTGCTGAATCAACAATGATTTGGCGCACTTGTCAAGCAAATTTGTCTGGAAGATCAATCTCCCAAACTTCCATGGACGTTGACAATGGCAACATTAGAAGTCCAGAAAGGTTTTCTCTTTCCAATGGAAAGGGATCGGTTAAGGTCAAACCGTTTGACCAAATGGTAAAGCGAAAGGATGAATCTGAGATTGTCCCGTGTGTCGTTCCGAAAGAGTCTATTTGTTTCTATTGCTAAGAGAAGGGTCATTGGATGCGAAGCTGCCATATTTACCTGAAAGATCGCAAGGATAGTAAAGTCAAAATGTATGACTCTACTTTAGGTAAGTCCACTATTTGACTCTATTAAGTTCCTATTTGTAGATTCTTAATACATGATGTGATAAGATTGCATTTTAATGTTTTGTAGGATCGAAGAAAAGAAAGGAAGCCTAAAGGAAGAAAAGGCTGAGTCTGATCGCGAAGAGATGGATTTCGATCACATGGTTCGATGATCATATTTTTGAGCTACTACTTAGGAGTTATGATGGATTGCTTAGGAATATTTAGTAACATAGTTTTCATTTGTAATTGCGTTGTAAGGACAAGTTTTTCCGCATTTTTATAAATAAAGAAAATTTTGATTTTATCTTATTTCCTTGCAATGGCATTTGTGAAAGTTGGTGTTATATATATATATATATATATATATATATATATATATATATATATATATATATATATATATATATTAGCAATGGATGTGATTATTAGTTATATCATTTGTGGCAATGTCAAAAATTTACCAAATAAGGAGGATTCTCATCACCCAAGTTTCAATTGGACAGAAACTTGGAATCGTGCAACTTGTATTGTGTGATGAATGAGAACCTTCATCTTTGGGAAATTTAGACTAATTCCTTGTTCACATATAGATGTGAGTCAAGTGAAGGACTAGGGAATCCGGTACACATTGTTGTGCACTGGTCAGGTCCGCCACAAAGAACGATAAGACTATTCGTCATGATTTACTAAAAGTTTAGTAAACATGGTTATACTTACAAGAATAAGTGTAATTCTGAATCATTGGAAAAGTTTTGATGTATAGCAGAACGAATAAGAAGAATCAATTAGGCAGAAAGATAAAAGTTTCTCCAATCTGAAAGGAAATGAGAGTACTTATGTATCGTGTTTTATGAGCATCTTAGTGATTATGAAACCATATCACAATTGATCTTCTAAGGACACCTTAGTGCATTAGCATGGCTAAGAAGAGGAATCTGGAATTGATGAAATGGTTAAATCAAGAAGAAGAGTCATATTTCGTTCCAAAATCAAGTCTTAGAGTCATGCTCCAAGATTGAGCCTTGAGTGACATAATCTTAAGAAGGTTTATAACACACATCAAATGTGGAGTAGAAATGTTACTTACTCTTGCACATTTGAAATTGGTAAGTTGTAATGTCTTGGATAAAACAAATACCAACTAGGACCAATTGTGTGTAGTGTTTTTCTTGATAAGAACCCGCACTAACTTTTGAATATTTGGTTGTTGAGGAATGTTTCTTGACAGAGAATCCTATATGTCAAGAGGTCAGTGGGAGTCTTAAAGATCTTGAAAAACTTCAAGAACTAATCAAGAGTAAACCTATAGTTTAGCACTAGCACAGGACTTGAGGTTTGAAACCTATCGTGGTCACATATTCTTGTTTTTGTGCCCATTCCAGTTAAAGATGTGAGTCCTACGAGTTCTCATTTTATTACATATGGCAAAGCACCTTGATCAATGAAAGTACACTAACCAATAGGGGTGTTGATCGGGTAATTTTTTTGGGTTTCGGGTAATTCGGGTTGGGTAATTCGGGTTTTTCATGTTAAAAAAAATACCCGTTACCCGACCCAAATTAAATTCGGGTAATTCGGGTTTGGGTAATTCGGGTATCGGGTCGGGTTTGGGTAATTCGGGTATTACCTGAAATATATAATTTTTTTTTAATTTCACCTGAAAATAAATTTAAAGAAATAAATACGTCATGCTTTATTAGTCTTGTTTATATAAACAAACGAGACATAAACGAAGTTACTCAAGCTTTGAACATTGAGATTTTTTAGTCAATAATACCTGAGATATAAAGTAATTTTTTAACAACTTAATCTAATCTAATAAGATGTTAAAAAACAAATACTTAAAGATCTTAATTTAAAAGTTTAAAGTGTTTAAGATAATTGTAGCCATAAGTTTTGCCATGTTCTGAAGTTTTGTCAAGATAATGAGTTTGTTAGTAGCAATAAAAACTATAATCTAGAAAACAGTTAAGTTTTAAAGAACATGATGATATATAAACAATTATTTTTAATATTGCTAGTGTCATATTGTCATAATAAAATAGATTTATGTTTTACAATAATGATAGTTAGTTTAAGCGTGATCAAATACCTGCTACAGAGTACAAACTCTAAGAAAAAAAATTAAAATAATTCGGGTAATTCGGGTATACCCGAAACCCAACAAACGTACCCTTTACCCGACCTGAAAAAAAATCGGGTTACCCGATTACCCGAAAAAATTTACCCGATACCCGATTTACCCGACCCGATTTACCAGATACCCGAAAAAATCGGACGGGTAATTCGAGTATCGGGTATTTTCGACAGGGCTATTGACCAGTATAGGTGAGCTTCTCAATAACCTGGAAGCTATGGTAGGCCCTTGTGCTACTAGATGGCAAGAAATTAAGATTGAACAAGTTCATTCCATATGAATTTAAAATTGTCATAGACTTTATCTTATGATAGTGGTTGGCAATGACAAATATACACTGAAAGGAACGCATACACCATAAAATCTAAGTGGTAAGGTTTCTCTCCACTTCATGAAAATAATTGTGAGGAAACTCTTTCACTAAGTGGATTTTAAAGAGTTAGAAATTGTGATATTTGCGTTCTCAAATTCGATTATGATTCCGACATCCCTCTTCATAGTTCGAATTGTGAGGAATGACAAATAGATTGAACATTTAGGACTTATTGTTGTAAGTTCTGAAATAATTTATACACACATTTGAAGCTTTCTAATAAAAGTTGTATGAGCTTACATAAAGACTTATCGAAGCATCTCGTATCAGAAATCTAACTTTGGAAAGAAAGTCAATAAGTATTCATTTCTAGAAGTCCAGCTGATTTCTGGATACATGTCAAAGATAGTGGGAGCATAAGTTTTATGTTGGTAAGGATATTATTGTGCTAGTGGGAGCATAATAATTATGATAGGTGTTGCGAGTTAGCAATGCTATTTATAGGAAACAAAGTTTCGATTTGCAAAGTTGCACAGGTTGAAAGGTTGTTTTGCTATAGTAAGGGAGAGGATACTTATACTTCATTTCAAATCTAAAAAGTTTAGATTGAGAAATTTTAAACTTAGTCATGAGCATATAAGAATATCTGGTTGAAATGGTTCAACATAGGAGATTCTATATGTAGAAATATTATAGCAAAAAACTGGTCAAGCATCATGTCTTTATGTAAGACAATATCTATCCAATCTCATATGCTTGGTATATAGGATTGATTACGTATGCTATAATATTGATCTGTTCTAATTTTCCAAATGCCTAGGGCATTAAGAGGGAAAAAGGACTAGAACGAGATATGACTAAAGTAGTTAAACAACTGTCATGGACAATCTGAGGTTTACCAAGGATTGGTTGCTTGTGGATAGTTAGAAGTGAGTAATGGATGGACCATATTGACATAATTATGAATACATAGGATTCTATTAAGAATGCATTGTCAAAATGTTTCCATAATGGGAGTTGGATATTAAGAATCTATGTGCAGGTTAGAAACTTTTATGCAAGAAGGATGTTCAAAGGAATGTACTTTGAATATGAGACTTCATATCTATGGAATTGTCTTGTAACAATCTCCAATGGAACTCTTTGTAATTGGCAAAGTCTCTATGACATTGGTGCCTAGACGTTACAAAAGGATCATTGCATGATATTTTAGAATCTAACACATTATAATAGTGGCAAGGATTTTGTATTCTTACACTTGTGATAACGATTTGGGATTGTGAAATGAGTGTCATTAGAAATGTGTTCAATTGATCTATCTCACAAAGAAAGGACCACAGATAAACATAGTGTGCATGCTTGGAGCATGGGATAACTATTGTTTTAATTCAAGTATTAAGTTGATTGCTCGAAACATTATACAATGAATAATGTGTAATCAATATGGTGATTAAATAATAAGTGTTTTATTTATACTCAAAAGTTTTGGGACCATATTGGATTGGATTATTCTTGTGTTTCACTTCACATGTTTTGACTTCCCGAATAATAAGATTATTCAACCATCTACAACCAATCATACTTTGGAAGTAAGTAATGAGGTAAGACTGTCATGAATCCGACTGTAGATTGTCTAAGTGTTTAGACATAGCAAAAGTTTGTTGCAGTGTTCATGAGTGCTCTTGAAATAGGATTTGAGTATTGGATTAAACCCACGCTTATCTGAATCACTTCATGGATTTTATCACGAGTGATTATGAGACGATAATATCTTATATTCTTGAAACAGAGACGTATGAGTTGTAGTTTGCAGTCGGTTGTGCATTGACAATATATAAACGCACCAGTAACTTGGTGTTATAAAACATATTGTTATGTGTGATTTGATGAGTAAATTGAGCAATCATATGAGTCGGAGTTTATCTGTTCATTTTACCCAATGTGGGATAAAAGTAATATATGTGGGCCTCTCGATGATTTAGTGATGACAAACCTAAGTGCTTGGCCAAGCCTGGACTAAGTTGATGTGTTCAATTGTAGTCTGATGTCATTCGTCATGAATCGGAAATCAGGAAACAACACATGGACAGAGAGAATGATTATAATCCATGTCTCAGTCCATACGATATCTTGTAGAATGGAGGAATATATGATCCCTTATCTAAAGGACGCGTTACTGATAAGAGCAGAGTTCGACAGCGGCTTTTGAAAGCTACGATTGCTAATCAGATTCTGAAGTCGTACTTGCAATAATATTTATTAGACTTATCCAAGTGGGAGACTGCTGGATTAGGTGTCTAAGCCCATAACTATTTTTGGTATATGAGCATGGTCCTTTTGGGTTTCCTTCACTCATACAACTTGATAGGGTGACAAGAGGAGAGAGACTAGGATTTATTATATGAATATTAAATTTGTACTCAAAATGATTTTATAAATATATTATATGATTAATATATTATTTGGAAATCATATTAGTAATTAGTAATTAGTCAGAAATTAATCAAGTATTAATTTTGGGTTTAAAGGAACTGATTAATAATGGAGGGACTGATTATGTAAATCAGTAATAGTTGTAGTTTGGGCTAATGGACCTTATTGATAAGAGGTGGACGAAAATCTATGAGAAGCCCATACAGTTTTCGTCCAAGGCCTGTCAAATGGGGATCCATGGATTACTTAAGGCCTAAGTAAGGAAATTAGGGTTTCCATCTGAAAACCCTAATATCCCCAACTATATATAACCCTCTTGCCTAAGGATTTCGACCTAATGGTTTTCTAAGAGATACTGGTTGAAAATCTTGCCTCTCTTTCTTCATCCTTTGCATTGGGTCTTTGTAACTCCATTAGAGGTGCAACAATTGGGGCACTAAGCTTTCAAAGGTCAAGCATTGTTCTTGTTATTGCAATATAACAAGTGAGGTAATGATAAAACCCTTGTTTACATATGAATTTCGAAATTGTGTATGCTAGACTTAGGGTTCATGCTTTGGTTATGAATTTACATGTATAACTTGAGAAAAGCCTAGATCCAAAGCATTAGGGTTGCATGTACACCATAGGAATGTTGTAGTGCTCAAAACCCATCACACTCCCCCCTCCCAAAAGTTACAAAAATGCCCCTTGGACAAAATTTGCAAAACTAACTACACACCAATGGTCAAAATGAAAAATACCTTGAATCGGGTGTTACAGTTCTAACACCACCCTCAACTTGAACCTAGTCACGAATCTGTCATATGCCACTTTCGCTGCTTCCTGTCCTCAATCGGGATAACCCTGAACCTTCAACCCTTGTTTCCCTGATTACAACTCACCACTGAAATTATCCCTTGCATAATCCTTGACTCGTAACCTAACCTAACGGACTACATACTTGCCTTATTTATGGAATTCTATGTTAACCCGCATGGTATTCTGTTGTAGTGCCTTGGATACCCCAAGGTGTTACACACAAGTTCCATGGCTACCCCATGTCTTGTATAAAAATGTCACATGTTACCCGCGGGGTCATCCATGCAAGTATCAAAAAGAAAACTAGCATCCCACATAACATAATCCAGTAGATCGGTATTGGTGCCTTCGACCCACAAGTATAATTAGAAGACTCACCATAACTACTCAACAGAAGCTCACCAGCTACCTCAGCAGCAAATTAGCCAAACCATGCTTCCTTAAACCAAACCAAAACTAATCCTTATTTAAATACTCAATTCTACCCAAGTTTGACAAAAAGCCAAATTGGTCAAAACTCAGCGGTCAAGCTAACTCAGATGACTCCCACGCCGTGGAAATTCCTTTGCTATGTCATAGTCACGTCCAAACAAAATAGACGCGATAATCTCATCACCATATCGTGGTCCTTCCTTGGCCACGTCGTGGCTATCAGGAAGGAAAGCTTTTCCCTTCTTTAAGAGCTTAATCCTTAAATACCAAAACTCATAACATCAGATCCGGTTCCTAATAGCTTCATAATGAATAAAGTTTCCAACTTTATTCATTAGGATTGTCCAAACAAACAAGATCTAGTCCTTAAGTCTCAAAGGGCCAAAAATGCATCTTTCTCAACTTTATCCATTAAGTCCAAATCTCCAACCTTCATATCTAGATCAACATGATGTTTGGATGCATAAACTTTCCAACTTTATCCATAATAATGTCTCAAGCTTTCAAGATCTAAACTTTAGTACACTAAAATGACCTAAAGGACCAAGATAACTTGCATGGTTATAAGGGAAGACAAAAAATCACAAATTTCTTAGTCCATGAGGTCCAAGAAGAATTCCAAACTAAACAAATGATGTTGGAATACACTCAACTCCAAGATCACCCACAAAATGGACCAAAAGTGCCAAAAACCCCAAATGAAAAGATCTAAAGAAATAGATAGCAACATTGGAACTTTATGCTTACAATAGTCCAAAAGTGTTAGTGCCTTTGATGGATCCAAACTTGAAACAACATTCTGTGCACCCATAAGAACCTTCTTGATCTTCATGTTTCATCAAAACACCACCAAAATCATCCAAAAAATGAGAGAGGATACATGACAAGCTTAAATCTTGAAGATTGAGGCTAGGGTTTCTCCCAAGGGGTTCTAGATGTGATGGAGGCTGGAAAAATGGTCAAAAATTCAGAACCTTATACTTAAATACGTTGAAAAACCTAAAAATCATGGGCTTGGGTCTGACAGATTTTCGTGCCATGGCAACGCTTCGTCGTGCCGTGACAATGCTTCGTCGTGTCATGGCAACGATTTTCACCCAAATCCACCTAACTTCAACCAACCATAACTTCTTCGTTTCAAAGCCATTTTCGGCGATCGTTATATACACGGAAAGGTATTGACGAGCCCCACAACCCTATATAATAACTTTTGACTTAAAACATACCGAACTAAGATCATTAATTCATGCAAAAAAATCAAAAGCATCACTTTTCCCATTTTATCCTTGGCTCCAAAACACAAATCAAGGGCTTAAATCACATAACCACTATTATTAACATTCAACAAGGTCTAAACCTTATTTCCTTGAGGCCCAAGGCCTTCTCATGATCGAATTATGGTCCACAATCCTGATATAAGAAACATTTTGAAACTGAATGTTACAGTAAGTCTTGCATTAGATGATCATTATGTGTACCAATTGATTGACATGACCATTGAATATCAATTATTCGATTATATCTTGCATGATATAAACTAGAGACTCATAGTAGGGAATACTAATTTCATGACCATTATAATTGGAATAACTAGTAACATTAGGATTAGTGAATGGTCCAAGGGAACTAATAAGCTTAGGAATCAGTAAACAACAGAAGAATATCTTTTGTATTTAATAGAAATCAACTATAGTTAAAGGATATAATTATATCTAGGCAAGACCACCTTTATGATCTGTTTCACATCAGTTTTACTTAGTTTGTTTTGTGTCTAAATTGAGTTATGTGGTTTATGATCAAATCCCCCTATCTTCTTTTATGTGTATTTAGATTAAGTGACAATTGAATACTTTGATATTAATTAACTCATGTTCCCCTTGAGTTCAACGCCTGCTTTTACCAATGCTATACTAGTATGTGATTGGGTAAACTTGCCAAGTTGGGTAATAGTCCCCAGTTCTAATGAAATATGTTATAAATTTAAGACTGGATTAATCATATCATAAATGATATGAAGGATTTGACGGTAGTTTGGTGATGATTTAAACAATCAAATCGTCACATAGATAGTCCCGACATTGTATAATTATGCATTTTTCCATGGAGATGAAAAAATTCGATATTAATAGGATGATGAAATTAAATATATTGGAAAATTAGATTTAGGAAGGGAGACAACTTGTTGATTAGATTTTTTTCAATCTATTTAAATCGGTTGATCACATGTTTCTAACGAGGGGTGATCAAGAGGGCTTCTTCTCCGGTAGACGAAACTTAACCAAAATGAGTGGTTCGGTTCAAGTGGTTGGATGAAGGGTCACGATAAAGTGATGTATACATGAAGCTAGTTCCTCTTTTATTGAGCAAAGAATCGAACTATTTCATTGTGAGTAATGACCATTTTATCATTTTTTTAAATAATGTAAATAACAAATGTCCAACTATATAATAAATGTTATCAATCAATGTTTAGTTCCATAAATATAATACAAATATAATTATTATTCACAAATGACCAGATAACATACCCACTATCCCAATTTTGTTGATTTTATTTTATGAAATTCTGATTTTTTGTAATAGAAATGTTATGGGTATTCTTTTTGATTTAAATTAAAGTTCATTCAAACTATTTTGATTATTAATCATATATTTAATATCTCGTGTATTGAATATAAATAAATAAACATGTACCAAAAGTAGTTTACTAATTACCAATGGATAGAAAATTAACGATTTACTAAAAAAAAATATAAAAAGTTGCATTCACTATGATATCCCAAAAGTATTAACAAGCGACTGTCACATGCATGCATCATTTGATTTCAACATCAATTCTCTTAAGCTCTCATGATTAGGTGCATGTTTGATGGTCATCAAAGTATCAGAGAAAATGGCATTTGTTATTTCATTACCTGCATTTGATTTTAGTATATTCAAAAGGATTCGTCTATTAACTCCCACCAGTCTTGTATCAGTTGCATACACTCATGTTAAATCATAACTCAATGATTTTAACATGCTTCGAATTACTCTCTTATATTGTACTCTATATAAATATACACAAATTTATTTACTCAACTTAGGTAAGATCAAGATATAATGAATTTGAATCAACATTGGCTTAGGATTTTAGAATGTTAAATGCAATAGTAGGTTCAACGAAGCAATGCAAGTCAATACCGAGCCATCATCCCCCCTTTGCAGAAATATGAGATAAAAAAATAGTATTAACAAAACCGCCATAACAACTATTTCTAACAACTCCAAATTAATATTTAAGCCCATCTTTCCATCCGAATAAAAGGTAGTGCCAAACCTGTTCCATCGAAGTTGAGAGAGTGAGGTACAAAGGGCATGAACTTAAAAATAATTTCATTCCTTAATATTGTGCGACAAGAATAAATACATATATGGATGTAGGAATGTGCATTTCCAAAATGATTATTGCCTAAAATCAGTTGATTAAAGTTAGGGATAGGTAGATATTTTATATTGATCATCTTGCTCAGAATCCTCTAATTTTGAGCCTAAGTAATCCAAATAAAACACTCAAAACCAGTTATTAAATAGCTTAAGACTCACAGCAATCCGAACACCCCCTGATGTTCTACACTATAGTTCATGTAAATGGTGAAGTCCGTCTAGACTCACTAGAATACATTACAGTGCAAACCTTGGTTCATGTAAATGGAAAATATAAATCCAATACTAATCATGTAAAAGTCATCAACTTAAATCAGGAATCGCCCTTTCTAGCAACTGAAGGCTTTCGACACACAAAACTATGTCAGCTATGTAAGAAGCAGCTTTAAGGTCACCTGGTCTTCTTGATCCCGCCCCTGTCTTGGGATTATAAACTTGAAGCCCGTGAGAGTAAGTACGTAGCAACAAATCACAATTGTTGTTCAGTTGCAAAACTTCCATTACACCTTCCCCAACTTTATTTTTTTCCAATTTATAAACCACAGACCAAGAAGCATCTCGCCTAATCCAAATCCAACTTTTATCACCTTTTGTAGAAATCACAGCTAGAGAACCTTGGATGTTTGTTACTCGTCTTGTTTCCCAACTTGGTTCTGGCAATGATATCACGCCAAAAACATCAGTAATCAAATCGAATGTTAGTATATAATATCGGACGTACATCATCATTTGACTCAGTTAAATAACCTTCTACCACCACCCAATAATGGTAAAACTCTATAGGCAGATGAAGAAGCAGGGAAAGCAATCTTACGCCAATTAGCACCTGTCTTCATGGCGTACACAAATGAGCTTTGTGCAATTCCAAGAGCAGGACCGCCGAATGGTATACTCACAATCTTTTAATCATCAGTGATTGGATCAAAACCAAACCCAGTATGAAAGCGTCTCAGAGGACAATCAGGCAGGTTTAGTTTCCGCCTAATTGAAGGATTCCATAAACTAATGTGGATTTCTTTTAAATAATCACACAGACAGAGAATTCCATTACATGAACCAACAATATAGTAATATCTGTTGTAAGGAAAGTTGGTGGGTGTTATACCAAGGTATCCACCACTGGTACACCATGCCAATTGGTCTTCTGAATGTAATGTATAAAAGTTTTCGGTGTATTCTTTTTTGTAATGATTTCTATGTCTGATGAGGAGTTTTTGTGGCGATCGAAAAGTGTGAACGCAAATTAAATCTGGGCTACAAATAATACAATATAACAACTTGGAGAGTGATCTAAATCGGAGGAGAGATTTTGATGGTAATCTTGTGAAGATTTCAACAATCAACTCTTCACATAGATAACTAGACATTGTGTGCTCATGCGTATTTCCAAGATTATGAAAAAGATAAAAGTAAATACTTTTTAGCATAAAACCATTTAAAACTATACTTGAAAACTGGTTGATTTGTTTTTCTTTTTCATCTATAGAAATAAATATTAACATAAAACACCAAAAAAAAATATCAGGCATTCAATCATCAGGTACATGTGAATTGTTCAAATTAATTGACATTGATCTAGCTTTATTATAAACTTCAAGATAAAATTCAATATTAGTTGGTGTATGCATGATAAGCTTACCAATTTTTTTTATATGCTTTGTACTATTTTGGAATTTAAAATATTAGTAGGTCTAACTGCATACCTTCTTTCCTATTCTACTTTACAGGGTCAAGATATCAGATTATAAGAAAATCACAGATTATATTATAAACATATCCCGCCTAGTTAAACCTAATTGCCATCGAATACGATTAAGAAAATAACTTACAGGAGAATATAAACCCTAGACTTGATCACGACGAAGATTGAAGAAGAAGAAGAAGAAGAAGGCTTTAGCAGGAAAACGGAGGAAGATCGACGGAATGGTTGTCAGTTGGTCGCTAGATTCACTTATTAGGTTTAATTGTGGGCCCAGCTCGACATTTGCATATCTAGGAGGCCCAAAGCACTGATTCCTACCTATTTATTTTGTAAATATTTTTAAATAGTTATAAATGTGCGTTTGGTTGACAGGAAAAGAATTAAATTCGAGAGAAAATGATTTCAATTCCTTCGAATTAATGCGTTTGGTTGGATTTAGAGGGAGAGAAAATGATTCCTAAATAAAATAAATTTTCCACCATATGAACGAAAGTAAATTCTTTCTAAGGTTTGATGGAAACATTCATTCTAATCAAGGAAAGTAGCTTATTTAAAAAATACCTCTTGTACATATCAGAAAACCCATCATCATTACCACCACCACCACTACCATCACCGGCCACCACCACCGCCACCGCCACCACCACCACCGTTGCCGCCACCTACCACCGACCACCGACGCCGCCGCCACCACCACCCCCGCCGCCTCCATCACCATTACCACCACCACCGCCAGTACCAACGACCACCACCACTTTCGTTGCCGCCACCCACCATTACCGTCATTGTCGCTGCCACTACTACCACTACCATCACCCTCCACCACCACTACCAACACCGCCATCACCCACCACCTTTAACAACGTCGCCACCATCATCACCACCACAACCACTACTACCTATGCCACCATCAATATCACGACCACCACCACTGCCACCGTACCCACCACCACCGTCGCCACCACGAACAACACTACCAACACAAACTACCATCACCCACCACCATCACCACTATTCTCACTGCCACCACTACCACCACCGACGTCGCCACTACCATCACTCGCGACCACCACCAGTTACACTACCACCACCGTCACCAGTCGTCACTGCCATCACTAACACCATCACCACCGTCATCACCACCAACAGCCACCACTACTACCATCACCACCACCACCGTCACCACAATCAATGCCACCACCACCATCACCTCCACCGTCGTCGCCACCATCATCGCCACCCACCACTATCGTTGCTACCATCGCCGTCACCCACCACCATCATTGTCGCCGCCACCACCGCCATCGCCGCCACCATCGATGCTGAAATTTTATTGTTTTTATAATTTATATAATGTATCTTTATATATAAGTTAGAAAACAACGTAAAATTAAGGAAAACATGCAAAAGGGTAATTATGTCATTTTATATAAATTCCAATTCCATTTCCTGTGAACCAAACATAATCTATAATTAATTCTAATTCCATTTCTTGCCAACCAAACAACATATGGAATTGGATTCAAATTCCTAACAGATTCATTTTCCAATTTCAATTCAAATTCCTTCAGCAACATTATGCGAACCAAGCAGCACCATTTCTGATAGACAATATTCTTAAGAAGTTCTAACAACAATACATAGTGCATTCTTATATTTGCTACTCATCAATCCTAAGAAAGTGATTAATTTTTGTATTTCGAAATCTCATTTCTGAAAATTTTCTTTTGCTTCCACAATCAACCATTTTAGCTGCTTACCTTAGGCTAATAGAGCTCTGTTTATCACCAAACATTAGTAAATGCTAAGCAGAGCGCCTGAATTTGAGCGAGTGAAATGCTTGCATCAAATCCTCCCTAATAAATGAAAATAATTTTGCCACATGTCACTCTCTCATTAACTTGGACACATGTCATTTTTTGGTAATTTTGAATAAATGTTTTTTCCATTTGTCATTTTCTCATTTTTTTTAATCTTTTTTTTAATTATCACATCATATTTACACCTCAATTAATAATTGTCTTTGAAAATAACCAATAATTTACAATATTAGTACTCATATAGTATTTAATATGTTTTCTTTTAAATTAAAATTCAAATTTTAAATTTCAAATCTAAAATTTTAAATTTAAATAACTTTTTTTAAAACTTTCATATTTAATTTTTTGTTTTATTAAACCCGTATAACATACGGGTCTAACACCTAGTATAAGTATATAACAACCCATTTAACATTTTTTGCATTTATACTGTGTTTATCTGGAATTTGTTGCATACACTCATCTTAAATCACAACTCTATGAATGATTTTAATATGCTTCAAATTCCTTTTTTAGATTCAACTATATATAAATACAGGCATAAATTTCATTACTCTACTTAGGTAAAATCTCGAGAAGACGAATTTAAATCAATATCGGCTTCAGATTTTAGAGCGTTAAACACAATTAAAACACAATCATTTCCCGTTTGCTGAAATATGAGATCATAAAAAAAATACTATGAACAAAACCATATTGGCAGCTACTATTTCTAACAAGTTTTTTTGGTAGGAAGGTAAGAAGTTTTTTTTCTACATATTTTTTTCGCGAACAAACAAAATGAATCATTAAATGATTCATTTGTAAGATGATTCACAAGAAAAAATTCTCAAAAAAACATTTCGATGATTCATTTATATAATGATTTTGTTGTTATTCACTAAAATTGTCATAAAAGTGAATTTTTTCTTAATTTACTTAAAAATGAATAATAAAGATGTTTTTTTGAGAATTTTTTCTTGTGAATCATCTTACAAATGAATCATCTAGTGATTCATTTATTTTGTTCGTCAAAAAAATATGTAGAAAAAAAACTTCTTACCTTCCTACCAAAAAAAATTTCTTATTGGATCTATATATATATATATATATATATATATATATATATATATATATATATATATATAGAGTCAAGATCAAATAAGAAGGAAATTTTTGGTAGGAAGGTAAGAAGTTTTTTTTCTACATATTTTTTTCGCGAACAAACAAAATGAATCATTAGATGATTCATTTGTAAGATGATTCACAAGAAAAAATTCTCAAAAAAAACATCTCGATGATTCATTTATACAATGATTTTGTTGTTAGTCATAAAAATGAATTTTTTCTTAATTTACTTAAAAATAAATCATAAATATGTTTTTTTGAGAATTTTTTCTTGTGAATCATCTTACAAATGAATCATCTAGTGATTCATTTATTTTGTTCGCCAAAAAAATATGTAGAAAAAAAACTTCTTACCTTCCTACCAAAAAAAATTTCTTACCGGATCTATATCCACCATATTGGCAGCTACTATTTCTAACAAGTCAAACTACTTAGGTCCATCTTTCCATCCAAACAAAAGGTAGTGCTAAACCTGTTTCAAACAAGTCGACACTGCCAAGGGTATAAACTTTAAAAGGAGTTTCTTCCTAAAATTTGTTTGACAAGCATGAAGACATATGGACCTCGAAGATTCATTGAATCCAATTCGTAAATTTAAACCAGCAGAAACATATGCAAATTAACAATGTGATATCAATTAAATAATCGCATAATATTTTACCATAAGCATATGCAAAAACATGCGATATCTCGTGTTGAAGCAAGGGTTTAAAATTAAAATGAAAATAGTGGAACAAATGAATAAATATATATGTATCTCATCATCTAATTACTACATCCATTATTTCGCCTGTCTTTTTTCCTTCAAGAAAAGATGGTTGTTTTTCCTCACAAGAAGTCCTCATGCCTAACAACTGAATGCTTTGGACACACATTTCCATTCCAACTATACCAAAAGTGCCATCGAAGTCCACCAGTTTTGATTGTGCCCCTGTCTCATGAGTATAAACTTGGAAGTGTGTCTTTTCAATAGAAACTTTGGAGTGGAACTCCGTACACCAAGTGCTGAACAACATATCACCATTGGCTTTCAGTTTCAAAACTCTATTTATACCTCCCAAATCTTGTCCTATTTTCGTTTTAAAAGCAACAGACCAAGAAGCATCTCTTCTCACCCACGTCCAAGTTTCACCATCTCTAGTAGAAAGCACAGCTAGAGAACCTTGGATTGTAGTTAGTCTTGCAGTTTCCCAACTGGGTTCAGGCAACGCAATCATTCCAAAAAGATTAGTGCTCAAATCGAATGTCATTATACAAGAAAGGTCTGTTTGTTCTGATTTATTAAATTCTTTTACTACCCAATGCAATGCTCCATTGACAAAACATGCATTTGACATCCCAAAAAATACAGGCGTGGGGCAGGAAAGAATCGGACACCATGTGCGTGTCTTCATGGCATAAACATAGGAGTAGGGGTGACATATACTCACAATTTTGTAATTATTAGTGATTGGGTCAAAACCAAATCCGGTCAATGAGCATCTCCGAGGATAATGAGGGAGGGTTAACGTGTGTCTAATTGAGGGGTTCCATAAAGTAATACGGTTTTTATCATCAGTGAGCAAGAGAATTCCATTACATGAACCGATAATCTTTGAATCTCTGTTGTAAGGAAACTTGACTTGTGTTGTACCAATGTATCCACGTCCAGGACATAATGGCAATTGGTCTCCTGAATGCAATGTACAGAAGTCGTTTTGGCCACAATCTTTATGAGTTTGGTGTCTGATGAGGAGTTTTTGTGAGGATCGAGAAGTGTGCATGTGGATAAAATCGTGGCTACAAATAATGGAATATAATGACTTGGAAAGTGATCTAAACCGAACTAGGGATTTAGGAGGTAGTCTTGTGAATATTTCAAAAATCAAGTCTTTGACAATTAGACATTGTGTACGTACTCCTGCATTTTTCAAAGAAGATGAAAATTCAGTAGTAATAGTTAAAGTTTTCATTTGTAGGAGAAAAGATATATCAAAGCATATGTATTGCTGTTTTCAGTATTCACCAAAGAATATTTTTTTGTCAAATCATGTAAATTTTCTTGAATGAAATCAAATAGAATTAATCACGTTCCGATTTTGTTTGATTCTATCCCTTAAATTAATATTTTATATTGATTACAATAAAACTTACCTCTCCATGACGGTAAACTAATAAATTTATTCTAATTTTTTTCTTATTTAATTTTGTTAAGAATCAATCAACTTTCGTCTTTTGTATGTCCAACTGGTTTTGTATAATTGCTCTGATATTTTTTTTTTTTTATTGAAACGGCAAATCTAACATACTCCTAAACTACACCTTAAATTCATCTATGTCCACGACGGGACTTGAACCCTCAACCTTAAGCAGGAGGGCAACACCAGATATGCTGGGCTAGAAGGCCTTTGGTAATTGCTCTGATATGATACCAAATATTGTAAACTGGTTTTATTTACAATTTAATATTAACGAAATAAATAAGGAACCTTATCTCCTTAATTGCAAAAGATTGAAAAGTGGATACAGTTGAAAGTTAATTAATCATGGGCATATATTTGGTTTGGTTGTGCGGATATGCAAAAATAATAAAAGGGTTGTGTATTATGTAGGGAAAGTGATTCTTACATGACAATCTTTTCATCTCAACACACAAAAATTTATATTTTTATAGAATTTTACAATATAATATTTTAAAACATAAATTTTTATATACAAAAAAAGTATTTATCTAGACTGATTACTCAAAGGTCAAGCTAGATTTGGCTATCAAGGTGTATTCTTAGTAGAAGACATAATTTTTGTTTGACCATGACAGATAAAATTGCAGATTTTTTATGTATTTTGTTCAAATAATTTTAAAACTTCAAAAACAAACGGCCTACCTACAAACATTCATTCGTGTTCTATTTTACAAGGTGCAAATTATTAAAAGAGAAGTTAAGAATCACCGAAAATTATAGGGGAATCTAGTTTAAAATCTAAATTAATTATTATGATGGCATGATCATAAAAAGCCAAGAAGATATAACGTTAAAGAGGATACGACGATTTAAAAAAAAAAAAAAAAAAAAAAGTTAAGTACTCACAAGTAAACTACGGGGATGACAGAAGGCTGTAGCAAGAATATATCCGACGATCAACGAAGGAATTAGAATTGTTACTGAAGAAAGAGATGACAGGAGAGAAGATAGGCGGTGACCGGAGGGTTTTAGAACTTTGGATGCCTTATTGCCTTAAGCACTTAAATAGGTTTCGGTGCGGCGCAGTGGGCCCCAAAAAAATTATTTTATAAGCATCTTTAATTTCAATAGCCTTCTCTTATTAAAGTTATTGAATCCATTGCCTACAAATATAACATGATAAAATTCTTTAATAATCACAAGTTGGTTATAATCAACAGGTCTTTTTTGGCATTAATTGAGCGACAAGCGACATGGAGAATCTATTTTTATGGGCTACTATTTAATGTTAGTTTTTGAATATGAAATTTATTTCTTTTACATTAGCCTTATAATAATATATTTAGTATTTTATTTTTTGCTACCACAAAAAATAGGGTTGTAGTAACTTGATAAAGATGTGAAAGATATCATAGACAACATATTGATCTATGTTCAAATCCTAACATTATTCAACTCATGTGGCCATGCAGGTTCGCTTGTAATAACTCCAGGGCATTAGACATAGTTTCATGTTCGTAGCGAGTGATTAGTAGGTGCGCGAAAACTGGCCTGGAAACCTTCGTTAGGGAAATTTTCTTTCCAAAAAAATGTTTGAGGGGTTAAGTCGATCAATGTGTTAAGTATTTCAGAAAGCAAACATGACCGGAAAAAGAATTATAGATAATATATATAGGATTTTTACCTTAATTATTTTTAAGACTAAATCACTTTTTTTTTATATGTTCGATCCGTGGGACGTTAAAAGATGTTAGCCATTATAAAATAGCTATTTTACCCTTACCGATTATTTATATTGTTTTTAGTATTCTTTTATTACTAAAGTGTTAGGGTTTGGGAGGAACAAAGTTGTTTATGAAATCGAGAGGTTTTTTGTTGAAAGATTGTATGATCACTTTCTGAATCTGATATTTCGATTATATGTTTGGCTATCCTGTAAACCATAATATAGAGATAATCCTTCAATGAATAGCTTTTGATCAAGGCACTGATAAGATCTCACAAGCTAGAAATTTTTATAGATTTTGAATTCTTCTGATTAACAAAAATAAGGGCAAATCAGCATTAAATGTTGATTTTATCCAATCAATAAGGGATGTCGATTTCAAAGACAATTATAGAGAATATATTTTGAAAATAATATTTTCCATAATAATTTACTTAAGCAAATTAATTTTTGGGATCCCCGCAAGGGTGTGCGGCCACCTTGAGCCCGTTATTTTAGTCTAAACAATATCAAACTCGTTTTATACAATCTTTCACTCCGAACTCCCTAAACTCGTCTAAAGGTAACAATTATATGTACATTCCTATTAAGGGTAACATCGTAAGAACGTTGCTTCTGGTGGGACTGTAATTTTGATAAATAACTTCATGAGAATTAACTCAATAAAAAGATATGGTTGTTTCTCATGGAATGGACACCTATATTCCTAAGATAACAGAAGCTACACGGTTGCTTCTTAAGATAACACTATTATTTTTTTGACATTTACAAATTAAAAAGTTTTCATCAAATAAATTTAAAAATACACAGACGATTGCATTGAGTTGCATGTATAGTTAACCCAAAAACTTAAAACACGAATTCAAACAAAAATGAATTAATAATATGTATGCCCAAAGCGACTAAGTAATTTATCCGGGATTAAGCTAAAAACACAAATCCCTCAATATCCACATGCAAACATACTCATCATCTAATACATCCATTATTGCATTTTTCTTCTCTCATTTTATCTAAGAGTAGATAGTTGGTTTGTCTACTGAATAATCCGCATATCTAACAACTCAAGGCTCTCGACACACAAAACAATGTCAAGTATGCAGGAAGAATCAATAAATTCTACTAGACTTGATCACATCTTATAAAAAGTGTTGAACAATAAATCACCATTGCTCCTCAATTGCAAAATGGTCTCTATTCCTCCTTCAACTTGATATGTTTTTGAAATGAAAACCAAAGTGTAACATTTTGTTTCGAGAAGTTTCTTACTTTCAGGATTGTGGTCAATGAATGGATTAAGTAAAGGTCTTGGGCTTCAAGGGAATGTGATTTAGACCTTATTGGATGATGACAATGTTGGATAAGTGATTAAAGCCTTGCTTTGTGTCTTGGAGTCAAACGGTAAAATGGGAAAAGTCGTGTTTTAGACTTCTTTCATGAATTATGATTTTTAGTTCGACATGTTTTAAGTCAAAATTAACTAGATAGAAGTATAGGGCTCGTGAATACCTTTCCGTGGATACAAAGATCACCGAAAACGGAGTTGAAACAAAAAAGTTATGATTGCTTGAAGTTAGAGTGAAATTGGGTGAAAACTCGTTCTTATGAGGTGAGAAGTAATTCTCACGACATGACAACTGTGTAGCCCAAAATCCCACAAAACTTTTAGGGTTTTCAAGGTATTTAAAGGTAAGGATTCATCTTTTAGGGTATTTTCTTAGCCTTCATCATATGTAGCACCTCTTGGGAGAAACCCTAGCTTCCATTTTCAAGATTTGAGCATCCCTCCTCCTCTCTCATCCATTTTCTTTAGAGTTTGGTGGTTTTAGAACAATGTTTTTCATACAAGATTGATCTTTGAAGCTTGGCAATTGAAGATCTCAACTTTCATCTACCTTTTAGACCTTTGTAAGTTATAAAATTCCAAGCTTCATTGCATTTCATATTTGGATCTAAGTGTGTTTGGTGTTATGGTCGATTTTAATGAATTTTGAGTGAGAGTTGGGAATAAATTTTGCAACTTTATTACTCTCTAAGGTCCCAAGAACACTGTATGTTTCAGATCTGGACTCCAACACCTTTTTGATCAGTTTAGAATGTTTTCTTGGACCTCATGGACTAGTAATCTTTTGATCTTTTACCTTCTTTTCAACCATGCAAGTTATTTTGGTTATTTAGGCCATTTTGGTGTACTAAAGTTTAGATCTTGAAAGCTTGAGGCATTATTATGGATGAAGTTGGAAACTTTATCCATTTAAACATCATATTGATTCAGATATGAAGGTTGGAGACTTGAACTTAAAGGATTTAGTTGAGGAAGATACATTCTTGGTCCCTTTGAGACTTAAATACTAGATCTTGGTTGTTTGGATCATCCTAATGGATAAAGTTGGAAACTTTATCCATTATGAAGGTATTTAGGATCTAGATCTCAGGTTGTGGGCCTTGGTCAGAAGAGATTGTAAGGGCAAATTGTGTTGTAATTAGTCGAAGGGTTTCATATCTTCGAATGTACTGAGTCTTCGTATCTTATGTAATCTATTTTACTAGGGCATTGTATTCGAAGCTTAACGCATAGTCCTTAGTACATTTTTTGTACGCTTTACTCTCCTATAAATAGGAGTGTTTACTAGAGTCATAGGAACGAGTCTTTACAAAATTATCATTTGTACTCTGTAAAACTTGAGAGCGTAATAGAGCTGAAACAAGATCATATTTACATCTGTGTTCAAATCTCGCAATCTTACTTTGATCATTAAACTCTGATTAGTTTCATACTCGATTCATAGCTTCATCAATTGGTATCAGGGCAGGAATCATATCTCTGATCTGATTTTCATATTTTCAAAAGTTTTTAAATCAACTTTTTGGTTTAAGAAATTCTGCACTTTTTGAAAGTGAAAAATTCATTGGATCTAAGTCTGTGATTCGATTCTGCACTTGAATCATTGAATCGAGTGTTCTGCTAGTGATTCTGATTTGAATCATATAGTTTGTTGTCAAATTCTCAAAGTTTCTTCAAAAATTCTCAAGGAATTATTCCGTACATCAATGGCGTCTTTCATTCTTAATTCTATGACTTCGTTTTCTCATCTTCTAGGATCATCCACTAAAATTCCTATGCTAATCCTTGAGTATTACGATCAATGGGCTGATCGTATGCAGGATTATCTCAACGAATTGGATGAAGAACTGTGGAATTGCATTTCTAGCAATCTCAATCCACTAATGAATGTTCAACCAATTGGATCATCTTCTGGAAGTTCCGAAGTTGAGAATCAGTCTGATCGTCTGAAAAAGCTAGAGAAGAGATGCGTGAGAGAACTAAGAGGTGCTTTGCCTCCAGTTGTTTACAACTATGTGAGGAGTTGTACAACTGCAAAGGAGATCTGGAACATTCTCAAGGAGAAATTTCAGGGGAGTGAGAAGACAAAAGTTAACTCTGTGAAGCAATGCTTAGTGGAACTAAAGGACTTCAGACAGAAAGATGGTGAAACGATTGAAGTTTACTACGATCGTCTTAATGAATTAATCTATCGATGCAATCGATATGGTATCACCAGATCAACCATGGAGTTCAATTTAATTTTTGTTATGGGTCTTCGTAAGGAGTGGCGTAGTGTGAGCATGATGGTTAAGAATCAACAAAGCTTTGATACGTCAACTTTGAATGACTTGTACAATCAGCTGAAGTCTCATGAAAGCGAAGTGAACGAAATTGCTGAAGAATCGAAGGCAAGTTTGGGAGGTCCACTAGCTTTGGTTTCGAAGAGCTCTGAAAGGGAAGCTGAGTAAGATGTTTCGGACGAAGACGAAGGGTTCATCATGAACTCAGATGATGAGGCGATTGCTTTCTATTCAAACAATCGTGTGAAAAAGTTCTTCAAAAAGCCATTCAATCCGAAGGCAAAGTTATCTGAGACAAAAGGGAATTTTATGAGTAAAAGTGTTGGGGATGAGAAGAAGAAGGAAGAGAAGAAAGATACAAAGTTTGTTGAGGGAAAAACAGAGAAGAAGTTAAAGGGAGATGTTGGGATTGATTGTCATTATTGCAACGGGGCTAATCATTTAGCTAATGATTGCATGCTAAGGAAGAAAGATGAGAAAAAGAATAAGACGAAGGATGAAGCGTACTATGTGGAAAAGTTAGAGGAGGTGCGTGCGAAGGCAAAGAATCTTTCATTAGTTGCTCGTGGTGAACAAGAAGAAGATGGAACTTATCAAATTTGGTCATCTGGATCAGATGATGAGGAAATGCGAAATCCAACCCACGGAGCAATGTATGCAAAGATGGAAGAAGATACAGATGAGGAAGAATACGAAGTTCATGGGAGATGTTTCGTATCAAAAGCTGCTGACAAATCTCCGATGACCACGAAGGTACGTAATATTCTTGAATCTTTCAATATTCCAGTACATGCTTATAATTCTGAATTAGTATCTTTCGATGAAACTGTTACTTATTTTGATTCAATTGTGGTATCTGCTAGCAATGAGGCTAAGAAGCTGTCTATGCAGTTGCTAGAGACACAGAAGAAACTAGATTCGAAAATTACTAAGATAGATTGTTTAGAACTTCAAATAACTAATATCATGGTGGATAGGGATAATTTGTCTAGTGAATCGAAACTGTTGTTAGCCCAGAGGAACATTTACTGTAATTCGGCTAAAAGATTGTATGGGAAATTAACTGAACTACATCATTCATGCGAAATCAGTAAAGAACAACATAGAAAATTGCTGCAATTTCTAGCTTATGAAAGAGCTACAATAGATAACATTTCGTATGACTGTGAAAAAGAAATAGTTGATTTTAACAAAGTTCCAAATGATAAGTATAGATATGGAATAGTCAAAGTAGATGAATGTCTTGATTCAACTGAATTGGTTAATATTGTAAATGACACTTTGACTAAATCTGAACAAATTCACATTTTGAAAAAGACTGAGAATTCAACATCTGATTCTCAATCTAATTTTGTTGATATTGAGGATAATTCTGACAATATTAGTGAAATCAGTGAGATTGAGGATGTTGATTGTTCGCAGTTGTCTATTATAAATGTTGCATCATCATTTAAAGGAAAAGAAAAAGGTAAGGATTTGTTGGTTGAGAGTGACACTGATCAACCCTCAACTTCGAAAGTTTGTGATGAGGACTTTGAGGAAGTCAAAGACAGCCAAACAGATGATAGTGATGATGAAGAAGAAAAGAACATTGAGAAGGAAAAGGAAACTACAAAAGAAGAGGCAACTCCTCGAATAGTAGTTGATCAAGTGTATGGAGATACACAAAAGTTTGAAAAAGTAATGAATGAAAAAGGTGAACACTATCTTGAAACAAATATAGTGGTTTATCCAAATTTCAAATGTACAGATGATGTCATTTTTCCAAATCAAGTTTTCGTAACTACTGGAAATGTTGAAAATATCAAACCTGAATTAAAGAAATTAGTTGAGGAGGATAATTCAAAAACAACTGATGAAAGCTTTTTCGCAAATCAAAACACAGTTGAAAACAACTTAACATAGAATTCGTATGTGTTTCAACGACAAAAACCACAAAGCCAATGGGTTGAAAAATCAAAACTTGAAAAAGAGAATACAAAACATATTGAAAAGGAAAATGAAAAAGTTGTCAAACTAAACTCTAAGGAATTTAAAGATCAAATTGACAAATTTTCGAAGGAAAACAACATTTCAAAACGACAAGCACGAAAGAAAATATTTTGGCAAAATATTGAGTCTCAAAAAATGTCTGAATCACAATCAACCAAAAATGTTTTCAAAGCTAAAAATTCTTCTTTTTCAACAAAAACTCAACATTCATCTCAATCTATTCATATAAGGTCTGAAGAGAATAAGCAACCAAAGTTTTCGAAAGTTTCTAACACTAACAAATCAAGAGCATTTTCAAATAAATCTAATTCAAATCAACAAGTCTTTCAAAATCAACATTTTAAATCAACTATTGATACATCATATGCTCATCCCAAAGTTAACTTTGTTCCTCAAAAGCCAAATTTTCCTAATCATACGAAGAAACAAACACTAAAGATTTCACGGGAAAAAGGCATAACTTCAAGGAAAAATATAGATCACTGGCTTGAAGGACGAGGAAAAGTTTATCAATCCAATAAATACTCAGAAAAACAAATCAACGAAGCTTATGAAAAGTATGTCAATACTTCTTCGAATGGAAGTTCATCCTCAAAAGATTCGAACATCTCCATCAAAACTTGGAGACCAATCACAAAAGCGAAGACAGTTCAGTCACAAACTCAAAATGTGAAGGGTAAAGTCTGTGAATATCCGAAATCAACAAAATCTTATGTTTCGGTTCCTACAAATGATGATGTGGACATTATTGATAGTCTCAAAACTAAATTTTGTGACTGGGTCAAAAATTCTTCATTTAATTCCATGTTGAAATCTAATTTCCAAGGACCCAAAAAGTCTTGGGTACCTAAATTTTTCCACTGATTGTAGGTACTATGTGACGAGTAATATGATAACAAGTGGTACATTGATAGTGGTTGCTCTCGTCACATGACTGGAAAGAAGGAAAATTTACGAGATTTTCGAAGTCTCAAAAATGCTGGAGTAGTAAAATTTGGGAACAATCAAAAATGTCAAGTCAAAGGATATGGGAAGATCACAAATGGACAATTCACAGTGAATCATGTTGCATATGTTGAAGGTCTTCAACATAACCTGATAAGTGTTTCTCAACTTGTTGTGGGCACTGGCAATCAAGTTTTTTTTAACGAAGAAGGAAGTATTATTTCGAATGTCAACACAAACGAAGTCTTACTAAAATCCAAAAGGAAAGGTGACATGTTCACTCTGGACATCAATCCTATTGTAGGCAAACCTGCTGTATGCCTTCTTTCGAAAGCCACATCTGATCTAAGCTGGCTATGTCATCGAAGACTTTCACATCTCAACTTTCGAAACATCAATAAACTGGTGGTACAAGATCTGGTAAGAGGTTTACCTGTACTTAAATTTGATAATGATTCTTTATGTGCAGCTTGTGAAGTTGGCAAGCAACATAAACAAGGTCATCCAATAACGATAGATTCGAAAATTGTTGCACCTCTAGAGCTTTTACATATTGATTTGTGTGGCCCTTTGACTGTTTCAACTCTCAACAAGAAACGGTACATTTTAGTTATTGTTGATGATTTTTCCAGATTTACATGGGTTTATTTTCTCAGTCTTAAATCCGAAGTTGCACAAATCATGATTAATTTTATCAAAAAGATGGAAACGACATTAAAGAAGATTGTTCGAAAGATCAAGAGTGATCATGGAACTGAATTTAAGAACAATGTTCTTGATTCATTTTTGGTGGATAAAGGGATTTCGCATAATTTTTCATCTCCTTACACACCACAACAAAATGGTGTTGTAGAACGAAGGAATCGCTCACTATGCGAAGCAGCAAGAACCATGTTGGCATATGCGAATTTACCTCAATATCTTTGGGCTGAGGCAATATCCACTGCATGTTTTACTCAGAACAGATCTTTCATACATAGGCGTTTTAATATTACACCATACGAAATTCTGAATAATCATAAACCTAATGTGAAATTCTTTCATGTTTTCGGATGTAGGTGCTTTATTATGAATCTCAAGGATCATCTTTCGAAATTTCAAGCAAAAGCTGATGAAGGGATTTTTCTTGGATATTCGCACAATTCTGTCGCATATCGTGTGTTAAATAAGCGAACACAAAAAGTGGAAGAAACTTTCAATCTCACATTCGATGATTACTATGTTAAACAAAATGAGCATAAATTTGCAAATCATCAATTTTTACAAGACACACAAGTTGAAACTGAATCTTTACAAATGGATGATATTGATTATGATATGATTTTTGGAATTTCAGATCATGCAATCGATGCTGAAATTCATGCTCCTGATAATCACATACCAAAATTTGCGAAGTTTACTGATGAATGAACATCAACTCCTCAAGAAGGCGAAAGTATGCAAAATAATCTAGTGGAGGGGGAGCACTTGGATTCGAATACTTTAAATGGCGAATTGCATTCTTTCGAGGGGGAGAAAGAAAGAATGAATGCTAATGTTGAGGGGGAGCCTAGATTTGAAGGGGAGCATATAGAAAATATTGCAAATAATAATGATTTTGATGATGTTTGTTCGATTGCAGGTTCTGAGAATGATGATATATACGAAGATGCTCCTTTGGAATTTGATCCAGCATATCTACCAATGGAAAAATGGACAAGAGATCATCCGAAGGATCAAGTAATTGTGAATCCACAAGAGGGAGTTTTAACAAGAGCTCCAATTCGTGCAAAGAATGAGGTATTGAATACTCATCAAGAATTTTGCATGTTCAATGTTTTCATACCTAGAATTGAACCAAAAACAATTAAGGTTGCAATGGAACACTCAGATTGGGTTGTTGCAATGCAATCTGAATTGTCTGAATTTGAACGAAACAAGGTTTGGAGATTAATTCCTAAACCTGAAAATGTTTCGATTGTAGGGTTAAAATGGATTTTCAAAAATAAAACCGAAAAAGATGGAAACATTGTTCGAAACAAAGCCAGACTTGTTAAAGGATATTCACAACAAGAAGGAATCGACTATGAAGAAACTTTTGCCCCTGTCGCAAGACTTGAGGCTGTTTGAATATTTCTGGCATATGCAGCTCATAAAGATTTTGATGTTTATCAAATGGATGTGAAGTGTGCATTTTTAAATGGAGAGCTTGAAGAGACTGTTTATGTGGAACAACCCCCAGGTTTTATTAACGAAGAATATCCAAATCATGTTTATATTTTAGATAAGGCAGTTTATGGTTTAAAACAAGCACCAAGAGCATGGTATGCCACTCTTACTTCGTTTTTGAAACAATCCAAATTTAAACAAGGATCTGTTGATCCCACATTATTTCGAAAGAAAGTTGGGAATCATCTAATGCTTGTTCAAATTTATGTTGATGATATTATTTTTGGCTCAACTGACCCTGCTTTGTCTAAGGAATTCGAAGATTTGATGAAAAGTAAGTTCGAAATGAGCATGATGCGCAAAATCAATAATTTTCTTGGATTGAATATTCGTCAAAACAGAAATGGAATTTTCATCAATCAAGAAAAATATACGAAGAATCTGCTCGAAAAGTTTGGATTGACGAATACCACGAAGTTACGTGTTCCAATGTGTGACAATCGTCAATTTCCGGTCAAGTCAAAGTCAAACAAAGTCAACGAGTCAAACCGGTCAACTCAGTTGACCCTTGTATGTTAGGGTTTATCTATGTAATTACTAAACAATTCGCTATTTTAATGAGAAAACATCATTTGGAAAATTCGTGTGTTTAATTTTTCTTAGCCTTGATAATGCTAAACAATGAACCAAAGAGATAAAACACTATTGCACACTCATCGGGAGTGTGTAGGACACTAAAACATGACTTAACGGGGTTTACGGACCTTGCATTGCGAAGCCGGACACTCAAAAAGGTCACAAACGAAACCTCCCTCAATCGTTTTCACTCTATCTCCTTCTATTTGAAATCTCTCCCGAATCTCTCCCAAATCTCTCTCAAAAGTTCCCGTAACTTTTTGAAACCATTTGGGTCATCCCGACCCTTAATCGGGTCAAAAATCGCTTAAAACGGGGATAGAACGGGAAAAATACCCCAAAAGACCCGAAACCCCTTTTGAGGCCGAAGTCCCCCTATAGGGGCCAAACCCTCCTTGGATCGAAGTCTCCTTGAGCAGCCGTAGCCACCAACCGCAGCCAGCAGCCACAGCCACTGACCGCAGCCAGCAGCCGCAGCCACCGACCGCAGCCAGCAGCCGCAGCCACCGACCGCGGCCAATAGCCGCAGTCACCAAGCCGGAGCCCGGAGCCGCAGCCGTCAAGCCCGCAGCCACCTCGCCTTCAGTCTTCCTTTGGACAAAGCCGCCTGCGGTAGCAGCTCGGATCCGCAGCCTCTCTTCTCCTCGGACCGCAGTCATGCGACCAATGCCACTCCGGATTTAGGCTGCTGATGACCCAATCCTCGCCAGACTTCGGATCCTCCTCTTTTCTACCCGGTTTTCGACCCCGACTCATTTTTAAGCCCGTCTTTAATTATTTTAACAGGGGATTTCCACCCAAAACTTTATTTTAACATATTAAGACCCATATGTCTTAATTAATCACGTTTTTAATGCAAATCTTATCCAAGATTTAGTGGTTGGAGTAATTAAGGTGGAGTGTTGACTTATCTTTGATTTATGACACAAGCAACCACCACACCCACTCCATGACTAACCCACACACCTCCCCACCATACCTTGTCACTTCCTTGTACCTTCCCACTCAATTTTCAGCCTCTCCCACGTCCTAAGAGCTGGAACAACTCATCCTCTCTCCTCATTCTCACTCACTTGCTCTCATTTCACCAAAGATCAAACTCAACTTTTCTCTCAAACTTTCTCCCTCAATTTTGGGATTCCAAGGCTGATCATCAAGCTTTATTACACTCTTGGTAAGTATAATTCATCCTCCTTGTGGTAATTACACTTCATTCTACTCCAATCATAGATTGCTTACACAAATACCATCACTTTGGTGTTAGATTCTCGAAAATCTTCTAGGCATCTTCAAGTGTTATTGAGTTGAACACTTCTCATCTCCAACACTCATCTACTGAAACCATTTAAGGTGAGTTCATACCCCTACATTTTCATGTTTTCTTAAGTTTTAAGGGGGGGAATACAAGTTAAATCATCAAGAACACAACTAAACTTTTCCAACAGCTTTCATCAGAAAAGTTAGACATCAATCACGGACTGTTTTGGACAACCTAAACATTTTAGTTTTCAAAATTGTACAAGGTGCAAGTAGTTCAAGTCCTTATATTTAAAATGGCTACTTGCACATCTCCATACGATTTTTCTACAATTTATGGTGATTTTTACAAAACTGCCTATCATTTCAAACATCAATCCGGACGAGTCTGTGATTATGGACTTGTTCACACAAGTTAGAGGTCACTAAAAATCATGAGAAAAATTATGGAGAAACTAGACTCATTTTCCAAACTCTCAGAATTTACGGATTCTGATTTGGACCTTTAATGATTTTTCTACATATTTTCTAAGAACAGTGATAGAAAATGTTATCAACAAAAAAATGCTATCAATTTCATTACACCTTGTAACATGTTGAGCAAGGTGTATATCTTTATGTGATTATATGTTATTGCATTATATGACATTTTGTCTTAGTATAAGGACATACAACAGTTAACAAATGGATTTTGCTAGATAAAGCATAGGAATAACAAATTGTTATAATCAAAGTACATCCATTACATACAAACATTTGGATAAACTATGTTAAGTATAGTTTACACACATTACTACTACTACCCTTGTTTTGATAAACTATAATAGGTATAGTTTATGATACATTACATAATACATACATTTCAAAAGGGTACATTTATACAAAGAGGATTTTCATTACACAACACATAATTCCGTTAATGACTTTGTGAGACATTCGCTTCACTTTACAAATAAGTCCTGTATTGTAACCAGAGTCTCCTGGAGGGAGAGCGTGATAGTTGTATATAGATCTATATTGGGTCTGACAAACCCACACCTTAACTGCATGCAATAGTTAGACCGACAGGTCTGGGGTGACAAATGTCATAACATTTCCGACGCCTGAAGAACGTCGTTTCAGGCCAACTAGGTCATAGCATGGTTATAATAACTCACAGAAAGTATTAACAAACATAGGAATTTACGGGAATTTCATTGAAATCAAACGCGTTTATGTCGATATAAACTTACATTATTTTCTATAAGTAAGAAAGGTTACTTATACATTTCGGTCTTTGGATATAAGACTACATTACACATTTTAAGGAAAATATCGGATTTTTCTGGAACAAACATTACATTTACAAGAGAGAGGCTTTTATCAATACAAAACAAAAGCTTATGAGCTCACCAACCTTTGTGTTGACACTTTTTCAAACAACTTGTATTCTCAGGAAATCACTAAACAGGTAACCAAGTGCATTTTGAGGATGGGACGTTAAGGCGTCAAACATTTCATATTTTGTCAACATATTGTAATTGAATTGGAAACATGTAATTCATACAGTGATGTAACTCTTTCAATTATATATATGTTGGTTGTGTTTGCTTCGATTACTATTGCCATTGTGGTTATGATACTATACATGAAGCCCTCCACCCTCGGACGTTTCCGCCATCCTTGGTTTGGGGGTGTGACACAATGGCAACAGGCATAAAGTTGACACCGTCGTTAGATAAACCAGCCGTTGATATAACTCTTTATCGAAGCATGATTGGTTTATTACTTTATCTCACAGCAAGTAGACCTGATATCATGTTTTCTGTGTGTAATTGTGCCAGGTATCAGTCTAATCCACGAGAGCCACATCTCACTGCTGTGAAGAACATATTTCGTTATCTTAAAGGAACAATTTCGTTAGGATTGTGGTATCCTTCGAAAACTGGATTCTTCGTCCAAGCATATTCGGATGCAGACTTGGGTGGTTGTAATCTTGATCGAAAAAGTACAAGTGGTGGATGTCAATTTCTTGATGGCAAATTAGTGAGCTGGCAATCGAAAAAGCAAACATGTGTATCAATCTCAACAGCTGAAGCAGAATATGTGGCTGCTGCTGCTTTCACTTCACAAATAATATGGATTCAAAGTCAATTACGTGATTATGCAATTAATATGAAAAAGATTCCATTATATTGTGATTCTCAAAGTGCAATACGAATTTGTCATAATCCTGTGCAGCATTCGAAGACTAAACATATAGCTCTTCGTTATCATTTTATCAAGGATCACGTGGAGGATGGGAATATTGAAGTACATTTTGTGAAAACAACTGATCAGTTAGCTGATATTTTCACGAAGGCATTAGATGAAAAATCTTTTGTGCAAATTATAGAAGGACTGGGAATGATCGATGGAAATTCAGTTCCATGCGAAAAAGAAGAATGATGGGTGACAAAGCATGAATCAGAGGTGCTGAATAAAAGATAACGCACAGTCATTCAGCATTCAGCGGTTACTGTTCATAGTCAACGCTTCAACCCCTTCGAATTCGCACATTTGTCACTTATTTTAAGGGCTGATTCAATGGTTACTGTTCATAGTCAACTCTTCGACCCCTTCGAATTCGTATATTAATCACTTCTCAGGGAATGATAAAATTTCGTGTTTTGCAACAAGTATTATTTCAAATTTTCGAAAAAACCAAAAATCCAAAAAGATTTTCGTTTGTTTTTGTCTTTCAAATTTTCGAAAAATTAAAAATTCAAAAAGATTTCTTTTGTTTTTGTCTTTCAAATTTTCGAAAAATTAAAAATCCAAAAAGATTTCTTTTGTTTTTGTCTTTCAAATTTTCGAAAAATTAAAAATCCAAAAAGATTTTTTTTGTTTTGTATTTCAAATTTTCGAGAACTTCAAAACAACAAAAATATTTTCAGTTTTATTTTGTTGCAGATCATCATGAAGATATAAGATGGAATGTGTTGGCAGTTCTAGGGTCAGGTAAATTTTTTCGTATGAATTGATCAATATTTTTCGCATTTTGAACTAGTTAAGTTGTCCCTAGAAGCATGCTGCTGCATGTTGTCCAATAGCCTCCAATGACTCAATGTGTGTGTACGAAAGCCTTAATGAAATTCTTCATACAAAAATTTCTTGCCAATCAGGCTTATATTCACATTAGTCTCTGAGCTACCTGACTCTTCTCAAAATGAGTTAAGAGTTTCCTGTTTGGTCCAACAATAAGAGAGGTACTTTACATGTCTTAAATCCATCTTATTCACCCAAAAGTTCTTACACGATCACACACGAAGACATATGTCCGAGAGGTCTCTGATCAAACCAATCGAAACTTAGACATATCAAAAATCTGTGTTTATGATCTGACATCATGAGACCGTGATGAAAGTGAAACCCAATTTTCATAATCTTGTTAAGGAATTGACGGGGAACTAAGTTCCAGATATTCACGAAACTTTTTGTTTCTGTACCCAAATTCGAAACTCCAAATCATATTCATTTCGAATGAGTGGTCTTGATCAAACATTCGAAACCCACGATGTTTGTTACCCAACAAGATCCAGCACACAAATTTTTTTTTGAATATGATTTCAGTGTGAGTTTTATTCGAATGTTCGCGTCATGTTAAAATTTATCAAAGCCAACTTGTCACTGACTTCACTGGTCAAACAAGTAATTTCTGTTACAATTCCTCACCTTATGTTAAGGCTGATATGTAACGAAAATTTTTAAGCCACCTATGTAGCCTTACAAAAGATGCCCTTCGAAACTTATCTACAAGTTTTCGATTGTAATTCACGGGAACCTACACAAGCAATTGATCATTTCTCTTAATGATTAATGAAGTAATCTTTGCCCGGGATTTAATCTGCTTTTGTGTCAATGGTTTGACATCACATTATCCCATATTTTTCTTATATTTGTTTCTCGTCTATATTATTTGGAACACTACACTCACGAAATCCTTGAGGTTCTGAGTAATACCAACTCAGGCTGATGATTTCGAACTTCTGGCGTATGACTTCTCTTTTCAATCCAAAAGTGAAAGAGCCTTGCTTCCATACGAAGAGTCATAACGGTTACAAATCATCTTGGGGATAACAATACAGGCTGTCTACATATGACGTATGGTATTCTGTCCGGTTTTCAAGGTGATGTGGCAGCGACTTTTTGATGCATGGCTACCTTTCCGCAATAATGGTCCGATTTTCAAGGTCCCACGTCGGATCTCATTAAATGCATCCCGCTTCAAATTCAAAAATCAGGGTTACATATAAAAGGGGATTCAAGGGTTAATTTTCAGTTTACACGATCAAAACAAACAAACTTTCTAAATTCTCTGTTCATCATCATCCTCAAACCCTAACAATGGCGACTTCTGCTCATGTCGATTCTCATACCACTGAAGATGCTTCTTCATTACCGATCATGAAGATTCAGGCTACAAACTACTACCTGGAGGGTGAAGTTTCTCAGTACCCAGAAGAGATGAAGATGCTAATCGTTGCTTTGAAGAAATCTGTTTTGTCAAAGGCGATGTTTAACTCTTTCTCGGTTCCATTATCCTGGCTTTCACAAGCAGGATCAACTGCAACATACGACAAAGCTTCTGATACGATCACTTTTCATCTTGTGAACGACAAAAAGGTCAGGTTATCCAAGAAAATTTTCTGTCAAATTCTTGATATCCTGAATACGCCTCCATATGTTGCTGTTACTTTTCCCCAAATTGTTCACATGTTCAATGAGATGGGGTATCAGCCACCATTGTCCAAGATAAGTGATTTTAAAAAGTCTGGTCTTCCACGACTCTGGAATTTCCTGTTTGGGATCTTTCTAAGGTGTTTAACTGGGCGTTCTGCTGGTCTGGATAAAGGAAGGATGGAAGTGTATGCCATGGTAGCTGGTATATATTATGATCTTCAAGTAGATTATTCTACTCAACTATGGAAGGAATTTCAAAAAGGAGTAGAACACACGAATGCCACTCACGGTATTTCGTGTGCAAGATACTGGAGTCTGATTCTGCAACATTTTTACAATAATGAAGGAATTTTGGTGGCCAATGATGAAGAAAGAGAAGTTTTCCAACCATACCACTGTCCGAAGGATGTCACTGATAATGCTGATATTTTTCCATCAGTTGCTAGAATTCCAGATGTTATGCTTAAAAGAGTTGGTCCTTCGAACTCTGTCTTGGTAGCATATTTGCAGACAATCGATTCTACAATTGAAACTGGCAAACTCCTGGATATCGATGAAACAAAATCCAAGAAGTCGAAGAATACTGAAACTGAATCAAAATCTTCAAAATCTCCGAAGAAGAAGCCGGTGGTTGTTGAAGTATCTGTTGCTGAGACCCAAGTGATTGAGCCTATCATTACAGAAACTCAAGAGAATGTCAATATTCCTTCGAAGACTGGAATGTTTCAAAGGATCAAAATGAAGTCTACCCATAAACGCAAGTCTCCTACACCACAAATGATTCGAAAACCCCAAATTACACATCAAGGTGTGTTAATTAAAGAGGTGCCAGCACCAGTTTCTTTAGTATCCAAGAAACGAATGGCTGAGGATATGGCCAAAAGGTTGTCAAAGAAAAGGAAGAAGAAGACCCTAAAGCTGGTGATTTCTACTGAGTCGACTGACGATGATAATGAACGAATTTCTGAAACTCCTGAACCAACTATTCATGATCAGATTTCGACTCCTGAGCAAACACATATTGTACCACCCGAAGATTTGATTACCAAGTCAGTTTCTGAGGCGGTTCGAACTTCAGACATCCCTGCACACGTATCTGATACGGATGCAAATGTCGATATGGGTGAAGACAGTTCGAAAAATGCAGCTTCAGGTCATACTACCTCTACTTTTGAACATATTGTTTCATTACCATTATCCACTATTCCTCTCACATCAACCACACATTCCCCAACATTCGAACATATTCTTGATCAACCTTTCACTTCCATCTTTTCTTCACAATCTACTGATCCGCCAAAACCTACTTCACCTGTCGATGATACAATGATGCTGGAAGATGAAACTGATAACGAAGGTTTTGGAGGAACTTTTGAAGATCTAAAGTTTAATGAAGAAGAAGAAAATTTTCCAGATCATATGCTAATGACCATGAAGCAGTTCAAAATTCTGAATCAGAAATTGAATTCTGTAATTCAATCTCAAGCGGATATAGGGGGTGGTTCATCAGTTTCGAGTTTGGAGGTTGATTCATTGTTAAAAATGCTTGAAGCTAGAGTTATTAGCAAATTCTCTGGAATGATTAATGATTCAGAACCTCGAATTTTGGAGAAGGTTGACTACACTGATCAGAATAACGAACTTCGTGTTAAATCTCAACGATCTGATTTTATGGGTGAGGTCAAGAATCTAAAAAGCATAACAAAAGAACGACATGTTATTTTTGTTCAAGAAGTTAAGAAGGTACGCGAAGATGTCAACATGCAAATCCGTGAACTCCGCGAAGACATGCAGAAAGAAATTGGCAATTTTCAAAAAGATTATGCTTCTTTACATCAGAAAGTTGATATCATTTGTGATGCAGTCACACGATTTGTGAAGTTGTATGAAAATTTGAGTCCACAACTTACTCAAATTTCAACATTCGAACAAACAAGCTTTGAGGAGATGCTTAAGGAGTTGAAGGAGATTTCAGAAAGGCCGGTTTCGTCTCCATTGATAACTCCTGAATTTTTGTCTCAGAAATTTATCCAGTTCGAAGCCATCCTCAACAAACAACTTGCACCGATCTTTCGCTTATCAAGTCTTCTTCCCACACCAACTGCCCCTCCTGTTTTCACAGGGGTGCAAGGGGGAGAAAGGAAGTCAAGTGAAGAAGATGTGAAAGTGGTGGGAACGGTATTTTCTTCGAAGATCCCATCAACAAAGCCTGTTATTGTTTCTGCTGAACAGGTGACTTCTACTGTAGTAACAACAATGCCAACTGCAAGACCAATTTCGAAAGGAATTGTGATTGGTAAACCTTTGGAAACTGGTGGGAGTGGTTCGAAGCCAAAAGAGGAAATTGAAAATCCTGCTTCAAAAGATAAAGGGAAATCAATTCTTGTTGAAAAATCTAAGGAAGAAAAGAAGGCTGAAGTGGATGCGGAGTTGGAAAAGATGAGGTGGATTCAAAGTGTTATGGCACTTCGTGCTCAAGACCCTGTGGGTATGGAAAAAGGAGATCCTTCGAAGCAATACAACTATGAAACAATTGAGGCAAAACTCATGTTTGATCATATGTATTCATTCGAAAAGGTGCCAAAACAGAGTTATGTGGTTACAAACACTGATACAAGTCAGCTTGACTTTCCTATAAATGAAATGATGTTCATCATGCCTCAGTTTAAAGCAGAAATCATGTGTAAAGACAAAGAAGAAGGGAAGAAGATAAAAATTCGTTTTCATTCAGTGTTGGCGAAAGCACCTGAAGATGTCTGGTCACTGTTAAAAATCAAGAAAGTTATAAGCATCAAAAGAGACGTGGTCTTCGAAAAAGTTACTCAGAATCTCAAATACACAGTGATCAGATCAAATGGAAAAGTTTGTGAGTTTACCATTGCTGATTTTCCGATAATGAACTTGTATGATCTTATACAAGTTGCATTAATCCTGAAAGACAAGTCATTCTCCTTTCTACAAGAAACAGAGCCAGATGTTTTCCAACTTGGAGTCAAACATATCAAGATCTTTATTGAAAATTATTTTGAGTGTCTTGCTCAAACTGATGTGGAGTTGGCTACTGCAAAAGGTATTGAAATTACTGCACCAATGGCACCTACGAAGAAACAAGTAGATCTGAAGAAATATGAAGATGGTGAAATCTGCTTAAAGCCATTGGGGATTGTCTTCACTGGAAAAGATAAGGCTGGAAGAGCAAAGCGGTTCTTGTTCCAAACGTGCGAAGTGGAGCGATATGCAACTTCTTAGTATACGAACTTAATTGTTCGTATGAACCAATGCAGGAAGAATAATGAAGGAGACAAGAAGGAAATTAAGAAGGTTATTTCATGGTACACAGAGATACGAAGAGTGATGATGTACTCAATTCAACTGCTTACAAGTTGAAGCCTTCGACTTTGATTACAAAGGGGGAGATTGTAAGGGCAAATTGTGTTGTAATTAGTCGAAGGGTTTCATATCTTCGAATGTACTGAGTCTTCGTATCTTATGTAATCTAATTTACTAGGGCATTGTATTCGAAGCTTAACGCATAGTCCTTAGTATATTTTTTGTACGCTTTCCTCTCCTATAAATATGAGTGTTTACTAGAGTCATAGGAACGAGTCTTTACAGAATTATCATTTGTACTCTGTAAAACTTGAGAGCGTAATAGAGCTGAAACAAGATCATATTTACATCTGTGTTCAAATCTCGCAATCTTACTTTGATCATTAAACTCTGATTAGTTTCATACTCGATTCATAGCTTCATTAGAGATTAAGCACTTAATGAACATTTTGGCGTTCTGACTAAAAGTCACGACGTGACATAGGATGTGTCGTGAAGTGACTGTGTCTAGAATAACGATTGTTTGTTGTTGCATTCTCAGGACGTGGCCGAGGAATGGTCACGACGTGACGTTGAATTTGACTAAGCTGACCGTTGACCATGTGGACTTTGACCGTTGACTTTTTGACTAGTTTGACTTTTGGTCTGACTTGGCTAGAATGGAGTATTTGACTAAGGATTGGTCTCGGTTTGGTTTTAGAAAGTTTGGGTAGGCTTTTCTGATGCTGAGGTCATTATTGGGCTTCTGTTGAGTAGTTCAGGTGAGTCTCTTCACTGTACTCGTGGGTCGAAGGCACCACTATGGCCTACTGGATTATGTTTGTGGGATGATAGTCGTATTTGTAGCACTTGTTGATATGCCTGTATTTGCTTGTTATCTTTGTGACTCTTGCTAATATGCATGTAAGTGATTTTTGTCTTTGTGACTCTTGATGATATGATTGTATGCTTAGTTGTAGGGGTGAAGTAGACTCAGTACCGGTTGAAAGATACCAAATGGGGTGAAATAGACCCAGTAGCAGTTGAAAGATACCGAAGGGGATGAAATAGACCTAGTACCGGTCGAACGATACTAAAGGGGGTGAAATAGACCTAGTACAAGTTGAAAGATACCAAAAAGGTGAAATAGACCCAGTTTAGTTTCATGTTGTTATGTATGTTTATGTAACATCCTGTTTAATTAATAAATAAATAGATAAAAGTGATGAACGAATTGTCGCCCTAAACATGTATTATTTAGTGGATTGTTGGTTTTGGGGAGCTGTACGTTATAAATTGAATTATTTGGGGGATAAAGTGTAATTTCGAGACTTGTTTCGCAAAGGATTTTTGAAGTTAGGGTGTGTTTGGTAAATTCTGGACCTAAGTTGAAAAGGTTTTGTGGAGGGAGGGGCCGCATGGTAATTATTGGGACTAAATTTAGATAGATTTTGGGAGGCAAGGGTTAAATGGTAAATTTCAGATTTAATTTGTAAGGATTTTAGATGGCTCGGGTTAAAAAGGTAAAATGTGGATTTATTTTGAAAAGAATGAGGGAAGGGAGGGACTAGACTTGTTATTATGGAGAAAATTTTATGGGGCTCGGGGGTATATAAACCCGTTTGTAACATCCAGATTTTCGGGTATGTTATTTTTTAATTATTTATTTTGAAGATCATTGATCTACTCGACGAGTTGGTGCTATTACTCGTCGAGTAGAAGCGGGGTAGCCACGTGAGTTTAATGAACTACTCGACGAGTCCAAGAGTAGACTCGCCGAGTAGGCACTTTAAGTGGAAACCCTAAATCCCCGGGCCTGCACCCTATTTAAAGGACCTTATGGCCCTTATTTGCGGCTACCTTCGTCTTTGAGAGTACCAGAGCATCTTTGAGTCTTGTGAGTGAGAAAGGAGGCCATTGTTCACCATTTCTTGTGTGTTTTAGCAAGAAGGAAAGAGGAAGGACAAGCTAGGCGGGTTGGGGAGCTTGGATCTACTTCCATTTGATCAGAGGAAACTGTTGGAGGTATCAATCTGTGCTTATTCTCGTATTTTTGATGATTTAGTTGAATCTAGGGTTTCTTTATGCATTATTTAGCTTGAACCTAGAGTGTGTGAGGTCCCAAGGTGAAATGATTCTTAGATCTGGACCTTAAGAGGTCCAGAGAGCCCCTATCACTCTACTTTATGCCATTCCTTTGAAGTTATGAGCCTAGGTGTAACGACCAAAAATTTCAACCAAATTAAAACATTTTAATTCATTCAAAAACCATTAAGTTCATACATCTCGTTTTCAAAATAGTTTAAACATCAGAGTGTCCCCCAGAACCATATCACATAAATCATAAAACATGAGGAGCGGTACGATCACGCCTTCGCCTTGCCACGATCTACTGAAGTACCTGAAACAATACACTGAAACTGTAAGCCCGAAAGCTTAGTGAGTTACCCCCAAAATACCAACCGCACATAAACATTCTCATAACATATCACAAATAGAACAGCCATGCACATCGGGTCTGCTGTGTGACTGGTCCGCCCGCACCGGGCCTTCAGTCCACCTGGTCCACCCTCCGAGTCTAGCCATGTACATCGAGTCTATAGTATGATTGGTCCGCCTGTACCGGGCCTTCAATCCACCTGGTCCACTCTCTGAGTCTACAGTATGATTGGTCCGCCCACACCGGGCCTTCTGTCGGCCTGGTCCACTCTCCGAGCCTCGACACGTCTGGTCCGCCCTATTGGGGCCTTCAGCCTATCTGGATCGCTCGCTGGGCCTTCGAAATATCCGGTCCGCCCTGGGTATGTTGCCCTACAGCACAAAGCAGGACCCGCCTCAACCCAACCCCCGTCAAACAACCATGTGCACATAAAACGATTAATCACATAACAAATCCTTAACCAGACAAACAGTCTAACAGATCACATAGCATATCAACATCCTAACCAGGATTCCGACCTATCCGGTCACTAGCATAACATTACCCTATATACCGGGTACCGACCTTAACCAGGTCACTAACATAACATTACCCTATATACCGGGTACCGACCTTAACCAGGTCACGAACATAACACCACCCTAAATACCAGGATGCAAATATAGCAAAGCAATAACATAACAACAATACCCGGACTTCCATCCGATAACGGGCCGGCCTTGGTGCCGTAGACCCTGTCGATATAGTGAAGATAACTCACCTGCAATTGTCGACTGAAGAGATAAGACCAAGCTGCTCCGACCACCGACACGAACTTCACCACATAACACTACCAAAGAACCAATTCCATAAATACCAAAATTACCAAAATACCCTTTTTGAAGTCAAACTGGTCAACTCTTGGTCAAAGTCAAAGTCCTCAGTCAAAGTCAACCTTCCTGGTTGATTCTACTCGTCGAGTCGACCCTTCGACTCGTCGAGTTCCTATACTCAGAAACTCCCATAACACGACTCAACTCGCCGAGTCGCCCCAAGACTCGTCGAGTCCAACGATCTCCGAGTCCCATCCTGCTCAACTCACAGAGTCGTCCCTCGACTCACCGATTCGAGGCTTAACCAGAAGAGGTTAGGGTTCCGCGACCAGACTCGTCGAGTCCAAGAACAGACTCGTCGAGTCCAAGAACAGACTCGCCGAGTACAAGGCAATCTTCAACAGACTCGCCGAGTTGTTCTTCCAACTCGCCGAGTCCATGCACATGCTCATACAACTCGTCGAGTACACCCATGTGACTCGCCGAGTCTCTCTAGTTCTCAATCCATACAGTGGCTTTTCGAGCCATGCAGGGGCTCAAATCCATAGATCCACTCTTCTACAGTCTAAACCTCACATAAAGTTGCAAACTTTATGTGAAACCAAGGAGATATAGGCCCAAAACACATTAGGGCTAGGGTTAAGGACTAGGGGGCTTCACCAACAACTCTTAGACAGGAGCTTTATGACATTCTAGGCCATCACAAGTCTAGATCTGGAGTAGCAAACCTCAGATCTAAACTCCAAACCCGAAATAGATCTCAAACAAGCTAAGGAACTCCAAATCAACCACCAAGGATGAACCAAAAAGGAAATAACTTAAGATAATGGCTCCTTACCTCTAAGATATGCCCAAACTGATGTAGATTCCAGTTCTACACAAGCCCCTTGATGCTAGCCTCTAATTTCTCAAGCTCCTTCCACCAAATTCCTCTTTCAAGCTCCAATCTCCTCAACAATGGAGTCTCACACGAAAATTAGGGTTTCTGGATCTCAAAAGGGTAGAAAAGAGGCTGAGGGTGGGTTATAATGTGCTTTATATAGGGCACAACCCCCGGAATTAGGGTTTTCTCTCTTCAGCACCAACTCGTCGAGTCCACGCTGCTGACTCGGCGAGTTGGCCACTTAACCTGCGATAGGTTCCCACTCCGACTCGGCGAGTAAGCGGACCTACTCGTCGAGTCCCTTTCCTAAATTTACACTTTTGGCCCTTCATTGAACAATTGAAATTTGGGGTGTTACAACTCTCCCCCACTTAAATTAGGCTTCGTCCTCGAAGCCTACTGCAGTATAAGCCTTAGAACGAACCCCTTGCACTGCAGACTCCGACTTCTCAATCAACTCATACTCTTACAAACCCTACTTCCGCATTTCTATTAAAATGGCTTATTCTCACGTGGCATCCTTGCCACTACTCCAAGCCGATCATCGGCCTTTCAACTCAATAGCACCACAAATTAACCACGAATCACCCGATAATACTAACCCTTCATATCAGGGACACGCTTCCGCGCCCTGCAACGCTAAATTCCACAAACACCCACTGAGCTCTGGTAAGAAACTAATCCATCTTCCTTCACCCAAAATTGGCGATAACCCTGATAACTTGCAACCTGGAACGAATCCTCATGATGGAATACCCCAGATTGGAATACCTCCACATACATAACTCAAGCCTACAACTATACTCGGAACTAAGGACCTTGTCCTTGCGTCACCCTCGAACCTTTCGGTTCGACACAACGGAGTGCAACCCACTCACACCTCCCTATCACGATCTCTAGGTCCTTGACCTCCGACTGTAATATCCTTATACAGTCCTCAGCACCGGTCCAGACTACTACCGAGTCTGTTAACCTGCTATCTCACCTTCCTCTGTCCCAATCTCCAATCTGGAACCACTTTCCTCCTCTTCTTCCAAGGATACTGAAAACATGCCTGCGCAGCATCCAACATTGCCACAACCTCAACGGGCATCCAACCCGTATGTGCTTCCATATATCTGGTACAATCCCAGTGCTTACTGCCAAGCACTTTCGATCATCCATTTACTCCACTGCCTTCCTTTCAGAGGACCCAAACTCCTTCCGGAGCTACATACCTTCCCTTTCCAGGAAGTCTACTCAACAACCCTTACCGCACCTATAAGTTCCACAGAGCTAAACTCCACTCTACACTATCCATGTAGAGCAACTGCTATTCTCGAACTCCCATATACTCCGAATCCGATCACATAACTAACAAGGCCCACGCACGACCTCCAGCCAACTTCATCATCATGATCAATACTTAGGGCCAGACCATATCAATTACTATTGCATGGCGACACAGTCACTCATTCTCCGCATACAGATCTACTAACACATACAGAGTCTTCGGCATGACTGGACCGCCTTACCAGGCCTTCAGCCTATCTAGACCACTCTCAGAACCATCAGCATGTCTGGACCGCCCTCCCGGGCCTTCAGCCTGTCTGGACCGTTCCCCGAGCCTTCGGTCTGACTGGTACGCCCTCTGGCCTTCATTCTATCCGGACCGCTCAAAACGGTCATACTTCACCCTGAACCATCGCTTCCGGGAATCTCTCCCATGTAGTCTGTTCTAACCCTCTTGGGGTTTCGAACTCCAGTTCCGTTCCCGGAATCCTTTCCATGGCCTAAATCCAGGCTTCAAATCGACCAACTACCTTTCCTGAAACCATGGTCTGTTCCCTGCCCCACTTGTCTATCACTTGCTCCAATCATGCCACACTCCCGGCTAACAACAATGATAAATCCAAACAGCTAACCTACCTTGAATACTTGTTGTTTTACCGGAGAATTTTCCAATTCTCCTAACTTTCGCTGACAAACTGGCATAACTCGATTGACCTTACTTGATAAGGTTTCCCCCTCTTCTCCAGGAACCAAATCCCTCTGGAGTGAGCAACCTCCACAGGTCACTCTCCCGACATCGCACATCCCAAACTCCAAGTAATTTCGGATCTCAACTGAACACTTCTCGCAACGCAGTTGCTATTCCAAGCAACGAGATCATATGCCTTATCTTTCGACCAAGAATCCTCCTGAACACTAACCAACTACAACTCCTAACTACTAAGATCCCCAATCATACTATGAATCATGCGAAAAAGGCGAACAGATTTACAATACCACATAATCAGCAAATAACAAGATATCAAAAAGGAAACATACCCGCAGCTGCATCCGGCTCTGCCCTGACCTCCTCTGCTGTAAGCTGGAAAGCGCGTCCCTGAGCCCTCGGAGGCTCCGCTCCACCCTGACCTCCACCCATAATCCTCAAAGTGGCCGGTGCTGGAGCCTGCACCGGACTTGCAACAAGCTGTGGACAGTTGACCCTCAAGTGTCCCACCTGATGACAATGATAACAGATCCTCATATCCTGAGCCGGGACCGACTGACGGCAATCCCTCGCATAATGCCCCTCTTTCCCACACTTGCGACACGCACCACCGGACCTACAAACGCCGGCATGACCCTTCCCACACTTCTCACAAGTGTGGCTGCTCTGACCTCCAACCCTAAAGTCAACGGTTTTGGACCGTTTCGGCGCCGGCTGCGACTGCACCAGGGCCTGCCTCTGCTCTCGCAACTGTAACTCCATCTCTAACTCTCGCCGCCAGGCGGCCTCCTGCAACTCTAACAAGGTATCACATCTATGCGTGGACACAAACTACCTGATGTCCCTCTTGAGCATACTCAGATATCGGGACATCTGAGCCTGCTCCGAAGCAAACTCCGGGCAAAACATCGCCCTCTCAGTGAACATCCTGGTGATCTCCGTCACCGACTCTGAATCCTGGTTCAGCTCCAGGAACTCCTGAGCCAACCTCTCTCTCTCAACCCGTGGAACATAACGAGTGCTGAACATCTCCCGGAACTGATCCCAAGTAACCGCAGCCCGCTGCGCATCAGAATAAGATCCCATAGTCAACCTCCACCAATCCTTCGCGCCGAGCCTCAAAAGGTTCAGAGCACACCTCACCCTCTGATCCGTAGGGCATGAACACGTGAAGAAACAACCCTCCACGTCTGACAACCATCTCATAGCAATGATAGGATCCTGAACTCCATCAAAGGTAGGGGGCTTCGTATTATCGAAGTCCCGATACTGAAAACCTCGATCGGTTCCTCCCCCTGCCGCTGATACAGCCGCTGTAGCTGTCGCGGCAACCGTCTCCGCAAGAGCTGCATAGCGCTCATCAAAGTACTCAACCATGGCGGTCTTGATCGACCCAAACATCTCTGGCAACTCAGCCCGGAACATGGCAGCAACCTCATCATGCTGGATCTCACGAATCCTGGCGTCCAACTCGTCCGTACTTATCTGACCAATGACCTCGGGTGGTACTGGTCCATCCTGACCACCCTCTTTTGATCCCGATCCCGAACCGGATCCTGCCCGAACACGTCTCGTAATCGCCATACTGCAATACACCAACGAGACCCTTAGACACATCACATATCCACCCGGGGAACTATCTCATAACCGATACCCTAGAGAGTTGTTACTTCCTTGATACGCGTATGGGTCCTGTGCTTTCAGTAGTACGGGCCCATTCTACCTTCCACACCTACCCATATTTGTCTCAAGTATCACCACAACGCCCTAAGAACAACATACATAAGAAGCACTCCATCCTCACCCCTAGAGGAATACTGAATATCCTATAACAAGGAACCCTAAGCTAGCAGGCATCATAAATCAGGCAATTCTATCATGCAATTCCTGAAGATCCCTAGCCTAGTACTAGCATGATGTTCTAACATATCACATAATCAAAATAACTTATATGGTATTTTGGGGTCAACTTACTGGCTCTGGCTGATCGTACCCTCTGCATCCTCCTTTACTTATTTCGGAAACCTTTTGAAAACCATTTTGAAAATCCCTCCTTGATTTGAGACTGGATTCACACGAATGTTCCTCCAATTCACTCAAACCAAGGCTCTGATACCAACTTGTAAGGACCAAAAATTTCAACCAAATTAAAACATTTTAATTCATTCAAAAACCATTAAGTTCATACATCTCGTTTTCAAAATAGTTTAAACATCAGAGTGTCCCCCAGAACCATATCACATAAATCATAAAACATGAGGAGCGGTACGATCACGCCTTCGCCTTGCCACGATCTCCTGAAGTACCTGAAACAATACACTGAAACTGTAAGCCCGAAAGTTTAGTGAGTTACCCCCAAAATACCAACCGCACATAAACATTCTCATAACATATCACAAATAGAACAGCCATGCACATCGGGTCTGCTGTGTGACTGGTCCGCCCGCACTGGGCCTTCAGTCCACCTGGTCCACCCTTCGAGTCTAGCCGTGTACATCGAGTCTACAGTGTGATTGGTCCGCCCGCTCCGGGCCTTCAATCAACCTGGTCCACTCTCTGAGTCTACAGTATGATTGGTCCGCCCACACCGGGCCTTCAGTCGGCCTGGTCCACTCTCCGAGCCTCGGCACGTCTGGTCTGCCCTCTTGGGGCCTTCAGCCTATCCGGACCGCTCTCTGGGCCTTCGGAATATCCGGTCCGCCCTGGGTATGTTGGCCTACAGCACAAAGCAGGACCCGCCTCAACCTAACCCCCGTCAAACAACCATGTGCACATAAAACGATTAATCACATAACAAATCCTTAACCAGACAAACAGTCTAACAGATCACATAGCATATCAACATCCTAACCAGGATTCCGACCTATCCGGTCACTAGCATAACATTACCCTATATACCGGGTACCGACCTTAACCAGGTCACTAACGTAACATTACCCTATATACCGGGTACCGACCTTAACCAGGTCACGAACATAACACCACCCTAAATACCAGGATGCAAATATAGCAAAGCAATAACATAACAACAATACCTGGACTTCCATCCTATAAAGGGTCGGCCTTGGTGCCGTAGACCCTGTCGATATAGTAAAGATAACTCACCTACAATTTCCGACTGAAGAGATAAGACCAAGCTGCTCCGACCACCGACACGAACTTCACCACAGAACACTACCAAAGAACCAATTCCATAAATACCAAAATTACCAAAATACCTTTGGAAGTCAAACTGGTCAACTCTTGGTCAAAGTCAAAGTCCTCAGTCAAAGTCAACCTTCCAGGTTGATTCTACTCGCCGAGTCGACCCGTCGACTCGTCGAGTTCCTATACTCAGAAACTCCCATAACACAACTCAACTCGCCGAGTCGCCCCAAGACTCGTCGAGTCCAACGATCTCCGAGTCCCATCCTGATCAACTCACAGAGTCGTCCCTCGACTCACTGATTCGAGGCTTAACCAGAAGAGGTTAGGGTTCCGCGACCAGACTCGTCGAGTCCAAGAACAGACTCGCCGAGTTCAAGGCAATCTTCAACAGACTCGCCGAGTTATTCTTCCAACTCGCCGAGTCCATGCACATGCTCATACAACTCGTCGAGTACACCCATGTGACTCGCCGAGTCTCTCCAGTTCTCAATCCATACAGGCTTTTCGAGCCATGTAGGGGCTCAAATCCATAGATCCACTCTTCTACAGTCTAACCCTCACATAAAGTTGCAAACTTTACGTGAAACCAAGGAGATATAGGCCCAAAACACATTAGGGCTAGGGTTAAGGACTAGGGGGCTTCACCAACAACTCTTAGACATGAGCTTTACGACATTCTAGGCCATCACAAGTGTAGATCTGGAGTAGCAAACCTCAGATCTAAACTCCAAACCCGAAATAGATCTCAAACAAGCTAAGGAACTCCAAATCAACCACCAAGGATGAACAAAAAAGGAAATAGCTTAAGATAATGGCTCCTTACCTCTGAGATGTGCCCAAACTGATGTAGATTCCAAATCTACACAAGCCCCTTGATGCTAGCCTCTAATTTCTCAAGCTCCTTCCACCAAATTCCTCTTCCAAGCTCCAATCTCCTCAATAATGGAGTCTCACACGAAAATTAGGGTTTCTGGATCTCAAAAAGGTAGCAAAGAGGCTGAGGATGGGTTATAATGTGCTTTATATAGGACACAACCCCCAGAATTAGGGTTTTCTCTCTTCAGCACCAACTCATCGAGTCCACGCCGCCGACTCGGCGAGTTGGCCTCTTAACCCGCGACAGGTTCCCGCTCCGACTCGGCGAGTAAGCGGACCTACTCGTTGAGTCCCTTTCCTAAATTTACACTTTTGGCCCTTCATTGAACAATTGAAATTTGGGGTGTTACACTAGGTGGCCATTTTAGTAGTTATTTCACCAAAAGAAGCCTTGGGTGCGTTGAATGTGAGTCAAGATTCGAGCTTTACGTGGTTATTGGTCGTGGGGAAGTCAGATCTATAGTTTAGAGAAGTAGATCTGACCTCAGAAGGTCAGTTGAGTGTTGTCATGGGAGCAACTCGCCGAGTTCATAAGTGGACTCGACGAGTCGAGTCGGGGTTGCCCCGCGATTCGTTGTAGAGAAACCCGGCGAGTGGAGGAGGGGCTTGACGTGTCAAGTGAGGCTTAGAAGGATTCAGAGGACCCGCGTGGACTCGCCGAGTCGCCCGGATGCACTCGACGAGTCTGGTCAAAGTTTGACCGTTGACTAGAGTTGACTCTGTTGACTTTTAGGGTTGAGTCAATGTTTGGACTTGTGAGCCATTGGAGGGGTAGAATGGTCTGTTACCCTTCTTAGAGAAATTAGAGAGGGATTAGCCTAGTCTTTGAAAATCGTATTAATTAGAGTAATTATTTTATGTGATTAGGCGAAGGCCAGATCAGTATTTCCGAGTTCGAGGTTTATCGAGCTATCCGAGGTGAGTCTTCTCACTATACTTTACCTTGAGTGGTAAGTAGGGTTATGTGACAGAGTATCTTGTATGCTATGTATGTGATGTGTTGCACTGCATTATTTCTATGTGATTTATGATGTGTGTATTCCAGAGTTTACAGAGTTAGGACCGGAAGGTCCACGGAGTTAGGACCAGAGGGTCCACAGAGTTAGGGCCAGTGGGCCCACAGAGTTATAGCCTCGAGTGGCTAATATGTGTTATATGTGGTATTTTGGGGAACTCACTAAGCATTTATGCTTACCGTGTTTTGTGTTATGTGTTTCAGGTACCAGTGAGGATCGCGGGAAGGCACCGGCATGATCAGTACACACTTGTGGAGTTTTTATGTATTGTGATCTTGGGATGAATTTTATGGATTTGATATCTGATACATGGAGGTTGATAAATGAAATCATATTTTTAAAAGTGAAAAATTGTTTTGGAATTTACGATGTTACAAGTTGGTATCAGGGCCTTGGTTTGAGGGATTCGGATGCACCTTCGGGCGCATTTGAACTCAAACTGAGGATTTGAGAAACTTGTCGAAATAAAACAAAATTTTTCTAAAGGAATAAAAGGTTTTGAAAAGAGCAGAGCAGAGCAGTGTGTACGATCAGCCAGCGCCCGAACGGTGATTTCCCAAAATACTCTTATATTATGTGTTATGAGAGATGATATGATATGTTATGCATGCTAGAGTAGGCTAGGTATTCTTATTAGGACTAGAGTGGCCTGATTCATGATGCCTTAGCCTAGGGGTTTTGCTGCTGGGAGATGCTTGAGAGTGAGTAGATATCAGCGAGGAGCTTATGAGAGGTCTGCTAGAGAGTAGCCTATGCATAGTGAGAGTAGATCACTTGGGATTTGGGATCCTAGGAGGAGGACTTGGGTTGAATACTGATGCGGTGTGGACGGTAGTATTGGGCCCGTACTACTGAAGACATCGGATCAGTGCGCAGTCCAAGTAAGAATCCTTAGGGTACTAAGGAACAAGTAGGGATGAGTTACCGAGTGTGAGTATGCTCGAGAGAGTCTCTGATATTTCTTATGTTGTATTTCAGAGACATCATGGTTGGGACACGCCACAGACCAGAGACCAGCGGTGTGAGTGACGAGGAGCTTCGTCAGATGATCCACGAGGAGGTGGTTGCGGCTATCCGCGCAGAGATTCCGGAGATGTTTGGGTCTATTAAGACCACATTGATTGAGACCTTTGATGAGAGATACGCAGCGGTTATTGAGGCTGCAGCCGCTGCAGCTACCGTAGCTGTTGCTGCTGCTAGACCTCAGGGGGGTGATGCGTTGATGTTCCGGGAATTCAGCAACACGAAGCTACCAGAGTTTGATGGGACGCAGGATCCGATTGCTGCGATGAGATGGGTTTCTGACATCGAGGGATGCTTCTATACATGTTCTTTTCCGGAGCATCTGAGAGTTCGGTTCCCGCTGAACCAGCTTTGCTTGGGAGCGAAGGACTGGTGGAAGTTTGTGACAACGCACTATTCTTCTGCAGAGCTTGCCGCAGTGAGTTGGGAGAGGTTCAACGCTATGTTCTGTGATGAGTACGTTCCCCCGGTGGAAAGGGAACAGTTGGCCCAGGAGTTCTTGACCCTCAAGCAGGGTACTGAGTCTGTTACTGTGATCACCAGGATGTTCCATGAGAGGGAGATGTTCTGCCCTGAGCACGTGTCTTCCGAACAGGCACACATGAGTCGGTATTTGAGCATTTTGAGGAGAGACATCCGTGAGTTCGTGGCAAACTCGTCGTACCGGACATTTTCCGAGCTTCAGGAGAATGCTCGGAAGAGGGAGATAGAGCTTGAGACTCAGGCTAGGGAGGAGGCGGAGTCTCAGGGGAGGATCGGCGACCGGCACAGTCCCAGCCGGTAGCCAAGCGGGCCAAGCCCGCCGATTCGAGATCAGGGAACCAGAAGGGCCGCACTTATGGCAAGTGCGGCAAGGGTCATGAGGGGATTTGTAGAGCAGGGTGTTGCTACAAGTGTGGCAAGGAGGGGCACATGGCCAAGGATTGCCCCAAGGGGTTTGCAGTCTGTTTCCACTGCAACCAGACTGGACATCGGAAGGCCGAGTGTCTGCAGCTGTGGGGGTCAGCACAGGGAGCATCGCAGGGATCTTCCCCTGCTATTGTACGAGCTACCGAGAGTTAGCGGGTGAAGGCCGAGGCACCGAAGGCACAAGGGAGAGCCTTCCAGCTGACAGCGGAGGAGGTCCGCGCAGTGCCCGATGTCGTGGCTGGTATGTATTCTTTCATGTATTTATTTTGAGTTTGAGATATTGTGCTTATATTATGATATGCTTAGGTACTTTTCTTGTGAGTTCTGTACCTGCCTTGGTGTTATTTGACTCGGTTGCGAGTCGATCTTTTGTATCATTAGCCTTTAGTCAGCACATCAGTATCCGTCGAGAGGCAGTGAGTCGACCTCTGCGAGTTTCCATAGCTGACGAGAGAGCGGTGTATGCCACTGATGTGATTCAAGGATGTGTACTCGAGATCTTCGGTGTTGAGTTTCCGATTGATTTGGTCCCGATTGCGATGGGAGATGTCTGTGTCATCGTGGGTATGGACCGGTTGAGCAGATTTGGAGCGGTTATCGACTGCGAGCGACAACTGGTGACCATACGAGACCCTAGTGGGGGAGTTCTTACGGTGTACGGCGAGGGTACCAGTTCTGGGTCAGCGTTTTGTTCGGCCGCTAGAGCGAGGCAGAGCCTACAACAGGGCTGTAGTGGGTTTGTGGCTTATGTGATGGATATGAGGTTTGATGCGAAGAGGCCGAGATCGGTCGATGAGGTTCCGATAGTGCGTGAGTTCCCGGATGTTTTCCCCGAGGAGTTGCCGGGTGTGCCTCCCGAGAGGCAAGTAGAGTTCCATATCGATTTTGTTCCGGGGGCAGCACCTATCGCCAAGGCGCCCTATCGCCTTGCGCCACCAGAGATGCATGAGTTATCCTCACAGCTTCAAGAGCTATTGGGGAAGGGGTTTATTCGGTTGAGTAGCTCGCCATGGGGAGCGTCGATCCTTTTTGTAAAGAAAAAGGATGGTTCACACCGGATGTGCATCGATTACCGGGAGTTGAACAAGTTAATGGTCAAGAACCGTTACCCCTTACTGAGGATCGATGATTTGTTCGATCAGTTGCAGGGAGCGTCTTGGTTCTCCAAGATCGATCTGAGGTCTGGATATCATCAGATGAGAGTGCGTGATGAGGATATCCAGAAGACGGCGTTCATGACTCGTTATAGGCATTACGAGTTCGTGGTGATGCCTTTCGGGCTCACTAATGCACCGACGACGTTCATGGAACTCATGAACAGGGTGTGAAGACCGATGTTGGATCATTCGGTGATAGTGTTCATTGATGATATATTGGTGTATTCGAGATCCAGGGAGCAGCATGAGGAGCATTTGAGAGAGATCCTTGGAGTTCTGAGATCGGAGAGGCTCTACGCCAAATTCTCCAAGTGTGATTTCTGGTTACGAGAGGTCCAATTCCTGGGACATCTCGTTAACCAGAATGGGATATTGGTCGATCTGGCCAAGATTGAGGCGGTGATGAGTTGGGAGGTGCCGAGATCCCCCACCGAGATCAGGAGTTTTCTGGGGTTGGCCGGCTATTATAGGAGATTTATTAAAGATTTCTCCAAGATTGCTGTTCCTCTCACCAGGTTGACCCGGACGGGCGTGGCTTTTAGTTGGGAGCCAGAGCAGCAGGCCTCCTTTGAGACACTTCGCCAGAGATTATGCGAAGCCCCGGTGTTAGCCCTTCCGGAGGGGATGGAGGATTTTGTAGTGTATTGTGACGCGTCGATATCGGGATTGGGTGCGGTGCTGATGTAGAGAGGGCATGTGATAGCATACGCATCGAGGCAGCTGAAGCCTCATGAGGCGAGGTATCCTACTCACGATCTGGAGTTGGGGGCTGTGGTGTTCGCCCTCAAGATCTGGCGTCACTATATGTATGGGGTCCGGTGTACCATATACACGGATCACAAGAGCTTGAAGTATTTGATGGATCAACCCAACCTGAATATGCGCCAGAGGAGATGGTTGGATGTGGTAAAGGATTATGAGTGTGAGATCCTGTACCACCCGGGCAAGGCTAATGTTGTAGCCGATGCCCTGAGTCGTAGGGCGGAGAGTGCCCCGATACGTGATGTTTGTCTGAGGTTGACGGTGATGACTTCGGTGTTAGACACCATTCGGGAGGCTCAGGTTGAGGCCATGAGGCCGGAGAACCGCAAGAGAGAGCGGGTGATCGGGCAGGTGTCTGAGTTCGTTGCCGATAGCCGAGGGCTTATGACCTTTTAGGGTCGGATTTGGGTGCCATTTGAGGGCGGGGCACGTACCATTCTGATGGAGGAGGCGCACAGATCGAGGTTCTCGATCCATCCCGGGGCCACTAAGATGTACTTGGACCTGAAGAGAGACTATTGGTGGCCCTGTATGAAGAGGGATGTTGTGTGGTTCGTTGAGAGGTGCTTGACCTGTCGCAGGGTTAAGGCTGAGCACCAGCGTCCACATGGCAAATTGCAGCCACTTGAGGTTCCCTAATGGAAGTGGGAACAGATTTCCATGGATTTTATCACCAAATTGCCGAGGACTGCGAGGGGTGTCGATGCAATTTGGGTGATCGTTGACCGACTGATGAAGAGCGCTCATTTCCTTGCCATCAGTGAGAGCTCTTCTGCAGAGAGACTGGCAGAATTGTATGTGAGAGAGGTGGTATCGCGGCATGGGGTACCGATCTCGATTGTGTCAGATCGAGAGGTGCGATTCACGTCCAGGTTCTAGAAGAAATTCCACGAGGAGTTGGGTACGAGGCTGCATTTCAGTACCGCATACCACCCACAGACGGATGGACAGAGTGAGCGGATGATTCAGACGCTCGAGGACATGCTTCGAGCATGTGTATTGGACTTTGGAGGAAGTTGGGACACGTATTAGACGTTGGCTGACTTTTCTTATAACAACAGCCACCATTCGAGTATCGGTATGCCTCCCTTTGAGCTTTTATATGGGAGGAGGTGTCGGACTCCCATCTGTTGGGGAGAGGTAGGGCAGCGAGTGATGGGTAGCACTGAGATAGTGCTTAAGACGACTGAGCAGATACAGCAGGTCAGATAGAGGTTACTGACAGCCCAGAGCCGTCAGAAGAGTTATGCGGATAGGCAGCAATCCGAGCTCGAGTTCCAGGTCGGAGATTTCGTACTCCTGAAGGTATCTCCTTGGAAAGGAGTAATCCGATTCAGGAAGAGGGGCAAGCTGGGGCCCCGGTACATTGGTCCGTTCAGGGTGACCGCCAGGGTGGGCAGGGTAGCATATCGTTTGGAGCTACCTGCGGAGTTGGGTCAGATTCATGATACCTTCCACGTGTCTCAACTGAGGAAGTGTATAGCCGACGAGTCGGCGGTGGTGTCGTTGGAGGATATTCAGGTGAATGCGAGCCTGAATTATGTTGAGAGGCCATTTGCGATTATGGATCGAAAGATCAAGGTCCTGAGAAACAAGGAGGCGCCCCTGGTTCAGGTCCAGTGGCAACATCGGAGAGGGTCCGAGCTGACTTGGGAGCCGGAGTCGGAGATGCGGGAGCAGCATCCAGAGTTGTTTGCAGAGAGAGACTTCGAGGGAGAAGTCTGATTCTAGTGGGGGAGAACTGTAACATCCGGATTTTCGGGTATGTTATTTTTTAATTATTTATTTTGAAGATCATTGATCTACTCGACGAGTTGGTGCTATAACTCGTCGAGTAGAAGCGGGGTAGCCACGTGAGTTTAATGAACTACTCGACGGGTCCAAGAGTAGACTCTCCGAGTAGGCACTGTAAGTGGAAACCCTAAATCCCCGGGCCTGCACCCTATTTAAAGGACCTTATGGCCCTTATTTGCGGCTACCTTCGTCTTTGAGAGTACCAGAGCATCTGTGAGTCATATGAGTGAGAAAGGAGGCCATTGTTCACCATTTCTTGTGTGTTTTAGCAAGAAGGAAGGATGAAGGACAAGCTAGGCAGGTTGGGGAGCTTGGATCTACTTCCATTTGATCAGAGGAAACTGTTGGTGGTATCAATCTGTGCTTATTCTCGTATTTTTGATGATTTAGTTGAATCTAGGGTTTCTTTATGCATTATTTAGCTTGAATCTGGAGTGTGTGAGGTCCCAAGGTGAAATGATTCTTAGATCTGGACCTTAAGAGGTCCAGAGAGCCCCTATCACTCTGCTTTATGCCATTCCTTTGAAGCTATTTGCCTAGGTGGCCATTTTAGAAGTTATTTCACCAAAAGAATCCTTGGGTGCGTTGCATGTGAGTCAAGATTCGACCTTTACGTGGTTATTGGTCGTGGGGAAGTCCGATCTATAGTTTAGAGAAACAGATCTGACCTCAAAAGGTCAGTTGAGTGTTGTCATGGGAGCAACTTGCCGAGTTCATAAGTGGACTCGACGAGTCGAGTCGGGATTGCCCCGCGATCCGTTGCAGAGAAACCCGGCGAGTGGAGGAGGGGCTTGACGTGTCAAGTGAGGCTAAGAAGGATTCAGAGGACCCGCGTGGACTCGCCGAGTACCCCGGATGCACTCGACGAGTCTGGTCAAAGTTTGACCGTTGACTAGAGTTGACTCCGTTGACTTTTAGGGTTGAGTCAATGTTTGGACTTGTGAGCCATTGGAGGGGTAGAATGGTCTTTTACCCTTCTTAGAGAACTTAGAGAGGGATTAGCCTAGTCTTTGAAAATCGTATTAATTAGAGTAATTATTTTATGTGATTAGGTGAAGACCAGATAAGTATTTCCGAGTTTGAGGTTTACCGAGCTATCCGAGGTGAGTCTTCTCACTATACTTTACCTTGAGTGGTAAGTAGGGTTATGTAACAGAGTATCTTGTATGCTATGTATGTGATGTGGTGCACTGCATTATTTCTATTTGATTTATGTTGTGTGTATTCCAGAGTTTATAGAGATAGGACCGGAAGGTCCACGGAGTTAGGACCAGAGGGTCCACAGAGTTAGGGCCAGTGGGCCCACAGAGTTATAGCCTCGAGTGGCTAATATGTGTTATATGTGGAATTTTGGGGAACTCACTAAGCATTTATGCTTACCGTGTTTTGTGTTATGTGTTTTAGGTACCAGTGAGGATCGCGGGAAGGCGTCGACATGATCAGTACACACTTGTGGAGTTTTTATGTATTCTGATCTTGGGATGAATTTTATGGATTTGATATGTGATACATGGAGGTTAATAAATGAAATTATATTTTTTGAAAGTGAAAAATTGTTTTGGAATTTACGATGTTACACCGTCACCCCGGTGAAACCCTAACCCTAGAAGAAGAATGCAGTCGCACCACCTTATCTCTCCCGTTTGCGGCCGCAAACCTCATGACCCTCCCCACCGCCGTTCGTTTGCTGTCGAAGTCGGAGAACCACCAGCAACGCCGTCGCCCCACTCCTCTGCTGCCCGACGTCGAGCACCGTTATCCACAACTCCGCTGCCGGACGTCGCACTGTGGGGCTGTGAACGACGAGTTGTTAGCCATGAGCAGCCAAGGAGTTCCCGGTGGGCTTAACCGCCACCTCTCTCTCTCTCTCTCTTCCCTGTCGTTTCTCTCGGTGTTGGACGTCGCGAACGTCATTGCTACTGCCCGAGGTTATTGTGCTGTTGTGTTCGTTGCGTCAGTGATGGATTGCCACCGTTTTCCGGCCATAAACACCTCTCTACTTCCGTTTGCGGTCATGACTGTCGTAAACCGCCCCTGCCGCCGTCGTTTAGTTCTTCTCCCACTGCTCCGGTCATCATCCGCCATCCCGAGGAGGCTGCTTTGGTGTGTGTTGTTGCTGTTGCTAGTTGGGGTGCGTGTGTGTATACGGTTGGCTAGAAAACCCCGAAATGACCACCATGGCTGCTAACCATGGTGGTTGCCGCCTCAACTTTGGTTCTGCCACCACCGGCCACCACAAGGGTGGCTGTGTGTGTATGTTCGTGTTAGTTAGTGTGTGTATATTTTTGGATTCAAGCATTGTAAGTGTATTTAGCAAAAGATTAATGAAAAGAAACCCATAACCACCACCGGCCGTCGTGTCGGGTGGGGGTGTGTTTTACCTTGTCGTGTTTGATTCGGTAGGGATACTCGAAACCCTAATAGGCCTAGTGAAATCATAATGGGCCTAATGGACCCTAGTTGATCAAAGGACCTAGCTATTGGGCCTATTGGGCTAAGATGGGTTGGAAACCCTAATTAGGGTTTGGAAAACCCTAATGTCATGAAACCCTAATTTTGGGGCTGATCCGGGCACGCTCGGGAATTATTTAATAAACATAAATTATTAATTAACAATCATTGGCAAATTAACCTAAAGACAACATTGGACTTAATGGATTATGTCCTTAATGGGGTAAGTAGGAACACTTAACCCTAACCGACATTTTATGTGAAAAACCCCAATTGGATTTGGGTTCTTATTGGGTTACTTATTAGACTAAGCTGTTGTGAGCCTTAATGGGCATATTGGGAACATGTTATGGACTAAGGAAATTATTGGGCCTTAGGATAGGACCCATTAGAGAGGCTTGGGCCCAATTTGGAAAATTGGGCCATAGGTGGGCCATAATTGGGCCTTGAGGATTATTAGCTACTGGGCCATTAGAATGCTAATCATTTGGACTGGAATAATTGGTTGGGCCTTAAGATAAGCCCATATAGAGGTTTGGGCCCATTTTGGAAAATTGGGCCATGTGTTGGGCTTTGGTCCATGGTTTGGCTTTTGGGCCTTGGATTGGGCCTTGGACTGAATAAAGCTAAGTTAGGGTAAAGTAGTCTCTTACCCCAAGTGTAGAGTTGTGGTTATGTATTGGAACCCAATTATTAATTAGGTATTGTTTGATGTTGGCAATTCGGGAACCTGTCAACCAACAGCTGGAGTGGCAACCGCGGGACTTCAGCAGTGCGAGGTGAGTCTTCTCACCATACCAATGGGTCTAAGGCACCAAGGCCGGCCCATTTTATGATAGTTCGTATACTTGCTATGTAGAGGTGTGTGATATGTATGTATGCGTGATATACGGTAGAGATAGCCTTTGTGGCTAATGGTAGAGACAACCTTTATGGCTGATGGTAGAGATAGCCATGTGGCTAATGGTAGAGACAGCCTTTATGGCTGATGGTAGAGATAGCCTTGTGGCTAATGGTAGAGATAACCTTTGTGGATAAAGGTAGAGATAGATTGTATAGCTAATTGATATGTGCCAATGGTAGAGATAACTTTTATAGTTATTTAGTATGTGATATGTGGCAGAAGTAGCTTATATAGCTAATTGATATGTGATAATGGTAGAGATAGCTTTTATAGCTATTTGATATGTGATACGTGGTAGAGTAGCTTTTATAGCTGATTGATATGTGATAACGGTAGAGATAGCTTTTACAGCTAATACGATATGTGTTATGTGGATTGTGTGTGGCGTATGCTCTGGGGGACTCACTAAGCTTCATGCTTACGGTTTATACTTTTGGTTTCAGGTATCGTCGATTTGGAAAAAGAAGGGCTCGAATTGATCGCAGTACACACACCTATGATTTCCGCAATGAATGATTTTTGGACTAACTCTGATAAATGTTTTTAATGAACAATGTTTTGGAATGTTTGGAATAAATGGTATCTATGTTTAGCTATATTAAAAATAAAATTTTCACCCCTGATTTTTGGGTCGTTATAGTTTAGTATAGGGTATTTTGGGGAACTCACTAAGCTTTGTGCTTATGATTTTATGTTTATGGTTTCAGGTACTTCTGTTTTCAAATGAAGGGCCCAGCTTGATCACAAGATTTATTCCGCGCTGAATGTTTACAAATTAGTCTAATGTTTGAGAATACTTTAACTCTGATCATCTTGGGAAGTTACAAGTTGGTATGAGAGCCTTGGTTTGAGGGATTTGAGCACACTCTCGGGTGTCTAAACTCAAACTGAGGATTTCCAAAATCTTATAAAAATAAAATGATTTTCTAAAATGGTTTTCTAAGAAAAAGGGGTGCTGAAGGACACTGGAAATGGTTTGGTCTAGGCTTTCATTGTTTTGTGTTCAGAATGAGTCTGTAATAGTGTTTATGGGTTGTTTGTTGGGTTGTTGGACATTTTGTGTGTTTACGACCCTAAACTGTGTTTACGGCCGTAAACACGTTTACGACCGTAAACCCTGTTTACGGTCGCAAACCCAGTTTACGGTCTTGTCTTGTATATATAGAGGAGGTGCTAGTCTTTTAGTGGTTGTTGATGCCATAGAGTCCTATCGAGTTGTACCAGACGATTTTTCTAAATATAATCGTGTGCAAGCTTGGTTTCTTTTCATCTTATTCTTATTCTGTGATTGATTGTTGCTTAACTACTGGTAAAGATCCATATTTGGACCTTATAATTGGTATCAGAGCAGAAACCAGTGTTAAAGCTTCTTTCAATCGATTTTTGGGCTATTTTTGGGCTATTTCAACCGATATATTTGAAGTTCGAACCTGCTGTTAGTGTTTAGGTGGTGAAGGGAATCGTTTCTACTGAAAAATCGTGTTCATAAGGGTTTTCTGGGAGTTTGCTGTCAATCGTAAACTCCATTTACGGTTGTCGAATCAAGAACATCAAGAACCGTAAACTCTGAATCTTCATAAACCGTAAACCAAGTGTCGAGAACCGTAAACACATAAACCGGAAACTCACAAACCGTAAACTGTTCAACCGTAAACACAGTTTACGGTCGTAAACTGCAGAACCGTAAACTCCGTTTACGGTCGTAAACCCTTTCAACCGTAAACTCAGATTTTGAACTTAATTTACTTAATTTGCTTAATTTCAAATGGATTCTCAAGGTCAAAATCATTTCCATGAACTTGACACTGTTATGGGCACCACCACACGAATTCCAAGATTGATGTATGCGGATGGTTTCCCCGAATGGAAATATAGAATTGAAAAGTACATCAAAATGAAGGACTTTAAGGTATGGAGAAGCATTCTCAGAGGCCCTGTTAGAATCACCACGACAGTCGCAGGCCAAGTGATTGACAAGGAGGTTGAAAATTACACTGATGAAGAATTTGAGAAAGTTGAGGAGCAGGAGAGGGCCCTAGCCACCTTAACCATGGCATTATCTCCCGATATTGCTCAAGGTTTTCGTGAGTACACTTCAGCTAAAGCTCTATGGGAAGCCCTAATTGAAGTTTATGAGGGCAATGAGGACATGAAAGAGAGTCGCCAGGACATGTTGAGACAAAAGTTCAACATGTTCAACTACATTCCAGGAGAGACTCTTGAGGATCAATTGCAGAGGTTCACAACTCTCACAACGGATATGAACATATCTGGGATTTACTTGACCAAGTCAGAAATCAACAAAAAGCTTCTCAATGCTCTTCCCAGATCATGGGATATGAATGTTGCTGTGATCAAGAAGACTAAGGATCTAAACCGCCTCACTCTTGCTGAAACCATGGCAATCATCAAAGCTTGTGATATTGATGTCAAACAGAGAGAGATCAATCACGTGAGCTCATACTCTACTGCAAATATTGGGATCTCATCCAACAATGCTCTTTCCTCAATCATGTCCTCTTCAGGTCAAGGGTTTACTGCTAAACCACCTCAGATTCAGACCTTCGCTGCTGCATCACCTATTCCTCATCCTCAGAATCAACCATTTATCTCCCCACAAGTTGTTTCTTCTCCAAATGTGCCTGCTGTAGCCTCTTCATCAAACCCTAAGGATACTGATGAAAATCTGGCTCTAGCTACTGGGCTTGTTAACTGCTACAATGCTTTTGTAGCTGGAGAGCTTCCACCTCAGCTGTCATTTGCTGACTTGGATCAGATTCACCCAAAAGACGTGGAGGAGATGGATATCACATGGCAGATTGCTATGGCTGTCTTTAGAGCCAAGCAGTTTGCTAAGAAGACAGGGAAAAGCAACTGGGGCATGAATGCTGACAAGAAGGTGGGATTCAACAAGAGCACGCTGAGATGTTTCAACTGCCACGAGCCGGGTCACTTTGCTCGTGATTGTCCTAAGCCAGATTGCAAGGTCAACAACAACAGAACGATGGTATCATTTGGAACAACCGTGCAGGTGCTGCAGCTAATGGTGAGACCGCTATGGTCGCTCAGTCTTTTGACTGGGAGGACCAGATTCAGGCTTTGAACATTTCGGGGCCAGAAAATGCTCACCTTGCTCAGATCGATGATGCCTCCTTAAAGACTGATGAAGCTGATCCCGAGGCAGAAATGATGGAGCTGCAGTTTGCTTTCATGGCGTCTACTTCTTCTGAGCCCAAGAAAAGCGAGGTAACCCTACCATCTTGTTCTTATGCATGTAAAGAATATGTTAAAGTTCTTCGTGATGAAGTCCAATTATTGCGTAGAGAAGTAGAGGACCTTAGATATGAGGGCTACCAACTTAGGAAAGGACAAAAGCCCCTTAAAGCCCAATTAGAAGCTAAGATAAACGATTTTAGAAGAATCCAGGCAGAGTACAGTGAGAAATGTGAACTGTACAATTATGTTAAAAGACAAAATGATGCGCTAACTTCCGAGCTTGATACATTAAAGGAAAGGTTTGATTCTGCAAGCTTTGCTTTTCAAAAATTTGATGGATCAAGCGAGGTAGTTGCCACCATGATTGATCACTGCATGGATTTTAAACGAAATCAGTCTAAGGGTTTAGGATATGATAGCGTGCCTCCTCCATATAATCATACCTATCAGTATCAACCCTTATCCAAAGATGAGATTTCCAATGAATCTTTTATGGTTTATGGCAAACCATCTGGCTTCGTTTCAGGAGGATTTATAAATGTTGAAAGTACTGACGCTTCTACTTCCTCTGCAGATCATCCTTTAGATCAGGCGAAGCATGGAGTTGGTGTTTCTGTTTCTGTTCCTATTTCTGATGTTTCTGTCTCTATTTGTGATTCTGATGTTAAGACTGATAGTATTTTGTGTGATGTTCCTATTTCTGATTCTGTTGAATTTAATTTCTTTGATATGTTTGATGAACTATTTGGTAATTCTTCTGCTTGCAATTCTCATGAAAAACCATCAATTCCACATGTCATACCTTCTGAGGCACCCTCACTTATCTCACAATCTGTCTCTCATGTATGCTCCTCTGAGAAAAGTAAGAGTGTCCATCAAGAAATAAATATGATAAATGTAGCACAAGTTCAAATAATAAACATATTTGTTTTAATTGTGGTGTTGGTGGTCATATAGCTAGGAATTGTCAAAATAGGATCTTTGTAAACTATCTGTCACCAAGAGGGGAGAATGAATCTCGAGGAAGGTCTTTAATTAGAAAATCCTCAAGAGCTCGTTCTCAAAATGATGATCGGAAAGATGATCGAAACAGAAAAAGGGTTGTTTTTCAAAAGAGTAAAAAGGTTTTCAATAACAAAACTCAAAGTAGTTTGCCAAAACCGAACAAGACTCCGCCAAGATCGGTTTCGTCAAAAAGTCATTCTGGATCTTCAACCTCTTCTGGTAGAACATCCAGAGGCTCAGCGCAAATTAAAAGGAAACATATTTCAAAACCACCTGAGCATGTTGTAAAACCTAAATATCAATGGAAACCCAAATCACTTTCCAATCCATCATTACCTTCCTCTGAAGTGATCAGGAATAAGGATCCTAATTCGAAAACTTTAAAGGATAAATCAGAGAAAGTGAAAAGGAAACCCAGGACAGTGATGACCTGGGTTCCTAAATCTAAATGATTCCGCTCATTTTGCAGGGACAGTTGCGGAGGAATGTCGTTCGTCCCTGGTACGTCGACAGCGGCTGCTCCCGACATATGACTGGAGACATATCCCAATTGAGCGAAACTCAATCCTTTAATGGGGGGTATGTTTCCTTCGCGGGCGGAGATGGAGGAAAGATCACGCAAAGAGGAACTGTTACAAATGGAGTGTTAAGCTTTGAGAATGTGAACTTCGCTCCCGAGTTAAAGCACAGCTTGTTGAGCGTTTCCCAAATTTGCGACAAAGGCTACTCCACCCACTTTACAGACAAGGAATGTATGATTCTCAAGCCAGGCATTGTCATCCCGGAAGAATGGATCCTCGTCAAATCTAAGCGGGATGGGAATGCTTACATTATTGACATGAACACCAATCTCCCTGACCAAGTCACTTGCCTATTCTCAAAAGTCGCCGAACAAAACACAATGCTGTGGCACTGAAGGCTCGGTCATGCTAACGCGAAAAACTTGAATCGTCTTGCCAAGAATGAGATGGTCTGAGGCCTACCCGTCAGAGACTTTATTACATTTGAGATGTGCGTTTCCTATGCTCAAGGCAAACATCATCGGAAACCACATCTGCCCAAGCATGTCAACTCAATAAGTCAAGTGCTCCAATTGTTACACATGGACCTATTTGGTCCGGTCAACGTCCTGAGCATCAACAGAAGCTCATACTGCCTCGTTGTGATCGACGATTTCTCTCGGTTTACGTGGGTTTTCTTCTTATCCAACAAAGCGGGAGTTGCTGATCTGATTAAAAATTTCGTTGTGATGATTGAGAAGCAGACCAACAATCAAGTGAAGGCGCTTCGTACTGACAATGGAACTGAGTTCAAGAATTCGGTTCTTGACCATTTTTGCGCAGAAAAGGGGATAGTGCGTCAATATAGCTCTGCTCACACGCCTCAACAGAACGGTGTTGCTGAAAGGAGAAATAGAACATTGAAAGACGCCGCAAGGACGATGCTTTGTGATTCCAAACTACCTGTTTTCTTCTGGGCCGAGGCGATTAACACTGCTTGCTACATGCAGAATCGTGTTCTAATCAACAAAGCACATATGAAGACACCGTATGAAATTCTCTATGGACACAAGCCTTCTGTCAGCCATTTCCGTGTATTTGGCTGCCCTTACACCCTTCTTCATTTGGAATCCAACCCTAAATTCAACGCCAAAGCCGATGATTATTACTTTGTAGGGTATACTATGCGCACCGCGTATAGGGTTTACAACAAGAAGACTAAGCAGATAGTCGAATCCTATGACGTGCGCTGGCTGGAGGAGAATGAAACAGACGCTCGAGTGGGTCCCGACTGGTTGTTTGATTACACATCACTTTTCAAATCCTTCAATGTGTCTTCAGATAGTTCAAGTGGATCCTCTTCTGGTTCGAAGATCGTGTATGAAGACGAAGACGAAGAAGTTGTCTACAGACCTCCAACGGTTGAGGAGGAGTCCTCTGCTCCATCAGGGGAGGAGTCCTCTGCTCCACCTGAGGGGGAGCCATCTAATCAACCTAATAGTCCAGAGTCTAAAGTTCAAGATCGAACTCCTAATACTGATGCTACACCTCTTACACCCGTTGAAAGAGAGTTCATGTCCAGAGACGCTTCCGCTGTCAATCCAACGTTTATGGAACTCCTCTTTCCCGAAGAAATCGCAAATGAGTTTGTAACAGATTCATCTAATGTGAATCAATCAGTAAATGATGGAGGTTTCAATATTCACACTCTTCCTGTTTCTATCAATGATATTAGCCAAGACATACCCTCACGTATTCAACGCGATCATCCGATCGATAACGTCATTGGCCAGCTGGGAGATGGAGTTAAAACCAGAAGTCAGAGTGGAGACGTTAATGCATGTCTCTACTCTTGCTTTATATCTCAAATAGCGCCGAAGAGTGTTGAAATGGCTTTGAATGATCCCAGCTGGGTGGATGCAATGCATGAGGAGCTTAATCAGTTTGAAAAGCTCGGGGTTTGGAAGTTGGTTGACTTACCGAAGGGCAAAAGGGCTCTCGACACGCGTTGGGTCTATCGTAATAAGCAAGATGATTCGGGTGTAATCGTGAGAAATAAAGCAAGGTTGGTGGTTCGCGGATTTCGATAAATTGAGGGTCTTGACTATACTGAGGTGTTTGCTCCCGTGGCTCGGTTGGAGGCTATTCACATCTTTCTCGCATATGCTTCCTACATGAATTTCACGGTCTACCAAATGGATGTCAAGACTGCCTTCTTGTATGGCAAGGTGAAGGAAGAAATTTATGTTGATCAACCCCCTGGGTTTGTTGACTCAAAGTTCCCTAATCGTGTCTACAAGTTGGACAAAGCATTGTATGGGTTACATCAAGCTCCTCGAGCCTGGTATGCGACTCTAACAAAGCATTTGCTCGAGCATGGATACTCTCGCGGCACCATTGATCAAACTTTGTTTATCAAGCATGTGGGTAATGATCAGATACTAGTTCAAATCTATGTTGACGACATTATCTTCGGGTCAACCTGTCCACAGCTTTGCAAGGAATTTGAAGGCGTGATGAAGAAAAGGTTTGAGATGAGTTCTCTAGGGGAAATGACCATGTTTCTGGGGCTTCAGGTCAAACAATCTTCTACCGGAATCCTAATTCACCAAGCGAAGTATGTGGATGATATGTTGGAGAAGTTCGGGTTCCAAGACGCGAAACCTGCTCTTACACCCATGGCGGAGAGACCTTTACCGACTTCTGATCTTGAAGGCGAATCCGTAGATCAGACGTATTATCGATCAATGATCGGATCGATTATGTATCTGACTGCCAGCCGCCCAGATGTAATGTTTGCGGTCTGTCAATGTGCATGCTACCAGGCCAATCCTGAACTCTCTCATCTTATTGCTGTTAAACAGATTTTTCGGTATCTCAAAGGTTGCCCAAAACTGGGCGTTTGGTATCCGAAAAATCCCGAATTTGACCTTTATGCTTTTGCAGACAACAACTATGGCGGGTGTGAGCTTGATAGAAAATCGACTTCAGGAGGATGCCAATTTCTTGGAGATAGACTGGTCTCATGGCAGTGCAAGAAGCAGCATACGATCTCAACCTCAACAGCAGAAGCAGAATATGTCGCTGCGTCTGCCTGTTGTTCTCAAGTTATATGGATCCAACATCAGGTGTTGGACTACGGTTTGAATTATCTAGAAACCCCAATTTTTTGTGATAATGAGGCTGCTATTCAAATCGCAAAAAATCCAGTCCAACATTCCAAAACCAAGCACATTGATATCAAAATTCATTTTATCAGAGATTGTTATGAGCGTTCGCTCATTAGGCTAGAACATGTTCACACTGACAATAATGTGGCGGATTTGTTCACAAAGCCTTTTCACAAAGCTCGATTCGATGTGCTTGTGGGATTTTTAAAAATGATTCGTTTTGAGGATTAATTTTTAGGTTTTCTTAGTTTAAATTTGAGCATTTCAGCCATTTCATTCTCTTCCATGCACAAATTTAGGGGGAGAAATAAACAAAAATCCAAAAACATCAAAAATTCAGAAAAATCGAAAATATTGTCGCTAACAGTTATTGCTTGTTGATGAAGGACTGGGAAGTGATATTATGAAGTGATAATAGGCAATCTGAGTCTGCGTAACGTACCCAAAGTTAAAGGGTCTTTACTCTGATTTGATGCGCAGGTAGGCACGAAAGATTATAAATGGACTTGACTAGGCAGAGTTGAACTTAAGAATTTCTTAGACTTAACAAATCTTGACCTAGTTAGATTCGTTTAGCCTGACAATACGACGCTCGGATAGGTTGAGCAGGGAGATATATATGGGAATCCACTCGTCACATTAAATGAACCTGTACTTGGAACCGTGGATTAACTTTTCCTCGATGTGCGGATTCTGTCCTTAAATCCGGTATTGATGGGGCGACTGGTAAATTCCGATGAGTTAGGTCTGTAGAAAATTGTTTTCTTTTTCTATCTATCTGTTAGTCATATGTTGCCTCCTCTGTGTGATTGGAAGAGATCCGACCTGGACTGCAACATATGCAAATCTATTTCTCTGCAAATTATATCTATGAAATTCCTCCTATCTGTTAGCCATATGCTGTCTCCTTTGCGTGACTCACAATCCGACCTGGTACACAGCATATGCACCCTTCTACTTCTCAATCCCTCTAAAAACTATAATTAATAATAATCTGAATCTATCTTCTCTCTTAATGATTGTCTGCTCACCCGATGTAAGGAGTATTCTGGAAGTCCTTGATTACTGGAGCATATCAGGAAGCGGGAAACATGTTCTGATACAACTAAAACTGAACACTTACAGATTGTCTGTAGATCTCGCTGCTCAATTTAGGTGGACAACAATATCCCTGGTCGTCGTCAGTTGAATGGTCCTTAAGATATAGTATCTAGGAACTTAGGATCAGATATAGTATCTAGGAACTTAAGCTCACCTGTCTTGTAACAAATAGTAATGTCCAAAATCTGTCACAATTTTTTCGTGTTTAAGTGGACCACAATACCGGCGATCGACCAGATAAAGATGTGAAGATGAAAGGTACCGACAAGCGGATTAAGGCTGTCTAACAACTTTGATCCCAGTGTCACAAGATTTTGTCAGTAGTGTTGAAATAAATTTTGTCTATTCAAAATTTAAATTTTCCTTTATTTTTATTTTTATTTTTATTTTTATTTTTATTTTTATTTTATTTTATTTTTGTAATTGTCAAAAATTTATTTTTAAATCCTTTAATTCGTAAATTTTAGAAATTAGTTTATTTTATTTTTAGTTTAATTTTAATTTCTTTTTTAATTTTTATTTTAAAATCCTCAAAAATTTTATTCTTAAAAATTTTATCGGGATAAAAAGACTGTGATTTTAACTGTGTGGGAGAAAGGTAATTTTAAAGGGAGTATAAAAGAAATGGTTTACTACCGTGAACTCTTCTTCTCCCACTTTTCCTTTTTACTGCCGCAAACCCTTTCTCTCTCTACTCTCTCTCCTCGAAAAACCTTTTGCGAGATCTTGTGAAATCGACCAATACACCTCAAAGGTATGATGAATCCGACCAAGGATATGCTCTCTATTCGCCATTCCGACCAAAAACGAAGGAGTAATCGGAGTTTAAAGTTTTGTCGGCATTTACTAGTTCATGAGGAGTTTACGGTTTCGGAACATTCAAGAACGGTAAACCCAAAGTGGTCTTACGACCGTAAACTCAGGTTTTGGTCTTCCGACCGTAAACTCGAGTTTTGGTCTTCCGACCGTAAACTCAGTTTACGGTTAGTTGTCCAACTTTGACCGTAAACCCCAATGTTTGATTATTTTGACCGTAAACTCCAATATTTTGTAGTCAAACTAATTTTTAAAAGCCAAATTAAATTGTCTAATTAAGAAAACTTAATGCTTTAAATTGTTAAATTCTGTGTTTTCTTACTTGGCCAGTTTAGTGCAGTTAAATGGCGAATCTTAAGTTTACGGATATGCACAACTTGGCGATCGTGTTGGATGATCCTCCGGCTGCTCATGCAGAATTCAAGTCAATGATCTACAGGCTGAGAGAGTGCTGCTTATCGTGTGCCATCAAAGTGAATCCCATCATTTATCAGAACATCATCCGGGAGTTTTGGCAGACAGCTGAAATGGCCAAAGTCAATGGAGAGATAACAATTGAAGTTGTAGTCAAAGGTTGCAAGATCAAGATTACAGAGCAGTACATCAGAGATACTTTGCTGGTCATCGATGAATCCAATTTCCCTACTAAAATTGGAATTGATGATGTACAACGGATTCTTCAGAGGATGGGATATGAGGGTGTCTACCCTCCCACAGTTAAGAAGCTCCTGCCTCCTTACTGGCGATTCCTGGCACACGTGTTCGTAAGCTGCATTTCTGGCAGGAGATCAGGAGCCGATGAGATCTCTCTCAGGAACACCGGGGCAATTGTCTCCTTGGCTGCTGGCATAAAGTTTAATTTCTCAAAGTTCATTCTTGATGAGTTCTTGGTGAACATTAATGCCATTACCCGGGGGACCAGAGATGCATTTCTACTTTATCCAAGGTTTATTCAAGTGCTTGTCGACGATCAGTTTCCAGAAATGACCAAGGATGGTGACAAGTTGGACATAAAATCTTTGGGCCCTCACACAGTTGGTCTAATTAAGCAAAATCGAAAGGGCAAGGTCGTTTTTCAAGGATTGCATCCTTTGGTCAAATTTGGGAAATTTGCTGAAATTGACGAGTCTTCTGAGTCGCATGGAACATCTGACAAGATGTCATCTGACCCAACTTCATCTAAGAGGGTTGTGTCTGAAGATGTGATCACTGTCTCAGATCATGAAGAAGAAGAAGATCCAGCTGCTAACGTACAAGTGGGTGAGGAACATGAATTGACATCCGTACGAGTAGAAGAAGATTCTCACAGGGGTCGGGGTCAGAAACTGACTTATATGGAGACCTCGACTTCACAGGATTTGACAATGATGAAATTCCTGTCAATTTTGGGAGTAATGAGGATTTCATGACCGAGATGAACCTCAATGAGCTGCTCGACAATGTCGATGAAGTTGCTAAACCGGCAACTGAGACAAGGGAAGAAGAAGATGTTCTTGAAGCTACACCTCCTCCAACCAATCCATCGGCGGAAATAGCAACTCCTATGGTGACTGTATCAGGGACTCCTCCCCTTGATGCTGTCTTACCTACCTCTGAGCCGGTGGAAAGTGATCACACCACCACTCAAGTCACACCTCCTTCAAGCAAAAGACGCAGACTTGACCCAATACTGGTGACTCAAAGTGCTTCAGCTCCACCAACAACAACCCCAGTTATAGTCTCAACTGAGCCAATCAGTCAAGGTCCCAGTACCTTTTTCGAAACCGGTGGCTCGTTCTTCCCAGCGGACTTCTCTCCTCCGAGGCCAGAGCACGACGCTTCATCTGTCAAATTAGCCAGGCTCTTGGCCAGAGAACCATTTTCAACATCACCCCCACGTGGCAAAGGAATTTCTATAGGGGGTGATAACACAGGAGAAGAGGGTCTTACACTTTTTGGTCTTTAGAAGCAGATCGATGCTCTGAGTCAGAAGAATGTCGAGTTGGATCAGAGGAATATTGAGCTTGACATTAAGGTCGCAGACCTTCAAACTGAAAACATACAGCTCAGTATTCAAATGGCAGAACTTAATGAAGAAAATGTTGCGAAGACCAAACAAATTATAGATCTCCAGCCTCATTTCGGCCTTCTGACCGCCAGTTACTATGACTTGAAGAAAAAGCTGGAAGATAAGTTTGGGGGCGAATTCAAGTCATCTGTTGAAGAGCCACAGATTTATCTTCCCAATCAAGATGCTCCCATTGCTCCTACAACTATCAGAACCACCACCGTCGTAAACCGCTTCGAAAAGGAACCGGAGCAAGCTCCACGTGGAAAGGCCTTAAAATGCAAGAAGTCGGCCCAGGAAACTGAAAATGGTCAACTTCTATTCAAACGGAGCGCAGATCATAAGGCACCTTGGGATCAACAACAGGTTACTCTTACGGATCTGGACGAGAATCGCTTCAGAGACACTTATGGTGACAGTTCTGGAATCATCTCATGGGGATTCCATGACACGATGAACATGTTAATGGTAAGGAGAAAGAGCGGAAAAAATGAACTAGACAAAGACGCTCACGACTTTAACTCTTTTACCAAGATTGATCTTATTGAGCTGTCTAAGGCTCCTTTCTCCAATCCTACAAATAATTCCAGGGTGAACCAGTTTAAATCGTTTTTGGAGGATCAAGTAGCTAAAGGATTTCCTTCGATGAAGACTGCTCAGTCAATTGTCAAGGTCCACTCCAAAGTTCTTGATCCTAAGATAAACCAGCCACTTAGACAAGTGATGTGGCCAGCTACCGCACAAGTGAAACAAGTCCATGTTCTTCAAAACTACCCTGATGGTTCTCTTGCATCCATGCTGTATTGGGTATATGATGAATTAACAGATGCCGCTGTCATCAAGCTTTAGAAAGATTGCATCCGTCTCTATGATAAAAGGGACTTGCTTCAATTTCACAAATGGGACATACATCATCTTGCTACTCAACAGATTAAGGTGGCTGAAGCGATATTTGAGCCCGCTGCGAAAGAATACACGGCGATGGTGGCTGAAATTATTGAGAAGAAGATGTGGAATGGAGCAATGGGAAAATCCGACGTATTGGTGGTCGAGAAGAGCTAAGTCCAAGCTAGCACCAAACCAAGGGGGAGATTGAAGGACCCTGTAAATGGTTTGGTCTAGGCTTTCATTGTTTTGTGTTCAGAATGAGTCTGTAATAGTGTTTATGGGTTGTTTGTTGGGTTGTTGGACATTTTGTGTGTTTACGACCGTAAACTGTGTTTACGGCCGTAAACACATTTACGACCGTAAACCCTGTTTACGGTCGCAAACCCAGTTTATGGTCTTGTCTTGTATATATAGAGGAGGTGCTAGTCTTTTAGTGGTTGTTGATGCCATAGAGTCCTATCGAGTTGTACCAGACGATTTTTCTGAATATAATCGTGTGCAAGCTTGGTTTCTTTTCATCTTATTCTTATTCTGTGATTGATTGTTGCTTAACTACTGGTAAAGATCCATATTTGGACCTTACAGGTGTGATGCGTGCAATTAGCCAAGCTTAAGTAAGTTTTCCCAAAATACCCATACATGTGATATGCTTATTGTTTTGGTATGAGTATGTGAGAATTGCATGTTAGATTAGGGCTAAGGATCTTATCAGGATTTGCATGATATAATGTTAGGAGAGATGCCTTTATATGCCTGTTGATTGAGGTTTTGGAACTGCATGTTATTATGGACTTCAGATTGATTTATGGAATGACCTGCTTTAAGTGAGGCATTGGTTTAGGTTACTCGATGCTCGAATATTGCTTGCTTTGTGCTTTTAGGGACCTCCAATAATGCCAGCTAACTATTAAGCAAATATGTTAGGTTACATGTTGCAGGGATTATATAATGTTAAAAGATTAGGTTTAACTCTATTGCAAAACTCTTGTTTGAGTCCAACCATTGTAGCGTGAGACCTTGCAGTCGAAGAATTATCTAGTTCCTATGGCATTTAATTGTATTCGTATGGAAGATAGAAGGCATTAGAGGGAGTCTTTTTTGTAGCTAATGGTGGAGAGTGGTGGGAAGGGAACCCTAGGGAAACCTAGGAAGAGTGTTAAAATGTGGTTATGTGAGCATTTTTAAAAGAGAGATTCTAGAAGGAGAATCTAGGAAGATTAGTAATGTTGGTAGAAGTTCCTAGCATTGTGGAAGCAAGTTAGTTGGAGGATGCCTCTTTATGTTTGGTGGCCTATAGAATGTTACTATCGAATGTTGCTTGCTTTGTGCTTTGTGTGACCCATATTGATGTGGGCTAACTATTAAATGAATATGTTAAGTTACATGTTGTAAAGGTTAAATAATTACAACATGATTGATGTAGCTATATTACCCAGCTCTCGTTTGAGCCATACCTGTTGGGTTTTGAGCATTCTAACACACCTATGGTGTACATGCAACCCTAAATACCTTGGATATATGTTTTCTCTATTATACATGCATATATCAATTTTCCAAGGTATTGTTCTAACTAGCATAATATAAAGTACATGTAATATAAAATCTAGTAGAATTACATACCTCTTTGTTGGTGCTTGATTTCTTCAAGCTTTAAGAGCTTAGCCCCAATAGTGTGGAAGCCTCAAATGGAATCACAAATCACCAAAACACCTTGGAAGAACTTGAGAGAATATGTATGCACACTAAAATCGGCCCACTCTTATTTTCACACACTTGTGCCAATTTTGTGAGCCAAGGACCCCTTTATATATTATGGAGGATTAGGGTTACATCCATGTAAACCTTAATACCCATGACCTTTCATTTACATAGGATCCATGGGTTAAAAGCTCCATGGATCATCCATGAAAGCTTAGCCCAACCTAAATGAACTTGGCCCATTCCATATATATAAGAGTCCATATTTAATTAGTTCTTTTTGATCACTTAATTAATTCTAAATTAATTCTTGATCAATACTAATTAAATAATATGATTCCATATTAATATATTAGAACTTATAATATATTAATATAAATCATAAATATACTATTCTCAAAAGACTATCCATATAAATTGTACCGGTGAAGTGCAACCCAAATGGACCATGCCGGGTCGGGTCACGTACATACCAAATATAGTTATGGACTTAGACATTAATCCAACAGTCTCCCACTTGGATAAGTCTAAAACTATTATTGAGTATGACTTCAAAACCTAACTGGCAATCGTAGCTCTTAAAGCCGCTGTCGAACTCTGACCTTGTCAATGACTTGTCCATTAGATAAGGGATCATATATTCCTCCATTCTAGATATCATATAGACTGAGACATGGATTATAATCATTCTCTCTGTCCATTTGTTGTTTCCCGATTTTCGATTTATGATGACTGACTGATTGAACAAATCAAATCAGTCCTGGCTTGGCCAAGCACTCACATGTGTCATCGCTAAATCATCGAGGGGCCCACAGATATCGCTTTTATCCCGAAGGTAAAAGGAATGGATAAACTTCGACTCATATGGCTTGTTCTACTACTTGTTGAATCATACACAAAGGCACGTTTTATAACATCGAGTTACCAAATGCGTTTTCGTGCAATCAATGTATAACCAACTCATAGTAACAACTCACATCTCTAGGTTTGAAGAATATAAGATATTATTGTCTCATGATCACTCGTGATAAAATCCATGAAGTGATTCAAATGAGCGCGGGTTGAATCCAATACTCAGAACTTATGAGCACTCATGAGTGTTGTAGCACCACTTTGTCCACCAACTTGGACCTCTACAAACCAACCCATGACAGTCTTGATTCATATCTACTTCCAACATATGACCGACTGTGGATGGTTTGAATAACTTAATCATTCAGGAAGAGCGACTTAGTTATTCTGGAAGTCAAAACATGCAAAGTGAAACACAAGAATAAATGAATCAAATATGGTATCAAACCCTATGAATATAAATAAACACTTTTATTTATCACCATACTGATTACTCATTATTCATTGTTTCGGTTTTATCAACTTTATACTTGAATTAAAAACACTAGTTGTCCCATGCTCCAAGCATGTACACTATGTTTTTCTTAAACAATAGCTTTGCCATACACCAAGTATGCACTCTATGTTTGTCTATGATCCTTACTTTGTGAAATAAACCAATTGAACATAATTTCAATGATTCTAATTTCACACTCCCAAATCCTTATCGAAAAATGTGAGAATTTCAAATTCCTATCATTTATCGAAATCTGTTTAGATTTTAAACTTGTATGCACTGACCCTCCTGTAATGAATATGTACAAAGTCACAAAGACTTGTCAACAGTCATTATAAGGTATTCCAATGGAGATCAACTCCATAGAAACTAAGTCTCATATTCAAAGTACATTGCTTTGGACATGCTTCTTGCATTAAGTTTTCTAATCTTACACAGATAACTTCCACCTATGGAGACAACTCCATATTCTCATTTTGACTATCACTTCTGAATAAGAGATGCCCCTTTTCAGAATATGTCAATATGGTCCTTCCAAAATTAGCACTATACTTCCAACTGTCCCTGAGCAACCAATCTTTGGTAAACCTCAGATTGTCCTCGAAAATTGCTTAATCATTTTAGTCATATCCAATTCTAGACCTTTTCCCTGCTTAATGCCTCTGGGCATTTGGAAAAATTTAGAAATGACAAATATTATAGAACATGCAATCGATCCTCTACCCAAAGCAAATGGTACACGATTCATGATGTCTCACATAAAGACATGATTCTAGACCAATCTTTTGCTACAATATTTTTATTTGCCATGTTTTCAAAATTTGACTATGAAGAGGGATGCCGTAATCATAATTGAATTTTGAGAACGCAATATATAGAATTTCCTTAAGTTGAACCAATCCAACATGAAATTCATATATATATATATATATATATATATTATTGACTAAAGATGATTAAGGTCTCAATCTAAGCCTTTAGAACTGAAATGAAGTATATCCTCTCCCTTAATTATAGCAAAACAACTTTTTCAATTCCTGCAGCCTCACGAATTGAAACTTTTGTTTTCTATAATTAACATTGCTAACTTGCAACACTAACAATAATTATCATGCTCCCACTAACATGATGATTATTAGCATAACACTTATGCTCCCACTAGCTTTGACATGTACTCAGAAATCAGCTGGACTTCTAGAAATCAATACTTTATTGACTTTCTTACCAAAGTTCAGATTTCTGATATGAGATGCTTTGATAAAACTTTATCAAAATCATACACCTTTCCTTAGATAGCATGCATGTGTGTCTAAACAATTTCAGAACTATGAAAATGGATGTCGTAATCATAGTCTCAATTGTTTAGACCTTTTGCCATCTGCTTCAAATCTACTTGGTGGAAGTGTTTCCTCACCATCATTTTCATGAATCGGAGAGAAACCTTATGACCCTTAGATTTTATGGTGTATGTGTTCTTATCCATGTGAATCATCAAAACCATAGTCACAAGACAAGGATAATGGCAAATCCAAACTCATATGGACTGAACTTATGCAATCTTAACTTCTTGCCACCTGGCAGTACAGGGCCTACCATTGCTTCCAAGTTGTTATGCAACCAATTGAGAACTTTCAGAACTCCTATGCAAAGCCAACTTTAACTGGAATGGGCACAGAATATGTCAACACGATAGGTTATAAATCTCAAGTCGTGTGCTAGTGAAGAACCTCATGTTTTATTCTTGATTAGTTCTTGAAATTCTTTTTAGGATCTTTAAGACTCCCACTATCCTCTTGACATATAAGACTATCTTGCCAAATATTCAAGAGATAGTGCAGATTCTTTATCAAGACAAACACTTCACACAATTGGCCTTAGTTGGTCTTTGTTTTATCCAAAACATCACAACTTACCAATTTCAAATGTACAAGAGTAGGACACTTTTACTCTTACATTTGACAAGTGTTTTAAACCTTTCTTTAAGATATGTCACTCAAGTTACAATCTTGGAGTATGACTCTAAGAATTGTTTTGGAACGAAGTATGACTCATCTTCCTGATCTAACCATTTCAACAATTCATGACTCCTCTTCTTAGTAATAAGAATGCACTAAGATGACCTTTAGAGGACGAATTGTGATATGATTTCTAAATCATTAAGATGATCACAATCATGATACTAAAGTACTCTCCCATCTTTTCAGATTTGAGAAACTTTTCTCTTTCTGCCTAATTTGATTCTTCCCATTCGTTCTGCCATACATTGAGACTTTTCCAATGTTTCAGAATTATACTTAAACTTGTAAGTATAACCATATTTACTAAACTTTAGTAAATCAAATAGTCTTAACGAGCTTTGTGGTGGACATGACCAGTGCACAAGAATGTGTACTCGATCCCTTTAGTCCTTCACTTGACTCACACATCCATGTGAACAAGTAATTAGTCTTGATTTTCCCATGCTTGAAAGTTCTCATTCATCATACTATTCAACTTGCATGATTCCAAGTTTCGGTCCAATTGAAACTTGGGTGATGAGGAACTTTCCTGATTTGGTAAATTTAGACACTACCACAAATGAAAGAATCAAATCCATATTCCAATATTGCTGTCAGTGGAATCATATAAGCAACAATTTTCCACAAATGCCATTGTAAGGATACTTCGAATAAATAAAATTAAACAATTTTCTTTTATTTTTAAAACTTTGCAGAAAAACTTATCCTTACAATCCACATGTAAAATTGTTGTTATCTATTCCTTAACAATATATCATAACTTCTTAAGCAACTGCTCAAAATTCTGATGCGATCGAAATCCACCTTCGCGATCAGAATCAGCATATATTTCCTTTAAGATTTCTCTCTATTCTTTGATTCTTAAAACATCAACATGTGACCCAGTCACATCATGTAATGAGGATCTCAGAATAGAACTTAACAGAGTTAGATAATGGGCTCTACCTGATGTGGAGTCAAACTTATTGACTTTAACATCCTTAGGTAAATTTGGTAGCTTTGCAATCAACGCCCCTTCCTTTGGCAAAATAAACATATGGACCCTTTGGTAATGGGACTATCTCAGACTTAGCCTTTCTCTTTACCATTTGGTCAACCGGGTTGACTATGGCCAATCCCTTTCCATTGGGAAGAGAATGCTTTTTTTGGATTTCCAGTGTCACCATTGTCACTGTCCATAAAGTTTTTGGGAAGTTGATCTTCTAATCAAATTTGCTTTACTATCGTTCCAAATCATTGCTGATTCAGCACCACCAAGCAAATAGATATGATCATTAAGGTTCATGTCATAGTCTGTTTCATAGTAGTCCCAAAGGAACTCACTATGTGACTTAGAAAGTGATTGAACATCCAACTTTCTCAAGACTTTGACACCCAACTCTCCCGGCTTGTCAATATGTGACTTCATCTCTAAGATGTGATCACACATAGACCTTGCTTGCCATTAGGGCTTGAGTGACCTTGAACTTGTGGGTTAGGGAGAATAATTAGAGGAGGTGGAGGAAGAGAAGTATGACTTCCATGAGCCAAACTCGGGAAGTCATATTCATTAGGAAAGCTTGGTTTGGGAAGATCATTGTTGTCTAAACCAGACATCAACAATAGGAGAAATTCACGTAAAGTTGTTTTAAGTCCTTAATATAACACCCAATATGATATATTAAGGCTAGGACCCAACAAACTATTTTATAACTTGGAAGAGGGATGTCGTAATCCAAGCTATAAAATATTTGAAGGTAGGTGAATGACAATTCACCAATTTCCACCAAGATAAACGAAATGTATTATTAGGTTTTAATTGGTTTTGAAACTCCTAGATTATTTTGAGATTCATTGAACTTTTCAATGGCATGTTTCAATCTCGAGTGTGCCCTTCAGGTTTTGTGACTGGGATGCCGAGGATCACAAAACAAGGTGTGAAGTAACCATGCAAATATACTTGGTACCCTTAATATTTACCCCTCAATCGATGTGTCGGTTAACCACACACGCTCCAACGATACTATGATAAACATTAAGTTACCCTTTGCCTACCTTGTTAAGTCCAGGTTAGTGTGCCGGTTAACCACACACGCTCCACTAGCAGCTTAAACAAAGTGCAAAGTGTAATTTCATGGATTAGCACCTTATTCACATTTTCCTAAGTAACTAAGATTGGAAATTTATAAGTGTTTAGTTACTTAGTATTTATCATTATACTTATAATGAAGGGAGAATTATAGTCCTTGTCCTACCTGTTCGGCTAACGACCCTCCACCGGTCAAGGAAGCGGTGAGTGAGAGTGGACACCCATTAAACTACCATTTTATTGGCAGTAACCTTATACCCCCCTTATAGACCGGCTTCGTGAATGAGGCCTACTAATGGTAAGACGACTTGCTCTTATACATATAATATATTAAACTTTTAATATTATAATAGTATAAGGGTGTATTTTAGACATTTAAAATACTTGGTGGTTTAATCTATTAATTAAACTAGACTTTTAATTTAATTAAACTCAAACCATATATTTATGGATTAATAATACTCTTTTAATTAAACGCTTTAATTAACTATTAATAAAGTCCATAAGAGTTAATTTGAACTATTCAACAAAACATCATAATTCCAATTATTAAACTCAAAATTAAAACCATTTAAATAATTGTTTAAGTTATGAACCCAAGAGTTTTAGAATTCAATTCTTTTTTTTCATAAAAAACTTTTCTCAAATTCCAAAACTTGAAGGCAAGTTTTGTAATTCTTGAAAACCTTTGGATTCCATAACTTATGGAATTAATGGTGTTTTATGATGAAACTTTCCATGTTCCATAACTTAAGAACAAGTTATGAAATTCTTTAAACATTAAGACCAAGTTTTGTAACTCCATAAAAAACTTTGAATCAATTTTTTTTAAAACCTTTTCATATCCATAACTTATGGAGGTTTCAAAAAACTCTTTAGATCAAACTTTTAAAACTAATAAAATAATCATATCATTTTATCTTTTACTAAATTTGACTTAATTCAACTCATATCGTAAAGTGACTCAAATTTTTAAAAATAATTAGTTTTTCATAAAATCAAGTAATTATCTTAAAATATGACAAACTTCATGTTTTTTTCCTTTTTTTTTTCCTTCAACTTGAAAAAAAAATACATTTGCATCAAATATAATAGAAAACAACCTGTCTCTGATACCACTGTTGGGTTTTGAGCATTCTAACACACCTATGGTGTACATGCAACCCTAAATACCTTGGATCTATGTTTTCTCTATTATACATGCAAATATCAATTTTCCAAGGTATTGTTTAAACTAGCATAATATAAAGTACATGTAATATAAAATCTAGTAGAATTACATACCTCTTTGTTGGTGCTTGATTTCTTCAAGCTTTAAGAGCTTAGCCCCAATAGTGTGGAAGCCTCAAATGGAATCACAAATCACCAAAACACCTTGGAAGAACTTGAGAGAATATGTATGCACACTAAAATCGGCCCACTCTTATTTTCACACACTTGTGCCAATTTTGTGAGCCAAGGACCCCTTTATATATTATGGAGGATTAGGGTTACATCCATGTAAACCCTAATACCCATGACCTTTCATTTACATAGGATCCATGGGTTAAAAGCTCCATGGACCATCCATGAAAGCTTAGCCCAACCTAAATGAACTTGGCCCATTCCATATATATAAGAGTCCATATTTAATTAGTTCTTTTTGATCACTTAATTAATTCTAAATTAATTCTTGATCAATACTAATTAAATAATATGATTCCATATTAATATATTAGAACTTATAATATATTAATATAAATCATAAATATACTATTCTCAAAAGACTATCCATATAAATTGTGCCGGTGAAGTGCAACCCAAATGGACCATGCCGGGTCGGGTCAAGGACATACCAACTATAGTTATGGACTTAGACATTAATCCAACAATACCGTAGTAAGGTTGGATCTATTATTCGAAAGATTAATTAAGTTTTGTGGCATGTAATTGTATTCATGAAGTAGTTAGCTAATATTAGTAGGGGTTCTTCAGCAGCTAATGGTAGGGTGAGGTGGGAATTCTAGGAGAGTCTATGTGATTGGATTTGATGATAGCGGACATGAGTAGTTACTTAGAGGATCCAGAACAATTCTTGAGGAAAGTACGGATATGTGTGGAAGGTATTATTCGGCGTGTACTATTGAAAGAACAGGATTTGTACTCGAATCGAGGAAAATTTCGGGGATTCTAAGGAGCTGATAGGGGATATATTTTTCGGTTTGGCACCATGATTCTTTGCAATGTGTTTCTGTTTTTTTTTCAGTTTATCGGTTACGATTATTCAGGCTGAGGATGGGTTTGCTGATTGTTTGGGCCTTAGTGGCCATATCAGTTTGGGATTGAATGGTGCAGACCCAGGTGAGTTAGTTGAGTTAAGGTCTCGAGGGCCTTTCTCGAGGTAGTGTCATTTGAGGGCTCAAGAAGGAAGAAAATATAATGATCGTTCAAGAATTGCAGCAAGAGGCTGAGTGATTGGCAGATAGATTGGGATGTCACTATCTTTGATGGAGATTATGTCCTTCCATCTTTTCATGTTCGGAGGAAAGAAAGAGAGAAGACATGATATTCTTAGAGTTGTGATGTAGGCTCAGCATGGAGCTAGCTAGTTGCAGTTTTTGGCGGCAAGTATGGAAGTGTGGGAATACGTAAGAAGATTCTTGTGGTATGATTGCCTTGAGACTATATCAAGGGTATTTTCCTTTAAGTTTAGTTACGTCAGGTGCGAGTTGATTGTTTTAGGTGATCAAGGGACGTGAATTGGGAAGGACAACTTTTGTTGTCCCTGGTGTATCCTGGCTATGAGAATGATGCCTATTGAGTTTATGAATGATGATCTCCATGAAATGTTTGTTGGATATTTAGAGGCAAGGCGTATGACAGACCATTTGTTTCTAGATAAAGAATCGGTGTTGTGAATAGAATGAAAAAATTATTGCTTCTGCATCTTCTTGGTGTTAGGGACGGTTATGCTTGGAGAGTTTATGGGGTCTCTGTCGGAGATTCGTAATCTCTTTGAGGTTGGTTGGTACTTATGTGGAGAATCATCTTACGTTGTGATTTACATGCTGAGAATCAGGAATGGTATGCATCTGGTTGAATCGGTTTGAGTTTTGGCGTGTTTGCAATGTCAGTTAGTGGTAGGTTGAACCCTAATTAGGGGAGATTTGGGTATTCTAATTGGAGGATCATTGATCTGTTAGAGTTTATGGTTTCAGAAGAATGAGTCATATGTATATGTGGATCAGGTATGCGAGATTTTGGTTCAAGATTTGGTGAAAATGGGGTGTAGGGCAAGTTGCCATCAGATATATGTGCTCATGAATGTACGAGTTGTCTTCGCTACATGAAGCCGTTGGATAAGGAACTCCTTGTAGCTAGTGGTTCCTTCTGAGAATGCCAATGAATATAGCAAGACACATTTGGGTCGCTCTGGTTGAGAAATGGTTGTTGTGGGATTTATCAGCTTGTTGTATAGATTGTTATCTATAGTCTCGATTGGGCAGTTGTTGACCAGAAAATCAGCTGCATAGATGGATATGTTTAGTTCCGCATGGGTTTTGTTCAGTAGTGTATTGGATCATGGATTAGTTGTCAATGCATTCTTGATCATTGTTCATTTCGTTCATCGTCAATAACTAAGGTTCGTCGAAAGCTTCGACTGGTATATGTCACACCCCAAAACTGGAACATCGGAAACATTCTGGGGCGGAGGACGTCATGCGTAGTATCACAACAAATGTATCATAGCAAGTATAGTAAACACAACCAGACATTGAATACATATGTGAAAAAGGTTTACATTGTTTAATACATAGTTTTGTTCATATCAAAAGTAAAATTGAAAGGTGTGACTCTAACGCTTCGACTTCTCCGAACTCCTGGAAGTACCTGTCTACGAATTCCCTGAGAATACAAGCAGTTTTGAAAGAATGTCAGCATAAAGCTGGTGAGTTCATAAGCATTTAGTTTTGGTGGAAAAGTGTTGTTTGAATCCTTTTGGAAAGTGTTCCTTAAGAAAATCCTACATTTTCTTATGAAAAGCAGGTTTGAAAACCCGTTCCTTCCATGTCTTCCCGGTTCGTACTAATACGCACAATTCAGGGAGTCATGGAATGAATAGGAATATCCACTAGTAGAAAATAAATCATCAGTTTTAGAAATGCCAATGTTATTATGGGAAAATCCTATATTTTCCCTAAAAACAGTTTATCCATCCTAGAGGTAGAGATGCAAGTTTAGAGACCCATGATTACCATTAGTATATATATAAAGGTAGTTTTATTACTCAAAACAAAATAAAAGAAGAATAGAGTCCGTAAACCAAAGTTAGTTTATACTTATTTGCGAGTCGTATAACCATGCTTGATATGACCGAGAGACCTTTACAACGTTCTTCAGGCGTTAAGCTAAATGACATTTGTTCACCCCAGGCGTGCCCGCCTAACTGTAGCTAGCAGTTCAGGTGTGGGATTGTCAGTACCGAATAGATCTATTCACAAATCTCACGCTCTCCCTCCAGGAGACTCTGGTTATACTAAAAGGATTTATCACTGTACACCTAAGAGTACAGTATTGAAGTAGAGCCTGACAATTAAGTATAATCTACTTTACTAGTGAGAAACAGTATAAAACAATAATAGTACTTTATACTCCTGAGAAAATATATAACATAAACTAAATCTGCCATAGTTTATATATATATATATATATATTCATTTATGAAATCTGATTAGGTAGAAACTGCCTAGAGGGTTATCCCAAACTATACCCATTATAGTTTATTAGAGTTGTTATGGAAAATTCTTTCTAAAACCTTTCTGAAAGCTATGAAGTTAGATTTCCAAAATAACAGTTTCCCTTATGCTCAACATATTACAAAAGGGATAAAATATCCGAGTATGTTATTAAACGTGGAAATCGTTGGACTGTATTAATAAGTTTAAAACTTAATAAAATACTTTGAGTTTGGCTTGTATTCCCCCCCTGAAAACATTAAAAACACGGAAAAATGTAGGGGTATGAACTCACCTCGGGCGATTTGAATGAAGGATCGATACGGAATGCGGGATGTTCAAGTGAAGCCTTGAACACGATTTGATCCTAATTAACACGTAATGACACATAAAGGAGTCAAATGAAGGTATTTCACCACTAGATGTGATGAAGAACCACTCTAAGAACTTGGGACTACTCGCACTAAGTTTTAGGACCTTAAAGGATTGCATGAGGGAGGTGTATGGCCACCTTAAAGGTGTATACGGCCATGGCTGTGCGGCCCAATGGGTGTGCGGCCGTACACTCATGATGGAAGGTGCCTTTGAGGTGTTTTCAAGGCCCATACTTGCATCCATGAAGTGTTCTAGGTCCATACTTAGTTGTAGTACAAGTTAAGGGTCTTAGAAATGGGTTTGTGGCCCTATGGTGTGTGTGTGGTCGCACAAATGTGTGTGCTGCTGCACAAGGGAGTGTGCTACCACACACGGGAGTGTGCTGCTGCACAAAGGACTGTGTGGACATACACAGGAGTGTGCTACCACACACAAGAGTGTGCTGGCGCACACAGGAGTGTGCTGCCGCACACATGAGTGTGCTGCCGCACTCATGAGTGTGTGGTCGTACACCCATCAAGTTTTGTGTCCAAAAATGCCATTTCCAAGGTGTAGCAAGGCTATGGTCATGTCTAACTCGAATATAAAATCCAAACTCTCACTTTGGAGGGCCTTTTAGGAGTGTGAGGCCACTTATGTGGATGTGTGGCCGCACTCCTTCAAAGAGATGAAGAACATGACGGGACTTTGATGATTCAAGGCCTAGATCAAGAGGTTCATCAGGCACAACAAGCTAAGGGATGGATTACTTACGTTTTTGAGGCCTTGAGAGGGTTTGCGGTTGAAGAATCTTGAGAGAAAAGGAGTTGTGTGCTGCCAAGGTGTTAAAGGAATGAAAGGAAAGGGCTCTACCCTTTATATAGGGGTGGGTGTGTGGTCCTAGGGGGGTGTGTACGACCGTACACCCATGTGTGCGGCCGCACACTCCTCCAAAAGGGGTGTATGGTCCGGTTTTGGTACTATACGCCTTGCTGACTCATTCCTAACCTCAACCTTGACTGTACCCATGCTTAGAATACTTAAATGGACCCTTAAACAGTGCTAGAAGTTAACAGCGCAAGCTTAACATTGATTGAATTGGCTAGATGTACAATGAGAAAGTTTCGGGTTGTCACATCATCCCCCCGTTAGAGGGAATTTCGTCCCGAAATTCAAGAATAAAGATGTAACTCGCGGACTTGGAAATGATGGGGGTACCTCTGTTTCCTTGTATTCTTGTGTTCCTAAATGAATTCAAGTTCCCGGTTGGCATTCCATCATACCATCACTATAGGGATGTGACGTTACTTCGTTCGATTGAATTCCTGTTCCATGAATTTGAATGACCCCCCCCATGAAGCGTAGACTCTCGTCTAACTCGATATCATCGAGGGGAACCACAAGTGTCTTATCGGGCAGACACTTATTTAGATTTGACACGTGGGAGGCGGGATGAACGCTGCTAAGCGCTGGAGTTTGTACGCTACGGGACCGATCTTAGCAAGGATCTTGGATGGTCCAACGTATCCTAGCTGTCAACGCCTTCCGAAGCGTATCAGGCCTTTCCAGGGTGTGACATGCGAAAGACACGTCCACCAGTCTGGAATTCCAATGGTTTTTGACGCTCCTCAGTGTAGCCTTCTCGTACGATTTCTTCAGTCGTTTCTCGGATTATTTCAGAAATCGTGAGAGCGCTGTTGGGGACTTGACTTTTGACTAGTTGCGTGTCGCCCCCCCCCCCCCCCCTCAGCTTAGCACAGAGGGGATCTGTACTTACGGCCATAGAAGGCTTCGAACGGTGCAACCTTGAGACTGGGTAGGTCACCGTCGTTGCAAGAAAGTTCAATTAAGGATAGTTGAGTGTCCCACGACGCATCTTCAATTGTCTGGATTGTTCTCTTTTTTCATCCATTTCTTGGTGGATGATACTCTTCGCTTGAATACTTTCGAGTTCCGAAGAGAAATGAATTTTTCGAAGTTCGCATCTGGTTTGTCGTTACGAGCGACGGGAGTTTCGCGATCGAACGATTTAAGACAAAAGGGTTTAATATGACATAGACTTAGTCGGATTAAACAGGATGGCACCATAGAATTGCGCGTTAATTTTGTTCGGGAGGATCGTTTTGCTAGCACATTGGTGTCCCTAGATGAACGTCTCTGGTGTTTTCTGTGTTTGACTTGAACTTGGTGGGTACTACTAATACGAGGGTCCCGATGTTCTAAAATTATGAACTCTCGATGGAATCGTTCTCACTAGATTTTCCTATGATTGCTTGGCGTATACAAGTCATGTATAAACACAACTGACTCCAATGTATACACTAGGCTATCATAATTTACCCATTAGGGCATCAACTTTTAAAAGTAAGTTGTGATTTAATTTGGATGGGAAAGAAATCACGATTATGAATAATTATTGAGGTTTTTGAAAATGTACCCAGAACACTGTAGGGTTCTTTGATGCTTCCCATATTCTGAGGTCAGACTCCTCCGGTCTCCTCATCGTTCTTCTCTGTTGGGCAGTCTCTTTTGAAATGTCCCATTTCGCCACATGCACAACACACTTGAATTATGCTAGCATCGGTAGTGGAAGTAATGTGTTGAGTCGGGGTCTTCGCGAAGCGAGCTTCCTTGCCATCCTTAGCCCTTAGACAATTTCTTTTGAAATGTCCTACACTACCACAGAGGTAACAGGTTGGACTAGCCCCAACATTGGCATTCAGAGTGACGAACTCAACTAGGGTCCTACATCTGCTGGAGGTGTGCCCCTTCCTGTTGCATCTGGTGCAATGCAGCACTCGACAGACTCCATGATGATAGTAGTGCATTTGCTGCAGTGCGAGAGGTTTCCGAAGTAAGATGCGGTTGGGGTTGGAACAACGGGGTTGACTGGGGTATTGACTGTCCCAATTCGTTTCCTTTCAGTAGGTCCTTGGGTTGAACAACTTCCTTCGAACTTTCGTTTCAGGACGTTAGGTCGGAGATCAGGTGTGTCCTTTCTAGTAGGCACTTGTTGTTGAGATTGGTTATCACCAAGGTTTGGATTTCCATTCACACTTCCACCCGCATTTGTGTTGTTGGCGTTAACAACAGCTAGGGCGGCTACTACGGCTGCTGTGACAATAGCTTGGAATGTAGCTGAGTTCATCTGGAGGATCGGTGTCTTACCGGAGGTTGGTTACGTTTCTTCGGAGGCATGATCTGCTATATGTCCAGAAAAGAAGTTTGTGAGCAACAATGGTTGCCTCTGGATATATCGTAAATGTTTATCTATACATTGGGATTTTTCCCGTTTTGCTATCTGACTCTCATTGATTCGACCCACATCCCCATGATGTGGTCTTAGTAAGAATAGAAAAGATTTGAGCACAACAAAGTTCGCATGTAATAAGTTTAAGAACTCCTGGTTGCTCAGCTCATCGGGCTGGCTGAGTAACTCTCCTATTTCTTCGGCTCCAGATGAGATGGAGGGTCAGCTATAAGAATAGCTCCGAGAATCAAGTCGATACAAGATTCAACTTGATGCTCGGGAGGAATCCCTGGAATGTCTTTGGGGAAGACATCGGGAAAGTTGCAGACTTCGGAGATGCTCTCGAGGTCCTTAACTTCTTGCGTCTCATTGACAACATGATCCAGGAATGCATAGCATTCCTTCCGCAGATGCTCCTAGGCTTGACGCAGGAAATGATACGAAGGTTCGAAAAATCTTATCACTGAGACCAGTGAGGATTTCGTTGAAGGGAAGGTTGAGACGAATCGCTTTCTCGAAGCAAAGGATATCAGCACGATTTGAGGCTTAGCCATTCCGTGCCGATTAGTATATCGAAGCTTTTATGGAAACTGATATGAAATTGATGGGGAAAAGGAATAATCGTCTAAGTACATCTTATGATTCATGTTTTGAGGACAAAACAATGATAGGACCTTGATAAAGTTGCTTACTTTGGATGCTACCGATCTAAGGTATACTTTTGACAATGTTAATCTTTTAACCGAAATATGACTATTGCCATCATAACTGAAGCTGAGATTACATATTTCGGAACTCCTGACCTAGAAATAGGTCTAAGTCATTCTAACTGGAAAGAATCTAGGCAACATGAAAGACAGAGATGTTTACGGAAAAGAGCTACTCAGAACATAGATATGAAAGTTATTCCTTAGGCCAAAAAGGAAGGATGAGTGGAGTATTCTCCTATCGGTGACGGGCAGTCCTCGGACGGATCCTTATGTTAGCCAGCTGGCGCTCCATGTCAAGCAGGCGACTCTCGTATATTGTCTGGCATGCTCGGAGCTCTATGACCTCAGCTCGAGTGGTAGCTAGTTCTTGTTGTAGAGCTTCATTGTCCCTCATAGTTCTCCCATAAGCAACTTCGAGATTGCGAATGAAGTTTGTGTTGGCATTTGAGTCTGCTCCATAGTTCGTTGAAGGGTTGCCACACCTAGCTCCACATTGCGAGCCACTCGGCGTATCAGGATTGGAAGGGCCCTGTCTGCAGGACCTCCTTCATCCAGATTGTAGAAGTTACGGTTACCGTTGTATGGGAGGGGTTGGCCTTGCTCGTAGCTCCACCTATTCAAACTCCCAACCCAAATAGGCGTTGGACCTTGGAACTCAACTCGAGGGTTATGATTTGGCATTGAGGCCACTTGAGGTAGGTTCTCGACTTCGGGTTCCGAGTCAGTCTCTTCAGGAAATGGTTCGGCAAAGACATCGTCTAAAGGGATTTCATGGTTTCCTTCTGGCTCTGGCTCGATCCATCCATCATCTCCTTGGTTGGGAAAGTACTGGTCGCCAGGGAGGTGGAATCCAGCCATGCTATCTACGCGGGGTGATGGTAAAAGGATAGTTAATAGGCATCAAATCTAATAATACTTCCAACGTATTATAGCTACAGGGTTGATTCTTGAAGATTGGATTCTTGGGTAAGTTTCTGGCTTGGTCGTTATAGCATCCTAAAATACTCCTATAGTATTTTAATCCTTATGTTCGGTTCTAGAAATCTTCTGATATCTAGGTAAGTTTTTAGGCTTGCTGCAACACCACAGTCAGTCCCAAGCACATGTTGGTCATGTCTCGATTGAATATAGTTGATCAAACTATATTCACCCTAGACATGATTACATAACTGCCCAGGTTTAACCGCGATATCCAACATCCAAATACTTTTGTTTTGTTCTACTTACGACACAGATTCCAGTACCTAGGTATACTTGTATACTTTTTATAAATATACTTATATTTTCGAAAGTATACTTTTAGTTTAGAGCACTTATGCCCCTTAGTATTTATAGCTGTATACCTTGTAAGGTTCAGTATACTTAGTTCGCTATAAACAAGGGCTCTGATACCAATATGTCACACCCCAAAACCAGAACGGCGGAAACGTTATGCGGCGGAGGACGTCATGCGTAGTATCACAACAATTGTATCATAGCAAGCATAGTAAACACAACCAGACATTGAATACATATGTGAAAAAGGTTTACATTGTTTAATACATAGTTTTGTTCATATCAAAAGTAAAATTGAAAGGTGCGACTCTAACGCTTCGACTTCTCCGAACTCCTGGAAGTACCTGTCTACTAATTCCCTGAGAATACAAGCAGTTTTGAAAGAATATCAACATAAAGCTGGTGAGTTCATAAGCATTTAGTTTTGGTGGAAAAGTGTTCTTTGAATCCTTTTGGAAAGTGTTCCTCAAGAAAATCCTATATTTTCTTATGAAAAGCAGGTTTGTAAACCCGTTCCTTCCATGTCTTCCCGGTTCGTACTAATACGCACAATTCAGGGAGTCATGGAATGAATACGAATATCCACTAGTAGAAAATAAATCATCAGTTTTAGAAATGCCAATATTATTCTGGGAATATCCTATATTTTCCCTAAAAACAGTTTATCCATCCTAGAGGTAGAGATGCAAGTTTAGAGACCCATGATTACCATTAGTATATATATAAAGGTAGTTTTATTACTCAAAACAAAATAAAAGAAGAATAGAGTCCGTAAACCAAAGTTAGTTTATACTTATTTGCGAGTCGTATAACCATGCTTGATATGACCGAGAGACCTTTACAATGTTCTTCAGGCGTTAAGCTAAATGACATTTGTTCACCCCAAGCGTGCCCGCCTAACTGTAGCTAGCAGTTCAGGTGTGGGATTGTCAGTCCCGAATAGATCTACTCACAAATCTCACGCTCTCCCTCCAGGAGACTCTGGTTATACTAAAATGATTTATCACTGTACACCTAAGAGTACAGTATTGAAGTAGAGCCTCACAATTTTGTATAATCTAGTTTACTAGCGAGAAACAGTATAAAACAATAATAGTACTTTATACTCCTAAGAAAATATATAACATAAACTAAATCTGCCATAGTTTATATATATTCATTTATGAAATCTGATTAGGTAGAAACTACCTAGAGGGTTATCCCAAACTATACCCATTATAGTTTATTAGAGTTGTTATGGAAAATGCTTTGTAAAACCTTTCTGAAAGCTATGAAGTTAGATTTCCAAAATAACAGTTTCCCTTATGCTCAATATATTACAAAAGGGATAAAATATCCGAGTATGTTATTAAACGTGGAAATCGTTGGACTGTATTAATAAGTTTAAAACATAATAAAATACTTTGAGTTTGGCTTGTATTCCCCCCCTGAAAACATTAAAAACACGGAAAACGGGTATGAACTCACCTTGGGCGATTTGAATGAAGGATCGATACGGAATGCGGGATGTTCAAGTGAAGCCTTGAACACGATTTGATCCTAATTAACACATGATGACACATAAAGGAGTCAAATGAAGGTATTTCACCACTAGATGTGATGAAGAACCACTCTAAGAACTTAGGACTACTCGCACTAAGTGTTAGGACCTTAAAGGATAGCATGAGGGAGGTGTATGGCCACCTTAAAGGTGTGTACGGCCATAGCTGTGCGGCCCAATGGGTGTGCGGCCGTACACTCATGATGGAAGGTGCCTTTGAGGTGTTTTCAAGGTCCATACTTGCATCCATGAAGTGTTCTAGGTCCATACTTAGTTGTAGTACAAGTTAAGGGTCTTAGAAATGGGTTTGTGGTCCTGTGGTGTGTGTGTGGTCGCACAAATGTGTGTGCTGCTGCACAAGGGAGTGTGTGGTCGTACACCCATCAAGTTTTGTGTCCAAAAATGCCATTTCCAAGGTGTAGCAAGGCTATGATCATGTCTAACTTGAAGATGAAATCCAAACTCTCACTTTGGAGGGTCTTTTAGGAGTGTGAGGCCACTTATGTGGGTGTGTGGCCACACTCCTTCAAAGAGATTAAGAACATGATGGGACTTTGATGATTCAAGGCCTAGATTAAGAGGTTCTTCAAGCACAACAAGCTAAGGGATGGATTACTCACGTTTTTGAGGCCTTGAGAGGGTTTGCGGTTGAAGAATCTTGAGAGAAAAGGAGTTGTGTGCTACCAAGGTGTTAAAGGATTGAAAGGAAAGGGGTATACCCTTTATATAGGGGTGGGTGTGTGGTCCTGGGGGGGTGTACGACCGTACACCCATGTGTGCTGTTGCACACTCCTCCAAAAGGGGTGTATGGTCCGGTTTTGCTACTATACGCCTTGCTGACTCATTCCTAACCTCAACCTTGACTGTACCCATGCTTAGAATACTTAAATGGACCCTTAAACAGTGCTAGAAGTTAACAGCGCAAGCTTAACATTGATTGAATTGGCTAGATGTACAATGAGAAAGTTCCGGGTTGTCACAGTATAAGTGGAAGTCAATGGATCTGTCAACCTATCATCAAAATCTGTACATTATACCTTTTGGTTTCTAGGTATGGGTACCCTCAAATGTTGGTTTTGGAAGTATTATTCATAGAAAGATCGGGTTTGGCAGCTGTTGTCACAACTAGCATTTTTGGCTAGGAAATTATGTATTCATGTAATGAACTCCAGTGTAACTTGTAACCTAAGTTGAAGTTTTGTGCAAATGTTCATTCCAAAAACAACTAGTTGAATCGGAACTCACTCGTGAAGTCCAAAACCTAATTCAATACATCTCATATACTCAACTGTGGGTTTGAAACCCTAATTTCCTAGTTCAAACCCTACTGGACTAAAATCATTTATTGGGCATAATGGGCCAATAAACTCACAACTTGGTTATTTGGGCACTAATTGGACCCACTTTCATGAAACTATAACCTTTTGGGCAATGTTGGTGATGAATCAAAGAATCGAGTAATGAATTAATCAGAGTATGAATTCAAGTATGAATGTGAGATTTGAACACAGAATGTAAATATGATCTGTTATGCTCTATTACGCTTTCGAATTCTTTACAGAGTAAAAGAGACAAGTCTGTAAAAGTTCTTATCTACCTCTAGTAAATAACCCTATATATAGGGAACTGAAAGCGTACAAAAAAATATACTAAGGCTTTGACACTATCGCTTCGAACATAAGCGCCTTAGTAAAATACATTAAAATATTCGAAGAGTACAAAACATACTTCGACTAATTACAATTATTCGACCCTTACAATCTCCCCCTTTGTAATAATAGTCGAAGTCTTCAATTTGTAAGAAGTGTGATGGAATACAGCAACACCCTTCGAATCTCTGTATACCATGAGATAATCTTTTTCAACTCTTTCTTATCTCCTTCGTTATTCTTATTGCAATGATTCATACGAACAATTAAGTTCGTATATTGAGAAGTTGAGTACCTTTCCACTTCACACGCTTGGAACAAAAACCGCTTTGACTTACCAGCTTTGTCTTTCCCTGCGAAGACAATTCCAAAAGGTTTCAGGCATATCTCACCATCAGCATATTTCTTTAAATCTGCCTGTGTCTTTGAATGAGCCATTGGAGCTGTTATTTCCATTCCTTTAGCCGTAGCTAACTCCACATCAGTAAGTGCCAAACACTCATAGTAATTTTCGATAAAATTTTTGATGTGAGCAACTCCAAGCTTGAATTCTTCTGGTTCTGTGTTTTGAAGGAATGAAAAGGATTTATCTTTCAAAAGTAATGCAACTTGTATAAGATCATACAAGTTCATTAATGGAAAATCTGCAACAGTGAATTCGTAAATTTTTCCATCTGCCCTGGCAACCACGTATTTAAAATTTTGGACTGTGTTTTCGAAAACCACATCCATTTTCATACTTATCACCTTCTTGATTTTGATTAAAGACCACACTTCTTCAGGGGCTTTACCAAGAACAGCATGAAAACGAATTTTCATGTGTGTACCTTCATCTTTCCCTTTAAAATTCCCTTCGGCCTTGAACTGAGGCATGATAAACATCATTTCGTTTATCGGGAAATCCAACTGGCTTGCATCAGTATTTGTGACCAAATAGCTTTGTTTTGGTTTCTTTTCAAACGAATACATGTGATTGAATGCAACCTTGGCCTCGATTGTTTCGTAGTTATAGTGTTTCGTTGGATCCCCTTTATTCATTCCCTTCGGATCATTAGCACGCTGAGCCATTATGCTTTGAACTATTCTGAGCTTTTCTATTTCGGCTTCAGCTTCAGCCTTCTTTTCTTCTTTCGACTTTTCGACAACAATCGATTTCCCTTTATCTTTCAATGCTGGATTGTCAATTGCCTCTTTTGGATTTGAACCACTCCCACTAGTCTCTGAAGATTTACCAATTACAATCCCTTTCGAAAAAGATTTTGTAATGGGTAATGTTGTTACAACTGTTGAAGTCACCATCTCAGCCGAAACTATTACTGGCTTTGTTGTTGGGATTTTTAAAGAAAAGACTTTTCCCACTACTTTCGCATCTTCTCCACTAGTCTTTGACTCACTAGTTTTCCTTTCTCCCCCTTGCACCCCTGTGAAAACAGGCGGGGCATTTGTGGTTGGAAGAAGACTTGATATGCGGAAGAGAGGGGCAAGTTGCTTGTTGAGAATGGCTTCAAATTGAATAAACTTCTGAGATAAAAATTCAGGAGTAATCAATTGAGAAGAAACTGGCTTATCAGAAATCTCTTTTAATTCCTTGAGCAACTTAAGCACTTCTTCAAAGCTTGCACCTTCAGATGTTGAAAGTTGAGTAATTTGAGGACTCAAATTTTCATACAACTTAACAAATTGAGTGACTGGGTCACAAATGATATCAACCTTTTGATGCAATGACGCATAGTCATGTTGAACAGTTGCTATTTCTCTTTTCATATCTTCACGAAGTTCGTGAATTTGCAAGTTGACATCCTCTCTAACTTTCTTCACATCTTGAATAAACAGAACATGTCTTTCCTTGGCAACATTCTTCAACTCTCTCAGGTCACCAGTAAACTTCGAACTCTGAGAATTAATCCGAATTTCATTGTTTTGATCATTATGATCAATCTTCTCCAAGAGTCGAGATTCATAATCTTTAAGCATCCCCGATACTTTACTTATGATTCTGGATTCAAACACCTTTAGCAACGAATCAACTTCAACACTTGAAACAGATGAACCAACCCCTAGATCTGCTTGAGATTGAATGACAGAATTCAACTTTTGATTTAAAATCTTAAACTGCTTCATGGTCATCAACATGTGATCGAGGAACTGTTCTTCGTCTTCATGAAATTCCAATTCATCAAACATTCCTCCAAACCCCTCATTATCAGTCTCTGTCTCCATAAAAACAGTTTCTTGATTAGGTGAAGTTGGCTTGGGTGGCTCAGTAGATTGTGAAGAAAAAATAGAATTAAAAGGTTGATTGATAATGTGTTCGAATGTAGGTGAATCTGTGGTTGAAGTAATGGGAATAGTGGATGTAGATGGACCTGTAGCTGTATTTTTCGAACCTCCTTCACCCATAGCGACATTTGCATCCGTATCAGATAAGTGTGCAGGGGTGCCTGAAGTTCGAACCTCCTCAGGAACTGATTTGGCAATCGAATCTTCGGGTGGTTTGACAACAGTCTGCTCAGAAGCTTCAGGAATTCTTTCTTCATCATCTTCAGTGGACTCAGTAGAAATGACCAGCCTTCTTGTCTTCTTCTTCTTCTTCTTTGATAAACGTTTTGCCATATCCTCAGCTTGTCTTTTCTTGGACATCGGAGATACAGGTGCTGGCACTTCTCGAATTAACATACCTTGATGAGTGATTTGAGGTTTTCGAACCACTTTGTGTGTAGGAGACTTGCTTTTGTGGGTTGACTTCATTTTTATTCTTCGAAACATTCCAGTCTTCGAAGGAATGATAACATTCTCGTGTGTTTCTGCAATAATGGGCTCAATTACTTGGGTCTCAGCAACAGATACTTCAACAGTTGCAGGCTTTTTCTTTGGAGATTTCGAAGATTTCGAATCCTTGATTTGCTTTTTTGAAGAAGCAGGTTCAGATTTCTTTGATCGTTTAGACTTCTTTTCTTCCCTCGGCAACAAAATCCCAGTCTGAACAGAAGAATCAATTGTTTGCAAATAGGCTACCAAAACTGAATTCGTAGGATCAACTCTTTTGAGCATCGCATCTGGAATACGAGCCACAGTTGGAAAATCATCGGCACTATCTACAACTTCCTTCAGATAATGATATGATTGAAAAACAACTTTTTCTTCTTCATTTGGTACCAAAATCCCTTCCTTATTATAAAAATATTGCAAAATAAGGCTCCAATATCGTGCACACGAAATACCATGAATTGCATTCGTATGTTCTACACCCTTTTGGAATTCCTTCCATAATTGTGTAGAGTAGTCCACTTGAAGATCATAATATATGCCAACAACCATGGCATAAACCTCCATTCTTCCTTTATCTAGACCAACTCTTCTTCCAGTTAAACAGCGTAGAAAAATACCAAATAAGAAATTCCATAGTCGTGGAAGACCAGATTTCTTAAAGTCACTAATCTTTGACAATGGGGGCTGATATCCCATCTCATTAAACATGTGGACTATTTGAGGGAATGTGAAATCAACATATGGAGGCGAATTCGGAATAGCAAGAATTTGACAGAAGAGTTTCTTGGATAACCTGACCTTTTTGTCGTTTACTAGATGAAAAGTAATCGTATCAGATGCTTTGTTGTAAGTTGCAGTTGATCCTGCTTGAGAAAGCCATGACATTGGAACTGAGAAAGAATTGAACATCGCCGTTGATAAAATAGAGTTCTTCAAGGCAACAATGAGCATCTTCAATTCTTCCGGGTATTGAGAAACTTCACCCTCCACGTAATAGTTAGTTGCTTGAATCATCATTAATGGAACGGAAGAAACATCTTTAGTGGAAGGATCAACGTGAACAGAAGTCGCCATTGTTAGGGTTTGAGAATTTTGAAGAACAGAGAATTTGGGAATTTTTTGCTTTTAGAATGCGTAAACTGATAATGAACCCTTGAATCCCCTTTTATATGTAACCCTGAAGTTTGAATTTGAAGCGGGATGTGTATTTAATGATAACCTACGTGGCACCTTGAAAGTCGGACCATTACTGCGTAAAAGTAGCCATGCGTCAAAAAGTAGTTGTCACATCACCTTGAAAAACGGACATAATACCATACATCATTTATAAACAGCCTGTCTTGTAATCCCCAAGAAAAGTGTAACCGTCAGAACCCTTCGAATGGAAGCAAGGCTCTTTCACTTTTGGGATGAAAAGCGAAGTCATACGCCAGAAGTTCGAAATCATCAGCCTGAGTTGGTATTACTCAGAACCTCAAGGATTTCGTGAGTGCTGTGTTCCAAAGAATAGAGACGTGAAACAAATATAAGAAAAATATGGGATATTGTGATGTCAAACCATTGACACAAAAGCAAATTAAATCCCGGGCAAAGATTACTTCATTAATCATTAAGAGAAATGATCAATAGCTTGTGTGGGTTCCCGTGAATTACAATCGAATACTTGTTGATAAGTATCGAAGGGCTTCTTTTATAATGTTTCGTGGGTAGTTTAAAAAAATTTCGTTACATGTCATCCTAAACATAAGGTGAGAAATTGTAACAGAAATTACTTGTTTGACCAGTGTAGTCAGTGACAAGTTTGCTTTGAAAAATTTTGATATGACTAGGATATTCGAATGAAACTCACACGGAAATCATATTCAAGAAAAAAATTTATATTCTGGATCTTGTTGGGTAACAAACATCGTGGGTTTCGAATGTTTGATCAAGACTACTCATTCGAAATGAATATGATTTGGAGTTTCGAATTTTGGTACAGAAACAAAAGTTTCGTGAAAATCTGGAACTGAGTTCCCCGTCAATTCCTTAAAAGTTAATGATAATTGGGTTTCACTTTCATCACGGTCTCATGATGTCAGATCATAAACACAGAGTTTTGATATATCTAAGTCTCGATAGGTTTGATCAGAGACCTCTCGGACATATGTCTTCGTGTGTGATCGTGAAAGAATTTTATGGATGAAAAAGATTGATGTAAGACACGAAAAGTACCTCTGTTATGTTTGGACCAAACAGTAAACTCTTAACTCATTTGGAGAAGAGTAAGGTAGCTCAGAGACTAATGTGAATATAAGCCTGATTGGGAAGAAATCTTCGTATGAATAATTTCATTAAGGCTTTCGTACACACACATTGAGTCATGGAGGCTTTGGTCAACATGCAGCAGCATGCTTCCAGGGACAACCTAACTAGTGCGAATGATGAAAAATTTATCAATTCATACGAAAAATGTACCTTACCCTAGTACTGCAAAGATAATCCCTTTTTGTATCGTCATGATAATCTGCAACAAAATACTAAAAAGAAGTAAGAATTAAAATATTTTTGTTGTTTTGAATTTTTCGAAAATAAAGACAAAATAAACTAAAATCTTTTTGTATTTTTGGAAATTTTCGAAAATTAAATGACAAAACAAAAGAAAATCTTTTTAGATTTTTGAAATTTTCGAAAAGTAAATGATAAAAATAAAAGAAAATCTTTTTGGATTTTTGATTTTTCGAAAATAAAGACAAAACAAACGAAAATCTTTTTGTATTTTGGAAATTTTCGAAAATTAAATGAAAAAACAAAAGAAAATCTTTTTGGATTTTTGAATTTTCGAAAATGAAATGACAAAACTAAAGAAACTCTTTTTGGATTTTTGAATTTTTCGAAAATTAAAAAAAATATATTGTACTTGTTGCAAACACACGAAATTTTGTCATTCCTTTATTGTTGAAAAATGTACGAATTCGAAGGGGTCGAAGCGTTGACTATGAACAGTAACCTCAGAATCAACCCTTAAAAGAAGTGATAAATGTGCGAATTCGAAGGGGTCGAAGCATTGACTATGAACAGTAACCGCTGAATGCTGAATGACTTTGCTTTATCTTTTATTCAGTGCCTCTGATTCATTCCTTGTCAACCATCATTCTCCTTTTTCGCATGGAACATAATTTCCATCGATCATTCCAAGCCCTTCTATTATTCTCACAAGGGATTTTTCATCTAAAGGTTTCGTGAATATATCAGCTAACTGATCAGTTGTTTTCACGAAATGTACTTCAATATTTCCATCCTCCACGTGATCTTTAATGAAATGATAACGAAGAGCTATATGTTTAGTCTTCGAATGCTGCACAGGATTATGACAAATTCGTATTGCACTTTGAGAATCACAATATAATGGAATCTTTTTCATATTTATTGCATAATCATGCAATTGACTTTGGATCCATATATTTGCGAAGTGCAAGCAGCAGCAGCCACATATTCTGCTTCAGCTGTTGAAATTGATACGCATGTTTGCTTTTTCGACTGCCAGCTCACCAATTTGCCATCAAGAAATTGACATCCACCACTTGTGCTTTTTCGATCAAGATTACAACCACCCAAGTCAACATCCGAATATGCTTGTACAAAGAACCCAGTGTTCGAAGGATACCACAATCCTAACGAAATTGTTCCTTTAAGATAACGAAATATATTCTTCACCGCAGTGAGATGTGGTTCTCGTGGATTAGACTGATACCTTGCACAATTACACACAGAAAACATGATATCAGGTCTACTAGCTGTGAGATAAAGTAATGAACCAATCATGCTTCTATATAAAGTTATGTCAACAGCAGGTTTATCTAACGACGGTGTTAGCTTGATGCCCGTTGCCATTGGAACTCGTAACTTCGTGCTATTCGTCAGTCCAAACTTTTCCAGCAGATTCTTCGTATATTTTTCTTGATTGATAAAAATTCCTTCTCTGTTTTGACGAATATTCAAACCAAGAAAATTATTGATTTTTCCCATCATGCTCATTTCGAACTTACTCTTCATCAAATCTTCGAATTCTCTAGACAAAGCAGGGTCAGTTGAGCCAAAAATAATATCATCAACATAAATTTGAACAAGCATTAGATGATTCCCCACTTTCTATCGAAATAATGTGGGATCAACGGATCCTTGTTTAAATTTAGATTGTTTCAAAAATGAGGTTAGAGTTGCATACCATGCTCGTGGTGCTTGTTTCAAACCATAAACTGCCTTATCTAAAATATAAACATGATTTGGAAATTCTTCATTAATGAAACCTGGGGGTTGTTCTACGTATACTGTTTCTTCAAGCTCTCCATTTAGAAATACACACTTCACGTCCATTTGATAAACATCAAAGTCCTTGTGAGCTGCATAAGCCAGAAATATACGAACCGCCTCGAGTCTTGCGACAGGGGCAAAAGTTTCTTCATAGTCGATTCCTTCTTGTTGTGAATATCCTTTGACAACAAGTCTGGCTTTGTTTCGAACAATATTTCTGTCACACCCCAAAACCAGGAACGGCGGAAATGTTCTGGGGCGGAGGACGTCATGTACAGTATCACAACAATGAATAGTAGTAAACAAGCAACAACATCATCCATTGCATTAATAATATAATTTTAATACAAGTGTGTTCTGTCAAGTTATATAGACACCAAAATATAAATCAAAATGAAAGATGAGTCTTGAACGAGCTCCATCTTCTCCAAACCTTGCATCGGTACCTGTCTACTGGTGACCTGAGGATACAAGTTATTTTGAAAGAGAGTATCAGCTTTAAAGTTGGTGAGATCATAAGTATTTTAGTGTCTGCATTTGTAAGAAAGTATTTGTAAGTATGTGAAGTATAAGTATGTAAAAGTTTTGAACCTCCTAGAAAACCCTATGTTTCCTACTAAAAGTAGCCTTCTACCAAGGCATCTAGTATCTGTGTGTGTCTCTTGTAAGAGTGTGTATTTTCCCAAATCTGACTATCATTTATCAAAAATATAGCTTTCGCATTTCTGTATATTGTGTGAAAGCACAAAGTGAATGCAATGGGAAAATGGAATAGTACTGTAGTATTGAAATAAGTAACTACTACTGTACTAACTACCTTATACTAATTATAATTTAAAGTACCACGTGATCGGCTTGTATCCTGCTACCGACTATAGTACGTGACAATTGTAAGATGTCGGAGAAAAATGACATTTGGCACCCATGGACTTGCAAGTCCCACTGTAGCTAGCAGCAAGGTGTAGGATAGTCAATCCAATATAGCTATACACAAACTCATATGCTCCCCAATTAAGGAGATTCTGGATACATGAACGGTCATGGCAGGTAGTGCCATGCCCCGTACGTGGCTCACCTAACTGCAAAACTGTATATGTAATGAATGTGCTAGCTGTATTGTATGTTCTCCCTCTGTCTAGCCTGTATTGTAATGTACTGTGTCTACTAGCTGTATTGTGTGTTCTCTCTCTATCTAGCAAGTATTGACTCATGAATGAACTGACTCATTGTATGATTCATTGTTCTAGTAATAGTATTAGTAACTTCCTAAACTACGCCTATTGTAGTTTACTAGTAATATGACTTGTACGTATGAACATGAATGTATACCCTTGCTACCCAAGGGTACTAAATTGACTGATAGAACTTTTATGTCTATATATGTATACATAATATATAACTAATATTTAGACGACATTCGGACGAATAACTGATGCCCTAAGGCCACCTCCCAACGAGGAAAAGGAAATAAAGCGAGCTAGCCTTCCTAAGTCCTTTAAACATTACTTATATAATTATACATATACGGGCATGCAATTGACAATATAAAAGCATAAAAGAAGTTTTGTAAAACCTTTGAAAAGTTTAATAACTAAGAAAGGATGACTTGATGTCAGCTTGTAAAACGATTTGAAAACAGTTTGTTTGATAAGAACAGTTTAAAGTATAAGAAAACCTTTGTTTGAAACACAATTGTAACAGAGTTTGAAAAGTACCCATTTGATATGTAAAAGAGCTTGTAAAACCGTTTGAAGAGTAGTTTGTTGAAAACTCAGTTTGAAAAGTAAGAAATCCACTAGACTGGTAGTTATTAATCACATGTGATTGATATAATAACTATAATTGATCAACTTGTATCCCCCCCCCATAAAAGCATTTAAAAACATTTAAAACATTTAAAAGGTTAATTAAGGGGGTATGAACTCACCTGTAGTGAGTGGTTTGGATGAACGGAAAGTATAGGATGCTAGGTGCCAAGTGAAGACTTGTACACACTCAATGATCCTAGTTAACATATAATAACACATATATGTATCCAATTAGTCATTAAACAACTAATTAACCAAGTTAAGACATCCTAAGACATGTAAAACACTTTATTTAAGTGTTTGAAAAGTCCTAAGGATTGCATCTAAGGGTTGCATGGCATGGCTTTGGAGTTTATGGCCCAAGAACCACTCCTTATGGAGTTTACGGCCTAAGGTCACTTCCCCCATGAGTTTACGGCCGTAAACTCATAGTACTTAGTGCCATTTGGTGACTTAAGGTCTTATAAGTCAAGAGTAAACATTCTATGATCAAATCCAAGCCTTAGGAAAGCATTAGGGGCACAATAACACTAACTCGTAGAGTTTACGGCCTAAGGACCACTTCCTTAGGGGTTTACGGCCGTAAACTCTTATGGGGACTTGTTTTGATTGTTGTCTAAGGTCTTAAACACTTATAGGAAGGATCAAGGTTGGCATCCAAGGCTTAGGAAGGGACTAGGGTCTATTTAGCCACCTTAAGAAGGGTTTACGGCCCAAGAACATCCTTGGCCGTAAACTCCTTTGATCTATTGATTCTTGATGATTTTCAAGTGTTATCAAGTTAATATTAAGCACACAAGAAGCTAGGGCAAGTGTACTTACAAGATAGAAGCTCGATTGGGTGTTTAAGGTCCAAGAACATTAGTGTGTGTTCTTGGTGTTTTGAAGATCTAAGTGAAAACCAACAATGAATGGATGAAATGATGTATAAACACTAGGAGATAGGTTATAACAACAAATCAAGTCAAGTAAAACTTACGTTTTCGGAAGATCGGGATGCTACTTGAGAGAGAATGGTAAGTGTTCTTGAGGGTGGAAGTGAGAAATGAGGGATTTGGGGAGTAAACTCATGCCTAAGGCATGAGTTCACGGCCATGATAGAGTTCACGGCCCAAACTCCCTTTGTTTGGCCGTGAACACCTAACTAAGGTGTTGGTTGCTCAATTGCTATCCCGATACTCTAGAAATCACTTCCTTTTATCCGTTCGATTCATGAATAATTAAATAAAATACTCCAACGGACTTTAAACTGGCTAAAAATTAGCAGAAAAGTATTTAACTTTTAATTGAAGTTTTGGACTGTAGGGTTTGTACGAATGAAAATTTCGGGTTGTCACAATTTCCATCTTTGTCGGTTTTATTTTTGTAAATCCATTTTAACCCGACAATCAAAACATTTTCAGGTTTAGGAATTAATCTCCAAACCTTGTTTCGTTCGAATTCAGACAATTCAGATTGCATTGCAACAACCCAATTTGAGTGTTCCATTGCAATCTTAACTGTTTTTGGTTCAATTTTAGAGATGAAAACATTGAACATGCAAAATTCTTGATGAGTATTCAATACCTCATTCTTTGCACGAATTTGAGCTCTTGTTAAAACTCCCTCTTGTGGATTCCCAATTACTTGATCCTTCGGATGATCTTTTGTTCATTTTTCCATTGGTGGATATGCTGGATCAAATTCCAAAGGTGCATTTTCGTATATATCATCGTGTTCTGAGCCTACAATCGAACAAGCATCATCAAAATCATTATTATCTTCAATATTTTCTGAATGCTCCCCCTCAACATTATGCCCCCCCTCAACATCATCATTCATCCTTTCTTTCTCCCCCTCGAAAGAATGTTGTTCGTCATCTAATGAATTCGAATCCAAGTGCTCCCCCTCCAGTGGATGGTGTTGCATACTTTCGCCAATTTCTGGAGAATTTGATGTTGATGAATCATTATGCTTTGTTAGTTCAGAGATATGATTATCACTTGCATTGATTTCAGCATCAACAGCATGATCTGAAATTCCAAAAATTGAATCATAATCAATATCTAATGGTTGTGAGGATTCAGATTCATCTTGTATGTTTTTCAAAATTGGATGATTTTCAAACTGAGTTGTTGTTTGTTTAATGTAGTAATCATCAAATGTAAGATTAAAAGTTTCTTCAACTTTTCATATTCTTTTCTTCAACACACGATATGCAACTGAATTATGCGAATATCCCAAGAAAATCCCTTCATCTGCTTTTGCTTGAAATTTCGTAAGATTATCCTTGAGATTCATAATGAAGCACCTGCATCTGAAAACATGGAAAAAATTTGACGTTAGGTTTTCGATTGTTGAGAATTTCATATGGAGTAATATTAAATCGACGATGAATGAAGGATCTGTTTTGAGTAAAACATGCAGTTGAAACTGCTTTAGCCCAAAGGTATTGTGGAAGATTCGAATATGCCAACATAGTCCTTGCCGCTTCACATAGAGACCTATTTCTTCGTTCAACAACAACATTTTGTTGTGGTGTGTATGGAGATGAAAAGTTTTGCGAAATCCCTTTGTCCACCAAAAATGAATCAAGAACATTGTTCTTAAATTCAGTTCCATGATCACTCTTAATTTTTCGAACAATCTTCTTCAATGTCGTTTCCATCTTTTTGATAAAATCAATCATGATTTGTGCAACTTCGGATTTAAGCCTGAGAAAATAAACCCACATAAATCTGGAAAAGTCATCGACAATAACTAAAATATACCGTTTCTTGTTGAGAGTTGAAACAGTCGAAGGACCACACAAATCAATATGTAAAAGCTCCAGAGGTGCAACAATTTTCGAATCTATTGTTATTGGATGACCTTGTTTATGTTGCTTGCCAACTTCACAAGCTGCACATAAAGAATCATTGTCAAATTGAAGTACAGGTAAACCTCTTACCAAATCTTGTACCACAAGTTTATTGATGTTTCGAAAATTGAGATGAGAAAGTCTTCGATGCCAGAGCCAACTTAAGTCTGTTGTTGCTTTCGAAAGAAGACATATAGCAGGTTTCCCTACTATCGGATTGATATCCAAAGTGAACATGTCACCCTTCCTTTTGGATTTCAGTAATACTTCTTTTGTGTTGACATTCGAAATTACACTCCCTTCTTCGTTAAAAAGAACTTGATTGCCAGTGCCCACAACAAGTTGAGAAACACTTATCAAGTTATGTTGAAGACCTTCAACATATGCAACACGATTCACTGTGAATTGTCCATTTGTGATCTTCCCATATCCTTTGACTTGGCATTTTTGATTGTTCCCAAACTTCACTACTCCACATTTTTTAGACTTCGAAAATCTCGTAAATTCTCCTTCTTCCCAGTCATGTGACGAGAGCAACCACTATCGATGTACCATTTGTTATCATATTGCTCGTCACATAGTACCTACAGTCAATTGAAAAATTTAGGTACCAAAGGCTTTTTGGGTCCTTGGAAATTAGATTTCAATTTCGAATGTAATGAAGAACTTTTAACCCAATCAAAAACTTTGGTTTTGAGACTCTCAATTATGTTTACTTCTTCATTTAAAGGAACCGAAACATAAGTGTTTGATGGTTTCGAATGTTCACTGACATTACCCTTCGAATTCTGAGTTTGTGAATGAACATTCTTTGCTTTTATTACTGGTTTCCAAGCTTTGACTGAAATGTTCGAATCCTTAGAAGATGAACTACCATTTGATGAAGTATTCACATATTTTTCATATACATCGTGAATTTGCTCCTTTGAATATTTATTTGACTGATACATCTTTCCTTTGCCTTCAAGCCAATGATCAATATTCTTCCTTGAAGGCATTCCTTTTTCCCGTGAAGTTTTCATTGTTTCTTTCTTCATATGATTAGGAAAATTTGGCTTTTGAGGAACAAAATCAACTTTTTGTTTTGTTATAAAAGATTGACTATAAGACGTATCAACTGTTGATTTAAAATGTTGACGTTGAAAGAATTTTTTATTTGAATTTGATGTTTTTGAAAAATTTGGTTTAGAAACATTCGAAAACTTTGTTTGATTATTCACTTCAGACCTTGAATGTGTTGTTTGAGAGAAAAGTTGTCTTTTGGTTGAAAAAGATGGATTTTTAGCTTTGAAAACATTTTTGGGTGATTGTGATTCAGACATCTTTTGAGACTCAACATTCTGCCAAAATATTTTCTTTCTTGCTTGTCTTTTTGAAACGTTGTTTTCCTTCGAAAATTTGTCAATTTGGTCTTTAAATTCCTTAGAGTTTAGTTTGACAACCTTTTCATTTTCCTTTACAACTTGTTTTGAAAATTCTTTTTCAATTTTTGATTTTTCAACCCATTGTCTTTGTGGCTTTTGACGTTGAAACACATATGAATTCTTTGTTAAGTTGTTTTCAACTGTGCTTTGATTTGCGAAAAAACCTTCGTCAGTTGTTTTTGAATTATCCTCTTCAACCAACTTCTTTAATTCTGGTTTGATATTTTCAACATTACCAGTAGTTACGAAAACTTGATTTGGAAAAATGACATCATCTGTGCATTTGAAATTTGGATAAACCACTCTATTCGTTTCAAGATAATGTTCACCTTTTTCATTCATTACTTTTTCGAACTTTTGTGTATCACCGTACACTTTGTGACAACCCAAAATTTTCTATTGCTTTGAAAGCTCAGCCAGTCAACCCAAATTAGTGTCAGACTTATTCCTGCTATCATTTAACACAATTTAGAGTCTGTTCGAGCGTTCTGAGCCTTGTACACTTAAGGGATAAGTGTCGGGGTTTATCTGCCGAAGCTATAGTACAACGAACGGGCCTGAAACACCTTGACCTGGAGTTCACGGCCACCACATGGGAGTTTACGGCCGTAAACTCTATGTCGGCCGTAAACTCCACTTTATATGGAGAAATGTATCCATTTGTTCATTCCTTCCTTTTCCTTTGGCTGAAATCCTCTCAACTATCATGCCGATCTTCGTCCCCGATCTTCAAAACCCGTCAGTTTCTTGTCCCAACTAGTTGATATGTTACTCGGTCTAGTGATCTTACATGATTTCATCCACGAAATCATTCCATTTGTGTAGATCTTCAAGTTTCACCAAGAACACCAAGAACACACACTAGTGTTCTTGGCCAAAATCGACTATTCGAGCTCCTAGATCGTAAGTATTCTTGTTCTAACTCGTTGTATACTAGGTTTAACATGTTTAGGGCTTAGAAACATCAAGAATCAATGGATGAATGAGAGTTTACGGCCAAGGCATGTTCTTAGGCCGTAAACTCCCTTTAAGGGTGCAATGATGCCCTTTCTTCCTTCCTTATGCCCAGAACTTAGCCTAGAACCAACCACCATTGAACTAGGGACCTTAAACATCAAAGAAACCATGTCCACATAGAGTTTACGGCCGTAAACTCATAAGGAAATGGTCCTTGGGCCGTAAACTCTATAAAGGGGTGATATTGTGCCCCTAACACCTCCTATGGCTTGTATAAATGACTAGAACCTTGCATGCTTAACCTAGAAACACCAAAACACTAAATGGGTGGGAAAACATGAGTTTACGGCTATAAACTCATGTGTTTACGACCGCAAACTCCACCAAGGGTCCATTTGGAACCCTAGTCACTTCCTAAGCCCTTGATTCGAGTCTAGCTTACTTCCTTGAGTAGTATAAGACCTTAGAACACCCAATGACACCATTCCCATGAGTTTACGGCCGTAAACTCATGGGGGAAGTGGTCCAGAAACCGTAAACACTCATAAAGGCCACCATTTGAGGAGTAAACTCCAATGTGAGGCCATACTCTCTTTATATGCAACCCTTAGTACTCCTAGCACTTGTAGTAAAGTGTTTTCATGTATTAGGATGTCTTTACTTGCATAATTAGTTATTAAATGACTAATTAGATACTTAAATGTATCATTACATGTTTAATAGGATCCGAGTGTGTGTTCAAGTCCTCACTTGACACATAGCATCCTATATCATCCGTCCATCCGAATCACCCACGTCAGGTGAGTTCGTACCCCTGAATCAACCTTTTAAATGATTTAAATGCTTTTATGGGGGGGATACAATTGAACTATAGGGTTATTATATCAATCATATGTGATTAATAACCATATAGCAAATAGATTTTTGCATGTTAAACTGTTCTATCCAGCTTAAGGTTTTCAAATCTTGTTTTCAAATCTCTTTTAAAGTATGAAAATCCCTTTTTAGCTTATTAAAGCTTTTTCAAAGGTTTTACCAAAACTTCTTATATGCTTTTATATTGTAAAATGCATGCCTATATATGTATAGTTATATAAGTAGTGTTTAAAGGACTTAGGAAGGCTAGCTCGCTTTAATTCCTTTTCCTTGTTTGGATGTGGCTTTAGGGTATCGGTTATCCGTCCAAAGGTCGTTTAAATATTAGTTATATATCATGTATACATATATAGTCATAAAAAGTTCTATCAGCCAGTTCATCACCTTTGGGTAGCAAAGGCATCTAGATTATCTCTCAAGTAAATTATAATAGGTATAGTTTAGAAACCAACCATAACATTCATGAAGGAGAACTTAGTCATATCTATATTCTAAAACCATATACTTTTTAGTAAAAGGAAAGGTTTATAGAATTCAAAACACGGGATACATCCTCATGACGCGGATTTTACCATTGTCGAGCGGTAACCACAGTCTCATGACTCATTCCGACGCCAGCAGGTCGTCAAGTATTCGATTGTCAATCAGTATGGTTACGAGTATCTCTACGCTTACCTTATAATTCATGGCTTTAAGGTAATAAGTATTATCACGGTATTTTCTATATAGGAAACTATCATAACCTATTTTCCTAGTTATACACTAGGCCACATTTTAAACCTTTAAACCAACCCACTTAGGATTAAAGGCTATTTTAGACTCTCCGAGGCGTATTGTCCAGTCAATACTTCCTGGAGTCTGTATTTTATTGTTTTAGACTCTCCGAGGCGTATTGTCCAGTCAATACCACCTAGAGTCTGTATTTCCTTGTTTTAGAATCTCCGAGGCGTATTGTTCATGTAATACTTCTTGGAGTCTGTATTTCCTTGTTTTAGACTCTCCGAGGCGTATTGTTCATCTAATACTTCCTGGAGTCTATATTTCCTTGTTTTAGACTCTCCGAGGTGTATTGTTCATGTAATACTTCCTGGAGTATGTATTTCCTTGTTTTAGACTCTCCGAGTCTGTATTTCCTTGTTTTAGACCCTATGTACCTTGGATTTAGCTTTCCACGCTTTCCGAAGCGTATCAAGCCCTTCCAGGGTGAGACCTTCAATAGAACACGGTCGCCCACCCGGAAGTCCAACGGTTTCCTTCGTTTATCAGCGTAGCTTTTCTGTCGGTCTCTAGAGGCTTTCAATCGTTCACGAATTTGAACGATCTTCTCTGTCGTTTCCCGAATGATCTCTGGACCTGTGAGAGTTCTTTCAGGAACTCGTCCTTTAGCTAACTGGGTATCACCCACCTCAGCCCAACACAGAGGGGATCTGCACTTTCGGCCATAGAGGGCCTCGAATGGAGCAGCCTTTATGCTTGTGTGATAACTGTTGTTGTAGGAAAATTCGACAAGGGGTAAATGAGTATCCCATGCTTTCCCAAAGTCGATCACACAGGCTCGCAGCATATCTTCCAAGGTTTGGATACTCCTCTCACTTTGTCCGTCTGTCTGTGGATGGTAGGCTGTGCTCATGTCCAGCCTAGTTCCTAGGGAACTTTGTAGCGACTGCCAGAACCTCGAAGTGAATCTACTATCTCTGTCCGAGATAATGGATATGGGAACACCGTGCAGCCGTACAATCTCCCTAATGTAAGTTCTTATAAGCTTCTCCATCTTGTCTGTTTCCTTGATAGGCAGGAAGTGTGCGGACTTGGTCAATCTGTCGACGATGACCCATATGGTATCAAGTCCACCTGTTGTCTTGGGCAACTTGGTAATGAAATCCATAGTGATCCGCTCCCACTTCCATTTCGGTATCTCTAGTTTTTGTAGAAGACCGGAGGGTTTCTGGTATTCGACCTTAACCTTTGCGCAAGTAAGGCATTTACTTACGAAGGTAGCACTCTCTACTTTCATGTTAGGCCACCAGTATAGCTTCTTAAGATCGAGATACATCTTATCTGAACCTGGGTGGACGGAATAACGAGTGTTGTGCGCCTCGTTCATGACCAAGTCTCTGAAACCACCAAGTTTTGGGGTCCAGATCTGGTCCATGAGATAATAAGCTCTGCCACCTTTAACCTCCAAGTTCTTATCCATCCCTCTTAGGGATTCACCCGTCACATTTTCAGGTTTCAAAGCGTCGAGCTAAGCTTCCTTAATTTGTGTAGACAAGTGTGAATGGATAGTCATAGTCAATGATTTAGCTTTACGACCAGAATATTCTTTCCGACTTAGGGCGTCAGCTACTACATTGGCTTTACCCGGATGATAACGAATTTCGCATTCGTAATCACTGAGTAGCTCGACCCACCGTCGTTGTCTCATGTTGAGCTCTTTCTGGTCGAATATGTGTTGTAGACTTTTGTGGTCTGTAAAGATCGTGCGTTTTGTACCATACAGGTAGTGTCTCCAGATCTTCAGAGCAAACACGACTGCTCCTAGCTCAAGATCGTGTGTGGTGTAGTTAACCTCGTGTGTCTTCAGTTGTCTCGAGGCATAGGCGATGACCTTACCTCGCTGCATCAGAACACATCCGAGTCCTTGATTCGACGCATCGCAATAGACAACGAAGTCTTCTATCCCTTCGGGGAGGGATAGTATTGGTGTGGTGCACAAGGCTTGCTTGAGCGTTTGGAACGCTCTCTCCTGCTTCTCTTCCCAGTAAAAGGCCACGCCTTTCTGGGTCAATGTTGTAAGAGGCTTCGCAATGCGGGAGAAGTTCTGAATGAACCTGCGATAGTAGCCAGCGAGGCCTAGAAATTGACGAATTTATGTAGGCGTCTTCGGTGCTGACCAACTCTCAATGGCTTTAATTTTGGAAGGGTCCACGTGTATTCCCTCTTCGCTAACCACGTGCCCTAAGAATTCGACTCTTCGGATCCAAAATTCGCATTTCGAGAACTTCGCATAGAGCTTCTCCGAACGCAGTGTTTCTAAGATATGTTGAAGATGTTGACTATGTTCCTCCTTACTACGAGATTAGATAAGTATGTCATCGATGAAAACGATGACGAACTGATCCAAGTAAGGACGACACACCCTATTCATTAAGTCCATGAATACAGCGGGCGCGTTTGTTAATCCGAACGGCATCACTACGAATTCGTAGTGCCCATAACGAGTTCAGAATGTTGTATTTGGAACATCCTCCTCTAGTACTCGTAGTTGGTGATATCCGTATCTTAAGTCGATTTTTGAAAAGAAGTTCGCCCCTTGAAGTTGGTCAAATAAATCGTCGATACGAGGCAACGGATAACGATTTTTGACGGTCAGTTTGTTGAGCTCCCTGTAGTCGATGCACATACGAAACGATCCGTCTTTCTTCTTGACGAACAAGACTGGAGCTCCCCAGGGTGAGAAGCTTGGTCTTATAAAGCCCTTGCTGAGCAGTTCGTTAAGTTGATAGGACAATTCTTGCATCTCTGCAGGTGCTAGACGATAGGGCGATTTGGCTACGGGGGTAGCCCCTGGAACTAAGTCGATTCGAAACTCGACTTGACGTTGCGGAGGTAATCCTGGGAGTTCTTCTGGAATGATGTCGGGAAAGTCGCGTACTACTGGAATGTTTTTAAGGTCTTTCGCTTCTTGGCTCACATCGACCACATGAGCAAGGAATGCGCGACATTCCTTTCGCAAGAATTTCTGAGCTTGAATGCTCGAGATGATACGAAGGTTCGTGTCGGGTTTGTCGCCATAAACTACTAGAGTTTCGTCAGACGGCAGATTAAGGCGAACAGCCTTTTCATAACACATGATATCGGCACGATGAAGACTCAACCAGTCCATGCCGATAATGACGTCGAAACGTTTAATTGAGACCGGCATGAGGTCGATCGAAAACGAATGGCTATCTAGTGCTAAGGTACACCCTATGTATATACTGCTAGTGCTCTCTGTCTTTCCATTAGTCATTTCTACAGTGAACAGTTCTTTAAGTGATCGTGAGTTTTGCTTAAGTAAATGAGCAAATTTTTGGTTCACGAAACTCCTCTCCGCTCCACTATCAAACAAAATGCATGCATAAGAGTTATCGAGGATAAACGTACCCGTGACCACTGTGGGGTCGGCAACCGCCTCCTCGTGGCCTATAGCCAGCACTCTTCCCACCCTACCGACATTCCCTGCCTTTGGGCAGTCCCTCTTGTAGTGGCCCACCTCGCCACAACCGTAGCAAGCTTGGCCCACACCAGCGCTGGGGACTTGGGTGATTGGTTTCGCTGGAGCCTTGCAGAAGCGGGCAGTGTGCCCCTTCCTGTAGCAGTTAGAGCACTGCATTTCACGACAGGCTCCAACGTGGTGGAAGTTGCACTGATTGTACTTAGGCAAACTTCATGCGTACTGCTTTACCGGAGCAGCAGCAGCAGTGGCAGGTGCTATCGCATCATGAACTGCCACGACCCGCTGCTTCTTGGCAGCCTTCTTCTTTTTCTTGTCATCCCAAGTCTTCCGCTTAGAAACAGCGGTTATGGCGGGTTCTGAGATGGTCAGGGTCGTTGTTGCGGCTGGGGTACGAACCCCATGGTCTATGAGCCGCTGTGCCAATTGCTTGGCACTGTCGAATGTAGTGGGGTTTGAAGCCAAAACATTTCCTTGGAATGGAGGCACCAGCCCCCATATGTATCTTTCGATCTTCTTTCCCTATGTGTAAACCATGTTGGGACAGAGGGCCACCGGCTCGCAGAACTTGGCGGTATAAGAGACTATGTCAGAGCCCTTCATGGTTAGGCTCCACAATTCCTCCTCCAGTTTTTGGATCTCGCCCCTCGGGCAGTACTCTTCGATCATCAGGTCTCTCAGAGTTTCCCAGCCCATAGCATTAGCCACTACTAGAGATAGTGACTTGACATGGCTATTCCACCATGTCAGGGCTTTTTCCTCAAAGGTGCAAGCAGCGAACTTGACCTTTCTCCCTTCTGGACAAGAGCAGATTTCGAAAACCGAATCGGTTTTCTCGAACCATTGCGAGAGGGCAATGACTCTGCCAATCCCTCTGAAGGACTTAGGCTTGCAGTTTGTGAAGTCCTTATAGGAGCACTCTCTCGAGCGCACTGGGATTTCACTATGAGTAGATAGGACAGGGGTTCCTCCTCCAGTGGAACCTGACGAATGATATTGAGCCATGGCTGTAGCCACAGCCGCAGCTACAACAGCATTTAGTGCTGCCGTATCGATTTGAGGAGCAGGTGGTGTTGGTGCGGGAGGATTGCGTCTTGTTGATTTACGTGGAGGCATCTTTGAACTATAAGTTTAGAAAGATGAAGACATTGATAAGAATTTAATAGGAAAATGATGATAATGACTCATGGACTAACTCTCCATAGCCCAACAGCATAATTGAATAGCACTATTTCAGGATGATCTAGTACCAGCAGGTGATAACAATTGGATATTGATTTCCATAAGACTAGCTGTCTGTCAATAAAACTGGTATTACAGATGTAACGAGTTCGGGAAAAATGACCTAGAAGTAGGTCTTACATCAACCAAGATGGGAAAATTTTGACAGCACTACGACCAAATCAAGACCTAACAGGTCTAAGTTTTATAAAGGTAGGAAATTAACTAGAGTTTTTACATAAACTAAGTTATATCTAAAAGGGAAGTCGATGAGACTCTATCAGCGACGAGAACTACTAGAGTGAGTTCTTGAATCCGACAGAAGACATTTTATGCCCCCCATACGCCTTTCAGACCTTGTCTGCTGAGCTCGAAGTTCCCTGACTTCAGCTTGGGTTTCAGCAAGTTCCCTCTGTAGAACTGCATTGCGGACCTGAGTCCTTTCATGAGCAAACTCTAGTTGGCGAATGCAGACTGTGTTAACGCCAGAGTTGGCGTCAATCTCCACGACTCGGTCGATAGTCGCTCGACCTTGCTCGGTGTTCCGAGCAATCCTACGAACCATGATGGGTAGGACCCTGTCCGCTGAACCTCCCTCAGTGAGGTTGTAGAAGCTTCTGTCTCCATTGTAGGACATGGGTTGACCCTGTTCCTGACTCCATCTATTCAAGTTTGTGGCCCACAGAGGAGTGGGTCCTTGAAATGCTGGACGAGGGTTCAGGTTTGGGTCTTGAGCAGCTGGGGGTAGGTTGTTGACTTCTGGTTCTGAGTCAGAACCATCAGAAAAGCCCTCAGCTTCGTGATCATCCAAAGGGATTGGATGATCATCTTCTGGCTCTTCTCCAAGCCATCCTGCATTGCCATGGTTGGGATAGTACGGGTCTCCGGGGATATGGAATCCACCCATGTTATCTACGCGAGAAAAGGGATATAAGAATCTAGCACATAAGTAGTTTATAGTAACACAAAATACTCTTATAGTACTTTAGGTTTATGTTCTGTTCTATTGTTTTCATTGTGGTATTGTTGGTAAGTTTTTAGACTTGTTGCAACCTCACAACCACACTTAGGCACATGCTAGTCAACCCTCGGATAATATAGTTGATCAGGCTATATCTTCCCAGTTTTGACTATATGTCTCTAAGTCTACTTGTGCTGCCCAACAATCGTAATACTTTTGTTCTGTCCTAGTGACACTGATTTTAGTATGAATGCGGGCATGTATACTTAATTAAATATTTTATTATTTAAAAGTATAAACTCTTTATCAGAGTATTTTAATCCCTATTGTATTTATAGTCCGTATATCTTTTATGGGTTGATATACTCAATTCACTATAAACAATGCTCTGATACCAATCTGTCACACGCCAAAACCAGGAACGGCGGAAACGTTCTGGGGCAGAGGACGTCATGTACAGTATCACAACAATGAATAGTAGTAAACAAGCAACAACATCATCCATTGCATTAATAATATAATTTTAATACAAGTGTGTTATGTCAAGTTATATAGACACCAAAATATAAATCAAAATGAAAGATGAGTCTTGAACGAGCTCCATCTTCTCCAAACCTTGCATCGGTACATGTCTACTGGTGACCTGAGGATACAAGTTATTTTGAAAGAGAGTATCAGCTTTAAAGCTGGTGAGATCATAATTATTTTAGTGTCTATATTTGTAAGAAAGTATTTGTAAGTATGTGAAGTATAAGTATGTAAAAGTTTTGAACCTCCTAGAAAACCCTATGTTTCCTACTAAAAGTAGCCTTCTACCAAGGCATCTAGTATCTGTGTGTGTCTCTTGTAAGAGTGTGTATTTTCCCAAATCTGACTATCATTTATCAAAAATATAGTTTTCGCATTTTTGTATATTGTGTGAAAGCACAAAGTGAATGCAATGGGAAAATGGAATAGTACTGTAGTATTGAAATAAGTAACTACTACTGTACAAACTATCTTAAACTAATTATAATTTAAAGTACCATGTGATCGGCCTGTATCCTGCTACCGACTATAGTACGCGACAATTGTAAGATGTCGGAGAAAAATGACATTTGGCACCCATGGACTTGCAAGTCCCACTGTAGCTAGCAGCAAGGTGTAGGATAGTCAATCCAGTATAGCTATACGCAAACTCATACGCTCCCCAATTAAGGAGATTCTGGATACATGAACGGTCATGGCAGGTAGTGTCATACCCCGTACGTGGCTCACCTAACTGCAAAACTGTATATGTAATGAATGTGCTAGCTGTATTGTATGTTCTCCCTCTGTCTAGCCTGTATTGTAATGTACTGTGTGTACTAGCTGTATTGTGTGTTCTCTCTCTATCTAGCAAGTATTGACTCATGAATGAACTGACTCATTGTATGATTCATTATTCTAGTAATAGTATTAGTAACTTCCTAAACTACGCCTATTGTAGTTTACTAGTAATATGACTTGTACGTATGAACATGAATGTATACCCTTGCTACCCAAGGGTATTAAATTGACTGATAGAACTTTTATGTCTATATATGTATACATAATATATAACTAATATTTAGACGACATTCGGACGAATAACCGATGCCCTAAGGCCACCTCCCAACGAGGAAAAGGAAATAAAGCGAGCTAGCCTTCCTAAGTCCTTTAAACATTACTTATATAATTATACATATACGGACATGCAATTGACAACATAAAAGTATAAAAGAAGTTTTCTAAAACCTTTGAAAAGTTTAATAACTAAGAAAGGATGACTTGATGTCAGCTTGTAAAACGATTTGAAAACAGTTTGTTTGATAAGAACAGTTTAAAGTATAACAAAACCTTTGTTTGAAACACAATTGTAACAGAGTTTGAAAAGTACCCATTTGATATGTAAAAGAGCTTGTAAAACCGTTTGAAGACTAGTTTGTTGAAAACTCAGTTTGAAAAGTAAGAAATCAACTAGACTGGTAGTTATTAATCACATGTGATTGATATAATAACTATAATTGATCAACTTGTATCCCCCCCCCCCATAAAAGCATTTAAAAACATTTAAAACATTTAAAAGGTTAATTAAGGGGGTATGAACTCACCTGTAGTGAGCGGTTTGGATGAACGGAAAGTATAGGATGCTAGGTGCCAAGTGAAGACTTGTACACACTCAATGATCCTAGTTAACATATAATAACACATATATGTATCCTATTAGTCATTAAACAACTAATTAACCAATTTAAGACGTCCTAAGACATGTAAAACACTTTATTTAAGTGTTTGAAAAGTCCTAAGGATTGCATCTAAGGGTTGCAAGGCATGGCTTTGGAGTTTATGGCCCAAGAACCACTCCTTATGGAGTTTACAGCCTAAGGTCACTTCCCCCATGAGTTTACGGCCGTAAACTCATAGTACTTAGTGCCATTTGGTGACTTAAGGTCTTATAAGTCAAGAGTAAACATTCTATGATCAAATCCAAGCCTTAGGAAAGCATTAGGGGCACAATAACACTAACTTGTAGAGTTTACGGCCTAAGGACCACTTCCTTAGGGGTTTACGGCCGTAAACTCTTATGGGGACTTGTTTTGATTGTTGTTTAAGGTCTTAAACACTTCTAGGAAGGATCAAGGTTGGCATCCAAGGCTTAGGAAGGGACTAGGGTCCATTTAACCACCTTAAGAAGGGTTTACGGCCCAAGAACATCCCTGGCCGTAAACTCTTTTGATCTATTGATTCTTTATGATTTTCAAGTATTATCAAGTTCATATTAAGCACACAAGAAGCTAGGGCAAGTGTACTTACAAGATAGAAGCTCGATTGGGTGTTTAAGGTCCAAGAACACTAGTGTGTGTTCTTGGTGTTTTGAAGATCTAAGTGAAAATCAACAATGAATGGATGAAATGATGTATAAACACTAGGAGATAGGTTATAACAACAAATCAAGTCAAGTAAAACTTACGTTTTCGGAAGATCGGGATGCTACTTGAGAGAGAATGGTAAGTGTTCTTGAGGGTGGAAGTGAGAAATGAGGGATTTGGGGAGTAAACTCATGCCTAAGGCATGAGTTCACGGCCATGATAGAGTTCACGGCCCAAACTCCCTTTGTTTGGCCGTGAACACCTAACTAAGGTGTTGGTTGCTCAATTGCTATCCCAATACTCTAGAAATCACTTCCTTTTATCCGTTCGATTCATGAATAATTAAATAAAATACTCCAACGGACTTTAAACTGGCTAAAAATTAGCATAAAAGTATTTAACTTTTAATTGAAGTTCTGGACTGTAGGGTTTGTACGAATGAAAATTTCGGGTTGTCACAATTTCCATCTTTGTCGGTTTTATTTTTGTAAATCCATTTTAACCCGACAATCAAAACATTTTCAGGTTCAGGAATTAATCTCCAAACCTTGTTTCGTTCGAATTCAGACAATTCAGATTGCATTGCAACAACCCAATTTGAGTGTTCCATTGCAATCTTAACTGTTTTTGGTTCAATTTTAGAGATGAAAACATTGAACATGCAAAATTCTTGATGAGTATTCAATACCTCATTCTTTGCACGACTTTGAGCTCTTGTTAAAACTCCCTCTTGTGGATTCCCAATTACTTGATCCTTCGGATGATCTTTTGTCCATTTTTCCATTGGTGGATATGCTGGATCAAATTCCAAAGGTGCATTTTCGTATATATCATCGTGTTCTGAGCCTACAATCGAACAAGCATCATCAAAATCATTATTATCTTCAATATTTTCTGAATGCTCCCCCTCAACATTATGCCCCCCCTCAACATCATCATTCATCCTTTCTTTCTCCCCCTCGAAAGAATGTTGTTCGTCATCTAATGAATTCGAATCCAAGTGCTCCCCCTCCAGTGGATGGTGTTGCATACTTTCGCCAATTTCTGGAGAATTTGATGTTGATGAATCATTATGCTTTGTTAGTTCAGAGATATGATTATCACTTGCATTGATTTCAGCATCAACAGCATGATCTGAAATTCCAAAAATTAAATCATAATCAATATCTAATGGTTGTGAGGATTCAGATTCATCTTGTATGTTTTTCAAAATTGGATGATTTTCAAACTGAGTTGTTGTTTGTTTAATGTAGTAATCATCAAATGTAAGATTAAAAGTTTCTTCAACTTTTCGTGTTCTTTTATTCAACACATGATATGCAACTGAATTATGCAAATATCCCAAGAAAATCCCTTCATCTGCTTTTGCTTGAAATTTCGTAAGATTATCCTTGAGCTTCATAATGAAGCACCTGCATCCAAAAACATGGAAAAATTTGACGTTAGGTTTTCGATTGTTGAGAATTTCATATGGAGTAATATTAAATCGACGATGAATGAAGGATCTGTTTTGAGTAAAACATGCAGTTGAAACTGCTTCAGCCCAAAGGTATTGTGGAAGATTCGAATATGCCAACATAGTCCTTGCCGCTTCGCATAGAGACCTATTTCTTCGTTCAACAACACCATTTTGTTGTGGTGTGTATGGAGATGAAAAGTAATGTGAAATCCCTTTGTCCACCAAAAATGAATCAAGAACATTGTTCTTAAATTCAGTTCCATGATCACTCTTAATTTTTCGAACAATCTTCTTCAATGTCGTTTCCATCTTTTTGATAAAATCAATCATGATTTGTGCAACTTCGGATTTAAGCCTGAGAAAATAAACCCACATAAATCTGGAAAAGTCATCGACAATAACTAAAATATACTGTTTCTTCTTGAGATTTGAAACAGTCGAAGGACCACACAAATCAATATGTAAAAGCTCCACAGGTGCAACAATTTTCGAATCTATTGTTATTGGATGACCTTGTTTATGTTGCTTGCCAACTTCACAAGCTGCACATAAAGAATCATTGTCAAATTTAAGTACAGGTAAACCTCTTACCAAATGTTGTACCACAAGTTTATTGATGTTTCGAAAATTGAGATGAGAAAGTCTTCGATGCCAGAGCCAACTTAAGTCTGTTGTTGCTTTCGAAAGAAGACATATAGCAGGTTTCCCTACTATCGGATTGATATCCAAAGTGAACATGTCACCCTTCCTTTTGGATTTCAGTAATACTTCTTTTGTGTTGACATTCGAAATTACACTCCCTTCTTCGTTAAAAAGAACTTGATTGCCAGTGCCCACAACAAGTTGAGAAACACTTATCAAGTTATGTTGAAGACCTTCAACATATGCAACACGATTCACTGTGAATTGTCCATTTGTGATCTTCCCATATCCTTTGACTTGGCATTTTTGATTGTTCCCAAACTTCACTACTCCAACATTTTTGAGACTTCGAAAATCTCGTAAATTCTCCTTCTTCCCAGTCATGTGACGAGAGCAACCACTATCGATGTACCATTTGTTATCATATTGCTCGTCACATAGTACCTACAGTCAATTGAAAAATTTAGGTACCCAAGGCTTTTTGGGTCCTTGGAAATTAGATTTCAATTTCGAATGTAATGAAGAACTTTTAACCCAATCACAAACTTTGGTTTTGAGACTATCAATTATGTTTACTTCATCATTTAAAGGAACCGAAACATAAGTGTTTGATGGTTTCGAATGTTCACTGACATTACCCTTCGAATTCTGAGTTTGTGAATGAACATTCTTTGCTTTTATTATTGGTTTCCAAGCTTTGACTGAAATGTTCGAATCCTTAGAAGATGAACTACCATTTGATGAAGTATTCACATATTTTTCATATGCATCGTGAATTTGCTCCTTTAAATATTTATTTGACTGATACATCTTTCCTTTGCCTTCAAGCCAATGATCAATGTTCTTCCTTGAATTCATTCCTTTTTCCCGTGAAGTTTTCATTGTTTCTTTCTTCGTATGATTAGGAAAATTTGGCTTTTGAGGAACAAAATCAACTTTTTGTTTTGTTATAAAAGATTGACTATAAGACGTATCAACTGTTGATTTAAAATGTTGACGTTTAAAGAATTTTTTATTTGAATTTGATGTTTTTGAAAAATTTGGTTTAGAAACATTCGAAAACTTTGTTTGATTATTCACTTCAGACCTTGAATGTGTTGGTTGAGAGAAAAGTTGTCTTTTGGTTGAAAAAGAGGGATTTTTAGCTTTGAAAACATTTTTGGGTGATTGTGATTCAGACATCTTTTGAGACTCAACATTTTGCCAAAATATTTTCTTTCTTGCTTGTCTTTTTGAAACGTTGTTTTCCTTCGAAAATTTGTCAATTTGGTCTTTAAATTCCTTAGAGTTTAGTTTGACAACCTTTTCATTTTCCTTTACAACTTGTTTTGAAAATTCTTTTTCAATTTTTGATTTTTCAACCCATTGTCTTTGTGGCTTTTGACGTTGAAACACATATGAATTCTTTGTTAAGTTGTTTTCAACTGTGCTTTGATTTGCGAAAAAACCTTCGTCAGTTGTTTTTGAATTATCCTCTTCAACCAACTTCTTTAATTCTGGTTTGATATTTTCAACATTACCAGTAGTTACGAAAACTTGATTTGGAAAAATGACATCATCTGTGCATTTGAAATTTGGATAAACCACTCTATTCGTTTCAAGATAATGTTCACCTTTTTTATTCATTACTTTTTCGAACTTTTGTGTATCACCATACACTTGTGACAACCCAAAATTTTCTATTGCTTTGAAAGCTCAGCCAGTCAACCCAAATTAGTGTCAGACTTATTCCTGCTATCATTTAGCACAATTTAGAGTCTGTTCGAGCGTTCTGAGCCTTGTACACTTAAGGGATAAGTGTCGGGGTTTATCTGCCGAAGCTATAGTACAACGAACGGGCCTGAAACACCTTGACCTGGAGTTCATGGCCACCACATGGGAGTTTACGGCCGTAAACTCCACTTTATATGGAGAAATATGTCCATTTGTTCATTCCTTCCTTTTCCTTTGGCTGAAATCCTCTCAACTATCATCCCGATCTTCGTCCCAGATCTTCAAAACCCGTAAGTTTCTTGTCCCAACTAGTTGATATGTTACTCGGTCTAGTGATCTTACATGATTTCATCCACGAAATCATTCCATTTGTGTAGATCTTCAAGTTTCACCAAGAACACCAAGAACACACACTAGTGTTCTTGGCCAAAATCGACTATTCGAGCTCCTAGATCGTAAGTATTCTTGTTCTAACTCGTTGTATACTAGGTTTAAAATGTTTAGGGCTTAGAAACATCAAGAATCAATGGATGAATGAGAGTTTACGGCCAAGGCATGTTCTTGGGCCGTAAACTCCCTTTAAGGGTGCAATGATGCCCTTTCTTCCTTCCTTATGCCCAGAACTTAGCCTAGAACCAACCACCATTGAACTAGGGACCTTAAACATCAAAGAAACCATGTCCACATAGAGTTTACGGCCGTAAACTCATAAGGAAATGGTCCTTGGGCCGTAAACTCTATAAAGGGGTGATATTGTGCCCCTAACACCTCCTATGGCTTGTATAAATGACTAGAACCTTGCATGCTTAACCTAGAAACACCAAAACACTAAATGGGTGGGCAAACATGAGTTTACGGCTATAAACTCATGTGTTTACGACCGCAAACTCCACCAAGGGTCCATTTGGAACCCTAGTCACTTACTAAGCCCTTGATTCGAGTCTAGCTTACTTCCTTGAGTAGTATAAGACCTTAGAACACCCAATGACACCATTCCCATGAGTTTACGGCCGTAAACTCATGGGGGAAGTGGTCCAGAAACCGTAAACACTCATAAAGGCCACCATTTGAGGAGTAAACTCCAATGTGAGGCCATACTCTCTTTATATGCAACCCTTAGTACTCCTAGCACTTGTAGTAAAGTGTTTTCATGTATTAGGATGTCTTTACTTGCATAATTAGTTATTAAATGACTAATTAGATACTTAAATGTATCATTACATGTTTAATAGGATCCGAGTGTGTGTTCAAGTCCTCACTTGACACATAGCATCCTATATCATCCGTCCATCCGAATCACCCACGTCAGGTGAGTTCGTACCCCTGAATCAACCTTTTAAATGATTTAAATGCTTTTATGGGGGGGATACAATTGAACTATAGGGTTATTATATCAATCATATGTGATTAATAACCATATAGCAAATAGATTTTTGCATGTTAAACTGTTCTATCCAGCTTAAGGTTTTCAAATCTTGTTTTCAAATCTCTTTTAAAGTATGAAAATCCCTTTTTAGCTTATTAAAGCTTTTTCAAAGGTTTTACCAAAACTTCTTATATGCTTTTATATTGTAAAATGCATGCCTATATATGTATAGTTATATAAGTAGTGTTTAAAGGACTTAGGAAGGCTAGCTCGCTTTAATTCCTTTTCCTTGTTTGGATGTGGCTTTAGGGTATCAGTTATCCGTCCAAAGGTCGTTTAAATATTAGTTATATATCATGTATACATATATAGTCATAAAAAGTTCTATCAGCCAGTTCATCACCTTTGGGTAGCAAAGGCATCTAGATAACCTCTCAAGTAAATTATAATAGGTATAGTTTAGAAACCAACCATAACATTCATGAAGGAGAACTTAGTCATATCTATATTCTAAAACATATACTTTTTAGTAAAAGGAAAGGTTTATAGAATTCAAAACACGGGATACATCCTCATGACGCGGATTTCACCGTTGTCGAACGGTAACCACAGTCTCCTGGAGGGAGAGCGGGCATTGTGTGTATAGATCTATACGGGACAGACACTCCCACATCCTGACTGCTAGCTACAGTCCCGGCTGACCAAGCCAAGGGGTGACAAATGTCACACTCATTCCGACGCCAGAAGGTCGTCAAGTATTCGATTGTCAATCAGTATGGTTACGAGTATCTGTACGCTTACCTTATAATTCATGGCTTTAAGGTAATAAGTATTATCACGATATTTTCTATATAGGAAACTATCATAACCTATTTTCCTAGTTATACACTAGGCCACATTTTAAACCTTTAAACCAACCCACTTAGGATTAAAGGCTATTTTAGACTCTCCGAGGCGTATTGTCCAGTCAATACTTCCTGGAGTCTGTATTTTATTGTTTTAGACTCTCCGAGGCGTATTGTCCAGTCAATACCACCTAGAGTCTGTATTTCCTTGTTTTAGAATCTCCGAGGCGTATTGTTCATGTAATACTTCTTGGAGTCTGTATTTCCTTGTTTTAGACTCTCCGAGGCGTATTGTTCATCTAATACTTCCTGGAGTCTGTATTTCCTTGTTTTAGACTATCCGAGGTGTATTGTTCATGTAATACTTCCTGGAGTCTGTATTTCCTAGACTCTCCGAGTCTGTATTTCCTTGTTTTAGACCCTATGTACCTTGGATTTAGCTTTCCACGCTTTCCGAAGCGTATCAAGCCCTTCCAGGGTGAGACCTTCAATAGAACACGGTCGCCCACCCGGAAGTCCAACGGTTTCCTTCGTTTATCAGCGTAGCTTTTCTGTCGGTCTCTAGAGGCTTTCAATCGTTCACGAATTTGAACGATCTTCTCTGTCGTTTCCCGAATGATCTCTGGACCTGTGAGAGTTCTTTCAGGAACTCGTCCTTTAGCTAACTGGGTATCACCCACCTCAGCCCAGCACAGAGGGGATCTGCACTTTCGGCCATAGAGGGCCTCGAATGGAGCAGCCTTTATGCTTGTGTGATAACTGTTGTTGTAGGAAAATTCGACAAGGGGTAAATGAGTATCCCATGCTTTCCCAAAGTCGATCACACAGGCTCGCAGCATATCTTCCAAGGTTTGGATACTCCTCTCACTTTGTCCGTCTGTCTGTGGATGGTAGGCTGTGCTCATGTCCAGCCTAGTTCCTAGGGAACTTTGTAGCGACTGCCAGAACCTCGAAGTGAATCTACTATCTCTGTCCGAGATAATGGATATGGGAACACCGTGCAGCCGTACAATCTCCCTAATGTAAGTTCTTATAAGCTTCTCCATCTTGTCTGTTTCCTTGATAGGCAGGAAGTGTGCGGACTTGGTCAATCTGTCGACGATGACCCATATGGTATCAAGTCCACCTGTTGTCTTGGGCAACTTGGTAATGAAATCCATAGTGATCCGCTCCCACTTCCATTTCGGTATCTCTAGTTTTTGTAGAAGACCGGAGGGTTTCTGGTATTCGACCTTAACCTTTGCGCAAGTAAGGCATTTACTTACGAAGGTAGCAATCTCTACTTTCATGTTAGGCCACCAGTATAGCTTCTTAAGATCGAGATACATCTTATCTGAACCTGGGTGGACGGAATAACGAGTGTTGTGCGCCTCGTTCATGATCAAGTCTCTGAAACCACCAAGTTTTGGGGTCCAGATCCGGTCCATGAGATAATAAGCTCCGCCACCTTTAACCTCCAAGTTCTTATCCATCCCTCTTAGGGATTCACCCGTCACATTTTCAGGTTTCAAAGCGTCGAGCTAAGCTTCCTTAATTTGTGTAGACAAGTGTGAATGGATAGTCATAGTCAATGATTTAGCTTTACGACCAGAATATTCTTTCCGACTTAGGGCGTCAGCTACTACATTGGCTTTACCCGGATGATAACGAATTTCGCATTCGTAATCACTGAGTAGCTCGACCCACCGTCGTTGTCTCATGTTGAGCTCTTTCTGGTCGAATATGTGTTGTAGACTTTTGTGGTCTGTAAAGATCATGCGTTTTGTACCATACAGGTAGTGTCTCCAGATCTTCAGAGCAAACACGACTGCTCCTAGCTCAAGATCGTGTGTGGTGTAGTTAACCTCGTGTGTCTTCATTTGTCTCGAGGCATAGGCGATGACCTTACCTCGCTGCATCAGAACACATCCGAGTCCTTGATTCGACGCATCGCAATAGACAACGAAGTCTTCTATCCCTTCGGGGAGGGATAGTATTGGTGTGGTGCACAAGGCTCGCTTGAGCGTTTGGAACGCTCTCTCCTGCTTCTCTTCCCAGTAAAAGGCCACGCCTTTCTGGGTCAATGTTGTAAGAGGCTTCGCAATGCGGGAGAAGTTCTGAATGAACCTGCGATAGTAGCCAGCGAGGCCTAGAAATTGACGAATTTATGTAGGCGTCTTCGGTGCTGACCAACTCTCAATGGCTTTAATTTTGGAAGGGTCCACGTGTATTCCCTCTTCGCTAACCACGTGCCCTAAGAATTCGACTCTTCGGATCCAAAATTCGCATTTCGAGAACTTCGCATAGAGCTTCTCCGAACGTAGTGTTTCTAAGATCTGTCGAAGATGTTGACTATGTTCCTCCTTACTACGAGATTAGATAAGTATGTCATCGATGAAGACGATGACAAACTGATCCAAGTAAGGACGACACACCCTATTCATTAAGTCCATGAATACAGCGGGCGCGTTTGTTAATCCGAACGGCATCACTACGAATTCGTAGTGCCCATAACGAGTTCGGAATGTTGTATTTGGAACATCCTCCTCTAGTACTCGTAGTTGGTGATATCCGTATCTTAAGTCGATTTTTGAAAAGAAGTTCGCCCCTTGAAGTTGGTCAAATAAATCGTCGATACGAGGCAACGGATAACGATTTTTGACGGTCAGTTTGTTGAGCTCCCTGTAGTCGATGCACATACGAAACGATCCGTCTTTCTTCTTGACGAACAAGACTGGAGCTCCCCAGGGTGAGAAGCTTGGTCTTATAAAGCCCTTGCTGAGCAGTTCGTTAAGTTGACAGGACAATTCTTGCATCTCTGCAGGTGCTAGACGATAGGGCAATTTGGCTACGGGGGTAGCCCCTGGAACTAAGTCGATTCGAAACTCGACTTGACGTTGCGGAGGTAATCCTGGGAGTTCTTCTGGAAAGATGTCGGGAAAGTCGCGTACTACTGGAATGTTTTTAAGGTCTTTCGCTTCTTGGCTCACATCGACCACATGAGCAAGGAATGCGCGACATTCCTTTCGCAAGAATTTCTGAGCTTGAATGCTCGAGATGATATGAAGGTTCGTGTCGGGTTTGTCGCCATAAACTACTAGAGTTTCGTCATACGGCAGATTAAGGCGAACAGCCTTTTCATAACACATGATATCGGCACGATGAAGACTCAACCAGTCCATGCCGATAATGACGTCGAAACGTTTAATTGAGACCGGCATGAGGTCGATCGAAAACGAATGGCTATCTAGTGCTAAGGTACACCCTATGTATATACTGCTAGTGCTCTCTGTCTTTCCATTAGCCATTTCTACAGTGAACAGTTCTTTAAGTGATCGTGATTTTTGCTTAAGTAAATGAGCAAATTTTTGGTTCACGAAACTCCTCTCCGCTCCACTATCAAACAAAATGCATGCATAAGAGTTATCGAGGATAAATGTACCCGTGACCACTGTGGGGTCGGCAACCGCCTCCTCGTGGCCTATAGCCAGCACTCTTCCCACCCTACCGGCATTCCCTGCCTTTGGGCAGTCCCTCTTGTAGTGGCCCACCTCGCCACAACCGTAGCAAGCTTGGCCCACACCAGCGCTGGGGACTTGGGTGAGTGGTTTTGCTGGAGCCTTGTAGAAGCGGGCAGTGTGCCCCTTCCTGTAGCAGTTAGAGCACTGCATTTCACGACAGGCTCCAACGTGGTGGAAGTTGCACTGATTGTACTTAGGCAAACTTCATGCGTACTGCTTTACCGGAGCAGCAGCAGCAGTGGCAGGTGCTATCGCATCATGAACTGCCACGACCCGCTGCTTCTTGGCAGCCTTCTTCTTTTTCTTGTCATCCCAAGTCTTCCGCTTAGAAACAACGGTTCTGGCGGGTTCTGAGATGGCCAGGGTCGTTGTTGCGGCTGGGGTACGAACCCCATGGTCTATGAGCCGCTGTGCCAATTGTTTGGCACTGTCGAATGTAGTGGGGTTTGAAGCCAAAACATTTCCTTGGAATGGAGGCACCAGCCCCCATATGTATCTTTCGATCTTCTTTCCTTATGTGTAAACCATGTTGGGACAGAGGGCCACCGGCTCGCAGAACTTGGCGGTATAAGAGACTATGTCAGAGCCCTTCATGGTTAGGCTCCACAATTCCTCCTCCAGTTTTTGGATCTCGCCCCTCGGGCAGTACTCTTCGATCATCAGGTCTCTCATAGTTTCCCAGCCCATAGCATTAGCCACTACTAGAGATAGTGACTTGACATGGCTATTCCACCATGTCAGGGCTTTTTCCTCAAAGGTGCAAGCAGCGAACTTGACCTTTCTCCCTTCTGGACAAGAGCAGATTTCGAAAACCGAATCGGTTTTCTCGAACCATTACGAGAGGGCAATGACTCCGCCAATCCCTCTGAAGGACTTAGGCTTGCAGTTTGTGAAGTCCTTATAGGAGCACTCTCTCAAGCGCACTGGGATTTCACCATGAGTAGATAGGACAGGGGTTCGTCCTCCAGTGGAACCTGACGAATGATATTGAGCCATGGCTGTAGCCACAGCCGCAGCTACAACAGCATTTAGTGCTGCCGTATCGATTTGAGGAGCAGGTGGTGTTGGTGCGGGAGGATTGCGTCTTGTTGATTTACGTGGAGGCATCTTTGAACTATAAGTTTAGAAAGATGAAGACATTGATAAGAATTTAATAGGAAAATGATGATAATGACTCATGGACTAACTCTCCATAGCCCAACAGCGTAATTGAATAGCACTATTTCAGGATGATCTAGTACCAGCAGGTGATAACAATTGGATATTGATTTCCATAAGACTAGCTGTCTGTCAATAAAACTGGTATTACAGATGTAACAAGTTCGGGAAAAATGACCTAGAAGTAGGTCTTACATCAACCAAGATGGGAAAATTTTGACAGCACTACGACCTAATCAAGACCTAACAGGTCTAAGTTTTATAAAGGTAGGAAATTAACTAGAGTTTTTACATAAACTAAGTTATATCTAAAAGGGAAGTCGATGAGACTCTATCAGCGACGAGAACTACTAGAGTGAGTTCTTGAATCCGACAGAAGACATTTTATGCCCCCCATACGCCTTTCAGACCTTGTCTGCTGAGCTCGAAGTTCCCTGACTTCAGCTTGGGTTTCAGCAAGTTCCCTCTGTAGAACTGCATTGCGGACATGAGTCCTTTCATGAGCAGACTCTAGTTGGCGAATGCAGACTGTGTTAACGCCAGAGTTGGCGTCAATCTCCACGACTCGGTCGATAGTCGCTCGACCTTGCTCGGTGTTCCGAGCAATCCTACGAACCATGATGGGTAGGACCCTGTCCGCTGAACCTCCCTCAGTGAGGTTGTAGAAGCTTTTGTCTCCATTGTAGGACATGGGTTGACCCTGTTCCTGACTCCATCTATTCAAGTTTGTGGCCCACAGAGGAGTGGGTCCTTGAAATGCTGGACGAGGGTTCAGGTTTGGGTCTTGAGCAGCTGGGGGTAGGTTGTTGACTTCTGGTTCTGAGTCAGAACCATCAGAAAAGCCCTCAGCTTCGTGATCATCCAAAGGGATTGGATGATCATCTTCTGGCTCTTCTCCAAGCCATCCTGCATTGCCATGGTTGGGATAGTACGGGTCTCCGGGGATATGGAATCCACCCATGTTATCTACGCGAGAAAAGGGATATAAGAATCTAGCACATAAGTAGTTTATAGTAACACAAAATACTCCTATAGTACTTTAGGTTTATGTTCTGTTCTATTGTTTTCATTGTGGTATTGTTGGTAAGTTTTTAGACTTGTTGCAACCTCACAACCACACTTAGGCACATGCTAGTCAACCCTCGGATAATATAGTTGATCAGGCTATATCTTCCCAGTTTTGACTATATGTCTCTAAGTCTACTTGTGCTGCCCAACAATCGTAATACTTTTGTTCTGTCCTAGTGACACTGATTTTAGTATGAATGCGGGCATGTATACTTAATTAAATATTTTATTATTTAAAAGTATAAACTCTTTATCAGAGTATTTTAATCCCCATTGTATTTATAGTCCGTATATCTTTTATGGGTTGATATACTCAATTCACTATAAACAATGCTCTGATACCAATCTGTCACACCCCAAAACCAGGAACGGCGGAAACGTTCTGGGGCAGAGGACGTCATGTACAGTATCACAACAATGAATAGTAGTAAACAAGCAACAACATCATCCATTGCATTAATAATATAATTTTAATATAAGTGCGTTATGTCAAGTTATATAGACACCAAAATATAAATCAAAATTAAAGATGAGTCTTGAACGAGCTCCATCTTCTCCAAACCTTGCATCGGTACATGTCTACTGGTGACCTGAGGATACAAGTTATTTTGAAAGAGAGTATCAGCTTTAAAGCTGGTGAGATCATAATTATTTTAGTGTCTATATTTGTAAGAAAGTATTTGTAAGTATGTGAAGTATAAGTATGTAAAAGTTTTGAACCTCCTAGAAAACCCTATGTTTCCTAATAAAAGTAGCCTTCTACCAAGGCATCTAGTATCTGTGTGTGTCTCTTGTAAGAGTGTGTATTTTCCCAAATCTGAGTATCATTTATCAAAAATATAGTTTTCGCATTTCTGTATATTGTGTGAAAGCACAAAGTGAATGCAATGGGAAAATGGAATAGTACTGTAGTATTGAAATAAGTAACTACTACTGTACAAACTATCTTAAACTAATTATAATTTAAAGTACCATGTGATCGACCTGTATCCTGCTACCGACTATAGTACGCGACAATTGTAAGATGTCAGAGAAAAATGACATTTGGCACCCATGGACTTGCAAGTCCCACTGTAGCTAGCAGCAAGGTGTAGGATAGTCAATCCAGTATAGCTATACGCAAACTCATACGCTCCCCAATTAAGGAGATTCTGGATACATGAACGGTCATGGCAGGTAGTGTCATACCCCGTATATGGCTCACCTAACTGCAAAACTGTATATGTAATGAATGTGCTAGCTGTATTGTATGTTCTCCCTCTGTCTAGCATGTATTGTAATGTACTGTGTGTACTAGCTGTATTGTGTGTTCTCTCTCTATCTAGCAAGTATTGACTCATGAATGAACTGACTCATTGTATGATTCATTGTTCTAATAATAGTATTAGTAACTTCCTAAACTACGCCTATTGTAGTTTACTAGTAATATGACTTGTATGTATGAACATGAATGTATACCCTTGCTACCCAAGGGTATTAAATTGACTGATAGAACTTTTATGTCTATATATGTATACATAATATATAACTAATATTTAGACGACATTCGGACGAATAACCAATGCCCTAAGGCCACCTCCCAACGAGGAAAAGGAAATAAAGCGAGCTAGCCTTCCTAAGTCCTTTAAACATTACTTATATAATTATACATATACGGACATGCAATTGACAACATAAAAGTATAAAAGAAGTTTTCTAAAACCTTTGAAAAGTTTAATAACTAAGAAAGGATGACTTGATGTCAGCTTGTAAAACGATTTGAAAACAATTTGTTTGATAAGAACAGTTTAAAGTATAAGAAAACCTTTGTTTGAAACATAATTGTAACAGAGTTTGAAAAGTACCCATTTGATATGTAAAAGAGCTTGTAAAACCGTTTGAAGACTAGTTTGTTGAAAACTCAGTTTGAAAAGTAAGAAATCCACTAGACTGGTAGTTATTAATCACATGTGATTGATATAATAACTATAATTGATCAACTTGTATCCCCCCCCCCCCCATAAAAGCATTTAAAAACATTTAAAACATTTAAAAGGTTAATTAAGGGGGTATGAACTCACCTGTAGTGAGTGGTTTGGATGAACGGAAAGTATAGGATGCTAGGTGCCAAGTGAAGACTTGTACACACTCAATGATCCTAGTTAACATATAATAACACATATATGTATCCTATTAGTCATTAAACAACTAATTAACCAATTTAAGACGTCCTAAGACATGTAAAACACTTTATTTAAGTGTTTGAAAAGTCCTAAGGATTGCATCTAAGGGTTGCAGGGCATGGCTTTGGAGTTTATGGCCCAAGAACCACTCCTTATGGAGTTTACAGCCTAAGGTCACTTCCCCCATGAGTTTACGGCCGTAAACTCATAGTACTTAGTGCCATTTGGTGACTTAAGGTCTTATAAGTCAAGAGTAAACATTCTATGATCAAATCCAAGCCTTAGGAAAGCATTAGGGGCACAATAACACTAACTTGTAGAGTTTACGGCCTAAGGACCACTTCCTTAGGGGTTTACGGCCGTAAACTCTTATGGGGACTTGTTTTGATTGTTGTTTAAGGTCTTAAACACTTCTAGGAAGGATCAAGGTTGGCATCCAAGGCTTAGGAAGGGACTAGGGTCCATTTAACCACCTTAAGAAGGGTTTACGGCCCAAGAACATCCCTGGCCGTAAACTCTTTTGATCTATTGATTCTTTATGATTTTCAAGTGTTATCAAGTTCATATTAAGCACACAAGAAGCTAGGGCAAGTGTACTTACAAGATAGAAGCTCGATTGGGTGTTTAAGGTCCAAGAACACTAGTGTGTGTTCTTGGTGTTCTTGGTGTTTTGAAGATCTAATTGAAAATCAACAATGAATGGATGAAATGATGTATAAACACTAGGAGATAGGTTATAACAACAAATCAAGTCAAGTAAAACTTACGTTTTCGGAAGATCGGGATGCTACTTGAGAGAGAATGGTAAGTGTTCTTGAGGGTGGAAGTGAGAAATGAGGGATTTGGGGAGTAAACTCATGCCTAAGGCATGAGTTCACGGCCATGATAGAGTTCACGGCCCAAACTCACTTTGTTTGGCCGTGAACACCTAACTAAGGTGTTGGTTGCTCAATTGCTATCCCAATACTCTAGAAATCACTTCCTTTTATCCGTTCGATTCATGAATAATTAAATAAAATACTCCAACGGACTTTAAACTGGCTAAAAATTAGCATAAAAGTATTTAACTTTTAATTGAAGTTCTGGACTGTAGGGTTTGTACGAATGAAAATTTCGGGTTGTCACAATTTCCATCTTTGTCGGTTTTATTTTTGTAAATCCATTTTAACCCGACAATCAAAACATTTTCAGGTTCAGGAATTAATCTCCAAACCTTGTTTCGTTCGAATTCAGACAATTCAGATTGCATTGCAACAACCCAATTTGAGTGTTCCATTGCAATCTTAACTGTTTTTGGTTCAATTTTAGAGATGAAAACATTGAACATGCAAAATTCTTGATGAGTATTCAATACCTCATTCTTTGCACGAATTTGAGCTCTTGTTAAAACTCCCTCTTGTGGATTCCCAATTACTTGATCCTTCGGATGATCTTTTGTCCATTTTTCCATTGGTGGATATGCTGGATCAAATTCCAAAGGTGCATTTTCGTATATATCATCGTGTTCTGAGCCTACAATCGAACAAGCATCATCAAAATCATTATTATCTTCAATATTTTCTGAATGCTCCCCCTCAACATTATGCCCCCCCTCAACATCATCATTCATCCTTTCTTTCTCCCCCTCGAAAGAATGTTGTTCGTCATCTAATGAATTCGAATCCAAGTGCTCCCCCTCCAGTGGATGGTGTTGCATACTTTCGCCAATTTCTGGAGAATTTGATGTTGATGAATCATTATGCTTTGTTAGTTCAGAGATATGATTATCACTTGCATTGATTTCAGCATCAACAACATGATCTGAAATTCCAAAAATTAAATCATAATCAATATCTAATGGTTGTGAGGATTCAGATTCATCTTGTATGTTTTTCAAAATTGGATGATTTTCAAACAGAGTTGTTGTTTGTTTAATGTAGTAATCATCAAATGTAAGATTAAAAGTTTCTTCAACTTTTCGTGTTCTTTTATTCAACACACGATATGCAACTGAATTATGCGAATATCCCAAGAAAATCCCTTCATCTGCTTTTGCTTGAAATTTCGTAAGATTATCCTTGAGCTTCATAATGAAGCACCTGCATCCGAAAACATGGAAAAATTTGACGTTAGGTTTTCGATTGTTGAGAATTTCATATGGAGTAATATTAAATCGACGATGAATGAAGGATCTGTTTTGAGTAAAACATGCAGTTGAAACTGCTTCAGCCCAAAGGTATTGTGGAAGATTCGAATATGCCAACATAGTCCTTGCCGCTTCGCATAGAGACCTATTTCTTCGTTCAACAACACCATTTTGTTGTGGTGTGTATGGAGATGAAAAGTAATGTGAAATCCCTTTGTCCACCAAAAATGAATCAAGAACATTGTTCTTAAATTCAGTTCCATGATCACTCTTAATTTTTCGAACAATCTTCTTCAATGTCGTTTCCATCTTTTTGATAAAATCAATCATGATTTGTGCAACTTCGGATTTAAGCCTGAGAAAATAAACCCACATAAATCTGGAAAAGTCATCGACAATAACTAAAATATACTGTTTCTTCTTGAGATTTGAAACAGTCGAAGGACCACACAAATCAATATGTAAAAGCTCCACAGGTGCAACAATTTTCGAATCTATTGTTATTGGATGACCTTGTTTATGTTGCTTGCCAACTTCACAAGCTGCACATAAAGAATCATTGTCAAATTTAAGTACAGGTAAACCTCTTACCAAATGTTGTACCACAAGTTTATTGATGTTTCGAAAATTGAGATGAGAAAGTCTTCGATGCCAGAGCCAACTTCGAAAATCTCATAAATTCTCCTTCTTCCCAGTCATGTGACGAGAGCAACCACTATCGATGTACCATTTGTTATCATATTGCTCGTCACATAGTACCTACAGTCAATTGAAAATTTTAGGTACCCAAGGCTTTTTGGGTCCTTGGAAATTAGATTTCAATTTCGAATGTAATGAAGAACTTTTAACCCAATCACAAACTTTGGTTTTGAGACTATCAATTATGTTTACTTCTTCATTTAAAGGAACCGAAACATAAGTGTTTGATGGTTTCGAATGTTCATTGACATTACCCTTCGAATTCTGAGTTTGTGAATGAACATTCTTTGCTTTTATTACTGGTTTCCAAGCTTTGACTGAAATGTTCGAATCCTTAGAAGATGAACTACCATTTGATGAAGTATTCACATATTTTTCATATGCATCGTGAATTTGCTCCTTTGAATATTTATTTGACTGATACATCTTTCCTTTGCCTTCAAGCCAATGATCAATGTTCTTCCTTGAAGTCATTCCTTTTTCCCGTGAAGTTTTCATTGTTTCTTTCTTCGTATGATTAGGAAAATTTGGCTTTTGAGGAACAAAATCAACTTTTTGTTTTGTTATAAAAGATTGACTATAAGACGTATCAACTGTTGATTTAAAATGTTGACGTTTAAAGAATTTTTTATTTGAATTTGATGTTTTTGAAAAATTTGGTTTAGAAACATTCGAAAACTTTGTTTGATTATTCACTTCAGACCTTGAATGTGTTGGTTGAGAGAAAAGTTGTCTTTTGGTTGAAAAAGAGGGATTTTTAGCTTTGAAAACATTTTTGGGTGATTGTGATTCAGACATCTTTTGAGACTCAACATTTTGCCAAAATATTTTCTTTCTTGCTTGTCTTTTTGAAACGTTGTTTTCCTTCAAAAATTTGTCAATTTGGTCTTTAAATTCCTTAGAGTTTAGTTTGACAACCTTTTCATTTTCCTTTACAACTTGTTTTGAAAATTCTTTTTCAATTTTTGATTTTTCAACCCATTGTCTTTGTGGCTTTTGACGTTGAAACACATATGAATTCTTTGTTAAGTTGTTTTCAACTGTGCTTTGATTTGCGAAAAAACCTTCGTCAGTTGTTTTTGAATTATCCTCTTCAACCAACTTCTTTAATTCTGGTTTGATATTTTCAACATTACCAGTAGTTACGAAAACTTGATTTGGAAAAATGACATCATCTGTGCATTTGAAATTTGGATAAACCACTCTATTCGTTTCAAGATAATGTTCACCTTTTTCATTCATTACTTTTTCGAACTTTTGTGTATCACCATACACTTGTGATAACCCAAAATTTTCTATTGCTTTAAAAGCTCAGCCAGTCAACCCAAATTAGTGTCAGACTTATTCCTGCTATCATTTAGCACAATTTAGAGTCTGTTCGAGCGTTCTGAGCCTTGTACACTTAAGGGATAAGTGTCGGGGTTTATCTGCCGAAGCTATAGTACAACGAACGGGCCTGAAACACCTTGACCTGGAGTTCATGGCCACCACATGGGAGTTTACGGCCGTAAACTCCATGTGGGCCGTAAACTCCACTTTATATGGAGAAATGTGTCCATTTGTTCATTCCTTCCTTTTCCTTTGGCTGAAATCCTCTCAACTATCATCCCGATCTTCGTCCCCGATCTTCAAAACCCGTAAGTTTCTTGTCCCAACTAGTTGATATGTTACTCGGTCTAGTGATCTTACATGATTTCATCCACGAAATCATTCCATTTGTGTAGATCTTCAAGTTTCACCAAGAACACCAAGAACACACACTAGTGTTCTTGGCCAAAATCGACTATTCGAGCTCCTAGATCGTAAGTATTCTTGTTCTAACTCGTTGTATACTAGGTTTAAAATGTTTAGGGCTTAGAAACATCAAGAATCAATGGATGAATGAGAGTTTACGGCCAAGGCATGTTCTTGGGCCATAAACTCCCTTTAAGGGTGCAATGATGCCCTTTCTTCCTTCCTTATGCCCAGAACTTAGCCTAGAACCAACCACCATTGAACTAGGGACCTTAAACATCAAATAAACCATGTCCACATAGAGTTTACGGCCGTAAACTCATAAGGAAATGGTCCTTGGGCCGTAAACTCTTAAAAGGGGTGATATTGTGCCCCTAACACCTCCTATGGCTTGTATAAATGACTAGAACCTTGCATGCTTAACCTAAAAACACCAAAACACGAAATGGGTGAGCAAACATGAGTTTACGGCTGTAAACTCATGTGTTTACGACCGCAAACTCCACCAAGGGTCCATTTCGAGCCCTAGACTCTTCCTAAGCCCTTGATTCGAGTGTAGCTTACTTCCTTGAGTAGTATAAGCCTTAGAACACCCAATGACACCATTCCCATGAGTTTACGGCCGTAAACTTATGGGGGAAGTGGTCTAGAAACCGTAAACACTCATAAAGGCCACCATTTGAGGAGTAAACTCCAATGTGAGGCCATACTCTCTTTATATGCAACCCTTAGTACTCCTAGCACTTGTAGTAAACTGTTTTCATGTATTAGGATGTCTTTACTTGCATAATTAGTTATTAAATGACTAATTAGATACTTAAATGTATCACTACATGTTCAATAGGATCTGAGTGTGTGTTCAAGTCCTCACTTGACACATAGCATCCTATATTATCCGTCCATCCGAATCACCCACGTCAGGTGAGTTCGTACCCCTGAATCAACCTTTTAAATGATTTAAATGCTTTTTATGGGGGGGGGATACAATTGAACTATAGGGTTATTATATCAATCATATGTGATTAATAACCATATAGCAAATAGATTTTTGCATGTTAAACTGTTCTATCCAGCTTAAGGTTTTTAAATCTTGTTTTCAAATCTCTTTTAAAGAATGAAAATCCCTTTTTAGCTTATTAAAGCTTTTTCAAAGGTTTTACCAAAACTTCTTATATGCTTTTATATTGTAAAATGCATGCCTATATATGTATAGTTATATAAGTAGTGTTTAAAGGACTTAGGAAGGCTAGCTCGCTTTAATTCCTTTTCCTTGTTTGGATGTGGCTTTAGGGTATTGGTTATCCGTCCGAAGGTCGTTTAAATATTAGTTATATATCATGTATACATATATAGTCATAAAAAGTTCTATCACCCAGTTCATCACCTTTGGGTAGCAAAGGCATCTAGATAACCTCTCAAGTAAACTATAATAGGTATAGTTTAGAAACCAACCATAACATTCATGAAGGAGAACTTAGTCATATCTATATTCTAAAACATATACTTTTTAGTAAAAGGAAAGGTTTATAGAATTCAAAACACGGGATACATCCTCATGACGCGGATTTCACCGTTGTCGAGCGGTAACCAGAGTCTCCTGGAGGGAGAGCGGGCATTGTGTGTATAGATCTATACGGGATAGACACTCCCACATCCTGACTGCTAGCTACAGTCCCGGCTGACCAAGCCAAGGGGTGACAAATGTCACACTCATTCCGACGCCAGCAGGTCGTCAAGTATTCGATTGTCAATCAGTATGGTTACGAGTATCTCTACACTTACCTTATAATTCATGGCTTTAAGGTAATAAGTATTATCACAGTATTTTCTATATAGGAAACTATCATAACCTATTTTCCTAGTTATACACTAGGCCACATTTTAAACCTTTAAACCAACCCAGTTAGGATTAAAGGCTATTTTAGACTCTCCGAGGCGTATTGTCCATTCAATACTTCCTGGAGTCTGTATTTCCTTGTTTTAGACTCTCCGAGGCCTATTGTTCATGTAATACTTCCTGGAGTCTATATTTCCTTGTTTTAGACTCTCCGAGGCGTATTGTTCATGTAATACTTCCTGGACTCTGTATTTCCTTGTTTTAGACTCTCCGAGGCGTATTGTTCATGTAATACTTCCTGAAGTCTGTATTTCCTTGTTTTAGAGTCTCCGAGGCGTATTGTTCATGTAATACTTCCTGGAGTCTGTATTTCCTTCTTTTAGACTCTCCGAGGCGTATTGTTCATTTAATACTTCATGGAGTCTGTATTTCATTGTTTTAGACTCTCCGAGGCGTATTGTTCATTTAATACTTCCTGGAGTCTGTATTTTATTTCTTTAGACTCTCTGAGGCGTATTGTTCATTCGATACCACCTGGAGTCTATGTTTTAATTTCTTTTAACCAGCAGTATTACTGCTGAGGTAAAATATTATTTTCCCTATTACTTTTGCATGTGATCTTATCACATATTCCTTAAAGTATAAACTATATTTTGATAAATGATAGTACGTTTAGGGGAAAATACTCCTTAAACGATAAACAGTTGAGTCTTGGTAGAAGACTGCTTTCAGTAGGGTAACTCATTTGCTTAAAACCTAGAACCACCGAGTTTTGGTAGAAAACTACTTTTATTAGAAAATATAGGATTTTCTGGGAGAAATTCTAATACTCTGTAAATTCTAAACCACCATCTTTGACAAGATTATTTTGAAGAAAAACATGTATTTATAGCAATGCCATTAAATACTTATGAACTCACCAGCATTAAAAATGCTGATACTCGCTTTCAAAATAACTTGTATTCTCAGGTCGTCAGTAGACAGGTACACTCCGGGAGCTTTTGCGAAGTCGGCCTAGTACCAAGCTGCAGTGCATGACATTCTCTGTATTTACTTTTGAATGTTGTTGTTAAATATAACCTATGTAAAATTATTACTATTAATGCAATGGTTGTTGTACTTTGATTACTATACTGCATATGTTGTGATACTTGACATGACGTCCTCCACCCCAGAACGTTTCCGTCGTTCCGGTTTTGGGGTGTGACACACTTGATCAACCACAATTCGAGGAGTTTCTTCTTCTTTTGTAAATTTCTTTTCCTTCGAAACTTTCTCTTCATCTTCATCATCACTATCATTAGTTTGGCTGTCTTTTAGATCCACGAAGTTCATATCACAAACTTTCGAAGTTGAGGGTATATCAGTTTCATTTTCAACCATGAAATCCTTAACTTTTTCTTTTCCTTTATATGTTGTAGCAACATTAACAACAGACAACTGAGAACAATCAACATCTTCTAGTTCACTAATTTCACTAATATTGTCAGAATTATCTTCAATATCAGCAAAATTAGATTGAGAATCAGGTGTTGAATTCTCAGTCTTTTTCAAAATTTGAATTTGTTCAGATTTAGTCAAAGTATCATTCACGATGTTAACTAATTCTTTCGTATCAAGACATTCATCAATTTTGACAATTCCATATTTATATCTATCCTCAGGAACTTTGTCAAAATCAGCTATTATCTGTTCACAATCATACGAAATATTGTCTACCTTGGCTCTTTCGAATACTAGAAAAGGTAGTAATTTTCTATGTTGCTCTTTACTTATATCACTCGAATGATGTAAATAAGTTAATTTTCTATATAGTCTTTTAGCTGAATTACAATAGATGTTTCTTTATGCCAACAACAGTTTAACATCATTCGATAATGTATCCCTATCACACATTATATTCTTTATTTGTAATTCTAAGCATTCAATTTTGCTTATTTTCATGTCTAATCTCTTTTTGACCTCTAACAACTCCATTGACAACTTGTTGGCCTCATTGCTAGCAGACACAACAATTGAATCAAAATAAGTAACCGTCTCATCAAAAGAAATTAGTTCAGAATCATAAGCATCTGTAGGAATATTAAAGGATTCGAGAATTTTACGTACCTTTGTTGTCATTGGAGATTTGTCAGCTGCTTTGGATACGAAGCATCGTCCCCTCACTTCGAATTCCTCAACATCTGCATCCTTCTCCATTTTCGCATACAACGCTCCATGCGTTGGATTCCTCATTTCCTCATCGTCTGATCCAGATGACCAAATTTGATACGTTCCATCTTCATCCTCATTCTCACCCTTTGCAACCAATGACAAATTCTTTGCTTTAGCACGAACCACCTCAAGCTTCTCTGCATAGTATGCCTCATCTTTGATTTTATTCTTCCTTTCATCCTTCTTTCGAAGCATACAGTCATTTGCAAGATGATTTGCACCGTTGCAATAATGACAATCTATTCGTGCATCACCTTTCAACTTCTTCTCAACCTTTCCTTCAGCTATCTTCGAATCTTGCTTCTCAACTTTATTTTTCTCCTCAACACTATTTTTACTCACAGAATTTCCTTTCACCTCAGCAAACTTAGTCTTCGAATTGAACGGCTTTTTGAAAAATTTCTTGACACGATTATTCGAGTAAAATGCTATTGCTTCATCATCCGAATTCAAGATGAATCCTTCTTCTTCCTCAGAATCACCATTCTCAGCTTCTTTTTCCGAAATTTTTGACACAAGAGCTAATGGACCTCCCAAATTCAACTTTGATTCCTCAGCAATTTCATTTACTTCAACTTCATGTGTTTTCAACTGATTGTACAAATCATTGAGAGTTGATGTATCAAAACTTTGCTGATTCTTCACCATCATACTGACACTTCTCCATTCTTTTCGAAGCCCTATTACAAAGATGAGATTGAATTCCATTGAAGTCATGGTAATTCCATAGCGATTGCATCGATAGATTAGCTCATTCAGACGATCATAGTAAACTTCGATTGTTTCTCCTTCTTTTTGTTTGAAGTCTTTCAGCTCAACCAAACATTGTTTAACTGAATTGATTTTTGTCTTCTCACTTCCTTGAAATTTATCTTTCAGATTGTTCCAGATTTCCTTTACAGTTGTACAACTCCTAATGTAATTGTACACAACTGGAGGTAAAGCACCTCGTAATTCCCTCATACACCTTTTCTCCAATTTCTTCAGACGATCACCTTGATCATCAACACCAGAACTTGTAGATGAAGATCCGATTGGTTGAAGATTCACTGGAACATTGATATTTCTAGTGATACATATCCATAATTCTTCATCAAGACCATTCAGATAATCCTGCATACGATCAGCCCACTGATCATAGTATTCAGGGATTAGCATTGGAATTTTGGTTGATGATCCTAACATATGAGAAAACGACGTCATTGAATTGAGATTGAAACTCGACATTGTTGTACGGAAGATGATTTCGAGAAGTTTGAAAAGACTTGAGAATTTGAAAACAAACTGGATGAATCAAATCAAATTGATGAGAATAACACTCGATTCAACAATTCAAATGCAGAATCGAATCACAGACTAAGATCTAGACAATTTTTCACTTTCAAAAAGTGCGGAAACTTTTGAATCAAAAAGTTGATTCAAAAACCTTTTGAATAACGTGAAAATCAGATCAAAGATATGATTCCTACTCTGATACCAATTGATGAATCAAAGAATAGAGTAATGAATTAATCAGAGTATGAATTCAAGTATGAATGTGAGATTTGAACACAGAATGTAAATATGATCTGTTATGCTCTATTACGCATTCGAATTCTTTACAGAGTAAAAGAGACAAGTCTGTAAAAGTTCTTATCTACCTCTAGTAAATAACCCTATATATAGGGAACTGAAAGCGTACAAAAAAAATATACTAAGCCTTTGACACTATCGCTTCGAACATAAGCGCCTTAGTAAAATACATTAAAATATTCGAAGAGTACAAAACATACTTCGACTAATTACAGCTATTCGACCCTTACAGTTGGGCCTAAAATATCTCATTTCACTTTTATGGGCCTTATTGGACCTCAAATGACCCATTTCATTCTCATGGGCCTTTATGGGCCGTGAACAACTCTCTTGAACATTATTTGGTCCGTAAACCCCTTTCCTTATCAATTTTGAGCCGTAATGTCGCAACTAGCATTTTAGCTAGAAAATTTTGTTTTCATGTAAACATCAACTATTGTAAGACTTGTACTCTAAGCGGATATCATACTCTAAGCTTAATCAAAATCAGTCATTTGAATCAAAACTCCTGAGTGAAGTTAAATACCAAATATAATACATCTCATATATTCAACTATGGGTTTAAAACCCTAAACATCTCGGCTCAAGTTTATTGTGGACTAGGATCTTCTAATTGGGCCTAATGGGCCAATAAACTTTCAAGTTGGGAATGTTGGGCCAAGGAACCCTATTTGGGCTCAAACTGGACCCATATTCATGAAACTAAAGTATTTTGGGTCATGTGGGCCTAGAATGACTCATCTTATTTCTCATGGGCCATGATGGGCCGTAAATGGTTTCATAAGCCCTAATGGGTCGTAAACTATCTTATTGGGCTTCATTGGGCCGTAAACCCTTTTTCCTTATCACTATTGGGCCGTGAACCCTCATAAGGGCCCAATGGGTCGAAAAACATCAACTTGGACCTCAAAATATCGAAATCAAGCAAGTAAGGCCCAAACTATTTCCCCTTTTCTTCTTCTTCTCCCTTACTCTCGGCCCAACTATATAAAAACAAAAAAATGAAAGAGGTAAGGATAAAACATATGCTTGACAACACATGTTTAACCCTCATGTATCCATAATAAATCTCATGCTTCTAGAAGGGAGATTATGCCACAAATAACAAGGCTTAGTCCTTCTCTCTCTTCTTTACTCACTCTCGGCCATAAGAGCCTTCATCACCACCATTATTTTTCATTTCAAACACAAGAAACCTCTCATCCTTTCCTCTCAAACCCAAGAAGATTTCATCCATTCTCCCAAAAATTCGTGAGTATTGAGTGGTTTTCAAGAAGATCACTTCAAGCTTCATACTTGTGGTAAGATCATATAAACGCAAGTTAATTTACTTCATTTTTAAGCTAAATCACTCCTCATAAACACATGTTTTCGTGATTCTTGCTTCCTAGAACTTCCTAAGTTTGAAAATTCTTCTCAAGAAACAAGCTAGGCCGAAACCTCCTTCAAACTCTTCACCAAAACCGATCCATCATCCCAAAGTGAGTTCATACCCCCTATTTTCGATTTTTACTTTGTTTTGGGGGAGCATACAAGTTGTTTTGTGTAGATTTATGTATGTATGCATGATTTTGTTTGTTTTTTCTAGTTATATATGTGTTTATGTGTTATAAACTTCATGGACTTAAACATCTACTAAAAGATGATGATATTGGTTTGACATAACACTTATTTCAACTCATCTTACAAGAAAAAGGTTTAAAGTACATTTAGTTTACTTGAAGCTAAGAAAAACTTCATGAAAGAAGCTAAAATCGACAAAATGACAAAAGTATGAGTTATTTATGTAACTCACGACTAGTAAGGGGTTCAAAAGGAACTTTTTGCTAAACAAGGCTAATCTCGACATTTGAGACCTTACAAGGACTAAAAATGTAAACATTTTCATAAATGGGCCTTATTTGGGCTTCTTACGGTTTTGGGCCTAAAAATTGTAATTTTTGATCTTTTGTGGACTTAAATGTCATTTTCAAGAAAGTTGTGCCAAAAATGTGAAATTTTGATAAGAAGGGTTAAAGTTGTGAAAATATAAAAATTTGGGCCAAAAATATAAAATTTTCTATAATGGGCCGAATATGTATATTTTTACAAAAATCAAGCCAAATATGATATTTTTGACAAAAGTGAGTTAAAAATTTTATTTTTACAAAAACTAGCCTTAAAGACAAGTTTTGTCCAAAAAAAGGGCCTAAAATGTTATTTTTACTAAAATTGGGCCTTAATTGTAAATTTTTGGCTTAATGGGCCAAGAATGTCATATTTACAAAAAGTGGGCCTTTTATGCCATTTTGGTAAATAATTGAACAAATACTAGCAATATAATAACAAACGAGCTAATTTTGCCATTCTCATATTATTGGGCCTTAGTGGCCATTTATATGCTTGATAGGTCCTGAATACTCTTTATACGTTTATTGGGCCTCATTGACCCATCAACATGCTCGACGGACCTTGGATACTCTTTGCGTGCTATTTGGGCCTGTAAATACCTTACATGTGAAATGGGCCTTAGTTGTCCTTTTACATATATTTTGGGCCCATGTTATATAATCTCATTCCTTTCGGGCCTGAAAATGACTTACATGTTTAGTGGGCCTTAGTTGTTCGCTTACATGGTTCATTGGGCCTGGAATGTGTTTTATATGTTTCTCTTCGCGTAAATTCGATTAAGGATCTAGTGAGACGTGTCGGTTGACACCTATTAAGTGTACGACCGTAGCCTGTAGTTATAACCAGAGTCTCTTGGAGGGAGAGCGGGGGTTTGTGTATAGATCTATACGGGGATGACACCCCACACCTGAGCAGTTCGCTACAGTTAAACTAAACCAGTCTAGGGTGACGAAAACCTTATTCTATTTTCCGTCGGCGTCCATAAACGCCAAGACAGAAGAAATTGCCATTATCTAGTATGGTTATAACGACTCACTTAGAGGAATTAACATTATGAAATTTACGGGAGACCATTCTCTTTTCTCTTTGGATTACTCGGGAACATACTCGCGCCGGTACTCGACCTCGGGGGTTGACATACCAGCATTCTCTTTTTTTTTCAGGCAACATAGAGTTGTCTGGGGGCATTCTCTTTACATTCTCTTCATTCACTTTTGGCATTCTATTAAACCATAACACAGATGCATTAATACAAGATAGGACACAAACATACAAAACTATTTTAAGAAAATACAGGATTTTCTTGTGATTACAAGGTTATACAAATCATTTTTTCAAACATGCTTATGAACTCACCAACATTTTTCTGTTGACCTTTTTAAATTAACTTGTATTCTCAGGAAACCATTGAAGCAGGTTGGCCTGAACAAACTAGTGGATGTTTTGTTATATTTTATTTCATCAGACTTTAATTATTTTGGCATGTAATATTCAAACACAATACTCGATGTAAACAATGTATGTTGTTATATTACATACTTGGTGATGATGATGTTATGTTTCAATTATATACTATGTGATGATACTACAAGGATGAAGTCACGCACAAGCCCCCGGACGTTTCCGCCATCTGGTTCGAGGGTGTGACACGTAAACTCTTTTATAGGCCCAATGGGCCGAAAATTTCCACAACTGGGCCTTGTAATTTCAAGAGTATTCAAATTGTAGCCCAACATATCTCTTATTCCCTATTCTCACCCCATTCTTGGTTTTTGTAAAAAAAAAGAGAAATGAGGAAAATTTCTAAGGGAGACAACTCACCATTGCATGGTGAATATCCATGCATAATACCTTCCATGTAACAATGAGGTCCCATATATCTAGGCAAGTCTTATCACTCTTTCTCCCCTTCCCTTTCTTATCCTCGGCCTAGGAGCAAACCCACCACCACCCTCACTTCAACTTGAAACACATTCCTCTCTTAACTCTGTAAGAAATTTCAAGAAAAATCCTTCCTTTCTCTCTTCGAAATTTCGTGTGTACTTGTGTGTGTGCTCATGAATACATCATCAAGGTTCATCATTTTGGTAAGATTCTTTATATTCTAGTGTTTAACTTCATTATATGACAAATCCTTCATTCATTAAACGACGAAAGCCTCTGGAATTCCAAGTCGGTGATCGGGTTCTATTAAAGATCTCTCCCTGGAAAGGGATGATCCGTTTTGGGAAACGGGGAAAACTAAATCCGCGATACATCTGTCCGTTCGAGATTCTTGCCCGAATTGGTCTGGTGGCATATAAGCTGCAGCTACCTGCAGAGCTCAGCAACGTACACCCCGTGTTCCACGTCTCAAATATGAAAAAGTGTTTATCTGATGAAAACCTAGTTGTTCCCCTAGATGAGATCGAAGTAAATGAAAATCTTTTATTCGTTGAAGAGCCTGTTGAGATAATGGATAGGGAAGTGAATCGTACGAAACAGAGTCGCATTCCGATTGTGAAGGTTCGATGGAACGCTAAGCATGGACCGGAATTCACATGGGAACGTGAAGACCAGATGAAGCTAAAGTACCCTCACTTATTCTCTCGTTCATAGTTCTATCTTTCAAAGAGAATTTGGGGACGAAATTCCCTCTAACGGGGGGATGATGTCACAACTAGCATTTTTGGCTACGAAATATTGTATTCATGTAATCAACTCCAGTGTAACTTGTAACCTAAGTTGAAGTTTTGTGCAAATGATCATTCCAAAAACAACTAGCTGAATCGGAACTCACTCGTGAAGTCCAAAACCTAATTCAATACATCTCATATATTCAACTGTGGGTTTGAAACCCCAATTTCCCAGTTCAAACCCTACTGGACTAGAAATCATTTATTGGGCCTATTGGGCTAATAAACTCACAACTTGGTTATTTGGGCTCTAGTTGGACCCACTTTCATGAAACTATAAGCATTTGGGCCATGTTGGGCCTAAAATATCTCATTTCACTTTTATGGGCCTTATTGGACCTCAAATGACCCACTTCATTCTCATGGGCCTTTATGGGCCGTGAACAACTCTCTTGAACATTATTTGGGCCGTAAACCCCTTTCCTTATCAATTTGGGCCGTAAACCCTTATATAGGCCCAATGGGCCGAAAATTTACACAATTAGGCCTTGTAATTTCAAGAGTATTCAAATTGTAGCTCAACATATCTCGTATTCCCTCTTCTCACCCCATTCTCGGTTTTTGTAAAAAAAAAAGAGAAATGAGGAAAATTTCTAAGGGAGACAACTCACCATTGCATGGTGAATATCCATGCATAATATCTTCCATGTAAGAATGAAGTCCCATACATCTAGGCAAGTCTTATCACTCTCTCTCCCTTCCCTTTCTTATCCTCGGCCTAGGAGCAAACCCACCACCACCCTCACTTCAACTTGAAACACATTCCTCTCTTAACTCTCTAACAAATTTCAAGAAAAATCCTTTCTTTCTCTCTTCAAAATTTCGTGTGTACTTGTGTGTGTGCTCAAGAATACATCATCAAGGTTCATCAGTTTGGTAAGATACTTTATATTCTAGTGTTTAACTTCATCATATGACAAATCTTTCCTTCATTAACACCTTATTTCGTGGTCCATGCTCTTAGATCCATCTTAGGTACGGAAACTCCATTCAAGAAGCTTACTAGGGCCGAGATCTCTCTCATTCTTCATCAAAAACCAAAATCATCAAACCAATGTGAGTTCATACCCCCTATTTTCGGTTTTTACTATGTTTTGGGGGAGAATACAAGTTGTTTTGTGTAGATCTATGTGTATATGCATGATTTTGTATGTTTTTCATGAGATAAGTGTGATTATATGTTATAAACATCATGAACTCAAAAATATATTATAATATGAAGATATTTGTGGACATAGCACTTGATACAACATATTATGCAAAGAAAAGGTTTAACACATTACAAGGATGTTTAAAACTAAGAAAAATTACATAAGAGGGCCAAAAATGACAAAATAATCAAAAAGTGATGTTATTATGCATAACTCACGGCTAGAAAGGATTTATTTGAATAAATATGTATCCTTATAGTATTTATGATTTTATAAGGGCTAAAAAGGGTAAACTTTCGCAAATGGGCCTAATTTTGGGCTTTCACGGCTTTTGGACTAAAATTGTAAATTTTTGGGCTTTTGTGGGCTTAAGTGTCAATTTAAACAAAGTTGAGCCAAAACGAAAATTTTCGGTTACAAGGGCTGAAAATTATAATTTTACCAAACTTGGGCCAAAAAGAAAAAATTTCTATGCTTTTGGGCCGAAGATGATTTTTTAGACAAAAGTGGGGTTAAAAATGTTATTTCACTCGAATCAAGCCCCTAAATGTAAAATTTTGGTTTAAAGGACCTAAAGTGTCATTTTTACTAAAAATGCACCTAAATTGTTATTTTTCGGTTCTAAGGACCAAAAATCTCTTTTTACAAAAAGTGGGCCTTTTATGTCATTTTGATAAACAACTAAGCTTAACAACCAACGTAACAATAAACAGATCAAATACGTCATTTACACTTCTTATTGGGCCTGGAATATAATTTACATGTTTAGTGGGCCTTAGTTGTCCTCTTACATGTTTATTGGGACTGGATTATACCTTACATGTTTATTGGGCCTTAGTTGTCCATTTATATGCTTATTGGGCTTGGAATATAATTTACATGTTTAGTGGGCCTTAGTTGTCCTTTTACATGTTTATTGGGCCTGGAATATACCTTACATATTTATTGGGCCTTCGCGGTCCATCTACATGCTTGTTGACTTCACACATTCGCATACATACTCGTTGGACTTTGAAAACTAAATACATACCTGGAAACAATATACACTGTGCAATTTCATATTCGCGTAAATTTAGTTAAGGATCTTATGAGACATTTCGTTTGGCACCTATTGAGTGTACAAGCGTAGCATGTAGTTATAACCAAAGTCTCCTAGAGGGAGAGCAGGAGTTTGTGTATAGATCTATACGGGGGTGACACCCCACACTTGAGCTGTCCGCTACAGTTAGACTAGGCCAGTCTAGGGTGACAAACCTTACCTTAAACACGTCGGCGTCCGAAAGACATAATGACATGCGAATTAGTCATTATTAAGTATGGTTATAACGACTCACATAGAGGAAATAACTCCATTATAAAATTTACGGAATACAACATCTGTTGATAACACGGTAACATACACACACTAGTACTCAGTCTTAGGGTGTTGAGATCACACCATTTTATAAACAGACAACACTGGGTTGTCCGGGATCATTCACTTCATACATTCATAAACATTAACACACATGCATTAATACAAGATCGGACACAAACATTTCAGACCGTTTTTCAGAAAATATTGGATTTTCTTGTGTTTACAAAGTAATACAAAACATTTTACTCAAACATGCTTATGAACTCACCAACATTATATATGTTGACCTTTTCAAATTAACTTGTATTCTCAGGAAATCGTTGAGCAGGTTGGTCAGCAAGAATACCTGGATATTTTGTTGTGTCTTGTTATCATCTGTCACACCCCCGAACCAGACGGCGGAAACGTCTGAGGGCTCGTGTGACTTAAATTGAAATATCATCACAATGAATATACATGAAACATAACATAAACATCACCATGTATTAATACATTACAACCGTCATTGTTCACATCAAGTACATTGTTTACATTACATAATCCCAAACATAAATTGTTTATCAAATGACATCACACAAAAGACATTCATACACACGCTTGATAATTCTTCATTCTAACGGTTACCTGAGAACACAAGTTATTTGAAAACGGTCAACATATATAATGTTGGTGAGTTCATAAGCAGGTTTGATATGAAAATGTTTTGCATTGTTTGTAAAACCCATAAAATCCGATATTTTCTGAAACATAAATTGTTTACGAAAAAGGTGTGATGATCCATAAGTATACGTGTGAATGATTTCAAAACATGTAAAAGTGAAATGATTTTCATAATAGTTTCTTGTATTATAGTTGTTGTAAGTAAAAGTGAATAATCTTTTCCCCCGGAAAACTCGATGTTTTCCGATATAAATAGTATGATAGTTTTGTATTATTGTATCGTCACAGCATATGAACATGATTTCCCAATGATTACTTAGATGGTAATGGATCTCTATGTGAGTCGTTATAACCATGCATAATAATGACCAATTCGCCTGTCTTGGCATTTTATCGAATGCCGGTCTTGAATTAAGATTTTGTCACCCTAAACTGGCCGAGTCTAACTGTAGCGAACAACTTAGGTGTGGGGGAGTCATCCCCGTATAGATATATACACAAACTCTTGCTCTTCCTCCAGGAGACTTTGATTATAACTACAGACTACGACCGACACTTATTGGTGTCACCCGTTATTTCTCACTAAATCCAAAAGAAATTGAATAACATTGTTTTACAACCCGATTTATGTTTACTTGAATAAAGGTAAGCCTAACAGACGTAAAGAAGAGGACTACGGAGGCCCACTAACTTTGTATGTTATTACAGGCTGTCGAGTATGCTACGGACACGTTATAGCTCATTAAGCATATTATGAATGTTTAGGGTCTTATTAGCAATGCAAATGGACCATTAAGACCTAATAGCAAATTAAAGCTGATAAAGGCCCACTGGGTATGTAATTGGGTCACCGGAAGCCCAATAAACATGTGTGATTATATTGGGCCCAATAATCATGATATTGGGTCATATAGGCCCAATAGCACGAATAGAAGATATTTGAGCCCAACCATTGAATCATTTATAATTTATTGATCTTAAGTTCGTAATGTAGCTATTTGGTGTAAGCGAAATGTTTATTCGAAGTATTAAAATACTCTGACGTTTGATTTATAACGAAGCTTTGGTTATATATATATATATATATATATATATATATATATATATATATATATATATATATATATATATATCAAGGTTCTAAATAACGTAAGGCGTGACTTGGCGGCAATCTCAAGCCTCAAGCTTTTCCGAGCCTTGGCGAGCCACGTCGTTTGTAAGGCATGACTTAAGGCGGCAATTTTGTATATAATTCATATTTTTATATGTATTTTCTAATATTATACATATTTATACACATATATGAGTCAAGGCGGCGTTTTGGTAAAGCTTGGGGGCACATACAAGCCTTGGGGCCATGGCGGAGCCATGACGAGCTTTATAGAACCTTGATATATATATATATATATATATATATATATATATATATATATATATATATATTTAAAACCATGCGTTATAAACTTAATATTTTTAACCCAATAATTTAATATTCGTCTAATTTGCGCAAAAAACATTTAGTTTGACCATTTCAGCCCCTTTATCTATAAAAATGGCACTTTTAGTCCCCTTTTATGAAAATTGACATTTTTTATCCTTAAACCGTTTTTCTTGACGTTTTAGACCCAAACTTTATTTGAAATAACAAATCCAGCCCAAAACTATTGTATTTTCCATTTCCAGCCCTTAGTTGAAAAAAGTTTACATTTTTGGCTCAATTTCCGTAAGTTTTACAAGTTTGACCCCAAAGTCGAAAACTTTGCATTTTTAGTCCAATTTTTACATCAAATTCATTTTCAGCCCTTAAAATAGTTTATTCACGTTTTAAACTCATAGTTTGTTAACTTTTCCATTTCAGCCCCTCAAATACTTTATTTTTCGCAACTTTGGGCCCAAAACTTGTAAGGCCCAAATTTAAAGCCCATTAAGCTAAGAACCAATTATCCTTCATTCATTCATTCCTAAGGATTTACCTAAGGAATTGGCACGAAGTCCATTGCTGCCAAAGTTTATCTATCAGATACTAAGTCCATAGCTATCAGGCGCTAACTCCATAGTCACCAAGGTTTACTCAACAGGCACGAAGTCACATCGTCACCAAGGTTTATCAAATAGGCACGAAGTCGCATCGTCACCAAAACTTATTCAATAGGCACGAAGTCGCATCGTCACCAAGGCTTACTCAATACGAACGAAGTCGCATCGTCACCAAGGCTTACTCGATAGGCACGAAGTCGCATTGTCACCAAGGCTTACTCAATAGGCTCGAAGTCACATCGTCACCAAAGCTTACTCAATGGGCACTACGTCTCATAGTCGCCACTATTTCATCTACCCATGTTCTACCCAACATATTTGTAGATATAAAATACATATACAGTTTAAATCATTTAACACCCGTATAAAAACATCAATTCCAAGCCCATCTCAAATAGACAAATAATATATAGCACATAGCACGTATTTTATATCTAATACTTTATATTTATGTGTTATAAGAAAGTAACTATACACTCACTTGATCAAAAGATGATCGGACAGCACTACGGCTTGTAGAAGTAGTATTCTTCGATGAAACCGGGACATCTTCACAAAAAACCGGGCTTCTCGCGGGCAGAGCTTCGGCTTGGAAATTTCACTTCTCGGGATCTTCAGGGCTTCGGGACTTGTTTCGGGGCTCGGGAATGATACCGGGGCTTCGGGATATTTCTTGCACGAAAAATAAGGTAAAAACGAGAGAGAAGGAAAGAAAATTGGCAAAAAACTTGGCTGCCCTCACACCCTTTATATAGGGCTGACTGACTCCTCGTACGCAGGGCGTACCTGCGAGGAACGCGGGGCGTTCCGGAGCGCAGGGCGTTCCCTGCTCGTACGCAGCGCGTTCAGCAGCTTCGGACGTCAGCACGTACCTCAGCCTCGGACGGTGCACCGGATGGGACTAGTGGGCGACGTGGACTAACCTAGACCCAACATTTCCGAACGCGGGGCATTCCCTCGGAACGCATGGCGTTCATTTCGGACCGATTCTCGAGATTTGAGCCCAAAACTTGTAAAATCCGTAACTTTTGCGTATGATCTCAGTTTTCGACGTTCTTTATATCCACACGTAGGTGAGACTACGCTCTACAACTTTCGTTTAGACTCCGTCGGCTAATTTTGACTTTATTTTTATTTTATTATTTTTAGTAGGCCGGGACAGGAAAACTCCGTTAGAAATTCATAACTTCTTCATCTGACGTCTGTTTTCGTCTGTCTTTTTACTGTTGTACTATTATCGATGAGATCTTCGATTCTCGTTTAGATTGTTTTAGCTAGAAATCACTCGATCTCAAATCCGAACTTCGGGCTGCATACTGCTAAGCTGAAACTTAGAAAAATCATAACTTCCTCATACGAAGTCAGATTTGGACGTTCTTTTTATGCACGCTCTCGGTTAAACGAACTCTACGACTTTCATTTAGATCACTAAGGCTAAATATCACTCTATCGTAAATTCACTATTTACGTCGCACTATGTCGTTCCGGTTCTGTCGCGAAACTTCGAGAGGTCATAACTTCTTCGCTATAACTCGGATTTCGGCATTCTTTATATTTCGGAAACCTTGCCACGACTACTACAACTTAGTTAAGCTTATTCATTCTAAATAATCTTTTATCAAAAAGTCATTTTTGACGCTTATCGTCTCTAAATTGTCTAGCCCGGATCTACGGACATTACATTCTCGGCCCTAGCAAGCTTTTTGAGAAATCTTTGGGCTTAGATGGGTTCTAAGAAGCATGATCATGAATTTGAATGAATTAAGAGAAGATTTTTGATAAGATATAGAAGTTAATCCATGGATCTAAGTAAAAATGTACCAAGGATTTGTGATATGAGTGAAGAACCTTCTTGGAATGCTTGCAAATCTCGAAATTTTGATGGAAGAATGAAGGTGTTCTTGAGAGGATTTGGAAGTATTTGGAAGTGAATTAAGTGTGTGTGTGTGTTGATGCTCTCGACCGAGAGTAGAAAAAGAAGAGGGGAGAGAGGGTGAGGTGACATTGCATGGATGTCCACCATACAATAAGGAGGTGGCATGTTCACAATTTTCCTCCTTAATCCATTTTATCTTAATTCTTCTTCTAATATTTTCTTTCTTTTTAAATGGGCCGAGAATTGCATTAAGAAGGGAAGAGGATTCATTTTGGCCCAATTCTTGATCCTTAATTGAAATCATGAGGTCCATAAATAAGTTTTCGGCCCATTGGGCTGTTAGGGTGGTTCACGGCCCAATTAGCATAAAAGATTAGGTTTGTGGCCCATTAGGGCTAATTAGATTAGTTATGGCCCAACAAGGTTAATTAGGCTAGTTATGGCCCAATAAGGCTTATTGGAGTAGTTTATTTCCATTTTAGGCCCACTATGGCCCAAAAATGTCAAATCTCATGAAGGTGGGTTGAATTAGAGCCCAATTAAGGGTTCTAAGCCCAAACTAGTCAAATTGGAAACTTATTGGTCCATTAGGCCCAATAAGGAAATCCTAGTCCATAATGGACTTAAACCGGGATTTTTAGGGTTTCCAATCTTTTGTTGACTATTTGAAGTGTTTGCATAGGGTGATTGATGGAACTTTGGTGTTATTGAATAAACATCATGCATACTTTCAAGTTTTAGTCATAAATGTTATCATTGTTAATGTTTACAAAAGCATTAGAACTCCTAGTTGTGACATCATCCCCCCGTTAGAGGGAATTTCGTCCCGAAATTCTTTTTGAAGCTAGATTTGAGAATGCGAGAATAGGTGAGGGTACTTTTGCTTCATCTGGTCTTCGTGTTCCCATATGAATTCCGATCCACGTTTTGCGTTCCACCGAACTTTCACAATCGGAATGCGACTTTGCTTAGTACGCTTCACTTCCCTGTCCATGATTTCAACTGGTTCCTCGATGAACAGGAGATTCTCGTTGATTTCGATTTCTTCCAATGGGAGGACAAGAGTTTCGTCGGATAAGCACTTCTTCAAATTGGAAACATGGAACACGGGGTGTACACTGCTGAGCTCACTAGGTAGCTGCAGCCTATAGGCCACTGGACCGATTCGGGCAAGAATCTCGAATGGCCCAATGTACCGTGGGTTTAGTTTTCCCCGTTTCCCGAAACGAATCACCCCTTTCTAGGGAGAGACCTTTAGCAACACCCGATCCCCGACTTGAAATTCCAAGGGCTTTCGCCGTTTATCAGCATAGCTCTTCTGTCAGTCTCGTGATGCTTGAAGTCGAGCTCTGATTTGAACTATCTTCTCTGTCGTCTCACGTATGATTTCTGGTCCTGTTAATGCATTGTTTGGTGTCTGTCCTCTTGCTAGCTGAGTGTCACCTACCTCAGCCCAACACAATGGTGATCTACATTTACGCCCATATAATGCTTCAAAAGGAGCAATTTTGATGCTTGTGTGATAACTGTTATTGTACGAAAATTCAATTAAAGGTAAGCGGGTATCCCACGACCTTCCAAAGTCTATCACACATGCTCGAAGCATATCTTCAAGCGTCTGAATGGTTCACTCACTTTGACCATCCGTCTGTGGGTGGTAAGCAGTGCTCATGTCGAGTTGTGTTCCCATAGCTTTCTGAAGTGATTGCCAAAAGCGTGAAGTGAATCTACTATCTCGATATGAGATGATAGATATTGGTACTCAATGGAGTCTCACAATTTCCTTGATGTAGATTCTCGTCAATCGTTCCATCTTGTATGATTCCCTTATTGGCAGGAAATGAGCGGATTTTGACAACCTATCAACTATTACCCATATGGCATCCAATCCATCAGTTGTCCTGGGTAATTTGGTCACAAATTTCATGGTAATCCTTTCCCATTTCCACTCGGGTATTACCGGCTGTTGTAATAGTCCCGAGGGCTTCTGATATTCTACCTTCACTTTAGCGCAAGTGAGGCACTTGCTAACGTAAGTGGCAATTTCTGCCTTCATGTTAGACCACCAATAATGTTGCTTGATATCCAGGTACATTTTATCTGAACCCGGATGGATGGAGTATCGTGTCTTATGGGCCTCATTCATGACTACCTCTCTGAATCCCCCAAGTTTAGGAACCCAAATTCGGTTCATGAAATAATATGCTCCATCCTCCTTGACTTCGAAGTTCTTTTCCATTCCACGTAACGTTTCGCTTGTTCTGTTTTCTGTCTTCATGGCATCAAACTGGGCTTCTTTGATTTGTGAGGACATATGGGATTGAATGGTTATTGAAATAGTTTTCACACGTCGATTTGAGTATTCTTTCCGACTCAAGGCATCAGCTACCACGTTAGCCTTGCCTGAGTGGTACTTGATTTCGCACTCATAATCGTTTAGCAGCTCAACCCATCGTCGCTGCGTCATGTTTAACTCCTTTTGATTTAGAATGTGTTGGAGGCTCTTGTGGTCAGTGAAAATGGTGCACTTTGTACCATAAAGTTTGTGCCTCCAAATCTTCAAAGCAAAGACCACAGCTCCCAATTCGAGATCATGGGTGGTATAATGATGGGTTTTGAGCATTCTAACACTTCCTAAGTGTATATGCAACCCTAATAACCTTGGATCTATGTTTGTCTAATTATCATGCAAAGTTGAATTCCAAGGTTATATTCCTATCTAGCATACATGGGGAACAAATTTTAACTTGCATGAAAGATAGAATAACTTACCTTGTTGTTGCTTATGATCCTTGAAACCTTGTGATCCTAGCACCCCAAGTGTGATGCCTCAAATGCTTCACACAACACCAAATGCTTTTGGAATGACTTTAGAGAGAATACACACTTCTAAAATCGGCCTATCCCTCATGTTTCTTATCTGTGTCCAATTTTGGTGGAGAATGGGTTTCTTATATAGTGTTGACACATCTAGGGTTACACCATGTAAACCCTAATGTGTCATGACTCTTCATTTCCATGACCCATGGGTTTGTAACTCCCATGGAGCATCCTATGGGTGGAACCGAACTTGATAATCCATGGAGCCTCTTAGCCCACTATATAAGATATGGAAGATTTACATAATCTACCCATATATTTAATTAGTTATCTTTTGATCACTTAATTAATTCTAAATTAATTCTTGATCAAACTAACTAAATAATATTATTAATATATTAGAACTTATAATATATTAATAAACCATAAGTGTTATTTCTCTCATTTTAGTTTATCCAATTGCATGGTGCCATGCAACCCAAATGGACCATGCCGGGTCGGGTCAAGTACATACCAGAAATAGTTATGGACTTATACACCTTATCCAACAGTCTCCCACTTGGATAAGTCTAATAACTATAACGGCAATACTTCAGGAACCGATCGGCAATCGTAGCTCTTTCAAGGTCTCTCGGAACTGAGAAGATGATGATACGCCATTTAAGATAAGTGATCATATAATCCTCTATTCTAGATATCAGCCGGACAAATACATGGAACAATGTCTTACTTATTGTCCAGCAGTTTGTTTCCCGATTTCCGATTTGTTTGACAAAGAACTTAATTGAACACATCAACTTAGTTCTGACCGGGCCCGGTACATAGGTCAAAACAAAATCATCGAGGGGCCCAGATATCAGCTTCTAATCCAAGAAGGAACAGATAAACTTCGACTCATATGTTTGTTCTACCACTCATTGAATTATACACAAAAGCACGTTTTATAACATCGAGTTACCAATGCGTTAACGTACAATCAATGCATAACCAACTCATAAGTAACAAATCATATCTCTAGGTTTGAAGACTTATATGATATTACCGTCTCACGATCACTCGAGATAAATTCCATGAAGTGATTCCAGTGAGCGTGGGTTGAGTCCAATGCTCAGAACTTATGAGCACTCATGAGTGTTGTAGCCATGTCCAACAACTTAGACCTCTACAACCAATCATGACAGTCTTGATTCATACCTACTTTCGACATATGACCGACTGTGGAGGTTCGAATAATATGATATACCAAACATAATTATTCTGGAAGTCGAAACATGCAAAAGAAATATAGTAAACGATCGACAAGAGATAGCAACACTTTACTCATAAATAAAACACCTTTTATTCATCATCTAATGTCAATTACACTTTACAAATTTCAAGGTTATCTAACTACTAAATCTAATATCATCCTTCAGCCCTATGCTCCGAGCATGCTGGAGATGCTTAACCCGAGTCAGTCCCTTCGTGAGGGGATCTGCTGGATTCTCATCCGATGATACCCTCTTTGCCACGAGGAGTCCTTCTTCTATTCGATGTCTGATGAAATGGTATTTTCTGTCGATGTGTCTGGATCTCCCGTGATCCCTTGGTTCCTTGGCTAAGGCAACTGCACTTTCACTATCACAGAAAATTTCCATTGGCTCTTTAATAGCTGGTACAACTCCAAGGTCTCCAATGAAGTTCTTCAGCCATATCGCCTCCTTTGCTGCCTCGCTAGCTGCTATATACTCTGATTCGCAAGTTGAATCAGCCATTGCTCTTGCTTGGAACTCTTCCAAGAAATTGCTCCTCCATTTAAGGTAAAGACCCAGCCTGACTGAGAGCGGAAATTATCCCTATCAGTCTAAAAGCTAGCATCACTATACCCTACAACTCTCAAGTCTTCACTCCCACCGAGGGTAAGGACCCAGTCCTTAGTCCTCCGTAGGTACTTGAGGATATTCTTTACCATAGTCCAGTGTGCCTTGCCAGGGTTCCCCTGATACCTGCTAACCATGCTCAAAGAAAAGGCTACATCAGGTCGAGTACACGTCATAGCATACATGATCGATCCTACAGCCGAAGCATAAGGTATTCGACTCGTTTCTGCTATCTCAGCCTCAGTACTAGGGCTTTATGTCTTACTCAATCTGGCGTTACTCTGGATGGGTAACTCTCCTTTCTTGGAGTCCTGCATGCCGAATCTCTTCAGCACCTTATCCAAGTAAGTACTCTGACTAAGTCCAATTAGTCTTTTACTCCGGTCTCTCAAGATCCTTATCCCTAGAATATAGGCAGCTTCTCCTAGGTCCTTCATAGAGAAACACTTCCCAAGCCAGGACTTAACTTCCTGCAGAGTTGGGATGTCATTTCCTATGAGTAGTATGTCATCCACATACAATACCAAAAAGCTAACTATACTCCCACTAGCCTTGACATATACACAAGATTCATCTTCACTCCTAGAAAAGCCAAATTCTTTGACTTTCTCATCAAAGCAAAGATTCCATCTGCGAGGTGCTTGCTTTAACCCATAAATGGATTTCTCAAGCTTACACACTTTATTAGGGTACTCTGTATTGACAAAACCCTCTGGCTGACTCATGTAAACATCCTCAGCCAACTTTCCATTAAGGAAAGAGGTTTTGACATCCATTTGCCATATTTCATAGTCATGAAATGCAGCTATGGCTAACAGAACCTTCCGCAGTAATATGGAATCCATAGTAATGCTCAGGTGCATTCCTAACCCTTGTGGAACGCCTCAGAGGTACAGACTTGTCAATTGGCTCAACAGAAGTTTCCTCCTCAAGTTGAGTGCTAGGGTTTGAAGTTCCTTCACCACTTGACTCTTGAATTTCTTCAAGGTTAACTTGCCTCCCACTGTCTCCTTGGCTTATGAACTCTCTCTCTCGAAAGAAAGCCCTCCTAGCTACAAAGACCACATTCTCACTAGGTCTGAAGAAGAGGTAACCAAAGGATTTCAGTGGGTAGCCGATGAAAATACACCTCTCACTTCGAGGTTTGAGCTTATCATGAGTCTCGCGTCTCACGAAAGCCTCGCAACCCCAAATCTTAATGTGGTCTAGTTTGGGTACTTTACCAGTCCACATCTCATGAGGAGTTTTGGCAAATTTCTTTGTGGGAACTAGATTAAGGATATGGGCGGCAGTCTCTAAGGCATACCCCCCAAAATGAGATTGGTAGCGAAGCTCGACTCATCATGGAACGAACCATATCCAACAAGGTTCGATTACGCCTCTCAGCTACACCATTCAACTGCGGTGTCCTGGGAGGTGTCAATTGTGAGACAATCCCACATTCCCTAAGATAGTCGAGGAACTCTGAACTAAGATACTCACCACCTCGATCGGATCGAAGCATCTTACTGTTCCTGCCCAATTGATTCTCGACTTCCTGTTTAAACTCTTTAAACCTCTCAAAAGTCTCTGACTTATGCTTGATTAAGTAGACATATCCATATCTACTGTAATCATCAGTAAAAGTCAAATAATAACGATTAGCATCCCTTGTGGCATGTTTGAAGGGCCCACACACATCCGTGTGTATAAGATCCAACAAACCTTCACCCCTCTCACAAGAACCTGTGAAGGGTAACTTTGTCATTTTTCCAAGTAAGCATGATTCGCAACTATCATCTGACTTTAGGTCAAATGACTCCAATACTCCATCCTTTTGGAGTTGGCCTATGCGTTTCTTGCTTATATGTCCAAGACGACAATGCCATAATGATGTTTTATCCAAGTTATTATCATTAACAAAATCAATACACAATACATTATTTCCTAAGTTATCAACCACGGATACAGTTTCATACACACCATCACAAGGTAATGCTTTAAAATAAAGAACATTATTAAAGAAAGCATTAATCGAACCAACTTCATTATCAAATGAAAAGGTGAAACCTTGTTTATACAATGCATGAAAGGAAATAATATTTCTTGCCATTTCTGGCGAATAACAACATTTATTCAAATCTAAACTAAACCCACTACTTAGCGATAAAGTATAAACTCCAATCTTGGTGACAGGTAAAGCTTTCCTATTCCCCATGATTAAGTTTATTCTTCCATGCTCCACATTCTCACTTCTTCTTAGTCCCTGCAAATCAGAACAGATATGAATACCACAACCGGTATCAAGGACCCAAGAGTTAGAATGGGGTGAGTTATTAGATAAGATAGTGTAAATACCTGCATGGTTGGGTTTAACTTTCCCTTCCTTCACATCTTGCTGGTACTTTGGGGAGTTCCGCTTCCAATGTGACTTTTCATGGCAATAGAAGCATTCAGCCTCTTTAGGGTCAGAAGAAGGAGTGACAAAACCTTTCTTGGTTCCACTTGAAGAAGAGCCATCAAGGGTCCTAGCCTTGGTACCCTTCGAAGAGCTCTTCCTCTTCTTCCCTCTACCTTTCCCGATTGCCAAAACCGGGGCGGAGTTTGGAGTAGGAGTGTTAACAACCGACTTACCCTTAAGACCTGTTTCTGCGGTCTTGAGGAGTCCCTGAAGTTTGCTGAGTGCGACCTCTTCCTTATTCATTTGATATGTCATGCGGAATTGATCATTAAGCTTCTCAGGGAAGTTCACATTAAGCTTCAGCAACCGATCCACATACCTTTGCATTTTCTGCATGTGGCTCGTGACGGATTCCCCGTCCTTCATCATGGTTGTTATGATAGAGCATATGATTTCATACCTCTCTTGTCGTGCACTTTGATGGTATCTTTCCATCAGATCTTGGTGCATTTCAAAAGGGTAGAAGTCCTCATAGGACTTTTGGAGTTCTGCTGTCATGGTGGCCAACATGATGCATGCCACTTTTGTAGCATCCCTTTCATGTGCCCGGAAGTCAGCGATCTCCTGGGGAGTTGCAGTGGTCTCATCAATCTCCTTAAGCTCCTTGTCAAGGACATATTCTTTGTCCTCGTAGCGGGTAATCATCCTGATGTTTCTGATCCATTAATTGAAGTTGGATCCATCAAAAGTGACTTTCCCACACAAGTTCATAAGGGTAAAGGAGCCATTAGGATTAGAGCCAGAAGCAGCATTGTTTGAAGACATCTGAAAGAAGAGAACAAGATTAGTTTAGATATTAAGAGAGTCCTTAATAAAACACCCAAATGTAATATTAAGGCTAGAATCCAATCACAATATATTATAACTTAGAAGAGGTATGCCGTAATCCAAGCTATAACATATTTGAAAGGTAGGTGAATAACGATTCACCAATTTCCACCATGAAAAACGAAATATAGATATTAGGTTTTTAATTGGTTCTTAGAAATTCCTAGATTCTTTTGAGATTCAATGAACTTTTCAAAGGCATGTTTCAATCTCGAGTGTGCCCTCCAAGTTTTGTGACTGGGATACCGAGGATCACAAAACGAGGTGTGAAGTAACCATGCAAATCACTTGGTACCCTCAAGGTTTATCACTCAATCGATGTGCCGGTAAACCACACACGCTCCACCGATGCTATGGTAAACCTTAAGTCACCCTTTACCTACCTTGTTAAGTCCAAGTTAGTGTGTCGGTTAACCACACACGCTCCACCAATGACTTAAACAAAGTGTAAAGTGTAATTTCATGGATTAGCACCTTATTCACATTTTCCTAAGGTAACTAAGATTGGGAATTTAATAAAAGCATTTAGTTACTTTATAATATTCATCATACTTTTAATGAGAATTTATAAGTCCTTGTCTTACCCGTTCGGCTAACGACCCTCCACCGATCAAGGAAGCGGTGGGTGAGAGTGGACACCCATTAAGTTGCCATTTTATAGGCAACAACCTTATACCCCCCTTATAGACCGGCTTCGTGAATGAGGCGTACTAGCGGTAAGACGACTTGACGTTATACATATATATATTAGTAACTTATAATATTATAAAGTATAAGGGTTGAATTTTAACTTTTAAAATTCTAAGGGTTGGAACTAAAGTTTTAATCAAGACTTTACATGTTCCAAAACTTGAGGGCAAGTTTTGTAAACTTCCAAAACTTTTCATTTCTTATAACTTATGAATTAATTGAGTAATAAAAATGAAGACTCTTCATTTTTATAACTCTTGTGTTCTTTTAATGGCTTTAATAAAAGTGAGACTTTTGGTTTTCCATAACTTGAGGACAAGTTATGGACTCCATTAAAACACATTATGATCATGAATTAAACTACCATGAAGGTTACAAACAATTCCTATGATCATCTAATCTTCATAAGTTCAAGAACATGAATATGAACACTTTCAAGAATCAAAAATTACACTTAAAAAAAACTTGTAATTTTAATAATTGCCATTGTAAATGGATTAGCATAAACATTACACCATCTAAAATAAGCTTTAAAACATCAAAACAGTTTAGGGTAATGTTTCTAGTCCATTTCCAGCAACAAATGTGCAAACTTTCATACGAGCAGAAAACAGAAAAACGATTTTTTTTTCAAGCTGTTTGCACACAAAACAAAAACAACAACAAACGAACCATGCTCTGACACCACAGATGGGTTTTGAGCATTCTAACACTTCCTAAGTATACATGCAACCCTAATAACCTTGGATCTATGTTTGTTTAATTATCATGCAAAGTTGAATTCCAAGGTTATATTCCTATCTAGCATACATGGGGAACAAATTTTAACTTGCATGAAAGATAGAATAACTTACCTTGTTGTTGCTTATGATCCTTGAAACCTTGTGAGCCTAGCACCCCAAGTGTGATGCCTCAAATGCTTCACACAACACCAAATGCTTTTGGAATGACTTTAGAGAGAATACACACTTCTAAAATCGGCCTAGCCCTCTTGTTTCTTATGTGTGTCCAATTTTGGTGGAGAATGGGTTTCTTATATAGTGTTGACACATCTAGGGTTACACCATGTAAACCCTAATGTGTCATGACTCTTCATTTCCATGACCCATGGGTTTGTAACTCCCATGGAGCATCCATGGAGCATCCTATGGGTGGAACCGAACTTGATAATCCATGGAGCCTCTTAGCCCACTATATAAGATATGGAAGATTTACATAATCTACCCATATATTTAATTAGTTATCTTTTGATCACTTAATTAATTCTAAATTAATTCTTGATCAAACTAACTAAATAATATTATTAATATATTAGAACTTATAATATATTAATAAACCATAAGTGTTATTTCTCTCATTTTAGTTTATCCAATTGCATGGTGCCATGCAACCCAAATGGACCATGCCGGGTCGGGTCAAGTACATACCAGAAATAGTTATGGACTTATACACCTTATCCAACATATAATTCACCTCATGTGTCTTTAGTTGTCGGGATGCATAAGCTATCACCTTCCCACGCTGCATGAGTACACAACCTAAACCCTGATTTGAAGCATCATAGTAAACTACGAAGTCCTCATTCCCTCTGGTAATGATAGTACTGGTGCACTACAGAGAGTTCGTTTCAGAGTTCGGAAAGCAACCTCCTGCTTTTCGGTCCATTCAAATGGTACGCTCTTTTGTGTAAGCGTGGTAAGTGGCTTGGCTGTTCTGGAGAAGTTCTGAATGAATCTTCTGTAATAGCCTGCGAGACCCAGAAATTGACGAATTTCTGTGGGTGTCGTTGGGACTGCCCATCCTTCAATGGCTTTGATCTTAGAAGGGTCCACATGTATCCGTTCTTGGCTGACAACATGACCTAAAAAGTTTACGCTACGGAGCCAGAACTCACACTTAGAGAGTTTTGCGTATAACTTTTTGGCTCGCAGGGTTTCCAAGATTTGTCGGAGATCTCGACTATGTTCCTCTTCACTTCGAGAATAGTCCAGAATATCGTCGATGAAAACGATGACAAAGTTGTCGAGGAATGGTCGGCAAACTCGATTCATCAGGTCCATAAATGCGGCAGGGGCATTCGTTAGACCGAAGGGCATTACAACAAATTCATAATGTCCATAGCGAGTTCGGAAAGCGGTCTTGGGGATATCCTCTTCCTGGACCTTGGGTTACTGGTATCCGGATCGCAGATCTATCTTAGAGAAGTAATTTGCTCCTTGAAGTTGGTCGAATAGATCGTCGATTCGTGGAAGTGGGTAGCGATTTTTGATAGTGAGCTTATTCAGTTCTCTATAATCAATACACATCCTAAAGGATCCGTCCTTCTTCTTAACAAAAAGGATCGGAGCTCCCCAGGGTGAGAAGCTAGGTCGGATGAATCCTTTGCTCAAGAGTTCGCTGAGTTGGCTTGAGAGTTCTTGCATCTCCGCAGGAGCCAACCTATAGGGCGATTTGGCGATGGGTGTAGCTCCTGGCACAAGGTCGATTCGGAACTCGACTTGTCTTTCTGGGGGAATCCCCGGAAGATCTTCAGGAAAGATGTCATGGAAATCGCAAGCCACTGGGATGTCCCGAATACTAACCTCTTCCTTGGATTTATCCATGATGTGAGCTAGTCCCAGCATTGTGGTTGATATTGTTGTTGTTGTTTGGCTGTTGGTTATGTTGGGGTCGAGATCTGCAGTACCAGGTGGTGTGTCCTTTCTTGTTACATCTATTACAATATAGCTTTAGATAGGCTCCCCGATGATGGAGATTGCACTTGTTGCATTTCGGAAGGCTCCCAACATATGGTTTTGCTGGTGTCGATGTAGCAGGTGTCATGGCCATAGGGACAACTACAACACTTCGTTTCTTTGAGGATTCTTGGGTTGGCTGCCCCTTTCTCTTACCCCCAGACTTTCGCTTCCTGCTCTTAGGTTTGGGGTTTGGAGTGCCTTGATAAGCTGACATTCGTTGGTTTTCGGGGTTGTTACTTCGACTGGTGTTGTCGACGCTATTTCCACCTCTGTTGGTGTTGTTTGCGTTGAGTTGTGCCATAGCAGCGGTTACGGCAGCGGTGACAGCAACTTGGAATGTAGTAAAGTCCATCTGCAAGAGTGGTGCTTCACGGGTGTGCTTGTTATTTCTGTGGAATGATATCTTCTGCTGCATGATGATAAGCAGGATCGTAAGTAACAACGGTCATTTCCGGTGGTACTCTGTAACTTTTGCGTTTTGTCATATGGTTCACAATGTTTCGATCTATATCCCTATGGTGTGTTTATGATAGTAGATAATTTGTAAAGTTGTCACGAATATTAAGTCTTATTCATAGAGTTCATAGGTTATTTTGGTTTCAAGGTTCTTGAGTATCTAACGGTTTTCATGGTTTGTTTGTGCACATAAGTGAAACCCCATATTGAAACACATAGCATTTCTACTAGAAATAGTCATTTTTAATATAGGAAAATTTGCCAAAAAGGGCATACATTTCATAGGAAAATGTACGATCCGACAGTATTACGACATAATATCCATAGAAACACAATACTAGTAGGAGATACGGCTGGTTCTACATACTATAGAACCTATAATAGCAAGTAGTAGGGTATGTTCTATCAGTTATGATGAAGATGACACTCAATCGTCAAGCTGGCGTATCAGGAGTTCAGCCAGTTCATTCACCTCCTGGGTGATTACTTCTTCCCTTTTCTCGGCTCGAACGGCTCTAGCTTCGGCCGTAAAGAGTTGACGCTTGAGATTGGATATTTCTTTCTCAAGAGAGCGTATGTAGTATGTATCACCTTCCTGAATCGTGTGTGGGTCTGATAGGGCTTCCGATGGGTGGGGCTTACTAGGTGTCTCCTTAACGTCCTTTCCTTCATCTGACTCCCAGTCAGATTCGTCATATTGGTAATCAGTTACCACGTACTCTTCCAGTTCCACTCCGGGTCCCACCTCCTGACCCATTGCAGGGCCTCCTTCAGGGTTTTCTTCAGGATTGTCATCTAGACCCACTTCAGTCTCCCCATAGACTACTAGAGCTTGATAGTAGGGGCTGTCTTGCTGCATTCCTGCCATATCGCATGCGTGGGAAGTGTAGGTGTGAAAAGTGTGTGCATTGGGGTGTATAAGGATAGTATTCTTAAAATACTCCTACAGTGTTTATTTTTCTTAAGTTTAGTTCCTCTAACCTATTTGGATAGTTAGATGGTAAGTTTTTGGTTTATTGACCATAAAGATTATTCCCAAACATATGTTGATCGTACTTTGAATGAATGTAGTTGATCAGGCTACATTGATCCTCAATACGATTACATAACTCCCAAGGTTAAATCGCAACGTTCAAATCCCCCAAAGGCTTTTATTGTTTAGTATTATGTTGTTATTCTAAAACGCGCACATAGGTAAGTATTTATTTACTCTGTTCGGAGTTATTTAGCCCTATTGTGTTTATAGTTGCATATCATGTATGGTTAGATATGCTAGTTCACTATAAACAAAGCTCTGATACCAACCTGTCACACCCCCGAACCAGACGGCGGAAACGTCTGAGGGCTCGTGTGACTTAAATTGAAATATCATCACAATGAATATACATGAAACATAACATAAACATCACCATGCATTAATACATTACAACCGTCATTGTTCACATCAAGTACATTGTTTACATTACATAATCCCAAACATAAATTGTTTATCAAATGACATCACACAAAAGACATTCAGACAGACGCTTGATAATTCTTCATCTAACGGTTACCTGAGAACACAAGTTATTTGAAAACGGTCAACATATATAATGTTGGTGAGTTCATAAGCAGGTTTGATATGAAAATGTTTTGTATTGTTTGTAAAACCCAGAAAATCCGATATTTTCTGAAACAGAAATTGTTTACGAAAAAGGTGTGATGATCCATAAGTATACGTGTGAATGATTTCAAAACATGTAAAAGTGAAATGATTTTCATAATAGTTTCTTGTATTATAGTTGTTGTAAGTAAATGTGAATAATGTTGTTCCCCCAGAAAACCCGATGTTTTCCGATATAAATAGTATGATAGTTTTGTATTATTGTATCGTCACATCATGTGAACATGATTTCCCAATGATTACTTAGATGGGAATGGATCTCTATGTGAGTCGTTATAACCATGCATAATAATGACTAATTCGCCTTTCTTGGCATTTTATCGAATGCCGGTCTTGAATTAAGATTTTGTCACCCTAGACTGGGCGAGTCTAACTGTAGCGAACAACTTAGGTGTGGGGGAATCACCCCCGTATAGATCTATACACAAACTCTCGCTCTCCCTCCAGGAGACTTTGATTATAACTACAGACTACGACCGACACTTATTGGTGTCACCCGTTATTTCTCACTAAATCCAAAAGAAATTGAATAACTTTGTTTTACAACCCGATTTATGTTTACTTGAATAAAAGCCTAACAGTTGAAAAGAAGAGGACTACGGAGGCCCACTAACTTTGTATGTTATTGCAGGATGTCGAGTATGCTACGAACACGTTATAGCCCATTAAGCATATTATGAATGTTTAGGGTCTTATTAGCAATGCAAATGGACCATTAAGGCCTAATAGCATATTAAAGCTGATAAAGGCCCACCAGGTATGTAATTGGGTCACCGGAAGCCCAATAAACATGTGTGATTATATTGGGCCCAATAATCATGATATTGGGTCATAAAGGCCCAATAGCACGAATAGAGGATATTTGAGCCCAACCATTGAATCATTTATAATTTATTAATCTTAAGTTCGTAATGTAGCTATTTGCTGTAAGCGAAATGTTTATTCGAAGTATTAAAATACTCTGACGTTTGATTTATAACGAAGCTTTGGTTATATATATATATATATATATATATATATATATATATATATATATATATATATATATATATATATATATATAAAACCATGCGTTATAAACTTAATATTTTTAACTCAATAATTTAATTTTCGTCTAATTGGCCAAAAAACATTTAGTTTGACCATTTCAGCCCCTTTATCTATAAAAATGGCACTTTTAGTCCCCTTTTATGAAAATTGACATTTTTGGTCCTTAAACCGTTTTTCTTGACGTTTTAGACCCAAACTTTATTTGATATAATAAATTCAGCCCAAAACTATTGTATTTGCCATTTCCAGCCCTTAGTTGAAAAAAGTTTACATTTTTGGCTCAATTTCCGTAAGTTTTACAATTTTGACCCCAAAGTCGAAAACTTTGCATTTTTAGTCCAATTTTTACATCAAAGTCATTTTCAGCCCTTAAAATAGTTTTATTCACGTTTTAAACTCATAGTTTGTTAACTTTTCCATTTCAGCCCCTCAAATACTTTATTTTTCGCAACTTTGGGCCCAAAACTCGTAAGGCCCAAATTTAAAGCCCATTAAGCTAAAATTTATGTTTTTGACCCCTAGACAAGTGTTATTTTCATAAAAGTTAGATTTCTATGTAACTAACACTATTTTGTCCTTATAAAACCGAAAATATCATATTTTACCCAAACTTTGATTATTTTTGCAAAAATGACACTTATAAGGATTTTGACTTTGTTTTCACTTCTTAAGCCTAAAGATCCTTAGATCTTTGAAGTAAGTTGTTTATTATGTTTATTGTTTATGTATTATTCACATTTTAGCCATAGATTTCAAGATTTAGCAAATATTATCATATTTTCACAACATAAACCAAAGAAATCACATATAACAAGCATACACACATAGATCAACACATAGTACTTGTATTCTCCCCCAAAAACAAGTAAAAACCAAAAACAAGGGGGTATGAACTCACCTTGCTTAGTTGTCTTCGGTTTTAAAGAAGAAATGGAAGGGGTTGAGGTGATTCTCAGCCTTAGCAAGCTTTTTGAGAAATCTTTGGGCTTAGATGGGTTCTAAGAAGCATGATCATGAATTTGAATGAATTAAGAGAAGATTGTTGATAAGATATAGAAGTTAATCCGTGGATCTAAGTAAAAACGTACCAAGGATTTGTGATATGAGTGAAGAACCTTCTTGGAATGCTTGCAAATCTCAAAATTTTGATGGAAGAATGAAGGTGTTCTTTAGAGGATTTGGAAGTATTTGGAATTGAATTAAGTGTGTGTGTGTGTGTGTTGATGTGCTCGGCCGAGAGTAGAAGAAGAAGAGGGGAGAGAGGGTGAGTTGACATTGCATGGATGTCCACCATGCAATAAGGAGGTGGCATGCTCACAATTTTCCTCCTTAATCCCTTTTATCTTAATTGTTCTTCTAATCTTTTCTTTCTTTTTAAATGGGCCGAGAATTGCATTAAGAAGGGAAGATGATTTACTTTGGCCCAATTCTTGATCCTTACTTGAAATCATGAGGTCCATAAAGAAGTTTTCGGCCCATTGGGCCCTTAGGGTGGGTCACGGCCCAATTAGCATAAAAGATTAGGTTTGTGGCCCATTAGGGCTAATTAGATTAGTTATGGCCCAACATGGTTAATTAGGCTAGTTATGGCCCAATAAGGCTTATTGGAGTAGTTTATTTCCATTTTAGGCCCAATATGGCCCAAAAATGTCAAATCTCATGAAGGTGGGTTGAATTATAGCCCAATTAAGGGTTCTAAGCCCAAACTAGTCAAATTGGAAACTTATTGGTCCATTAGGCCCAATAAGGAAATCCTAGTCCATAATGGACTTAAACCGGGATTTTTAGGGTTTCCAATCTTTTGTTGACTATTTGAAGTGTTTGCATAGGGTGATTGATGGAACTTTGGTGTTATTGAATAAACATCATGCATACTTTCAAGTTTTAGTCACAAATGTTATCATTGTTAATGTTTACAAAAGCATTAGAATTCCTAGTTGTGACATCATCATACTTTGGATATTTTGGCATGTAATATTGAAATACAATACGTGATGGTAACAATGACAGTTGTAATATTGCATGTGTGATGATGATGATGTTTTGTTTCAATTATATATACACCATGATGATACTACAAGAATGAAGTCACCCAAGCCCCCTGACGTTTCCGCCGTCTGGTTCGGGGGTGTGATAGCTGTCCTTCGTTATTGGGAGTTCAGATGTCGGGGCTTTGTCATTAATTTTTCAAGTGTCACTCTAGATCAGTGTAGAAACCAACTTTTGGGCATGTCAGGGTTGATATTTGGATTGATCTGACTCGGTTTTTGACAACAAATCAGGATAATTTTGTAAATTTTATTGAGCTAGATATGTATTAGTGGGATTTGCTCGGTTTCAATCGAGGTGTAGGATATTATATCGGTCGTTCATGAGGATGTTTCTGCTAACTATTTAGGTTTGTCATTTCATTAGATCTGCACGTACCTCACCCTTTGGGTAAGGTTGTGAGGAAGAAGGAATGTATTATATCCAAGGTTGCTTATGTGTCTCCCATTGGGGGTGTAAATTGTGGTAGTGCCTCGCTTATGGTCACGAGTTAGTGTGTGTGTGAACTGAGTGTGATGGCATGAGAGTAGTTGATTCGGATATTGACATGGTTCGTTTTTGGTTTATAACTTTTGAATTCGAATGAGTGTATGACCGACTATCTCATTCTCTGGTTGTGTGCGACCATATTTTCGTCTGAGTTTGCATTGGTAACACCATGTGATGTGAAAGGAATTGTGTGTGTGATAATAAGGTATGGCATGTGTTGTGTTCAGTTAGCATTGAGGGGGATGTTGTTTGGGTTCTTGCAAGACAGTAAATTGGAGGTTGAGTATCTTTAGCCGATGTGGTGATGGTCGTGAGTCTTCAGGACAGTGATGGAATAGCAGTGAGATCGGCGTAGTACCGTAAGCTTATTCTTCTAGTGGTTAGAGGGTGCCATGACGTATTATGGACCAATTGCTATATGATTCATATGGACCAATGGTTGTATAATTCATATGGATGTTAGTTCATTGTTGGGAGTCGGGAGACTCAGTGACCAGTCGGTTCGGATCATGTGGACAGTAAATATTTGTTTGGAGTATTAGTTGTGTACTTGTGCTTGTGCATCAGAAGTCTCTTGCTGAATGTTTACTTTATGAACCCCCATTTTTTAACAAACTATTTGTTAGGAGTTTGGTTACCAATGTTAGGTATCGGTTCTAAAATCTCGAGTCATGTAGTTCATTGAAATGTCTCGGGCAATTTCTCAGGTGGATGTACACATGACCTTATGAGTGATTTGGATGCAACGTGAGAATCTTGGATGAATGATCATTATGCTCGCGGGACGAATGGGTTGGTGATGACTTGTTAGGAAGTCAAGTGTATATTTAAGGTTTTTCGGCACAATTTCTGAGTTTGAGGATTTTTTGTAAATTCACAATCGGTGTCTTTTAAGTATTCTTTCAACATGATTTAGTGGTGTTCCTAATTAGAGATGAGGGGTAGGTACGACATATGGATGATCATCAGTCTTCGGGTACGGTTTTTGAAGTTTAGACTAATGGGTTCCCGGTTTCGGGAAGTGTATTGATGGAATTGGTTTGTGGTTGTGGTTTTGAGAGTTTCTAGTTTGAGTGGTTCTCACTGAAAGTTGGGTCTTCAATTAGGGAGAGAAAGGAAGTTGTTGTGATTAAGTATTTTTAAGATTTTGAGTTGTTTGTTGGCAGCTATGGGTTTCCAAGTGGTCTCTCGAGTTTTATTTTGAAGATGCAAGGATTTTGAAGTGGTTAGAGGAAGCTTATGGAATTCGTTCACGTTGTTTTCAGAGATCCTAACCAAGATGGATTTCGAGGACGAAATCTAGCTTAAGTGTGGGAGAGTTGTAACATCCTGTTTCGAGAAGTTTCTTATTTTTGGGATTATGGTCAATGAATGGATTAAGTAAAGGTCTTGGGCTTCAAGGGAATATGTTTTTAGACGTTATTGGATAATGACAATTTTGGATAAGTAATTAAAGCTTGGTTTGTGTCTTGGAGTTCAAGGGTAAAATGGGAAAAGTGATATTTTAGACTTCTTTCTTAAATTATGGTTTTTAGTTTGACATATTCTAAGACAAAATTAACTATACAAAAGTATGGGGCTCGTCAATAGCTTTTCGTGGATATAAAGATCGACAAAAACGAAGTTGAAACAAAGAAGTTATGTCTGTTTAATGTTGGAGTGAAATTGGGCAAAAACCCGTTTTCACGAGGTGAGAAGTAATTCTTATGACGTGAGAAGTGCTCATGACGTGAGAATGTATTCGCACAACATAAGAACTGTGGAGCCCAAAGCGCACAAAATTTTTAGGGTTTTCAAGGTATTTAAAGGTAAGGATTCTTGCTTTAGGGTATTTTCTTAGCCTCCATCATATCTAAAAACTCTTGGGAGAAACCTTAGCCTCCATTTTCAAGATTTAATTCTCCCCCTCCTCTCCCATCTATTTTATTTAGAGTTTTGGTGGTTTTGGAGCAATGTTTTCAAACAAGATTCATCCTTCAAGCTTGGTAATTGAAGATCTCAACTTTCATCTACTTTATAGACCTTTGTAAGTTATAAACTTCCAAGCTTTATTGCATTTCATCTTTGGATCTAAGTGTATTTGGTGTTCTGGTCTATTTTAATGAGTTTTGAGTGAGAATTGGGAATAAAGTTTGCAACTTTATTACTCTCCAAGGTCCCAAGAACATTGTATGTTTCAAATCTGGACTCCAACGCCTTTTTGATCAGTTTAGATTGTTTTCTTGGACCTCATGGACTACGAAACTTTTGATCTTTTGCCTTCCCACTCAGCCATGCAAGTTATTTTGGTTATTTAGGCTATTTTGGTGTATTAAAGTATAGATATTGAAATCTTGAGACATTATTATGGATAACATTGGAAACTTTATCCATCTAAACATCATATTGATTCAGATTTGGAGGTTGGAGACTTGGACTTAATGGATTTAGATGAGGAAGATACATTCGTGGTACCTTTGAGACTTAAAGATTAGATCTTGGTTGTTTGGACCATCCTAATGGATAAAGTTGGAAACTTTATCCATTATGAAGTTATTTAGGATCTAGATATGAGGTATTGGGGCTTGGTCTGAAGAGATTAAGCACTTAATGAAGATTTTGGCCTTCTGATCAGAAGTCAGGACGTGACATAGGATGTGTCGCGACGTGACTGTGTCTAGAATCATGATTGTTTGTTGTTGCATTTTCACGACGTGACCACGGAATGGTCACGACGTGACGTTGACTTTGACTAAGCTGACTGTTGACCTTGTTGACTTTGACCGTTGACCTTTCGACCAGTTTGACTTTTGGTCAAACTTGGGTAGAATGGAGTATTTGACTAAGGATTGGTCTCGGTTTGGTTTTAGGAAGTTTTGGTTGGCTGTTCTGATGCTGAGGTAGCTGTTGGGCTTCTGTTGAGTAGTCCAGGTGAGTCTCTTCACTATACTCGTGGGTTGAAGGCACCGATGCCGGCCTAATGGATTATGTTTGTTGGATGATAGCCGTCTTTGTGACACTTGTTGATATGCCCGTATGTGCTTGTTTCCTTTGTGACTCTTGCTGATATGCATGTATGTGCTTGTTGTCTTTGTGGCTCTTGCTGATATGATTGTATGCTTAGCTGTAGTGGTGAAATAGACCCAGTACCGGTTGAAAGATGTTGAAAGGGTGGAATTGACCCAGTACCGGTTGAAAGATACCGAAGGGGGTGAAATAGAACCAGTACCGGTTGAAAGATACCGAAGGGGGTGAAATAGACCCAATATCGATTCAAAAATACCTGAGGGGGTGAAATAGACCCAATACCTATTGAAAGATACCGAAAGGGGTGAAATAGACCCAGTTTAATTTCAAGTTATTATGTATGTTTCGTATGGGATATTTTGGGATACTTACTTAGCTTTGTGCTTATGGTTTTATGTTTATTGTTTCAGGTACTTCTATTTCAAATGAAGGGCCCACCTTGATCGCACTGCATCCCCTGGAGATTTATTTCGCACCGAATATTTACAAAATACTCTAATGTTTTGACAATACTTTAACTCTGATCGTCTTTGGAACAATTAATGAATGGTTTTAACTTATTTAAAATAAAATTTTTACTCGGTATTTTTGGGACGTTACAAGTTAGTATCAGAGCCTTGGGTTGAGGGATTCGGGCACACTTTTGGGTGTGTCTGAACTCAAACTGAGGATTTCTAAAATCTTTTAAAAATAAAATGATCTTCTAAAATGGTTTTCTTAAAAAAATGAGTGTGATGGGTGCAATCAGCCGAGCTCAAGTAAGTTTTCCCGCAATACCCGTACATGTGATATGCTTATTGTTTTGGTATTAGTAGGTGAGAAATTCATGCTAGATTTGGGCTTAGAATTTGATCAGGATTTGCATGATAGAATGATAGGAAAGATTCCATTATATACGTGTTGATTGAGCTTTTAGAACTACATGCTAGTATGGATTTCAGATTGTTTGATAGAATGGCTTGTTTTAAGTGAGGCACTGGTTTAGATTACTCGATGCTCGAACGGTGCTTTCTTTGTGCTTTTAGGTAGGTACGAGTTGATTAAAGTGTACATCTTCTCGTTACCTTTTCATGGATTTAAGGATCATCGGAATCAGATTTATAACGAAGAAGTTATGGCCTTCGGAGTGCTTAAGGGTTCAAGCAGAAACCACTAGTACACAGCGTACCTAGGAAGTATGAAGGGCGTACTGATGCAAAAGGGCATCACACTTGGAATAATGTGGTGTACGCTTAGCGTACTGCGAGGGTTTGATAGGGGTTGTGACCTTATACGATGGGCGTACGAGGAGTACGCGGTGCGTACGAGGGGTAAAGGAAAACCCTAATTTTTAGATGTGTACCCTATATAAACACATTAAATCTTTTGGGCTGGCCTCTCTACCAGCCTCTAACTCCCCAAAACCCTATAAATCGTCCCTTAGCCTCCATGGTTGTGTTTTTGAGCTCATGGTGTGCATTTTGGTGTTTTTGGGTCATTTTCAAGAAAATGGAGTTTGGTGCAAGGTTGTGGATCAATGAAGAACTTGTGGATCTTGATTATGTGCTTCATTTCTACCTTGTTTGAGGTAAAAAGCTTTGATCTTGTTCATTGTTGTCTTAGATCTATTTTGTTGGAGTTTCTGGTTCACTTTGGCCCCAAGAATGAGATCTAGTGGTTTGGTACCATTCCAGAAGCTATGAGTTGCCATTCTTGGTGTTTCTGAGGTTCTAGATGCATAAAGTTGTCTCCTTTAGGGTTTGGAATCCCCCATGCATGAGATGATGTCCATTTGGTGAAGTATATTGTTTTATTTTTTAGTTGGGTTCTTTCGGGGCGTGCAAAGTCACCAAGTTAGTGACTTTATGGTTCTAGACACGTATTAGTACTCGGATCTGTGGTTTAGACTTTTGGCCTTAAGCATTAAGAGCTTAATGTCGATTTGGGATTAATGGATGAGTATGCTGGATAGACAAGTCTGTACGTGTAGCGTACAACGCAAACTGCATGTACGCTTAGCGTACAGCTGAGTACGCCCCGCATACTCAGTCAGGAGGAATTTTGCATTTGGGCATCAAGTTTGGGCTTTCTTTTGGGCTTGGGTGTTTGAGTTATTAATGGGCCATCAGAGTACATGTGTTTTGGACCAGGAGAAATTGGTTGGGCTATAGGGTAAGGCCCATGTAAGGGGTTTGGGCCCTATTTGGAAAATTGGGCCATATTTGGGCCTTGGATGATTACTTGGCTTTTGGGCCTTTTAGATTATGAGTTTGGGGCTAAGGCTTGGGCCAAGCTAGGTTAGGGGTAAAATGGTCTTTTTACCCCAAGTATGGATTTATGATTATGGATTGGAACCCAATTGTTGATTGGGTGTTGTTTTGATTTTGACAGTTCGGGGATCTGTCAGCTAGCAGCCAGGGATCGTCTATATGTCTCAACGGTTTGAGGTGAGTTTCCTCACTAGGTTTAGCGGGTAGATGGCACCAATGCCAGCCCATGGTTTTTATGTTAGAATACTAGATGTCTGTGTAACTTTTGCATGCGTTATGAGATAGTATGCTTATCGGGAAAGGCTCGATGCCATGCGAGGCCTGATGAGTACATTGTGTGTTGGTTATTAGTACCTTTTTTTATGCTTACCGGATGAGGCCCGGTGCCTGGCAGGGCTCGATGACTGTATGGTATACTATAGTCTTTGTGATTGTCGCATGTGCCAGTAAGGTCATATGTTTATATGATTATATGGTTATATGATTATGTGTGTATCGGACGGGGCCCAATGTCAGGCGGGGATTGGTGATTGACAGATCTATAATCCGAGCGGGGCTCGAGGCCGGGTTGGGCCCAAGGATGAGTGGGACTCGATACCGGGCGAGGCCCATAGGAGGGCGGGGGACCAGTATGTGATTTATATATGTGTGATATGTGGTATCTTAGGTAACTCACTAAGCTTTGTGCTTACGGTTTTCAGTTTATGTTTCAGGTGCTTCGGTTTTCAAATGGAAGAGCTCGGGACGATTGCAGAGCACACACCACATGTTTTCGCATTATGTGATTTACTCTGATTTGATGATGTTTTGATAAATATTTATTACCTTGGTTTTATGGAAATGTTATGTATTAACTATTTATTAATCTAAAAACGAAAATTTGATGTCAGTATTTTTGGGACATTACAAGTTGGTATAACAGCTTTGGTTTGAGGGTTTCGGACATACCCTCGGGTGTGTCTGAACTCAAATTGAGGATTTGGTGAAGTTTTTCAAAATGAAAGAAAAGTGATTTATAAAGGTGGAAATAAGTTTTCTAATACAAGAAAGGGTGTAGTGCATGTAATTGACCGAGCTCAAGTAAGTTTCTCCAAAAATATCAATACATGTTATCTGGTATTATTTGATTTATGAATCCGTGAATCGCATGCTACTTAGGGCTAAGGATATTCTTAGTTTTTGCATGATAGAATGTTAGGAGAGATGCCTTGTATGCCTATTGTATGAGTTTGTAGACTTTCACGCTAGTTCTAATTAGCCAGTGATAGGGTGGCCTGATATGTGATGCCTGGTAACCTAGGAAGCATGGGATGCTGGATTGGGTTTGATTTGGATGCTTTTGAAAATTCTATGGTTTGGAGTGTTACTGCACGAATGCTGCTTTCTTTGTGCTTTGTGGAACTCTTTGGTGATGGGAGTTAACTACTAAGTGAATATGTCAAGTCGCATGTGAAAAGGGTCAGATAATCTTAGAGTGATGAATATTACCCTATTGTGCAGCTCTTGTATGATTCCAACCGTTGTAGGGATGAGTTTGTTACTCGATGGATTATCTAAGCTTTGTTGCATGTGATTGTATTCATGTGGTGGGTGATTGGCATTATGGGGAGTTCTTCAACAGCTGATGGCAGGGTGAGGTCGGGAACCTAGGAAAGCCTAGGGATTGCTTCAGTGGGTTTTGTTGCGCGTGTTAGCAAGTGTTGGAGTATGGATTTGAGAAGGTGACTTAGAGGATTCAGAAGGATTCTTGAGGAAAGTATAGATAGGTGTGGAAGGTAGTATTGGGCCCGTACTACTGAAAGCACAGGATCCATACTCGAATCGGGGAGAGTCTTGGAGAATCTAGTAAGCCTGTGGGATGAGGATTCTTGGGTATATTCGGATCTTTTGCATTTTGCTTTGGTATGGTGTTGAGCACTCAGGAATGGGGTCCAGATTCTGGGTCCGGCTCAGCAGCGGGTGCTGAGTCGATCGATGTGCGGACGCTGGAGTTCATCTCATCGGAGATTACTTGCGGTATTTTAGAATGGCCCTCGGTGGTCTTTGGTTTAGTCAAGGAAGGGATTTTGGAGCTCTTGGATGGTCACCTTGAGGCCTTTCGAGCAGAGATTGTAGCAGGGCAGTTGGGGCTCATCTGGAGCCCAAAGCTTGTGGATCCCTATAATCCTTCGGGAAGGAGGATCCTATTTTTAGTTCTTGTCATTTGGATCGGAGGGGATTTTTGCACCATGTCCTTAGGATGGTCGGGGTAAATCAGGAGGAGGAGGTCAGGATTCCTTCGAATGCCTTTTCGGGTATGTTACCTTCCGTTTTCTTCTGGGTTGATATCGAGAATATGTATTGCGTTGGAATTTTGCTTGGGTTTGGGTAAATTATATCTCAGGTAGGTCCTCTACTATTGTCTGGGTTATCATAGATTGTTATATGCCATTCTGCATGCCGAGGGTCTTCGATGAATCTTTAGAGGGTCGTATCTTGTTGAGTGGGTTTCAGCGTGTTCCGTTGTTGATCCTAGTCTTTGTCGGGATCAATTCAGGGGTGTTGTTTGGAAGATCTTTGGTCGGGGTTCAGTGGTTTTATCATCCGTTCTGGTATGATCGGTGGTTGCCTATGGAAGAACTTTTGGCTTCAAACCCTACCGTTGCTTAAAGAGGAGCAGTAGCAAGAAGATGGTGGTGTCAATGCGTGAGTTGTTTGGTTATTGGATGTGTCGGGGGCAGTTGTATTTTCGCATGGATTGTAGTGGGTTAGAGTTCAGTGACTCTTTGAGAATGGAAATTGGAGTGGATGTTCGTCAGTGCATGGCAGGGGTTGTGGTTTTTAGTCTCCAGCATAAGAACTCAAGGAATTGGCAAGGTATCATGGGAGGTGATTTGGTTATCATACTGGTTAAGAATTCAATAGCATTCTCCAGGAATTTAGGAATTGGGCAATCATTAAGTTTGGCTAACAATGGAACATTAGTATTGATTAGCACAAGTCGTAGGCAGTTCATACTACATGAGTTTGATGGGTTGGGAATCCATCAGATTTGAGGGTTGAGGGAGAGAGAGCTTCGTCGAATCCAAGTGGGGGAGAATCGATCAGGATTTCCGGGAGTTAGTAAGGGTGTGGAACTAGGGCAAGTTTCACATCCTGGCCAGGAGGAGAGACAGCCCAAGTGGTCGTTTATATTGAGGTTGTGTAAATGAGAGTTCAGGAAACTTCCAACCGCTGGTCGACGACTTCTTTATTATGCATAGCAGGCTTGTGGTTGAGTCCAGGTTGAGGACTTCGGAATTCGAGGTATGACCTGAACACCTGACTGGATGCAGTTGGATGAGGTTTTGGCTCAGGATGAGTGGAGTTGTGATGGTTTGGGGTGTGGTAAGGCCATGGGTGGTAACCATGGTTGGCTTGAGGTGTTGTAAGACTGTTATGGGATCGAAGCATTCACCATTTATAGGTAGACTACCGTTGGAGGTAGTCATGAGCGTAGAGGAGGAATCAGTTCGTGCCTTGGGCATGCCGGTCAGGATTGTCGAGGAGTATTTCTCTGTTTTAAGTTGAGGACCATTAGGGTCCGAGGCGGAGTCGGGCTTGTGCAGCTCTATATGGGTGGGACACGTAGGCAAGGCCACTCCATGGTATAGTTGGATGGGACCCATGTGTGAGGCCCGTGTGATTATGGAAATACAGGTGGGACCTGGTAGAGACCGGTGGGTTAATTATTTGGCTCTTGAGTTACAGGATCAAGTGGGTGGATCTTGAGTTGAAGGATCTCGAGTTGGAAATCGCGAGTGTTTATGTACAAGATTTTCTTTTCAGTGGGATAAAAATGGGGTATCTATATGCCAAGGGCATCAATCGAAGGGTTCAAGGGTAATGAATGGATTCAGTTTTGATGACAGATCGAGCTCTTGTGATTGTGTCTTGGATTGGTTCTATTGGTGAAGGGCATCTAGATAAGTCAAGGCGGTATTATTGATTGGAACTCGTGTGTGGAGTAGCTTGTTATTCGGAGGAGATGTTAGGTCACTTGCAGTTGGGATTGGATAATCTCAGAGTAAATGATTTGATCATCTTACGCAGCTATCGTCTGAGTCTAAACGTTGCAAGGATAAGTCGTCTATTCGAAGGATTATCTGAGCCATCTGTCAAGTATAAGTGTTCTGCGAGGATAATTGGTCGGCGATTATATTTTATAATGGGAACCTCAAGTTATTAGGAGTTAGGTAGTCAGTTGGGTGATAAGTGGAATGAATTTAGCAATGTTTATGTGTAGGCGGTCTGTCAGGGAGTCAGACCATATCGATATTTCAGATTTCAGATTTAGTAGATGTGGTTATGTTGCAAGGGATTATTTTCAGGTGGAAAAAGGATTCGTTCATCTTCAGGTTGGAGAGCCATACCAGGGTTGGTTTCGGTTTCCTTGGGGAAGGTTGTGGTATGCTCGTGGTTGTGTCCGTGTTGCTCAGGTTGTTTGGCGTGCCGGGGATGGTAAGGAATGATTTCGAGCACAAAATCTAAATGAAGTGAGGGAGAGTTGTAACGTGCTGTTTCGAATCATTTCCTTTTTCGGGGTGGTGATCAAGGATTGGGTAATAGCAAACCTAGGGACCCTTGAATAATTAAGATTTTGACTCATTTGGGGGTGGGTGATGTAAATTGGATGATCTGGGTATTCAGTTTGTGCTTTGCATCCAAAGGGTATTTTGGTAATATGTTAGCTCAGGATTTTATGGAAAAATGGATGTTTGTTCGGGATATGGTAAGGTAGGTATGAGTTGCCTAAAGTGTAGAGCTTCTCGTTACCTTTTCATGGATATAAGGATCGTCAGAATCAGATTTATAACGAAGAAGTTATGGCCTTCGGAGTGCCTAAGGGTTTAAGAGGAAACCCTAGTACGCAGCGTACCTAGAGAGTACGTAGGGCATACTGATGCGAAGGGCATTACGTTGGGCATAATGTGGTGTTCACTTAGCGTACTACGAGGGTTTGATCTGGGTTGCGAGACCTCGTACGCTGGGCGTACGAGGAGTACGCAGGGCATACGAGGGGTAAAGGAAAACCCTAATTTTTGGATGTGTACCCTATATAAACACATTAAGTCTTTTGGGCTAGCCTCTCTACTAGCCTCCAAGTCCCCAAAACCCTATAAATCGTCCCTTAGCCTCCATGGTTGTGTTTTTGAGCTCATGGTGTGTATTTTGGTGTTTTTAGGTCATTTCCAAGAAGAAGGAGTTTGGTGCAAGGTTGTGGATCAAGGAAGTGCTTGTGGATCTTGACTATATGCTTCATTTCCAGCTTGTTTGAGGTGAAAAACTTTGATCTTGTTCATTTTTGGCTTAGATATATTTTGTTGGAGTTTTTGTTTCATTTTGGCCCCAAGAATGAGATCTAGTGGTTTAGTACCACTCCAGGAGCTATGAGTTGCCACTCTTGGTGTTTCTGAGGTTCTAGATGCATAAAGTTGTCTCCTTTAGGAGTTGGAATCCCCCATGCATGAGATGGTATCCATTTGGTGATGTGTAATACTTAATTATGTAGTTGGGTTCTTTTGAGGCATGCAAATTCACTAAGTCAGTGACTTTATGGTTCTTGACACTTACTAGTACTTAGATCTGTGGTTTGGACATCTGAACTTAAGCATTAAGAGTTTAATGTCGATTTGGGCTTAATGGATGAGTACGTTGGGCATACAACTATGTACGCGCAGCGTACAACCTAAACTGCATGTACGCGCAACATACAACTGAGTACGCCCCGCATACCCAGTCAGGAGGATTTTTGCATTTGGGCTTCTAGTTTGGGCTTTCTTTTGGGCTTGGGTGTTTGAGTTATTAATGGGCCATCTGAGTACAAGTGTTTTTGACTAGGAGAATTTGGTTCGGCTATACGGTAAGGCCCATGTAAGGGGTTTGGGCCCAATTTGGAAAATTGGGCCATATTTGTTTGGGCCTTGGTTGATTATTTGGATTTTGGGCCTTTCAGATTATGAGTTTGGGCCTTAGTCCTGGGCCAAGCTAGGTTAGGGGTAAAATGGTCTTTTTACCCAGAGTATGGATTTATGATTATGGATTGGAACCCAATTGTTGATTGAGTGTTGTTTTGATTTTGACAGTTCGGGGATCTGTCAGCTAGCAGCCATGGATCGTCTGTATGATTCGGCAATGCGATGTAAGTTTCCTTACTGGGTTTAGCGGGTCGAAGGCACCAATGATGGCCCATGGTTTTTATGTTAGAATACTAGATGTCTGCGTAACGTTTGCATGCGTTATGAGATGGTATGCTTACCGGGCAAGGCCCGATGCCTGGCGAGGCCTGATGAGTATATTGTATGTTGGTTATTAGTACCTGTTTTATGCTTACCGGGCAAGGCCCGATGCCGGGCAGGGCTCGATCACTGTATGGTATGCTATAATCTTTGTGATTATCGCATGTGCTAGTAAGGTCATATGTTTATATGATTATATGGTTATATGATTATGTGTGTATCCGGTGGGGCCCAATGTTTGGTGAGGACTGTGATTGACAGATTTGTAATCCGAGCGGGGCCCGAGGATGAGTGGGACTCCAGACTGGGCGAGGCCCGAAGGAGGGCGGGGGCCCAGTATGTGATTTATATATGTGTGCTATGTGGTATCTTGGGGAACTCACTAAGCTTTGTGCTTATGGTTTTTAGTTTATGTTTAGGGTGCTTCGGTTTTCAAATGGAATAACTCAAGATGATTATGGAGCACACACCACATGTTTCCGCATTCTGTGATTTACTCTGATTTGATGATGTTTTGATAAATATTGATTACCTTGGTTTTATGGAAATTTTATGTATTAACTATTTATTAATAAAAAAACAAAAATTTTATGTCATTATTTTTCGGACGTTAGAATATTAAAATATGTTCGATGTCTCAAAATTTCTATGTTTCGGTTATAGTTTTGGTCTTCTAAAAGAAGACTGATGTTCTCTATAACCTTTGGTTATGATACCATTTCTGTCACACCCCGCTAAAGCGGAAACACGAGGCATGACAACGATAACGGTTTCATAGCAAAAGTTAAAGATACATCACCATAATAAAAACATTTATAGTTTAAAATACATGTTTAAAACACATCAAAGACAAATCTCAAAATAAACATCATTGTTCAAAAGCCAAAAACACAATAACATTTTCCACTTGATGTAACATACTTATGATGATGAATCATTCGGCCACTTACAAATTATTTCTAGAAAAAGCATGTAAAACGAGCGTCAACTATAGAAATAGTTGGTGAGTTCACAAGTTTATGAAAATATGGTTTCATGAATTGATATTGCCATATTTATATCTCACGACGTGAGCAGGGTAATTACCAAAAACAATATATATATATATATATATATATATATATATATATATATATATATATATATATATATATATATATATATATCACGACGTGAGCAGGGTAATTACCAAAAACTATATGTATATATATATATATATATATATATATATATATATATTGTTGGCACTTACGAATTTGGGAGATCTTCTAGAGATTTGGAGGTTTTAGAGAGAGAATTCTAGAGAAAAAGAAGCCAGGGAATTCAAGTGTTAAGCATCCAAGGAAGAAGAATTGATTGGAGATCATAACTATAACTTAGAATGGTACATTCAATTATGTTCTTATTTATTGAATTTATGTGTTTGATTTCAACCATGAGTAGCTGAATCTAGCAGCTTCTGTTTAGCTAGATGAAGCTTCAACATCATGGATTGTTTTATTAATACTGGATTTTACTAGTTGGTTATGTGATTGTATTTTATTGTTAATACCTAGCATGCTAATATTTGATACTTAAATTGCTTGAATTCATGTTCTGTGTAGCTTAGTGACTATTAAATTGCATGAACTTGACACCTAGTGATTTAGTGACCATTAAATTGCTAGAGCTAGGATGGACAAAATCTTAGATATGTAATTGATGTAATTAAATTTAGTTGTGCTGGAGAACATAAATTATGACCATAATTGTGTTTGCTTAATAAATCTTACATAGCCCATTCATAATCAATAACTGATTTTGTGTTTGATTGTGTGTAACCATGCATAGTTTTACATGAATTAGTTAACATTAGTAAAGTTGGACTTATATTACTAATAATATAATAAATGGTAACCAACTCGAATTATCCATAATTAGTAGCTAACCATAGAGAAGAAGTGGATTCAAACTAAACATAAGTGTTTTTAGTAATTGATTGAATGTGATAGTTAAGTGATTAAGTTTCTCTGAACTTGCAAAATCCGATAGAAACCCAATTAACTTTTGCTTTTTTAGATTACTTTTTAGTAGTTAAATTAGTTAATTAAATCCATTCTTTGTGTTCGATACCCGACTATTTGTGCTATATTATTTTCGAAAAGGTACATTGCGTTTAGTTGAAAAGCTACTTAGATAGGAGGTAAACTTAGGTGTAGTAATATTTCGACCATCAAGATTTTAGCGTCGTTACCTGGGAACGACTATTTAGTTTAAAATTTATGTGCTTTAGGTTAATCAATCCTTTTTGTGGGGTAAACCCTCAAAAAGTTAATTTTGAGCATTAGTTTTTTTCAGAACTAGACTCATGACGTGAGCCTTAAGCTCATGACGTGAGCTCGGCTGTTTTACATTTGTTTTCATTTTTTCCTTTCTATTTGGATTTTCTACGACAACACAAGGTGGTATTCCCTAACACGTCATGGTGGGCATTCAGTAGGACTTTTTATGTAGTTTTTGTTCAATTTTACGTTTTTTTTGTTGCAGTAGCGTATGATCTGTGGATCCAACACACGTTTGATACCACCGCTTGAAGATCCTGAGTCAGCCATTCGTAAAAAGACGGATAAGAATGTAGGAGAAACCCAAACACCAAAGAAGTCATCTTTCAAAGATCTTAAATCAGTTTTCGGAAAGAAGAAAGGGAAGAACGTGGGTGAATCGAGCAATTCCTCAAAGAACGAAAGAAAGTTTAAGAGCTTTGAGCAAAATCCTAATCTTCACGAATCCGAATACGAGTCCGAACCCAAATTAGAAAAAGAAGAGAGCGAACCAGAAAACGAGCCAAAAGACGAGATGGTGAATATTGCAACATCTCCATGGAGGCATACAAGAAAAGAATTCGAGAGGACATCTGTCCCGGTCTAGTGCAACCTGCAATCCCCGCTACCGCAACATTCAAGCTAAAGGGCATATTCTTTTGGTGCTTAAGGAAGTTCCATTTTCTGGGAAAGATCATGAGGATGCTTACAAGCACCTTGATGAATTCAATGCCATAGCTGATTACTTCAACATCCCAAATGTTCCAAGATGGACGGTGCTTTTGAGAATGCTTCATGTTACCTTTAAAGGAGCTGCTAGGGATTGGCTAAAGGCACTTCCACCCGGTACAATTACTACTTGGGCGCAAATGCGTGAACAATTCCTAGAACATTTTTGCCCACCTTCTAAAGTTACTAAACTCAAGAGAGCCATAGAAAACTTCGAGCAACAACAGGGTGAGTCACTCTACGAGGCATGGGAACAATACAAGGCATTATAATAAATTGTCCCCAAAATGATTTGAATGAGCAATAAGAAGTATCACTCTTCTATGATGGGGTAAACGTGATGACAAGGCAACTGCTTGATTCTCAAGGACCTTTAACAAAGAAAAATCCCAGTGAGATTAAGGAATTAATTGAAGAGTTTTCTAAGCATTCACGTTAATACCACAATCTTAGACATGATGGAGCGAAAGGCATTGGGAGTGGCACTTCTGAATATATGTCAGCTTTTTTAGCTATGCTAAACACTATGGACCGAAGAATGACTAAGATGGACCAATCCATACATGCTATTTGTGTGGGTTGTGAAAGATGCAACGGTCCACATTTGACTAAACATTGACATTTGGACGAGAACAGGAATAAGAAGGATCAAGTATGATACTCAAGTGGAGAAAAATACGATGAAGATTGGAGGAAGCAAAAGAAAGTGTGGTTGCCATATGATAAATATAAAAATAAAAAAGGAGAAAAATTTAGGCAAATTGGCTGAGGTTTTTATCAAAAAGAGCAACCTCCACCTAAAAAGAAGGTCGATTTAGAGTCCATGCCAACTAGAGTCATGGAGGCTTCGTAAAAACGACATGATGAGACCGATGCGATGATAAGAGACCAACAAATTCTCATGAGGGACCAGGAAGCTTTGCTAAGGAATCATCAAGCATCAATCCAAAACATAGAAGCTCAACTTGGACAATTAACTGCGTTGGTTAATGAAAGACTCTCCAAAAATTCCTGACAAAAAGCCTCAACCGCAAGTCATGGTGATCGAAACTGAAGAAGATACTATATCTGAGTTCCTAGAAGCCCTAGAAGTAGAGCAACATCAGCCCCGACCGCAGCCTAAGAAGTCGAAGATTGAAGAAAAAATTTATGCTGAATCTACGATCTCACGACGTGAGCATACCAGTCTCACGACGTGGTGGTGGGTCTAATCAGAAAATTTTTGCGGATGTTGAAACTTATCATCCTCCGCTACCATTTCCTTCTAGAGAAAAAATTCACCAATTGGAGCAGGAACATTTAAAATTTGTGGAGCAAGTGAATGATATTCCTATACACTCCTTTTATTAAATCGTTGTCCCAAGTTCCTGAATATGCTAAATTTTTGCAAGACTTACTCGATACTCGCCAACAGTTAGAAAAGAATTCCAAGGTGACCCTTAGTGAGCAGAGTTCTAAAGTGGTATAGGGTGAATTAACAAAGAAAATGGGAGATCATGGACGCCTCACTCTCCCGTGTGAATTTGGAAATAACATGAAGACTTACGCTTTAGCCGATTCTAGAGCAAGCATAAATTTAATTCCTTACTCGTTCTATCAAAAGCTAAATCTTCCAGATTTAAAGGCTTCTAGAATGACGATTCACGTGCTTAATCGTTCAGTGACTCATCCTTGAGGCATAGTTGAGGATATATTGGTCAAAATTGGGAAATTTGTTTTTCCAAATGATTTTCTTGTTTTGGATATGAAAGAAGATACCAATGTCCCAATAATTATTGGTCACCCTTTACTTAATACTGCTCGAGCCTTGGTTGACATTCGTGAGTCTAAACTTACATTGACAGTTGGAGATGAAGAAGTTACCTTTGGAGTGGAAGATGGTTTTCAGAATAATTATGCTCAAGGTGAAGTATTCAATATAAATGAAGAAAATGAGCTTGAATAATTGGAAAAATTAATGGAAGAGGAAATTCAGTCAATTCAACAAGTCAAACGTACAAAGCCAAGAGCATCCTTTCCAACATTTTCTGAAGTTTTTGCTTACAAAACTCTAACAGGTACGGTGAGTAAGGAGAGTGAAGAAGATTTAGTGTCTAGTGATGAAGAAGAGGTTACTTCATAATTAAAACAACTAACTTTGGAAAAGAAGGTTGAACCTATGGAACTAAAGAGTGAGGAAAAAGTGAAACTTAAACCTGTGGAGAATAAAGGGGTGAAAAGGACACTTGAAGAGGGTGACGCTAAGGTTAAAAATGAGAACTCTAAAAAGGCTTATCTATGGAGGGTACAAGCTTACAAGAAAAGATAGAAGGTTTGAAAGCTACCAATGGTGATGGAAACTCCTAAAGATTCAACGTGAGGCGGCACAAAGTCCAACTCATGACTCCAACAAAAAGAAGCGCTTCTCGGGAGGCAACCCGAGTTCAGTTTGTGAATTTAAAGCCCACCTCATGCTCCATTTAATTTAGCCCGAACAACTAGCCCAGTTAACAACTCATGACATGAGCTCCATAGCTCACGACGTGAACTTTAAAATATCACCGCGGGGGGGGGGGGGGGGGGGGGGGGGGGGGGGGGGCAGTTCATATGACTTCATCCTTTGACCATACCATAACTTATCACTTACGCACAGATGAACAAAAGTAGCAGCCCCTAATTTGCTTTTTTTGCATAAAATTCTTCCATAATCTCTTGATTTCATGTTTCATCTCCATTGTTGGTAAGTTCTCCATTCCTTGTTCTTGTTAACTTCTTCAATTTTAGAGTTAGGTTTGAGTTTAATTAAAATGACGAAATTTATTACCCCATAATGCGATTTAATTGTTGCATGTTACTTGGAAGTACTTAGAATCGAGTTTTAAGCAAACCCCAAACTTGTTTTGAGTTCGATTTTGTTCCTGTTATGCCCGATTTACAACTGCTAGTCGATCGAGCTCACGACATGAGCTTCGGGCTCTCGACGTGAGGTATGTGTTTCCATATTTTCTTTTTACTTATCAGTTTACTTGATTGATATTTCTTGTTGGTTTGTTTCTTGTATATTATTTTGCAGGAAATGGCTTCAAGAATGGAAAATGTGCAGTTCCAAGGAAATGTTTCAGATCGCTACCCATTGTATCAAATTCCTGTTAATGTGCCTCCAAGCGTGGTTACGAATTTCACAAACAAGTTGGGTTAGCTTCACAACAGGGAATTTGCTATCTTGCCAAGAATTGATTGGGTGAATCTGGGGGAAGTTGGGCTTATGGAAAGAATGGCTCCTTACTTGACAAATACGTTTACTATGGATGGATTTTCTTTCACTTGTAACGGGTGGAAGAATTTATTTGAAATAAGCGAGTCGGTTTTTCAAGAACTATGTGTGGAATTTTTCGCTTCATTCTCGTTTGAGGATGCCACTATTGATATATACTTTTCACGGGCTTTGGTCTTCCATATCGAGAGTGAATATAGGGAGTGTAGTTTGGAAAAGTTTTCATGGCGCATGGGCATATATGAGGATAATGAAATGTGCTCCCCAGCTTTTGACATTTTTTTAATGACAGTTGTTCGTGAGTATTTACTGGGGGTTAGTGGCTATGACTTTTGGGTAACAATTGCAAACGGGGCATTCAATTCGGGTGTCTCACAAGAAAGCCATATTTGGTCCCCTCTTCATCGACTCCTCCACTAGTTGATTACTTTTTCTATCAACCACAAGAAACATGGAAATAAAGTGAAAAGTCTAAATTTATTCTTTTTGTGGACAATTATTGCACCGAAGGTATTTTGCAACATCCCCTATTATCTTACTAGCTACCTGGGCAGCAAGGCAGCTATCTCTCGAGCTGGAAGCCCTATCAATGGGTGGCATTTTGTTACTATCCTGGCAAAATCCTATGGTCTTATGACACCATGGTTTACTAAGACTTTAACATGCAAGACGGGGGATGATCTTTCTATACGGTACTTGGAGTCGATGTATGTGGATGTCAATATGGGCTCATACTGGAGCATTCCTGCTGACAATGATGTGGAACAACATAACCAATCTGAGCAACAGCCGCGCCCAAGGGGAAGGAGAAATATGTGGGGGTGTGGCGAGAGAGGCCAGCCAGTGCATCAGAATGCACCCATGGGAGCCACTACTTTTAGCCAGGATACTATGGCTGGTTATTTTGACCAAATGACCTTGAGTATGAATTGGATTGGTGGGACTATGGAAAATATGATCCAACACTTCAACGTTACACAACCACCACATTTAGGAGACCATTATCCCATTTGTCCAACATGGAGTGAGTATAGGACGCGACGTGGAGATGGATCCGGCACTATTGGAACACACGAAGATGAACACGACGATTGATATTTATCCTTCCCTTTTTAGTTTTTGTCAATTTTAGTTTATCTTATGTTTGTTGTATTTGTTTTTGTTTGTTTTTATTTGGTTTGATTGTGTAACAAAACTTGGTGATGGTTATGCAGCTTCCTTCCATATTTTTGTTGCTTGTTTGCAAAAAATCGTGAGAGAATAGAGAAATAGAGATAAGAGCTTATAAGAGTAGAGTCTGTCATTTAGAGTCGAAAGTCGAGACCCACAATTTTTAATAAGTGTGGGATTAATTTCGTGAGAGAAACAAGACTAGATATGAGTCAAAAAATCAAGAAATATAGAGTCTTAGAAGGGTCTTAATGTATAAAAACAGTCAGTTGCATGTTACTTGATAGAAGAAAGTTTTACAAACTTGCAATCTGGACGACCCATTTCTCACGACGTGAGTCCTCATTCCTCACGCCGTGAGCCCATTGCCAACATTATTCTGAATTCTTTTTTGTACGACATCACTTCGTGAGTTCTTATCTCATGTCATGAGCAGTAAAGTTGGCATATTTCTACTTTGAAATGTGGCATATGCGTTCCTACATTCGCATGTTATACTTTGAAGACTTTATGCACCACATTTGTTGAAGATTCAAGTCTCGGATTTTCATTTTTCCTACACATTCACATATCTAAGAAGATCCAAGTTCCATTCACAATATTCAAGATGTTCAAGCTTTCCGCACTTTCAGAATTCGATCTTGTCACTATTACCCCAGGGGAGTCTGTTCATTTTTCTCCATTTTATTGCTTTTAAATTATTTTATGCATACAATGAGGGCATTGTATGAAATAAGTTTGGGGTAGGGGTCGAAAAAGTAAATTGCTAGAAAATTTAGAAAATAAAAAATTTAGCAATAGATTTGAAATAATAATCTAAAAATTAAATATAGTAATAGTTTAAACTTAATTTGCTAGTGCTATGTGGGATGATCCAATGCGAGCTCAAATGTTTAATTGAGCCAACACATGTTCTAGTATATTTGTGGCTTCCCATTCCTAGGGAAAATCCATAAGATATAGAAGGTAATCTAGAAGTTTATATGACACAAAAAGTTTTTCAGCCTGTGCTTGAAATCTATCCAGGAGAGCTTATGTAGTCATTTCTCTTAGACTAATATCTCTAACCAATAATGGTTGAAGTTAAGCTCCTTTTACTAAGCATGTAGGATTTTAGCGAAAAAAGTGAGTTATGTTGGGTTTTGGTTCAAAAATAGTTTCATAAACAAGAAAAATATGGCAACGGAAGACTTTAATTTTTGAAATAACATAAACATTTTATACCTACCATGGATCGTCTTGCAATTTATTGAAAGATTAGACACCAACCAAAGGAAGGATGAAGAAATAACAACCTTTGTAGTTCTTTGGGTCTTCTTGAGAGGCTTGGAAGTTGATGAAGAATGTGGAACCTTTGAGACACCAACAATGACTTAACTTGTTGTAGATGCTAGTCTAAAACTCTTAAACTATTAAGCTTGAATTTCATAACCAATATGAACTTCAAGAGAGTTAATAAAAGTAACTTCTAACCTTCTAACACTTTTGAAAGAGAAGAGTGAGAGAGATAAGAGAGATTTCGTCCATTTCATCTAGCATAAGAATGAATCATCTAGCCTTAAGCAAGCCCCTTATTTATATGAATAAAGTGAAGGTATTAACCATTAGATACTTACACTTTAGACAAGCTTATCCCCTAAAGCATACTTATCTCCCCATGCTTTTAAGGCATGCCTTCTTTTCATTACTATATGCAAAAGCCCATGACTTGCATCATAGAAGCATGTCCATGGTTTTTCATAATAAAAAGAAGTCAAACTTGGTAAATTTTATAAACTCTTTTATAAAATATAAACCTTAACTTTTTGGTAAAATACAAAAAGTCCTTATGGTCTAAAATGTTGTACATGACTTAATAAATCATATCATATGATATATTATGTTACTTGCTAATGAAAATTAATTATTTCCTAGATATAAATAATTCCAAATTTAATTATAAGAGTTTTATTGAATATATTAAAATCAATTTCCAATAAATAATCAATTGTATCAAGTTGTTGTTAGTGTGATCCGTTAGTATCATATGTTATTTAGCAATATCACTTTAATATGACTCTTGAGCATACTAGACCTTTCAATCTCCCACTTGCGCACAACTCATATTAGACTGATATAGATAGTGGTGAACGTCTAGCAACATTTCACTGCCCCTAAGACCATACGACTGTTTATGCCATTCTAGCAGCGTCCAATTCCCAAAAAGCTCAAAGCTACAATTGGTGTATAAGGTAAGTTTATCAGTTATCCATTTGCTATAGACATCATGTTGAGCATGAGATTTGGATCATGATCAATCTCATTAGTTGTTTAAGTTTTGGTAAGGCGCCTTAGAGGTCTAACTCTCAACACATAAGAGAAAAAAATCCCATCTTGACTACATAATCCTCTTGCATAGTTCACACTATACCCGAAAATGGCTCTTATAACTGCCCGTTTAAGGAACAACATTTAACCATATCAAGCATAGTACTCCTTACACTTAACGCCCACTATGTATCTCAGGTGTTAAGGATACACATATAGTACCTTTTAATCAAGTATCATTCACGATAGCAATCCATGAGATGAACCTGATGCGGGTCAGTTCAATACTAGTTCTCTGACAAGTACCTATGAAACTTGGTTACAACCACTTGCCTACTTTCATCTAGTTAGAGTCAACCAATCCAATTCATATTAGTCTTACTTCATTATTGCTCTCACAATTATAACCGAATATGAACTTTTAGAATAAGAACATTATTCATGGATTAAACGTGTTAATATAAAACACAATAAGTATTAATGTGATGACTATATCCCAATATATCATAACATCATCTAATAGTTGTTTTTATAATGTTCCAATATCCAAATACTAAATCCAAATCAAAAATTTATTTCTATAATAATAAAGTATTATAGCTGAAGTGTGACCACTCATACTTAGCTCAAAATAATGACTTTATTAATGGATCTGTCAAAATTTAATTTGTGTGAATTCTATGAATACTGTCATCTCCATACTTAACTTTACTCTAGGTATAGTTAAATATCTTGGAGATATGATTATTATTCTTTCGTGACATAGAGTCTCTTAGCTTGATTAAGTATACTCTCGAAGTCACAAAGATTTCTATGTGATCCTCGAATGGCAAAAATCAACATTATTTTTCAATGATCTCATTCATCTAATCATATTTGAATTCAACTTCTAAAGTAGTGCATTCTTATTTTGTAGTAGAGTGTGTCATTATGTTTTGCTTGGACCTTATTCCAACAAAACTTGCCCTTCATTCCATAATGAAGTCAAAATCCAATTATAATTGATAATTATTTCTATATGTTTAGAAATTAACAACTTGTTTAGATCTTTCCAAAAAGATCCTTTCTAAACTAATTGTATCATATACATTCTCTTAGTTCTTCTAAAGTACTCTTAGAATACTCTCTTAGTCATTCAGTGACTTATCCATGTATTCAATTAGCATCCTATGACAAGCTTACAACATGATCAAATACCATGTCCTATGCATAATATGACATAAATGATTAATTCATTTGCCAAGAAAATAGAATATAAATCATTCCATCTAGTTTAATCCTATGAGTTATGTACTTTTGAGGCTAGCTCAAAATGGTGTCATATGACAATGCCAAGAATTCTCCAAAAGAATCTTGTGTCTTGATCCCTTTCAAGATATTGCTAATATATGTACAAGGACATGAAACTTATAACATTTATTTTATCTATCCCTTATAGATTTTACATTCCAAGAATGTCTCATTTCCTTCCTAAGTCTTTCATTTTAGAAACACTTTCCGAGTCAAGGTGAAAACGACCTTGCATAGTCCGAATTTGATTTCAAATGATTAAGTATGTCTTATTCATACTAGATTAGGAATTTCACTATGCTCCCACTAGTTCTTAGTAAACACACATGTTCTATTCATTTTAATATAAAAACACACATTGTGGTTTTACATAAAATGATGATTATAACATTTAGATGTTAACTTTATATCCACAAGTGGATCTCAAGCTCTACACATTTTGTGAGGATAACTTGGATTAAGAAAACCTCCAGGCTAATCTATATAGATATCTTCCAGTAGATGTCTACTAAGAAAAGCGGTCTTTCTTGAAATCTATTTGCTATATCCCATATTAAGAATATGAATTTATAGTAAACAATATCCTTATTGACTTAGTCATAGCTACTTGTGAAAAAGGATTGATCACAGTCAGTGTCATGAGTATGACGAGGACCATAGTCAATGACATGAATATGAGAAAAACCTTTTATAACAAGTCTTGCTTTAAATGTGTATGGTTATCCATGTACTTTATTCTTTCTAGAAGAATCATTTACTCCTTCTAGCCTTGATATAGGGATAAATTTTAATCAAGCCTGTACTTAATTCTTATACATGGATTACATATCATGTTCATTACTCTAAGTCATTTATCAGATTCGAGATCTGACATAGAATCTTGGTATTTGATGGATTTTCCAGAAACCATCAATAAAAGCTCATTAATGAGAGATTCCACATTTCTCAAGTCATAGATGAATTCTACCATTAATGCGAACAATTTGTGTTTGTGAATAGCTATTATTGGAGTTTAACAATCCTTGTTAAAACTACTACCAACTATTACAACATAAAGTTATGGTTCTTGAGCTGCTTCAAGTTCCATGTACCTCCCACTTGCTTTGTCAATAGAAGCTTGCTTTCTACTAACTTAGCTTTCACAAGAATAAAAGAACTTACTCTTAGTGGGTTTGCATATAACAATCTAAGCCACATTTAGAGAATTATACAAATATGTATTTAGTATATTTTGGGTTTAGAAGCTTTAGTCCAATATCGGCTTCAAATCCATAAAACATTAAGTAAGATGAGGATGGATCCCTTCCATACTAGATCTTATAAAGTGTTTAATCTACTTATTAGTTGGTATTTGTATTCAAGATAAATTTAATAGTGATTGAAGTATTATCCCAAAAAGATTAAAGGAGGATATTTCTACCGATTAGAAAGTAAATCATACTAAGTAAGATTTAATTCATCCTTTATTATCATTAAGGCCTTAGATGGTTCTTACCGGTTTGCATCTCAACTTTTGAGACCTTCAACAAAGATTTCACAATTATGCTTTACCATGTAAAATATAATTAAAACTATTATATTTGTTAATAAAGTTGATTTGGTATCTTGTGCTTAATCTCAGACGTTCGTTAGAAAGGAAGTTATACACAAAAGTGTATAGTTCCTTAATTATTTTCTCTACACCTTAGTGAAAATATCATTAGGAATCCCTTACATATAAATAAGGTTCACATATGTCAAGTAAACTACATTATTTTCCTTCAAAGATCTATTTCTTGAAGTTGGAATACGTGAATGTCATTTATATAATAAAGATAACAATGTCCAAGATAAGTTTGATTTAAAACAAGTTTAATTCAAAAGTGCTTGTATATAGAACTTGATTTTATTTATAAAATGTTGATATTTACTTCATAATTCTATTAAGGTTGTGTTTGGGGTGCCACAGCTAGCTGATAAGTTAACTTATTTTTCGAGCTTTTTTATGTTGTCGTGTTTGGTAAGCCAAAAAGGGGCTTATAAGCTAGCTTTTTGAAAAACTACTTAGACTAGCTTTTTAGGAGCTTTTTAAAAAATTTCCAAATACACCCCTTAATTAATTATAGAAACACATACTCTTACATGTCCTTTTATGTAATTTTATATATTTCAGCCAGTTTTACCAAGCGTTATTTTTTAACAGCTAGCTTTTCAGCTATCAGCTAGCTTTTTATTTAAAAGCTAGCTTTTCAGCTATCAGCTAGCTTTTCAGCTAACAACTAGCTTTTCAGCTAGTACGCCAAACATAGCCTAAGAGATCTAGTCTCATAAATAGAAGTTAATCATTTGAGAATATGAATATTATCGTTATGACAAAGATTAAGGTGTTGTTTGCTTTTTCGAAGAGAAAATGTCTGAAGTCTGCGGACCACCTCTGCAACCCTCTGTAGCAGAAGAGGGGGATCTAACGGCTGTAACATGTAATAAAAAGTTTGTTTGTTTTTTAACCTCTGTGGACTGCTGCAATAAGTTAAAGTAAAGTGTGAAAAGGTTTGAAACAAAGGGTCAAGTGTTGCACCACGCAGCACACGCGCATCAGTTTTTAAGTCAGAAGTCTTCTGAAAAACAAACAGTTGCGAAAAGCCAAGTGTTGCGCGGCGCAACAATAAGTGGTTAGAAGTGGTTTTTTTAAAAAAAAACAACATCTAAGTAAATGATCAAACATTTGAATAAACTAACAGAGACATAAATTTAGACATGCTAAATTAAAACATATTTTGTTCCAAAACAAATATTGTTTTATATTACAAGTAATTTATGTTCTAAACATAAATAATAAACTAAACTCCAAGAGTGTAGTTCCAACTTGATTGTGCTCAGCTGGTACTCTTCAATAAATATTTGCAAGCCATTTACAAATATTAGATTAACATTTAAGTACCAAGTACCTAAGTGTCATATGAAAAGTATGAGTTCTATCTAGTAGATACTAGAAGTACTAGTCTTTTCCAAACTTTCTTTCCAAATAAGAGGAGTAAATCCTCTTCCAGTGTCCAGTTTCTTCACAAAAGAAACAAGATCCATATATGTAGGCTTTAGTAGATTTCTTGGGCTTAAAGGTGTTCAGTCTATAAAACATGAGCCTCTTAGATCACACTAGGTAACTCTTTTAGCCTTGCATTATTCCATTGTTTAAACTAGCTTTAAATAAAATATCACCATATTTATTGGAATATTACTAACGTGTTATATCATTATATATGTGTTTAAATTGTCCAAGACTTCCTAGAAGTCATGAATAACTATTTCTAGCTTGATGTTAGAAGCATCTTAAGCATCACGGTGATGCCTTTACTAGGTATCATGTTCAGGTTCATTGCTCAAAACAAATAGTTTAGGACTAGGACCTTTAAGTGTATACAATTTCATATCTCTTATGAGATTATCTCTTAAGACATGAACCCATTCATTGAAGTTGTATATAGTGAATGTTATTGTTTCATTAAGTCATTAAAGAAACTGACAATTCATGATAATGAGAAGGGATTATATAACTACAAAATTTTAACAAAATTCATTTAGTATTTTCAATATTTAATCTTTAATAATTAATACCCTTTTAGTTTCCAAAAACATTAATTATCAAAGTCTAGGATCCAAGTTGCAAGACAAATAAATGGTTAGGTATCCTTTATCCCATCCATTTGAATTCAACCCAGTAGATATCAATTATCAATTATATCTTACTATATAATTCCTAGATTTATGGGAGCTCTAATAATAAATTTAATTATACATGTTTGATCCCATTTATGCCTCTAAACTCTCTTGCTTAGGTATCATTTATCACAAAAGAATTCCGATCAAATTGGCCACTTTGAAAAACTTGTGTAATCGGCCTATAACTTGGTTATAGAAATCGCGAATACACCCCCGCCCATCAAAAGATAACACTAAGTGGTTAGGTAACCCTTTATCCCACTAGTGCATACAAGAGACGTGCGAGTGTTCTTCAAAAGGATTGCATAGATTTGACGTTTGTAAAAAAAGGTCTTTATATGTTTTATAATTCTAGTTTAAAAACATATGATATCATGGTTATTACATGCATATAATAAACCATGGTATCAATTTTCAAAAGAAAATCACCTTTACAGGTTCTATATAAAAACCTAGTTTTTATAAAATTTGACGCAATTTCCTTTTAATAACCGATATTAAGTTTGAGTGCATTTGAACCTTTTATATCTTTAATAAAACTTCATTTTATTACTTATATAATTGGAGTTTGTATAAGTTACAAAACTCACCATTTTAAAACTTATAATGGAGTATTTCAAAATTTGCCATTATTAACGATTTTATAAAACCGAGTTTTATTTTTAAAATAATAACTTGTTACATCTTATGTCCAATTTTTAAAACCCAAACTCCATGTGATGTTTATTTTGTCCAAAATTATTTTAGCATGTGAAAAACTAATTTATCAACCACAAATAATAATTGCATAAAATAAACAACACAAACATGCATAAAAAGATATGTGCATAAACAAAGCCAACTAATGACATTTTGTGAGCCAACACAAAAATGTCAAGTCCATTCTTAAAGGGACATTTAAAGGGACCAAAAACTTCTTGTAATGTTGTTGTAGAAGCTCCCACTTGGGTAAACACCCATTTCTTGCAAAAGATAGGAAAAACTTCTTGAAGGTTAAAATTCAGCAACTGTCGCTAAAAGTCCGACAACCCTTTGTAAACAACATTAGTGACACTTTTCAGAAAATGTCACTGAAAATCCTGCACACCTTTTAGACTTGAAAATTGCTCTTTTGTCTTCAAAAATGGTTCCAACTTGATTTTTTTGTTACATTTTTGTACAAATAAATTAATTCTAAAAACTAATCTATTACTTTACAAAAATAACCAAGAAAAGCTAATCTATTTAATTATTACACACCATATGAATAAATAAATTATCACAACCATTTTATATCAAAAAAAACCAACACAACTGATGGGTTTTGAGCATAACTAGAGTCCGATGTGATCATGAAACCCTAATTACTTTGGATCTAGGGTTTTCTCAATTTATACATGAAATCAATTATCCAAAGCAAAACCCTAGATCTAGTATATACAATTCAATATTCACATATATATTAGGGTTTGATGATTACGTCACTTGTTATGTTGTAATAACAAGAACAATCCTTGAAGTCCTTGACTCTTGATAGCTTAGTGCCCCAAGTGTTGCACCTCTAATGGAGTCATAAACACTCAAACAACATGGATGACTTGGAGAGAGGTGAAAAATGGTTATCCTTAGCGTTTTTCTAGCATAGGGGCCGCAATTCTCATGTAGAGGGGTTCCTTATATACTTGGGTGGGCTGCTAGGGTTTCTGGAGGAAACCCTAATTCATGCTTAAGGCTTAAGCAGCCCATGGACCTCCTATTTAGAGCCCTTGGACGAAATCTTATGGGCTTACCCATAAATTTCGTCCACTTCACTCTATGGAGTCCATCAGCCCAATTTTGCAACTATCAATGATTTGCAAAACAGTCCCTCTATTATTAATCAGTTCCTTTAATCCTAAAATTAATATCAAATTAATCACTAGTTAATGATGTGATTTCCAAATAATATATTAATCTTATAATATATTAATAAAATCATTCTGAGTACCAATTTATTATTCATATAATAAATCCTACTCTCTCTCTCTCTCTCTCTCCACTAGTCATCCCATCAAGTTGCATGAGTGAAGGCAACCCAAAAGGACCATGCTCATAATCAAATCAAATACATACCAAATATATTATGGGCTTAGACACCTAATCCAACGGTCACCCACTTGGATAAGTCTAATAACAGTTATTGCAAGTATGACTTCAGAATCTGATCAGCAATCGTAGCTTTCAAAAGCCGCTGTTGAACTCTGATCTTATCAGTAACGCGTCCTTTAGATAAGGGATCAAATATTCCTCCGTTCTACAAGATATCGTATGGACATGAGACATGGATTGTAATCATTCTCTATGTCCAAGGTTTGTTTCCCAACTTCTTATTTACGACGACTGACAACAGACTACAATTGAACACATCAACTTAGTCCAGGCTTGGCCAAGCGCTTAAGGTGTCATCACTAAATCATCGAGGGGCCCACATATATCGCTTTTATCCCATCTAGGTTAAAAGTAACGAATAAACTTCAAATCGTATGCTTCTACTATTTACTCCTCATATCATACACAACAATATGTTTTATAACATCAAGTTACTGATGCGTATACATATTATCAATGTGCAACCGACTTGTAAACAACAACTATATGTCTCTGTTTCAAGAATATAAGATATTATCATCTCACAATCACTCGTGATAAAATCCATGAAGTGATTGAAATGAGCGTGGGTTTAATCCAATACTCAAATTCTTATTTAGGAGTACTCACGAACACTGCAGCAAACACTTTCTATGTCTAAGCACTTAGACAATCTACAGTCGGATTCATGACAGTCTTACCTCATTACTTACTTCCAAAATATGATCGATTGTGGATGTTTGAATAATCTTATTATTCGGGAAGTAAAACATGCAAGGTGAAACACAAGAATAATCTAATCCAATATGGTCTAAATATAAATAAAACACTTATTATTTAATCACCATATTAATTAGACCTTATTCATTGTTCATTGTTTCGACTAATCAACTCAATACATGAATTAAAACAAGAGTCATCCCATGCTCCAAGCATGCACACTATGTTTATCAATGGTCCTTTCCTTGTAAAATAGATCAAATGAACACATTTCCAATGATGCTCATTTCACAATTCCCTAATCCTTATAAGTGAAAGAATACAAAATTCTTGCCACTAATAGAATGTGTTAGATTCTAACCTATCATGCAATGATACTTTTGTAATGTCGAGGCTCCAAAGTCACAGAGACTTAACCAACGATATTACAAAGCGTTCCGTTGGAGATTGTTACAAGACAATTCCCCGGAAATGAAGTCTCACATTCAAGGTACATTCCTTGAACATCCTTCTTGCATAAAAGTTTCTTACTTACACATAGATTTTAACATCCAACTCCCATTATGGAAATATTCCCATAATTGCCATTAGACTATCCATTCTCAATAGAATCCTATCTATTTAGAATTATATCAATATGGTCCATCCATTACTATGTTGGGTTTTGAGCATTCTAACACTTCCTAAGTGTACATGCAACCATAATAAACCTTGGATCTATGTTTGTCTAAGGTACATGCAAAATATTATTTTCCAAGGTTTATAACCTATCTAGCATGGCATGGGGTACTTTTAAACATAAAAGAACTAGATGAGTTACATACCTTTTGTTGATTGTTGATTCCTTGGAGTTTGAGAGCCAAGCACCAATAATGTGAATGCCTCAAATGGAAATCACAAATCACCACAAACTTGGAAAATGTATGAGAGAGTATACTAACTCTTAGATTTTGGCCACCACACTTACACACACATTAGTGTTTTTCATGCAACATAAGCTTGTTTATATAGTGTGCATGGTTAGGGTGAAACCCTAATAACCCATGTCTTTTCCTCTTCCAAGGATCCATGGGTTAAAAGCTCCATGGATCATCCATGGACTTCCATATAAGCTTAGCCCATTAACAAATGAGTATTAGCCCACACCATATAAATATAATAGCCCATGATTTAATTAGTCTTCCTTTTAATCACTAAATTAATTCATAATTAATTCAAGATTAAAACTAATTAAATAACATGACTTTATATTAATATATTATAACTTATAATATATTACTAAATCGTAAGTATACAATTCTCATAAAATTATCCATAAACAGTTTGGGTGAAGTGCAACCCAAATGGACCATGCCGGGTCGGGTCAAGTATATACCAAATAAGTTATGGACTTAGACACCTTATCCAACAGTCTCCCACTTGGATAAGTCTAATAACTGTATTTGCGTATGTTACTTTAGGAACCAACCGACAATCGTATCTCTCGAAAACTCTTGTGAACTATGAAGCGCCATTTTAGATAAGTGATCATATAATCCTCTGTTCTCATGATATCAGCCGGACAAATACATGGAACAACGTCGTACTTATTGTCCAGCAGTTTGTTTCCCGATTTCCGATTTGTTTGACAAAGAACTAAATTGAACACATCAATTAGGTTCTGACCGGGCCCGGTACATAGGTCAAAACAAAATCATCGAGGGGCCCAGATATCGCTTCTAATCCTCCAAGGACTAGAAGGAACAGATAAACTTCGACTCATATACTTGTTTCTACTACTTGTTGAATTATACACAAAGGCACGTTTTATAACATCAAGTTACTGATGCGTTTACGTGCAATCAATGCACAACCAACTCATAGGTAACAACTCATATCTCTAGGTTTGAAGACTTATATGATATTACCGTCTCACGATCACTCGAGATAAATTCCATGAAGTGATGCAAGTGAGCGTGGGTTGAATCCAATACTCATAACTTATGAGCACTCATGAGTGTTGTAGCCATGTCCAACATCTTAGACCTCTACAACCAACTCATGACAGTCTTGATTCATATCTACTTCCAACATATGACCGACTGTGGATGGTTTGAATAACTTAATCATTCGGAAAGAATAACCTAGTTATTATGGAAGTCAAAACATGCAAAGTGAAACACAATAATAATCGAATCCAATATGGTCTCAGAACCCTTTTGAATATAAATAAAACCACCTTTTATTTATCACCATATTGATTACAAATTATTCATTGTATAATGTTTCAAATAATCAACTTAATACTTGAACAAAAACAACAGTCGTCCCATGCTCCTAGCATGTACACTTTGTTTTTCTAAACAATAGTTATGCCATAATCCAAGTATGCACACTATGTTTGTCTATGATCTTTACTTTCTGAAATAGATCAATTGAACATGATTCTAATGATGCTCATTTCACAATCCCAAATCCTTATTGTAAATGTAAGAATTCCTAATTCCTACCATTTACCAAAAAACTGTTAGATTTTAAACTTATATGCACTGCCTCTCGTAATGATTATGCACAAGGTCACCAAAACCTTGTCATCAGTCATTACAGAGGATTCGAAAGGAGATCAACTCTATGGAAACGAACTCTCATATTCAAAGTACATTGCTTTGAACATCCTTCTTGCATAAAAGTTTCTAACTTTCTCATAGATTCTTAATATCCAACTCCCAATATGGAAATTTTCCATATTCCTATTTGATTATCATATCTGAACAAGAGCTACCTCTTTTCAGAATATATCCATATGGTCCTTCCAAAATTTAACACTATACTTCCAACTGTCCCTGAGCAACCAATCTTTGGTGAGCCTTAGATAGTCCTCGACAATTGCTTAATCATTTTAGTCATATCCGGTTCTATTCCTTTTTCCCTCTTAATGCTCTAAGCATTTTGAAAAATTTAGAACGGATAAATATTATAGCACATGTGACCGATCCTATATCCGAAGCATATGGGACACGATTCATGATGTCTCACATAAAGACCTGATACTAGATCAGTCTTTTGCTACAATATTTTTTATTTGCCATGTTCTCAAAAATCGACTATGAAGAGGGATGACGTAATCATAATCGAATTTGAGAACGCAATATATATAGAATTTCCTTATGTTGAACCATTCCAACATAAAATTCATATATATATATCCTTGACTAAAGATGATTAAAAACTCAATCTAAGCTTTTAGAATTGAAATGAAGTATAATTTCCTCTCCCTTAATTATAGCAAAACAACTTTTTCAACCCCTACAACTTTACGAATTGAAATTTTTGTTTTTCTATAATTAACATTGCTAACTTGCAACACTACACATAATAATCATGCTCCCACTAACATGATGATTATCAGCATAACACTTATGCTCCCACTAGCTCTGACATATTTCCAGAAATCAGCTGGACTTCTGAAATTTAGATTCGTACACCCTTTCTTAGATAGCTCACATGTGTGTCTAAACAATTTCCAGAACTATGAAAAGGGATGTCGTAATCATAGTCTAAATTGTTTAGACCTTTGCCATTTCTCACAAGTCCATGTTAGTGTGCCGGTTAACCACACACGCTCCACGAACGACTTTGAGAATGCAAACATCACAATTGCTATCTACTTAAAATCTTCTTAGTGAAAGCATTTCCTCACCATCATTTTCATGAATCGGAGAGAAACCTTATGACACTTAGATTTTATGGTGTATGAGTTCCTATCCATGTGAATTTGTCAAAACCATAATCACAAGACAAGGTTAGTAACAAATCCAGCCTTACATGGATTGAACTTGTTCAATCTTAATTTCTTGTCATCTGGTAGCACAAGGCCCACCAATGCTTCCAAGCTGTTATGCACACAGTTTAGAACTAACAGAACTCATATGCATAGTCAACTTAATAGGAACAGACACAGAAACAAGAATTATGTCAATTTAATAGGTTTCAAACCCTAAGTCGTGTGCTAGTGATAAAACTCAGGTTTTACTCTTGATTAAATCTTGAAATCCTTTCAGGATCTTTAAGACTCCCACTGTCCTCTTGACATATAAGTTTCCCTAGTCAAGAACCATTCCTTGACAAAACAAATATTCAAGGGATAGTGCAGATTCTTATTAAGATAAACACTTCACACAATTGGTCTTAGTTGGTCTTTGTCTTATCCAAGACATCACAACTTACCAATTTCAAATGTACAGGAGTAGAAAACATTTTACACTACATTTGATAAGTGCTTTTAAACCTTACTTTATGTCGCTCAATGTTACAATCTTGGAGTATGACTCTAAGAGTTGTTTTGGAACGAAGTATGATCCATCTTCTTGATTTTAACCATTCCAACAATTCATGACCCCTCATCTTAGTCATAGCAATGCACTAAGATGTCCTTAGAGTATGAATTTGTGATATGGTTTCATAATCATTAAGATGATCATAAAAACATGTATGATCCATCTTTTTGATTTTAACCATTCCAACAATTCATGACCCCTCATCTTAGTCATAACAATGCACTAAGATGTCCTTAGAGTATGAATTTGTGATATGGTTTCATAATCATTAAGATGATCATAAAAACATGATACTAAAGTACTCTCCCATCTTTTCAGATTTGAGATACTTTTATCTTTTTGCCAAATTTGATTCTTCTCATCCGTTCTGCCATACATTGAAACTTTTCCAATGTTACAGAATTATACTTAACCTTATAAGTATAACCATATTTACTAATCTGTAGTAAATCATGACGAATCGATCTTTGTGGTGGACCTTGACCAGCACACACCCAGTGTGCCTAATTCTTTAGTCCTTCAATTGACTCACATATGCATGTGATCAATGAATTAGTCTCAATTTTACAAAGATGAGAATTCTCATTCATCATACAATACAACTTGTATGATTCCAAGTTTCTGTCTAACTGAAGCTTGGGTGATGAGAACCTTTCCTCATTTGGTAAATTCAGACACTACCACATATGAGAGAATCAAACTCATATTTCCAATATTGCTAGAAACATACAAACATCAATTTTCCATAAATGCCATTGTAAGGGGATATAATATAAAATAAACTAAACAAAACTTTTATTTCTTTATTAAAATGCGGAAAAATATTCCTTACAATGCATCTTCAAATGAAAACTATGATATTACATATTTCCTAGCAATCTATCATAACTTTTAAGTAGTAGCTCAAAAATCCGATCCTCGAACCATGCGATAGAAATCCATCTTCGTGATCAGATTCAGCACACTCTTATTTTAACCTTCCTTTTGCTCGATCATGCTAAACATCAAGATGCAACCTAGTCACATCATGTAATAAGAATCAACAATTAGGAATTTTAACAAATTTAGATAGTGGACTTACCTGAAGCCGAGTCAAACATTTTGTCTCTACTTGCTTTCAAACATTTCAGGTATTCAGGGCAGCTTCGCTTCCAATGTCCCTTCTCATGACAATAAAAACATATAGACTCTTTGGGAATGGTACATGAGACAATCACAGACTTAGCCTTTCCCTTTACCTTTTGGTCAACCGGGTTGACCAAGGCCGATCCCTTTTCATTGGGAAGAGAAAGCTTTTTCGGACTTCCAATGTTACCATTGTCCATGTCCATGGAAGTTTGAGAATTAGACCTTCCATCAATATTTGCTTGACCATTGCGCCAAATCATTGATGATTCAGCAGCAACAAGCAAATAAGAAAGATCTATTAGGGTTATGTCAGGATCTGTCATATGGTAGTCTTTAATAAACTCACCATACGACTCAGGAAGTGACTGAAGAACCCAGTCAACAGCAAACTTCCTTGAAATAACAGCACCCAACATTCTCAACTTGTCAATGTGTGACTTCATTCCTAAGACATGAGTGCACACAGGTCTTCCATCTTTATGTTTCATTTCTAGTAGAGCTTGAGTGACCTTGAACCTTTCAAGTCTTCGGGCTTGTGGGTCAGGGAGAATAAATGGAGGAGGTGGGGGGAGTGAAGCATGATGTTGAGGGACATCATCTTCAGGCGGAAAGCTTGTTTCAAGCGATTTGGGAAGATCATAGTTGTCTGAACCAGACATCTACAATGGGAGAAAATCAAGTTAGTTGATTCAAGTCCTTAATATAACACCCAATATGAAATATTAAGGCTAGGACCCAACACAATATTTTATAACTTGGAAGAGGGATGTCGTAATCCAAGCTATAAAATATTTGAAGGTAGGTGAATGACGATTCATCAATTTCCACCATGAAAAACGAAATAATTTATTAGGTTTTAATTGGATTTGAAACTCCTAGATCTTTTGAGATTCATTGAACTTTTCAATGGCATGTTTCAATCTCGATTGTGCCCTCTCAAGTTTTGTGACTGGGATGTCGAGGATCACAAAACAAGGTGTTAATAACCATGCAAACTCACTTGGTACCCTTAATATTATCACCTAATCGATGTGTCGGTTAACCACACACGCTCCACCGATCTATGATAAACATTAAGTCACCCTTCGTGATCCTTACTAGTCCAAGTTAGTGTGCCGGTTAACCACACACGCTCCACCAACGACTTGGTAAGGTACAAAGTGTGAATTTCATGGGTTAGCACCATATTCACATTTTCCTAAAGTAACTAAGATTGGGAATTTATAAAAGGTTTAGTTACTTTATAATATTCACTATACTTTTAATGAGAATTTAAAGTCATTGTCCTACCCGTTCGGCTAACGACCCTCCACCGATCAAGGAAGCGGTGGGTGAGAATGGACACCCATTAAGTTGCCATTTTATAGGCAACAACCTTATACCCCCCTTATAGACCGGCTTCGTGAATGAGGCCTACTAACGGTAAAACGACTTGATCTTATACATATATATAATAATTAACCATTAATGTTATAAATAGTATAAGGGTTGAATTTTAACTTTTAAAACTCTAAGGGTTTGGAATTAAAGTTTATTAAAGTGTGTGAAACTTTACAAATTCCAAAACTTGAGGGCAAGTTTTGTAACTATCCAAAACTTTTCATTTCATAACTTATGAATTAAAGGTTCATAAAAATGAAGACTCTTCATTTTATGTAACTTATGTGTTTTAAATGTGTGTTTAAAAGAAGTGACCTTTGGAAATCCATAACTTGAGGACAAATTATGGACTCCATTAAAACACATAAATGATCAAGAATTAATCCTAAACAATTCAACAAATAATTCCTATCATCTTCTAAATTCATAAGAACATGAACATGATCATCAAAGTTTCAAGAATTATATGAACACATACAAAGCATGAAATTTTGATATAAGCTATTGTAAATGGATTAGAACTACCATTACACCAACTAAAACAAGTTTTAAAACACCAAAACAGTTTAGGGTAATGTTTCTAGTCCATTTCCAGCAGCAAAAGTCGAAAAACTGCATTCTGAGGCTCCTACTCGCCGAGTGCACGAACCTACTCGGCGAGTAGGATGAGTTTACACATGAACTCGGCGAGTCCCCCCATGGACTCGGCGAGTTCATCAGTCAGACAGCAAAAAATCGACTTTTTATCACTATTTTGCATCAAGTATAAAACAAACAAGCCTAGGCTCTGATACCACCGTTGGGTTTTGAGCATTCTAACACTTCCTAAGTGTACATGCAACCCTAATAAACCTTGGATCTATGTTTGTCTAAGGTACATGCAAAATATTATTTTCCAAGGTTTATAACCTATCTAGCATGGCATGGGGTACTTTTAAACATAAAAGAACTAGATGAGTTACATACCTTTTGTTGATTGTTGATTCCTTGGAGTTTGAGAGCCAAGCACCAATAATGTGAATGCCTCAAATGGAAATCACAAATCACCACAAACTTGGAAAATGTATGAGAGATTATACTAACTCTTAGATTTTGGCCACCACACTTACACACACATTAGTGTTTTTCATGCAACATAAGCTTGTTTATATAGTGTGCATGGTTAGGGTGAAACCCTAATAACCCATGTCTTTTCCTCTTCCAAGGATCCATGGGTTAAAAGCTCCATGGATCATCCATGGACTTCCATATAAGCTTAGCCCATTAACAAATGAGTATTAGCCCACACCATATAAATATAATAGCCCATGATTTAATTAGTCTTTCTTTTAATCACTAAATTAATTCATAATTAATTCAAGATTAAAACTAATTAAATAACATGATTTATATTAATATATTATAACTTATAATATATTAATAAATCGTAAGTATACAATTCTCATAAAATTATCCATAAACAGTTTGGGTGAAGTGCAACCCAAATGGACCATGCCGGGTCGGGTCAAGTATATACCAAATAAGTTATGGACTTAGACACCTTATCCAACATACTATACTTCCAACTGTCCACAAGCAACCAATCTTTGGTAACCCTTAGATTGTCCTTGTCAATTGTTTAACAACTTTAGTCATATCTGGCTCTAGTCCTTTTTCCTTCTTAATGCGCTAGGCATTTGGAAAAATCAGAACAGGGGAATATTATAGCATATGTAATCGATCCAATACCTGAAGCATATGGGATACGATTCATAATGTCTTACATAAAGACATGATACTTGACCAGTCTCTTACTAAAATATTCCCATATATATAATTTCCTTTGTTGAAACATTTCAACATGATATTCATATATGTCTATGACTAAGTTTGATTAAAATTCCAATCTAAGCTTTTAGATTCGAAATGAAGTATAAATGCTCTCTCCCTTAAGCCTTACTATAGAGAAACAATTTCCAAATTCTGCAACTTTGCAAATTTAGAACTTTTTTTCCTATAAATAGCATTGCTAACTTGCAACACTTAACATAATAATTATGATCCCAATAGCATAACAATTATGTTCTTACCAGTATAACAATTATGCTCCCACTAGCTTTGACATGTACTCATAAGTCAGCTGACTTCTATAAATCAATACATATTGATTTTCTTACCAAAGTTCACATTTTTGATATGTGGTGCTTTGATAAGTCTCTATTTAGACTTCTCAAGCTTATACACCTTTCATTAGACAGCCTATGTGTGTGTCTAAACCTTTTTAGAACTTATAGCAATAAGTCCCAAATGTTTAAACTAATTTCCATTTCTCACAGTTCGAACTATAAAGAGGGATGCCGTAATCATATTCGAATTTGAGAACGTAATTATCACAACTGCTAACTTTAATCCTTTAAAATCTACTAGTGAAAGCGTTTCCTCACAATCTGTAACATCCGGAATTCAGAAGGTCAAGAAAGGAAGGAAAAACCCCAATTCAAGAGGTCTACTCGTCGAGTCCAGGGAGGAACTCGACGAGTAGGAGCGCGGTTTGGGTCACGGGTTAAGTGACCTACTCGACGAGTCAGTGGACCGACTCGGCGAGTTGGCTAGGGTTTAGGAAACCCTAAATTCGGGCCTTGTACCCTATTTAAAGAACATGAGGCCTCTCACTCATCCCCCTTACTACCCCCTCAAGTCCAGAAACGAAACCCTAGCCACCCAACTCCATTTCTTGAGCATAGTGAAGCTAATGGTTGTTTTGTGGTGCATATCTTGGAAGATTGGAAGCAAAGAACGAGGAGGAGAGTTTGGATCCAACATCTACTTCAGTTTGGAAGCTAATAGAAGGTAACAAGTTGTTACCTTGAGCATTCATTTGATAGATCCCTTCATCTTGAGCTTCATGGCCTTTTCTAGCACATTTGTGGCTAGTGCTTGCATGGAGCACGATCTGAAGTTTGCAACTTTAGATCTGGACTCTCCAAGGTCCTTAGTGCATTAAAGTCTCAAGATTTTGAGGCTTGAAGCCCTCCTCCATGGAAAAACTCTTCCTTGTAGCTTAGTTTTGGCTTTTGGGAATTATTCATACGTAAAGGTTGCAACTTTACGTGGAAAGCATGCTGTAGGAGGTTGGATCTACCTTTGGGAGAAGCTGTTTGGCTTGGAAATCGTCTGAATAGAGTTGTACCTTAGGGGACTCGACGAGTTGTTCTTTGGACTCGGTGAGTCGGGTCTTGGTTCCCCCAATATTCCTGTTTCAGTGTGAGGTAGTTGAATTTTGAGGAGGACCCAGCTGTTTGGGTTCATTATGGACTTGAAGATCATCTCGACGAGTTCAAGGATGAACTCGGTGAGTCCAAGTCAATCTCCCTACCCTTGAAGACGGACTCGACGAGTTGTTCATAGAACTCGGCGAGTCATAGACTGGACACATTCATACGGATGAAGATGAACTCGACGAGTTCAAGGATGAACTTGGCGAGTCGGTTGAAGATGGTCCCGATGTTATGGTTGAAGGAGAACTCGTCGAGTTCTTGCTAGACTCGACGAGTGGAGTCGGGGGTTGTATCATCTTGATAGAATAGGGACTCGACGAGTTGGTGGACCAACTCGGCGAGTCAAGTCAACTGGATGTTGACTTTGACCAAAATTGACTTTGACTTTGACTTTGACCTGGACTTGAGTTGACCCTTGTAACGGAGGGTTGTAGGTACGAATTAGTAATCGAGGAGGGTTCTTGTGTAGGGATTAAGGAGTTGAGACGAGTGGATTTATGTACCGAGGATTGTGCAGACACTACGCGACATCGAGGTGAGTTACCTTCTAGTAGGAGTCGTTTGTTAGATGATTGTCTTTGTGATAATTATCTGGTGTGTTGTTATCTTATATGCTTTATGTGCTACGATGCTATGACATATGTGTTAGTAGTGGTAGGGGTGATATAGCTCGTAGTTACCGGTTGAAAGATACTGAAGGGATAGATAGTACCCATGCATGCCTAGTAGTATGATCATGATATGTTATTATGTGATAGTAGTAGGGGGTGAAATAGTCCCCGGTTACCGGTTGAAGGATACCGAAGGTAGTTACCGGTTGAAAGATACCGAAGGGGTAGACAGAACCCATGCATGATATGTTATAATGTGATCAGTATGCTTATGATATGTTATTATGTGATAGTGGTAGGGGTGAAATAGTCCCCGATTATCAGTTGAAAGATACCGAAGGTTACCGAGGGGGAGGTTAGCTCCCGGTTACCGGTTGAAAAATACCGAAGGGGAGGTTAGCTCCCGGTTACCGGTTGAAAGATACCGAAGGGGAGGTTAGTTCCCGGTTACCAGTTAAAAGATACCGAAGGGGAGCCCAGCTCCCAGTTATGCCAGACAGATACCAGTTGAAAGATACCGAGGGATAGGCATTATGTGGTATGTGGTATGATGGGGGGAATTCACTAAGCTTTGTGCTTACGGTTTTCAGTTTTGGTTTCAGGTAGTTCGTTTTCAAAGGAAAGGAGCCGGCTCGATCGCAGCGCATCAGACTATGTTTTCCGCACATGATGTGACAACCCGAAATTTTCTATCTTGTACAGTCAAACACTTCATGGAAATTCAAACTCATTCCTGCTATCATTTAGCACAATTTAGAATCTGTTTGAGCGTTCTCAGCCTTGTACACTTAAGGAATAAGTGTCGGGGTTTATCTGTTGGATCTATAGTACAAAGAGCGAGCCTTAAACACATTAAACATGAGTTCACGGCCACCACAATGGAGTTTACGGCCGTAAATTCCATGTAGGCCGTAAACTCACCTTATATGGTGAAAGTTAGGCCATTAGTTCATTCTTTTCTTTCCCTTGGCCCAAATCCTCTCAAGTATCATCCCGATCTTCGTCCCCGATCTTCAAAACTCGTAAGTTTCTTGCCCTAACTAGTTGATATCTTACATGAACTAGTGATCTTACATGATTTCATCCGTGAAATCATTCCATTTTGTAGATCTTCAAGTTCCACCAAGAACACCAAGAACACACACTAGTGTTCTTGGCCAAAACCGACCATTCAAGCTCCTAGATCGTAAGTACTCTTGTTCTAACTCGGTGTATACTAGGTTTAACATGTTTAGGCCTTAGAAACATCAAGAATCAATGGATGAATGAGAGTTTACGGCCAAGACATGTTCTTGGGTCGTAAACTCCCTATAAGGGTGCAATGATGCCCTTTTCTCCTTCCTTATGACTAGAACTTAGCCTAGAACCAACCACCATTGAACTAGGGACCTTAAACATCAAAAAGACCATGAACATATGGAGTTTACGGCCGTAAACCCATGAGGAATGGTCCATGGGCCGTAAACTCTTTAAAGGGGTGAAATTGTTCCTCCATGACTTCCTGTGGCTTAGACTTGAAGTAAGGATGCTTCCTTATGACTTATAAGACCTCAAAACACCCCATGACACTTAGTACCATGAGTTTACGGCCGTAAACTCATGAAGGAATGGTCCTTTGGCCGTAAACTCATGTTAAGGTCTGGGGTCAAGTCATAAATTCTTATTTATTAAACTTTTCAAAGGTTTTACAAAACTTCTTTTATACTTTTATATTGTTTAAATGCATGCCTATATATGTATAGTTATATAGGTAATGTTTAAAGGACTTAGAATAGTTAGCTCGCCTTATTTCCTTTTCCTCGTTGGGATGTGGCCTTAGGGTATCGGTTATTCATCCGAATGTCGTCTAAATATTAGTTATATATCATGTATACCTATATAGACATAAAAGTTCCATCAGTTAGTTCAGTTCCAACACTCTTGGGTAGCAAGGGTGTATAAACCTACTTGGACATTTAATCTACACTCCAGTAAACTATTATAGGTATAGTTTAGGGGAGACGAAATACCATTCCTAGTACAAGGAATCACACCATAGTCAGTTCATTCATGAGTCTATACTAAATGCTATATGAAGAGATACCCTTACATGGATACTTTTACATGGATACTGTTACATAGATACTATATGATGAGATACTATTACATATTATATGTGTAGATACTATTATATATATACTTTACGGGACTAACCATTCCTACACCCAGTTGTTAGCTACAGAGGAAAATGCACATCTACGGATGTCTACGGTTAATACTATTCGGCAATTACTATGCCGTGTTTATCCTAATACCAAAGGATAATACTTCAGTTATTATATTATTACCTTTATTTTGTGACACATTCACATAACCGATGAGGTAGATTAGATTTGTTTATCCTAGTACCAAAGGATAATACTTCAGTTATTGTATTATTACCTTTATTTTGTGACACATTCACATAACCGATGAGGTAGATTAGATTTGTTTATCCTAGTACCAAAGGATAATACTTCAGTTATTATATTATTACCTTTATTTTGTGACACATTCACATAACCGATGAGGTAGATTAGATTTGTTTATCCTAGTACCAAAGGATAATACTTCAGTTATGATATTATTACCTTTATTTTGTGACACATTCACATAACCGATGAGGTAGATTAGGTTTGAATAATAATAGTTGTGCAAGGAAAAACCTTCACTTATGTAGAGGTTCAAACTTTCAAAACATTCGGATCTTGGTAGAAGACTACCTTTTATACTAGTAGGAAATATGGGATTTTCTAGGGTTTTCACACTTATACGAAATGTTTCATTTACCATTTACCAGCCTTTCATAACAGCTTTCAAACCAATGACATTAAAATACTTATGAATTCACCAGCTTTATGCTGATCTACACTTTCAAAATAACTTGTATTCTCAGGTCACCAGTAGACAGGTACGATGACCAGGTTTTGAGAAGACGGAGCACAGACAAGACTCGTCTTTTATTTTGATTATTCAATATGTTGTTTTATACTATGAAAGAACACTCATGTATTAAAACTTTACTTTTAATGCAATGGATGATGTTGTTGCTTGTTTACTACTTTGCACTGTTATGATACTTTACATGACGTCCTCCACCCCAGAACGTTTCCGCCGTTCTTAGGTTTTGGGGTGTGACAGATTGGTATCAGAGCATTGTTTATAGTGAATTGAGTATATCAACCAATAAAAGATATACTAACTATAAATACAATGGGATTAAAACACTCTGACCAAGAGTTAATACTTTTAAATATTAAAATACTTAATAAAGTATACGTGCCTGCATTCATACTAAAATCAGTGTCACAATGACAAGAACAAAAGTATTATGATTGTTGAATATCATAATTAAGCTCGGGGATGTATGGTCAGTCCTGGGAGTGGCATAGCCTGATCAACTATGCTGGTCCGAGGAGTGATTAGCATATGCCCAAGAATGGTTGTGATGTGGCAACAAGTCTAAAAACTTACCAACACTACCACAATGAAATACCATAGGGGTATTTGGTGTTATCATAATTACTTATATGAGAATTAAAGGTCTTTATCAATAGGTCAATAGTTGCAAGGTGGATACATTAAGATTATATGTATCTAGGACGTCATAGACTCAGAATCTGTGAATCTTTGCTTTACTTCCTGTCCTCGTTGGGTTGTGGTCTTAGAGTTAGGGTCGCTTATTCGAAGGTCTATCCTGTCCTGAATACATATAACTAGTATGCACTAAACAAGTATTGAAGTATCTGATAAAGACCATCTTATAATTATCTAATTAGTACGTCTATTTAGTTATTTCTTATATCCCTTTTCTCGCGTAGATATCATGGCTGGATTCCATCCCCACGACAACCCGTACTACCCTAACCACGACAATACTGGATGGATCGGAGAGGAACCAGAGAATGATCACCCAATCCCTATGGATGGTCACCAAGCTGAAGGCTTTGCTGATGGTTCTGACTCCGAACCTGAAGTTGAGAACCTACCCCAGGTAGCTCCCATTCCAAATCCTAACCCTCGTCCGGCTTTTCACGGCCCGACGCCCCCTTGGGTGGAATGTTTGGAAACATGGAGCGAAGAGCAAGATCAACCTATGCCATTCAATGGAGACCGAAGCTTCTACAACATAAGCGAAGGAGGCTCAGCAGACAGAGTTCTGCCAATCCTGATCCGTAGAGTTGCCCGAAACGAAATTCAGGGCAGGACGGCTGTCCATCGCATCACAGAGGTTGATGCCAATGCAAGAATGCATACCATTCGCACCAATCGCCTTGAACACACTCATGAGAGATCTGAGAGAGACCATGAAACCTTGATACAAGCACTGGCTGAAACACGAGCCGAAGTCATAGAACTCCGAACACGCCAGAGGGTGTACGAAAGACACATGTTGGAAATGGAACGTCAACTGGCTGAACTAAGGGTTCACCAGAGGGATGACCGTCACCAGTAGTAGATGCCTTAATTTCTTTCCCTGATAAAAGGAATTGTTTTCCTGTCCGTGTCCTATGTGGCATTTTTCTATGAAACTATCTTGTACTGTAGGTACTTTTAGTTAGGCCTTTATACGGCCAAAACCTTTCTACTCCGAATATGATGTAAGACCTTCTACAAGGTCAATTTTTCCCTAACTTATTACATCATGAATATCAATGATTTTGACAGTCGGCAAATTTCTGAGTCACGCCTTGTTCAAATACTTTGATCATCCAATCGTTGGAGTCTATCTGAAACCCACTCTAGTCAAGCTATTGGACTAGGGTAATTTAGCTCCGGGATCATTCCCAATTCTCTTTCAAAGGTTGGATCATGTTATTCACCAACCAATGGTACCCCAGTTTGAAAGACAAACGTCATGAGACCATTCTACGAACTTACTTCTACTCTGTACTAGGGCTGCATCATAGGGATGTAGGTCAAACCTTCGAGAATATACTTCTATTCTTTACATGAACGATCGAAATACATCTAGGTTCAACCATAATCGCTCACGAATTCATTTTCTTCCCGTGTAACAGAATCATGTCGCCGAAGAAAAGTAATCAACCCATCAACCGAACACCGACTCTTCAGATTGATGCAGCTACCTTTCAAGCTGCAGTCTCAGCTGCCGTGACAGCTGTTCTGACTCACCTTAACGCTAACAACGCAAATGTTAGCGGAATGTTTATCAATAATTCCAATGAAGGTAACAACCAAGTACATCATCGAGTAACGAACTACCACAACACTCCGAATCTCAAGCCCAAGAATAACAAACGAAAGTTCAGGGATAGAGTTAAATGCAAATCACCCCAAGGGGCGAGCAAAAGACAACAACCTGTGGCAGCCTTCGCGGCCACGACATCTGTACCTTCTACTGCCATTCCTTCTAGTATCCCAGTTATCCCTAACCCAGCCAGACAGTATGCTGGCAATATCCCAGAGTGCAACAAATGCAACTATCACCATTATGGACCCTATCGGGAAATGCAGTGCTTAAACTGCAACAAAAAGGGACACACCATCCGTTACTGCAAGAGTCGGATCCAACACATTACTTCAACCACCAATGTCCAAATTTCTCGGATATGCCATCTATGTGGTGTAATGGGACATTTTAAAAGGGACTGCCCAACAGAGAAGGGTGACGGGGGAACAGGAGGAGTTTGACCCCAGACCAACAAAGGACCCTACTATAGTATAGGAACGCTTCCAATCGGCAGTATTTTGTATGCTTTCAAACTGTTTAAAACTAGTGCAACTCGAGTCTTATCTTTTGTGAGATCCCGTCATTCAAAGGGAGCCTCGTGCTGCGTATACTTGCCTTTTGTAGTATACCTTGTTCGCAACAGTAGTCTTGTAGCTAATCTAAAGTACTGTAACTCTGTTAAAAGTTGCACTGTTATGTTTTGTCTGTAACGCCTTTTGGATCTAATCTAATGCCTTTATTATTCCGAGTAGTCTGATACTATCAGATAACTTGAGCCATTTCGACCCTCACAATACCAGTTTCGTGCGCACACCTCTTTCTCCGTAAACGCCTTTCTAGCAAAGCCGTCATTTCAGAACTCCGAAGTACTCATTCGTAGAGTACCTCACGTTTCTTATCCTTTCCAAAGAAACCTCAGCAAACCTCCCCAGAGTACCACTCGTACAGTACGTCAAGTTCAATCTAAAGACCCGTACGGTTGATCTATCGCTGAAGAATATATACATCAGGGTGGTATATAATCAAGGTTCTACAGGTTTAGAATTGATGATTCCACTTTAACTTCTTTTCCTCGTTGGGATGTGAGCTTAAGGAAGAATCATTTATTCGACTACCTTTTCAATCTTAATTATATACGACTCGTATACACGAGACTGTGATTGATGAACCATGTATGAATTCTAATATGAACTTCAGGACGGAGACTGCCCAAGACTACGAATAATCGCATCGTCATGCGAACAAACTTAGAACCCAGTACGACTCCTGTAACCAGATCGCCCTACAGTCTAACACCCACCGAGCTGCAAGAACTGCCAGGTCAAACCTAACGGACTACTCAACAATGGAATTGAAAGACCAAGCTCTTCACCCTCGAGAGCTCCGGTCCTATTCTTCAAGAAGGTAGATGGATTGTATCGTAAATACATCGACTAATGGAGACCTCGGCAAGATCTCCATTAGAAATCATACCCTCTGCCTCACATAGATGAATTGGTTGACCAACTGCAAGGAACGATGTACCTTTCAGAAATGGACCTGATATCCGAATATCACCAGTTGCGAGTATTAGAGAAGGATGTCCCCAGGACAATCTTCCAAACTCGATGCGGACGCTACGAGTCCGTAGCGATACCCCTCGGATAGGACCTCCGAGATTCTTGCCAAAATCGGCCCTGTAACTCACAAACTCAATCTACCCCGCGAACTTAGTAACGTACATTCTACCCTCCACGTCTCGAACTTGCAAAAGTATCTATCCTACGAGACTCTTGTAATCCCACTCGACGAAATCGAGTCCAACGAGAGCCTCACCTTCGTGGAAGAACCGTAGTGACCATGGACCGAGAGGTCAGATGAGCGAATCAGAACCGCTTCCTATTAGTGAAGGTTCGCTGGAATACCAACCGAGGACCTGAATTCACTTGGGAGCGCGAGAATCAATCGATCAGGAAGTATCCCCACTTCTTGGCTCGATTATTCATGCCTACTCCTTTACCTAAATTCTAATTTCGGGACGAAATTCCCTCTAACGGGGGGATGATGTGACAACCCGAAATTTTCTATCCTGTATAGTCAAACACTTCATGGAAAGTCAAACTCATTCCTGCTATCATTTAGCACAATTTAGAATCTGTTTGAGCGTTCTGAGCCTTGTACACTTAAGGAATAAGTGTCGGGGTTTATCTGTTGGATCTATAGTACAAAGAGCGAGCCTTAAACACATTAACCATTAGTTCACGGCCACCATAATGGAGTTTACGGCCGTAAACTCCATGTGGGCCGTAAACTCACCTTATATGGTGAAAGTTAGGCCATTAGTTCATTCTTTTCTTTCCCTTGGCCCAAATCCTCTCAAGTATCATCCCGATCTTCAAAACTCGTAAGTTTCTTGCCCTAACTAGTTGATATCTTACATGAACTAGTGATCTTACATGATTTCATCCGTGAAATCATTCCATTTTGTAGATCTTCAAGTTCCACCAAGAACACACACTAGTGTTCTTGGCCAAAACCGACCATTCAAGCTCCTAGATCATAAGTACTCTTGTTCTAACTCGTTATACACTAGGTTTAACATGTTTAGGCCTTAGAAACATCAAGAATCAATGGATGAATGAGAGTTTACGGCCAAGACATGTTCTTGGGCCGTAAACTCCCTATAAGGGTGCAGTGATGCCCTTTTCTCCTTCCTTATGACTAGAACTTAGCCTAGAACCAACCACCATTGAACTAGGGACCTTAAAAATCAAAAAGACCATGAACATATAGAGTTTACGGCCGTAAACCCATGAGGAATGGTCCATGAGCCGTAAACTCAATAAAGGGGTGAAATTGTTCCTCCATGACTTCCTAAGGCTTAGACTTGAAGTAAGGATGCTTCCTTATGAATTATAAGACCTCAAAACACCCCATGACACTTAGTACCATGAGTTTACAGCCGTAAACTCATGAAGGAATGGTCCTTTGGCCGTAAACTCATGTTAAGGTCAATTCTTGGACCTTAAACTCACCTAGCCTCTTGTTTAGACTTGGAACACTTAACCACTTAAGACATCATAGCTTTAAGCCACAAATGGAGACCCATTAGAGAGTTTACGGCCAGGAGTAAACTCCCTTGGGCCGTAAACTCCATTAAGTATGGTCCATTGACCATAAACTCACTTACAATGCCTTGCAATCTTTTGTTGCTACCCAATGGCTTCCTAACACTTTGACTAAAGTGTTTTCCACGCCTTAGAATGTTTATACTTGTCTAATTAGTGTTATAATTACTAATTGTATATATACATATGTCTTTATATGTTATTAGGATCATTGTGTGTGTTTAAGTCTTCACTTAACACCAAGCACTTGTCCGACACTTCCATCCGATCCACTCGCTACAGGTGAGTTCATACCCCTGAATCAACCTTTTAAATGATTTTAAATGCTTTTATGGGGGGAGTACAAGTTGAATCATGATAGTTATCATATCAATCACATGTGATTAATAACTAGCATACAAATGGATTTACTACACTTTTAGCTGTTTTACCAAACAGATTACTTTAAAGGGGCTTTCTCAAACGTTTTTACATGTTGAAACTCTTTAAGAAACTGTCTTACAAACTGTATGTTTCCTTTCAAAATCTGTTACAGTTGTGTTTCAAACAAAGGTTTTCTTACACTTAAACTGTCTTGTCAAACTGTTTTCAAAGCATTTTATAAGCTGACACCAAGTCATAAATTCTTATTTATTAAACTTTTCAAAGGTTTTACAAAACTTCTTTTATACTTTTATATTGTTTAAATGCATGCCTATATATGTATAGTTATATAGGTAATGTTTAAAGGACTTAGAACGGTTAGCTCGCCTTATTTCCTTTTCCTCGTTGGGATGTGGCCTTAGGGTATCGGTTATTCGTCCGAATGTCGTCTAAATATTAGTTATATATCATGTATACCTATATAGACATAAAAGTTCCATCAGTTAGTTTAGTTCCAACACTCTTGGGTAGCAAGGGTGTATAAACCTACTTGGACATTCAATCTACACTCCAGTAAACTATTATAGGTATAGTTTAGGGGAGACGAAATACCATTCCTAGTACAAGGAATCACACCAGAGTCAGTTCATTCATGAGTCTATACTAAATGTTATATGAAGAGATACCCTTACATGGATACTTTTACATGGATACTGTTACATAGATACTATATGATGAGATACTATTACATATTATATGTGTAGATACTATTATATATATACTTTACGGGACTAACCATTCCTACACCCAGCTGTTAGCTACAGAGGAAAATGCACATCTACGGATGTCTACGGTTAATACTATTCGGCAATTACTATGTCGTGTTTATCCTAGTACCAAAGGATAATACTTCAGTTATTATATTATTACCTTTATTTTGTGACACATTCACATAACCGATGAGGTAGATTAGATTTGTTTATCCTATTACCAAAGGATAATACTTCAGTTATTATATTATTACCTTTATTTTGTGACACATTCACATAACCGATGAGGTAGATTAGATTTGTTTATCCTAGTACCAAAGGATAATACTTCAGTTATTATATTATTACCTTTATTTTGTGACACATTCACATAACCGATGAGGTAGATTAGATTTGTTTATCCTAGTACCAAAGGATAATACTTCAGTTATGATATTATTACCTTTATTTTGTGACACATTCACATAACCGATGAGGTAGATTAGGTTTGAATAATAATAGTTGTGCAAGGAAAAACCTTCACTTATGTAGAGGTTCAAACTTTCAAAACATTCGGGTCTTGGTAGAAGACTACCTTTTATACTAGTAGGAAATATGGGATTTTCTAGGGTTTTCACACTTATACGAAATGTTTCATTTACCATTTACCAGCCTTTCATAACAGCTTTCAAAACAATGACATTAAAATACTTATGAATTCACCAGCTTTATGCTGATCTACACTTTCAAAATAACTTGTATTCTCAGGTCACCAGTAGACAGGTACGATGACTAGGGTTTGAGAAGACGGAGCACAGACAAGACTCGTCTTTTATTTTGATTATTCAATATGTTGTTTTATACTATGAAAGAACACTCATGTATTAAAACTTTACTTTTAATGCAATGGATGATGTTGTTGCTTGTTTACTACTTTGCACTGTTATGATACTTTACATGACGTCCTGCACCCCAGAACGTTTCCGCCGTTCTTAGGTTTTGGGGTGTGACACATGAGATCTTTGGGATTACACTCTGATATGGTTTTATGATAATATGTTTTGATTATTGACACTTTGGTTTTGACATGAGATATTAATATGAATGTTTTCATATTGTTGGTTTTATATAATAACTTAATTAAAATGAAATTTTTGGTCTTGAATTTTGGGATGTTACAAGTTGGTATCAGAGCCTTGGTTTGAGGGATTCGGGCACACTCTCGGGTGTGTCTGGACTCAAACTGAGGACTTGGTATGAAAATTTTCAAAAGTAAAATCATTTTATAAAAAGAAGTTTGAAAAGAATTTCAAAGAGAAAAGAACTTTGAAAAGAACAAGGTGTGTGATGCGTGCAATCAGCCGAGCTCAAGTAAGTTTTCCCCAAGATACCAATACATGTTATGCTATGTTATGTTATGATATGATTATGAGAACTGCATGCTAGATTAGGGCTAAGGATCTAGGAAGGATGCCTTATATGCTTATTGTATGTGCTTGTAGACATGCATGCTAGTACTGATCAGTCAGTGATAGGATAACCTGTTTAGGTTATGCCTGATTGTGTGAGCCTTTGAATTCCATGTATAGATTCCTAATTAGAGGAAAGAATGGTTTGATTGGAATATGACGGTTAGATTTTCCATTGTCTGAATGCTGCTTGCTTGGTGCTTTGTGGGACTCTTAGTAATGTGAGCTAACTATTAAGTGAATATGCAAAGTCACATGTGGCACAGGCTGGATAATCTCAGAGTGATAGATTTGACCCTATTGCGCAGCTCTTGTTTGAGTCCAACCGTTCTAGGGATGGGTCTTTTACTCGAAGGATTATCTGATCTTTGTTGCATGTGGTTATATTCATGAGGTAGCTAGTTGACATTACCGGGAATCTTTCAGCAGCTGAGGACTGGGTGGGTTCGGGAACCTAGGAAAGCCTAGGAGATATTTTAGTGGGTTAGTAGTGAGGTTCAGTAAGACTTGGGTGTACCAGTTGGAGGAAGTGACTTGGAGGATTCGGGAGGATTGCTGAGGAAAGTATGGATAGGTGTGGAAGGTAGTATTGGGCCTGTACTACTGAAAGCACAGGATCCATACTCGAATCAGTGAGAGACTTGGAGAATCTGAGAAGCTTCGGGGAGAAGAACTTTTGAGTATGTCTGACCAGTGGTTTTGTGGTTTCCAGTTTGGAGATGAGCATTCAGTGAGATGGTTCTGGTTCAGGATTCGGTCCCGGCTTAGGTGGTGAGCCAGTCGGGAGAAGGACTGCTAAGATTTTGAGTTCGCATTGGGTTGAGGAGACGGAAGGTGTTTTCCGCACTAACCCCTACCCCATTGGAGCCAAAGTTCGGTTCGCTTTGGACCTCCTGTATCGGGCGGCAAGGAGCTGTTGGGAATTGATTGCACGATCTGTTGCGCTTTCCGAATTGGAGACTATGTCTTGGGAGGAGTTTGTCACCCGGTTTCGGACAGAGGAAGTTCTAGCAGTTGCAGTTCAGCCGTTGGCAAGTGAGCTAGTGAGCGTGACGGGGTGTCGGGCCCTGAAGGATCTGACTTCCAAAATCCGAGGATGCGAGATCGATTTGGGGCACATTGGGAAGAGACCCAAGACTTCTGATCATCGGGCGGAGGGCCAGCAGGGCCGCAGTCAGTGCAGCACGTGTGGGAAAGTGCACAAGGGAGTTTGTCGCTCCAAGGGTTTAGGCTGCTACAAGTGTGGCAAGGTTGGTCATGTCAACAGAGATTGTTCTCAGGGGGCAAGCCCACTATGTTTTCACTATGATCAGGTGGGCCACAAGAAGGCCGACTGTCCGAGGAGGAGGGCAGGAGCCCTAACAGACGGGAGTCAGGCCCCGCAATATCAAACAGGAGAGCTCAGGACTCCAGCAGGCGATGTTGCAGGTATGTATCCTTGCCTTCCTTCAGTTTTATTAGCACGTTGTTGTGAGAATTTTGCTTTGGTTTGGGATATTGTAGCGGGTTGGGTTATATCTTCAAATATTGTCATATGCCAATTGCATACCGTGAATTAAGTAGTTAGTGAAAGATCGATTCCCTTTGGTTGGTTCGGGGTGTTCAGTGTTCTCTCGGTTCATAGTACAAATTGTCGCGGAACAGTTAAGGGCTCATCTGAAGCCCAAGAGCCTACGGATCCTTACAATCCTTCAGGAAGAAGGATCCTATTGTCAGTTCCTATCATCGAGATCAGAAGGGAGTTTTGCACCATGCTCCCAAGAAGGTCGGAGTATCTTTGGAGAAGGTGATCAGGATCCCTCCAGATGTTGCGAGTATGTTATCTTCTACTGCTACTAGGTGGATGTCAAGGATCTGTATCACTTTGGAATTGTAAGTGAGTTTGGATAAGTCAGATCTCGGATCGGTTCTCTGCTATTTTATGGGTTATCAAGGATGATATATGTCATTCTGCATGTCGAAAAGGTCCTTGATGAACCTACGGAGGGACGTATCTTGCGAAATGGGTTCCACGTGTACCTTTATCATTCTGGATCTGTGTCGGGATCGGTGCAGGAGTAATATGTATGGGGTACTCGATCAGGGTTAGAGCGATAGTTCTCTACTAAGGTCAGAGTTCAGTGGTTCTTTCATTGTTCGGGTATGGTCGACAGTTGTCTATGGAAGAACCTTGGAGTTCAAGGCACTACCGTTGTTAGGACAGAACTGGTAGCATGAAGAGGGTAGTGTCAGTTGTGGGGGTTAAATGCATAAGCGTTCGCCATTGGACGTTCAAAAAAATGGTATTTTCGCATGGGTTGTGTTCGGTTAGAGTTCAGTGGTGCTGCAAGATTGTAAGTGGGGACGAGAATTCTTCAGCTGGGATGAAGATTGAGGCCTCTAGTTGTCGGCATTGGAGGTGGACTGAGGTGTCTGACTGGACCAGGTTTCATGAGTATTCTTCAATATTTCAGAGGATGGGTGATCTTAGGATGTAACCGGTGATCGATCGCTAGCATTAGTAAGCACAGGTTGTCATCAGTGGGATACTAGGAAGCGAGGAGGATTGGGAGTCCTTCAATCCTCATGAGCCGTGAATACTTAGCCGAAGCTAAGTGGGGGAGAATGGACCAGGTCTCCAGGAGCAGAATAGGTGTGAAACTAGGATGATTTTCGAATCCCCGTCAGGAAGGAGGGAGGACGAGTGGCCGTCTAGATTGAGGATTCGGTGAGTTGGAAGTTTAGAAAACGTTCCAACGTTTGGTTCATGCTTTTCCTTGGCATCAGATAGTAGGTTTCGGGAACCGTGTTAGAGTTTCAGTTAGGACCCAAGTTCAGTTGTGTGTTAGGTCGAGTGCGTGTTCGACCGGAATGGGAGTGTTGTAAGTTTGCGGGTGTAGCCGTAGCATTCACTAGCGGTCAGATAGTGATAGAGTGTTGTAAGTCTGCGGGTGTAGCCGTAGCGTTCACTAGCGGTCAGATAGTGATAGAGTGTTGTAAGTCTGTGGGTGTAGCCGTAGCATTCACTAGCAGTCAGATAGTGATGGAGTGTTGTAAGTCTGCGGGTGTAGCCATAGCATTCACTAGCAGGTCAGATAGTGATAGAGTGTTGTAAGACTGCGGGTGTAGCCGTAGCATTCACTAGGTTGGTGGATAGGATGAGCGCGTTGTTAGGATGCGGAAGGAACAGTAGTGCCCACCAGTTTGGGTGCAGCAGTGAGGATATGGAAATCCACGGCTTGGATTTCGAATTTACCCAAATGGATTAGATCTGGTTGGGCCAGTGATAAGACTGTAGGAGCGCTCATACAGTTTATGAGATCAGGGAAGAAATGAACTGCATAAGGTCATTTGGGATATTCGGCTACCATTGGTCGGGTAGCAATCACTTTTAGCCTTGGATTTGGCGACGTCAGGATTCGACGCATGGACTCGATCGGTTGGATCGGGAGGTTGTTAGAGCCACAGTGGCACGAAATTAGTGGCAACCAGTTCTGGAGGAGGATTTCGTTCAGAAGTCGCGTGGAGCGACTGCGTGTGAATCTTTTGGCTCCGTAATCGGGTTGGAACCTGGTATTTCAGATGACTGACGGATAAATTGAGACCAGGAAGGTCTCGATGGATTTTGGGAAGCAGCTATGTAGCAGCATACTGCTTCAGGAAGTTTCAACATTTTGGCCAGAATCAGGTATTCCTAGATAGCCGGCAGGTAAGTTGGGATCAGGGAGGTCTCGGTTCATCCGGAAAGCGGATAAGAGGCAGCAGGGTTTTCAGACAGGGGTAGCGATAAGGGAATTCTTATATGGAGCAGTTAGTGACCGAGTGGTGCGACGCCTCTCACAGTAGGGTTAAATAATCTCATAGGGAAGGATTTGATTCTGTTGCACAGCTCTCGTCGGAGTCTAACCGTTGCAGGAATGAATCTTTTACTCGAAGGATTATCTGATCCATCCGTTGGGTTGGACATTCAGCACTAAGGCGTGATAAGAGAAAACACTCAGTAGTTTACAGCGAAGGAACCAGCCGTGGGAGTGATTGGAGGTTTAGTATAGAAAAAGGGTTGCTCTACTCAGAGATCAAGAAGGTTGTTGTGTATGGATGGTTGCCTTGGGAAGGCCAGTTAAACGCGCAGGAAAAGAAAGGGCGAACCCCTAGGATGTTCAGCATGAGTACTCAGGGAGTACCGGAAGGAGTATCGGTTGGGTAAGAGCGATGCACTAAAGGGTTATAGCGATTGGATGGTTCTCCAGAGGATGCCCTCCAGGGTTAGCATTTTTCTCAAGACAGATCGGACGGAAGAAAAATGGAAGGGTGCTTGAGGACTGGACCGGGCGGACAGAGTATGCATCGTATCGGAGCACCGTGAACGGTTGCGGGGTAGTGGGCCGTAGCGGACTTCGAGGACGAAGTCTAGTTTAAGTGGGGGAGAGTTGCAACATCTGAAATTCAGAAGGTCAAGAAAGAAAAGAAAAACCCCAAGTCAAGAGGTCTACTCGTCGAGTCCAGGGAGGAACTCGATGAGTAGAAGTGTGGTTTGGGTCGCGGGTTAAGTGACCTACTCGACAAGTCGGTGGACCGATTCTGCGAGTTGGCCTGGGTTTGGGAAACCCTAAATTCGGACTTGTACCCTATTTAAAGAACATGACGCCTCTCACTCAGCCCCCTTACTACCCCCTCAAGTCTAGAAACGAAACCCTAGCCACCCAACTCCATTTCTTGAGCATAGTGAAGCTAAAAGTTGTTTTGTGGTGCATATCTTGGAAGATTGGAAGCAAAGAACGAGGAGGAGAGTTTAGATCCTGCATCTACTTCAGCTTGGCAGCTAATAGAAGGTAACAAGTTGTTACCTTGAGCACTCATTTGATAGATCCCTTCATCTTGAGCTTGATGGCCTTTTCTAGCACATTTGTGGCTAGTGCTCGCATGGAGCATGATCTGAAGTTAGCAACTTCAGATCTGGACTCTCCAAAGTCCTTAGTGCATTAAAGTCTCAATATTTTGAGGCTTGAAGCCCTCCTCCATGGAAAAACTCTTCCTTGTAGCTTAGTTTTGGCTTTTGGGAATTATTCATACGTAAAGGTTGCAACTTTACGTGGAAAGCATGCTCTAGGAGGTTGGATCTACCTTTGGGAGAAGTTGCTTGGCTTGGAAATCGTCTAAATAGAGTTATACCTTAGGGGACTCCACGAGTTGTTCTTTAGACTCGGCGAGTCGGGTCTTGGTTCCCCCAATATTCCTGTTTGAGTGTGAGGTAGTTGAATCTAGAGGAGGACCCAGCTGTTTGGGTTCATTATGGACTTGAAGATCATCGTACTCGACGAGTTCAAGGATGAACTCGGCGAGTCCAAGGCAATATCCCAACCCATGAAGACGGACTCGACGAGTTGTTCATAGAACTCGGCGACTCATAGACTGGACACATTCATACGGATGAAGATGAACTCGACGAGTCAGTTGAAGATGGTCTCGATGTTATAGTTGAAGGAGAACTCGTCGAGTTCTTGCTAGACTCGACAAGTGGAGTCGGGGGTTGTATCATCTTGATAGAATAGGGACTCGACGAGTTGGTGGACCAACTCGGCGAGTCAAGTCAACTGGATGTTGACTTTGACCAAAGTTGACTTTGACTTTGACTTTGACCTGGACTTGAGTTGACCCTTGTAACGGAGGGTTGTGGGTACGAATTAGTAATCGAGGAGGGTTGTTGTGTAGGGATTGAGGAGTTGAGACGAGTGGATTTCTGTACCGAGTGAGTTACCTTCTAGTAGGAGTTGTTTGTTAGATGATTGTCTTTGTGATAATTATCTGGTGTGTTGTTATCTGATATGCTTTATGTGCTAGGATGCTATGACATATGGACATATGTGTTAGTAGTGGTAGGGTGATATAGCCCGTAGTTACCGGTTGAAAGATACTGAAGGGGTAGATAGTACCCATGCATGCCTAGCAGTATGATCATGATATGTTATTATGTGGTAGTAGTAGGGGGTGAAATAGTCCCCGATTACAGGTTGAAAGATACCGAAGGCAATTACCGGTTGAAAGATACCGAAGGGGTAGACAGAACCCATGCATGATATGTTATAATGTGATCAGTATGCTTATGATATGTTATTATGTGATAGTGGTAGGGGTGAAATAGTCCCCGATTACCGGTTGAAGAATACCGAAGGGGAGGTTAGCTCCCGGTTACCGGTTGAAAAATACTGAAGGGGAGATTAGCTCCCGGTTACCGGTTGAAAGATTCCAAAGGGGAGGTTAGCTCCTGGTTACCAGTTGAAAGATACCGAAGGGGATGTTAGTTCCCGGTTACCGGTTGAAAGATACCGAAGGGGAGCCCAGCTCCCAGTTATGCCAGACAGATACCGGTTGAAAGATACCGAGGGATAGGCATTATGTGGTATGTGGTATGATGGGGGAACTCACTAAGCTTTGTGCTTACGGTTTTCAGTTTTGGTTTTAGGTAGTCCGTTTTGAAAGGAAAGGAGCCGGCTCGATCGCAGCGCATCACACTATGTTTTCCGCACATGAGATCTTTGGGATTACACTCTGATATGGTTTTATGATAATATGTTTTGATTATTGACACTTTGGTTTTGACATGAGATATTAATATGAATGTTTTTATACTGTTGGTTTTATATAATAACTTAATTTAAACGAAATTTTTGGTCTTGAATTTTGGGATGTTACACAATCATATCCATGAAGTAGAGAGAAACCTATTGCTACTTAGATTTTATGGTGTATGTGCTCCTATCCATGTGAACTTGCCATTTTAAACCACTATCACAAGACAAGGTTTATGAAAAATTCACACTCATATAGACTGAACCTGTTTACTCTTAATTTATTGCCATCCGGCAGCACAAGGGCCTACCAGTTCTTCCAGGTTATTGAGCAGCTCACCTGCACCGATCAATATACTTTCACTGATCAACGTGCTTTGCCTTATGCAATCAAATGAGAACTCACATGCATAGTCAACTTAACTGGAATGGGCATAGAAACAAGAATATGTCAACATGATAGGTTATCAACCTCGAGTCGTTTGCTAGTGATTACTAAAAGGTTTATTCTTGATCAGTTCCTAAAACTATTCAAGAGCATTTAGACTCCCACTGACCTCTTGACATATAAGATTCTCTGTCAAGGAACATTTCTTGACAAACAAATATTCAATAGTTAGTGTGAGCTTTTATCAAGAAAACACTTTAATTAATTAGTCTTAGTTGGTCTTTGTTTTAACCAAAACATCACAACTACCAATTTCAAATGTACAAGAGCAAGAATCATTTCTACTCCACATTTTATCAGGTGTAATAAACCTACTTAGAACATGTCGCTCAAGGTGGTTTCTAGAGTATGACTATAAAACTTGGTCTTGGAACGAAGTATGACTCATCTTCTTGATTTAACCATTTCAACAATTCCCGATACCTCTTATTAGTCATGTAAATGCACTACGGTGTCCTTAGATAATCAATTGTGACATGGTTCCATAATCATTAGGATGATCATAAAACACGATACTAAAGTGCTCTCCTTTCCTTTCAGATTGAAGAAACTTTTATCTTTCTGTCTAATTAATTCTTCCTATTCGTTCTGCTGTACATTGAAACTTTTCAAGGTATTAGAATTATACTCAATCTTGTAAGCATAACCATATTTACTGAACTATCAGCAAATCATGAAGAATAGACTTTATCGTCCTTTGTGGTGGATCTGACCAGTCCACATCAATGTGTACTAGATCCTTTAGTCTTTCACTTGGCTCACATATACATGTGAATAAGGAATTAGCCTTGATTTCCCAAAGATCTAGATTCTCATACATCACGCAATTCAATATTGCATGATTCCATGTTTTTGTCCAATTAAAACATGGGCGATGAGAATCTTTCATTATTTGGTAAATTAGGACACTACCACAATCGATATAACCAAGAATCAAATCCATTTTTAACATTGCTAACAATAGAAATATAAACACCAATTTTCACAAATGCCATTGCAAGGATACGTAAAGTAAGATAAAATCAAAAATTATTTTATTTAAAAATTGCGGAAAAACTTGTCCTTACAATGCAAATACAAATGAAAACTATGTTTCCAAATATTCCTAAGCAGTCTATCATAACTCTAAGTAGCAGCTCAAAAATCTTATCCTCGAACCATGCGATCGAAATCCATCTCTTCACAATCAGATTCAGCTTACTTCTTCTTTTAAGCTTCCTTCTTTCTCTTTGATCCTACAAAACATCAAAATGCAATCTTATCACATCATGTATTAAGAATCTACAAATAGGAACTTAATAGAGTTAGATAGTGGATATACCTGAAGTAGAGCCATAAAATTTGACTTTACTATCCTTGCGATCTTTCAGGTAGATATCGTAGCTTTGCATTCAATTCCCCTTCTCTTGGCAATAGAAACATATGGACTCTTTGGGAATGAAACATGGGACTATCTTAAAATTTTCCTTTCTCTTATGATCAAACTTTTCAACCATGGACGATTTCTCTCCTTTAGGAGGAGAAACCATATCCATACTATCACCTTTGCCATCACCAATGTTCATGGGAATTTGGGAGGTAGATCTTCCAGACAAATCTGCTTGACAGGTGCGCCAAAGCATTGCTGCTTCAGCAGCAATTAGCAAATAAGTCAGAACAATAAGGGTCACGTCGTGATCTGTCATATAGTAATCTTTAACAAAATGACCATATGACTCGGGAAGTGACTGAAGAACCAACTCAACTACCAGTTCCTTTGGGAAAACGACACACAACATTTCCAGTCTGTCAAGGTGGGACTTCATGTTTAGAACATATGCACATACAGAGTTTCCATCTCCGTGCTTGCATGCCAATAGGGCTTGATAACCTTGAACTTTTCAAGTTAATGAAACTGTGGGTCAGGGAGAATCACTGGAGGAGGTGGAGGTAAAGAAGTATGATTTCCAGTTCCACCATTGCTTGAAGAAGGGAATGATCTTTCACCTTGATCGACACTTGGAACATCATCTTCAGAAGGAAAGCCTTTTCCAAAAGGATGAGGAAGACCATAGTTGTCAGAACCAGACATCTACATAGGGAGAAAATTCAAGTTAGTTGATTTAAGTCCTAAATATAACACCCAAATGAAATATTAAGGCTAGGACCCAACACAATAATTCACAATTCGGAAGACGGATGCCGTAATCCAATTGCAAATTATTTGAAGGTAGGTAAATGACGCTTTACCAATTCCACCACGAAAACAAAATTTTAAACGAATTAGGTTTTAAATGAAATTCCTAGATCTTTTGAGACTCATTGAACTTTTCAATGGCATGTTTAATCTTGATTATGCCCTTCAAGTTTGTGACTAGGATACCGAGGATCACAAACAAGGTGTGAATAACCATGCAAATTAACGTGGTACTCCCGATGTCATTTATCACCTAATCAATGTGTCGGTTAACCACACACGCTCCATTGATCAACGATAATTTACGAGAAACCCGTTGCCATCCTTCATTAGTCCACATTGTGTGTCGGTTAACCACACACGCTCCACTAACTGACCAATAAGGCGTAATGTGCAATTTCATGGGTTAGCATCAAATTCACATTTTTCCTAAAGTAGCTAAGATTGGGAATTTATAAAAGCTTTTAGTTACTTCATAATTCATTATACTTTTAATGAGGATTTAATGTCCTATCCTACCCGTTCGGCTAACGACCCTCCACTAGTCAAGGGTGCGGTGGGTAAGAGTGGATACCGCATGGCGGTCATTTTATAGGCCGCTTCCTTAAACACCCCTTACAGACCTACTACGTGAATGAGACCTACTAACAGTAAGACTGACCTTTTCTTATATATATATATATATATATATATATATATATATATATATATATATATATATATATATATATATATATATATATGTATATATATACTTTTAATCTTATATAGTATAAGGGTGTATTTTATACATTTAAAATCCTAAGTGGTTTAACTCTTAATAAATTAATCTTTTAATTTAATTAAATTAAACCTATCTATGGATTTATTAATAGTCTTTTAGTTAAAATTCTAATTTAAATAATTAATAAAATCCATGTGGCTGTGTTTTCAAACTTTTAAAATACTAGGGTTTTAGAATTTAATATCTCAAAATTACAACTTTTAATCAAATTTTAAATTTCAAAACTTGAGGGAAAATTTTGAAACTTTTCAAAACTTCTAGATCAAATTTAAAACAATAAAATTAATCATATAATTTTATCTTTATCATAAATTTGACCTTTTTTTAATTGGCAAGAAAATTCAAATCAAATTTTACAAATAATTAATTTATCACAAAATCCCATAATTATCTTAAAATTTGACAACTATCTTTCAATTAAATGAGGATATCCATTACCATATAAGAAAATTTGAATTTTAATTAGTAAAACAACTTATGGTAATTATCCAAATCTAATTCAGGCCAAAAATCTGAAAATATGCCAACTGAATGGTCTCCACGTCGTGTCATGCCATAACACGTCGTGGAGGACCAACACGTCCTGTTCCATTATGAACACGTCGTGTTCATCAGGCAGAAACAAAAAAACGATTTTCCTTTTGCTTTGAACAATTCATAAATGCATCAAATATAACAGAAAAACACCCTAGGCTCTGATACCACTGATGGGTTTTGAGCATAACTACAGTCTTATGTGATCATGCAACCCTAATTGCTTTGGATCTAGGTTTTTCTCAAGTTATACATGCAAATCAATTATCCAAAGCAAAACCCTAGATCTAGTATATACAATTCAAAATTCATATATATATATATATATATATATATATATATATGGGTTTGATGATTACCTCACTTGTTATGTTGTAATAACAAGAACAATCCTTGAAGTCCTTGACTCTTGAAAGCTTATTGCCCCAAGTGTTGCACCTCTAATGGAGTCAAAAATACTCTGTGACAACCTGAAATTTTTGGATCAAAACAATATCTAAATTGTGACTCTATTACAAGTAAAACCTTGGAAGTCACATATAAGGTAACCTCTTGAAAGTAAACAAGTTTATCAAGGAAAACTAGGCAAATGAATTGGAATAAGAAGCTTGAATCAAAAGATTGTCTAGTAGTATTAAGCTTAGTCTCCCCACCACCCTAGAACATGGAAGGCAATAAGAATAATGACTTAACTCAACCTATATGGATATAAATATGGGCAATAAGTTTTGTAGAACCTTGGTTGAAAGCACCCTTAGCTAGTTAACAAGAAAACACCCATTAGACACCTTGTATGGAAGTTTTAGCACAATATCCCACTAAGGCACCACCTTTGAGTGCATACTAGCTAAAAACATGAACACACCCTTCGAAAATCACCCAAAACCGTGAACACCTTCCCTTGGGCCACCCTTGGTCGTAAACCCTCTTTATTGGACCTTACTTGACCATAAACTCCCTTAGTGGACCCTACTAGACCATAAACAGTTTTATTAGACCAAGTTAGACCATAAACACATTCCTAGGCAACTATTTGGGCGTAAACACTCTAAAATATCAAGGCTAGGCCGTGAACACACCCCTAGGTAATGTCTTGGGCGCAAACTATGTAAAGATTCCAAATTTTGACCATGAACACTTCCCTAGGAAGCATCTAGGGCGTAAACACCATAAAGACTCCAAATTTTGATCATGAACACCTCCTAGGAGGCATCTTGGCCGTGAACCTTAGTTTATGGTCCATTTAGACCATAAACTCCTCTCAACTCAAATGCGTTTACGGCGCTTATTAGTTGTAAGTGACTAATTCCCAATACGAATCTCAGTAACTCATGATTTAGCTCCTAGAAATCAATTTTACCCAGCAGTATTCCATGTAAACATCCCATCAATTTCCCTATTCCATATGAAAGGGGCGTAAACCCCATTCTCCATTTCACAAACTCATTTCACTCATTGTGAACATCCGTGAACTCTCCCTAGAACTCAAGATTTTGCTCCAGAAGCCATTTCCTTCATAATTCCTTCCAAATTCTTGTAAGTAAATTATGCATAGTCAAATGCTTCATACATTTAGTGGTTGCAAATCTTATACTCACACATATAATTATGTGTTAATAGTTCTAGGCTAGCAAAATCCTCAAGAGGTTCATTCAAACTCTTCAAGTGTTAGGACTTGCACTTCTCATCACCTCTCCAAATCACCCACCAAATCAAACCAAGGTGAGCTTCATACCCCTATATTCTGAGTTTTCATTGCTTTTGGGGGAGAATACAAGTCAAGGGTCTTGTGAAATCTTAGTATAAGTGCTTGTTTATGCATGTATATTATGATTTATATGCTTAAAGTTATGAACTCCATCTAATAGTTCAAGAACTCGAGATTTTTAGTAAGTCTCAAGGTTTTGAACCATATATCACCAATTATATGTTAGAACACAAAAACTAGTATGTTTATGGAATATTAATCATAAATTGTATGTCAAGAACCATAAGCATTTGATTCAAAAATGTGCTTAAACAAGTTATTGAACATAATATTTTGAAAGTGGGTAAAATATGAAAATAATGATATTTTGGGGACCATTTTCGGCCACATATATATATATATATATATATATATATATATATATATATATATATATATATATATATATATATATATAAGGACCATTTTGGAAAATGGAATAAAAATTTAAGAATTATTGAACATCTCAATTTTTACAGGACCAAAAATGAAATTTTTGGATAAACAAGGGCCTTTTTGAATATTTTCATAAATATAAGTCTAAAATGAACATTTTAGAAGAAATAGGCCATTTTCAATAATTCACCTAGTTTTGAACCACTTATGACACCTTTTGCTAAATATGGGTTTTATTTGATGAATTATAAAAAGAATGGCTATTTTTGCCAATATCGATAATATTGGATCATTTTTGAGAATATGATTCAATGTGGATTATTTTTCAAAAAACAAAACAAAGCAATATACCTAGTCAATGAGCACAATTATTTTTATTTATTTAATAACGGGTTTCATCGATTAGCACAAGTATCTATGGGTATTCTAGTCAGACGCATCTCCAAAGTACCTAAATATATAAACATATTAGTGTACGTTTAAAGTCCTGTAAAGAGTTGTAACCAGAGTCTCCTGGAGGGAGAGCGGCAATTTATGTATAGATCTACACAGGGTTGACACCCCGCACCTTCGTTGTTCGCTACAGCTAGACCGGCCAGTCTAGGGTGACAAATGTCTTTAATCGATTTGGGCGCCTGAGAAACGCCAAGACAGGCCTCCGTCATATTATTATGGTTACAACAGCTCACTAGAATATGATAATGTTAATTAGAAATTTATATAGGGAAGACCTTACAAATAAATTGGCACATTGTGTTGACTACCCCTATGCATGGTAGTGATTGTCCACATTTGTTGTGTTGATCGTCCACTTGCGTGGTGCGGAATGTCCACAATCGCCTGTTGATTTCTCACACCTCACCAGTCTTAGGGTTTTAAGACCACCATTTTGTATATCAGAAAATATAGGATTTTCTGGGGTAAACGATTTTATACGATTTCGAAAACGATATACTAAAGCACACATGTAACTATAGTCAATTGGAAACAGAACTTACGATTATTTTATACAAGAAAATATAGGACTTTCTGGAGAAAACGATTTCACAATTTCGAAAGATGATAAACTAAAATACACACATGCAACTATACTAGATACAAAACAAGACTTAAAACAGTTTTGACAAGAAAACACTGGAATTTTCTGGATTTCTAAACTATCACAAAGTTTTATACGAAAATGCTTATGAACTCACCAACATATTTTATGTAGACGCTTTTCAAACGACTTGTGTTCTCAGGAAATCAGTAAGCAGGTTAAAGGGACGTAGATTTAGGATTATTTTGCTGTAGTTTGGAATTTATTTACTTATGTCTCTTTTGTGTAATTTTAAGAACAAATACAATATGTAAACACTTTAAGTTTATTATCTCAATGTATGATGTTTGGATTTTCTATGTTTCATTTATATTCAAGTGCTATGATACTGCACAATGAAGTCACCCGCCTCCGTATGTTTTCGCCGTCTGGTAACAACGAGGATGACTTGGAGAGAGGTGAAAATCGGCTATGCTTAGGGTTTCTCTAGCATAGGGGCCGAAATTCACATGTAGAGGGGTTCCTTATATAGTTGGGTGGGTTGCTAGGGTTTCTGGAGGAAACCCTAATTCCTGCTTAAGGCTTAAGCAGCCCATGGACCTCCTCTTTAGAGCCCTTGGACGAAATCTTATGGGCTTACCCATAAATTTCATCCACTCCACTCTATGGAGTCCATCAGCTCAGTTTTGCAGCTATCAATGATTTGCAAAACAGTCCCTCTATTATTAATCAGTTCCTTTAATCCCAAAATTAATATCAAATTAATTTCTGATTAATTACTAATTAATGATATGATTTCCAAATAATATATTAATCTTATAATATATTAATAAAATCATTCTGAGTACCAATTTATTATTGATATAATAAATCCTACTCTCTCTCTCTCTCTCCACTAGTCATCCCATCAGGTTTCATGAGTGAAGGCAACCCAAAAGGACCATGCTCATAATCAAATCAAGTACATACCAAATATAGTTATGGGCTTAGACACCTAATCCAACAACACCAACAACATAACAACATAGTGTTCCTTGGCTAGTTTATGCACATCATATACATCAATATACACATCAAACAACCTTTGTTTTTCTAATACAACTTTAAATGACAGAAGATGCATGAAACTTTTGTCACATAAAATAACAAAAAACTTGTCACGGAAAATTTGTATGAACTTATTTTTATACAAAAACAAGTTGTCCATATTCTCCAAAAACTAAGATTTCCAAAAATCAAAAAATCTAACCAAACTTGCAAGATGGCTCTTATACCAATTGTTGGGTTTAGGTTCAAAAATAGTTTCATAAACAAGAAAAATATGGAAACGGAAGACTTTAATTTTTGAAATAACATAAACATTTTATACCCACCAAGGATCTTCTTGCAAGTTGTAGAAAGATTAAACACCAACCAAAGGAAGGATGAAGAAATAACAACCTTTTTAGTTCTTTGGGTCCTCTTGGAAGGCTTGGAAGTTGATGAAGAATGTGGAACATTTGAGAAACCAACAATGACTCAACTTGATGTAGATGCTAGTCCAAAACTCTTAAATTTCTAAGCTTGAAGTTCATAACCAGTATGAACTTCAAGAGAGTTAATACAACTAACTTCTAACCTTCTAACACTTTTGCAAGAGAAGAGTGAGAGAGATAAGAGAGATTTCGGCCATTTCATCAAACAAAAGAATGAATCATCTAGAGTTAAGCAAGCCCCTTATTTATATGCATAAAGTGAAGGTATTAACCATTAGATACTTCCACTTTAGAAAAGCTTGTCCCCTAAAGCATACTTGTCTCCCCATACTTTTAAGGCATGCATTCTTTTCATTATTGTATGCAAAAGCCCATAACTTGCATCATAGAAGCATGTCCACAGTTTTTCATAATAAAAAGAACTCAAACTTGGTAAATTTTATAAACTCTTTCATAAAATATAAACCTTAACTTTTTGGTAAAATACAAAAAAATTCCTTATGGTCCAAAATGTTGTACATGACTTAATAAATCATACCATATGATATATTATGTTACTTGCTAGTGCAAATTAATTATTTCCTAGAAATAAATAATTCTCAATTTAATTATAAGCGTTTTATTGAATATTTATTAAAACCAATTTCTAATAAATAATCAATTGTATCAAGTTGTTGTTAGTGTGACCCATTAGTATCATATGTTATTTAGCAATATCACTTTAATATGACTCTTGATCATACTAGACCTTTCAAGTTATATAAAAAATAGAGAAATTACAAAAACCTTGTAAGAATTTTGGAGATATCAAAGTATGAAGATCAAAATATCAAAAATTTTGAAGAATCAAAAAGTTGAAGATACCAAATATCAAACAAAAAGGCGGTGAATTCAAAGAAATCAAAAAGCAAATATCAAAGAAGTGAAGAATTCCAAAGAGCTCCATTGTGGTATCTAAAGTTGTAATTCTTTCTAGATTACGTATGCTTGGGTAGCTTAACCAAAAATACTTTGAGATTAAGAAAGATTTCTGAGGATTGATCGGAGGGTTGAAGAAATGAGGGTCGTATAAGCTAAGGAGTGAAGGTTCATAAGGATTGTGAGTAGCTAGGATTGGGGGAGTCATTAGGATTTTAGACACAAATATGCACATCGAGGTCTTGGTATAATGGCTAAGTTCAAAATGAATTGTCCTATGTGATGTTGGTGATGGAAGTTTGATAGAAAATTAATTAGTTTTGCTTGAGGGAAAGCAAAGGATGAGTGTGGGGTATTTGATATTGCCATATTTATTCAAAATTTTAGGTAATATTTGAATACATTTTGATTAATATTTTGGTTATTTGCAAAGATATATGGTACTTATAAGATTGAATTGTATTTTGCAGCCAAAATGAGCATTCTTAAAGAAAAAGGACCAAAAGCGACAAGGATCGGAACATTGGATGATTGGAGCTATAAAGATAAAGATTTCTACTAAAATTCGACCTCACGACATGAGGAACCACCTCTCACGACGTGAGCATCAATGTTCTAGAAGATAAACATCCGGAAGCCAATATTCGTGTTCGATACAGATTACAACTGAGCTCACGACTTGAGCTTCTATATCTCACGACGTGAGCAGGGTAATTACCAAAAACTATATGTATATATATATATATATATATATATATATATATATATATATATCCTTGGCACTTACGAATTTGGGAGTTCTTCTAGAGATTTGGACTTTTTAGAGAGAGAATTCTAGAGAAAAATAAGCCAGAGAATTCAAGTGTTAAGCATCCAAGGAAGAAGAATTGATTGAAGATCATATTTATAACTTAGTTTGGTACATTTAATTATGTTCTTATTTATTGAATTTTATGTGTTTGATTTCAGCCATGAGTAGCTAAATCTAGCAACTTCTGTTTAGCTAGATGAAGCTTCAACTTCATGGATTAGTTTATTAATTATGAATTTTACTAGTTGGTTATGTGCTTGTGTTTGATTGTTAATACCTAACATGCTAATATTTGATACTGAAATCGCTTGAATTCATGTACTGTGTAGCTTAGTAACTATTAAATTGCATGAACTTGACACCTAGTGATTTAGTGACCAATAATTTGCTAGAGCTAGGATCGACAAAATCTTAGATAAGTAATTGAAGTAATTAAATTTAGCTGTACTGGAGAACATAAATTATGACCATAATTTTGTTTGCTTAATAAATCTTACATAGCCCATTCATAATCAATAATTGATTATGTGTTTGATTGTGTGTGACCATGCATAGTTTTACATGAATTAGTTAACATTAGTAAATTTTGGACTTAAATTACTAATAATATAATAATTGGTAACCAACGTGAATTATCCATAATTAGTAGCTAACCGTAGAGGAGAAGTGGATTTAAACTAAACAGAAGTGTTTTTAGTAATTGATTGAATTTGATAGTTACGTAATTAAGTTTGTCTGAACTTGCAAAATCGGATAAAAACCTAATTAACTTTTGCTTTTCTTGGATTAATTTTTAGTAGTTAAATTAGTTAATTAAATATGTTCCCTATGTTCGATACCCGACTATTTGTGCTATATTATTTGCTAAAAGGTACACTGCCTTTAGTCGAATAGCAAGTTAGATAGGAGGTAAAATTAGGTGTAGTAATATTTCGACATCATGAATCACAATCAAAGTTTTGGTAGAAGTTTCCATAAATAAATTTATATTGCTAAAATGAGTAAATAAGTTTGTTGTCATCATGGGAAATAAAGTAAGTTTCCAAAATGAGATGTAAGGTTCATATTCTCAAGGGAAATAAAGTTTGATGCTAAAACGAGATAAAAGGTTTGTATGTGCATAATGATCAAATCGTGAGTTCACAACTCAAGCCTAATGACCGAGGGGTGCCCTATTGAGATCTACATGTATTGCTCACATAGATAGAAATTGTAAAATGCACTCCGTAAAACGGGCGAGTGAGGAGTTGTCTACATTCTAATAGCGCTATCCATAATGATCATGGGCTCAAATGAGTTAATGATAGGTCATAGATTAGTGGTTTGGGCTAGGCAATCATTTGTATAAGTCTTATAGGGTCTTGGTCATGTAAGAGGTGTTTTGTAGCTTGTTGATGTGTGTTTACGGCTGAGTTGGTGTTCACGGCCGTAAACAGGTTTACGGCCGTGAACTTGTTTACGGCCAGTCAGTCCCTATAAATAGTATGTGTCAGAGTCTGTCAGAAGTGACATATCATAAGTGTTTACGGTCAACTGTGTGTAATTCAAGGTGTACCATATGTTCTTCCTTAATAGACGTGTGCATTGCTTGATAATTCTCTTCTTCTACTCATTCTTGTTCTTGTTTGTTTTGATCACTGGTTTGGATCTTGTAATTGGGACCTTACAATTGGTATCAGAGCAAATCTGGTGTCAAAACAAACTTTAGTGGTGTTTACGGTTGAAAGAATCTTCAATTTCTTCGTTGTTCAAGGCTTGGTTCTGCATTAGATCGTGTTTTCACAGCTAATGGAATCAAGAACTGACTGAAAAACACTTGTTTTCATCGTTTCTGGGTGTTTACGGTTATTGGTGTTGAAGGGAGTACGACCGTAAACATTTTATACAGCTGTAATCCATTGATCTTCAAAGGTCGTAAATAGCTAATCTTCTAAAGCCGTAAACAGTTAATCTTCAAGGACCGAAAACTCTTGCTTGACCGTAATCTATCGAACCGTATTCGAGTATACGGCCGTAAACAGCTTTCGGCCGTAAACTAGTGTGAATTGATTACGGCCGTAAACCAGTTCTCGTATTCTAATTTTTGTTTTCAATTTTCTTTTCACTTAATTTAGAAAATTAAAAAAAACAACAAAACAAAATAAAAAAAATGGATTCACAAAATTCTCACCATGAACTTGACTTTGTTATGGGCACTACCACTTGCATCCCCCGTTTGTTATCGGCTGAGGGGTTTCCTGAAAGACCCACACTTTCTAAACTTTTGTATTTCTGAAAGACCCAAACTTTCATACTCGAAAATTGTTATCCCAAAACATGCTACTTGCATATTCATAAAAGACAATATTTTACATTGATAACTTGTTTACATAAGACTGGATAAAAACCGACTATTACAAATTTTTATATGTTACATAACTTCCCAGGATACTATAAGTTATACATACATGAGTACAAAATACAATAGTTTCAAACTATTCAAAAATCTTCCAACAGTATACGATTATACTGGTTACTTATCTCCTGCAAATTTGTTAAATATTGAGAGGGGTAAGCGGTGACGCTTAGTGAGTTCAATAATAGATACAATATAACGTTATGCCATATATACACTTCAATATGGTAGAAGCAAGGAGGAACACGGAACAACAAAGGCAAATGTGAATAATGCGAAAAGCTTTCCATATCAATCAATGAGACATAACAATTTCCATACTTGATATATAATCAATAAAGTTTCAGCACAATTTCCATACTTGGTTCGGACGCCAGACGTAACGCATGCGAGGAGGTCAGGTGGAGGGTGCGAGCTCGGACACGCGGCAGGCGCTGCGAGGCTCGGACGAAGCTGCGAGGTGCGTCGGACGATGGTTGGCTGCGACTTCGGTCGAATCCAGAAGCGGCACGCGTCAAGGCACGCATCGACTGCATTCGAGGATGACTCACGATGTCGGACACGGGGCGCGATCCGGGTGAGGCGGTTACTATTCATGCGAGATTTCTCGGAGAATGAGCCCAAATCTTCTAAAATCCATAACTTTCGCATACGGGCTCCGTTTTTGACGTTCTTTATATGCACGCGTAGGCAGGAATATATTCTACAACTTTCATTTAGACTTGGTCGGATAATTTTGATTTATTTTAATATTATTATTTTTAACAGACCGGGACCGGTAAATCCGTTAAAATTTCATAACTTCTTCATCCGACGTCCGTTTTCGTCAGACTTTTTAACGTTGTACTGCTATTGACGAGACCTTCGATTCTCGTTTAGGTTGTGTCGGCTAAAAATATTGGGTTTTGAGCATTCTAACACTCCTATGGTGTACATGCAACCCTATAAACCTTGGATCTATGTTTTCTCTATTATACATGCAAATATTAACTATTCCAAGGTTTCATCCTAACTAGCATATTATGAAGCACCTATACTACAAAGTTCTAGTTAGATGACATACCTTTTGATGTAGCTTGATGTCTTCAAGCTTTAAGATCTTAGCCCCAATAGTGTGGAAGCCTCAAATGGAATCACAAATCACCAAAACACCTTGGAAGAACTTGAGAGAATATGTATGCACACTAAAATCGGCCCACTCTTATTTTCACACACTTGTGCCAATTTTGTGAGCCAAGGACCCCTTTATATATTATGGAGGGTTAGGGTTACATCCATGTAAACCCTAATACCCATGACCTTTCATTTACATAGGATCCATGGATTAAAAGCTCCATGGACCATCCATGAAAGCTTAGCCCAAACTAAATGAACTTGGCTCATTCCATATATATAAGAGTCCATATTTAATTAGTTCTTTTTGATCACTTAATCAATTCTAAATTAATTCTTGATCAATCCTAATTAAATAATATGATTCCATATTAATATATTAGAACTTATAATATATTAATATAAATCATAAATATACTATTCTCAAAAGACTATCCATATAAATTGTGTCGGTGAAGTGCAACCCAAATGGACCATGTCGGGTCGGGTCAAGTACATACCAAATATAGTTATGGACTTAGACATTAATCCAACAGTCTCCCACTTAGATAAGTCTAAAACTATTATTGAGTATGACTTCAAAACCTAACTGGCAATCGTAGCTCTTAAAGCCGCTGTCGAACTCTGACCTTGTCAATGACTTGTCCATTAGATAAGGGATCATATATTCCTCCATTCTAGATATCATATGGACTGAGACATGGATTATAATCATTCTCTCTGTCCATTTCTTGTTTCCCGATTTTCGATTTATGATGACTGACTGATTGAACAAATCAAATCAGTCCTGGCTTGGCCAAGCACTCACATGTGTCATCGCTAAATCATCGAGGGGCCCACATATATCGCTTTTATCCCGAAGGTAAAAGGAATGGATAAACTTCGACTCATATGGCTTGTTCTACTACTTGTTGAATCATACACAAAGGCACGTTTTATAACATCGAGTTACCAAATGCGTTTTCGTGCAATCAATGTATAACCAACTCATAGTAACAACTCATATCTCTAGGTTTGAAGAATATAAGATATTATCGTCTCATGATCACTCGTGATAAAATCCATGAAGTGATTCAAATGAGCGCGGGTTGAATCTAATACTCAGAACTTATGAGCACTCATGAGTGTTGTAGCACCACTTTGTCCACCAACTTGGACCTCTACAAACCAACCCATGACAGTCTTGATTCATATCTACTTCCAACATATGACCGACTGTGGATGGTTTGAATAACTTAATCATTCAGGAAGAGCGACTTAGTTATTCTGGAAGTCAAAACATGCAAAGTGAAACACAAGAATAAATGAATCAAATATGGTATCAAACCCTATGAATATAAATAAACACTTTTATTTATCACCATACTGATTACTCATTATTCATTGTTTCGGTTTTATCAACTTTATACTTGAATTAAAAACACTAGTTGTCCCATGCTCCAAGCATGTACACTATGTTTTTCTTAAACAATAGCTTTGCCATACACCAAGTATGCACTCTATGTTTGTCTATTATCCTTACTTTGTGAAATAAACCATTTGAACATAATTTCAATGATTCTAATTTCACACTCCCAAATCCTTATCGAAAAATGTGAGAATTTCAAATTCCTATCATTTATCGAAATCTGTTTAGATTTTAAACTTATATGCACTGACCCTCCTGTAATGAATATGTACAAAGTCACAAAGACTTGTCAACAGTCATTATAAGGTATTCCAATGGAGATCAACTCCATGGAAACTAAGTCTCATATTCAAAGTACATTGCTTTGGACATGCTTCTTGCATTAAGTTTTCTAATCTTACACAGATAACTTCCACCTATGGAGACAACTCCATATTCTCATTTTGACTATCACTTCTGAATAAGAGATGCCTCTTTTCAGAATATGTCAATATGGTCCTTCCAAAATTAGCACTATACTTCCAACTGTCCCTGAGCAACCAATCTTTGGTAAACCTCAGATTGTCCTCGACAATTGCTTAATCATTTTAGTCATATCCAATTCTAGACCTTTTTCCTTCTTAATGCCTCTGGGCATTTGGAAAAATTTAGAAATGACAAATATTATAGCACATGCAATCGATCCTGTACCCAAAGCAAATGGTACACGATTCATGATGTCTCACATAAAGACATGATTCTAGACTAGTCTTTTTGCTACAATATTTTTATTTGCCATGTTTTCAAAATTTGACTATGAAGAGGGATGCCGTAATCATAATCGAATTTTGAGAACGCAATATATAGAATTTCCTTAAGTTGAACCAATCCAACATGAAATTCATATATATATTCTTGACTAAAGATGATTAAGGTCTCAATCTAAGCCTTTAGAACTGAAATGAAGTATATCCTCTCCCTTAATTATAGCAAAACAACTTTTTCAATCCCTGCAGCCTCACGAATTGAAACTTTTGTTTTCTATAATTAACATTGCTAACTTGCAACACCAACAATAATTATCATGCTCCCACTAACATGATGATTATTAGCATAACACTTATGCTCCCACTAGCTTTGACATGTACTCAGAAATCAGCTGGACTTCTAGAAATCAATACTTTATTGACTTTCTTACCAAAGTTCAGATTTCTGATACGAGATGCTTTGATAAAACTTTATCAAAATCATACACCTTTCTTTAGATAGCATGCATGTGTGTCTAAACAATTTCAGAACAATGAAAAGGGATGTCGTAATCATAGTCTCAATTGTTTAGACCTTTTGCCATCTGCTTCAAATCTACTTGGTGGAAGTGTTTCCTCACCATCATTTTCATGAATCGGAGAGAAACCTTATGACCCTTAGATTTTATGGTGTATGTGTTCTTATCCATGTGAATCGTCAAAACCATAGTCATAAGAAACGTCATGTTTTTTTTTCCTTTTTTTTTCAACTTGAAAATAAAACATTTGCATCAATATAACAGAAAACAACCCATGGCTCTGATACCACTGTTGGGTTTTGAGCATTCTAACACTCCTATGGTGTACATGTAACCCTATAAACCTTGGATCTATGTTTTCTCTATTATACATGCAAATATTAACTATTCCCAGGTTTCATCCTAACTAGCATATTATGAAGCACCTATACTACAAAGTTCTAGTTAGATGACATATCTTTTGATGTAGCTTGATGTCTTCAAGCTTTAAGAGCTTAGCCCCAATAGTGTGGAAGCCTCAAATGAAATCACAAATCACCAAAACACCTTGGAAGAACTTGAGAGAATATGTATGCACACTAAAATCGGCCCACTCTTATTTTCACACACTTGTGCCAATTTTGTGAGCCAAGGACCCCTTTATATATTATGGAGGATTAGGGTTACATCCATGTAAACCCTAATACCCATGACCTTTCATTTACATAGGATCCATGGGTTAAAAGCTCCATGGACCATCCATGAAAGCTTAGCCCAACCTAAATGAACTTGGCCCATTCCATATATATAAGAGTCCATATTTAATTAGTTCTTTTTGATCACTTAATCAATTCTAAATTAATTCTTGATCAATACTAATTAGATAATATGATTTCATATTAATATATTAGAACTTATAATATATTAATATAAATCATAAATATACTATTCTCAAAAGACTATCCATATAAATTGTGCCGGTGAAGTGCAACCCAAATGGACCATGTCGGGTCGGGTCAAGTTCATACCAAATATAGTTATGGACTTAGACATTAATCCAACAAAAAATCACTTGATCTAAAATTCGAATTTTTAGCTGTCTACTACTAAGCTGAAACTTAGAAAAATCATAACTTCCTCATACGAAGTCAGATTTTGGCGTTCTTTTTATCAAAATTCTCGGTTTAACGAATACTACGACTTTCATTTGGACCACTAAGGCTAAAAAGTAGTTTATCAAAAACTCACGTTTTACGTCATTCGGCGCCGTGCCGGTTTTGTCGTGGATCTTCGATTGGTCATAACTTCTTTGTTATAACTCGGATTTCGATGAGGTTTTCGCCTAAATGTTTCTAATGAGATTATCTACAACTTTCAATAATAAAATTTTACTTATTTCAAATTTTATATTTTCGTTAAATTTTGATATTTTAACTTTTAATTGGAATCTCATAAGATTTCCAATATTTTCCGAGTGATTCTAAACATAGTTTTACTTCATTTCTAGTAAAAACTATCTGTTAGAACTCAATACTCAATATCACATAATATTTCATAATATTATTTACTTAAAACACGATTTCAAAACGTGTATGTTACAAATACCTCCTCCTTTTGAGAATTTCGTCCCCGAAATTACATCGATTAAAATAAATAGGGATATTTCGCTCTTATATCATTCTTATTCTCCCAAGTATAGTTTGGGCCTCGATGGTGTTTCCACTTGACAAGCACCAACTCTACTTCTTTATTACGCAGATTAGTTGTTCTTTCATTCACGATCTCTTCAGGCTCTTCTACATATCTTAACTTATTATCGAATCTCACCTCGGATAATGGAACTGTCTCATCATAGATGCTCAAGCATTTGCGCAGATAACTCACATGGAAGACATCATGAATACCTGCCAAATCTTCAGGCAATTCCAAGCGGTATGCTTGTTTACCAATCCTCTGGATGATTTTGAAAGGACCAACAAATCTAGGACTTAGTTTTCCTTTCTTTCCAAATCGCATAAGACCTTTCCATGGGGATACCTTCAACATTGCGAAATCACCCACCTAGAATTCTATTGGTCGTCTCCTCTTTTCTGTATAGGACTTTTGTCGATCCTGGGCCGCTTTCATTCTTTCTCGTACAATTTGAATCTTGTCGGTAGTGTCTTGAATCATTTCAGGGCCTCCAAGGATCTTCTGTCCTATGTCTCGCCAACATAATGGCGTACGGCATTTACGACCATATAATGCTTCATATGGTGGCATTTTAGTTGAAGCATGGTAACTGTTATTATACGAAAATTCGACAAGAGGTAAGTATTTATCCTAGTTACCACCGAACTCTAAGACACATCCACGAAGCATATCTTCTACTGTTTGGATTGTTCTCTCCGTCTGACCATCTGTCTGGGGATGATAAGTTGTGCTAAGGGCAACTCGAGATCCCAATTCACGTTGCATACTCGCCCAAAAGTGAGAAGTGAAGCGAGTATCACGATCGTAAATGATCTTTAGTGGCACACCATGTCTTGCAACAATTTCATCCAAGTATACTTGTGCGTATTTTTCCATTGGAACCGTTTCACGCATGGCAAGAAGATGAGCGCTTTTAGTCCGGCGGTCGACGATTACCCAAATGCTATCATGCTGTCTAGCAGTCTTTGGCAATTTGGTAATAAAATCCATAGACAGTTCTTCCCATTTCCATACAGGAACACTAAGACTTTCTGGAGTTCCGTAAGGCTTTTGGTGCTCTGCTTTGACTTGTAAGCATACTAAGCATTCTTGTACATATCTTCCATTGTGTCTCTTTAATCCAGGCCACCAATAATCAGCTCTTACATCATAGTGCATTTTACTTGTACCAGGATGTATTGACAGTTTAGATTTATGGGCTTCATCTAAAATCTTTTGTCTTAATCCACCAATCTTTGGAATCCATAGCCGATTCTTGAATACCTTTAATCCTCGTGGATCATCAAGTAAAGCATCATTATAATGTATCATCCCTTATTTCTTCACATTTTCTGGCTTTAGGGCCTCTTCTTGCCATTTCTATAGTTCATCTAAAATAGTGAATTTTACTGTAGTATGAGTAATAGCATAACACATACTATTACGATAAACCTTTCTGCTAAGTGCATCGGCAACTACGTTGGCTTTTCCAGGATGATATAGGATTTCACAGTCATAATCCTTGATTAGCTCCATGGCTCGTTGTTGTCTCATATTCAAAGTTTGCTGACTGAATATGTACTTGAGACTCTTATGGTCGGTATACAATTGACATTTTGTACCAAAAAGGTAATGTCTCCAAAGTTTTAGGGCAAATACCACTGCAGCGAGTTCGAGATCATGAGTGGGATAATTCTTTTCATAATCTTTCAGTTGTCTTGAGGCATAGGCTATCACTTTACCACGTTGCATCAACACACAATCGAGTCCCAATATTGAAGCATCACTATATACGGAGAAATCATCATCACCTTCTGGGAGTGATAACATTGGAGCATGAGTCAAAAGATCTTTTAGAGTTGAGAAAGCTTTCTCTTGGGCTTCACCCCATTCGAACTTTACTTCCTTTCGTGTAAGACTCGTGAGAGGTACGGCTATACGAGAAAATCTTTAACAAATCTCCGGTAATATCATGCGAGACCCAAGAAACTACGAATTTCGGAAGCATTACGGGGCACTTCCCACTTTTGAATAGCTTCTATTTTGATAGGATCTACGGATACACCGTCACCAGAAATCACATGGCCGAGAAATTGAACTTGGCGAAGCCAAAATTCACATTTCGAGAATTTAGCATATAGTTTCTCCTTTCGAAGAAGTTCTAATACCGCACGAATATGAATGGCATGATCAGCTTCAGACTTGGAATAGATTAGAATATCGTCAATGAATACGATGATAGATTTATCGAGCATTGGACGGCATACCCGATTCATCATATCCATGAATACAGCAGGAGCATTTGTCAACCCAAACGGCATGACAAGGAATTCATAATGTCCATATCGAGTACGAAAAGCAGTCTTCGGTACATCCTGCTCGTGTACTTTCAACTGATGATAGCCAAATCTTAAATCAATCTTCGAGAAATAGCTAACACCCTAAAGTTGATCGAACAAATCGTCGATGCGAGGTAGTGGGTACTTGTTCTTGATAGTCACCTTATTTAGCTCGCGATAATCAATGAACATCCGCATCGATCCATCTTTCTTCTTGACAAACAGTACCGGAGCACCCCAGGGAGAGGTACTCGGTCGAATGAAACCTTTGTCAAGTAGTTCCTGCAGTTGGATCATCATTTCTTTCATCTCATCTGGCGCAAGACGATAAGGAGTCGTTGCAAGCGGAGCAGCGCCAGGCACAAGGTCAATTCGGAATTCTACTTGCCGGTCCGGAGGAAGTCCAGGCAATTCTTCGGGAAAAACATCTGGATATTCTTTAGCAATGGGAACATCATTCACCGTTTTCTTCTCCTCTTTTGAGACATCGACTGTGTAGGCCAGATAAATAGAACACCCTTTCGATATGAATTTATGAGCTTTGAGGAAAGAGATTATTTTTAAGATTCTTTGTTCACCGTAGACATAGATAGGATTCTCCCCTTCAATGGGAATACGTACTATCTTTTCATAGCACAAGAGTTCTGCGTGGTTCTTTGACAACCAATCCATGCAGAGAATAATGTCAAAGTTGGGCAAGGAGATAGGAATTAGATTAGCAAGAAAATTGTAGCCTTCAATTTCTATAACACGATTCCTATAGACTTTATCGGCAAGTAATGATATACTTCCAGCATTATCTACGTGAAATGGTTGCGCGAGTGCATAGCAAGCAGTTTGAAAAGAATGCGCAAATTCATAAGACACAAAAGAATCTGAGGCACCAGAATCAAATAAGATGTGAGCAGGTCTAGAGTTAACAAGAAATGTACCCGTCACAACATTCGGGTCCTCGCGTGCCTCATCTGTGGTGATCTGGAATGCACGACCCTTAGCTTTTGGAACCTCCTCCTTTTTAGTTGGAATACCCCTTGATTATTGAACAGGAGCTTGACTTCTCGCCGGTTGTTGAACAGAAGCTTGACTCCCCGCTCTTTGACTAGTAAGAGTAGGGCAGAAACGCTTCCTATGGCCAGTAACACCACATGCAAAGCATGTAACACCTTTCATTGGACATAAGGGCCTCTTGTGGCCTATTTCTCCACATCCATAACAGACCACAGATCCTTCCTCTATTCTGCATTCACCCGGATGATTCTTTCCACAATTTCGACAAGCTGGCGACTGAAGAGAAAAAGATTGTGACCTGCTGCGGCCACGAAAAGCACTCTGAGATTGTACTTGCTTGCTAGGTTCAGATCGAACGGATTGAGTTGGTGGAATAGAGGAAGCAGGAGAAGTCCTTTCAGTACGTGGATGTTTCGGAACACTAAGAGTGGCACCACGTATCTCTAAGTCATGCTCACGCCTTCGAGCATACTCAACAGCTTTATCAAATGACAGAACATCCCGATTGGCTACAAAATCATGGATTTCATGTCGTAGTCCCTCTAAGAATAACTGAATTTTCTCATCTTCAGTTGGAATATACTTTGCAGCAAACCATGCTTTTTGATTGAACTGAGTTTCATACTCATTCACAGTCATTCCTCCTTGTTTAAGCTCGAGGAATTCCTTCTCCAATCTCCTCCTCATATCTAGAGGACAATACTTCCCTAACAAACGAGTTTTGAACATCTCCCAGGATATATTCTCCTGGTTATACTCGTTGAGAGCTTCATATGTTGCTTCCCACCAGACCAATGCTTCTCCGATGAGCATTGCAGAAGCATAGTTAGCTTTGTCTTCATTATCCACATGAGAGATACGAAACACCTTCTCTGTGTTCTGAATCCAAGTTAGAACAACTATGGGATTAAGGACACCAGAAAACTCTGTAGCACCGCTACTCTTGAAAGTTTTGAATGAGGGATGTCTCGCGTTCTCTCCCGAAGATTCTCTAGTGGCTTTCTCTTTGCCTTTATCATTATTCTCTTTATGTTCTTCGAGAGTCTTCCGAATAACACCAGTGAGTTTATCCATAAGTCGCACCTCACGAGGAGATACTGGAGTGTTCACTTTCTCGGGTTGAGGACCTACACCCACCTCAGGGGTATGGCTAGCCACTTGTTCAGCCATTGTTCTGCAATATGGAGTAACATTGTATTTTAGAATATATTAGGGTTTATCCTTACCTAATACTCTACTTAAGTCTTTCCTAAAGTTTGTATCCATATACTTACAATGATTCAGTTCATATATTGAACTTCCAATAGTTTAAGTCTAAATACCAATCCGTGGAATTTAGTTCACTTAAACCACTGCTCTGATACCATGATTGAAAGACCCACACTTTCTAAACTTTTGTATTTCTGAAAGACCCAAACTTTCATACTCGACAATTGTTATCCCAAAACATGCTACTTGCATATTCATAAAAAACAATATTTTACATTGATAACTTTTTTACATAAGACTGGATACAAACCGACTATTACAAATTTTTATATGTAACATAACTTCCCAGGTTACTATAAGTTATACATATATGAGTACAAAATACAATAGTTTCAAACTATTCAAAAATCTTCCAACAGTATACGATTATACTGGTTACTTATCTCCTGCAAATTTGTTAAACATTGAGAGGGGTAAGCGGTGACGCTTAGTGAGTTCAATAATAGATACAATATAACGTTATGCCATATATACACTTCAATATGGCAGAAGCAAGGAGGAACAAGGAACAACAAAGGCAAATGTGAATAATGCGAAAAGCTTTCCATATCAATCAATGAGACATAACAATTTCCATACTTGATATATAATCAATAAAGTTTCAGCACAAGTGGCACAGAAAATACTCAGGAATATCATTTTGCTAGATTATTCAGGCTTTCAGCCTTATCTTAGCATACTGCTGAAGACAAAGTGATGCATATGTCATACACTTCATGGTGAACGGTACATACCAATACCCAAGTGATGCCTATGTCATACACTTCGTGGTCAGAGGTATAGCCTTGCTATAAAAATAGTAGAAATAATAACACGAGATGATAACATGGAAAAGCACATAGCACATATAACACATAACATACAACTGTTCCTATATATTAAACTCACCATGAAATAATCGGGGGTTAAAATAGTAATTTGGGCAGCACTTCGTTACTATAATTAGCTTTCTTCGTTGAAAACCGGGAGTTTTCTTGAAAACCGGGCTCTACGAAGGTAGAGCTTCAAAAATGAAAAGATAAATTTTTCGGGCTTCTCGGGAACTTCGGGGCGTGTTTCTGGCGTTGGAAATAATCTCGGGGCTTCGGGGGATGTCAAAGTAGTGAAAATATGGAAAAAGGGGTAAAAAGTAGCAAATTTCCAAAATTATTCAGGAAGGCTCGCAGCCTTCCATTTATAGGGCGAAATTGCGAGGGTTGGATCCGAGGCTAGGGGAGTCAGCAGATGCGAAGGCCACGCGGCAGCAGGAGCTTGGTTCGGACGCCAGACGTCACACATGCGAGGAGGTCAGGTGGAGGGTGCGAGCTCGGACACGCGGCAGGCGCTGCGAGGCTCGGACGAAGGTGCGAGGCGTGTCGGACGCTGGTTGGCTGCGACTTCGGTCGAATCTGGAAGCAGCACGCGTCTCGGCACGCATCGACTGCATGCGAGGATGACTCACGATGTCAGACACGGGGCGCGATCCGAGTGAGGCAGTTACTATTCATGCGAGATTTCTCGGAGAATGAGCCCAAATCTTCTAAAATCCATAACTTTTGCATACGGACTCCGCTTTTGACGTTCTTTATATGCACGCGTAGACGGGAATATATTCTAAAACTTTCGTTTAGACTTCGTCGAATAATTTTGAATTTATTTTAATATTATTATTTTTAACAGACCGGGACTGGTAAATCCGTTAAAAATTCATAACTTCTTCATCCGACGTCCGTTTTCGTCAGACTTTTTACCGTTGTACTGCTATTGACGAGACCTTCGATTCTCTTTTAGGTTGTGTCGGCTAAAAATCACTCGATCTAAAATTCGAGTTTTTAGCTGTCTACTGCTAAGCTGAAACTTAGAAAAATCATAACTTCCTCATACGAAGTCAGATTTCGGCGTTTTTTTTTTATCAAAATTCTCGGTTTAATGAATACTATGACTTTCATTTAGATCACTAAGGCTAAAAAATAGTTTATCAAAAACTCACTTTTTACGTCATTCGGCGCCGTGCCGGTTTTGTCGCGGATCTTCGATTGGTCATAACTTCTTTGTTATAACTCGGATTCCGATGAGGTTTTCGCCTAAATGTTTCTAACGAGATTATCTACAACTTTCAATAATAAAATTTTACTTATTTCAAATTTTATATTTTCGTTAAATTTTGATATTTTAACTTTTAATTGGAATCTCATAAGATTTCCAATATTTTGCGATTGATTCTAAACATAGTTTTACTTCATTTCTAGTAAAAACTATCTGTTAGAACTCAATACTCAATATCACATAATATTTCATAATATTATTTACTTAAAACACTATTTCAAAATGTGTATGTTACATTTCCGGAATGGAAATATCGTATGGAGAAATATATCAAGATGAAAGATTTCAAAATCTGGAGATGTATTTTGAAGGGACCTATCAGAATCACCACAACACTTCCGGATAGAACGATCGTTGACAAGGCTATCGAAGAGTATACTGATGAAGAATTCGATAAAGTTGAACAGCAAGAGAGAGCACTTGCTACACTTACTATGGCTTTGTCACCAGGAATTGCTCAAGGTTTTCGTGAATACACGTCTGCAAAGGCACTATGGGAGGCATTGATTGAAGTTTATGAAGGAAATGAGGATATGAAATAGAGTCGCCAAGATATGCTGAGACAAAAGTCCAATATGTTTAACCATGTTCTTGGAGAAACCCTGGAACCTCAACTTCAACAATTCATCACTTTGACTACTGAAATGAGTTCGGCTGGGATCTCGGTGCCAAGATCTGAAATTAACAAGAAATTGTTGAATTCTCTTCCAAAGGCATGGGATATGAGTGTTGTTGTCATCAAGAAAACAAAAGATCTTAACCGCATTAGTCTGGCTGAAACCATGGCCATCATCAAAGCATGCGATCTTGATGACAAACAACGGGAGATCAATCATGTAAACTCGTACTCCACTGCTAATCTTGGGATTCAATCTAACAATGCGTTATCATCATTCACCACTCCTCAAGTTCAACCGTTCGTTGTGCATCAATCATCATCAAATGTCACTTCATCCATGCACAGTGTTCAACCTCCAGCAAATTATCCACAAATTGCTTCTTCTTGAAAAGCTCCAGCTCCTGCTCCCAAGGAAAATGATGAAAATTTGGCTCTTGCTACTGGTCTTGTCAATTGCCACAATGCTTTTGTGGCTGGTGAACTACCTCCTCAACTATCTTTTGTTGATTTAGATCAAATTCATCCCGAAGATGTTGAGGAGATGATCACATGGAAAATTGCAATGGCGGTGTTCAGGGCCAAACAGTTCTCTAAGAAGACAGGCAAAAATAATTGGGGAATGAATGCTAAGAAAAAGGTGGGCTTCAACAAAGGAAAACTTCGCTGCTTCAACTGCCATGAGCCTGGCCATTTTGCCAGAGACTGCCCGAAGCCTGACAGGAGGGAAAACAACGAAAGAACTATGGTGCCAGTGGGTAGCAGCAGAGGAGCTACCATCAACAACCAGACCGCAAATCTTGTTGTGGTAGCTCAGTCGTTCGACTGGGACGACCAAATTCAGACCCTGAACATCTCGGGACCTGAAAATGCGCATCTTGCTCAAATCAACGACTTTACAGAAGAAGAAGTTGAGGTGGATCCAGAGGCGGAGATGATGGATCTACAATTTGCATTCATGGTTCAAACTACGCCAGAGCCTGAAAAGTCAGAGGTCAGTGAAATCACTTGCTCTCCATCTTGTATTAAAACTATCAATTTTTTTCGTGAACAGGCTGATTTGATGCGTAGAGAAATAGAGGAACTAAAGTATGAAGGATACCAACTTAGGAAAGGCCGGAAACCATTGAAAGACCAATTAGAGACCAAGACAAATGACTATAAGAAATTATAGGCAGACTATAGTGACACGTGTGTTCACTATAGATATCTTAAAAATGATTTTGATGTTGTAACTGCGGAACTTGACACATTGAAAACTCGTTTTGCAAATGTTGATTTTAACTTCAAGAAATTCGATGTGTCAAGTGAAAGAGTTGCAACAATAATTGAAAAACAAATTAAATGGAAGGATCAGAAGCAAGTAGGAATAGGTTATGAGAGTGTCCCTCCCCCATTTAATCACAATTATACTGTTATTCCATTGACTCAAGCTGAGATAGATCGTGAACCATTTATGGTTTATGGTAAACCAACTGCTAAACAGGCAACCGAATGTAGTGCTAGGAATTTAGATACTAACGTTTCTACTTCCGATGCAGATTCATCTGTAAGCAAAGAAAAGCAGGAGGATGGAAAGATTGAGTCTGATAATAAGTTTGTGTCAAAATTTGGTGTTCCTATTTCAAAAGTTGATGAGTCTATTTTTGATGTTAAGACTGATGTTTTAATTTGTGATGATTTGGTGTCAAACTCTAATGTTTTTGATAATTGTGGTGTTGGTTTTGTGAAATCTACTGAATCTGAAACTAGCACATCCACATCTTCTACACCTATCACACAATCTGAATCATGCACATGCTCGTGTGGAAAAGTTAGAAAAGTCAATAAGAGCACGAAATCTGATAAAGGCGGTACCAGGTCTAATGATAATATGCAAATTTGTTTCAACTGTGGTACTACCGGCCACATTGCTCAAAATTGTTTCAACAGAGCATTTGTGCATTTTTCATCACCGAGGAAAGAAAACGAGTCTCGAGGAACGCCTCTAACGAGGAAGTCCTTGAGATCTCGTCTTCGAGATGATGATCGGAAAATTCATGATAATAAGAAAAGGGTTGATCTTAAATCGAACAAAAAGGTTTTCTCTAAACCAGCCATAGGTACTTTGCCGAAATCGACTGCGGCTGAGCCAAGGTCAATTTCGTCAAAGGGTGCGTCTAGATCTTCGACTAACTGTAGCCGAAAATCTAAACACTCAAAGAAAATGAAAATTGTTTTTAATTCACCTGTGAATACTTTAAAACCTAACTACCAATGGGTGCCCAAATCTACAATTGTCCGATCATCTTCATCCTCTGAAAGTGTTTCTGATATTAATGCAAATTTGAAAAATCAAAAGGATAAATCTGTCAAAGTGAAGGGTACACCCAGGGCTGTAATGACCTGGGTTCCCAAATCTAAATAATCTCGTTCACTGTGCAGGAAAAGCTGCGGAAGAATGTCGCCAGACCATGGTATGTCGACATCGGTTGTTCCAGGCACATGACAGGAGACATCTCTCAACTGCACAACATTCAGAAGTTTTAATGGGGGATATGTTTCCTTTGCGGGAGGAGATGGCAGAAAAATCACTCAAAAGGGAACAGTTTCCAATGGAGTGCTGAGCTTCGAGAATGTTAACTATGCGCCTGAGTTAAAGCACAGTTTGTTGAGTGTTTCTCAGATTTGTAACAAGGGCTATTCGACGCATTTCACAGATAAAGAATGTCTAATTTTGAAGCCAGGCATTGTCATTCCAGAAGAATGGATTCTTGTGAAATCAAAACGGGATGGCAATGCATATATCATTGACATGACAACAATCTTCCTGAACAAGTCACTTGCCTTTTCTCAAAGGTTTCCGAGCACAATGTTATCATGTGGCATCGAAGACTCGGACATGCTAACGCAAAGAACCTGAATCGGCTTGCTAAAAATGAAATAATGTGTGGGCTTCCTGTCAAATATTTCATCTCGTTTGAAAAGTGTGTGGCATGCGCCCAAGGAAAACATCACAGAAAGCCACACCTGCCAAAACATGTCAATTCAATCAACCAGGTGCTCCAATTGTTACATATGGACTTATTTGGTCCGGTCAACGTCCTCAGTATCAACAGAAATTCATATTGTCTGGTTGTGATCGATGATTTATCGCGGTTCACGTGGGTTTTCTTCTTGTCCAACAAGGCTGGGGTTGCTGACTTGATTAAGAAGTTTATTGTGATGATAGAGAACCAGACCAACCACTGGGTGAAGGCACTCAGAACTGACAACAGGACATAATTCAATAATGATGTTCTCGATCACTTTTGTGCGGAAAAAGGGATAGTGTCGTTCGCACACCATAACAAAATGGTGTTGCTGAGCGGTGAAATCGAACTCTACAAGACGCCACAAGGACGATGTTATGTGACTCCAAACTTCCGGTTTTCTTTTGGGCCGAGGCGATCAACACGGCGTGTTATGTTCAAAATCGTGTTCTAATCAACAAAGCTCAGATGAAGACTTCATACGAAATTCTCTACGGTCACAAACCATCTGTTAGTCACTTCCTTATTTTTAGCTGTCCTTGCACCCTCCTTCATCTGGAATCCAACCCTAAATTCAACGCCAAAGCCGATGATTGTTACTTTGTGGGGTATGCTACTCACACAGCGTACAGGGTCTACAATAAGAAGACGAAGCAAATCGTAGAATCCTTCAACGTGCGCTGGTTGGAGGAGAACGAAACGGATGCTAGAGTTGGTTCAAATTGGTTATTTGATTATACATCACTATTCAAGTTGTTCAATGTGTTTTCAGATGATTTGTCTGGTTCCATCTCTGGTTCGAAGGCTGTGATTGAAGATGAAGACGAAGAAGTTGTTTACAAACCGTCGGTGGTGTCCTCTACGATTCCTACAGTGGATGCATCTATTCCAAGTGATTCGGCAGAGTCTCCATGTCAACAAAATATTCCAGATGCTGATGCTACTCCTCTTAGTCCTGATGAAAGAGAGTTCATGTCCAAAGATGCTTCCGCTGTTACTCAAACATTCATGGAACTTCTCTTTCCCGAACCGATTACTAATGAGCTTGTGGCAAGCCCCTCTCACGATTCCAAACCGTCTGAGGTGGATCATTCAGCAGATGATGGATTTGTCAATATTCACAACCTTCCCGTAACGCTCAATGACATCAGCCAGGAGCTACCTTCCAGAATTCAACGCCATCACCCGATCGAAAATGTCATTGGTCAGTTGGGCGACGATGGTAAAACGCAGAGTCAGAGTGGAGATGTAAATACATGTCTCTATTCTTGCTTCATATCTCAAATAGAGCCAAAGAATGTTGAAATGGCTTTGAATGAGCCCAGCTGGGTGGATGCTATGCATGAGGAGTTGAATCAATTTGAAAATCTTGGGGTCTGGAAGCTGGTTGAATTACCTAAGGGCAAGAAGTCACTCGACACGCGCTGGGTTTATAGAAACAAGCAAGATGATTCAGGGGTTATTGTGCGCAATAAGGCCCGATTGGTTGTACGTGGATTTCGCCAAATTGAGGGTCTTGACAACACCGAAGTTTATGCTCTGGTAGCTCGCTTGGAGGCTATTCGCATTTTCCTCGTGTACGCTTCTTACATGAACTTCACAGTTTACCAGATAGACGTCAAGACTGCCTTCCTGTACGACGCTGTGAAAGAAGAAATCTATGTTGATCAACCTCCTGGGTTTGTCAATTCGATGCTTCCGAATCACGTCTACAAGTTGGACAAGGCTTTATACGGGTTACATCAAGCTCCAAGGGCGTGGTATGCAAGTCTTACGAAGCACTTGCTCAAACATGGTTATTCACGGGGGACGATCGATCAAACCTTGTTCATTAAGCATGTTGGTGCCGATCAGATTCTTTTTCAAATCTACGTCGATGACATCATTTTCGGGTCAACATGTCCACAGCTATGCAAAGATTTCGAAAACGTGATGAAGAAGAGGTTCGAGATGAGTTCTCTGGGGGAGATGACCATGTTTTTGGGGCTTCAGGTCAAACAGAACTCAACCGGAATCCTGATACATCAATCCAAGTATGTTGAAGATATGCTAGAGAAGTTCGAGTTTTGAGACGCAAAATCTGCCTTGACGCCAATGGCCGAGCGACCTCTGTTGACTCCAGATATTTAAGGCAAATCTGTAGATCAGACTGACTAAAGATCAATGATCAGATCGTTGATGTATCTATCCGCAAGCAGGCTAGACATCATGTTCGCGGTTTGTCAATGCACACGATATCAGGCTAATCCTAAACTTTCACATCTTATTGCTGTCAAAAAAAAAATTGGTATCTCAAGGGCAGCCCAAATTTGGGTCTTTGGTACCCGAAAACTCTGAATTTGATTTATATGCTTTTGCTGACAGTAATTATGGAGGTTGTGAGCTTGACAGGAAATCAACGTACGGCGGATGTCCATTCCTTGGAGACAGGCTGGTGTCATGGCAGTGCAAGAAACAGCATACAATCTCAAACTCAACGGCAGAGGCGGAATGCGTAGCTGCTTCTGCCTGTTGTTCTCAAGTTATCTGGATACAACATCAATTACTGGATTACGGTTTGAATTTTCTAGAAACCCCTATTTTTTGTGATAATGAAGTTGCAATTCAAATTGCTAAAACTCCGGTCCAACACTCGAAAACCAAGCCCATCGACATCAAAGTGCACTTTATCAGAGACTGTTATGAGCGTTCGCTCATTCGGTTGGAACAAGTTCCCAGTGCTAATAATGTGGCGGATCTGTTCACAAAACCATTTAACAAAGCACGATTCGATGTGCTTGTGGGATTTTTAAAAATGATATGCTTTGAGGACTAATTTTTGTTTTAGGTTAGTTTAAATTTGCGCATTTAGTTTTCATTCTCACCCATGCACAAATTTAGGGGGAGAAATTAAACAAAAACCAAACAAAAATTAAAAAATTAAAAAATCCAAAAACAGTTGCTTTTCTGTAAGTGTTGTGTTGGGAAGTGATATATTCATGTGATAACAGGCAATTTGAATCTGTGTAATGTACCAAAGTTGAATTTTCTGGGCTCTGTGTTCGATGCGCTGGTAGGCACGAAAGATTTAAATGGACTTGACTAGGTATAGATGAACTTAAGGAATCTAGACACTTGACAAACCTTAACCTAGATAGTTCCGTTTAGCATGACCATACGACGCTCGGATAGATTGAGCAGGGAGATATATATGAGAACCCACCGGTCACACTAAAGTAATCTGTATCTAGAACCGTGGTTTAACTCTTCCTTGATGTACATACTGAAGGGTTTTGAGCATTCTAACACTCCTATGGTGTACATGCAACCCTAGAAACCTTGGATCTATGTTTTATCTATGATACATGCAAAATTATTTTTCCAAGGTTCATAATCCTATCTAGATACATGGGGAACTTTAAACATAAAAGTAAGCTAGAAAACATACCTTGTAGTAGCTTGGATTCCTTGAAAACCTGGAGAGCCTAGCACCCCAAGTGTGATGCCTCAAATGTCTCACACAACACCAACTGCACTTAGAATAAACTTGAGAGAAATGTCACACTACTTGAAATCGGCTAGCCCTCTTCTTTCTTGCTTAAGTGCCGATTTTGGTGAACATAAGGATCCTTATATAGTGTATTACAATTAGGGTTACACCATGTAAACCCTAATTGTCATGACCTTTCATTTCCATGACCCATGGGTTCTATAACCACCATGGAGCATCCATGGAGCATCCTATGGGTTTTAGCCCAACTTGATAATCCATGGAGCATTAGCCTACTATACAAGTATGAGTGATTTACACAATCAACCCATATATTTAATTAGTCTTCTTTTGATCACTTAATTAATTCCAAATTAATTATTGATCAATACTAATTAAATAATATTATTAATATATTAGAACTTATAATATATTAATAAACCATAAGTGTTATTTCTCTCATTTTAGTCTATCCAAATGCATGATGCCATGCAACCCAAATGAATCATGCCAAACCGGGTCAAGTATATACCAGAAATAGTTATGGACTTAGACACCTTATCCAACAGTCTCCCACTTGGATAAGTCTAATAACTATAACTGCAAGTATGACTTTAGGAATCGATCAGCAATCGTAGCTCTTTCAAGGTCTCTCGGAACTGAGATGATGATGATACGCCATTTAAGATAAGTGATCATATAATCCTCTGTTCTAGATATCAGCTGGACAAATACATGGAACAATGTGTTACTTATTGTCCAGTAGTTTGTTTCTCGATTTCCGATTTGTTTGACATAGAACTTAAATGAACACATCAACTTAGTTCTGACCGGGCCCGGTACATGGGTCAACACAAAATCATCGAGGGGCCCAGATATCGCTTCTAATCCAAGAATAAACAAATAAACTTCGACTCATATGCTTGTTCTACTACTTGTTGAATCACACACAAAAGCATGTTTTATAACATCGAGTTACCAATGCGTTTTCGTACGATCAATGCATAACCAACTCATAGTCACAAGTCATATCTCTAGGTTTGAAGACTTATATGATATTACCGTCTCACGATCACTCGAGATAAATTCCATGAAGTGATACCAGTGAGCGTAGGTTGAATCCAATACGCAGAACTTATGAGCACTCATGAGTGTTGTAGCCATGTCCAACGTCTTAGACCTCTACAACCAACTCATCACAGTCTTGATTCATACCTACTTCCAACATATGACCGACTGTGGAGAATTTGAATAATATGATATACCGAACATAATTATTTTGAAAGTCAAAACATGCAAAATGAAACTATAGTAAACGATTGACAAAAGATAGCAACACTTTACTCATAAATAAATACACCTTTTATTCATCATCATATGCCAATTACACTTTACACATTTCAAAGTTATCTAACTACTAAAACTAATATCATCCTTCAGCCCTATGCGCCTCGCATGCTGGAAATGCTTAACCCTACCTAGTCCCTTCGTGAGGGGATCTGACGGGTTCTCATCCGATGATACCCTCTTTGCCACGAGGAGTCCTTCTTCTATTCGATGTCTAATGAAATGGTATTTTTTCTGTCGATGTGTCTGGATCTCCCGTGATCCCTTGGTTCCTTGGCTAAGGCAACTGCACTTTCACTATCACAGAAAATCTCTATGGGCTCCTTTATAGCTGGTACAACTCCAAGGTCTCCAATGAAGTTCTTTAGCCATATAGCCTCCTTTGCTGCCTCGCTTGCCGCTATGTACTCTGATTCGCAAGTTGAATCAGCCACTGTCTCCTGCTTGTAACTTTTCCAAGAAATTGCTCCTCCGTTTAAGGTAAAGACCCAGCCTGACTGAGAGCGGAAATTATCCCTATCAGTCTGAAAGCTAGCATCACTATACCCTTCTACTCTCAAGTCATCACTCCCACCGAGGGTAAGAACCCAGTCCTTAGTCCTCCGTGGGTACTTGAGAATGTTCTTTACCGTAGTCCAGTGAGCCTTGCCAGGGTTCCCCTGATATCTGCTGATCATGCTCAACGCAAAGGCTACATCAGGACGAGTACAGGTCATAGCATACATGATCGAGCCTACAGCAGAAGCATAAGGTACTCGACTCATTTCTGCTATCTCAGCCTCGGTACTCGGGCTCTGAGTCTTACTCAATCTGGCGTTACTCTGGATGGGTAACTCTCCTTTCTTGGAATCTTGCATGCTGAACCTCTTCAGCACCTTATCCAAGTAGGTACTCTGACTAAGTCCAATTAGTCTTTTACTCCTGTCTCTCAAAATCCTTATCCCTAGGATATATGCAGCTTCTCCAAGGTCCTTCATAGCAAAACACTTCCCAAGCCAAGACTTCACTTCCTGCAGAGTTGGGATGTCATTTCCTATGAGTAGTATGTCATCCACATACAATACCAAAAAGCTAACTATACTCCCACTAGCCTTGACATATACACAAGATTCATCTTCACTCCTTGAAAAGCCAAACTCTTTGACCTTCTCATCGAAGCAAAGATTCCATCTGCGAGGTGCTTGTTTCAATCCATAGATGGATTTCTCAAGCTTACACACTCTATTAGGGTAGTCTGTACTGACAAAACCCTCTGTCTGACTCATGTAAACATCCTCAGCCAACTTTCCATTAAGGAAAGCGGTTTTGACATCCATTTGCCATATTTCATAGTCATGAAATGCAGGAATGGCTAGCATAACCCTAATAGACTTAATCTTGGCTACTGGTGAAAAGGTCTCATCATAATCAACTCCCGGAGTTTGAGAAAAGCCCTTTGCAACCATTCGCGCCTTATAAGTGTGTTCATTACCATCCATGTCGGTCTTCTTCTTGAAGATCCATTTGCACCCGACTGTCATGCGACGTGGTACATTGTCAACCAAGTTCCAAATTTGATTGTCATACATGGATTGTATCTCGCTGTCCATAGCCTCTTTCCATTTAGCAGCCTCAGGGCCTACTATGGCTTCCGTGTGGCTGTTAGGTTCATCCAGACTTACCAGTGTGCTATCACTGATAAGTATGTCGCCTTCCGCAGTAATATGGAAACTATAGTAATGCTCAGGTGGACTCCTAACTCTTGTGGAACGCCTCAGAGGTACAGACTCTTCTGTCGGATCAACAGGAGTTTCCTCCTCAGGTTGATTGCTAGGGTTTGAGGTTCCTTCACCACTTGACTCTCGAATTTCTTCAAGGTCAATTTGCCTCCCACTGTTTCCTTGGCTTATGAACTCTCTCTCTCTCTCTCTCTCTCTCTCTCTCTCTCTCTCAAGACTCCCCTCCTTGCTACAAAGACCACATTATCACTGGGTCTGTAGAAGAGGTAACCAAAGGATCTCTGTGGGTAGCCGATGAAAATACACCTCTCACTTCGAGGTTTGAGCTTATCGTGAGACTCACGCCTCATAAAAGCCTCACAACCCCAAATCTTGATGTGGTCCAGATTGGGAACTTTTCCGGTCCACATCTCATGAGGTGTTTTGGCAACCTTCTTTGTAGGGACTAGATTAAGGATATGGGCGGCATTCTCTAAGGCATACCTCCAGAATGAGATTGGTAGCGAAGCTCGACTCATCATGGAACGAACCATATCCAACAAGGTTCGATTGCGCCTCTCAGCCACACCATTCAACTATGGTGTCCTGGGAGGTGTCAATTGTGAGATAATCCCACATTCCTTAAGATAGTCAAGGAATTCTGTACTAAGATACTCACCACCTCGATCGGATCGAAGCATCTTAATGTTTCTTCCCAATTGATTCTCTAATTCCTGTTTAAACTCTTTAAACCTTTCGAAAGTCTCTGGCTTATGCTTGATTAAATAGACATATCCATATCTACTATAATCATCTGTAAAAGTCACATAATAACGATTAGCATCCCTTGTGGCAGTTTTGAAGGGTCCACACACATCCGTGTGTACCAGATCCAACAAACCTTCACCCCTAGCACAAGAACCTATGAAGGGTGATTTTGTCATTTTTCCAAGTAAGCATGATTCACAACTATCATCTGACTTTAGGTCAAACGACTCCAAGACTCCATCCTTTTGGAGTTGGCCTATGCGTTTCTTGCGTACATGTCCAAGACGACAATGCCTTAATGATGCTTTATCCAAGTTATTATTAGAAGAATCAATGCACAACATATTATTTCCTAGATTGTCTACAACCGACACAGCTTCATACACACCATCACAAGGTAATGTTTTAAAATAAAGAACATTATTAAAGAAAGCATAAATACCACCACTATCATTATCAAATGAAAAGGTAAAACCTTGTTTGTACAAAGCATGAAAGGAAATAATATTTCTTGTCATTTCAGGCGAGTAATAACATTTATTCAAATCTAATGTAAACCCACTACTTAGCAACAAAGAATAAACTCCAATCTTGGTGACAGGTGAAGCTTTCCTATTCTCCATGATCAAGTTTATCTTCCCATGCTCCACATTCTCACTTCTTCTTAGTCCCTGCATGGTTGGGTTTTACTTTCCCATCCTTCACATCTTGCTAGTACTTTGGGCATTTCCGCTTCCAATGTGACTTTTCATGGCAATAGAAGCATTCAGCCTCTTTTGGGTCAGAAGAAGGAGTGACGAAACATTTCTTGGTTCCACTTGAAGAGGAGGAGCCATCAAGGGACTTTCCTTTGGTACCCTTCGAAGGGTTCTTCCTCTTCTTTCCTCTACCTTTCTCGATTGCCAAGACAGGGGTGGAGTTTGGAGTAGGAGTGGTAACAACCGATTTACCCTTAAGACCACTTTCTGCGGTCTTCAGACGTCCTTGAAGTTTGTTGAGTGTAACTTCCTCCTTGTTCATGTGGTATGTCATGTGGAATTGATCATAACACGAAGGTAAGGAGTGCAAAATAATATCTATTGTCAACTCCTCTGGGAAGTTCACATTCAGTTTCAACAAACGGTCCACATACCTTTGCATTTTCTACATGTGGCCCGTGATGGGTTCACCATCCTTCATCCTGGTTGTTATCATGGAGGAGATGATTTCATATCGCTCTTCACGAGCACTCTTATGGTAGCGGTCCATCAAATCCTGGTGCATCTCAAAAGGATAGTAGTCCTCATAGGACTTTTGGAGCTCGGCTGTCATAGTGACCAACATGATGCATGCCACTTTGGTAGCATCTCTTTCATGGGCCTAATATTCAGCGACCTCCTCAGGAGTAGCAGTCGGCTCGAGTTCTTTAAGCTCCTTGTCGAGGACATATTCCTTGTCTTCATACCGAGTGACCATCCTGATGTTCCGGATCCAATCCATAAAGTTGGAACCATCAAAGATGACTCTCCCACAAAGGTTCATGAGAGAGAAGTAGTCGGTAGGGTTTGAGCCAGAAGCAGCTTTGTTGGAAGACATCTAAAAAGAAGAAAGACAAGTTTAGATTAGATATAAAGATAGTCCTTAATAAGACACCCAAATGTAATATTAAGGCTAGGACCCAACACAATATTTTATAACTTAGAAGAGGGATGCCGTAATCCAAGCTATAAGATATTTGAAGGTAGGTGAATGACGATTCACCAATTTCCACCATGAAAAAAGAAATAAATAATTAGGTTTTAATTGGTTTTTGAAACTCCTAGATTCTTTGAGATTCATTGAACTTTTCAATGGCATGTTTCAATCTCGAGTGTGCCCTTCACGCTTTGTGACTGGGATGTCGAGGATCAAAAAACAAGGTGTGAAGTAACCATGCAAATTACTTGGTACCCTTAATATTTACCCCTCAATCGATCTGTCGGTTAACCACACGCGCTCCATCGATACTATGATAAATATTAAGTTACCCTTTACCAACCTTGTTAAGTCCAGGTTAGTGTGTCGGTTCACCACACACGCTCCACTAACGACTTAATCAAAGTGAAAAGTGTAATTTCATGGGATAGCACCTTATTCACATTTTCCTAAAGTAACTAAGATTGGGAATTTATAAAAAACATTTAGTTACTTTATTTTTCATCAACTTTTAATGAAGATTTATAAGTCCTTGTCCTACCCGTTCGGCTAACGACCATCCACCAGTCAAGGAAGCGGTGGGTGAGAGAGGACACCCATTAAGCTGCCATTTTATAGGCAACAACCTTATACCCCCCCTTATAGACCGGCTTCGTGAATGAGGCCTACTAACGGTAAAACGACTTGATCTTATATATATATATATATATATATATATATATATATATATATATATATATATATATATATATATATATATATATATATATATATATATATATATATATATATATTAGCTTATAATATTATAAAGTATAAGGGTTGAATTTTAATATTTAAAATTCTAGGGGTTGGAACTAAAGTTTACTAGATGACTTTACATGTTCCAAAACTTGAGGGCAAGTTTTGTAACTTTACAAAACTTTTCAATTGATAACTTATGAGTTATTGTTTATTAAAAATGAAGACTCTTTATTTTTGTAACTTATGTGTTCTTTTAATGGATTTATTACAAAATGACTTTAGGTTATCCATAACTTGAGGACAAGTTATGGACTCCATTAAAACACATCATGATCATGAATTAACTATCAATCAATAGCACATAATTCCTATGATCTTGCAAGAACTCATAAGAACATGAATATTCATATCAAAATTTCAAGAACATATGAACATATATAAACATGGAATTTTGATATTAGCCATTGTAAATGGATTAGAACAACCATTACTCCGTCTAAAACAAGTTTTAAAACACCAAAACAGTTTAGGGTAATGTTTCTAGTCCATTTCCAGCAGCAAAAATCGAAAATCTGCACTCTGCCTGGCCAACTTGTCGAGTGCAAGAACTGACTCGCCGAGTTGGTTGAAGATACGCTTGGACTCGTCGAGTCCCCCCATGGACTCGGCGATTACCCTGTGCAGACAGCAAGAATTTCGACTTTTTCAGCTATTTTCCATCAAGTATCAAACAAACAAGCCTAGGCTCTGATACCACTAAAGGGTTTTGAGCATTCTAACACTCCTATGGTGTACATGCAACCCTAGAAACCTTGGATCTATGTTTTATCTATGATACATGCAAAAAAAAATTTCCAAGGTTCATAATCCTATCTAGCATACATGGGGAACATTAAACATAAAAGTAAGCTAGAAAACATACCTTGTAGTAGTTTGGATTCCTTGAAAACCTTGAGAGCCTAGCACCCCAAGTGTGATGCCTCAAATGTCTCACACAACACCAAATGCACTTGGAATAAACTTGAGAGAAATTTCACACTACTTGAAATCGGCTAGCCCTCTTCTTTCTTGCTTAAGTGCCGATTTTGGTGAACATAAGGATCCTTATATAGTGTGTTACAATTAGGGTTACACCATGTAAACCCTAATTGTCATGAACTTTCATTTCCATGACCCATGGGTTCTATAACCACCATGGAGCATCCATGGAGCATCCTATGGGTTTTAGCCCAACTTGATAATCCATGGAGCATTAGCCCACTATACAAGTATTAGTGATTTACACAATCAACCCATATATTTAATTAGTCTTCTTTTGATCACTTAATTAATTCCAAATTAATTCTTGATCAATACTAATTAAATAATATTATTAATATATCAGAACTTATAATATATTAATAAACCATAAGTGTTATTTCTCTCATTTTAGTCTATCCAAATGCATGATGCCATGCAACTCAAATGGACCATGCCAAACCGGGTCAAGTACATACCAGAAATAGTTATGGACTTAGACACCTTATCCAACACAGACTGTGTCCTTAATTCCGGTATTGACGGGGCGACTGGGGAATTTCGATAAAGTAGGTACGTAGGAAATTATTTTCTTGCTTTCCTTCTGTTAGTCATATGTTGCCTCCTCTGCGTGATTGAAATACATCCGACCTAGACTGCAACATATGCAATTCTATTTCTCTGCATCTTCTATCTATGCAATTCTTCCTATCTGTTAGCCATATGTTGTCTCATTTGCGTGATTGAAATACATCCAACCTGGTACACATCATATGCACCATTCTATTTCTCAATCCCTCTAAATCTGGTTAGTCATATGTTTTACCCTCTGCGAGATTGGAAGTGATTCGACCTGGGTGTATAGCATATGCATTCTAAATCTGACTTCTCCCATAATAATTGTCTGCTCACCTAAAGTAAGGAGTACTTTGGAAGTTCCTGATTATTGGGGTATGTCAGGAAGTGGGAAACATGTTCTAGTACATTTAAAATTGAACAATCACTAGGTTGTTTGTAGATCTCGCTGCTCAATTTAGGTGGACAACAATATCCTTGGTCGTCGTCAGATGAATGGTCCTTAGGAATTTTATCTAGAAACGTAAGGTCACAATGCCTTGTCATTTATAGTATGTCAAAATTTGTCACAATATTTCGTGTTTAAGTGGACCACAATACTGACGATCTACCAGATCTAGACATGAAGGTAGAGGTACCGATAAACGGATTTGGATTGTCTAAAAACTTTGATCCCAATCTCATAAAAATATTATTAGCGTTAGTTGAGGTGAAATTAGTGTTAATTCATTTTAATTTCAAATTTTATTTTTATGTTTACTTTTATTTTTATCTTGATAAAAATCAAAAATTAAAAATTAAAAAATTTCTTAGTTTAATTTTTAGAATTTGTTTTATTTTATTTTTTATTTTATTTTATTTTTTAGTCCTCAAAATGCATTATTTTTAATTGTTTTTAAGTATTGGGCTTAATTTTTGAAGCTTTTTGGGTTGTAGTCCATGGGTTTTGGAACGGGTCTTGGGTCCGGGTATATAAAGTGCTAAGTCCGGCTGTAAACTCATTATCTCTCACTTTTCCTTCTACGCCCGTAAACTCAATCCCGAATCCTCTCTATCACTACTCATCGATCCATCTCATTTGTGTTTATAACTCGAAATCGACCGTTTACTCTTGTAGGTATGCATATTCCGACCACCAAAATGCTATTTTAACAAGAAATCAACCGTTAATCGAAGGATTAATCGACGAAATTGAAACTGTCGGCGTTTACGGCTATTGAGCTATTTACGACCATTGAAGGGCTTACGGTCGTACACCCCCTATCTAACCGTACACTCAATTTTTGGACATTTGAACTGTTTTTAACACTTAATCACCATTAAAGCCTAATTAAATTGTTACATGAGTAAAACCTTAGTCTTAAATGATTAAATAAGTTGTTTTCTCACTTGGCTTGGTTAAGTGCAGATCAAATGGTTGGACACAAATTTGCTGATAGTCACAATTTGGCGATCTTTTTGGTTTACCCTTCAGCAGCTCATGGTGAATTCAAGTCTATGATCCATGGTTTGAAGAAATGCTGCTTAGCTACTGCTCTGACTCTAAATCCAGTGGTCTATCAAAGTCTGATTCAAGAGTTCTGGAAGACTGCAGTGGTGAAAAAGGGGGATGATGGTTCAAAATCTATTGAAGCTACTGTCAAAGGATGCAAAGGCATAGCAACAGAGCAGATCATCCGGGAGGTGCTAAGAATTGAAGATCAACCAGGTTTCCCCACTGAGATTGTGATGGATCAAGCTCAAGAACTCCTTGGTAAAATGGGATATGAAGGAGATTTTCCTCCTACTCTCAAGAAGCTGTTACCACCATACTGGAGGTTTCTAGCTCATGCCTTTGTGAGCTGCATCTCGGGAAGGAGATCTGGGGCAGACGAAATCTCTCTACGGAATACAGGCGCAATCGCTGCTCTGGCTGCAGGGTTTGATTTCAACTTCTCCAAGTTCATCTTGGACGAACTTGTCGAGAACCTTGAAGGAAAGAAAAGAGACAAATTCTTCATGTATCCAAGATTCCTTCAAGTGATCATCAATGAGCAATACCCAAAGATTGAGAAAGCAGGAGAAACACTTGATATGAAATCTCTTGGATCAAACACTGTTGGTTTAATCAAACAAAAATGTAAGGGTAAAGTCATGTTTCAAGGAAAATATCATTTGGTGAAGTTTGGAGCATTTAAGGAGCTAAGTGATTCATCTGAGTCTGAAGAGTCCTCTGAACATTTGGAATCTGAAGATGATGTGATAACTGTCTCTGACCATGAAGATGAGAGAGTTCCTCCTGTTGCAATTGTAGCAGAGGAACATGATAATATGGTTAATGTGGAAGTACAGAGTGACTTTCATGAGAGTGTAAATACTGGTGATGATGGTGGTGAATAAGAGGGATTTGAAGATGATGATTCAATTTTTCGAGGAAATATGTCTGGGCCGTGCAATTTCAACATGTCAGGACCAAATGATTTTGACTTGAACTTCGGATTTAGGAATGATTATTGCCCTACAAACGAGGACCTTGACATGTTCTTTGACAATGTCCACGAAGTTGCTCAACCGGCAACAGAGACACGGGAAATGGATAATGTTCAAGAAGCTACGCCTCCTTCCTCAGCACAGATGGCCAGTGCTCCAATAGATACTAATACAACATCAAGGATTCCTCCCCTTAATGTTGATGTTCCAACTTCTACGCCATTTGTGAGTGATCCGCCTGTGACACACACCTCCCAGCCTCCATTGAAGCGAAGAAGACATGATCTGAGGCCGGGGGTACTAATTCAGGAACATACCTCACCCATTCAGCCTGCTATCACAACATCAGCTACTACTCCAACCGTTTCAACTGCTCCTGATCATGAAGGACCAAGAACCATCTTTGAAGCAGGGAGTGCTTCAACTCCTGGAGACTCCTCCCTTCCAAGGCCTGATCATGACATCGCTTCTGAAGACTTGCACAGGCCATGACAGCACAAGAAGCAACAGGCCTTCCTCCTCGCAGAAAAGGCATATCTATTGTGGAAGGTAGATCCGGGGGGAGTTGAGCCTTCCAACACAGAGCTCAAGGTTGAGATTGGTGTGTTGAAACAGACGATCATTGAAAAAGATGTTTTGATTGGTAATCTTGACATTCGTCTTTCAGATGTTGAAGCTGACAACAGGGCCAAGACAAAGCAAATAACTGATCTCCAAACTCACCTTGGAGCTCTGACTGCATGCTACTATGACTTGAAGAATAAACTTTATGAAGAATTTGGTGACAAATTCAAGTCATCAGTAGATCTGTCTACAGCCACTGATGGTCTTTCTAGTGTCCCTGTCCAGCCCTCTCAAAATGACAACCCTATGGATCCTCCACCTCCCAGAACCACACGAATTGTCGATCGATTCGAAACTGAGCCTGTCAATGCCAATCGTCGAATTACTATCAAGCATGCTAAGAGAAAAGTTACTGCTGAAAAGAAATAAGGATGGTTGTTTATGAAGAACTCTGATGAGAATCGAAGTGCAGACCAGCATCGATTCACAGTGACTGATCTTGAACAACGGAGGTTTGGTGACAAGTATGGCAATCGATCGGGAATTAAGATGTGGGGATATCATGCTGATTTAAAATTGTGGTTGGTGAAGAGGAAATTTGGCCCTCCTGAATACTACAAGAGTACTCATGACTTTAGTTCTTGGACAAAAGTCGATCTTACGAAACTCTCAAATGCTCCATTCCACAATCCCTCCAAAGACCCTCAGGCTTTCAATTTCAAATTCTCTTTGGAGCGGCAGGTTAAAGAAATTTTTTTTTGGGATGACGACAGCTAACTCTATGATTAGAAGAGATCTGGGGGTGCTCGATCCCAAAACAAACGAGCCAATGAAGATAGTGTTGTGGCCTGCTACTAAACAGCTGAAAGAAATTCCAATTCCTCAACATTTTCAAGATGGATATCTGGATCGGATGGAATTCTGGGCTTACGATGAGGCTACCGCCACAGTAGCAATCAAGTTTTCAGACAGCGATATTGTCTGTCGACTTGTTGATTCCAAAGATCTTCTGAGGTTCATGGAGAGAGACATTCACACCCTGGCAAAACATCAAATTATTTGCAAATCGGATGTTATGGAGCCTGCTGCCAAAGAGTTCAGGGCCATAGTTGCTAAGATAATTGACAAGAGGCTATGGATGGGGGCAATAGATAGATCGGATGTGAGGCTGCTAGAGAACCCATGATAAGAGAAGACCGAGCTTACGCTAGCCACAAACCAAGGGGGAGATTGATAGGTCATAGATTAGTGGTTTGGGCTAGGCAATCATTTGTATAAGTCTTATAGGGTCTTGGTCATGTTAGAGGTGTTTTGTAGCTTGTTGATGTGTGTTTAGGGCTGAGTTGGTGTTCACGGCCGTAAATAGGTTTAGGGCCGTGAACTTATTTACGGCCAGTCAGTCCCTATAAATAGTATGTGTCAGAGTCTGTCAGAAGTGACGTATCATAAGTGTTTACAGTCAACTGTGTGTAATTCAAGGTGTACCAGACGTTCTTCCTTAATAGACGTGTGCATTGCTTGATAATTCTCTTCTTCTACTCATTCTTGTTCTTGTTTGTTTTGATCACTGGTTTGGATCTTGTAATTGGGACCTTACAGTTAATGAGTTGTGTGAACTGATTCCAGGGACTTAACCACGATAAGGCCTTATGAATTAATATTAGTATACACATACATAGCAAATCACTTTTGATACAACTGAAAATAAATACAATGAACATAATTGAATTATTGACATGATTTTCCACCCCAAAAAAATTTAAAAACCGAAAAAGGGGAAGGTGTCAACACTCACAATGCTTGAAAAGTAACAAGTGATGCCTTGGGATACACCAACACGTCTTACTACCGGGATCTTTTGATAACAACACACTCTAGTGAGTTTCTATATATAATATCTAATACTAATATATTAATATCTACATATAGAGAAATGCCAAATTTATTTCTAAGAATTGGGTTTTAATTACTTGATAAATTATTTTCTGAAATGTTGGAATTTTATTACTCATGTGGTTTAAAGACGGTGGTATTTTTCAGATTTTTGTATTAATAATTGTAGAGCATTTTAATACTTTCAAAGGTGCTTTCACTAAGTAAAATCCAAAATATTACCAAACACATAGAGGTCTTCCAGAAAATTTTCAAAGGTATTTTCCAGATTTTTCTAAAACTGTGATGGTCTTCCAAAAAAAATTTCTTGAATTGTTTTTTGTGTTTAATTATTTTCCTTTTATTTAATTGCTCAAATCAACACAAATTCATGAAAAATAGTAACCAGCTAACAAAATTCTTCAAACTTTTTGTATCAATGATATACAATGTATAAGCTGGGAAAAATATCAAAAGTGGTTTTCATATAGTAGAGTCTGATTTTCATACTTTATATGTATTAAATGTGAGAAAAATAGAATAACTAGTAAATGGATTAGATAATTCTTCAAAAATTTTGTATATTTTTTATTTAATGTATAAAAACTAAGAAAAATATCGAAATTCGTTTTTAAATAATTTAACCTGTTTTTATAATTTTTGTGTATTTATTCTAGGAAAAATGAAAATCAATATCAAATAGTTTAGAAAATTTCCTAAACCTTTTATTTTGGTTAAACTATAATACACAATGTGATAATAATTTCTTGTGATTTGTAGAACATGTTAACTATTTTTACTTGAACAATTACTAAACAGTAAGGAAAATTCACTGAACTTCTTATTAAAAATTCATATGTAATATAAGATATTATGATGAAGTCTTATAATTTTTGGATAATTGTGGCTATTTTTCGTCAGTTTAACCTATTAAACATTCATTCAATCCAGAAAAACAAGAAATTTAACAAAAAAAAATTCTATAAATTATTGCAAGAAGTCTTTATGATGTCCAGAAGATGCTCAAATTATCAAATATGCTTTTGGACATTCATAACTATATTTTAATATTTATTTCTATTTAACAAAAATAAAACCAAAATCTTTGGAAAGTAGCCATTGATATGCATGCAACTTCATAAAATGTCTTTAATCAGGTTTTGGGCCGTCTCAAAATTTTCACAGAATTTATTGACCGTAAAAAGTATGTTATGTGAATTATTGCTCAAATTTTTGCAATAATTATAATAATTCGAGAAAAGTGAGTTATTTCCTGAAAATTTCCAGAACTTCTCATTTTGTTGGTAGGATTCTAGAAAAAATCAGATACGTGCTAAAATTGAGTTTTAGATAGTTTGGTGGATTTAAATTACTTCATGCATGATTTTGAACCTTTTAACAACATACTTTCATCATCAAGTATATTAGGCTTGAAGATCAACACATGCATGTTGGCTTAAGGCCATGTATGAGTGTGAAAAGTTTAAAAATCATTTTTGAAAGAAAACCTTGGTTTATGTTGTGATTTTTCCATCAAAACTAGTGTAAAAATGGTTTAGTTTGATTTTGACGTAGGTTTGGATCATGGGATTTCAGCATTTGCAAAATGCATCTTGTTTTTAGGTGAAATCCTGCCACCATCATCATCAAAATCATTGTTAAGGTATATGCTTAAAATCTTTTCATCGAATGGAGTAGAAGTAGAAAGAAATGCATAAAATGGTGTAACTTTGAAAGACGAAGAAGAGGTTTTCGATTTTACCTTAAGAATAAACTTCAGGAAGATGATTTTTAGTGTTGAAAGAGCGTGTTCTTGGCTGCCAAATCCGAAAATGAGAGGAAGATTGAGAGAGTTTGAGTGGAGAGAAAGGACAAAGAGAGAGAATGATGAACGAGGAAGAGTGTAGGGAAAGGTATTATGATTAGGTGTTTTAGGAAGAGAGAGGGGCTTTCTTGGGAGAGGAGGGCCTAAATTTGGGTACTGATACCATTTATCTGTCATATTTTTATAAAATTTTTGATTTCATATATATTATGCTTCAATTTTTATTAAAATCTTTCCCTTTGAATTTTAATGTGTTGAATTTTTCCTAAAATTCAAGGTTTATGCCATGGTTTTAACAAATTTAATTTTTCTTATTTATAACCAAGTTTTAATTCATTTGAATAAATTTTTATAAGTTCATAATAAATCTTATGGAGTTTTAGATAATAAGGTTTATAAATTTTGGGTTTTAAGGCTTTTTAAGGTTTTGTGATCTTGTTAGATATTTAACAAAAATTTTGAAGAGGAATTAAAAGATTTTAAATTTATTTTAGGGTTTCTTACCCTTTGTCTATTAGAAGAAATATTTGCAGTTTGTTCTAATTCGGGTATTGTCATTTCCTACAGTAGTTGAACAATTCACTTGAACTGTAAGAGTCAAGTATAGTAGTCCTAGATTTTAGTTGGATTCAAGTTTCTACATGATTTTGAACTAATTTCTACTGCTAGGTCAAACGTAAGAGACATGTATATGATTTATGCAAAGGTGTTCAAGTCGAAGAATGGCTTGAATTTGATAGTTGTCACAGATTTATTAATATTCAAGTGTATGATACCATATACCATTAGTTTGTCATTGTGTTTCTTTTTACATGTTTACTTCCTGAGTAATTAATTTATTTGAAACTCCATAGTCATTCATACTTTTGGAAGTAAGTAATGAATTAAGATTTTCATGAATCATTTGTAGATTGTCTATAGAGATTAGACATTGCATGGGGAGTGTTGCAATATTCATGAATACTTAGAAAATGGGTATTTTGATTATCGGATAAACCTGCGTTTAGAGATTACTTCATGGATTCAATCATGAGTAATTCTAAGATGATAATATCTTCTATTCTTCAAACGAAGATACATAAGTGATAGTTTGTAGAGCTATTGTGCATTGGTATTACGTAAACACATCAGTAACTTGATGTTTTAAAGCGTAGTTCCATGTATGACATGATGAGTAAAAGGTATAATTATGTAGTCGAAGTTTATTTTTTATTTTTGCCTCAATAGGAAAAGCGATATCTTTAGGCCCCTCGATGATTTGATGTTGACATTCATGTGCAACGCCTTACCCTGACTAAATTGACGTGTTCACTTCGTAGTATGAATCTAGTCATCATAAATCGGTAATCGGGGAATAGAATCTCGGATCATGAGATTAATTTGTATCATGTCTCGTGTCCATACGATATCTTGAAGAACGAAGTAATAGTTGATTACTTATCTTAGGGACAACGTTTGATTTTAATCAGAGTTTCGAAGTGGCTTTGCAAATCACACACTGCTTGTTATTCAAAGTTTATATTTGTCATTGTAGTTGATGACTTGTCCAAGTCAGAGACTGTTGGAATAGGTGTCCAAGGTCATAACTAAATTGGTCAATGTCAAAACTAAAATAATATATCTTCATGGAATAAAAGAAAAGTCCTTTTTAGGTTGCCCTCATAACCAAAAATAGCTAGGAATTGTATTAGGAGAGAGAGGAAATGATTTGTTAATAATAGATAATTAATTTGTTAATTTATATGGTTAATAATTTGTCACAACTAGCAAATTTAGAGTTGAGATGGTGATTCATGTACAAAAATTTCCTCTATGTAACCTTGCAACATCAAATTAGTGAAATTCAAACTACAATGTTATTTGAATACATATGAGCGTACATTTAAAATCAAGTTGAAATAGCCTCTTACAAGCCCAAAACTTAATCCAATAGCTAAGCCCAAACAACTTTGGGCCTTGACCCAAGAATTTTCGGCCCAAACACCCTAGGCCGAAAACCCTTTTCTTTGGGCCTTATTGGACCGAAAACCCTTATATTGGGTCAAATTTAAGCCCAAAAGCCCATATATTCTTCAAAACCGCAAACCCTTTAAGGAGATAGGGTGTTTTTAGCCACCCTAAAACTGAAAACTCCCATGAAAGATCCATAAAGGCCGAAAACCTTATGGATTTTCGGTTGGAAGTAGACAAAAAAAGGAAAAGAAAAATCAAAAAGCTTGCCACCTCACAATTACCCCACAAATCTCAAGGCCATTACCCATCATGTATCCATGCCATGGTACTAATGACCACCAAATAACAAGGAAGTCAACCCATCCCCCCCCCCTCTTATTACTTGCGGCCGATCCCTCCCCCACCCACACACCAAACATTTTCTCTCAACTCACTCACAAGTTTCTTTCATTTCTCTCTCAAATTTTCGTGTGTGTGCGCCATCCCCAAGGGTTTTCTCTTCAAGTAACTCACAAGAACTATGTAAGTCCCTTGTAAAAATCTAGTGTTTTTACATATTTAAGTTAAGAACTCCATGTTTACACACATTTCATGTGTAGCTTCTTAGAACATCATCCATCTCGAGTGGTCTTCAAGCTACACAAAGCTAGGTTGAACAACTTCTTTCTTCTTCTTCCTACCACACGAAAAATACCAAGGTGAGCTTCATACCCCCATCTTTTCGTGTTTTTCATACTTTTCGGGGGGGGGGGGGGGGGGAATACAAGTGAAGTCTCGTTTACCCTTCGGATAATTGCATGCATCATAGTTATGGGTTGAAAATGGAACAAGTTCTTGAATAAAAAGGTTCTTAACATGTGTTAAAATCATAAAGTAAATGTTGATAACATCTTTGTGTTATAAAAGCTTTGTGGTCATGTTTGTACACTTAAAAAAATGGCGAAATATGGGTGTTGTGCTCAAACATGTTTAACTCTTGGACGTACGCATTTTCAACTCTTAAACTTTACACAAATATTTGAATATAATAAATTTCAAGGTTATTATATGTGTTCTTGTAAAAAAATCGTGACTTATTAGAGTCACAACAAAATAGAATATTTTGTGTTACAAAACTTTCAAACCAATTATGGTGTGTTTAAAAAACTACAAAGTTTTATATTTTGCTAAAAAAATAACTTTATTAGTAAAATAGTTGTAGCTATGTTGTCACTATTTTGATGGCTTAAAACCTAAGGTATTATAATATTTGCACAACATATATTACAATTAGACAAGTCCATTAATGATTATTTATAAAAAGTGTTATAAATAATTTAACCAAAATGGTATACAATCAGAATTTATGACAGAAAAATTCGCGTGTCATAATCTGCCTATCATAGAGCTTTTAAAGCATGAGTAATAAGCTGTATGTCATAAACCTGTAAAACGCGTGTCATAAAACTTCAGTCATAAGTTTACACTAGTAATGTCATTTTCATTATTCAATAGTGGGAGTCAAAGTTCGCGTAAATCCGTTAAGGCTCTAATGAGACACTGTCTTCACCGTACCTACCTAGTGTATATTCTAAGTCCTGCATTATAACCAGAGTCTCCTAGAGGGAGAGCGAGATAGTTGTGTATAGATCTATACAGGGATTTACACCCCCACACCTGAGCTGTTCGCTACAGCTAGACGTGCCAGTCTAGGGTGACAAATATCTTACCTATTCCGACGCCTGAAGAACGTCGTACATACATAACAGTCACATCAAGCATGGTTCTAATAACTCACTTAGGGATTAACAATATTATCTTGATTTACGAGAAGCTTATACTTCACCGGTTTTATAAAATATAAAACTACGTTTTTACTCTCGGTACACTATTGTTTCCACTATTGGTCTAGGGATTTAAGACCACACTTTTCATACAACAGAAAATATTGGATTTTATAGGAACATACTCTTTACAATTACAAACAAAAGAAAACGAAGGACATGCATATATATTCACAGTTTTGGAACGAGACTTACAAACCATTTTCATGGAAAATATCGGATTTTCTGGAGTCATACAAACTATTACAAACAAGGATGTTACAAATATTTTCATACAAATATGCTTATGAACTCACCAACATTCAATGTTGACGATTTTCAAAATGACTTGTATTATCAGGGAACCCGTAAGCAGGTACTTAAGAACCGTATTTGCTGCATTTTGGAATTTCTTACTTTTATGTCACATTTGTGTAATTCATGAACAAATACAATATGTAAACAATGTATGTTGGTATCTCTTAATGTATGTTGTTGGTTGCTATGTTTCATTCATATTCAATTGTTATGATACTATACAATGACGCCATCCACCCTCGGACGTTTCCGCCATCCTGGTTCGAGGGTGTGACATAATTTAATATGAAATCAATAAGAATTAATCAAAACTGCTTGGAATTAATTTCTAGATTAATTAGAATTAATTAAAGGTAAAATGAGTGAATTATAATTGTTCAATAGTTGAACAAAAGAGGCAATTCTAGAACCTCCATGAATATGAAACGTTTTTAGGAGGTCATAAGGGTTTCCAGAAGCCTCCTGGTAGTAGATAAGGAAAGCATTTGAATTAGGAATTAAATCCATTGTTTAATTATTCAAATCTGGCTTTGTCTGCAAGTTACCTAAACTATAAAAAGGACTTATTGGCTTGCAAATTTCGTTCATGACATTCCCATAAGGATACTCTGGCCGACAATCCTCTTCTCCTCTCTCCTTTCTTTATTCTAGGGTTTTGGGGTGTAAGTCATTAGAGGCAACCATACTTTTGGTGCTTGCTTTCTAAAGCAGATATGAGGATTCTAACGTGTTATATACGATTACAACATAAAGGTATGTAATCCATTCTATGAATTTTGATTATACCTATGGTTTATGTAGTTTCAATAGTTTGTTGCTATAATATGTAAAGACATAGATCCATAGGTTGCATGTGCCCAATAATTACATTATTATGAAATTCCACTGTACAAATTAGCTTTATGTAACCTATAAACCCATCCCTTTCTTGGTGTTTCGGTTGCATATTGTGGCACTAACCTTTTCCCATCTCAACAATAGTATGTGATGGACATTTTACAATATGTCGACCTTGTCGACGCCAAGCCAGTCAACACTCCGCTTCCAACTGGTGTACCTCCTTCCATCGGGGATAGTCATATCCTTGAGAATCATGTTCGATGTTGTTAATTTGTTAGAGCTCTCCAATATCTTACTTTATCCAAACCCGACATCACTTACACAGTCAACAAAGTCTGTCAGTTCATGCATTCTCCGACAATCAATCACTCTACTGTTAAACAGATTCTTCGGTATCTCCAGGGCACTAACAGGTTTGGATTTCGTCTCACACCGTCTTGTGACACCACCATTCATGTATATGGTGATTCAAACGCTATGGTTACTGCATACTCTGATGCTGATTGGTCTAGGTGTCCGGATGACTGTCGATCCATCGGGGGATATGTTATCTATCTTGGTTTGAATATGTTTCTTTTTCAGTAAGGAAACGGAAGATTGTCTCTCATTCATCCATTGAGGCTGAGTAGAAAGTCCTAGCTGATATTATCGCTAAAGTAACCTGGTTTGGAACCTTATTATGAGAATTGCGCATCCCGGTCACTACAACACCAGTTTTATGATGTGACAACCTTGGTGCCACTTATCTGTCTGCTAATCCTATCTTCCATGCTCCCACAAAACATGTTGAGGTTGATTTTCACTTTGTCAGAGAGAAGGATGTTGATGAGTGGCTATGAGTTCAGTTTATATCCACAAATGATCAGATTGTAGATATATTCACTAAGCCGTTATCTTCACAAAGATTTGAGGGGTTACGGTCCAAGCTTCAAGTCCTTATCTAACCTTAGCTTGCGGAGGAATATTAGACAGATTATATTAGTATAGGGACTACTATGTAATTATACTTAGTATATATATATATATATATATATATATATATATATATATATATATATATATATATATATATATCCCTCATTAACTATGTCAATAATCAATTAATATAATACGTAAACATCAAGTTTATTGTCACAAGTTCGCTTAGGTCCCCAATACCTATTCGACCACATTGGTGGAAGTTTGTTTTCATCTCATGATATCTAGTTGTAGCTTTTTACAAGATACTTGATATGAATTACTGGCTTGCATTGCCACTTGTCATCACAAGTGCAACTTGAGTCCCACGAGTCCCACGAGTTCCCCTTTCACTTATTCAATGGGTTGGTAGGAGTTGGTTTTCTTTTCATGAAAATCAAAATATAACACGTTGTGCTTTGCAATTGAATTGATGGATTTTATTTTGCTTGTTATTGCAAGTGCAACCTATGCTTCACGGATTTCTTATTCCATGGGTTTTGGTAAGAGTTGTCTTCCTATCATGAAATCCAAATAGTTTTTACAAGTAATTGATGGATATGATTCGAACCGTATGTAAGTTTTGTCATGGATGTTTTAATTGTGAAAAATTATGGGTTTCATTGAAGACACGATCAAGATAAAAATATTTAGCAACCATTTTATGAACACATACAAAAAAAGGGTCAAGTGAAGGCATATCAAATTGAAAGTTTTAGAGGCCACTAATTATATTTATATATTAAATAAAAAAGAAAGTTTTATATATACGTAGGTAAACAAGCAACAAGCCCACAAATTATTAATTCTTAATTTTATTGGTCCAATTCAAGTTATTTTGTGAGCCCATTCAAAGTCCAATTAATTTGCTCGTATGAAAATGAAACACAAGGAAAGAGCCAAAGCATGAAAAAAGCTGATTTGTCAGAAGTCAAAGTCTAAGAGTTAAAAGGGAAAGTTTCCACTAGGCTTTTTGCTGTCTTACACAAGAAAATACATGAAAACTGAAAAAAGATAAAAATTTGCAAATGATTGAGTGAGATTTTGAAGGGACTATTGGCTGCAAAAAGATCTTATCTGCCATGGATTCAAGGGGAGTCCAGCCGAGCCCCTTCTTAGCCCCACCATCATCAATCCTCTCCATTACCACCTCCTTCAGCCACCTTCTATCACCACAAACCACCCTTATTTCTCCATAGCAACCCACCATTCCCAAACCTTGAACCAACCATCAACAAGACAACCACAGCCATTTCATTTACGTGCACAAAATCAGCCACCAATCAACACCATAAACCCACCCATTTACCCATCATCTTCACTGCCACCCAGTACCACCCCTAGCCCTCCATATCAACCACCCTTCACCACCTCCATAAATCTTCAATATTCAGCCCTGTTCACGCACACAAAGACCAAGAGACCCCACCACCATAGCTGATACCCTCAAAGTAGAAGAAAACATTATCTTCAACTCGTTCTGAATCAGCCATCAAGAAGGAACATTTGCAAAGAAAATCAGAAAAGAACAGCCTCCTTCTTCTGGTCGGAAAAGAAGGAGGGTGTTCGTCTGTTCGATCGTTGCTGGGTACCGGACACGCACTCAGAATAGGTCTAGGGTGTATTGGGCTGGGACTTTGGAGTCTTTGATTTCTTGGTGGGCTGATAATTCCTTATGTGGGCTCGATCGAAGGCAAAAAGGCTTATAAGGGGAGTATTTTTATGCTTTATTTTATTCTAGTTATTTAAAGTTCCTGAATTTCCTCAGATTACTTGATCCGAATATGTTTAATCTCAGTGAATTTCTTTTTGTTCAAGTAACTATTATGAAATAATTTTATTTGTGGGTTTAGTTGACCACAATGTTATCAATAGCGAAAGCGTGTTAAAAATTTAATACTACTTTATAACTAATAAGTAAGCTAAAAACCAAGACTATTAGTTCAAATAAGTTCTAAAACATGCATATTTTTTTTATAAAAAAAACAAGTGTTAATTTTAGATATCAAATGCTCTTTTTGACTTAGTCAACTAAAAACCTTAAAACAGGTCTATTTATACCAGATTTTAAAAAAAAAAATTAAATAGGTCGCTATGTTGCTATTTAGTCACTACATCGCCTTGCTATTCGCTATAGCGATCACTATGGTCGCTATTGGCAACACTGGTTGACCAGGGAAAATGATAAGTCTAACGCTTTAATTTAAATGATACTATGTGTGGTAGTTGTTTGATGTTTAAATGTATGTTTAATGTCAAAATTGTTTAATGAAATTAGGCTAATTGACTATGTTTATTATCAGGACAATAATAGATGTAAATATTAATTTGGATTTTATTTTTGTAATTAATTGCAACTTCTGATTTCGAGATGAGCGTTGGTTGGGAAATTATTTGAACATGAGTGTGTGATTTCATGATTTCACTTAAAATCAACATAGGACATGAACTGCAAAGGGATATGAGTGAATGAAATTAAATCGAATAATGTTAGTTATTTAATCGTATTAGAGAAATCATGGATCCATAAAATTCAACTAAACATTGCTTTTCGCTTGTGTGTTAAATCCCAAATTGTGTGTCTGCCCCTTTTAGTCACTTTGGGTTTTAGTATTGTGTTACTAAATTTTCTTTGAGTTTGTTTTAGAAATAATAATTTTTTTGCTATATTTTATTTTATTTTAGTTTGTTTCCATAGATTAATCGAAACAATTTGGTAACTGCGGACTTGTGGTAAAGGGTGGCGATGGTAGTTTTTCTAATAATGTTCTTTTTCGTTTATCAAGATAGATTGCCTTTATGCCACGGTACATAAAAAAACATAATAAAATAGAATCCAATTATTGAGCCTCAGCTAGTTTGGAATCTCTGAATTATAAAAATTGAATGCTATATAACTGGATTTGGGTATTTTAGGGATATCTTATGTTTTGTGGCCATTGAAGGATCTAGTGTCATTGCTTCGTCCACTATTTCACAGAGTGTTTCCTCTTTCTTTTGTTCATCTCTTTTTGCTTTGAGCCTACACATCCTTTGCCTTTTTTCTTGTAATCTATTAAAAGTCCAAAGACAATAATTTCAAAATTAAGGAAAAATTAGGATTCAAAGCATAGATAGATTCAAACAAAACTTAGGTGATGGCTAATTCACTCGTTATCTCAAATTCAACAATTTCACATAGATTTGGCTGTGAAATCCAAAGAAACAAATCAGGAAATGATAATACATTTTCAGGGAGGAAACCCAATGTACCTTAACAAATGTGTGATGCCCAGTTAAGTCATTTTCTCAAGCATCTGTTGTAAAAAAGAGTTATACTATTAGTTTCAAAGTTCACCTTGTTTACACACAATAATATTTGAAACTAAGCCTGATCTTTCTACGATAGTTCTCTTCTATGGTCGTTGCACTTTTTCTTAATACAAAATCTTTCTTCATTGCAGTCCAATTCACTGTTCCTCTCCACCACCGACTTTCGGATCGTTATTGCTGGTGACCCTGGCGACGGTAAGTCCAACTTGATTATCACTGCTCACCCCGAAGGCTTTTCCTGAAAATGATCTTCCGGTTTTGCCCCATGTTCCTTCTGTTGTTGGCCCTTATCCGGTTGTTAGACGATATGTCCCCTTATCATGTCGCCGTGATAGTGATTGACACGTCTTTTAGGTATTGTGATATTGAATAACACCCCTTCGTTTAATTTCAAGAATATATACATTCTTGATCCGGAAAGTAGTAATTTTCATGGCCAAAAGCAACTAAATATGACTTTTTTCTTATTCCAGTTATTAGCATGGAGACAAACTTGCTGAAAATGTAGAATGTCGATGCGATTGTGCTTACATATTCATATGATCAGTCTGCTACACTTCATCATCGTTTGTGTACTTTCTGGCTTAACTATTTTTGAGAATTGGAGGTAACCTTAAAGAACTTTAAGCGTTAATGTTGAAATTGGGTAATGAATTATCTGATGTGCTTAAAAACATCTTTGTGCGAAGGTAATTAACTTTTAACTATGTTTTAAAAATACCTTGGTAACTGAGATTAGGCTGCTTCACTGGTTTTGAAACCACATATGGATGTGGATCACACCTATTGTTGACTGTTCATAGAAGAATTCCATTATCCCAATGATATACATATAATATTAGTCAAGTATAAGAATTCCATTATCCCAATGATATACATATAATATTAGTCAAGTATACTAGACAGAGGGTATTATGGGATATTATGGGATATTATGGGATATTCAGTAAATCAAATGGCATCTTTTTAGTGGAGTTAGGTATTTACAATGTTTTACTTACGCACAATAATTATTGGAGGTACAAGGGATGAGAGAAGGCATATTTTTGTGAAATCATGAATTCATTTCCTTTAGAGAGTGGCTTCTCGAATATGCCAAAGTATATTTTAGGGGTTTTCTTATGTAAACATAGTAATCGTAGAAGTGATTTCAATTAAAAAGTAAAGCTTTTGTTCATCATTGTGTTCAAGACTTAAAAGAACGGAATCGAGCCTTGAGCCGCTTTCCCTTCGCCTAATGTGGCATAAGCCTCGAGGTGAATCGAGGCGTAAACATGAGGCGGAATTCAAAATCCCCTTTTGACCTAATCTTTGTATTTGTTCTTTTCCTAGCCCGTTGCTAATTATAATATATATCAATTGTTAATGTTACCTTTCCTACAACGGTATCCTCAGATTAAAAATTACTTTGAGTGTTTAACCAAATACCGTATTCTAGTAATATCATGTTGTTTTTTCTTTCTAAACTTCAACATGTTACATACTCTTTTGTTTGTACCAAAATGTTTATAATCTTTATATTTTTTTTTTGTTTTTTTAGACACCCAACATTTTTCGGTATGTACAAAAAGCCGTCTTTTATCCAATTGCCCCAATATTCGACCGCAAAACAAAAGCTATAAAGTCTCGATGTCTAAGGGCTTTTGATAAGAGTATTTAATCTCTATGATTATGATAGAGATAGTACTTTAAGTGATGAAGAATTCAATAACCTTCAAGCTATTTTTATTTGTTTTATGTTATTACAAGTTGTTATGGTTGTTTGATTTATTTCTTCTTTTATTCTTTGAACAACTCAAATGTTTTGGTCGTCCATGGAAATATATAACAATATTGCCTTTGAAAAATGTTGTAAAAGAGATCGTTCTAGGACGAGCGGTACATGAAAATATGCTTAAATTAGCAGACTTCGTTACATATTATGCAAAGACTATTGAACATGATCTTCCAGGGGTAACATGAACTATTCTAAATAAAATTTGATTATAACAATGATATAAAACTTTGTTGACATCGATTTTTATCGGAGGGAGAAGTCGATCAACTTCTAACTCCAACTGAAATCGATCAGAACAGAGTTTTATATCATTGTCATAATCAAAATTTTTTAAAATAGTCCATATTACCTACGGATGATCATGTTCAATAATCTTTGCATGGTATGTAAGAAAGTCGATGTAAGCCTATTTTCAAGGGCTGCTTCTCCTAGAACGATTTTTTTCTACTATACTTTTCAAAGACAACAATGTTATATTTTTCAGTGGACGACCAAAACATTTGAATTATTCAAATAATAGAAGAGGAAATAAATCAAACATTCATAACAACTTGTAATAACATAAACAAATAAAAATAACCTGAAGGTCATTGAATTTGTTGTCGGTTAAAGTAACATCTCTACTAGAATCATAGAGATTAAATACTCTTATCAAAGCCTTGAGACATCGGGGATTTATAGCTTTTGTTTTGTGGTCGTATAGTGGGGCAGTCGGAAAAAAGACGACTTTCTGTGCACACCAAAATATGTCGAGTGTCTGGAAAAACAAAAAAATATAAGCAGTAGAAACCTTTTGGTACAAACAAAAGAGAAGTAAGATGTTAAAGTTTAGAAAAAAAATGAGATCTTACTAGATAGAATACGGTATTTTTCTGAACACTTTAAGTAGTTTTCAATTGAGGATGTCGTTGTAGGATGCTAACATCAGCTTTGCCAAAAAAATTGGTTGTGTTATATATGACTTACAAGCTGCCACGATGACAAGAGCTTTTACCTATAAGTGTTTAAAGATGATATTAGAGATGTTTAGTGTTTACTGAAGTTAGATGCTATGAACCGACTATGAATAGATATTCAACACAATGATGAACAAAAGTTTTACCGATTGATTGAAATCACTTCCACAATTACTCAAATGATTACATAAGAGAAACGATAAAATATACTTTTGTAAATTCGAGAAGCCACTCTCCCAAGGAAATAAATTCATGATTTCACAAAAAGGATGCCTTCTCTTATCTGATGTACCTCCTATAAGTACTATACATTACAAAATAAAACAATGTAAATCCCAAATTTGTCCATCCACTAAGAAGATGCTCTTTAATTTGCTGAATTTCCCATAATACTCATGTCTAATATATAGTTGACTAATATCATATGTCTATCTAACATTGGGATAATCTAATTCTTTTATAAACAATCAACAGTAGGTGACCAACATTCCTATGTTCTTTCACAACAGAGAAACAACCTAACTATGTTTACAAAGGTATATTTAAAACAAAACTTAAAAGTTAATTACTTTCTCACAACGTTATTTCAGTACAAAGGTTTTTTTAAAACTTAAAACACATTAGATAGATGGTTACCCAATTTTGACATTTCAGCTTAAAGTATTTCTATGTTACCTCTAATTCTGGAAGATACTTATGCCAAAAAGTACACAAACGGTAATCAAGTGTAGGTGGCTCATCGTAGGAATATGTAACCATAATAGCATCGACTCTCTTCAGCTCTTCAACAAGTTTGTCTATATCCAACAAATTGGGTAAAGGAAAAATTCACATTTAGTTACTTTTGACCATGGAAATAACTACTTTCAGGATCATGAATGTATATTTTCTTGAAATTAAATGAGTGGGTGTTATTAAATATCACAATACCTGGAAGACGTAACAATCATTGTCACGAGGACACGGTAAAGGAACATATCATCCACATTGTACGGACATGGGGCAAAAGTGGAGGATCATTTTTAGGAATAGCTTTCGGGCCAACAGTGAAAATCAAGCTAGACTTATCGGCGCCAAGGTCACCGGCAACAACGATCTGAAATCCATAATATGATGTCTTTTTATTTTACTTTTGTCTTAAATATAAGGGGAGATTTTTTATTTTTACCCCGGACCTCATGTATGTTTTGTACCGCCTGGTCACTAGAAAGAAGTAATGGGAGCTGTTGTTGCCGTTATTGTAGATATATTATATCAATACTTCTACACATGATGAATCTTAGATGAAACTCTTAGTTCAAAATGATGATAGTCAGCTTATATAAAATGTAACGTGGGCTGAGTGTAGCCTATTCCAATGCATACTGAGATCAATATCTTTGACCAAAGGTGATTTTTTTATCGATATTGAATTATTGACCTTTTATATGCAGAAATTATTGTCTCTCTTTTGTGGTGGTTATCTCTGACGTGTAAAGTGAGATAAGGGCTTGCAGATCTGGTGACGAAGATGGTTATCTCTGACGAGTAAAGTGAGATAAATAGTGTTTATGTTTTACAAGAGTCATGTGGGGTGGGGTTACATTTCTCTTTTTCTTTTTAGTTTTTAATCAAAAAAATAGTAAAATTAATAAAAAAAAAATAGAAAACAATAAGGGCAAATATGTCATTTTTATTATTTTCAAAAACATTTAGACCAAAACCGTTATAAAACTTTTATTTGGGACAATGATGTTAATCCAAAACCTTTTTTTTTTTTACCAAAATGACAATTTTTGGCAAACTATACAGACTATTTTTGCAATTTTGTCTTTTAGCTACTATGTCTTTTTTTAATACCCACATAAATTAAAGCTTTTTAATTTAATATAATCTTGGTATGGTTACTAATTTGAACCACATTTTGATTCAATCTCTTTATTTTTTTTTTGTTGATGTTGATAGACCATGTCCCAAGTTTTGTTTAGCATATATCAAAACCCCCCATTAATACTTGAAATATGATGCTTTTAGTTGTTTATGTTTAGGGTTTACGTACTGAGAAAATGTTTTCTTAAGTTATATAAGTATATAAAAATGAATAATAGCATAATATATATATATATATATATATATATATATATATATATATATATGTGTGTGTGTGTGTGTGTGTGTGTGTGTGTATATATATATATATATATATATATATATATATATATAAGTTGTACACAAAATTTCCATTTTAGATCACGCCCAACAAAAGCCTTAGACTCGTCACGACTCATAAAGCTTGATACTTGACATTGACGTCACTACACACCTAATGTTCTTTAAAACCATGGTTGCGAAACTAATGATAGATGAATACCTAAAAATATGGTGCTTGCTTTAACGTGGGTAACTTTAGTGGAGAAAATGGATGATTATTATAATCCTTGTAGTATTGTTTATTTTCTTTGTACTTTTTTTTTTCTTTTCAACAGTTCTATATGTTAATTAGACCAAAAGTTGTCAAATAATGCATGTATTCAGATATATTGAAAGTTAAAAACAGTCTTTCGAAGAGAACATTATAAATATAAAGAACTATCCAAATAAAAGGAATTGTATACTTTCAAGTATTAACTTTAAGTGGAAAGACTTTATATTTGGGCTTCACGATCGATTAAGTCTTTATATATATTTTTTTCTTGCTATTAAGCCCAAAATATTGACAATTGTATACAATTATGTCTCAAACACCGGCAAAGTGGATATTTTACCCCGATAAACCAGCGTTTTTTGGGTTTTTACCATGGTTAACTGTTCACCAACCTAATACGAGTGCTTTTTCATAAATGTGATCAAAGTTTAGGGGTTTGGACAAACTATTATCTCATATTTGTATTGTATTGTGTAGGGAAATTGAAAAATCTAATCACATTTTACTTTATAGTTAACAAAAATAACCATTTTTTTTAAAAAAAACTAACCACTATGTTCCGGACCAGACCAAAATGAGCCAAGCCCACTATTGTAGCCCAATGCTATAATGGCCCCACACACAAAAATCCGGAATAATCATTTCGGATTTTGAAATTCCAAATGTCGTTCTACCTATATTTCGGACAGAGTTTTGACCATGAATTCATCAAACCAGGTGTGTTTTACTCTTTATGTTACTTGTATTTGAGTTTACAAAACAATTGTATGTATTCTACAATTTGTATATCATGTGCGGAACATAAAGAACGAGTCTGAAATATCTCTTTTTGTATTTTTCCGTTTTACACATTTAAGTGTTGAATTGAAGTGTCTAAGATCATACCTAAATTGGTATGACTTTTAATTAGAAGCAAAATACTTTTTGAGTTTCCCTTAGAACTAGTAACCGAAAAGGATGACATTTGGAAAGAAATGTTGATTTATTGATTTATTATATGATTAATAAATAGTAATAAATGATTTGTTAATATATTATATGATTAATTTATGAATTGGAAATAGTATTGTTTAATTAAGAATTAATCGGTAATTAATTGGAATTAACTTTGAGATTAATTGGATTAATTAATGGTGCAAGGACTGAAGTATACTTGTTCAATTGTTGAACAAGAAGGAATTCCAGAACCATGAATATAGGATGGGTGGTTTTAGGAGATGCCAAAGGCATCTGGATTATTCCTTCTAAAGATAAGGAAACTAGATAACCAACCATAATTAAAATTGTATTATTTTATTCAGGATTAGGGTTTCCAGGGTTATCCTATCATGTATAAATAAGACCCCTTGGGTGCCTTATTTTCGGCCAAGCCATATACTAGAAGGATAGCCGAAAATCTGCTTCTATTCTCTTCTCTCCTCTTGTGTTCTTGTTGCTAGGGTTTGGGTACAAACCATTAGAGACACTAAACCTTTAGTTCTAGATTCTCAAGTGAACAAAGGAAGGAATCAAGCAGACTTGTTTGCGATAACAAGTTAGAGGTATGTAACCCTAGTTTCTAGTTTTCGAAATTGATAGGGTTTATGCTAGCTTGTTTATTCAAAGTATGTTGCCTAAATCTAAAAGACATAAATCCTATTAGGTTGCATGTTCCCAAATCTTAATTGTTAAGTGATTTTTTCTCATTGAGCATTTTGTTGTAACCTAAGAAATGTATCGGTGATATTAGAGCCATTAGGTGTGTCTTACATTAATCACACATTTGTGAATTAAACAATTATTTTTCGAAAAATTGGTGCTCACGACGTGACAGTGTATCTGTCACGACATGAACTCAGTACAGATCCAGATTTCGGGATTTTCTAACTAGTTTAATTTATGTGGTTGTTATTTGGTAATTATATGTTTTAATATCTGCTAAATCCGATTTTTGCTTATATTAGATGATTAAATAAAACCCTAAATGTTAGGAGATATCTTTAGACAAGATAATGACTAATTATAAGATTAATCAATATTACCCTTATGGATCTAATAAACAATTCCATTAAATGATTAATTAAAAGATAAATATTAAATCCATAAATTTTTTAAATGATTTAAATTAATTTAATTAAAAGATAAATATTGAATTATAATTGGTTTAAATTTAATTAAATTAAAAGTTTAACTTAGATAATTAAAAGTTTAAACCTTGTATTTTGAAATGTATTAAAAGCCATACTATAAAGAGGGTATAAGGAAATGACCTATAAAATGATCATTGAATGGGTGTCTTTTTCACCCACCGCTCTCTTGTGGTGTGGCGCAAGGTCGTTAGCAGAATGGGGTCGATAGGAAGCAACCTAATTAAAAGTATAATGATATAAAGTACTAGAGCATTCTTTAAAATACACTCTAGTTACTTTAGGAAAAATGTGAAGAGTATGCTAATCCATGAAAACACACATCATTCTTTATTAGTTGTTAGTGCAGCGTGTGTGGTTAACCAACACACTAATTTGGGACTATAAAGTTGACATGATGAAGCAGCTTGAAAAAATATCATTGTTGATGGAGCGTGTGAGGTTAACCGACACATCAATTTGAGATGATAAAAGACCTCGAGGTTGTCAAGCGGGTTTGCATGGTTATTCACTTCTTGTTTGCGATCCTCAGTATCACAGTCTTAAAAAGAAGAACTTAGTCCAAGATTAAACATGCCATTGATAAGATTCAATGAATTTCAAAAGATCTAGGAGTTTCATAAGATTGAAATTGGTAAAATCATTACCTACCTAAAATAGATTCACAATTTGATTACGACATATCTCTTCAAAGTTCGAATCGAAAATATGGATCATAGCCTTTATTTAAATTTTGGGTTAATAATTAAGGATTAAAATCAACTAACTTGAATTCCTACTTTTCCCACTTTTAGATGTCTTATGAAGATAGAAATGGTCTTACTCATTCTTATGAAAATATGTTTCCTCAATCTTCTAAAGATGATCTTCCACATTCTGATAATGGTGAAAATGTCTTCCCTTCTTCAGGTAATGGTGGAACTAGACATCATGCTTCTTCAACTCTTTCACCTCCTCCTCATGTGACTCTCCCATCACTACCTTTTCCCCGAGTTGAAAGATATGAGACTACTCAAGCCTTATTGGCTGGTAAACATCAAAATGGAAATTTTGTGTATGCTCATGTTCTAAAAATGAAGTCGTACATTGACATGTTGGATATGATGGGTGTCGTTTTCCCAAGAGAGCAAGCCATTGATTTGGTTCTCTCTCGCTTCCAAAGTCATATGATCAGTTGATTGAGAACTTTTATATAAGGAACCTCGACATGACCCTAATTGATCTGATCCAAATGTTGATGGTTGTTGAAGCGGAAATGCTAAAGAACACATCTAAAGTAGAGATGCTTAAAGGGTTTAATTTGAAGGTTTCCATAAACATTGACAATGGTGGAATTGGAGGTCTAGAAAATATTTCTCTTCCTAGTGTAAAGGGGTCGTCCAAGATCATACCATTTGATCGTATGGCAAAGAGAAAAGCTAGTTTTGGGAGTGTTACATGTGTTAACCCCAAAGAGTCAATTTGTTTTTACTGCCAATTGAATGGAAATTGATTGCGAAGCTGCCCAAAGTAATTGAATGATCTTAGAGATGGTAAAATTAATTCGGGTTACTCTACTTCAGGTACATTTATTATCTAACTCCATTATTTTAACTAGTTTCTATTCATAGACTCTTAATACAAGATGGGATGACCACATTTTAATGGCATTATAAGATCTAAGAGAAAGAATGAAGCTTAAGTAGAGTAAGCTAAATGTGATCGTGGGAGATGGACTTTTGTTGTAACCACCCAAATTTTCAAAAGAAATTTTTTTCATTTTTAATTAATCAAACACATTTCCATAAACCATGAATTCCCAAAACATTTTTTTTCAAATCTACATCCATTATAACTTTATTTAAAAACATCAGAGTGTCCTATAAAATGTCCGTGAGAGAGTGCACGCCGTGCCATTAAGCCTTGCCCTTGCCCTTGGGCTCAGATGTACCTGAAACAAATCCACAAACTGTAAGCTAATGCTTAGTGAGTTCCCCAGAGCATACCCACACACACACCACATACAACATATCATACTAGCTATAACAGCTACACATATCACATAAGCCATGCATACAACAGATAGGGATGTCGTGGGCTCGTCCCTAGGGTCTTACTCCAGGATGCCATGGGCTCCCCACATGGTCTTACACCTAAGTGTCATGGGCTCTCCCATGGTCTTCGATAGGAAAGCCATGGGCTCCCCACATGGTCTTACATCCAAGTTCCATGGGCTCTCCCATGGTCTTCCATACATACATATCACATATATCACTAGCATGCTTCCTAGCTCAACAAACTATCATACCACATAATACAGCTACAACTAGGATGCTAAATATCATAAAATGGGCCGGCCTTGGTTCCTTAGACCCATTGGTATGGTGAGGAGACTCACCTCTGACTGTAGAATCCGAAGGCTGCTCTCCTAACAGTCTGTAGACACCCGTGCTGAACAATAATAATATTACTCAATGTCAGGATCAAACACCATCTAAGTGGGGAATCTAAATCCCCAAGTCCTTTCACAAAGCCCAAAAGGTTAGTTAATGGGCCCAAAGTCCATATCCAAAATCATTAATGGGCCTCTTGGCCCAATAAATCCCAATCATAACATCCATGGTCCAAAACAGATAAACTGGCCCCCTAACCCCAAAACATGACCAGGCCCAATGACTAATTGAGGCCCAAAAGCTCAAAGGCCCAAAACAAATCCAAGTCCATCTGTTGTGCGTACGCTTAGCGTACCACCCTGGTACGCGCAGCGTACTGAGTCCCTGGGCCGTACGCGCTGCGTACGCTAGGTTACGCCCAGCGTACTAACAGATTAAGCACTTTCTCCATTAAGTGCTTAATACTCGATTTTCTCACGTCTAATAGTCAGATCTAAGCTTATTAAGACGACCTAGGGCATAAAGTTGGCAACTTTATGCCTTTGCATGTCTCATATGTTCCCAACAACCCATTAAGACCTTTTCAAGGGTCTTAATCCATGCATGAGGTCAAAACACCCATCAAGACTTCATTTTTTTTGTTATGAATGGACCAAAGGACCTCAGATCTAAAATTTCCAGCCTCTGGAGTTGCTCAACTCACAAGAGGAGATCCAAAACCAACAAAAGGGACAAAACTAGAAAACCCTAGCTAGATCTAATGAATAAGATGGAAATATCAAAGCTTTATACCTCCAGAAGCTCCTCAAGGTGAACTAGATGCAGATTCTTGAAGCCCAATGCCACTCCAAGATTGCTTGACAACTTCTCCTTCTTGTATCGACATTAAAATGACCACAAATGCACTCCTTAAGCTCAAAACACACTCTCAAATGGTATTAGGGTTTTCAGAGACGTTTGAACGTGAAAGTGGCTGATTAGGGTGAGGCTAAAATGAGATAAGGATGCTTATAAAGGCCTCAAGTTCGGAAATTAGGGTTTGGACATCCGTCACGTACGCCCAGCGTACGTGTTGTCCCTCCGAGATCAATCATACATAGTACGCTAAGCGTACCCATGAGTACGCCCAGCGTACTTAAGGGACTTATTATGAAAATTTCTAAATCTTCAAGGGCTTCAAAGACAATACCTGGTTTGGAGTGTTACATTTGTCACATGGTTCGATGGTCAGAATTTAGAGCTACTGCTAGGGAGTTAGGATAATTTAATAGATTGCTATTACTTTTGAAAGATGTCTATAAACATAGTTATCTATTTATGAATTGTAAGGACAAGTTCCAATTTTAATTTTCAATAAAATTAAGTTTTGGTTTATCTGGTTGCCTCAGTTTATATTTACTTGCAATGACATAAATGAATATGTTGATCATGTTTCTAATAATGGAAATATTAATTGTGGATTTGATTCTTACGCTATCGCTTGTGGTGCAGTCATAATTAACTAAGTAGAAAGAAATATCATCGCCAAATTTCAATTGGACAAAAACTTGAAGTCATACAATTCAAATTATGTGATGCATGAACTTCTTGTTCATTGGGAAATTATGACTAATTCATTGATCATATGTTTAGTTGAGGCAAGTGAAGGACTAGTGGATCTACTACATGTTGATATGGACTCTTCAGATCTACCACAAAGGACGATAAATCTATTCGTCATGATTCACTGATGCTTGTGTTTATAAGATTAAGCATAATTCTAATACTTTGGAAATATTCAAAGAGTAGCCACGAATAGAAGAATCTATTAGGTAGAAAGATAAAAGATTCTCCGATCTAAAAAAGGAAAGGAGAGTACTTTAATATCATGTTTTATGATCATCGAAGTGATTGTGAAATTATATCACAATTGATCCTTGATTAACATCCTAGTGTAATTGTATGACTAAGAAGAGGAATCAAATATTGTTGGAAATGGTTCGATCAAGAGATGAGTCATACTTCGTTCAAAATCATGTTTTTGAGCCATGCTCTGGTAACTATAAATCATATTTTGAAATTCATTTCAAACCAAGAAGTTTGATAACACATCGGTAAATGTGGAGTAATAATGTTTTCTTACTCTAGCACATTTAGAATTGGAGTTGTGATGTTTTCGTCAATAAAAAAACAAAAGATAAACTGAGACCAATTCTATGAAACATTTTCTTGTCGAGAATCCACACGAACTTTTGAATATTTGTTTTAGCTCGTCAAGGAACGTTCCTTGTAAGAAAACTCGTGTCTCAAGAATTCAGTGGGAGGCGTATTGATCTTGAGAGTTTCAAGAGTCAACCGAAAATAAACATTTTAGTTTTCACTAGTACGCGACCCAAGGTTGATAACCTGATGTCTTTGATTGACACATTCTTATTTCTGTGCACTTCAAGTTAAGTTGGCAATACTTATAAGTTCTAGGTTTTTCATTTAACTGCAAAAGCAAAGTGCGCTGGTCAATGAAAGTACATTGATAAATATGTGTGAGCTGCTACCAACAAAGAAGCACTGGTAGGCCCTTGTGCTGCCAGAGGGCAAAAAATTTAGAATAACGAAGTTCAGTCGATGAAGGAAAGCTAAATTTGAATGTGGTTGTCCTAAACCTTGTCTTATGATTTGTATAACAACATGAAACATCAATGGCAAAGCAAAAAAAAAATGATGTTATGATTTTCAAGAAAGCGCTAAAAGTTTACCAAAAAGAAAACAATAATCCTTTCATATTTGTTGAGTTTTGGAAATTTGTGAAAGATAACGAATTTTGGAAAGGGGTAAAAACATCCGAACAACATGTTGGTGGTGGTTCAAAACTGTCAAAAATATTTGAATATGGCTACACTATATAGGATACTGATCGTGCTGAAATCGTCATTGATGATACCCTTCAAATTACACCACCTTCTCGCCCAATGGGAAGGGGACAAATCCAAATGCAAAGACAAAGCTAAATCCAAAGATCTTGATCACTTAAAAGTGACATGGTGGAGATCAAATGTCTAAATGCAAAAATAGAAAATTTTCCAATAAAAAAGAGGTTAGGAAGTCAAAGCTAGTGAAATGAAACCATTAATGCAAGACACAACTCATTACACTGATGATGAACGTGAATTGGCTTTTCGGGTAAAAGTCGAAATTAGGAAAAAATATAACCTTTAATTTGTTTTTTTTTTTTTTTTGTTTTTAAGAGATAGTATGTATTTTTGTTTTTCAGTTTTTAGGTTTTGTTATATCATGTCATGTATTTTTTTTATAAGTTTTAAGGTTTTTAATTTCATGTTATGTATTTTTAATTTAAATTAATGCAATCTAAGGTTTTTATTTAAATTGAATTGTTTAAATAAATTAAACAAAATTAAATAATGCATACCATATATGGTTACCAATCCTAGTGTGTGGCAAAAAAAAAGTTTGGTAAAATTGAGGTGATATTGATGTGCGAGGGCGTAGTAACCATGACATTACTCCTCCGGTCTTATAAAAAGAGAAAAATGCAAGAAAGGTCCCATTGATTTATATATATTTTTTTGTTGAGGTTTCGGTGTATATTTGGTTCATACCAAACTTGAAATTACTAATCAACGTCTTAAATAATTATTTCCTTATTTTGTATTTAATTTATATTATTATTATTATTATTAATCTGAACAATAAGCAAAACGAGATCGGGAGTATATGTGTGCCCGTGTAGGTCGATTTCTATAGATCTAAAGATGAAACTAAACGAGATCTAGAGTGTGTTTGTGTGTGTCGCTTTTTGGAGATATGAAGACGAAACAAAGCGAGATCTGAAGTGTGTGTTCGTGTATGTCGATTTTTGGAGATATGAAACCAAACGAAACGAGATTTGATGTGTGTGTGTGTGTTCGTTTGTGCTGACTTCTGGAGATATTTATCTGTTGTTTTTATCCCTGGATTTACGGGCGTTGTCTGTGTATGCTCACGTGTAACGATCCTAGATCGTGTTTGAGTTAGTGTGTAATAAATCAGAACCCAAATCATCATTTGGTTCATCATTGTGTATATATCTCAATATGCATTTTCAAAGTCAATATTGCCTAAAATCAGTTGATTAAAGTCAGAATCATGATCAGAAGTAATATAAGCTTATGGTTGATTTAATCATGCAACATCTCTTGTAGTTTAAAATTCATTTGAAAATGGGAAAAATAAACAATTCAAATCCAAATTCTCATCATTTGACACATCTATTGTCGAATTTTGCTTCATTTCTTTTCTCCTATAGGTAATAGGTGGTTCCTCTCGCATGCGGACTCCATGTCTAACCAGTGAAGGCTTTCAGCATACCTTTCTATGTCAACTATGCAAGAAGAAGTATTGAAGTCCGCTAGCCTTGACCATGCACCTGTCTTAGAATTATAAACTCCGTTCCAATCATAAACCAATAACATATCACCATTGTTGTGCGTTTGCAAAACTCCCATTATGCCTCCCCCAACTCGATCGGTTTTCAATTTAAAAACTAAAGACCAAGAAGAATCTCTCTTCGCCCAAATCCAACTAATATCATCATCATCATCCATAGAAATCAACCCTAGAGAACCTTGGATCGTTGTTAGTCGTGGCACTTTGTAACCGGGTCGAGGCAGCTCAATTGTCCCAAAAACATGAGTGCTCAAATCGAATGTCATTATATAAAACCAGTCTATGCCATTTGATTTGTTTAGATAACGTACCACCCAATGCAATGCTCCATTGACAAAGCACGCCTTTGAAGCCACATAAGACAACAAAGGAATAGGGGAAGCAATTGCACACCAAGTGCCTGTTTTCATGGCATGAACAAATGAACTTTCTCCATTTCCTCCATTGGAGAAGTATATACACACAATCTTGTAATCTTCAGTCATTGGGTCGAAACCAAACCCGGTCACTAGGCAAGAAGAATATCCCTTAAGACAATTAGGCAGAGCTAGTCGGCGCCTGATTGAAGAGTTCCATAGACTAATATTGTTTTCATAATCAAGGACACAGAGAATTCCATTACATGAACAAGCAATATAGTAAATTTCTGAATAAGGAGACTCGACTTGTGATATACCCATGTATCCACGTCTCGGACATAATTGCAACCCGTTTTCTAAATGTAATGTATAAAAACCTTCACTAGACATGCATGTTTGTCCTCGATGTCTGGTTCTGATGAGGAGTTTTTGTGGGGATCGAGAAGTGTGCATGCGGATGAAACCGGGGCTTGAAATACAAGAATACCATGATTTTGAGAGTGATCTAAACCGGAGAAGGGATTTGGGTGGTAGTCTTGTAAAAATTTCAAAAAGTAAACTATCGCATAGATAATCCGACATTATGCAATTCTGTGTTTTTCCATGGAGATAAAAAAAAGAAAAAAAGAAATTAGTAATAACAGAATGCAATCAAAAACATTGGAAGAAATAAGAATAGATTTAAGCTTCATCAATAAATTAAAATATATTTAATGAGTTGCCTATAGATAATGCCATAATGGTTGCTTAAGCTAACTCTCCCAAAGGCACATGAATCATCCATCTTAACACAATTCCACTATTATCAATTTCAAGTACTTAAACACATGTTCTTTGTTGTGAGGTAGAGAATGCATAATAAAGTTTATATATTTTGCACTTGTAAGAACAATTAACTTTAAACACTGAACAATATAGAAATTGTGAACGACCGCTTTAATGACAAGCTAAATGTTGGGCATTTATATATTTTTGTGATTTGCTTAGTTATTTATGTATACTATATGTTAGCGATACAATTCTATTAGAACCAGCACAATTCTTTTGGATATTTGCAATTAATAATTTCTTTTAAAAACACTACAACGGATCATATATTTATTCAATCCATTTATTTGGATAGGTTTCCTATGTTTGCAAAGTTTTCAAATGAAAAGAATACATCATAGTTTTCATGTAGATTTTCTAATATACCTACCTACATAAATACAAAAACAAATATTCTATAATTCCCAAGTATATATTTCAGAAAATACCTTTTGCAGCAGTATAATTAACAGTTAAGTAGCAGGTCCCAGACTGCCGGTCTGAATGCAGTTCAGTCTCCAGATATCTGAAAGTAGGTTCGAATCTGTCGAATAGGTCGAGAATTAAAAAGAAGACTCGGTTTATTTTAACTGGATCAAACACAACCAAAACACACATAAAAGCTGGATTTTGGTTCAAAGATGCCTAGCGCCTGGAATATATAAGGCCAAGTATGCCTTTTACTTTCTTCAAACCATCGATATGGGATTAGAATGCAAAGCAAAGACACGCCTTTTTACTTTCTAAACCATTTTGTGCCTTTTCTTTACCTTATTGTTTTTGTTACTCGTTGTACTTCCTAATTCAATTCTATTTATTTTATTCTAAATGACTAGTTGTTAGACTGTATGTTATACTGGTTTATTAAAACAAAATGTTAAATATGGAGTAAACGGGAAGTTTATTTGAATTTGAAATCTGAAATAAGTGAGAACTATAAGAAAAAAATTAAAAAAAAACATGCGAAAATAAATAAATTAAAATTACGTGTTTAGTTGTCAGACCATGTACTAAACGGGTTAATTATAAAAAAATATAAAATACAAATGTTTAAACTGTAATTTATTAGAAATTAAAATTGAAAATTGAAATTAGAAATTAATATAATATATTTAATTTATGGAAACTAAATTAATTATATATTGGAAAATGAAATATAAAGTAAATGGCAAGTGGAAAATAAATATCTCAAAATTATAACAAAATGACATGTGACCAAATCAATGAGACTCTAGGTTGGGCACGGCCTATTATTATTATTATTATTATTATTATTATTATTATTATTATTATTATTATTATATATATATATATATATATATATATATATATATATATATGAAGAGGTTCATTTGAGACCAAAGGTATTTTGTGAGACAAAGGGACCAATTTTCAGCCTTTGATAAAAAATGATCATGCGATTGTGGTTTCCCAAAATCTGAAGTTTAGTCCTCATTGTTTAAAAACATTATAGATGGTCCATGTGCTTTCAAAACTTTTGACGATTGGTCCTTATTGCTGACTCCGTTAAGTTTTGTCCGTTAAGTAAAGGTCATTTTCGTCATTTCGCTACCATAAGGACCATTTATGATGTTTATTATTATTTTTTTTTAAAAAAAAAAAGAGAAAATGAAATTTAATATGCAAGGGGTCCCCCCCTCTCTCTCCATCAGCCCATCATCGTTCCTTCTTCCTCCGCTCATTCCATCGTCTAAATGGAAAAGAATACCATCGAAGTAGACAACAATTTCTCCAGTTACATATTCACAACTTAATCGGATCATTACTATGTTTCCCCAAAATCAGAATCAATATAGGAGGCGGAAGAATTACAACAAGGGTGGAGAGAAACCTGAAACGGACCCAATTAAGAATCAGTGATGAAAGCTCCAAAAATAGAGAGACCATTTGAAAGTTATAACCAGACGGAGAGTATGCTTGTTCCAATTACATCTTTCATGTGATAAACTTCCATCAGATAGAATATCATGTTTGGCAACAATCCATAGATCGCCACTCTCTTGAATGCTTCATTCAATGCCCTCAAAACCAAAATTAAAACCCTAATTACTACAACTGAGATGAATTTTTATACGAGCTAATGAAAACTGATTGAGTTTTCTATGAATTCGTGTACAGGGTACATATAATGATGGAAGAATTTGGGGATTTTGAAGTACCTTTGATGAATGACATGATATGATCCAAGTGCCTTTTAGTGGGTCTCGATTCTCGATTTATCCATGAACTTAAATAGAAAAAACAAGTGAGGAACAAGAATCCCTCATCTCTATACTCCTTATGCTTGAATCGATCAACCACTCATTCTGAATCAATCATCAAGCTTGCAGCAACCTCACGAAAAAAACGAAGCACGCTCACCCCTTAATTTTGATTCACATAACTTGCAGGTTTTGATTTCAAAAGAACTGTAACATTCGATTTTAAAAAACACTTCCTTGAAGGTGGGTTTCGTTTCCTTGAATGCTTGGGTTGGATTTCGATTTCATAAGTAATGAAACAGATGAAATCGATGGTACTTCATGATGTTGATGTGGATAAAGAAAAAATGATTAAGGTAATACACCTTCCTTAATCAAAGAATCAATTTACTATGCGTCTATCTTCCTTTTTCTTTCTACTTCTTAAGGTAGCGAATTGGAAAAAGAATTGAAGAAGACTATCTAGAGCAGATGGAGGCGTGCAGGTGGATTGAGAGAGAGAGAGAGAGAGGAGAGAGAGAGGGTGGAACATTTTATATATTAAATAATAATATTTAATTTAAAAAAATAAGAGAAAATATCATAAATGGTCCCTGTGGTAGTGAAATGACGAAAATACCCTTCACTTAACGGACAAAACTTAACGGAGTCAGCAATAAGGACCAATCGTCAAAAGTTTTGAAAGCACAGGGACCATCTATGACGTTTTTAAACCACGGGGACTAAAAAGAATAGACCATTTATGATGTTTTTTCTATTTTAAAATAAGATAATGTACTTTGTGGAAGTGCAAGGCCTTCATTTGGTGCAAATATGTAGAATATAATACTCAAATATGTAGAATATTATGCACTCACATTACAAATTCATAGAATAAGAAGAATATTAGACATTCTCATTTCAGAATTTGAAGAAAGTTATACACTTAAACATATATCAATACATATTCACATTTCAGCACATAACAATGTACAGAATATATAGAACTGTATACTAACATATGTACAATATTACACATTCTACATTAGAATATACAGAATAATTAGAATATCACACATTCATATTTAAAAATAGGATATTGAACGGTACAAGGCCTTCAACTTGTGAGAATATGTAGTCTATTGTGCATTCACATTACAAATTCATAGAACAAGTAGAATATTAGACATTCACATTTCAGATTACGAAGAAAGTTATATAATGAAACATATATCATGGTGTATTCGCATTTCCTTCTATTTCATTGACACTGGAATTGAAAATTCTAGTTTATGTGGAGTAGATGTGAAGTGCAATAAAAAAGAATAGATTTATACGAAGAATCTGAATATGAATATGCTGAACTAAATATTCTTGAGAGATTGATCTGATTTCTTTGATTTGGGAATGGAATATGATCGAAAGCTAGATTCAGGAACATAACCAGAATCTTAAGGTTAAAAATTGGAATTGGAGTGAATAAGAGGTTTTTAAGGCTGGTTCTTCAATCGCATATCTCTTCTAAAGTTAGAATGAGAATAATTACATTGTTTAAAATTAGCATGAGAGGAATCTGTAGGTCTAAAGAAAAATGTAATCTGGATTTACCAGTTCTTCAATCGAGATTACAGACCAATAAAAAAGAGGGATTTTTATTGTTAACCGAGGAAGAGGGTTTTGTGTGTAAGAAGAATGAAAAAAGGTTTGAATCACGATGCAAATCAGTTAATTCGAAGTTACGATATTGACCCTCCGTCTCCATCATTAATGCCAAACTATCATGTATTTACATAAAATGTCACCGCTATTTTCTTCATATATATTGATTTAATCTAAGCCCTAGATCAAATAGATGAATGGTTCAGATCATGTCTCCTTGTCTCACAAAATCTTGTTGTCTCATCTGAACCTAACCGTATATATATATATATATATATATATATATATATATATATATATATATATATATATATATATATATATATATATATATATATACTAGTCGTTATCCGCGCAAAGCGGCGGACGGCAATTAGTTTCATTCAACAATTAGTTCAATTTGGAATCATGTTATATTTCGACACAAAACAAATACATAATTGAACAATTAGTTCAATTTGTGATGTTTTAATCATCATATCATAATAACTTAAGATAGACAAACTCAAAAAAGCTACATATAATTATTTTTTGGTTGGCTATACAATATTAATCACACAACACTTCATTTTATACCACAATTGAAATATACACATTGTTATCGTTGAAGTTTTGGTAAGACATTTTTGATTGCCTACAATATCAAAATATCATTTACTGTATAACGCATATTGTTATTTAGGTGAAATTTATTTTTTAAGTTTTGTCGATTGTTGTAATTTGATAGGTAAATTTGAGATGATAGTTTGTGAATAAGTTAAAATAGAAGTTTCTTAAACAAATTAGTTTTTAAGAAAATAGTTGTAAATTTTAATGGAATTTTTAATATATTTTTAGACAATCGTTTTAGTCAATTTTATCATGTTTTTATTACCATTTCATTAACAAACTATCAAATTTTCAAAATATTATTAACGATAAAACAAAAAAGCAATCGTGATATTAAATAAACACAATACCCTTACGGGTGTTTTTGATTGTTAAAGTTAAAACTAATTACATTTCAGCCTTTTGGCTTTTACACCCTTTCAAAAGCCAACAATATCGAATGGTCAGTTAAATCATATAAACTGCTATGTACATTTTGGTCAACATTTTTTTCATTTTGATTAAAATGTGTCTTTTAAACACCACCATGATCATAACATGTTTTCCGCTAGACATAGACTTATTATTAAGACTCTTTTTCTCAACCACAAAAGAGAAGAACTTAGTTGTCTAATGTGTGAATGAAGAAAAATGAAAAGTAATAATCTATACATACCAGATAAGGACAATCCTAATTAAAAATCATAGTCACTTTGACCTGAAACAATTAAATGCAATTAATGATAAATAAAAATATCTAAAATCCAAAGTAATTATCTAGACAAATAAACAGAGAAGATGAGAGGCTCATGGAACATTGATTTCATTTGACCAAAGGGCTTGAAATGTATAAACTCACCTGTAAAAGACAAATATCTGAAATCATTATGCTATAAATAAGGATATGATGGTAATATGTTGTGACCAAACACAAACCTTATATGGACAATTTTCATATTACTTTGAGAAACAAAACAATAAAAAAACTCCAAATATTTTAAATAATTCCTTAAATTCTAGCAAACTTTCTGAGCTAATGGTGTATGTTGAATAGAGAGAAACCGAGCTTTCATGGCATTCATAAAAGACAATTGTACCCTAAGTAGCATTGCAACATCAGGAACATAGAAACAACCGGTGAGCCTCATAGCACCTGTACATATTTGTTGGATGTTATAAGAAAGAAAAAACATGAAAGTTGAATGTTGGATTTCCTAAATCCTAATTAAGAACGTACCCAATAATTGTTTGTCAGAAAGTTAAACCAAGTTGTTGTTTGACAACCCATAAAAGCTCACCAACCATATCACATTTTCATACCTTAAACATCAACCAGTAAAATTATGGCCAATTATTTGAACTAATAAGTTTAAATATAAATACTTAAACATTAATATTATAAAAACCAATCTAGTTAACCAATCCTAATTCTTAATTTGAGCAAAAGACATTAAAACCTAATTATCAAAATCAAGATTTTTAAGAGAGAAAGAGCAGATAAGAAAAATAAATACTCTCACCTCTCCTCTTTACTTCTTTAGAGCAACATCTATGTTACTTCTTTTGAGAAGCATCTGCATCTGTATAGTATATAACCAGGCAGATTTCACAATGTTTTGTGAGACTAAAATTACAAAGTGTAGTGTAAGATCTCAATGAAAGTATACCGACCTACTTTTATTTATTTCCAAGATGTAGCATCCTATTGCATTATCAAATCATTTTAGCAGCAAAATGACAAGAGAATTGGTCATTATAGTCAATAAAATCAAATCTACCAACCTAACAGACTGGAATAATCAAACCATCATCACTTGATAGCAGCTCTTCCACTGGAAAACTCTTATTTATTTATTTTTTTAAATTCTCTTTCAGGCATTTCATCAAATGGTTTCTACGCATCTATAAACGGGACAGATAAGTACAGGTTCTACAATAAAGATCAGATGTAAAATACAAAACTAACTTGTAAAACATCAAGAATAATGAAGAAAACAAAAGATCAGTATGAAAAACTAACCTCCAGCCACCGGATTTTCATCCGGGTTCGTCTTTTCGTTTCCTCTCATTAATAGAGCTAGGGTTTTTCTTATGAATATAGAGAAGGAGAGGACACTGGTCGTGGTGCGATGGTTAGTAAATCGAGAGATCAAAGAGATATATGATTTGTTATTTATCCTTGTTAACAAAAACATTCGCATAGATTTTTATTCGGTAAGAAAGAAAAAAAAGTAAAAATCTTAGATTTCTCACTTGCCTTCTTTAATGAAGGGAGACGACAGCTTGGAATTGATTTCAGAAATGAATGGATGTGAAAGATCTAAGTCAATATAGCTGCTATTCAAAGGAATCGTTGGAATTGAAGAGGCGGAAACGGTGAGAAGGAATACAGGGTTCCACATATCCTCGACGGTGCTTCCAGTTCTAGAAATATTTTAGTGTATACCTTCAAAAGATCATTCAAATCAGAAAAACTTCACAATATCATTAAAATCAGAAAAACTTCACCTATAATTGAAACTTGAAATTTAGGTGAAACGTTGTTATGTGTGAAAGATTTGTATCACATACATTGTCCCAAACTCAAATTAAGCAAAAGAAACTCTTGCAAAAAAAATCGTTGCTTACCTTGAAACATCCCAAAAATACAGCCCAAAAATTTCGTTTTTCAATCATAATAAAAATCATAAACCATCCAGTATCATGAGTAAAATCGTAAGTCATGTATCATAACACATTATAAAATCTGTCTCATATATAAATCTCATGACAAATATAAGAGTAAAACTCCCAGGCTGAAGACTGTGGTGTGTGCCATGCGATCATCCTGAGCCCTTCCCTTTGCTAATGGAAGTACCTGAAACCAAAACTGAAAACCATAAGCACGAAGCTTAGTGAGCTCCCCCATACTACCACATACCACACAATAACACGTAAAACACATACTGGGCCTTGCCCACTGCATCAGACCACAGCCCGGACTAACTTGGGCCTTGCCCACTGCATCGGACCGTAGCCCGGACTAACTTGGGCCTTTCCCACTGCATCGGACCGCAGTCCGGAATAACTTGGGCCTTGCCCACTGCATCGGACCGCAGCCCGGACTAACTTGGGCCTTGCCCACTGCATCGGACAGCAGGCCGGAATAACTGAACATATCATATACATAAACATGTAACATAACCATATAACTACTGTATCAGACCAAAGACCGGAACACGAGGCACATAACATAAACATGCATGAATCACAAAGACATCAAGCATACATACTACTTCTCGGGACCACTCCGGCATCGGACCGAAGTCCGGAAACATATAAACTGCATCGGCTATCCCTGACATCGGACCAAAGTCCGGAACTACTAACATCTAAATGGGCCGGCATTGTGGCCGTAGCGTTCCTACTGGAAGGAAACTCACCTCGTAAAGCTGACTGCTGGAATGCTGAGCGGGAAATGTATGACTGCTGCTCCGGTAACTCCCCGACTACAATTCCCATAAAAACACTTAGTCAAACACTGATTACTCATCTTAGGGTAAAGTGACTATTTTACCCTTGGCCAAAGTCCACATCCTGGTCAAAGTCAACTTTCAGTTGACCTGACTCGCCGAGTTGGGCCACCAACTCGCCGAGTCCCTATCATTTCTTCTATTCCTCAACTCGACTCTACTCGTCGAGTTTAGCTAAGACTCGACGAGTTCTCCTTCTATAATAACATCGAGTTGTATGAACAACTCGTCGAGTTCTCCTTCGTCATATGAACACGTCCAGTCTACGACTCGCCGAGTTGTATGAACAACTCGTCAAGTATGTTCTTGCGGGTAAGGAGATGGCATTGGACTCGCCGAGTGTGTTCTTGCACTCGTCGAGTCCCATGATTCCTAGATTATGGCTATATCTTAATACATCGAAACACTCATCTGGACTTGACCGAACCTTTCTAACACTCGACTGAGGTTGCTTTGAACCACAACAGAAAGGGGACTTAAACTCTGGACTCGCCGAGTCCCAAGAACAACTCGTCGAGTCGATATTGTTCATGCCTTATATCTCGATTTCTGACATACAACACTCATCCAAAAGGTAGATCTGGGCTTCTAAGACCGATCTAGCACGTAAAGTTATGAACTTTACGTGTATGCATGGGAGTATATGCTTAAAGGACTCAAAAATGAGGTCTAAAGGGGGGTGCATGGGCTATCATGGCCATAAATCTTGCATCCTCATGCCATGTACTCGATTCTAGAACCTAGATTTGAAGGTGAATCGACTTGGGACGACCAGGTCACAAGGATTAAGCTTGTTGGACCCAAAACTCCATAAAAATGACAAAAAGAAGATCTATAGAACTATAAGTCAAGTGTTAAGCATGATTACCAGAAAGTGTAGCAAAAGAGGGTTAGCTTCTGGATCTACTTCTTCTCCTTTGAACCTTCTCTCTTTCCTTCTTCTCTACCACTTCAAGAAAACACAAAATCACTCAAAATAGGATGGAATCACTCAAATTCACCAATGGAGGATTAGGGTTTCGAGGGGGAACGCTCTAGAGGTGCTGGAGGCTGGGATGGGGGCTATAAGGGCGTTTAAATAGGGTACAAGCCCTCAGAATTAGGGTTTCATCCAGAATGGCGGACTCGCTGAGTCGGGAATATCAGACTCGTCGAGTCGCCACGCTAAATCCACGTGCAGACCCGCTGCTACTCGACGAGTTAGGGCTACTGACTCGTCGAGCAGCTTCTAAAACAAGAAGTATAATAATAAAAATGTGTACCAGGAACGGGGCGTTACAATTCTCCCCCACTTATCTTAGACTTCGTCCTCGAGTTCTACTGTCTCTGTAAACATCTCTGGGTAGTGCTCCCTCATCTCCTCCTCAAGCTCCCATGTCCATTCCGAACCTTTTCGGTGCTGCCACTGCACCTTCACTAGCTGAACCACCTTGTTCCTCAAGGTCTTCGTCTTCCAATCCAAGACCGCAATGGGTCTCTCGATGTAATTCAGGCTACCATCAACCTGAATATCCTCTAATGGTACAACTGCTGACTCATCCGCCAAGCACTTCCGCAACTGAGAAACATGGAAGGTGCTGTGGATCTCGCTGAGCTCGGCTGGAAGATCTAGTCGATAAGCAACCCGACCCACCCGGGCCAAAACCCTAAACGAACCAATGAACCTGGGGCCAGCTTGCCCCGCTTCCGAAATCTGATAACACCCTTCCAGGGTGACACCTTCAGGAGGACCATATCGCCCACCTGAAACTCCAAATCCGAACGCCGCTTGTCGGCGTAACTCTTCTGCCGACTCTGAGCAATCTGGAGCCTGCTCCGGACTTGCTAAATCCGCTCTGTGGTCTTGAGTACTACCTCCGTACTCCCCATGACTCTCTGACCGACCTCACCCCAACAGATTGGGGTCCTACACTTACTCCCGTAGAGAATCTCGAAGGGAGGTCGGTTTATACTGGAGTGGTAGCTGTTGTTATACGAAAACTCCGCTAACGGAAGATACGTATCCCAACTGCCACCGAAGTGTAGCACACATGCCCGAAGCATGTCCTCGAGAGTCTGAATCGTCCTCTCGCTCTGCCCGTCCGTCTGAGGGTGGAAAGCGGTGCTGAAATGGAGACGAGTACCCATTTCGTCGTGAAACCGCTTCCAAAATCTGGAAGTAAACCGGACATCTCGGTCTGACACCACCGAGACAGGCACTCCATGACGGGCTACTATCTCTCGTACGTAAATCTCGGCCGAGATACTCTCCTGGATCGGTATAAAGTGAGCGCTCTTGGTCAATCGATCCACGATGACCCATATCGAATCATCCCCACGTGTGGTCCTGGGAAGCTTTGTAATAAAATCCATAGTGATGTCCTCCCATTTCCACACAGGAATGTCTAACGACTTCATCTTGTCGTGGGGCCTCTGGTGCTCTGCCTTGACCTTCCTGCAGGTCAGACATCTCTCCACATACCAAGCTACGTCCCGCTTCATGCAGGGCCACCAGTAATCGGGTCGAAGATCTCTATACATCTTCGTCGCCCCTGGATGGATGGAGAACCGAGACTTGTGAGCCTCATCCATCAACACTTGTCGTACTCCGCCCCAGTACGGTACCCAGACCCTCCCATGTAGGGTCAACAATCCCCGACTGTCGTAATCGAACGAAGCCACTCGGCCAACTATCCTCTCGCACTTCTGGCGCTCCTCCTTCAGGCCCTCGACCTGCGCCTCCCTAATCTTCTCCAACAATGGAGTAACTATTGTCATCCTCAAGCAGATATCTCAAATCGGAGCAGCTACTGCCTTGCAGCTCAGGGCGTCGGCCACTACGTTGGACTTACCCGGGTGGTAGAGGATCTCACAATCGTAATCCTTTACCACATCTAACCACCGACGCTGCCTCATGTTCAAATTCGGTTGATCCATGAGGTACCTCAAACTCTTGTGGTCCGTGTAAATAGTACACCGGACCCGATAGAGGTAATGCCGCCAAATCTTGAGGGCGAACACTATAGCCCCCAACTCCAAATCATGCGTCAGGTAGTTAGCCTCGTGACGCTTCAACTGTCTCGAGGCATAAGCTATCACATGCCCCCCCTGCATCAACACTGCTCCCATACTTGTGATCGAAGTGTTACAGTAGACTACAAAGTCATCTACTCCCTCTGGCTGGGTAAGAATCGGCGCCTCGCACAGTCGCTTCCTGAGCGTCTCAAAGGCTGTCTGCTGCTCAGGACCCCAGCGAAACACTACCGACTTCTTGGTCAGTCGGGTCAGCGGAACTGCTATCTTGGAGAAATCCTGGATGAATCTCCGGTAATACCCTGCCAAACCCAGGAACCTCTGAATCTCGGATGGAGACTTCGGGACTTCCCACTGCATCACAGCCTCTATCTTGGCCGGATCGACTAATATACCCTTCTGGTTGACGAGGTGACCCAAAAACTGCACCTCGCGCAACCATAACTCGCACTTGAAGAACTTTGCGAAAAGTCTCTCCCTCCTCAAGGTCTCAAGCACCTCTCTCAGGTGTTCCTCATGCTGCTCCTCGGTTTTGGAATAAACCAATATATCATCAATGAATACTATCACAGACTAATCCAGCATCGGCCTGCACACGCGGTTCATGAGGTCCATGAACGCGGCTGGAGCATTGGTGAGCCCAAACGGCATCACCACAAACCCATAGTGACCATAGCGGGTCCTAAAAGCGGTCTTCTGCACATCATCATCTCTGACCCGTATCTGGTGGTATCCAGACCGTAGATCAATCTTGGAGAACCAAGATGCTCCCTGAAGCTGGTCGAACAAATCATCTATCCTCGAGAGTGGGTAACGGTTCTTCACCGTTACCTTGTTCAGCTCCCGGTAGTCAATGCACATATGGTGCTACCCGTCCTTCTTCTTCACAAACAGGATCGGGGCTCCCCATGGTGAACTGCTCAGCCTGATAAAACCCTTGTCTAGCAGCTCTTGCAGCTGCGTAGACAACTCCTGCATCTCGGGAGGATCCAACCGGTATGGTGCCTTGGCTATCGGAGCCGCACCGGGGACCAGGTCAATCCGAAACTCAACCTGTCTCTCCGGAGGTATCCCAGGCAAATCTTCTGGGAATACGTCTGGGTACTCTCGTACTACTGGCACATCGTCGACTGTCGTCTTACCCTTATCACGGGTACCCATGACATAAGCAACATATCCCATACAACCTTGCTGAAAATAGCGTCTCGCCCTCGCTGCTGAACAAAGAACCGGTCCGCGATGTGGCCTCTCTCCCTGAATTACTAACTCTCCCCCACTAGGAGTGCGAACCCTCACCAACTGTAGCTCACAATCAATAACTGCTCCATTGGAACTCAACCAATCCATACCCACTATAACCTTATTTCCTCATAGGGGAATAGGAACCAAGTCTACTGGGAACTGCTCATCAAATAACCGCAGTGTACATCCCCTATGAACTCTCGCGGCCCTGACGGTCCTATCATCTGCTATCTCAACGTCGAGTGGACAATCCAGCTCCCCCGGAGCTCTGCTAAATCGCTTGCTAAGTGCAAGCGACACAAACGATCGGCTAGCCCCCGAATCAAACAATACCATGGCTGAAATGTCGTTCACTAGGAACGACCCTATAAACAACACATAAACATGAGTAATAATCAAGAGTAATAGAGAGAAAATGTGGAAAATACGTACCAGCAACCACATCAGGAGTCGCTCGCGCCTCCTCTGCTGTCAACTGGAAAGCTCTGCTCTTCGCCATTGGCGCCTCAGCCCGGCCCTGAAGGCCGTCTGTAATCCTCATAGTAGCAGGAGCGGGTGCCACCACCTTTCCTGCTGCTGCCAGACTCGAACACTGAAACTTCTTGTGTCCCCTCTGAGTGCAATGGAAGCAAATCAGATCAGATGTTGTGGTGGTGGTAGTTGTGGTAGCTGTACAATCCTTGCTCATGTGTCCCATCCGGCCGCACTTGTAGCAACCAGGACTCCCCGCCTTGCATGTCCCATCGTGCAATCTGCCACACTTGCCACACCGACTGTGGCTCTGCTGTCCCCTAGACCTGTGATCAGACACCTTGGGCTTTTTGCCCGAACTCACTGCACCAGTCGCCGTCTCTGGCTTCCTCTTTCTCTCCATCTCAAGATCAATCTCCCTCTCACGAGCCCTCGCAATCATATCCTCCAGCGTCTTACAGCTGGAGCGGCTCAGAAACTGGCGGATGTCACTCCACAACATCTCATGGTACCGAGCTTTCTTTATTTCCTCATCTGTCGCGTAGTGAGGAATGAGAAGAGACCTCTCCCTGAACTTGGCGGTAATCTCCGCCACTGTCTCCGTCGTCTGCTGGAGATCCTGGAACTCCCTAGCAAGGTGTTGCACCTCAATAACAGGTGCGAACTCGGCCCTGAACCGGGTCACAAAATCTGTCCAGGTCATAACATCAAGAGCTGCATCATCCCCAATGACATGTCCGACCTCCTCCCACCAATCACGTGCCCTGCCCTTCAGAAGACAGGATGCGAGTCGGACCTTGTCCCCCTCGGGACATCTGCTAGTGCGGAAAGCGTTGGCCACATCAGCCAACCATTTGGTACTCGCAATGGGGTCTCGGGCCCCCTGGTAATCTGGAGCTCCACAAGCCCGAAATTCTCTGAATGTCACAGTACGTGACCTCATCATAGTCACCATCTCAGTGCGAAACGCACTCAACCTGTAACATCCCGAAATTCAGGTACAAACATTTAACCCTTCTTCTTTTCCAAGTTGGCAAGTTCGGTCCCTTTATGTAAAAGTATTAGACTTTTGAGTACGCTGGGCGTACTGAGGAGTACGCTGCGCGTACTCGCGCGCTTAAAATGGACGCGGACTTATCCGGGTACGCTGGGCGTACCCAAGGTTACGCCGGGCGTAACCTGCCCAGATACAAAACCCTAATATGACTTGAGGGCTATAAAAGGAATGCGATGGCCTTGTCCCTCAGCCACCATTTCACAGAAAGAAACCCTAAGAGAGTATTCCCTTCGTCCCTAACTTGTGTGTGAGTGTTCTAAGCTTCAAAGTGCCATTTCAAAGTGAAGAAGGAGAAGAAGGAGCCATTGTTGGAGCTAGAAGTCGAAGAACAAGTGTAGATCCGAGTTCTACAGTGGTTGGAGATCCCTTTTGAGGTAAAAAGCTCAAAGCTTTCCTTGTTCTTCATAAGTTTTGCTTTTTGGACCATTTCTAGGGTTTTTGGTCCAAAGTTGGAGACTTTGTGTGCAAAGAGTCTCCATGATCTTAGATCTGGCCTTTTCTAGTATATATTGTGTTGAGGATTCATAAAAATCCAGTCTTGGTCGTGGATCTTGTGTCTTGCATGAGTTGTAGTTTCATTAGAGAAAGAGGAAAGGTGTTTTGAGCACAAAGTGACCTTTACAGCCATGCAAAGGCTTAAAGGTTTCGACTTTATGGATTAAGAAGTATTAGAATGGCCAGATCTGAAATATGGAGTTATGTCTTAACTGTTTAAGACCTAAAATGAAGAAAGAAGGAAACTGGGATTTACGCTGGGCGTAATCCCAGTACGCGCCGCGTAAGGGGTCGCCTTCCCCGATTCTGAAGTGCAAGAGTACGCCCCGCGTACAGGAGTTGGTACGCCCCGCGTACTGCTTGCTGTTGACTTTGTTGACTTTTAGGGTTTTGGTCAACATATGGACTTTTGGGTCAAGGAGGGGTAAAATGGTCTTTTACCCTTCTGTGAGATTGTAGGAAGGAATGTAATCTATCCTTGCGAGCCGTTAATAATTTGAAATAATTACCTTATGTGATTAGGCGGGGCTAGTTCGTTGTTCGAGAGTCAGAGATATCGAGCACGTAAGTTCTAGACATCTTACGAGGTGAGTCTTCTCACTATACTGTACCTGGAAGGGTACCTATGTGTGACCGGAAGGTCTTGTATGCTATGAGATGCATGTGCTATATGAGGTTATATGATATGGATGTGCTATATGCGGTTATATGATATGGATGTGCTATATGCAGTCATGTGATATGTATGTGTTATGTATGTTATGTATGATATGGACCGGAAGGTCAAGATGGTATGGACCGGAAGGTCAAGAGGATATGGACCGGAAGGTCAAGAGGTTACGGACCGGAAGGTCGATACAGGTAGGGCCGGAAGGTCTACCGGGATTTGGGACGGAAGTCCCCTGAGACACATGGATCGGAAGATCCTATAGAGTTATGGCCTGGAAAGGCGTATGTGGGGTATGTGGTATTATGGGGAACTCACTAAGCATTTATGCTTACAGTTGTTGTGATATGTGTTTCAGGTACTAGCGAGGACCGTGGAAAGGCACCGGCCTGATGCATACACACACAGAGGATTTATTAATATTAGATCTTGGGACATGTTTTTGTTATGATACAGAGATACATTATGTTTTTATGATTACCGCTGGTGTTTTATGACAATGATGAATAGAAATGTGTTTTATAAAATGAGAAAAATTGTTTTGAAAATTTGGGTGTTACAAGTTGGTATCAGAGCCTTGGTTTGAGGGATTCGGGTGCATCTTCGGATGAATCCGAACTCAAACTGAGGAAATGAGAAGGTTTTTCATGAATAAACAATTTTTCTAAAAGAGTAAAAGTTTTGAGAAAGGCAGAAGGAAGCAGTGTGTACGATCAGCCAGCGCCGAACGGTGATTTCCCAAAATACCCTTACATTATGTGTTATGAGATATGATGTGATATGATATGCATGCTAGAGTAGGCTAGGTATTCTTATTAGGACTAGAGTGGCCTGATTTGTGATGCCTTAGCCTAGGAAGGATTTTGCTGCTATGTGATGCTTGAGAGCGAGTAGGTAGCAGTGAGGAGCTGATGAGGGGCCTACCGAAGGGTAGCCTATGTCAGTGAGATATAGTGTACTTGTGATCTGGGATCCAAGGAGGAGGACTTAGAGTGAATGCTGATGCGGTGCGGACGGTAGTATTGGGCCCGTACTACTGAAGACACCGGAGCAGTGCGCACCCTAAGTAAGAATCCATTGGGTACTAGGGAACGAGTAGGGTGAGTGATCGAGTGTGAGTATACTCGAACGAGTTTCTGATATGTTTATGTTATATTTCAGAGACATCATGGTTGGGACACGTCACAGACCTGAACCGAGTGGCGTGAGTGACGAGGAGCTTCGTCAGATGATCCACGATGAGCTGGCGGCGGCGATCAGGGCCGAGATTCCGGAGATGTTTGGGTCTATCAAGACCACACTGCTTGAGACGTTCGATGAGCGGTACGCCGCGGTGACTGAGGCTGCTGCTGCTGCAGCTACCGCAGCTGTGGCTGCTGCCAGACCTCAGGTAGGTGATTCGTTGTTGCTTCGGGAGTTCAGCAACACGAAGCCACCCGAGTTTGATGGGACGCAGGATCCGATCGCTGCGATGAGATGGATTGCTGATATCGAGGGATGCTTCTACACGTGTTCATGTCCGGAGCATCTGAGGGTACGGTTCGCATTGAACCAGCTTCGCTTGGGGGCGAAGGATTGGTGGAAGTTCGTGACGGCGAGCTTCACTCCGGCAGAGATTTCAGCGGTGACCTGGGAGAGGTTCACCACCATGTTCAGAGACGAGTATGTTCCCCCGGTGGAGAGGGAACGGTTGGTTCAGGAGTTCTTGACCCTCAAGCAGGGTACTGATTCAGTTACTGTGGTTACCCAGAAGTTTCATGAGAGGGCGGTGTTTTGCCCTGAGCAGGTGTCTACTGAGCAGGCACGTATGAGCCGGTATTTGGGAGTTCTAAGGAGAGACATTCGGGAGTTCGTGTCGAACTCGACGTAACGGACATTTGCTGAGCTCCAGGCAAATGCCCGAAAGAGGGAGATTGAGTTGGAGACTCAGGCCAGGGAGGAGGCCGAGTCTCAGAGGATGGATCGGCGGCCGGCTCAATCTCAGCCGGCAGCCAAGCGGACCAAGTCCGCGGATACGAGATCTGGAGGCCAGAAGGGCCGCACTTACGGGAAGTGCGGCAAGGGACATGATGGGGTTTGTCGATCAGGTGCTTGCTACAAGTGTGGCAAGGAGGGGCATATCACCAAGGATTGCCCCAAGGGATTCATGGTTTGCTTTCATTGCAACCAGACTGGCCATCGAAAGGCCGAATGTCCGCAGCTACATCAGGGATCAGCACAGGGATCTGCACCTGCTGCTAGGGTTACCGAGGTTCGGCCAGCGAAGGCCGAGGCACCGAGGGCTTGCGGGAGAGCTTTTCAGTTGACAGCGGAGGAAGTCTGCGCAGCGTCCGATGTTGTGGCGGGTATGTATTCTTTATTTATTATGTTGAGTTGAGATTTTATGCTTATATGATGATATGCGTAGGTACTTTTCTTGTGAGTTCTGTACCTGCCTTAGTGTTATTTGACTCGGGTACGAGTCGATCATTTGTATCGATAGCGTTTAGTCGGCACATCAGTAGCAGACGAGAGGCGATGAGTCGACCTCTGCGGGTTTCTATAGTTGACGAGCGAGCAGTGTATGCTACGGAGGTGATACGAGGATGTGTGCTCGAGATCTTCGGTGTTGAGTTTCCGATAGATCTGGTCCCGATAGCGATGGGGGACGTATGTGTCATAGTGGGCATGGATTGGTTGAGCCGATTTGGGGCTATGATAGACTGCGAGCGACAGTTGGTGACGATACGAGACCCTAGTGGGGGAGTACTTACTGTGTACGGCGAGGGTACCCGATGTGGGTCAGCGTTCTGTTCGGCTGCCAGAGCGAGACAGAGTTTGCAGCAGGGCTGCAAGGGGTTCGTAGCTTATGTGATGGACACACGAGAGGCCGTTGGGAGGCCGAGTTCGGTGGATGACGTTGCGATAGTGCGTGAGTTCCCGGATGTTTTTCCCGAGGAGTTGCCGGGTGTGCCTCCCGAGAGGCAGGTAGAGTTCCGCATTGATTTGGTCCCGGGAGCAGCGCCTATCGCCAAGGCGCCTTATCGCCTTGCGCCACCAGAGATGCAGGAGTTATCCTCGCAGCTCCAGGAGCTGCTGGGGAAGGGGTTTATTCGACCGAGTAGCTCACCTTGGGGAGCGCCGATCCTTTTTGTCAAGAAAAAGGATGGTTCACACTGGATGTGCATTGATTACCGGGAGTTGAATAAGTTAACGATCAAGAACCGTTATCCATTACCGAGGATCGACGATTTGTTCGATCAGTTGCGGGGAGCGTCATGGTTCTCCAAGATTGATCTGAGGTCTGGATATCATCAGATGAGAGTACGTGATGAGGATATCCAGAAGACGGCGTTCAGGACTCGTTATGGACATTACGAGTTCGTGGTGATGCCTTTCGGGCTCACCAATGCACCATCAGCGTTCATGGATCTCATGAACAGGGTGTGTAGACCGATGTTAGACTGCTCGGTGATCGTGTTCATCGACGATATATTGGTGTATTCGAGATCTAGAGAGCAGCACGAGGAGCATCTGAGAGAGATTCTCGGGGTATTGAGGACGGAGAGGCTTTATGCCAAATTCTCCAAGTATGATTTCTGGTTGCAAGAGGTCCAGTTCTTAGGACATCTCGTTAATCAGAAGGGGATATTGGTCGATCCGGCCAAAATTGAGGCGATTATGAGTTGGGAGGTGCCGAGATCTCCCACCGAGATCAGGAGTTTTTTGGGATTGGCCGGCTATTACCGGAGATTTATCTGAGATTTCTCCAAGATTGTCGTGCCTCTCACCAGGTTGACCCGGAAGGGTGTTGCTTTTTCATGGGGTCCGGAGCAGCAGACCTCATTTGAGACACTTCGCCAGAGATTGTGCGAAGCCCCCGTGTTAGCTCTCTCGGAAGGGATGGAGGATTTTGTGGTGTATTGTGATGCGTCGATATCGGGGTTGGGTGCAGTGCTTATGCAGAGAGGGCATGTGATAGCGTATGCATCGAGGCAGCTGAAGCCTCATGACACAAGATATCCCACCCACGACCTAGAGTTGGGGGCAGTGGTGTTCGCCCTCAAGATATGGCGTCATTATTTGTATGGGGTTCGGTGTACCATATACACGGACCACAAGAGTTTGAAGTATCTGATGGATCAGCCCAACCTGAACATACGTCAGAGGAGATGGCTGGATGTGGTGAAGGATTACGATTGTGAAATCCTGTACCATCCGGGAAAAGCTAATGTTGTAGCTGATGCCCTGAGTCGCAGGGCGGAGAGTGTCCCGATACGAGATGTTTGTATGAGATTGACAGTGATGACTCCGGTGTTGGACACCATTCGAGGGGCGCAGGCTGAGGCCATTAGACCGGAGAACCGGAAGAGAGAGCGGGTTATCGGGCAGGTGTCGGAGTTCGTTACCGATGGTCGAGGACTTATGACCTTTTAGGGTCGGATCTGGGTACCGTTTGTGGGCGGTACGCGTACCATCTTGATGGAGGAGGCGCATAGATCGAGGTTCTCGATCCATCCTGGGGCCACTAAGATGTATTTGGACCTGAAGAGAGAGTATTGGTGGCCCTGTATGAAGAGGGATGTTGCATGGTTTGTTGAGAGGTGTTTGACCTGTCGCAGGGTCAAGGCCGAGCACCAGAGACCGCATGGTAAGTTGCAGCCGTTAGAGGTTCCCGAGTGGAAGTGGGAATAGATTACCATGGATTTTATCACCAAATTGCCGAGGACTGCTAGGGGCGTCGATGCAATTTGGGTGATTGTGGACAGGTTGACGAAGAGCGCTCACTTCCTTGCTATCAGTGAGAGCTCTTCTGCTGAGAGGTTGGCAGAGTTGTATGTGAGGGAGGTGGTATCGCGACATGGGGTGCCGATCTCGATTGTGTCGGATCGAGATGTACGTTTCACTTCCAGATTCTGGAAGAAGTTTCACGAGGAGTTGGGCACGAGATTACATTTCAGTACCGCTTACCACCCCCAGACAGACGGGCAGAGCGAGCGGACGATTCAGACGCTCGAGGACATGCTTCGGGCATGTGTATTGGACTTCGGAGGAAGTTGGGACACGTATTTACCCTTGGCTGAGTTTTCCTATAACAACATCCATCATTCGAGCATTGGTATGCCACCCTTTAAGCTGTTGTATGGGAGGAGGTGTCGGAATCCCATTTGCTGGGGTGAGGTCGGACAACGTGTGATGGGTAGTACAAAGATAGTACTTCAGATGACTGAGCAGATTCAGCAGGTCAGACAGAGGTTGTTGACCGCTCAGAGTCGCCAGAAGAGTTATGCGGACAGCCGTCGCTCGGAGCTCGAGTTTCAAGTTGGTGATTTAGTACTCCTGAAGGTGTCTCCTTGGAAGGGAGTGATCCGATTCAGGAAGAGGGGTAAGTTGGGGCCTCGGTATATTGGTCCTTTCAGGGTGACTGCCAGGGTGGGCAGGGTAGCGTATCGTTTGGAGCTACCTGCGGAGTTGAGTCAGATTCATGATACCTTCCACGTGTCTCAGTTGAGGAAGTGTATCGCCGATGAGTCGGCAGTGATTCCATTAGAGGACATTCAGGTGGATGCGAGCCTGAACTATGTTGAGAGGCCGATCGTGATTCGGGATAGGAGGATCAGGGTTTTGAGAAACAAGGAGGTGTCATTGGTTCAAGTCCAGTGGCAACATCGGAACGGGTCCGAGCTGACTTGGGAGCCGGAGTTGGAGATGCGCGAGCAGTACCCAGAGTTATTTATTGAGAGAGACTTCGAGGGCGAAGTCTGATTCTAGTGGGGGAGAATTGTAACATCCTGAAATTCAGGTACAAACATTTAACCCTTCTTCTTTTCCAAGTTGGCAAGTTCGGTCCCTTTATGTAAAAGTATTAGACTTGTGAGTACGCTAGGCGTACTGAGGAGTACGCTGCGCATACTCGCGCGCTTAAAATGGACGCGGACTTATCCGGGTACGCTGGGCGTACCCAAGGTTACGCCGGGCGTAACCTACCCAGATACAAAACCCTAATATGACTTGAGGGCTATAAAAGGAATGCGATGGCCTTGTCCCTCAGCCACCATTTCACAGAAAGAAACCCTAAGAGAGTATTCCCTTCGTCCCTAACTTGTGTGTGAGTGTTCTAAGCTTCAAAGTGCCATTTCAAAGTGAAGAAGGAGAAGAAGGAGCCATTGTTGGAGCTAGAAGTCGAAGAACAAGTGTAGATCCGAGTTCTACAGTGGTTGGAGATCCCTTTTGAGGTAAAAAGCTCAAAGCTTTCCTTGTTCTTCATAAGTTTTGCTTTTTGGACCATTTCTAGGGTTTTTGGTCCAAAGTTGGAGACTTTGTGTGCAAAGAGTCTCCATGATCTTAGATCTGGCCTTTTCTAGTATATATTGTGTTGAGAATTCATAAAAATCCAGTCTTGGTCGTGGATCTTGTGTCATGCATGAGTTGTAGTTTCATTAGAGAAAGAGGAAAGGTGTTTTGAGCACAAAGTGACCTTTACAGCCATGCAAAGGCTTAAAGGTTTCGACTTTATGGATTAAGAAGTATTAGAATGGCCAGATCTGAAATATGGAGTTATGTCTTAACTGTTTAAGACCTAAAATGAAGAAAGAAGGAAACTGGGATTTACGCTGGGCGTAATCCCAGTACGCGCCGCGTAAGGGGTCGCCTTCCCCGATTCTGAAGTGCAAGAGTACGCCCCGCATACAGGAGTTGGTACGCCCCACGTACTGCTTGCTGTTGACTTTGTTGACTTTTAGGGTTTTGGTCAACATATGGACTTTTGGGTCAAGGAGGGGTAAAATGGTCTTTTACCCTTCTGTGAGATTGTAGGAAGGAATGTAATCTATCCTTGCAAGCCGTTAATGATTTGAAATAATTACCTTATGTGATTAGGCGGGGCTAGTTCGTTGTTCGAGAGTCAGAGATATCGAGCACGTGAGTTCTAGACATCTTATGAGGTGAGTCTTCTCACTATACTGTACCTGGAAGGGTACCTATGTGTGACCAGAAGGTCTTGTATGCTATGAGATGTATGTGCTATATGCGGTTATATGATATGGATGTGCTATATGCGGTTATATGATATGGATGTGCTATATGCAGTCATGTGATATGTATGTGTTATGTATGTTATGTATGATATGGACCGGAAGGTCAAGATGGTATGGACCGGAAGGTCAAGAGGATATGGACCGGAAGGTCAAGAGGTTACGGACCGGAAGGTCGATACAGGTAGGGCCGAAAGGTCTACCGGGATTTAGGACGGAAGTCCCCTGAGACACATGGATCGGAAGATCCTATAGAGTTATGGCCTGGAAAGGCGTATGTGGGGTATGTGGTATTATGGGGAACTCACTAAGCATTTATGCTTACAGTTGTTGTGATATGTGTTTCAGGTACTAACGAGGACCGTGGAAAGGGGCCGGCCTGATGCGTACACACACAGAGGATTTATTAATATTAGATCTTGGGACATGTTTTTGTTATGATACAGAGATACATTATGTTTTTATGATTACCGCTGGTGTTTTATGACAATGATGAATAGAAATGTGTTTTATAAAATGAGAAAAATTGTTTTGAAAATTTGGGTGTTACACAACCTCTCATCTAACAGCTCAAGAATACCCTCCTTGACCGATCCAAAGATCACAGGAGTCTGCTCAAGTATGCTACGTGTGACCTCGGAAGAGATGAACTCTCTGGTCTGCTCATCCAAATGCTCGGCTCCCGAGCCTGAACCTGATCCCTCTCCGGCACCTGAACTGCCGACTGTTGGTCTAGGGCGTGAAACCACCATTCTGTAACATATAATAACAATCATCAGAAATACTGAGATAACTAGAGGGATCACATCTACCACAAGTTTCCTGGTCTTGTCTCAGGCTTCCTCGATTCGAGTACGAATCCTCTGCTTTCAGTAGTATGGGCCCATACTACCTTCCACATCTATCCGTACTTTCCTCAAGAACTGCCTTGACTCCACCAAGTCCCTTCTACTGCTACTGATCTCTGCTACTCTCATCCTAGGCTTGCCCTAGGGTAATCACCGACCCACTCTCCGCCATCAGCTGCGTAAGAAGTCCCTGCTTTCTTCCCCTAACTAGCTCGCAAATACTATTACATATCACTCAGACTAGATAATTCTTCGAATGAGAGATCCTACCCTACAACGGTTGGACTCAGACAAGAGCTGTGAAATAGGGTTAGACCTAACCTTCTGAAATTATTTAGTCCTTGCAATATGTAACGTAACATATTTGTTTACTAGTTAGTGAAAGACAGCTAGAACTCCTAAAAGCACAAAGCAAGCAGCATTTGGACATCGAGTGCACATAATCAAACATATACTAATCAGGCTATCATACTGACTAATCTGTACTGGCATGCAGTTCATAGAGCTGAGATACATATAACAGGCACATAAGGCATCCTTCCTAGATCCTTAGTCCTAACTAGCATGCAATTCTCATAAGCTGATAAACATAACATAAACTTGTATGGGTAATTTGGGAGTACTTACTTGAGCTTGGCTGATTGCATGCACCACACCCTTTTCTCTTTTCAAAGTTCTTTTCTATTTTCAAAATCCTTTTTGTAAAAATGATTTTCTTTTTGAAAATTTCCTATACCATCTCCTTAGTTTGAGCTCAGACACACTCGAAAGTATGCTCGAATCCCTCAAACCAAGGCTCTGATACCAACTTGAAACATCCCAAAAATACGGCCCAAAAATTTTGTTTTTCAATCATAATAAAAATCATAAACCATCCAGTATCATGAGTAAAATCGTAAGTCATGTATCATAACACATCATAAAATTTGTCTCATATATAAATCTCATGACAAAATATCAGAGTAAAACTTCCAGGCTGAAGACTGTGGTGTGTGCCATGCGATCATCCCGAGCCCTTCCCTTTACTAGTGGAAGTACCTGAAACCAAAATTGAAAACTGTAAGCACGAAGCTTAGTGAGCTCCCCCATACTACCATATACCACACAATAACACGTAAAACACATACTGAGCCTTGCCCACTGCATCGGACCGCAGCCCAGACTAACTTGGGCCTTGCCCACTGCATCGGACCACAGTCCGGAATAACTTGGGCCTTGCCCACTGCATCGGACAGCAACTCGGAATAACTGAACATATCATATACATAAACATGTAACATAACCATATAACTACTGCATCGGACCAAAGTCCGGAACACGAGGCACATAACATAAACATGCATGAATCACAAAGACATCAAGCATATATACTACTTCTCGGGACCACTCCGGCATCGGACCGAAGTCCGGAAACATATAAACTACATCGGCTATCCCCGACTTCGGACCAAAGTCCGGAACTACTAACATCTAAACAGGTCGGCATTGTGGTCGTAGACCCGTTCCTACTGGAAGGAAACTCACCTCGTAAAGCTGACTGTTGGAATGCTGAGCGGGAAATGTCTGACTGCTGCTCCGGTTACTCCCCGACTATAATTCCCATAAAAACACTTAGTCAAACACTGATTACTCATCTTAGGGTAAAGTTACTATTTTACCCTTGGCCAAAGTCCACATCCTGGTCAAAGTCAACTTTCAGTTGACCTGACTCGCCGAGTTGGGCCACCAACTCGCCGACTCCCTATCCTTTCTTCTATTCCTCAACTCGACTCTACTCGTCGAGTTTAGCTAAGACTCGACGAGTTCTCCTTCTAACATCGAGTCATCCTTCATCTGCGAGTTGTATGAACAACTCGTCGAGTTCTCCTTCATCATATGAACACGTCCAATCTACGACTCGCTGAGTTGTATGAACAACTCTTCGAGTCTGTTCTTGCGGGTAAGGAGATGGCCTTGGACTCGCCGAGTGTGTTCTTGCACTCGTCGAGTCCCATGATTCCTAGATTATGGCTATATCTTAATACATCGAAACACTCTTATGGACTTGACCGAACCTTGCTAACACTCGACTGAGGTTCCTTTGAACCACAACAGAAAGGGGACTTAAACTCTGGACTCGCCGAGTCCCAAGAACAACTCGCCGAGTCGATATTGTCCATGCCTTATATCTCGATTTCTGACGTGCAACACTCATCCAAAAGGTAGATCTGGGCTTCTAAGACCGATCTAGCACGTAAAGTTATGAACTTTACGTGTATGCATGAGAGTATATGCTTAAAGGACTAAAAAATGTGGTCTAAAGGGGGGTGCATGGGCTATCATGGCCATAAAGCTTGCATCCTCATGCCATGTACTTGATTCTAGAACCTAGATTTGAAGGTGAATCGACTTGGGACGACCAGGTCACAAGGATTAAGCTTGTTGGACCCAAAACTCCATAAAAATGATAAAAAGAAGATCTGTAGAACTATAAGTCAAGTGTTAAGCTTGATTACCAGAAAGTGTAGCAAAAGAGGGTTAGCTTCTGGATCTACTTCTTCTCCTTTGAACCTTCTCTCTTTCCTTCTTCTCTACCACTTCAAGAAAACACAAAATCACTCAAAATAGGATGGAATCACTCAAATTCACCAATGGAGGATTAGGGTTTCGAGGGGGAACGCTTTAGAGGTGCTGGAGGCTGGGATGGGAGCTATAAGGGTGTTTAAATAGGGTACAAGCCCTCAGAATTAGGGTTTTATCCAGACTGGCGGACTCGCCGAGTCGGGAATAACAGACTCGTCGAGTTTCCACGCTAAGTCCACGTGCAGACCCGCTGCTACTCGACGAGTTAGGGCTACTGACTCGCCGAGTAGCTTCTAAAACAAGAAGTATAATAATAAAAATGCGTACCAGGAATGGGCATTACATACCTTCGCCCTGATTTTTTAGAGAGAACACGAACAAGGGGAGGGAGAAAGAAAAGGAGGCTAGTAAATTTGAAATGGGTGTTATTAGTGTTTTTAAATAGATTGCTAAGAGGCCAGTGAATATCGATTAACATTGACCCGTTCAAATCCCATACTTTAAGCAAACATTTAGGGAAGTCAAATTTGACTTAGTTTTTCAGCTTAAATCTTACCGTATTTGAATTATGATTGTTATTATGCAATAGTTTCTTGTACTTTAAGCTTAAATATTTGGACGTCTTAAATGTATTTTTAGAAATAGTAAGGTTTGTATAATAATATAGTAAGATATATATATATATATATATATATATATATATATATATATATATATATATATATATATATATATATATATACTAGTAAGGTACCCGCGAGATGCGGCGGCGCCAGATAATTTCTTTCGGCAGATTATTTTCATGTTGCGATTTGTTTTTTTTTTGTGTCAGATAGTTCGTTTCTGCCTTTTAGGTTACATTTTTATAAATTAAGTATATTTATGGAAGAAAACCTTTAGACCTCTAGTGTCATGAAGGCTAGTCCTATCACAACCAGCCCATGATTGTTTTATACTTGTTTTTGTCTAATAAGGGCTTAGAGATGCAGGTCAGATAACGTGTTTTCAAAGACGAAGTGTTGGACTAAAGGTCGATGGCTGGAGGTCGGATCAAAAGGTGAAGTTTGGATTCAAAATCAATGAATAAAGGCTGACTCGAGGTGGAAGGTGGAAGAGCGAAGCTAAAAACATGGTATGATTTTCCCACGACGCAACCACACAAATGATTGGATTATGATCACAAATTGGGGTTGCAGGGCCAAAGTGACCCACCAAACTATGTCCAGTAGTCCGAAATGGAGACCAATAGTCACAAAAATTTTTGATTTAGATTATCTTTAAAAAATCTCTAAATATAAGATTTGAATATTAAAATATAGTAATCAAAGCTAAAATATTATTCTTAAACAACTTCCAAATTTTATCCATATATATCAAATACTAATATGCGTTACTTGCAATTTGTGTGTCTATATAGTTAATTTCTTCATTTTTCTTGACTAATAGTTCCTTTTTAGGTGGCAAAAAATGTCAATTTTTTATTATTTTTCATTAGAAAGCATGTCACATTTTAATACAATTTGGTCCCTTTATCGGTGCCATAAAGTGTCGTTGAAAACAACCAGCCACTCCGTGTTTTTTTTATTTGCGAGTCGATTCAAATATAATTTAGTTTTGCTTAATATAATCACGTTCAACTAAAAGCTTTTTTACATATCTTGTTTTACATGATTGCTGATTCCCAAGTTATGATAGTTACAATATTATTTACTTACAAAGTAAAAATCTTGATAGATATATAAATACTAAGATTAACTTTAAGCTTTCTTATAGTTTTATTTTGTTATTGGTTTCTTCAAGAAAACCTACTGCTCTATTTTCATCATTTCTCATATATAAATAAAAATCATTATTGTTGCCATACATTCAACATTTCTCATACATGAGTAAGAATATTAAGATTACATGACAATAAATTTTGGTTTGTGTATTTACATAAATCAATGCACAACCATGAGTAAGATTATTATCACAAGCAAAGATAATTAACAAAATGTGCTATAACACATAACGGCTACATCACTAATTACTTGCTTGCCAATATTATACAAAAAATGCATACCCAACTACAACCGATCAAAGACCACCCTAACTTGATTCTCATTAAAATTTATTATCCGGGTTCCATGGTTTGTCTATCTGCTCACATTGGTGAAAAGACATAAATACCCTTTTCATGAATCAAAAGTTACAAAAAGGAAAAGAAACAAAAAAAATCAGATACAATTACCAGGTAGGTTTGTCATCTTCAACACGTTCTTGAGATTGAGACATAACATGGATTCTGTAAAAACACCCACAAAAGTGTAAGTTCTTTGCATATTACTTATTATATGTAAAAGTATCATATTGAGATTTTGGTAGTGTCTTTCTCTTGTTCAGAACATGCCCAACATCAAAAATTATAATGTGATGGTTGCATCACAGATCTTATCTGATGTTTATCTTACCTAAACACAAAAACTATTTTGGTATGATATATATTATCATTTATGTCAAGAAAAACAAAAAAGAAGTAAAAATGTCTTACCAGGATATTTATTGTTTAAAAACTTTTAAAAAAAATCAGTTGTTTCTTCGATACCAGGGAGCTCTGAATGGATCAAACACCTGAAAACCACAACCTGAAACACAAGTTTGATAAATCAGGAAAGACACGTATCTTTTACCACAATCTAAAAGAAATGGAATTGGTTTTACCACAACCCGAAATAAATGTTGATGTTCATTGAAGCAAAACTTTTACCACAATCTAAAAGAAATGGAATTGTTTTTACCTGAGACCATGGATTAGGGTTTAATAGCCACAAAAATCAGGAAAGACAGATATCTTAGATCATGGTTGAACTTAACCTGCAAATAGAAGGAGAAATGTGTGTGGTTAGATCTAGGTGTATATGTGTGTGTCTGTGAACGCATACCAGAAAGAGAAATCAATAACACAAACTTCTTTGACAAAGAAAAAGAAGAAACATAATTAAGGGAGGTTTCTAGGATAGTTTCTGCATTAAATGTAGTTTTAAGCACGCATATGTACATTGAAAATGTACTTCCCCTGTTCTTGTTTGTCACCATCTGCAACCAAGGGACAAATGATTACCGTATGGGTTTACACACATAGAGTAAGAGAGAGGATACAGAGAAATATGTCTTCATCATACCTTTTCCTTTTGAATCAAATCATAATTTACTCCATTTCCTACATGATTAGTATAACCAAACATTAAAACGATTTTTTAGTAGTTAATGGATGTAAAATCAAAGAAAATGTGTCTGTGTGTGTTTGGATCTTGATGCTCTTCCCAAAAACCCACACAAACTTCATTAGAGAAACTACAAAGCCACAAAAAAAAATTGTTCACACACATAAATTGCTTTTGGAGTACCTGATGGCGAGATTCTAGCATCGAGAGCGTGTGGTGGTGGCTGTAAACGGCGGTTACAGAGGTGTGTATGTGTGTGATCTGGAGAAGAAAACACATCCATAAGAACACATACATTAAACATCATCATCATGTTGAAGCTTACCGTATATCATTCTATTTCAGGCTGTACATCGTTTCTTTGTTTAAATCCAAAAACTCTAAAATCGTTGACGATGTTGACGATGATAAATGATGGTGACTAAAGGGCATGGAAAACCCTATCAAACCGTGTCTAGGTCAAAAATATTACCTGGAGTAGTAGAGCAATGAAAACACTTTGTTGATATATCTGCAACAACGAAAATCCGAGCATGCTTATGTTATAAAATAAACAAAAAAAATCAGAAACAAAATTGAACATATTTAAAAAAACGGGAGAGATAAATAAAATCTTGAAGCTCTAGCATTTGGTGTGTCGCATCTAACAACTCCAGATCTGGGCGTTTTGATTTTCGATTCCAACTGAGGATGCGAACAAATAAGAAGTAAGAATAAGGAGTCGACTGATGCAGTGGTGTCTAATCGTTGTTGGGGTGTAATATATCTCTAAATCCACCATAACCGTTGCGTAGGCGGGGTAGATTTTAGATGATAACCTGAACGATTCGAGATAATCAGTGTTTTTAGAGAGAGAGAGAGAGAGAGAGAGAGAGAGAGAGAGAGAGAGAGAGAGAGAAAGAGACGCGTAGAGGAAATCAATAAGAGGATTCTTACCTGAATCGGACCCTCCAAGAACCATACATGACCAATGAGCGAAGGATCTGATGGTGGTTCAACAGAGGATGTAGTGAAGGAGAGATTGATAGCGGCTAGGGTTGAGAAAGAAACCCCTTTTTGGTTCCCGATGTGTGAAAATTTGATTTCAAAAAGATTTAAATTGCCCGCCTTGGAGATGTGAAGAAGGTGGGGTAGGATAAGTTGTTTGTATCTTTCGTGTCATAAATTCTATTGGTTAAAACCATTTCACTACGATTAGGATTAGGATTAGGATTAGAAGAATCATCACCATCCATTTGACATCCAATGGTCCACAATTGCTCTCCTTGTATTTTAAGATAGATGTCTTAAAATTGGTGGGACCCACACTTATAAACTCTTTATAAGATGGTATATATATATATATATATATATATATATAAACTCTTTATAAAATTGGTGGGGCCCACACTTATAAACTCTTTATAAGAAAATAGTTTCTAAAGACGATTTGTTCTTTTACGAAAATAGTTTAGAAAAGAAAATGTTGTTAGGGATTAAAAATAAATATAAATTGTTCTTTTGTATATAAATGTATATTGTTGTTAACAAACAAAGATTAAATCTTCGTTTTTTCGGTGTTTATTTTTCATTCGGAATTTCCCTATTTGTCTGATGTTTTGGATTGAAAATAGAAGTATGTTGATGTTTTTTGTTAAAAGAAATATTGTTCTATATTAAAAATTAATATACATTGTTGTTTTTTATATAAATGTGCATTGTTGATTAAAAACTCAATTCAAATGTTAAATGGTGAAAAGATAAATATAATCAAAGCGTCGGACGACAACTAGTTTCTATTCGATGATTAATTTTGGAGTTCAACAAATAGTTTCTTTTTCGGCGATTAGTTTCCTTTCAGGAACATTTCTTATTCAAAACAACTTATTGAAAAATATTTACTAAAATGTATCTATTAGGTATATACATATTTGTATGCTCTTCCGACATATAGTTTTTTTTTTTTTTATGGATTTTGGGTTTTGATGTTTTGAATTAGTGATATGGTTATTAGTGGTATGGTCATAAATTTTTAATATATATATTCTACATATAACACATGTATTATTTAATTATTAATTGTTAATATGGTTAATGCGTTTAGATGAATGTGTGAGTTAAATATTGTAAATTTGAATCATAGTAGCTTTTTACTTTTTTTTTTAAATATTGAACTATATTTATAAATAAAGTTATTTCACCACAAACAAAATATATTTGTAACAAAAATTCTTATGTTCATGAATTTGTGTTCCCCTTTATATCATTTGTGTCATAAACCCTCATATCTTTTTTTAGCAAATAACATTATCAATTGTAATCCATTGAAATATATATATAAAAAAAAGTAATATAGAAATGCACTTGCAATTTTTTTTTGTCTAATCTAGCATCATATTTTCATTTAATTGCTTAACTTTTTAAAATTTATGATTTTTTTCCTATTAAACGATTCTACATTTAAAGTACAATGCTTAAATAAGAAAAGAAAAGGAAAAAAAAGTTAGAATTAGACATGAAAGTTAGATGCTAATGCTATAAATAGAAAACAAATGAAAGTACATTTCTATTTATTACATTTAGCCAAATCAAATGGTAAATGCAAGATATATCAATGTACTTCCATTTGTTTGTCTCATATAACATCATACTTTAATTTCAGAAAATATTCATGCAACATATGCATACTAATTATATTTTTTGTTTTTCACTAACAAAATGATTAAGAGGGAAAAATTTACAATTCAAAAGGTTAATAATAAAAATGAAAGTATGATGTTATATTTGACAAACCAATCAAAGTACATTGATAATTCTTGTATTTAGCAACTAATTAGGCTAAATGCAAGAAATAGCGATGTACTTTCATTTTTTTCTAGAACATAACATTTTTTTTTCATTTTTTTTAAAATTTTTCCTTATTAAACCATAATATTTCAAAAGTACAATGTTGTAATAGGAAAGGTATTCAAAGTACAATGCATATAAAAGAAATGAAAGCAATGTACACAATCAAAACCAATGGCAATCAATAAACAATTCACAAGGAAGAAGCCAAGCAAGCACCAAGGGCAAAATGGTTAACAACCATAAAGCACGAAAAAAATGACAGCAAAGGGCCTAACAGAGTCTTCCAAAAAAGCACCACTGGACCATTTCTGTAATAAATTTTAACCATGGACATCATTAGTAACATTTTTCCCCGTACCAAAACTGAAAAAACTAATAATAACAAAAGTAGGATGCTATTAGATGCAAAAACAACAACCAAAAGTAGTCAAAATCATCAAATTGGCTTAAAAAGGGAAAATGGTCATTTTCACTAAAATAATAGCAACATGCTTACATTACTTATCTTGATAAAGCAACATACTTTGAAATCTTAGTCTAATACAACATTGTACTTTTACATACACATAGAAAACCACATATACATACATACAGCCACACATGAAAGTACATTGCTCTTTCTAATCAAAAGGACATTGCTTTTTCTTTAATCCAAATTTTATAAACAAACAAATACCAACCATTTTGGTGTTTAAAATGGTCCCTGTTTAAAACGGATCAACATATTTAGCAAACTATTTCCTGTACTGTTTTAAATTATCATTTTGCTGTATAAAATGACCATTTTGTTTGTCTAGTTTCTAATGCAGGTTTGTTAAAAATAACCAAAATGGTCAAAAAGTCGAAAGCAGTTTTCAGTTAAAAATGGTCCGTTTACAATGATCATCTTACCGTTTCGTGTTGATCGTTTTTAGGAAATAAAAAATGACCATTTTCGACAATTTCTTGTTTCAAAAAGATCAAAATGGTCAAAATCTCTTGAATATTTTTCATTTTTTTTACCACTAAAAATCACCAAAAAAATACCAAAAAAGTTATTCTAATAAACACATACACATTTCATCTTTGTATATATGTGGAATGGTGGAATCTACCAAAGTCATTAATAAATTAATCAAGTATAGCTAAACAGAAATAAAGTGTGTTTATGCCATGCCAATTAAATGTTAAATCACCAGCAAACTTCTCCTATGTCGACCCTCAGCCACACCAACATATTGCATATTTCCACTTGTATTCACCTAAAAAAACTATTGACTTATAAGAAAATAAAACTATAAATAGTGAAAACGCATAAATAGAAGTTAAATAGCACCCCTACCCTACTTGTTTTTTAATTACACTTTTGGTGCAGCTTGATATAAGAAAAAACATACAAAAAAGGGAGTGTATATCTAACTCAATAATGTAATAAATTAGATTATATAGGTCAATATTAAACTTAACGAAATCAAAAATGAAAAAATGAAGTCATATATCCTTTATCTTGAAGATAATGCAGAAGGTAAGAATGTCTTTTTGAGTCCATGAGTTCTCACCAATAACCGAACCCCCTGGGTTTAATATCACATTTTCATTTTAGTTTAAACACACAAAGTTTTCCGTTTCTGGAAATTTTCTTCTATATCATAAAAACTTTAAGTCAACAACATTAGTTGATAAGCATACCTCTTCCAGTGTTGTAATTAGGAGAAAAGTTGCTCATACGTCCCTTATGGCTTGTCATTCTAGGATTTCATTTGTTTTTGTATTTTATGTTTCTGTGCATATGGAGCACACAAATTGCAATAGTTAGTATTCTCAAAGGGTATTACATAATTAGATCTCAAAGAACCAGATGAATTAAAATGATACAATTAATTTAGAATTGTAAGAACAAAAATGAAAATAGGAACACCACTGTAATTTAGAATTGTAAGAAAAAAAATACAAAAATATGACTCTTTATCTACAATAATTTAAGCAAAATATGAAAATAAGTAATAAAATGGATACCTTTAGGGCTTGTTTATGAGAAATGTGAGAAGATTATGTGGGTTGAGGGTACAGGGGGGTTCTTTCTAAACCCAAAATCCCTCATCCTATCATGCACATGAAACAACATCAATATTATAACTAAATTAAAGTGTTTTATAGGTTAAACTCTTACAGTCGATTTCTAGGTTGTGGTTGAAACGGTCGAAGGAGGTCGGTGATGATGACAAATGGCAGAGGCGTTCCAGGAGTTTTATATGTTTGTAATCAGTGGAATGAGATGATGAATCATGTCTGCAATCGTAGAAACAGGTGTGTATGTGGCCGATGGAGAAAGAAGACGCTGAAAAATGAAAGTGGCGGGAGAACAAAAGAGATTAACTTCCTGACATACCTTGAATAAATATTCGAATACCAACAGGTGTGTAGGTGGATGATGGAGGAGGGTATGCGTTTCCTGATGGAGAAGAAGATAGTGGTTGGTGTTAGGGTTAGAAAAGGAGAGAGCGAGGGTGTAAGAGGGGGAGGGTTTGATCGTGGGACGACGGCTAGGTTTTGTGAGTCTAAGATTTTTACAGAGTACGACTATACCTGCAATCAAAGGAACAATGTGAAGCGACGAAGGTGATGCTGGGTTTTAGCAGTTGTATATTAAGTTAATAATAGCTTTGAATGAGTCTCGCACCTTGAATGAGTCTATCACATGATAACGAAGTGTGTGCTCCTTGGATAATGTGAGGTTGTGGAGCTGGTGTGGCCTGACGGCTAATTTGGGTTAAACAGAATGAGAGATGGTAGAGAGAAGGGGAGTATTTTATAGAGAGGAAAGATTTCAAAATTTTAAACAGAAAAGTGCGTGAGAGCCAGAAAAAAGAAGGTATAAAGGATCTGATATACAGGGAAGTTGTAGAATCGTTTATTTAGATCACCAAATATCCGAGATTAAAGGAGACCGAGTAAAAAAAATGCATTGAGTAAATGTTGACCAGATAAGCTTCGGTACTCATTTTAATGCATAAAATTATTGTACATATCGCATAAAGCCTTATACCTCTTAAAATTCAGCCTTTGACCAAATTTGCATAATAAGTAATATATATATATATATATATATATATATATATATATATATATATATATATATATATATATATATATACACACTAGCCGTTTACCCGCGCCAAGCGACGGGTACGAATAGTTTTTTTCATAATTTGTTTCTAGAGGCGATTAATTGATTACAAGCCCGATTAAATGTACATTATTGATTACAAACCCGATTAAATCTTCGTTTTTTTAAATATAATTATGATTTATGTTGGTTATTCACTTTGTTATTATGTTGTCATTTAGTTTTTATTTTGATGTTATGTGTTTATTTTATGGCAAAATTTTAGTTGATATTTTGAAGTTTATAATTTATTGATTTGATTACGATTTATCTCCAAGATATTGTACATCCCCATAAGTCATCAAATTATGTCATTTCCAAAAAAAATTGCATACACGAAATAAACATTAAAATCCAAACAATAAATTTATGTCGACAAAAAAAATGCCACAGTTAAATAAAGTTCATCATACAAATTGACATATATTAAATCACTCATACATCAACCAAGCTCAATGTTACTCATATCATTCTGACGGAAACCTTTTTTGTTGTTACTAATTAGTCATTTACGAAAATTAATGTCAAAATACATCAAAACTATTGCACTCGTATCATTGTGATACAGAACATATGATTTTTTCAACCTAGGACACCAATGCTTAGCTTTTTATTATTACTTTAAAAATACTTTCAAGAGCTCCATTAGTTCAAGAAAACTAAAATACATGTGCATAAAACATCAAGATCAACTTTTGTGTCCATCTCAACCATTATAATTATAATTTATGGCGTTACAATTTTTTTAGTAGCGATGAACAATAAAGTCTCTTCTCTAGTGAAGTGTGAAAAGTACAACAATCCACTTGAGAGGATTTTGATCATTTCAGCTCTTTTTTTGAGGATTTTGAGCTCACATTTTCATTCATAGCAGCTTAAATCTCAACCAAAACAGCAACCCAAAACATGATTATACATACTAAGACCTGCATAACATTTGTACATACACATCGAGAAAGAGGGAGATATTGAAAGAAACATAAGCTAAACATGCTTCATCAAAATTGGCTTTGGATGATGTAACTGGAGTCTTTATGTTTGCATTCTAGAGAATATATATGAAATAGATATCCAAGTCAACATAAAAAAATTGTATACCAAATGCAAAAATGATAGTTAGACCTCCATGAGATAAAATACCCCTGTAAGTTCCAAATAACAAAATTCAAAGATGTTTATAAATCTTCACCTCTTTGAGAAACACATCTGATGGATTATGAAAAAAGAATTTTTGAAAAAAAAAACTTAGGCATTCTATTTACTATATTTACGAAATAAAAACATTAAATCAAAAGCTTTAAACAAGAAACTAAGCAACAAAACCTTTATTTTCAAGAAATCCAAACCTTTAAGCATGATAATGAAACAAACAAACCTTATAATCAAAAAAGGTTGAAGCAAACTATTACCTCTGAAAACATGATTTTTTAATATAACCTCTTTTTAGCCATCATGATTCGTCAAAACCCTAAAAACAAAAATCTTTAAAACATTTAAATTCCAAAATAGAAATAGAAATGTAGTAAGAAAAAGTAGTAGGTTGTGGGTTTTGATATCTTTTACCAAAAAGGGTTGGAAGCCTCGATTGGAGGTTGTTGCATCAACGAAGAAGTCACTACTCTATCACACAATAACCATGTAAGTGACAAAGTGGTAGATGCTCAACCACTTTTTCCTTATCTATGCAGCTGCAAACTCATCTGCATATTTACAACATATAAGATTTTAAGAAGTTTACATTGATATGACTTGGGACCTTTTAAAAACACATGGTAGGCAAAATTCACATAAAAGACCAGTCATATGTTTAAGGCGATGGGAGAGATAATCAAGACACATGTGTAAAGTTTGACCTACAACAATTGACTGGATTTATTCAGAATCATAATGTCATGAAAATGACCTACCAGTTAAAAGCATACATGACCAAGTTTAATTGAATGGATTCTTGTATATGAACATGCACATCTTCAAGAAGTATGTAACTCTTTCCATGGTAGAGTTCTTTCCGGGCCACCCCAAATTTGTTAAAGATTTGTTCACCCTACATAAAAAATGTCACTCTAATAAGATACCATGTTTTAATATCTAACTAACAACTAACATTGTTGCTTATGATATACCATATTTTATATCGCTAAGACCCAAACAGAGGTTTTCTACCTTCACAAACATAAAATTTATATATTAGTATGATTATCATCAGGATGCAAAGAAGAAAAATAACCTCAACTTCATCATAAGTAGTCATCGGTGCTGCAATGGATTGAGAATTAGTTCAAGCTACTAAGATTATCTTTACCCAAAATCAACAGGAGGTTTCTCATCTTTTATGATTTATCAATTAAAAAGTAAAAGATGGGGACTTCTAAAAAATAAGCAAATAACTACTATCATGGTTAATAATGATCATATTCGATTTAGATAAAAGTATCAATTAATATATTAATATATTAAGGAGAAGAGCCATTATCAACTTGTGTAGTACTTAATACCATAAATCAATATTCCTCTCTGTAGACCAAGAAACACTTTATCCACCATCTGCACATCTACTTGTGCTAACCTATATCATAAATCAAACATGCAGGTAAGCATAAAAGCAATTTAGAAAACCAAAAAGAAACCTTTGTGTGAGAGAGAGAGGGAGAGATGAAGAGAGTGACAAAGGTTAGTTCAGTCCAGAGATCACAATTCAACCCCCATTTTTTATTCATATGACCTGCATAAGAGAATGAAAACAAAGTTAAGAGCAAAAAACCCAAACTATGGATATGTGATTTATAACCAAAATGTGTGTGTGTGTGTGTGAGAGAGAGAGAGCGTGAGAGAGGAGGCTGACCCTGAGATCCTTAAGTATCGCTTGTTGTGGATCTATTTTGATACCAAAGTAAAATTAAACAAACAAAACATGAATTAATCTAAAATCAACATCTGGGTATTTCTGTATACTTCTAAACTACTCGAATATGATGTATATAATCAAAACCCAAGAAATTTAATAAATATAATGTCAATAATTGTTTAAAAAAAGCTATTGATTTTGAGATAATTTGATGTGGGTAACATCTATACAGTAACAATAAGCAAGAAAAATTCAAAGAGATAGCCTCACCAATGGAGCTTGAACTCGAAACCCTTTTAGCTGCAGATTGGGAGACCTTTCACGTTCATATAATTGAGTCATTTCCCTCATAGTTCCAGTAATTTCATAATAAAAAAATCAACTTCATTTCATATAAACCCACAAATCGTATAATCAAGAAATGTGTTTCATCTACAGTGGCTGGTGTTGGTGATGGTCGGGGAGAACCAGAGTGGTGCCAGGAAGAGTGGCAGTTTTGTTGGAGAGTGAATTTATCTTCAAAGAGATGGTCAAGGTTCTGTAAAGAGGCGTCTAATTAGAAGAATTTAAGAATGAGTTATGTAATTGACTCATCTTTTTCAATTCAGATTACTGGGAAGAGCTGGTGGCTGTGTGGTTTTATCGTTTTCTCTATGAAGAGGCTTCATTCCATTTTTTACTGAAGCAGAAAGAAACAACATAAAAAAACAATCCACAAATAAATCATATCACTAAAGCCCTAACGTTACCCCACATTTACACGATGGTCATCTTCATATATGATTTTCATTGAGTTAGAATCATCTGATACATAAAACCAATTCTCTGTTGAATAGGGTACCCAAAAATTGCATACATTTATAACATGGAAGTACAAAAATGATGGTTTTTGGAGAGAGATCAAACCCACCAATGCTGATGAATAAAAACCCTAGACCGGGAAATCCTAATCGAAGAGAACACAGGAATAATAAAAGGCGAGAATATATGGTGTACCAGTCAAGCATGAAATCAGAAATTCGATGGCGCGGGTTCACCGAAGTGGTGGTGCGAGGTTGGTCGACAGTTGGAGAAGGGTATCTGTTGGTTGTCTTCGTTGATAGTAGTGGAAGCTCAATGGTGGCGGTGCTTGTTCTTGGCTGACGATGGTGTTTGGGGTATATGGGCGACCATTTGGTGGTTGGTCGACAGTTGGAGAGGGGTGTCTGTTGGTTGTCTTCGTTGATAGCAGTGGAAGCTTAATGGTGGCGGTGTTTGTTCTTGGCTGACGATGGTGTTTGGGGTATATGGGTGACCATTTGGTGGTCGGTGCTTCTCGGTAAAGTGGTTTCAGGCGGTGGTGGTTGACAGAGGTTGGAGATGGCATGAGTGGTTGTGATGGTGAAAATCTTCGGTCAATTGATTGTGAAGGGGAGGCTGATGAAATTGGAGGATCGTAAAATATAGGAGGGTTCCAGGATAAAGGAGATATGGTCGAGATTAAGGGGAGTTTGGTATTGATCAATCCATTAAATCACGGGCTGTATAAGAACTCAACTCAATAGTCAGCTATTGCAATACCCATTCATCTTCTTTGACCACTTCAATTTGAAGATGAGAACGGAGACCAATTCAAAACGTCAAAACGTGCTTAATTCAATAATCTGTTGACCATATAAGATTCAGTGTTTTCTAGTGCATTAAATGATTGTAAATATTGCATTAAAGCTAGTAACTCTTAAAATTCATCAAAATATATATATATATATATATATATATATATATATATATATATATATATACACTAGCCGTTTACCCGTGCTAAGCGACGGATGCTAGTAATTTCTTTAAGAAATTAGTTTTTAAAGACGATTAATTTCACGCAAATAATTTACTATATATAAACGATTATCAATAAGAATAATGTTAGCATAAATGATATCAATTAGAATCAAAAATGAAAAGTTGAGATTCTTTACAAATTTACTTGAACTCATGATTGGTTGTGTATTATTAAGAGAGGGAGAGAAGGTAGAAGCAGAGGTGGTAGACCGCAGTCTCACTGTGAGTGGTTTTGGCTGTTTGAGGGTAGAAAGGAGAAAAAGTATATGAGATAAAATTTGATGTTTTATAAGGTGGAAAATAAGTCATTAGAAATTCTAAGATTAGTCATATACGTGCATGTGATAAGAATTTGTCTTCACATTAGAAATTTAAATTTTAAATCTCATATCATCTCGTTATTTGTTTGAACCTTATCTGTGATGTTGAATTAGTCAACTGTTAGCTCAATATATTTCCACTTTAAGTTTTATTAATTGTAAACATTTAAAATTCGGTAAGTAGTCATATACTCATATGGGATAAGCCGATAAGGATTAGTCATCACGTTTGAATTTTTATCAGTGTCTTAATTTCTGGTAACATGTCTGATAGATAGTAATATTTATGGATTGTTGACTTGTATTTTAATTTTTATTTGCAAAAAAATCATGCCTTTATTTTAGGAAGGAGAAGATCTCCTCAATTATAATCACGGTTACAATTTGAGAAATTAAATTAAAATGTATGGTCCTTTTCCCTAATTTTAAGAAGGAAACGTCTTTCTTTTTTAATTACAAGGAAACCATTATTTCTAAAAATCATGCCTTTAATTTCCAAAACAGATCATGACTTTATTTTAATTTCAATCTTAATTTTGCTTAAAAATGTATTTTGTAGGCATCGTCCTTTGTTTTATATTTTGTGAAAGAAACATAGTTCAAGAATTAAATATTATTCCTTTTAATGGTCGATTTCTTTTATACGAAAACCCCATTCTTAAAAGAATTCAAATTCTTATTCTTGCGAGCATGAAAACAGAATACTTTGAGAATATAAAACTCTAAATTACTGAAATTCTTATTCTTAGACGAATTAAAAGTCCCATTCTTTGATGATTCTTTAGAATCATTAAATATTATCAATTATAAAAACCCCAATTATAAATTACCTGCAGTGAGAATGAAGTTGGGTATTCCTAATATATAGGACTTGCCTGCTTACATAAAATAGAGATTTCCTTTTCTACCCTTATCTATCGTATTAGTTCATTTTTTGTTGCTTTATTTAAAAAAAATCATTACTAATTATAACCTATGATTCTCTCTCAATCCAAATCCCCATAATTTGTTATACATCGACACAATACTTCTCTTTTCTCCCAAATCCAAATGTTATCATCATCGACCATAGAAATCACACCTAGAGAAAGAGAACCCTCGATCCTTGTTGGTTTTATAGTTTTGTAACTTAATTGTGGCAACTCAATCGTCCCAACAACATGAGTGCTCAAATCAAACGTTAGTATATAAATCCAGTATATAAATCCGGTCTGCTACGTCATCTGATTCATTAAGATAATGTTCATGCAATTCTCCACTGACAAAACACACCTTTGAAACCACATAAGAAAACAAAGGAATAGAGGAAGCAATCGTACACAAGTGCCTGTTTTCATGGTGTACACAAATGAACTTTCTACATTTCCTTTATTTTCTTTGGGGTGGAAGTAGGATATACTCACAATCTTGTAATCATCAATGATTTTGTCCAAACCAAACCCACACAATACCTGACAAGAAGAGCATCTCTCAGCTGAAGCCACAGTGAGTTGAAGCGCAATTGAAGGATTTCATAGACTAATTCATGATCAAACACACAGAGAATTCCATTACATGAACCATCAATATAGGAATATCTACTCTAAGGAGACTCGACTTGTGAAAGGTCGAAAGGCCAAGAGCAGAAGAGATGGGGGTGTCAACAAAGAGCTTAACGGCGCAGATGTATACCTCGTAAAAGGGTTTTGATTTTTTTTTTTAACTATTTTTTTTTGGGGATTTCAAAATTTTGAATGGTTTTTGGATTTTTCAAATGAGAAACCAGAAGTGTCATTTTAATTTTTCAAATATATTTTTTTTAAACTTTTTAAAAAAAGTGTAATATAAAAGGATAATATATATACATGTGGATCAATGTTATAGGGTTATACTATTAATTGCCTAAAATTAGTTGATGAAAGTCAGAGAAATGTAGTTATGATCCTGATATGCACATGGATAAATAAACATTTCAAAACCGAATATTCATCATATATCAATTGTGAAATTTTGCTTCAGTTCTTTCTTCCTAAAAGTGATAGGTGGTTACTCTTGCAAGCAGACTCCATGTCTAACAAATGAAGGCTTTCGACATACATTTCTATGTCATCTATGTAAGAAGAAGCATTGAAGTCCACTAGTCTTGATTGCACCTCTATCTTAGGATTATAAACTCGGCGCCAATCATAGAACAACATATTACCATTGTTGCTCGGTTGCAAAACTCCCATTATGCCTCCCCGAAATTTATCGGTTTTCAATTTAAAAACTAGGGACCGAGAAGCATCTTTTTTCTCCCAAATCCAAATGTTATCATCATCAACCATAGAAATCACACCTAGAGAAAGAGAAGCATCGATCCTTGTTAGTTTTGGAATTTTGTAATTTGGTTGTGGCAGCGCAATCGTCCCAAAAACATGAGTGCTCAAATCAAATGTCAATATATAAAACCGGTCTACGTCATCTGATTCCTTAAGATAACGTTCTACCACCCAATGCAATGCTCCATTGACAAGATACCCCTTTGAAGCCACATAAGAAAACAAAGGAACAAGGGAAGCAATCGCACACCAAGTGCCTGTTTTCATGGAGTACACAAATGAACTTTTTACATTTCCTTTATTTTCTTTGGATAAGGATATAGTCACAATCTTGTAATCAATAATCATCAGTAATTGGGTCGAAACCAAACCCGTACATTACCCAAGAAGAAGACCATCTCCGAGGAGCAGGCACAGCCAATTGGAGCACAATTGAAGGATTCCATAGACTAATATTTTGTTCACGATCAAGCACACAGAGAATTCCATTACATGAACCAACAGTATAGGAATGTCTACTATATATATCCATGTATGCACTTCTCGGACATAATGGCAACCGATCTTCTGAATGTAATGTATAAAATCCTTTCTTTAGGCGCCAACTATCCATGCCAGATCTTATGTCTGATGAGGATTTTTTGTGGGGATCAAGAAGCGTGCATGCGGATGAAACCGGGGCTAGAAATACAAGAATACCATGGTTTGGAGAGTGATCTAAATCGGAGGAGGGATTTCGGGGGTAGTCTTGTAAATATGTAAAAAATCAACTCATGGAATAGATAATCAGGCATCATGTAATTCTGTGTTTTTCCAAGGAGATAATTAAAAAAAAAATCAGCAATAATAAGATGCAATTAAAAATTTTGGAAGAAGTGTTTAAGAGAGTAGAGCTTCATCACTAGTAGTAATGACATATCAAACCATCTTTTATACTATTCAAGATCTTCGAAAGAATGTTTGTTGAATAAAACCGTCGAAAGAATGTTTGTTGAATAAAACCGAACGTACACTTTAAGTTTTGTTTGTCACTTCTTTACATAAATATTTTATATTAATGCAATAGAGTTCTTCGATAGATTAGTATAAAACACCAAACTAAAGTTACTAAATTTTTACAAAATCACAACTAATCCCTAAATTTTTCACTAGAAGAACATACAAGTTTTCTATAAGATGCACATCGTATTCTTGATTCATCAACTACAACTGGTAACGTAACCAAAAAAATAAGAGTAAATCCAACACAGGTAATAAAATTGCAAGCATTTACACAAAAAATATAAAAATAAAAAAAACAAAAAAAATACGATGACCTGATCACACTTTTAGTCAATTCATTTATTGGGATATCCTCTGTATACAAATAATCATATTCATATGACATAAATTCAATTATGATTATCAATTCTAGTATACTATAAGCAACCCCAATTGCTTATTGCACCACCTGTGTGAGTGGTTATATTCTACAAGTCTAATAATCTCGTCAGAGTATTTCAGAAATTATATTATCAAGAACATAATACGAATGACAGTGCACGTAACTGAAGGAAAATTCTAAAATTACAGAAATTTACAGGGGAATCCCGCCTAAAAACCTAATTAGTTTTATTATCATGGTATAATGTAAAAAGTGAATAAAACATAAATTCAAAAGATTAGCAAAGACACTCACACGAGAAGAGATAAACGCAATCACCATGAAAGTAGAAGGCTTTAGCAGGAAATCAGGAGGAATTACACCTGAAAAAATAGATGGCAGGAGAGAAGATAGACGGAGGGGGTTTTACTTTCTATAGCTTAGTTATTTTAAATAGGTTACTCTGTGGGTCCAGCCCGTTATTATTCAATTGTATGAGCCTAAAAAAATCACTTTTGTTTTTTATTTGGATTTTAATTTCGTTAGCTAGCTTAACACCCATGCTCCGCATGAGTCGATAGACTTTTGTAACATTTCCATCGAATTCATAGTTTTTTCCATATATCTTTTAGAAATATTATAATTTCCTTCTAGATTCCATGATAAAATATCATAATCACAAATATGAATTGAATCAAAATCAATACCAATACGACAAAGAACATTAAAATTTATTAATTATCAACTAAATGTAATAGAAGCTATTATTTTCGATTGATAATCTATCAAGTCAAAATCAAAACCAATAGCATAAAAGAACATTGTTAGTCATATTTTGATTTTAATTGGGTAATTTGCATGTGTGGTCAGTCACATTCCTTGTTGAAGATAGTTTATTTTGACCATATCTTTTCCATATATGGGTCCTTATCTTTTCCTTATTTTCTCCTATTTTTCCTAAGTCTCTTGTAAGTATCCTCTATTTATATAGAGTGGTTGTTTTTGGGTTTAAGAATGAAATCAATGAAATTCTAATTATCGTAGCTGTTCTCTGTTATCAAATTTAATATGGTATCAGAGAGGTTCTTATCGATCATATTCTAAACTCACCAACCCTAAATCTTGATCAGTTCTATCCACATCATGACGGGAGAAAAAGGCAGGGCCAGTGGAAACAAGGATGAAGACGGTCCCAACGTGAACTCACCCTATTATGTTCATGCCTCAGACTACCCAAAACAACTACACGTAAACGATCTCCTCAACGATCACAACTACACGGATTGGTCTCAAGAGATGATGAATTTCCTGTTCGCCAAAAACAAGGTAGGATTTGTCGATGGCACGATCAAAAAACCCGACAAAGAGACACCCAACTATATGCCTTGGATGCGTTGTGATGCTATGATAAAAGGGTGGCTCACAACGGCCATGGAAAATGAGATAAGAAGCAGCGTGAAGTACGCTAGAACGGCTTATGACATCTGGTCCGACCTACTTGAAAGATTTGGAAAAGAAAGTGCTCCTAGAGCCTATGAGTTAAAACTTGCCCTAACCACAACACAACAATCTGGAACCTCTGTTTCGGCTTACTATATTAAACTATGCAGCCTCTGGGATGAAGTTGGTTCTGTAATGCCCACGCCCCAATGCATCTGCGATAAGTGCAATTGTGACATCGGGAAACGACTAAGCGAAGCAAAGGAGAAGGAGAGGCTCTACGAATTCCTCATGACACTAGACAGCGACTTCACAGTAATCAGAACACAGATCTTGGCTACCAAACCAATTCGTACTTTGAGCAATGCTTATCATATGGTAGCCGAGGATGAGAGACAAAGAACCATTTGCTCGGACAGGAAACCAGCGAGTGAAGCCATCACCTTCAAGGCCTCCTTCCAGAACCGAAAAGAAAACAATGGAAGACGAGATGTTGTGAAACGAGACAAAAGCGGTTCAAGAGATGGGAAACAGAATGACATAGTGCAAAACTGCACTGTTTGCGGAAAGGATGGACACAACAAAGAAGGATGCTTCAAGGTGATTGGGTATCCCGAATGGTGGCCAGGCAACCAGGTGAAACGTGATGGAACCAAAGCCGCCTACGCAGAGAACGGCTCAAGTCCTATCACGGGACTTTTAAAGGAGCAATACGAGCTGTTCTTAAAAACGTCCAAACAAGATAAAGACAACCAAAGGAGTGAGAAACCACGTGTTCCGAACCTCGCAGGTAAACAAGAAGATGATGACAAGTGGGTGGTGGACTCAGGAGCCACAGAACACATAACTTACAATCCGAATTGCCTTTATAACAGAACTTGTGACAACCCAAATTTTTTTGCCTTGTAAGTCCAGCCAATCAATCGAGAGTCAGACTCATTTCTGCTATCTTTTACCATTGTTTCGGGGCTGTTTGAGTGTTCTAAGCCTAGTACATTCAAGTTTTGAGTTTAGGGATGAGTTAACTTGGGTTCTGCATGATGCACTCGAGCCAAACACTCCACCAAGAGGAGTGTACGGCCGCACACATGGGTGTGCGGCCGTACACTCAAGATGGCCGTGAACCCATGTCCACATATAAGCCATCCCTTCATTTTTCATTCATTTCTTACACTTCCAAGTCTAGAAAGTCGGTTCTCTCTCAAGTATCATCAAGATTCTTCATCCTAATCCTCCAAAATCGTAAGTGATTCTTCTATCCTTCTTGATATCTTCCCTAGTTATGTATCATCTCATGATCCATCCATGCAAACAACTCTTTATGATAGATCTTCAAGTCTTCATCCATTTCACCAAGAACACCAAGAACACACACTTGTTCTTGGGCTGTGAACCCCCTAAAGACCCTCAAAAGTGTGAGTATTCCCTCTATCATCTAGTTAGACATGTTAAACACTTGATTCCTAGCCTTAAAACAACATCAAACTCAAGATCATCAAGGGTGTACGGCCGTACACACCTCAAGACCCTCCAAAAGACCCTCAAAAGTGAAAGTTTGGTTCATCCACTTGTTGAACATTAGACCCACTAGCTTCCCCATGGATCAAACATCCCCTTAGCATGTTTTTCCTATGAGTGTGCGGCCGTACACTCCATGGCCGTACACCTCTTGACCGTACACTCCTTAGCATGGCCGTAAACCCCCTTTGATCAATCATATGTGATTCTAACACTTAGTTCAAGTGTTTCATAATCCCTAAGATAGTTTCCTTGCATGTTAGTTGCTTTTAAACACTAATTACATGCCTATATATATGTCATTACATGTCAATTAGGACTCGTTTGTATCTCGGGAATTCATTCGTGGAATTTCTCATCCTTACGCGAAGCTGCAATTGAATCACCCACATAAGGTGAGTTCCTACCCGTATAAACAATCTTTTAAATGTTTTAAATGCTTTTAAGGGGGGGGGGGGAATACAAGTTGAACACAATGATAATTGTGTAAATGTTTTGTGATAAACATCATTTTAAAGGATTTCTTATGTGTTTATAAGTGATCAAATCATTGCAAAAACTCTTTTAAAAGTTATGCTACTTTATGGTTTATAAAACTCCATTTTTAAAGTACAATCATAACTTAGTAGATAAATGAGTCTTTATTTCAAGGTAATAACAGTTCAAACAAACATACTAGTAAACTATAATAGGTATAGTTTAGGGATTCAGTTCATACTATAGTTAGTACAGGGAGGAGCATACTATAACTAGTAGAGGGAGGATCATACTATAACTAGTACAGGGAGGAGCATACTATAACTAGTACAGGGAGGTGCATATTATAACTAGTATAGTGAGGAACATACTATAACTATAACAGAAGAACAAATCATGAATTACACACTTATACTCTATATTCCTAGTATCTTAGGAAGTTATCGCATCTTTAACTCATTGCTTATAACAAATTAAGGTAATAACACATCATTCTGGGTTTGCACTAACAACGGTACAAATATAACATACCAGGGTTAGCAAACACGAGGTAATAACACATCGTTCTGGGTTTGCACTAACAACGGCACAAATACAACGTAGCAGGGTTAGCAAACACGAGGTAATAACACATCATTCCGGGTTTGCACTAACAACGTTACGAATACCATGTACCAGGGTTAGCAAACACGAGGTAATAACACATCATTCCGGGTTTGCACTAACAACGGTAAAAATACAACGTACCAAGGTTAGCAAAAACGAGGTAATAACACATCATTCCGGGTTTGCACTAACAACGGTACGAATACCACGTACGAAGGTTAGCAAACACGAGGTAATACATCATACCGGGTTTACACTAACAAAGGTATAAATACAACGTACCAGGGTTAGCAAACACGAGTATGATACTGGAATTATTTATAAAGGGTACATTTACAAAGTACCGGACAATAATAAATAAAACACATAAACATATACAAAACTTACAACAGTATCGACTGAGGCGTTAAGAGTACAGGATTTCATTACTTCTAATAGTTGTTCAAATATTAGAATAACGCCACATAACTTACTCGTAACATGAACATTCGGTTAGAAAGGGTCCTATAATGCTAACTTTATGATTCCTCGGTAGATACATCAGGGATATATATTAATCGAGTCCAGCAGATAGTAGGATGTGTGCCTTCCGCTTCATTTCCTGTTCCTTGTTTGGTTGTGGGCTTAGAGCAGATGCACCCAGTCTACTATCTATTCGATCTTAATTACATATATTCTGTATACACCAAGTAATCATAAGGAGTACCATGTATGGGTCAGGTCATAGTATACAAATTCAATACAACGTTTTCTAGTACAAAAACCTACTTTCAGATAGAACATTGAGTAAACTAAACTAGAAACTTATCAGTGAAAGGTTTAATGTAACGCCCCGATTCTCAGGTATTGATTTAATATATGAGTTCTTGATTTCAAGGGCTACTCGACGAGTTGATTACCATACTCGTCGAGTAGCAGTGGGTTGGTCCACACATTTTAATGACCTACTTGCCGAGTCCAAGAAGGGACTCGACGAGTAGGAGCTGTCAGATGAAACCCTAAATCTCGGGGTTTTGCACCCTACATAATGGATCATTGGCCTCCCTCAGCCTCCCCTTTACTGCTCCTTGTCCCCCTCAAACCCTAATCAAGTGTGTGTGTTCCATTTGTGTATTCTCAAGCTTGCAAGAGGATTTTGTGGAGAAGGGAGCGTGGAGATCAAGTGTCCAGAAGCAAGGAGCTTGTGGGATCTGAAATCTATCGTACTTGGCATCTTCTGGAAGGTATAAATCGCTACCCTGACCTCATCTCACTTCTAGATCCCCTTTTTGGACAAATTTTAGGGTTTTCCTAGTATGTTTGGAAGCTTTTCATGTATATAAGCTAAGATCTGAAGTTGTAACTTCAGAACTGAACTCTCTTGGGCTTCTAAGTCCATAAAGTTTTCATCTTGTGCAAGGATGAGACTCTCCCAAGGTGTAAAGCTCCATTAGAAGCTTAGATTGGTCATTTAGGGCCTTTAGAGCTTTGCATGTGCGTAAAGTTTGCAACTTTACGTGATAAACATGCCTTAGAAGCTTGGATCTATAATCTGGAACCTTGCCATGGCTTAAAGAGTGTCTGCATGGATAAAGGTCTGCAAGGACTCGGCGAGTTGCATAGTCAACTCGGCGAGCCGAATGAAGATGGCCATGAACTCGACGAGTTGAATGAACAACTCGGCGAGTCCGTTGAAGATTGCCTTGAACTCGGCGAGTCGTTCGAAGACTCGGCGAGTCGGCTAGGGTTTCTCCCAATTCTTGGACACGTATGAACTCGGCGAGTTAAAAGGGAACTCGACGAGCCAATCAAGGATTTCACGACTTCTCGAGTTCAGGAAGGACTCGACGAGTCGGTGAATTGCACTCGACGAGTTGAGTCAACATGGACTATTGACTTTGACTTAGACCAAGGGTTGACCATTTGACTTCTGAGGGTATTCTGGTAATTTGGAGATTTATGAGAAAGGGTTTTATGGTAACTATAGGTGGTGGAGTTCGTGTTGGTGATCCGGGAGTTGAGCTTTCTAGTTTCAGACGACAGTTGCGAGGTGAGTTATCCTCACTATACTAAGGGGTCTAAGGCACCAAGGTCGGCCCATTGGATATGTTATCCTAGCAGTGTTAGATGTTGAGTATAAGTTAGTGTTGAATGCTAGTAGTTATGTAAGTTAGGTAGACCTGTAGGACTACCTGTGTTGTTATATGATTATTGCATGCTCAGTGGTTATGTGGTATGTTATATGTTATGTGGGATGGGTTGAGGTTGTACTGCTCCGTGCGGTAGCCAACAGACCTTAGGAGCATTCTAGTTACGGGCTAAAGGGAGACTCGTACTGTGGGCTTGGGAGCATTCCAGTTACGGGCTAAAGGGAGACTCGTACTGTGGGCTCGGGGGCATTCCAGTTACGGGCTAAAGGGAGACTCGTACTGTGGGCCCAGGGGTAATCCAGTCTGTAAAGCTGGGGACCCATGATATGTTGTTCAGTTTGTTATGATATGTTTATGTGGACTGTATGTGTATCGGTATATTAGGAGAACTCACTAAGCTCTCGGGCTTACAGTTTCAGTTTATTGTTTCAGGTACATCAGGGGATCGTGGCAAGGCGAAGGCATGATCGTACAGCTCCTCACTTTATGTTTATGTTTCTGGGATATACTCTGATAAATAATATTTTGAAAACAAACATGTAATGTTTGACGAATTTGATGTGTTTTTAAAAGTTTAAATTTGCTTGAAATTTTTGGGTGTTACAAGTTGGTATTAGAGCCTTGGTTTGAGCGAATTGGAGGAACACTTGTGTAACTCCAGTCTCAAATCAAGGAAATGATTTTCAAAATGATTTCCAAAAAAAAAGTTTTCAAAATAAGTAAAGGAGGATGCAGGGTGTACGATCAGCCGAGGCCAGTAATTAGACCCCAAAATACCATACAAGTTATTTGACTATGTGATTTGTTAGAACATCATGTTAGTACTAGGCTAGGGATCTGCAGGAATTGCATGGTAGAATTTCCTGATTACATGATGTCTGCTAGCCTAGGGTTTCCTTTATATGAGATTGACATCATTACTGTAGTTGCTTAGTGTATGCATCACGGTTATACATAATTAAGATCTTATAGCCTGAGAATGTTTGATTTGGCCTTATGTTCTGTTCTTGTTTGATTGGGAGCTTAGGGTAGGATTGGATATTCGAAAGTCTATAGGGTCCAGCGTAATGTATGGCTAGCATACACTAGTGCTGCAGGGTTGGTGGAAGTTTCATGGATAGGTGGGTTGTGTGAGGCCGAGGGGCCAGTCATGAGATATTTAGTATTCCTCTAGGAGTGACAATTGAGCGCTCGCCATGTTGTGTATACAGTTAGGGTATTGTGGTGATGCTTGAGACAAATATGGGTAGGTGTGGAAGGTAGTATGGGCCCGTACTACTGAAAGCACAGGACCCATACGCGTGTCAAGTAAGTCACAATCCCTAGGATTAGTAGGGAGTTGGCTCCCAGTTATTTATATAGATTATCTGATATCTTGTGGTATGTTTCAGAATGGTGATGACGAGGCGCTTTGTGGCTGGATCCGGTTCGGGATCAGGATCAGGGGACAGAGGCCAGGAGGGGCCAGCAGCACCTGAGCCAGTGGTGCAGATGGGTACAGAGGAGTTGGATGCCAGGATCCGAGAGATCCTACATGATGAGGTTGTTGCTTCATTGCGGGCACAGTTACTAGAGATGTTTGGGTCGATTAAGACCGCCATGGTGGAGTACTTTGATGAGCATTATGCAGCCCTTGCAGAGACAGCCACCGCAGCAGCTGCATCAGCTGTATCAGTGGCAGAGGGAGGAGTTGGTAGAGGTTTTCAGTACAGGGACTTCGATAATACGAAGCCCCCTAATTTTGATGGGACGCAGGATCCCATCAAGGCTATGAGATGGATTTCAGATGTGGAGGGGTGTTTCTTCACCTGCTCGTGTCCTGCTGACCAGAAGGTCAGGTGTGCTCTCAACCTGCTTAGGTCTGGGGCCAAGGACTGGTGGAGACTTGCGACTGGGTCATACACTGATGATCAGAGATCTGCTGTTACTTGGGAGCAGTTCAGGGACATGTTCCGCGCCCGATACATTCCGCGGGTTGAGCGGGAACGTTTGGCATAGGAGTTTCTGAGTTTGAGACAGGATGGGGAGTCGGTGACGGAGATCACCCGTATGTTCACTGAGAAGGCGATGTTTTGCCTGGAGTTTGCTTCTGAGCAGGCTCAGATGACTCGTTATCTGAGCATGCTCAAGACGGATATCCGTCAGTTTGTGTCCACCCAGCGATGTGATACTCTTCTAGAATTGCAGGAGGCCGCCAGACAGCGTGAGTTGGAGATTGAGCTGCAGTTGAGGGAGCAGCGGCAGGCCCCGACACAGTCTCTGCCGGTTCCTAAGTGGTCTAAGACCGCTGATGCTAGGACCGGGGTTCAGCAGAGCCGCACTTGTGGGAAGTGTGGCAAGGGTCATTCTGGTATGTGTCGAGCTGGTAGTGGGTGCCACAGGTGTGGCAAGGAGGGGCATTACGCGAAGGACTATCGCTAGGCAGTCCCAATTTAGGGCATGAGGTTATGTTATCACTGCGATCAGGTTGGCCACATTAAGGCCAACTGTCCGTTGCTAGCCGCCAAGCCGGCGCATGCTCCAGCACCGACTACCTTGAGGATCACAGATGGGAGACCAGTCAGGGCAGAGCCTCCGAAGGCTCAGGGTCGTGCTTTCCAGTTGACCGCAGAGGAGGCCAGGGCAGCACCAGATGTGGTTGCTGGTATGTTTCTATCCTTTATCTCGTTTTCTATATCTGTTGTGTACTTATCTGTTGTACCTGTGATTAGGTATGTTTTTAGTGAACTCCTTGCCTGCTTTGGTCTTATTTGACTCGAGGGCGAGTCGGTCCTTCGTATCTCAGTCATTTAGTAGGGATTTCAGTGTGCCAGTGGGCGGGTTAGAGTGTCCGTTGCGAGTTTCTAACGCTAACGAACACGGGGTTTCTGCTTCTTCGATCTACCGAGGGTGCGAGATGGAGATCTTCGGGGTACCTTTTCCGATAGACTTGATTCTGATACCCATGGGGGATGTGTGCGTGATTGTGGGGATGGACTGGCTCGGTCGTTTCAGTGCTATGATTGATTGCGAGGGTCAGCGAGTGGTAGTTCGAACCCCAAGTGGGGGAGAACTGGTGGTACATGGTGAGGGCACCAGAGTGGGATCAGGGTTTTTTTCAGCCACCAGGGCTCGGCAGTATATTCAGCACGGGGGTACGGGTTACCTAGCGTATGTACTGGATACGCGAGTCAGGGATCAGATTTCGGTTTCCGATGTTCCGATAGTCAGGGAGTTTGCAGATGTGTTTCCGGAGGAGTTGCCAGGGATACCTCCGGAGAGGCAGGTCGAGTTCAGGATCGACCTGGTACCAGGTGCGACCCCTATTGCTAAGGCGCCGTACCAATTGGCACCACCAGAGATGCAGGAGCTGTCGTTACAGCTACAGAAACTGTTGGGCAAGCAGTTCATTCGACCTAGCAGTTCTCCATGGGGAGCGCCGATTCTTTTTGTCCGGAAGAAGGACGGTTCGCACCGGATGTCCATTGATTACTGGGAGTTGAATAAGTTAACGTTAAAGAACCGTTACCCACTCCCGAGGATAGACTATCTCTTCGATCAGTTGCAGGGCGCATCTTGGTTTTACAAGATAGACTTGAGGTCTGGGTATCATCAGGTCAGGGTCAGAGAGGAGGACGTGGAGAAGACCGCGTTCCGAACTCGTTATGGACATTACGAGTTCGTGGTGATGCCGTTTGGGCTCACCAACACGCTAGCAGTATTCATGGACCTGATGAATCGGGTCTGCAGACCGATGCTTGATCGCTCGGTCATAGTGTTGATAGATGATATCTTGGTATATTCCAAGACCCGAGAGCAGCATGAGGAGCATCTACGGGAGCTATTGGGAGTTCTGAGACAAGAACGGCTGTACGCCAAGTTCTCGAAGTGTGAGTTTTGGTTACGAGAGGTCCAGTTCCTCGGACATCTCGTTAACCAGGAAGGGATTTTGGTCGATCCGGCCAAAATCGAGGCGGTTATGCAGTGGGAGATTCCAAAATCTCCCTCAGATATTAGGAGCTTTCTGGGATTGACAGGGTACTACCGGAGGTTCATACAGGATTTCTCCAAGATTGCAGTACCCCTCACTCGTCTGACGAGGAAGGGGGTGGATTTCCGGTGGGGCCCTGAGCAGCAGAGGGCGTTTGAGACCCTCCGACAGCGTTTGTGCGAGGCCCCGGTCTTGACACTCCTAGAGGGAGTTGAGGATTTTGTGGTGTTCTGTGATGCATCCATCACAGGCTTAGGGGCGGTCCTCGTGCAGAGGAGACGAGTGATAGCTTATGCATCGCGGCAGCTGAAGCCGCATGAGACGAGATACCGTACGCATGACTTGGAGTTGGGGGCGGTGGTGTTCGCCCTCAAGATATGGAGACATTACCTTTATGGAGTCCATTGTACCATTTACACGGATCACAAGAGCTTGAGACACATCATGGATCAGCCGAACCTGAACATGAGGCAGTGCAGGTGGCTGGACGTAGTCAAGGACTACGACTGCGAGATCCTTTACCATCCTGGTAAAGCGAATGTGGTTGCGGATGCTTTGAGCCGCAAGTCAGTTGGGTCTTCCACCTCAGCGGTATGTATGAGGATAGCAGTGGACTCTCTGCTTGTGAGTTTGATCAGAGATGCCCAGGTTGAGGGCATGCGACCGGAAAACTGGAAGCTGGAGAGGATCAAGGGTGAGAATACCCGATTTGAGCAGGATAGTCGGGGATTATTGACCCGATGCGGTCGGGTTTGGGTACCGGGGTCTGGTGGGGTTAGGCAGACGGTTATGGAGGAGGCTCATAAGTCTCATTTCTCTATTCACCCGGGGCCACCAAGATGTACCGGGATTTGAGTTTGAGCTATTGGTGGCCGTGTATGAAGCGAGAAATCGCTTGGTATGTCGAGAGTTGCTTGACCTGCAGGATGGTCAAGGCCGAGCACCAGAGGCCGCATGGCAAGCTGCAGCCTCTACAGATTCCAATGTGGAAATGGGAACAGATCACGATGGATTTCATTACCAAGCTGCCGAGGACGGCAAAGGGATTTGATGCTATATGGGTCATCGTGGATCGATTGACCAAGAGCGCCCATTTCTTGGCGATTCGGGAGAGTTCGTCGGCCGAGAAGTTGGCCGACATGTACGTTCGCGAGATCGTGTCTCGCCATGGGGTTCCCGTCTCCATTGTCTCCTATCGGGATGTCAGGTTTACATCCCGTTTCTGGCAGAAGTTTCACGAGGAGCTGGGCAAGCGGTTGCATTTCAGCACAGCATTCCATCCGCACACTGATGGTCAGAGCGAGCGGACCATTCAGACCCTTGAGGATATGTTGAGGGCGTGTGTCATTAATTTCGGTGGGAGCTGGGATTCCCACCTACCGCTTGCGGAGTTCGCCTACAACAACAACTATCATTCCAGCATTGGCGCCCCGCCTTTCGAGCTGTTGTATGGGCGGAGATGTCGCACCCCGGTTTACTGGGGTGAGGTTGGTCACAGGGTGATGGGTCGGACGGAGGTGGTCCTGCAGACTACCGAGAAGATTCAGCAGATTAAGCAGCGGCTGCAGACCGCTCAGAGTTGACAGAAGAGTTACGCTGACCGACGTCGATCCGAGTTAGAGTTTCAGGTCGGTGACATGGTACTCCTGAAGGTGTCGCCCTGGAAGGGCATGATCCGCTTCAGGAAGAGGCGAAAATTGGGTCCCCGATATAGTGGGCCATTCAGGATCATTGCCAGGGTTGGCAAGGTGGCTTACAGATTAGAGCTGCCGGAGGAGCTTAGTCGGATCCACAGTACTTTCCACGTTTCGCACTTGCGAAAGTGCATTGTGGACCCGGAGGCAGTGGTGCCACTGGATGACATTCAGGTTGATGAGCGTCTGAATTATATTGAGAGGCTGATTTCCGTTTTGGAAAGGAAATTGAAAGTCCTGCGCAACAAGGAGGTTCCGTTGGTAAAGATCCAATGGGAGCATCGGAGGGGATCCGAGTGGACGTGGGAGCCAGAGAAATAGATGCGGGAGCAGTATCCAGAACTGTTCACTGCGGCAGACTTCGAGGACGAAGTCTAGTTCATGTGGGGGAGAATTGTAACACCCCGATTCTCAGGTATTGATTTAATATATGAGTTCTTGATTTCAAGGGCTACTCGACGAGTTGATTGCCCTACTCGTCGAGTAGCATCGGGTTGGTCCACGCATTTTAATGACCTACTTGCCGAGTCCAAGAAGGGACTCGACGAGTAGGAGCTGTCAGATGAAACCCTAAATCTCGGGGTTTTGCACCCTATTTAAAGGATCATTGGCCTCCCTTAGCCTCCCCTTTACTACTCCTTGTCCCCCTCAAACCCTAATCGAGTGTGTGTGTTCCATTTGTGTATTCTCAAGCTTGGAAGAGGATTTTGTGGAGAAGGGAGCTTGGAGATCAAGTGTCCAGAAGCAAGGAGCTTGTGGGATCTGAAATCTATCGTACTTGGCATCTTCTGGAAGGTATAAATCGCTACCCTGACCTCATCTCACTTCTAGATCCCCTTTTTGGACAAATTTTAGGGGTTTCCTAGTATGTTTGGAAGCTTTTCATGTATATAAGCTAAGATCTGAAGTTGTAACTTCAGAACTGAACTCTCTTGGGCTTCTAAGTCCATAAAGTTTTCAGCTTGTGCAAGGATGAGACTCTCCCAAGGTGTAAAGCTCCATTAGAAGCTTAGATTCGTCATTTAGGGCCTTTAGAGCTTTTCATGTGCATAAAGTTTGCAACTTTACGTGATAAACATGCCTTAGAAGCTTGGATCTATAATCTGGAACCTTGCCATGGCTTAAAGAGTGTCAGCATGGATAAAGGTCTGCAAGGACTTCGTGAGTTGCATAGTCAACTCGGCAAGCCGAATGAAGATGGCCATGAACTCGACGAGTTGGATAAACAACTCGGCGAGTCCGTTGAAGATTGCCTTGAACTCAGCGAGTCGTTCAAAGACTGGGCGAGTCAGCTAGGGTTTCTCCCAATTCTTGGACACATATGAACTCGGCGAGTTAAAAGGGAACTCGACGAGCCAATCAAGGATTTCACGACTTCTTGAGTTCAAGAAGGACTCGACGAGTCGGTGAACTGCACTTGACGAGTCGAGTCAACATGGACTGTTGACTTTGACTGTGGACTTTGACTGTGGACTTTGACTTAGACCAAGGGTTGACCAGTTGACTTCTGATGGTATTCTGGTAATTTGGAGATTTATGAGAAAGGGTTTTATGGTAACTATAGGTGGTGGAGTTCGTGTTGGTGATCCGGGAGTTGAGCTTTCTAGTTTCAGACGACAGTTGCGAGGTGAGTTATCCTAACTATACTAAGGGGTCTAAGGCACCAAGGTCGGCCCATTGGATATGTTATCCTAGCAGTGTTAGATGTTGAGTATAAGTTAGTGTTGCATGCTAGTAGTTATGTCAATTAGGTAGACCTGTAGTACTACCTGTGTTGTTATATGATTATTGCATGCTCAGTGGTTATGTGGTATGTTATATGTTATGTGGGATGGGTTGAGGTTGTACTGCTCCGTGCGGTAGCCAACAGACCTTAGGAGCATTCCAGTTACGGGCTAAAGGGAGACTCGTACTGTGGGCTCGGGAGCATTCCAGTTATGGGCTAAAGGGAGACTCGTACTGTGGGCTCGTGGGCATTCCATTTACGGGCTAAAGGGAGACTCGTACTGTGGGCCCAGGGGTAATCCAGTCTGTAAAGCTGGGGACCCATGATATGTTGTTCAGTTTGTTATGATATGTTTATGTGGACTGTATGTGTATCGGTATTTTGGGGGAACTCACTAAGCTCTCGGGCTTACAGTTTCAGTTTATTGTTTCAGGTACATCAGTGGATCGCGGCAAGGCGAAGGCATGATTGTACAGCTCCTCACTTTATGTTTATGTTTCTGGGATATACTCTGATAAATAATATTTTGAAAACAAAGATGTAATGTTTGACGAATTTGATGTGTTTTTAAAAGTTTAAATTTGCTTGAAATTTTTGGGTGTTACATTTAATCCATTTTATTAAACCAGTATAACTTAAAGGACCTTAAGTGGTTAATTCTATAATACCTTAGTTTACATATCAGGGTTATATATAAGTAATATCCGACAGATAGTTAGATGTGTGCTTTCCGCCTTACTTCTTGTTCCTTATTTGGTTGTGGGCTTAGGGCAAATTCACACAATTAACTATCCGTTCGATATTAGGTTATATATAACTAGTGTAAACTAAGTGATTATAGAAGGAACTATTGTGGTTAACATTTTTATTAAAAGAAATAAGGGTTTTTCTTAAAGAATCTTTTCATCAAATATAAAGGAATTAATACAGTTAAATCCGTGAGTACCAAATGAATGCACCAGGGTTATATACAATAAAGATCTAACAAACACTGGGATGTGTGACTTCCGCCTCATTCCCTGTTCCTTGTTTGGTTGTGGGCTTAGGGCAGATTCATACAATCGATTATTTGTTTGATCTGTATTCTATATAACTTATATTCATTTAGTACTCATAGAAGGGATTGTAGAGCCATTTATACTTATCTTTCATCATATCAGAAGGTATAGGATCTTCTGGAGGAACAAGCGAACTTTTCTAAAAGAACTTTCAAATTACTTTACATCACTAAAACACTTATGAACTCACCATCTTAAATGATGATCTACGCTTTCAAAATAACTTGTATTCTCAGGAAACCAGTAGACAGGTACGCGCACTGGGATTCAGAAGATGGAGCATAGTAGTTTCATGTCTTGTTTTGTTATTTACTTTTGTAGTCTATCTTATGTGAACCACATACTTTGTAAACACTTTCATTTTAATGAAATGGTTGTTTGTTACTTTGATTACTATGATGCATGTCTTGTGATACTAAACATGTTGTCCTCCTCCCCCGAACGTTCCCGCCGTTCCGGTTTGGGGGTGTGACAGATTGGTATCAGAGCATTGTTTATAGTGAACTAAGTATATCAACCTATAAAAGATATACAACTATAAATGCAATGGGGCCGAAGTGCTCTGGATAATAATATATTTTAAAAATATAACAATACCTTACAAAAGTGTATATAGTTGCTTATACATATATACATACTAGAACAAGTATCACAAGAAGAACAGAACAGTAGTATTTAAGGGTTGAACACTACGGTCAAACCTGGACAGTTATGTAATCATATATGGAATCAACATAGCCTGATGAACTATATTCATTCGAGATGTGATCAACATGTGTTTGGGAGTGATGCGGTGTTGCAACAGTCTTAAAACTTACCTAACTCTATTCAAGGGATTTCTATATCATTACATAAATTTAAAATACTATGGGAGTATTTTATAATACTATAAGGAAACAACAAGTTTAAAACATATCAAGTTCAATACATTAAAATATTATAGGAGTATTTTAGGCACTATAAACAACTTATGTGAGAATTTAAAAGACCCTTCTGGTAGGTCTATGATTTCAGAATGTATACTTCCAAGGTTTTTATATAATTGAGATTTTATAGACTTAGAATTTGTGATCTATGCTTCACTACCTGTTCCTTGTTTAGTTGTGGTTTTGGAGTAGGATCACTTATTCGAAGGTCTATTTAATCTTAAATTCTATACAACTTGTATACATTGCGCAATTATAGGAGGACTCGGAAAGGATCACCCCATAATGTTACACTTAAACTCATGAACTCTTTAGACACTTCCATTCTCGCACGACAAACCCAAATAGATGTAACCACTTCCTCATAACGGTCAAAAGAAGAGTCAAGGAGGAACAAGAGCAGGTTCATGAGAAAATTTCAAAGAGTGATCAGCCAGAGAAACTAAAACGTCCTATGCGTCACACTAATAAATAATAACCTTAATTGACTTAATTAGTGAGTTAGTGAATACACTACTCACACTATGTGTTAAGATTATTACTTTTCATGCAGCCAGTAACAGATATTCAGTTCACAAAAATTCATTCGAGGATAACCACTTCTGATTCATAAAGTTTATTTTATATATAGACTCCCATTATGAATTGTTTTCCAGAACCCTATGAAATTCAGAACCAGATACACTAGGAAACGAGGATAACTTAGCTCAAATATTACTCGTACAAAACCCACTTCTACTTACTATCATGGACATATCTCAGAAATGTTGTCAGAAACATTGAGAGTAGTCCAGTAAAGCATGAAATTGTTTAGTACATTTAAGTTGATGGGATACAACTAGTGATGACCGTCATTACTCACGAGATCATTCTTCACCATACAACATAATCATGTATTCACAAGGAGGAAACCAACCAACAGACGCGACACCAATTCTGCAGATAGACTCCGCTACTTTTCAGGCTGCGGTCACAGCTGCTGTGACAGCCGTCATGGCATATTTCAATGCTAATAACGCCAGCGGAAGCGGAAGCGGTGCCGGTTATGCTAATCACAGTAACAATCAAGGGAACCAGCGAGTGTATGTTGACAAGGACACCCCAGACCATAAACCTAAGAACAAGAAACGAAAGAAAAAGGAGAAAAAGTCGGCTCAAGATCCTACCAAGAGACGACAATCTGTAACTACCCCTGCAATTGCAATAGCAGTTGCCAAACCTGACACGCCAACGCCGACACGACAATATGCGGGGAATCGCCCAAAATGTAATAAGTGTAACTTCCATCATTATGGAGTCTGCCGAGAGATTGTAACAGAAAGGGGAACACTGCCCGTTTCTGCAGGGCGCCGATACAGCCAATCTTCCAAGTAATTTAGGTTTGTTTCAAGTGCGGCGAATCTGGACACTTCAAGAAGGAATGTCCAACGGAGAGAAATGAAGAAGGAGTTCGCTTCTACAGAACTCTGACTCAGCACATCACTTCAACCACCGATGCTGGTATATTTCAGGTATGCCATGCATGTGGTGAAATGGGACATGCCAAAAGAGACTGCCCAATAGAGAGAGGTGACGGAGGAGAAGGAGGAATCTAACGACAAGACATAATGAAACAACGAAGAACCCCTCTTTTGAGATTTTGGTACGTCTTCTAAATAAAATTACTTTAAATTTAATTTATATTTATATAAGATTAAAACTTGGGGAAAACATTTAAAAGTAATTATAATAACTCACTCGTCTGAACAAGTCACAACATTCATGAGAGAACTAAAGATCCGTTCAGGGAAGCTATAATGGCTTAGTATGTACATCAGGGTTGTGCATAACTAAGATTTCGCAGACTTAGAGTGAGTGATTCCGCCTTAATTCCTGTTCCTTGTCTGGTTGTGGATTTAGGGAAGAGTTACTCAGTCGACCGTCTTATTCATCTTAATTATACATAACTTGTATATGCCAGGCGATCATAGAGGTACCGAAGAGGATCGAAACATAAAGTATCGACACTAGTTATCAAAACACTTGCACTATTAGTACTCGCTCATCGCGGTACGATTTGTGGCAGTGGTAATATCAAGGAGAAAACAGAAAGCACTAGAACGTTTACACATAGTACATTGTCGAACACACTCGGGATACACCGTCGTATAACAAGCGTTTCTTTCAAATCGGCCTAACTTTTGTTTCGGTAAAGAGGCCGTTATCATCATTCGTTATCGACTGGCATGGTCCTCACCATACTAAGTTCATATATTTCGAGATTCCATCACCTTAACCGTGAAATTCACGAAACCCTCGTCATTCGTAACGACAGTCCGACCCAGACCTTGGAATCGTCTACATCGTATCCTAAACCCCGAAGTACTCATGTGAGGAGTACCTTGCCCTCCGAAACCTTAACACCGTATACTCAGCAGACTTTCCCGAAATACCACTCGTTCAGCAGATCAAGTTCAAGCACAGAGGCTAAGGACGAATACATCCCACCTATCATTATTAAGTGTATATGCGAGGGTGGTATATAATTATGATTATGCAGATTTAGTATGTGTGTTTCCGCCCTATCTTAGCTCCTTGTTTGGTTGTGGACCTGGGACAGAGTGGCACATCCGACCGTCTTACTAATCTTAATTATATACGACTTGTATGCACGAGGTAATGATAGATGGACCAATTATGAATCCTATCATGGACATTAGGGCAAAGTTGCCCAAGTCTACGAGTGGGTATTCTGCCAATCAGATAGCACAACCCTAGTAGTACTGCTAAGAAAGCTAATTTAGGGACGAAATTCCATCTAACGGGGGGATAATGTGACAACCCAAAATTTTTTTCCTTGTAAGTCCAGCCAATCAATCGAGAGTCAGACTCATTTCTGCTATCTTTTAGCATTGTTTCGGGTCTGTTTGAGTGTTCTAAGCCTAGTACATTCAAGTTTTGAGTTTAGGGATGAGTTAACTTGGGTTCTGCATGATGCACTCGAGCCAAACACTCCACCAAGAAGAGTGTACGGCCGCACACATGGGTGTACGGTCGTACACTCAAGATGGTCGTGAACCCATGTCCATATATAAGCCATCCCTTCATTTTTCATTCATTTCTTACACTTCCAAGTCTAGAAAGTCGGTTCTCTCTCAAGTACCATCAAGATTCTTCATCCTAATCCTCCAAAATCGTAAGTGATTCTTCTATCCTTCTTTATATCTTCCCTAGTTATGTATCATCTCATGATCCATCCATGAAAACAACTCTTTATGATAGATCTTCAAATCTTCATCCATTTCACCAAGAACACCAAGAACACACACTTGTTCTTGGTCCGTGAACCCCCTAAAGACCCTTAAAACTGTTAGTGTTCCCTCTATCATCTAGTTAGACATGTTAAACACTTGATTCATAGCCTTAAAACAGCATCAAACTCAAGATCATCAAGGGTGTACGACCGTACACACTTGGTGGCCGTACACACCTCAAGACCCTCCAAAGTGAAAGTTTGATTCATCCACTTGTTGAACATTAGACCCACTAGCTTCCCCATGGATCAAACATCCCTTTTAGCATGTTTTTCCTATGATTGTACGGTCGTACACTCCATGGCCGTACACCTCTTGACCGTACACTCCTTAGCATGGCCGTAAACCCCCTTTGATCAATCACATGTTATTCTAACACTTAGTTTAAGTGTTTCATAGTCCCTAAGATAGTTTCCTTGCATGTTAGTTGCTTTTAAACACTAATTACATGCCTATATATGTCATTACATGTCAATTAGGACTCGTTTGTATCTCGGGAATTCATTCGTGGAACTTCTCATCCTTACGCGAAGCTGCAATTGAATCACCCACATAAGGTGAGTTCATACCCGTATAAACAATCTTTTAAATGTTTTAAATGCTTTTAAGGGGGGGGGGGGGAATACAAGATGAACACAATGGTAATTGTGTAAATGTTTTGTGATAAACATCATTTTAAAGGATTTCTTATGTGTTTATAAGTGATCAAATCATTGCAAAAACTCTTTTAAAAGTTATGCTACTTTATGGTTTATAAAACTCCATTTTTAAAGTACAATCATAACTTAGTAGATAAATGAGTCTTTATTTCAAGGTAATAACAGTTCAAACAAACATACTAGTAAACTATAATAGGTATAGTTTAGGGATTCAGTTCATACTATAGTTAGTACAGGGAGGAGCATACTATAACTAGTACAGGGAGGAGCATACTATAACTAGTACAGGGAGGAGCATATTATAACTTGTATAGTGAGGAACATACTATAACTATAACAGAAGAACAAATCATGAATTACACACTTATACTATATATTCCTAGTATCCTAGGAAGTTATCGTATCTTTAACTCATTGCTTATAACAAATTAAGGTAATAACACATCATTCCGGGTTTGCACTAACAACGGTACAAATACAACGTACCAGGGTTAGCAAACAGGAGGTAATAACACATCGTTCCGGGTTTGCACTAACAACGGTACAAATACAACGTACCAGGGTTAGCAAACACGAGGTAATAACACATCATTCCGGGTTTGCACTAACAACGGTATGAATACCACGTACCAGGGTTATCAAACACGAGGTAATAACACATCATTCCGGGTTTGCACTAACAACGGTACAAATACAACGTACCAGGGTTAGCGAACACGAGGTAATAACACATCATTCCGGGTTTGCACTAACAACGGTACGAATACCACGTACCAAGGTTAGCAAACACGAGGTAATACATCATACCGGGTTTACACTAACAAAGGTACAAATACAACGTACCAGGGTTAGCAAACACGAGTATGATACTGGAATTATTTATAAAGGGTACATTTACAAAGTACCGGACAATAATAAATAAAACACATAAACATATACAAAACTTACAACAATATCGACTGAGGCGTTAAGAGTACAGGATTTCATTACTTCTAATAGTTGTTCAAATATTAGAATAACGCCACATAACTTACTCGTAACATGAAAATTCAGTTAGAAAGGGGCCTATCATGCTAACTTTATGATTCCTCGGTAGATACATCAGGGATATATATTAATCGAGTCCAGCAGATAGTAGGATGTGTGCCTTCCGCTTCATTTCCTGTTCCTTGTTTGGTTGTGGGCTTAGAGCAGATGCACCCAGTCTACTATCTATTCGATCTTAATTACATAGATTCTGTATACACCAAGTAATCATAAGGAGTACCATGTATGGGTCAGGTCATAGTATACAAATTCAATACAACGTTTTCTAGTATAAAAACCTACTTTCAGATAGAACATTCAGTAAACTAAACTAGAAACTTATCAGTGAAAGGTTTAATCCATTTTGTTAAACCAGTACAACTTAAAGGAACTTAAGTGGTTAATTCTATAATACCTTAGTTTACATATCAGGGTTATATATAAGTAATATCCGACAGATAGTTAGATGTGTGCTTTCCGCCTTACTTCCTGTTCCTTGTTTGGTTGTGGGCTTAGGGCAGATTCACACAATTAACTATCCGTTCGATATTAGGTTATATATAACTAGTGTAAACTAAGTGATTATAGAAGGAACTATTGTGGTTAACATTTTTATTAAAAGAAATAAGGGTTTTTCTTAAAGAATGTTTTCATCAAATATAAAGGAATTAATACTGTTAAATCCGTGAGTACCAAATGAATGCACCAGGGTTATATATAGTAAAGATCTAACAAACAATGGGATGTGTGACTTCCGCCTCATTCCCTATTCCTTGTTTGGTTGTGGGATTAGGGCAGATTCATACAATCGATTATTTGTTTGATCTGCATTCTATATAACTTATATTCATTTAGTACTCATAGAAGGGATTGTAGAGCCATTTATACTTATCTTTCATCATATCAGAAGGTATAGGATCTTCTGGAGGAACAGGCGAACTTTTCTAAAAGAACTTTCAACTTACTTACATCACTAAAATACTTATGAACTCACCAGCTTAAATGTTGATCTACGCTTTCAAAATAACTTGTATTCTCAGGAAACCAGTAGATAGGTACGCACACTGGGATTCAGAAGATGGAGCATAGTAGTTTCATGTCTTATTTTGTTATTTACTTTTGTAGTCTATCTTATGTGAACCACATACTTTGTAAACACTTTCATTCTAATGAAATGGTTGTTTGTTAGTTTGATTACTATGATGTATGTCTTGTGATACTAAACATGATGTCCTCCGCCCCCGAACGTTTCCGCCGTTCCGGTTTGGGGGTGTGACAGAACTGAACCCAAGTTTGAAGCACCATGTCACTATCGGTAATGGAATCAAAGCTCCTGTCAAAGGAAAAGGTGAATGTACCCTCACAGGGGGTACTAAGATCAAAGACGTGCTTTATGTCCCGAATTTTAGTTGCAATTTGTTATCTGTTGGACAATTATCCAACGATTTACAATGTGTTGTCTCATTCTTTACTGATTTTTGTGTCATGCAGAACCTTTCCACGAGAGGCTTGATTGGTGCGGGTAAACACGAGAAGGGTCTTTATCGGATGGGCATGGTCAGAAGTGAGAGAAAGGCTATGGCTGTTACACATGAGACATGGCATAAAAGATTAGGACATGCTTCCGCTACGAAACTCAACAAAATTAGTTTTCTTAAAAATATTGTTCTAAATAATGTGTGTGATTCATGTTCAAGGGCTAAACATAGCAAGTATTCTTTTTCGAATAGTGTTACTAAAACCAAGGATTGTTTCGATTTAATGCATTGTGATATTTGGGGTGCTTATCGTGCACCTTCCTCCACTGGGGCACGATATTTTTTTACCATCGTAGATGATTATAGTAGATTTGTTTGGTTGTTTCTTTTAAATTTTATGCATGAAGCAAGTATTCATTTAAGGTCATTTACAAGATGGTTCAAATGCAATTTGGCAAAGATATTAAAAGAATTAGGTGTGACAATGGCGGAGAATTTACATCGAACGAAATGTTGTCTTTCTACCAAGAAAACGACCTTTTACTTGAGACTACTTGCATCCATACGCCTCAACAAAACGGAGTCGTTGAAAGAAAGCATCGGCACCTTCTCGAGACAGCTAGGGCCTTACGGTTTGAGGCAAAACTACATAAACAATTCTAGGGAGAATGTGTCTTGACCGCAACACATATCATTAACCGGTTACCATCCAAGGTAATCAATGATAAAACTCCTTTCGAGCTGCTTCACAAAGAAAAGCCAGACTATGACTTAATGAGAGTCTTTGGATGTCTTGTGTACTACCGGAACACTAACAACGGTGGAGACAAGTTCGAAACGAGAGGTAGGCTGGGAGTTTTCTTGGGTTATCCACCGGGACAAAGGGTTACAAGATTTACGATCTAGAATACAAGAAAGTTATTGTATCTAGAGACACAAAATTTTGTGAAGATATCTTCCCTTTTAAGGAGGTTGGCCCCAATCCTATACATGAGGATTTATTTGAACAGATTGAAGATCCCATTAGCATCGAAGCAGACTATGAAAACAATGAAGAAACAAATGATGAGCCTATAGAAACAAATAGCTCATCACAAGAATATAGTGAATCAAATGAAGTGCAAGAAGACTTGGATCATGACTTAAATAGCCCAACACCTCATTTCGAAAACAACAGGGAAACCATTTTTGCACAAGAACGTACTAAAAGAACCAAAACACAGCCGGCTTACCTCAAAGACTTTCATGTTGACCTGCCCTCATCGATAGACCACTCGAAGCCCATTTCCAATCAAGACTCCTCCACGGTACATCCTATTTCTAACTTTGTCTCATATGATAATTTTTCTAGTTCTCACAAAAGCTTCTTAGCGGAAACCGAATCCAACGTTGGACCAAAGAATTTTAATCAAGTCATGCAGGATGAAAAATGGAAAGATGCTATGAAAAAGGAGATCCGGGCCCTTGAAGAAAACGGAACTTGGACTCTTGAAAATTTACCTGAAGGAAAGTGTGCCATAGACTCAAAATGGGTGTACAAGGTTAAATACAAACCCGATGGTGAAGTTGAACGATACAAGGCTCGGCTTGTAGCAAAGGGATTTACACAACAAGAAGGGGTTGATTATTGTGACACCTTTGCTCCAGTGGCAAAGCTGGTCATGGTTAGGACCCTTTTAGAAGTGGCTACCAAGAAAAATTGGATCATTAACCAACTTGATGTTAATAATGCTTTCCTACACAGAGATCTTAAAGAGGAAGTATATATGAAGATTCCACAAGGTTTCGCTAAAGAAAATGAAACAAGAGTTTGTAGATTAAGAAAGTCTCTTTATGGGCTCAAACAGGCATCTCGCAATTGGTACCAAAAATTCACTGCCTCCCTCATTGATCTCGGTTTTAAACAGTGTAAGGCCGATTACTCCCTTTTCATCTACAAATAAAGCAACAATTTTGTTGCAGCTTTGATATATGTGGACGATGTCATAATTGTTGGAAATGACAAAGAAAAGATTGATTTTGTAAAGGCTGATTTGGATAGACTATTCAGCATAAAAGATTTAGGGACTCTTAGCTACTTTCTTGGTATAGAGGTATTACGGACTTCAAAGGGAATGGTTTTGAGTCAAAGAAAGTATAGTCTTTATATCGTTGAAGATTGCGGCTTTCAAGGGTGTGGCCCTAGCTCGTTTCCAATCGATCCTAACATAAAACTCGATAAAGGAGAAAAAGAACCAAAGGTTAATTGCAGTCAATATCGAAGGATGGTTGGCCGGCTTCTCTACTTACAAGCTACCCGTCCAGACATCACATATGCTGTGAATATTTTAAGTCAATTTGTTGCAGATCCTAGACAAAACCACCTTCATGCAGCTCATCATGTCTTACGGTATCTTAAAGCTACTCCTGGACAAGGGATTCTTCTTCCTCATGGTGGAGGCTACAATCTCACAGCATACAACGATTCCGATTGGCTTGGCTTCCCATTTTCCAAGTTATCGAGGACCGGTTACGTTCTTCTCTTAAGGGGCTCCTATTTCGTGGAAAACAAAAAAACAGTACGTCGTTTCGCGCTCCTCTGCCGAGGCGGAATATCGCTCAATGGCTTCCACCGTCAGTGAACTCTTATGGATGCGTTGGCTTCTAAGCGAACTCGATGTTACCATGACGGACCAACTCCTTTGTTTTGTGATAACCAGACCGCTAGACACATCGCCAACAACCTGGTTTTCCACGAAAGAACCAAACACGTAGAGATGGATTGCTACTTCGTTCGGGAAAGAGTTAAAAGTGAGGAAGTGAGTGTTCTTCCCATCTCTTCGAAAATGCAGATAGCTGATTTATTTACGAAAGGACTGAGAGTTCCTCAACATAATCTTCTTCTTGGCAAGCTGAATGTTCTTAACATCCACACTCGAGCTTGAGAGGGAGTGTTGAAGATCGTTTATTTTGACCATATCTTTTCCATATGTGGGTCCTTATCTTTTCCTTATTTTCTCCTATTTTTCCTAGGTCTCTCTTGTACATATCCTTTATTTATATAGAGTGGTTGTTTTTGGGTTTCAGAATGAAATCAATGAAATTCTGATTATCGTAGTTATTCTCTGTTATCAAATTTAATATTCCTTGCAAGTGGGAGTTGCTCTGGACAAAGTGTGGATGCATTAGAGGTGTTCCTTATATGTTGTCGTTATTGTAACATCCCAAGTTCAGGGATATAAGTTCGGGGGTGCTATATGTAAATAAAGGAGTAGACTCGACGAGTAGGTGTCTTAACTCGTCGAGTCGGAGCGGGTTTTGGTCACATGTTAAGTGACCAACTCGCCGAGTCGGCGGCTGGACTCGACGAGTTGGTGCTGGGAAGAGAAAACCCTAATTTTAGGGTTTCCACCCTATTTAAAGGACCTTAATTCCTCACCTTAGCCCCCTTATCACCCCTTGACATCCAGAGGCAGCCCTAACCAATCCAAACCCCCATTTTGAGTGTGTGAAGGAGGGAAAGTGTGTTTTGAAGCAATTGCAAGAAGAAGGCCTGGAGTTTAAGAAGATTTGTTCATAGAGGAGCTAGTGGATTCGATCTCTCTGCTCAGTGGCATCAGTCTGAATGTAACAAGTTATTACCTTGGCCTTGTTCTTTCTAGATCTCTTCATGTTCAAGATTAGGGCTTTTATAGCATGGGTGATATTCATTTTCGGGTATGGGCTAAGATCTGAAGTTGCAACTTCAGATCTGAGCTCATCTTGGACTCTAAAGCCATAAAGTCTCCAGCTTTGGCAAGCATGAACCCTTCCGTTGAGTTAAACTCCATTTCAAATTTAGTTTTGGCATTATGAGTCATTCAAGCCTTGCATGCACGTAAAGTTTGAAACTTTACATGATAAACGTGCATTGGGAAGCTGGATCTACAATTTGGAGCCTTAGCATGGATTAAAATCGTCTGTATGAAGAAATGACTGAAGAGACTCGACGAGTTGTATGAACGACTCAGCGAGTCCAATGAAGATTGTCGTAGACTCGGCGAGTTGTATGAACGACTCGGCGAGTCTGATGAAGGTTGCCGTGGGCTCGGCGAGTCAGTCTAGTGACTCGGCGAGTCAGCGAGGGTTTTCCCAACCTTTGAACACGTTTAGACGCGACGAGTTATAAAGGGAAAACTCGGCGAGTTGGGCAAGGAGTTTCGGCCACTGACCCTAGGGACTCGACGAGTCACACGAGTGACTCGACGGGTTGGCAAGTAATGCAAGGAACTCGGCGAGTAGCTAAGGGTACTCGACGAGTTAAGGTCAATATGGACTGTTGACCTTGACAGTTGACTTTGGCCTTGACCAAGGGTTGATCAGTTGACTTCTGAGGGTATTTTGATAAATTGGATATTTATAGCAATGGACATTGGTGAATGTAGGTGTCAGAATTGGAGCTACATTTGGAGGAGCTTGATACTACCTTCCGAGCTACTTGCGAGGTGAGTTATCCTCACTATACTCAAGGGTCTAAGGCACCAAGGCCGACCCTTTGATTTGTTATTTGGGATAGTTACTATTGTGATATGATAGCTTGGTTTCCTGGTAGATAGGATGGTTGCATGTTAGTGCGATCGGCTAGATTAGTATCCTGGTAGATCAGATGTGGTTATGCTTAGTGACCTATAGTTAGGTCTGGATGTCTGTATGCTGGTAGGAGCTTACCTGTTATATGTGCACATGCTTGTTATGGTAGTTGAGTGTATTCCATCATGAGGATGATAGGGCCCTAGTATGTTGTCTAGTAGACTGTTATATGATTATTTGATATAGGTGCACATGTTTGATTGGTTATGTGGGCAATCCAACTCGATGGTTGTGGGCCGAGAGTATTCCACCCGAGGATGATTGGACTCGTATTATGTGGGCATTCCAACCCGATGGTTGTGGGGCGGGAGTATTCCATCCCGAGGATGATTAGACTCGTATTATGCTGGCATTCCAACCCGATGGTTGAGGGCTTGGGGTATTCCATCCTGATGGATGATTGGACCCATAGTAGTTATTGTATGTGTAGGATTGTGGGCATTCAAACCCGATGGTTATGGGCCGGGAGTATTCCATCCCGAGGATGATTGGACTCGTAGTATGTTGGCATTCCAACCCGATAGTTGAGGGCCAGGGGTATTCCAACCCGATGGTTAACTGGACCCATAGTATGTTGTTCATTTTTATATGTGTATGGTTGTATGTGTATGGGTATTTTGGGGGTAACTCACTAAGCTTTCGGGCTTACAGTTTCAGTTTATTGTTTCAGGTACATCAGGAAATCGTGGCAAGGCAAAGGCGTGATCGTACCGCTCCTCATTTTTATGATGTTGTTTCTGGGATACTTTGATAATAAACTATTTGGAAACCTTTTTGTAATAACTAATGGAACTTGGGTTGTTTGTTTAAATTGGTTTGAAATTTTTGGGTGTTACAAGTTGGTATCAGAGCCTTGGTTTGAGTGAATTGGAGGAACATTCGTGTGAATCCAGTCTTAAATCAAGGAAAGGTTTTGAAAATGATTTCTAAAATGGTTTTTCAAAATAAGTAAAGGAGGATGCAGGGTGTACGATCAGCCGGAGCCAGTAAGTAGACCCCAAAATACCATACAGTTATTTGATATTATGTGATATGATAGAACAACATGCTAGTACTAGCCTAGGGTTCTCTTTATATGAAATTGACATCATTATTGTAGTTATTTAGTGTATGCATCACAGTTATACATAACTAAGATCTTATAGCCTGAGAATGTTTGATTTGGCCTTATGTTCTGTTCTTGTCTGATTGGGAGCTTAGGGTAGGATTGGATATTCGAAAGTCTATAGGGTCCAGCGTTATATATGACTAGCATACACTAGTGTTGCAGGGTTGGTGGAAGTTTCATGGATGGGTGAGTGGTAGGACCGGTAGGCCAGTATGAGATATTTAGCGTTCCTCTAGGAGTGAGGATTGAGCGCTCGCTATGTTTATTTGTATTGTTAGGGTGTTGTGGCGATACTTGGGACAAATATGGGTAGGTTTGGAATGTAGTATGGGCCCGTACTACTGAAATCACAGGACCCATACGCGTATCAAGGAAGTCACAAACCCTAGGGTTTTGGTTGGGAGCTAGTTCTGGGCTGTATGAGGAATGTCTAATGCCCTTTTGGATGTATTTCAGTATGGTGATTACAAGGCGCTTCGGGGCGGGATCCGGTTCGGGATCAGGGGCACCACCCGAGGTCATCGGTCAGATGAGGACAGAGGAATTGGACACCAGGATTCGTGAGATCCTGCATGATGTGGTTGCTTCTATGTTCCGGGCTCAGTTACCGGAAATGTTTGGGTCGATCAAGACCGCTATGGTTGAGTACTTTGATGAGCGCTATGCAGCTCTTGCAGAGACGGATGTCGCAGCAGCTACAATGGTTGTAGCAGCGGCAGGGGGAGGAGCCGGTCGGGGCTTTCAGTATCGGGACTTCGATAATACGAAGCCCCCTACTTTCGACGGGATTCAGGATCCGATCGTTGCTATGAGATGGTTGTCGGATGTGGAGGGATGTTTCTTCACATGTTCATGCCCTACTGATCAGAGGGTGAGGTGTGCTCTGAACCTGTTGAGGCTCGGGGCAAAGGATTGGTGGAGGTTGACTACGGGATCATACTCTGACGCGCAGCGGGCTGTGGTTACTTAGGATCAGTTCCGGGACATGTTCAGTACTCGTTATGTTCCGCGGGTTGAGCGGGAGAGGTTGGCTCAGAAGTTTTTGGAGCTGAAGCAGGATTCAGAGTCGGTGACGGAGATCACCAGGATGTTCACGGAGAGGGCGATGTTTTGCCCTGAGTTCGCTTCGGAGCAGGCTCAGATGACCCGGTATCTGAGTATGCTCAAGAGGGATATCAGGCAGTTCGTGTCCATGCAGAGATGTGATACCTTGTTGGAGCTGCAGGAGGCTGCCAGGCGGCGCAAGTTAGAGATCGAACTCCAGTTGAGGGAGCAGAGGCAGGCCCCGGTGCAGTCTCAGCCTACACCGAAACGGTTGAGGGCCACTGATTATCGACATGGGAGTCAGAGGGTGTCACACCCCAAAACCAGAATGGCGGAAACGTTCTGGGGTGGAGGACGTCATGTGTAGCATCACAACCAATGAGTAATAGCAATCATAGCAACACAACCATTACAGTGAATACTTATATAAAACGTTTACATCAGTTTGAAACTTTGTCTGAAATTTGTTTGAATTACATCAAATAGCTTTGTAAAGTATAAACATAAAACTTTTATTGCTCCAGTTCCTCAAAAATCCAGCAAATACCTGTCTACTGATTTCCTGAGAATACAAGCAGTTTGAAAGGGATATCAACATAAAGCTGGTGAGTTCATAAGCGGTAATTTGTAATGAAAACTTGTTGATGAGCTCGTAAAAGTGTTTGTATAGTTTCAAGAAAATTCGATATTTTCTTTAATGAAAATGTAGTGTTCTCAACTCTGTATTACATCGTGAATGTTTATTACTGAAAACTGTTGTGATGCACGAAAATAATACTTCATGTGACTAACTAATGCTAGTATGATGTATAAGTATTCCGTACGTGAAACCATTGTATGTTCGGTTCTGTTTGAAAACCCTGGAAATCCTCCGGTTGTAGTGTGTATTAGTTCTATTTAATAAAATAAAACTGTTGAAGAACGACAGTTTGTAAACCAAGAATGATTTATACATATTGTGAGTCGTATAACCATGCTTGATATGACTAGAGACCTTTCCAACGTTCTTCAGGCGTCGAGTTAAATGACATTTGTCACCCTAGGCATGCCTGCCCAACTGTAGCTAGCAGTTCGGGTGTGGGATTGTCAGTCCTGAATAGATCTATTCACAAATCTCACGCTCTCGCTCCAGGAGACTCTGATTATACTATGATAGGATTTATCCCTGTACACCTAAGGGTACAGTAGTGGAGTAGCGCCTCACAGTATCGTACAATCTAGTTTACATGTAGTGTAGTAGCGTTCTACCATAGTGAAAATCCATATGTAGTGATAATTACAGTTATGAATACAATGATAAAGTAGTGATGTAAACTGTAAACTGTTTCTGTTTAAGTGCATATGTTTAGTAGTGAAAGTTTCTATACTTGTTATATTTAGAAAATCCCAAACTATACCAATTATAGTTTGCATGTATACCGTAGTGAATAGCGAGTCCGGAAAACTATGCAATTTTAGTGAAATCGTCCCTTATGCTCAACACAGTATAAAAGTGTTAAAGTATGAGAATTGCATGAGTTTTGAAAACATTTATGTTTAGCTTGTAAATGTTTAGTTTGTAAATGTTTAGCTTGTATTCCCCCCTGAAAACATTAAAAACACGGAAAATGTAGGGGTATGAACTCACCTGCAGTGAGTAGTTTGGATGAAAGAGTGGTATAGGATGCTAGATGCCAAGTGGATACTTGAGTACACACACAGATCCTAATAAGCATACAAGGACACAAATGGATATAATTAGTGTTTACCCCACTAATCAAGTGAGTGAATCATCTTAGGGCTAGGAAACACTCATATAGAAGTGTTATGACCACAAAGGATTGCATATATGGAGTTTAAGGCCAAACTATTGCGTTTACAGCCAGGGTTCACGGCCAGGTGTTCACGGCCGGGTGTTTGCGGTCCATGGGTTTACGGCCCATGTGTTTACGGCCGTAAACACTTGATGAGGGATACGATTTTCGGTGTTTCAAGGTCATTTCTAGCCTCATGGAAATGTTCTAAGCCTCGTGCATAGTTAAAAGGGGAGTTTAAGGTCGATTCTTGACCATTCACTAGGGTTTACGGCTAATGAGGGGTGTACGGCCGTACACAGGGTTGGCGACCGCAAACCCTTCGTGTTCATCTCTTTTGGGTCGATTTTTAGGTGAAAACCCAAAGTTTCTAGCAGATGCCAAGCATAGGGAGTAGTTACTTACTGTAAGAGGCTTGGAATGAGGTTTTTAGCCACCAAGAACTAGTGTGTGTTCTTGGTGTTCTTGGTGAGAGAGAAAATCTAGACAAAGATGAGATTTAATGAGATAGGAACATGGATTTACCACTAGATAGAGGGATGAAGCAACAATTAGAGGTGAAAAACACTTACAACTTGAAGATCTTGAAGACTTTTCGATGAAGGTAGAGAGAGTAGAGAGAGAAAGCTCCTGTGATGTGTAAAGTGAGAAATGAAGGCCACTCATCCCTTATATAGGGGTGAGTTTATGTCCAAGGGGTTGGTGGCGGTTTACGACCGTGAACAGGGTTTACAGTCGTAAACAGAGTTTACAGTCGTAAACAGAGTTTACGGCCATAAACTGAGTTTGCTACCGTAAACTCCTCTCGAAGGGGGTGTTTGGCCCGGATGCTATGCTTTGACTTAGAAACCTCGATTTTGAACCCAAAACTTAATTGGACCGAGCCTACAATAGTTAATTAAGCTCAAAATAATGACGACAATAGTAGAAATAAATTCCAAATTGATTTATTTTTTACGATTTGAACGAAAGAAATTTCGGGTTGCCACAGAGGGGTCGCACTTGTGGGAAGTACGGCAAGGTGCATGATGGAGGTTATTGGTCTTCTTCTGTGTGCCACAAGTGTGGCAAGGAGGGTCACATAGCCAGGGACTGCAGACAGCAGACTCCAACTGCCGGAGTCCGACTCTGTTATCATTGCGATCAGGTGGGCCATATGAAGGCCCAGTGTCCTCTTTTGGCTGCCAGGCCAGTGCAGCCCTAGCACCAGCCACTTTGAGGATTACTGACGGGGGTCAGGGTAGAGTAGAGCCTCCGAAGGCTCAAGGGCGTGCCTATCAACTTATGGCCGAGGAGACCAGGACAGCGCCAGATGTGACGGCCGGTATGTCTTTTCTCCTATCTTTTGTTCATATTTGTATTATGAGTTTCCGTTTCTCTCTGCGTGAGTTATTAGAGCATAGGAGATGCTAGGGGGGTTGTATTGTTAAGGGATCTTAGATGGGTAGGATCTGGTGGTTCATTCAAGAGAAAGAGATATGATAGGAAAAATCGTTAGACCAGATCGAGCAGTCGTGATTCAGAGATCCATAAATCATCAGCAGGAACTCGGATACTTTGAAGTTCATTCCCTTGAATAGGGACAATTGAGTCGCGTACCAGTTTTGCCGCCGGTAATCAATAGTTAGTGCTCTAAGTGGGGGAGAATTGGAAATTCTCAAATGAGGCGTTTGCGTTGGAAGATGCTGCCTGATGCAGTTGGATGGCGGTGTCTAGAGTGGAGTAAGGAGTCGGCCCAGTTATGCTGAAGACTTTGTATGAAAGGTAGATCTATGTGCAGGTATGAAGTATACTGCTATGCTAATAGCAATCAGTGGGTCTGTCTTCAAGTGATGGACATGTTGAGGAAGCGTGATGAGGACTTTGTATAGGTTATCTGTTGTGTGTTCAGGTTCTAAGTATATGTGTTATGGAATGGCATCGTGATCCACAAGTGGATAGTGTAGAGAGAAGTTTCGATGTTGTGGCAATGACTGATGCTGCAAGGTCGTGGGTTAAGCCTCATTGGAGGTGAAGGAGGTGAGTATCTCCAGAATGGAGTTTTGGACAGCAGAAGTGGAAGTAGCGGGGTGGACAGACTCAGAAGCAATCCAGACCTATGTTGAGGACCATGTGAGGGTATTCCAGTCATGGGCTGTGGGCATAGAGATTGTGTGATTATGTCTGTTGTAGGAGCGCGTTCAGATTGGACGTATTGTTGAGATCTGGGTGAGCTGTGCTCGGTTGTGTCGAGTCAGAGAAGTTTGAAGGAGATGCAAGGAGAGATCCTTGGATACCAAGTATGGTTGTAGACATGGGTTATGTATGTAGTGGTATTCCAATCTACGGTATTCCATCTTGAGGATGACCGGACCCTATGATTGATTGGACCTGATGTGTTTGGTATTCCAACCCGAGGGTTGATTGGGCCAAACCTGCGTGAGGATACGAGGGTATACCATCCTAGGGATGACTGGACCCGTCGTAGGCGTACCTGGTATTCCAGCCCGAGGCTGATTGGGCCAGGTATGAGTGTTTATGTGATATAGCTGGTTGTTCATGGGAGCTGCCCGAAAACTGAAGGATGCATCATCCTGTCAGCGCGGATAGGGACTAGATTCAGGAAGGTGGCGGTATCATCGGGTGATACCTAGGTTGATGTGTGCTGCTAATAAAGAGAAAAGGCCGGTGGCCGGCTTGGAGAGTTAGGCAAGGATCCTGCTCAGGAAGGAGTTGTCGTAGAAAAGATGCGGTGGTAGTGTCTAAAGAGACCTAAGTTGGCTCGGTGGTCAGAGGCTGCAATGCAGGAGTGTTAAACCAAATCGTGTACTGCAGCGGGCTTCGAGGACGAAGCCTAATTTAAGTGGGGGAGAGTTGTAACATCCTAAGTTTAGGGATATACGTTCGGGGTGCTATGTGTAAATAAAGGAGTAGACTCGACGAGTAGGTGTCTTAACACGTCGAGTCGGAGCGGGTTTTGGTCACGTGTTAAGTGACCAACTCGCCGAGTCGGCGGCTGGACTCGACTAGTTGGTGCTGGGAAGAGAAAACCCTAATTTTAGGGTTTGCACCCTATTTAAAGGACCTTAATTCCTCACCTCAACCACCTTTTCACCCCTTAACGTCCAGAGGCAGCCCTAACCGATTCAAACCCCCATTTTGAGTGTGTGAAGGAGGGAAAGTGTGTTTTGAAGCAATTGCAAGAAGAAGGCCTGGAGTTTAAGAAGATTTGTTCATAGAGGAGCTAGTGGATTCGATCTCTCTGCTCAGTGGCATCAGTCTGAATGTAACAAGTTATTACCTTGGCCTTGTTCTTTCTAGATCTCTTCATGTTCAAGATTAGGGCTTTTATAGCATGGGTGATATTCATTTTCGGGTATGGGCTAAGATCTGAAGTTGCAACTTCAGATCTGAGCTCATCTTGGACTCTAAAGCCATAAAGTCTCCAGCTTTGGCAAGCATGAACCCTTCCGTTGAGTTAAACTCCATTTCAAGTTTAGTTTTGGCATTATGAGTCATTAAAGCCTTGCATGCACGTAAAGTTTGAAACTTTACGTGATAAACGTGCATTGGGAAGCTGGATCTACAATTTGGAGCCTTAGCATGGATTAAAATCGTCTGTATGAAGAAATGACTGAAGAGACTCGACGAGTTGTATAAACGACTCAGCGAGTCCAATGAAGATTGTCGTAGACTCGGCGAGTTGTATGAACGACTCGACGAGTCTGATGAAGGTTGCCGTGGGCTCGGCGAGTCAGCCGAGTGACTCAGCGAGTCAGCGAGGGTTTTCCCAAGCTTTGGACACGTTTAGACGCGGCGAGTTATAAAGGGAAAACTCGGCGAGTTGGCCAAGGAGTTTCAGCCACTGACCCTAGGAACTCGACGAGTCACACGAGTGACTCGGCGGGTTGGAAAGTAATGCAAGGAACTCGGCGAGTAGCTAAGGGTACTCGACGAGTTAAGGTCAAGATGGACTGTTGACCTTGACAGTTGACTTTGGCCTTGACCAAGGGTTGATCAGTTGACTTCTGAGGGTATTTTGATAAATTGGATATTTATAGCAATGGACATTGGTGAATGTAGGTGTCGGAATTGGAGCTACATTTGGAGGAGCTTGATACTACCTTCTGAGCTACTTGCGAGGTGAGTTATCCTCACTATACTCAAGGGTCTAAGGCACCAAGGCCGGCCCTTTGATTTGTTATTTGGGATAGTTACTATTGTGATATGATAGCTTGGTTTCCTGGTAGATAGGATGGTTGCATGTTAGTGCGATCGGTTGGATTAGTATCCTGGTAGATCAGATGTGGTTATGTTTGGTGACCTATAGTTAGGTCTGGCTGTCTGTATGCTGGTAGGAGCTTACCTGTTATATGTGCACATGCTTGTTATTGTAGTTGAGGGTATTCCATCATGAGGATGATAGGGCCCTAGTATGTTGTCTAGTAGACTGTTATATGATTATCTGATATAGGTGCACATGTTTGATTGGTTATGTGGGCAATCCAACCCGATGGTTGTGGGCCGAGAGTATTCCATCCCGAGGATGATTGGACTCGTATTATGTGGGCATTCCAACCCGATGGTTGTGAGCCGGGAGTATTCGATCCTGAGGATGATTGGACTCGTATTATGCTGGCATTCCAACCCGATGGTTGAGGGCCTGGGGTATTCCATCCCGATGGATGATTGGACCCATAGTAGTTATTGTATGTGTAGGAGTGTGGGCATTCCAACCCGATGGTTGTGGGCCGGGAGTATTCCATCCCGAGGATAATTGGACTCGTAGTATGTTGGCGTTCCAACCCGATGGTTGAGGGCCAGGGGTATTCCAACCCGATGGTTGACTGGACCCATAGTATGATGTTCATTTCTGTATGTGTATGGTTGTATGTGTATGGGTATTTTGGGGGTAACTCACTAAGCTTTCGGGCTTACAGTTTCAGTTTATTGTTTCAGGTACATCAGGAGATCGTGGCAAGGCAAAGGCGTGATCGTACCGCTCCTCATTTTTATGATGTTGTTTCTGGGATACTCTGATAATAAACTATTTGGAAACCTTTTTGTAATAACTAATGGAACATGGGTTGTTTTTGAAAGTTTAAATTGGTTTGAAATTTTTGGGTGTTACAGTTATAGTCATATGCAAAATGTGGGTGTCGTTTATGACATCCATATGGTTTGTGGTTACTACATTTGCTCTACTATTGTATTATAAAAGGCCAACGACATAGGTGTTTATATACACCTTGGTTTTGTCAAGACAAAAACTTAAAAATGTAGTTTTTAGTACGGATCTTCATTTTCTAGTAACTTCCAAAAGATGGATCGATGTGATAAGGTGACTACTTCGGATAGCGTCTTTTGTAAGCTTATAACTGTGCGTAATGATAGCGTGAGTATGTGACATGCATTATAGTGTAGGTTTCATGATAGTTGAAGACGACTTACAAGAATGTTGCTGATTTTATTGGGGCATCGCATGTGCAAAACCATTCATCGCCTCTTTTGTAAGCTTGTTATGAGCAAATGGGGCAAGTGCTGTGGAACTGTCTCTAAATGTGCACTACTAAAAAACAAGGTGTTTTGCTATAGAAAATAGCTACGGAAAATTTCTGTAGGTAATTACCTACGGAATACCTACAGAATGAGATGCCCTAATTTAGTAGCAGGATAGCTACGGAATTGCTACGAAATAGTGACGAAAATGAATCCGTAGCAATTACGTAGGTAATTACCTACGGAATAGCTACAGATAGCGAAGGAAATAAATCCGTAGATATTGCGTAGGTAATTAGCTACGGAATAGTTACGGATTATCGACGGAGGAAAATAGCTACAGAATAGCTACGGAATACCAATGGATTGATTAATTTCCATTATTATTATTATTATTATTATTATTATTATTCCCATTATTATTATTTTTCATTAATATTCGTCTTAAAACTTTTTTTTGGATCGCTTTTTTTACATATTTAGGACACGAACAATTAAAAATCACACTAATAATAATATTTATAAACATAATGATAATATATAATAATTGTAACGAATGTGTTTAACACACAAACGATTTAATGAAAAAAAAATAACGTTTAACATATTAATAAGATGAAATAATCTACGTTTAATGTATATATAATAAAAAATGATGATAATAAGGGGAAATACGTACATTTGTATGCGTATTTATGTATTTATGTATGTATGTATATGTATATGTATCTATATTGATGAACGTGTAGTACATGTGTGTGTGTATATATGTATGTGTGTATATATATATATATATATATATATATATATATATATATATATATATATATATATATATATATATATATATATATATATATATCTGTGTGTGGATACATATTTATGTGTACGTGTGTATTTGCATGTGTATGTGTATGTATTTGAGTGTATGGGTATATTTATGTGTGTAACTATGTATCTATGTATGTATATGTGTATGTGTACGTATTTGAATGTGTGTGTAAGTATATATATATATATATATATATATATATATATATATATATATATATATATGTGTGTATGTGTATGTATTTGAGTGTGTATGGGTATATGTATTTGTATGTGTATGTATGTGTGTATGTGTCTATATGTATGTGTATCAAAAATCACAAGTATTAATAGAAATTAAATTCTAAACCATGAAACGAGTAATGGATCCCGAAGGTGCACATGCCTTTATGAACGATATTAATAGCTATAAGGTGATGAAAGTTTGGATAATAATGTATAATAGAGGTGTGAAAAAAATAAACCGAAAAAAATGACGGTCAGCACGAAAAATCGAAAATAAGAAAAATCCGTAGCTATTCTGTAGGTAATTACCTACCGAATATGCTTTCCGTAGGTAATTACCTACGGAATAGCTACGGAAAAGGTTTTCCGTCAGAATTCCGTCACAAATCTGTAGGTAAATACCTACGGATTTTTCTTATTTTCGATTTTTCGGGCATCGAACGTCGATTTTGCCGATTAGTTTTTTTCACACATCTATTATACAATATTGTTTATATTTTCACCAACTTATAGCTATTAATATCGTTCATAAAGTCGTGTGCACCTTCGTGGTCCATTACTCGTTTCATTGTTTAACGTTGTGATGGTTACACATTCACTAACAAACTATTTTATTTCTTTTAAATACATGTAGATACACATACACAAATACGTACACACACATACACATATACATACACATATACACATACACCTATACACATACATATAAATATACATACACATTTAAATACATAAATACACATACATATACATATGTACACATACACATACACATATACATATACATTCGCACGTACATACACATATACACATACATAAACATACATACATACATACATATATATGCATAACAATGTTAAACCATGAAATGAATAATAGATCCCGAAGATGTACATGATTTTATGAATGATATTAATAATTATAAGTTGGTGAAAGTTTAGATAAACAAGCACCTGCCAGCAGATATGCTGGTACTCTTCCAAGATGTGACAAGTGCAACTTCCATCACCATGGGCAGTGCCGGGAGATGTTGTGCAACAGCTGTGGCAAGAAGGGGCAAACAACTCGATTTTGCAAGACACCAGTCCAATCAACCAATCAGGCTCCTGGAGCGGGTGCTGGTCAAGCCTGTTATGGCTGTGGGGAGGTTGGGCACTTCAAGAGAAATTGCCCCAAGGCAACAACATCTGGCAACACAGGGAAAGTGCTAGCTATGGGTCAGGAAGAGGCAGTTGTTGATCCCAGCGTTGTTACGGGTACGTTCCTCCTCGACAACTCTTATGCACTCATTCTTTTCGATTCTGGTGTGGAAAGAAGTTTTGTTAGTCATTCATTTAAACACCTTATCAAACATAAATCCCAACCTTTAACCAAAACATTTACCGTCGAGATGGCTAACGGAAAGAAAGAGAGCACTAACGACATATTTATAGGTTGTACCCTTACCCTAAACGACCATTCTTTCCCGATCGACCTTATGCCAGTTTCCATAAAAAGCTTCGATATCATCGTCGATATGGATTGGTTGAGCCCCAATCGTGTTGAATACCTTTGTTATGAAAAAGCCGTTCGTCTTAATCTGCCCTCGGGCGAAGCCCTCATAGTCTACGGTGATAAACTCAGCTCAAACCTCCGTGTCATTTCGTGCATCCAAGCCCAAAAATATCTACGGAAGGAGTGTCATGCATTCTTAGCCCATGTTGTTAACGAAAAGCAGGAAGTTAATGACCTCGAGAGCATCCCCTAAGTCCGCAACTTTCCTGATGTCTTCCCCGAAGATCTTCCCGGAATCCCTCCTGAACGCCAAGTCGAGTTCCGTATCGACTTAATTCCTGGAGCTACTCCTGTAGCTAAATCTCCATACCGTCTAGCGCCGGCAGAAATGCAAGAGTTATCCAGCCAGCTCATTGAGTTGCTCAGCAAAGGATTCATAAGACCAAGTTCCTCACCCTGGGGAGCCCCGGTCTTGTTTGTGAAGAAGAAAGATGGATCCTTTCGAATGTGCATAGATTATCGAGAACTGAACAAGCTTACCATCAAGAACCGTTATCCTTAACCCAGAATCGACGACCTCTTCGATCAACTCCAAGGAGCCGGCTATTTCTCAAAAATAGACCTAAGATCAGGGTACCACCAGTTGCGAGTTCATGAGAGTGATGTTCCCAAGACATCATTTTGAACACGCTATGGTCACTACGAGTTTGTAGTAATGCCCTTTGGTCTAACCAATGCACCCGCTGTATTCATGGGCCTGATGAATCGGGTGTGCCGCCCTTTCCTAGACAAGTTTGTAATAGTGTTCATTGATGATATACTTGTCTACTCTCAGAGTGAGGAAGATCATAGACAACACTTGAGGCTAGTGTTAGAAACACTAAGGGCGGAGAAACTTTATGCAAAGTTTTCAAAGTGCGAATTCTGGATCAGAAAAGTAACTTTCCTTGGTCACATGGTTAGCGAGGAAGGCATACACGTGGACCCTTCCAAAATCAAAGAGATCGAGAATTGGTCAGCACCAAAGACGCCCACAAAAATCCTTCAATTCTTGGGTCTCGCTAGCTACTATTGCAGGTTTATCCAGAACTTCTCCAAAATTGCTAAGCCCTTAACCACCCTGACTCAGAAAGGTGTACCCTTTTGTTGGGGAGAAAAGCAAGACACTGCGTTTCAAACATTGAAGCAGGCCCTATACAGCGCACCTATCTTGTCTCTGCCTGAAGGGACGGAGGACTTTGTTGTCTACTACGATGCATCCAATCTTGGCCTAGGCCGTGTGCTCATGCAGCGAGGAAAGGTAATTGCCTATGCCTCGAGACAGCTGAAAACACATGAAGTCAATTACACAACTTACGGTCTAGAATTGGGAGCAGTGGTCTTTGCGTCAAAGATTTGGAGACATTATCTCTACGGAACCAAGTGTACTGTCTTCACCGACCATAAGAGCCTACAACATATATTTGATCAGAAAGAGTTGAACATGAGGCAACGGCGATGGGTAGAGCTACTCAGTGATTATGAGTGTGAAATACGCTATCATCCCGGCAAGGCCAATGTGGTAGCAGACGCCCTCAGCCGGAAAGAGTATTCAGGTCGTAGAGTCAAGGCATTGACAATGACTATCCATTCCCATTTATCCGCTCAAATCAGATAGGCTCAGCTGGAAGCCTTAAAACCAGAGAACATATCGGATGAAGCCTTGAGAGGAATGGAAAAGAAGTTAGAGGTCAAGGGAGACGGAGTTTACTATTTCATGAACCGGATCTGGACCCCGAAGTACGGCGGTTACAAGAAGGTTGTCATGAACGAAGCTCACAGGACTAGATACTCCATTCACCCAGGTTCAGATAAGATGTATCTGGATCTCAAACAACTCTATTGGTGGCCTAACATGAAAGCAGAGATCGCTACCTTCGTGGGCAAGTGCCTGACTTGTGCCAAGGTGAAGGTGGAATATCAAAAGCCCTCAGGTCTACTTCAGCAGCCAGAGATACCTGAGTGGAAGTGGGAAATGATTACAATGGATTTCATCACTAAGCTGCCCAAGTCTCCGAGTGGGCACGATGCCATCTGGGTAATTGTTGATCGACTGACTAAATCCGCTCACTTCCTGCCAATCAAAGAAAACTTTAAGATGGAGAGACTGACACAAATCTACATTCGAGATATAGTCTGCCTTCATGGTGTACCTATGTCCATTATCTCCGATCAGGATAGCAGGTTTACCTTGAGATTTTGGCAGTCACTGCAGAAGGCTCTTGGAACTAAGTTGGATATGAGCACAACTTACCATCCACAGATCGATGGGCAGAGTGAGAGAACCATTCAAACATTGGAAGACATGTTGAGAGCATGTGTCATCGACTTTGGCACGTCGTGGGACACTCATTTTCCCTTGGTCTAATTCTCCTACAACAACAGCTACCATACCAGCATCAAGGCTGCGCCGTTTGAAGCCCTTTATGGCCGTAAGTGCAGATCCCCTCTGTGCTGGGCAGAGGTGGGCGACACGCAGCTAGCTAAAAGTCAAGTTTCCGATAGCACTCTCACAGGCCCAAAAATCATCCAAGAAACTATAGAAAAGATCATACAAATCCGGGAACGACTAAAAGCTTCAAGAGATAGACAAAAGAGCTACGCCGATAAGAGACGAAAACCCTTGGAGTTCCAGGTTGGTGACCATGTTCTATTGAAGGTCTCACCCTGGAAAGGCATGATACGCTTTGGAAAGTGTGGAAAGCTGAATCCGAGATACATTGGACCATTCGAAATCCTCGCTAGGATCGGTCCCGTAGCATACAAACTTCGTCTACCCCAAGAACATAACAACATTTATCCCGTCTTCCACGTCTCGAATCTTAAAAAGTGTTTATCCGAAGAAACCCTTATGATTCCTCTTGATGAGATCGAGATCAGCGAGAACCTAAATTTCGTGGAAGAACCGGTCGAAATCATGGATCGGGAAGTCAAAAGAACGAAACAAAGTCGCATACCTATAGTGAAGGTCCGCTGGAATGCCAAGTGAGGACCTGAATTCACTTGGGAGCGCGAAGATTCAATGCAACAGAAGTATCCCCATCTCTTTCCGAGTCCATGATTTGTATTCTATGTTTGAATTTCGGGACGAAATTCCCTCTATCGGGGGGATGATGTGACAACCCGAACATTTTTCAGTTAACGTTAGCCGATTTCCGTTAATAAAATTTGAATTTTATGGAGTTCCGTCAAATTCCTTTAGTTTGGAAGATCATTTAGTTATAGAATTAAATTCTATATAAGACTCGGAACGAAAATCACGCGAAAAACTCGAGTTTTCTTTTAGTTTTCGGCCTGAGTGATGTTCACGGCCGTAAACCCATTTACAGTTGTACACCCGTTTACGGCCAGTGCCAGGTGCCCCCCACCACCGACCATACCCCCAGCCTATATATACGGGACCCCCACCTTCATTTGAACTTTTCAGGCCGAAAACTCTTCTCTTTCTCTCTCTACCTCTCGACCGTAAACGCCAACAAACCCTCCTTTCTTCCGGAAATCATCAAGAAACACCTTTGGAGGCTGTTTTGGAGCATCTAAAACACGTTTTTTCATCGAATCCAACATCATTGTTCTTGAGTTTACGGTCGTACACCCTTCGTATCTTCAAATCTTCAAAGGCCGTAAACCCATTTACGACCGTATACCCATCGAATCTTCAAAGGCTGTAAAACCTTCAAGGGACTGTTCACGCCCGAGAACAGTTCACGACCGTAAACCCTTCACGTCCGCAAACTCCTTCACACCGTAAATTTTGGCTGCAAACCCGTTTTTCCAATTCGATCGAGTCCCGGTAACATTCCTAAACCGAAAGCAAGTGTTTTCCCAACAGTATAAATAATGGTTTCACTAATAAAATACATATATATATATATATATATATATATATATATATATATATATATATATATATATATATATTGTATTAGGATCCCGTTGAGTGTCGCGTACATCAACCCGAGGGTCTTCACTCTCAGTTTTCGCTGTCCGACTATTCACACGACTAACTGTGAGTTCATACCCCTATGCTTTTATGATTTTAAATGTTTTTAGGGGGAGAGTACAAGCCAAACACCAATAAACACAAATGATTTTGTGCATTTATACAAAAGGATTTCAACACATTTAAAACTAATGCAATTGACACAATCTTACAACTTCCACATGTTTATAAAATATAAAGATACTTTATCCCTTTTGTAACGTGCTGAGCATAAGGGACATTTTCAATCTACAGTCGAAATTGCATAGTTTACAGATCAATACGTAAACCAAGTACACATCATACATGCAAACTATAATAGGTATAGTTTGGGTTTTCAATACACAGTTTTACGAATCCAGAATTTTACATAGCAAAACATATAAACTATGACAGACTTAGTTTATGATATACATTACTACAAGAATACAACATTTAATAATTATTTAAGTATAATTATTACCTTATATAGTATACATACGGGTTTAAATATAGTAGATAAATACAGAACAACACGTAAACTAGTTAATAAAGGATTGTGAGACAACACTTCAATTGTACCCTGCGGGATACAGGTTAAATCCTATCATAGTATAACCAGAGTCTCCTGGAGGGAGAGCGTGAGATTTGTGAATAGATCTATCCGGGACTGACAATCCCACACCTGAACTGCTAGCTACAGTTAGGCAGGCATGCCTGGGGTGACAAATGTCATTTAACCAACACTTGAAGAACGTCGTAAAGGTCACTAGGTCATATCAAGTATGGTTATATGACTCACAATAGTATAAACTAACCTTATGGTTTACGGGATTTCATTCTTCTTTAGTTTTATTTTATTAATAAAACTAGTTCGTAATACAACTGGAGGATTCCAGGGATTTCAACTCATAGTTTTATTTTAAGTAATGAAACTACTATACATACTGGTGGTAATCAGGGTTTTTCAACCAGAACATTTTATACATTACTGGTGATAGCCAGGGTTTTCATTCAAAACAATGTTATACAATACAGTTGGTGGTAACCAGACGTACAAACTAATACATTATACACTACTACAGAACACAATATCAAACATATGTGTTAGAAAATATTGGATTTTCTTGGGAAACATACAAACATTTTACACATTCAATGACAGGATTTTCATTACCAAAAACATGCTTATGAACTCACCAGCTTTATGCTGATACTCTTTCAAAGCTGCTTGTATTCTCAGGAAATCAGTAGACAGGTACCTCGCACAGATTTTTGTGAAGACGGAGCGTATAGAGTCACGTCTTTTACTTTTGTTTATGCTTTTGATGTATAAAAACATGATTCAAACAGATGTAAATACCTCTTTATATATTCAATGTAATGGTTGTGCTTACTATGATTACTATGATGTAATTGTTGTGATATTACATATGACGTCATCCACCCCCAAATGTTTCCGCCGTTCCGGTTTGGGGGTGTGACACCATTCAAGGGAGATGTGCCACGCCCCCAATGCGCCGCGCCTGGGAGCGCCGCATCCAGTGATGTGGCCGTCTTTCTTGTTGCCACATGTGGGTGAGGGTAAGGAATTGATCCTGTTACAACATGTGTCAAGCATCTGTTGGTGCACACTCCATCCTCTAGAACAATTCCATGTCTCACAAATTTGTGCTGCCACGTGTCTGCTTTTCGTGGTGCCATGACACTTGATCGTTGGAAGACTACGATCAACAATCGGCCATGTGGCGCACTCTGGTGCTACCACATCATCATAGCAATTATTTTCCTCAAATCTTCGAACGGCCATAAAATTCTCATACGTGCTCCGTTTCGACGTTCTTTATATCCCTAGAATCCTATCGGCGAGTACCACAATTTTCCTTTAGGTCTCAAGAACTATTCGTCACTCTATTTTAAATTCATATTTTTAGAGAGATTAGACTGTTAAAGTCCCTGAAAATCATAACACCTTCATACAAACTCTGTTATTGATTGTCTTTATATCGACGGGTTCGTATTTATGAGATCTTCAATTCTCGTTTACATTGTTTTAGCTGAAACTCAACCGATTTAAATTTTGATTTTTGTGTCGTAAATTGTTGTACTGAAACTTTAAAAAAACATAACTTCCTCATACGAAGTCAAATTTAGTCGTTTTTTTTATGCGTGCACTCGCTTTTATGGTTACTATGGCTTTCATTTAGATTACTTAGGCTAATAAGCAATCGATATCTAATTCACATTTTAGGACACGCTTTGTTGTATAAGACTAAACGCGAAACATCGAAAGATCATAACTACTTCATAATCGGTCGGATCAAGGCTCTTCTTATACCCAAGAGATCATCATTACAAGTATTATATCTTTAGTTAAGATTATTTTAATATTTAGCATTAACTTGCAAGCGTTACAATAGTCATTGTACCTATGTAAGGAGTCGATCACAGGGAATGGTATTCTAATTAAAAAAGACAAATGCTAAAATTAATCTAAAAGAAGTAAAATCTAACTAAGGGGGGGGGGTTATCTTAATTTTTAAGTTCAGAAAAACTTAATTAAAGCAATCTACTACAAACACTTTAAACAAAAGCAAACATGTAGAAAATGAGACTTTATCAACAATTAAAAGATTCTTTCATTTAGCTTAGAATCCCCCTTTTCCTATGGTTAATTTCAAACAATGGATTAATTATGTTAGTTACCAAATTAGAGGTTACTAGTTATCATAATCATACTAACTAGCATATGGCTATTTATAAACTTTAACCATAATGATCATGCAAACTAAGAACATCAAATTGATTTTAAGATATATTTGGATTATGAATGCATAGCTCTAGAATTATTTATCTATAATTAAGATAAACAATCAAGCATATATTATGATCAAATAATGTTCTTTAACATAGTTTAGAAACTAACTTTGCTACGATGATGATCTACCAAACACAAAAACCAACTTCAATAATCCATAAAAGTAGAAATTAACACCTAGTGTTAGGGTTCATTTAATATAAATGAAAGTAAAGGGTTACTAGCCCATGATTCTAGAAGAACACACATAATCAAAAAGTAATCTAGGTTAAACATAGTAGAATCTAGGCAAATTGAATGATCAATGATGAATCTTTACTTTAATCTCTCCAACTCTTGTTCTTTAAACGAAATCAGGTCTTCAAGGGTTCTTGGTTTCTTTTGATTGAAGAAAATAGCAGCTCTCTCTTCATGCATCCCAAATTTTGACCTAAAAACCGATACATATATATATATATATATATATATATATATATATATATATATATATATATATATATATATATATATATATACTCACCAAAAATCAACCTCTACGTCATGGCCATATTGTCGACAGGTCGTGGAAATCTTCGTTTATGTATAGTTTTTGTATAAGCTCCATCCTCCAGGTTTCAAACTTTTCTATGTTTTGGTCCCTTTTCATAAGAATGTCCTTCTTTGTCTTTAAAATAGAATTTATAATTTATAAGTACCAGATATCTTTTTATTAAACCAAATTATAGCTAAAATGTTTTAAAATGATGCATATATATATATATATATATATATATATATATATATATATATACACACACACACACACATCACATATGAACTAACATGCAATTATAACACTTTAGCATATCAAAAATACACATATAACACGTTTGAGTATCTTGGGGAACAACATTCTCTTAAGCTCGGACTGATGGACACATCGCATCCTCCATTTTAAATTTTTTTTAGAATAGTGTTGTGAAAAATCTTATGTAGGTCCATAGTTTTAGTCTAGAATCACATTAATGTTTATCCAAATTCCTCAAACCAGGGCTCTGACACAAACTTGTAGCATCCAAAAAAACATAGTAAAAATTTTTCATTTTCATAAAATTCTTGTGGCTTCCAATTCATTGTTTCAAGACATAACCATAAAATCAGAGTATTAATAACATTTCTCAACAAAAATCAACAGGATGATGTGTATGATCATCCCTTCGCCTTCCCTCGATCCTCTAAAGTACCTAAAACAGTTTAATCCACAACTGCAAGCCAAATCTTAGTAACTTCCCTAAAATAACCAACACAACAATACATATACAATGCATGCATACATGAGTCTACAATCTGACTAGACCGCCTCGTGAGGCCTACAGTGCACCTGGATCACTCTCCTTGGGACTACAGTCTGACTGGACTGCCTCACAAGGCTTACAATACACCTGGACCGTTTGGTTATCTTGGCCCACAGCACAAAGCATTATCGCCTCATCCTAACCACAATATGTCAAATATACAAAAGATAAACAATAACAAGCAAACATAGGTAATTAAAATCAACCTACCAATCTAACAGATCACTACAAAATATCAACATCCTACACAAAAGGATACATATTGCACTCCAAAGTATAGTAAATAAATAGTACAACTCACACGAATCCAAGAACTGGCACTATGAGTCACCTATACAACAAACATGGTCCAGCCCTTTGTCAAATCTTTTGCAAGTCCAAAAGTCAACTTTATCAAAAAGTCTTTTGGACCTGCAAAAGACTTTAGAATAGTGTTGTGAAATTTTTTTCCTTAATACATATAGCGTAAAAATGCTCAAGTTGGCCAAAAGTCAACTTTGTCAAAAAGTCAACGATCAACGATCAAAATCAACGGTCAAAAGTCCATCAGCCTGTCACTAGGTCGTGGCTAATCATTTGCCACGTTGAGGTAACCTCACGATAAAACAGTCGTGAAGACTGGTTATCGCTACATTGTGGTTGCTAACCCACGACGTAACCTGTTCTGGCTAGCTTAAAGTATTAAGCTCTTAATCCTTTAAGCTACACATTCATACTTTCCAGAAGGCTTCTTTATACCTAAACATTCGTAAAAATAGTTGCTTTATACACACGCATGCCCAATGCATGTCTTTCCCAAGCTAGGTCACAAAAATGGTGAAAATGAGGTCAAAACATCAATCATGGAATCAAAAATCTATACTACTTTAGATTTAGAACACGGGGCTACAATGGGGCCTCAAGGATCCATAAAGTTGCCAAATTTATGTAATCCATGAACAAACTATCCTGAACTTGGAGAAAATTATATATATATATATATATATATATATATATATATATATATATATATATATAATCTAGAAGAATAAGACATAAATGTTGGAACTTGAGGATTTACATTTGTCCATAATATATGCAATGAGGTGGTGAGGAAACTTGTTTGCTGGAACTATGTCCAAGGAACACTTTCTTCTTCTTCAAGAAACCAAAAGTCACCACTTAAGCTTCAAGAATACAAAAATGGAGGCTAGGGTTTGCTTGGGATGAAAGGGAGGTGATGGAGGTTGTGGGTGTGTAAACCCTAGCTATCGTATCCCTTGAATAGAGGCACTAACCTTGGAAATTAGGGTTTTGCATGCAGCCAGCTGTTACGTCATTACGCCCTAAATGAAAGAGCGTTTCCACCGGGCGCCGCTACGTCGTGGTGTTATCACCACTACGTCATGGCCACCGAAAACGCTATATTTTAAGCTTTAAATGCCCACAACCACAAAATCAAATATACTTGGAACTTGTTGTTTCAGTTTACATGCTTCTTCTTGATACCATTCATGTTTTTTGGTTTTCTATAAAGTAACGTTTGGATTTCGGGTGATCTTTAACAATAAGAATGGATAAAGTTGGAAACTTTATCCATTAAGACCCTTAGAGGAATCGGATCTAAGAATTTGATCTCTAGATAATAAATTTTAACAACTTAGTCCATTAAGCTATTTTGCCTAATCATTAAAACGCGGTGAGTGGTAAGTAGCGGCGCGGTTGCAGGATTTGGTCGCAACTGTTCTGTCATTTAGTGGCCACAACACAATCATGGGTTTGGCTACGACGCGGTGGTTTGACCGTTGACCGCTGACATTTGATCAATTTGACTTTTAGATAAACTTAGGGTTTGAATAGTGGTCTGAGGTTTAACCATAGTTTTACTTGTTGTCATTTTAGGCCAAATTGTCTTTTTGCATGAAAGATTGTGGTTAGATCACAACATATGTATGAAAGACCATGGTTGGATCATGGTAGAAAAGATTGATGGGTTTTGAGTATATGTACATTCCTATGTGATCATGCAACCCTAATTGCTTTGGATCTAAGTTTTTCTCTATTGAACATGCAAATTGAATACCAAAGCAATAACCCTAGATCTAGGATACAATTTTCGAAATTCATATATGAAATAGGGTTAGAAGAATACCTCACTTGTTATATTGTAATAACAAGAACACCTTTGAAGATCCTTGACTCTTGAAAGCTTTGTTCCCCAAGTGTTGCACCTCTAATGGAGTCACAAACACCCAATACAAGAGGATGAGAGGAGAGAGGTGGAAAAGTCGGCTAGGGTTTCTCTTAGAATGCATTGGCCAAAAATCCCATGACATGGAGGTCTTTATATAGTTGTGGGCTGCTAGGGTTTCTGGAGGAAACCCTAATTCCTGCTTAAGGCTTAAGCAGCCCATGGACTCCTCCTTATGAGGCCTTGAACGAAATCCATAGGGGCTCCCTATAGGATTTCGTCCACTCCTAATTAGGGAGTCCAATAGCCCAGTTTTACAACTATCAACGATTTGCAAAACAACCCCTCCATTATTAATCAGTTCCTTTAATCCCAAAATTAATATTAAATTAATTTCTGATTAATCACCAATTAATAATATGATTTGCAAAACAGCCCTTCCATTGCAAGTATGACTTCAAAATTTGACCAGCAATCGTAGCTTTCAAAATCCGTTGTCGAACTCTGATCTAATCAATGATGCGTCCTTTAGATAAGTGATCAAATATTCCTACGTTCTACAAGATATCGTATGGACATGAGACATGGATTATAATCATTCTCTCTGTCCAAGGTCTGTTTCCCGATTTCCAATTCATGACGACTGACTAATTGAACAAATCAAATCAGTCCAGGCTTGGCCAAGCGCGTAGGGTGTCATCATTAAATCATCGAGGGACCCACAAATATCACTTTCATCTCATTTAGAGTAAAAGGAACGGATAAACTTCGACCCATATGCTTGCACAATTTACTCATCAAATCACACACATCAATATGTTTTATAACATCAAGTTACTGATGCGTTTACGTATTATCAATGCACAACCGATTCGTAAACAACAACCCATATGTCTCTGTTTCAAGAATATAATATATTATCGTCTCAAAATTACTCGTGATAAAATCCATGAAGTAATACTTGAGTGTGGGTTAATCTAATACTCAAATTCCTATTTCAGGAGTACTCATGAACACTGCAACAAACATTTGCTATGTCTAAGCACTTAGACAATCTACAGTCGGATTAATGACAGTCTTAATTCACTACTTACTTCCAAAAGTATGATCGAGTATGGATATTTGAATAACCTAGTTATCCGGGAAGTAAAACATCCAAAGTTAAACACAAGAATAACCTAATCCAATAAGGTCTCAAAACTTTTGAATATAAATAAAACACTTATTATTTAATCACCATATTAATTAGACATTATTCATTGTATAATGTTTCGAACAATCAACTTAATACTTGAATTAAAACACTAGTCATCCCATGCTCCAAACATGCAAACTATGTTTATCTGTGGTCCTTTCCTTTGTGAAATAGATCAATTGAACACATTTCCAGTGATGCTCATTTCACAATTCCAAATCCTTATCACAAGTGTAAGAATACCAAATTCTTGCCACTACTAGAATCTGTTAGAGTCTAAACTTACATGTAATGATCCTTTTGTAATGTCTAGGCACCAAAGTCATAGAGACTTGGCCAATGATATTGCAAAACATTCCATTGGAGATTTGTTACAAAACAATTCTATGGAAATGAAGTCTCACATTCAAAGAGCATTCCTTTAACATCCTTCTTGCATTAAAGTTACTAACTCACATAAATCTTAATATCCAACTCCCATAATGGAAACATTTCCATATTTCCATATGACTATCAATTATGAACAAGAGTTACCTCTATTCAGAACATGTCAATATGGTCCATCCAAATTAATACTATACTTCCAACTGTCCATAACCAACCAATCTTTGGTAAACCTCAGATTGTCCGTGACAGTTGTTTAATAACTTTAGTCATCCAGTCCTTTTCCCTCTTAATGCCCTGGGCATTTGGAAAATCGAATGAGTGAATATTATAGCATATGCAATCGATCCTATACCCAGAGCATATGGGATCCGGTACACAATGTCTTACATAAAGACATGATACTAGACCAGTCTCTCGCTATAATATTTCCATATACAGAATTTCCTATGTTGAATCACTTCAACATGACATTCATATACGTTCATGACTAAGTTATATTAAAATTTCAATCTAAACTTTTAGATTCGAAATGAAGTATAAATGCTCTCTCCCTTAAGCCTTACTATAGCGAAACAATTTCCAAATTTTGCGACTTTGCAAATTTAGAACTTTGTTTCCTTCAAATAGCATTGCTAACTTGCAACACTTAACATAATAATCACGCTCCCACTAGCATAACAATTATGTTCTTACCAGCATAACAATTATGCTCCCACTAGCTTTGACATGTACTCAGAAATCAGCTGGACTTCTAGAAATCAGTACCTATTGACTTTCTTACCAAAGTTCAGATTTCTGATATGTGGTGCTTCGATAAGTCTTTATCTAGACTTCTCAATCTCATACACCTTCATTAGACACCTTATGTGTGTATCTAAACCCTTTCAGAACCCATAGCAATAAGTTGCGAATGTTCAAACTATTTTCCATTTCTCACAATTCAAACTAAGAAAAGGGATGTCGTAACCATACTCGAATTCGAGAACGCAATTATCACAACTGCTAACTCTAATGATATTAATCAATCCTTTAAAATCTACTAGCGAACGCGTTTCCTCACAATCATTTTCATGAAGTAGAGAGAAACCTCTTGCCACCTAGATTTTATGGTGTATGTGTTCCTATCCATACGAAATTTTCATTTCCAACCACTATCACAAGACAAGGTTCATGACAAATTCAAACTCATATGGACTGAACTTACTTAATCTTAATTTCTTCCCATCTGGCAGCTCAAGAGGCCTGCCAGTGCTTCCAGGTTATTGAGCAGCTCACCCATACAGATCAATGTACCTTCATTGATCAAGGTGCTTTGCCTTATACAATCAATTGAGAACTCATAGAACTCACATGCATAGTCAACTTAACTAGAATGGGCACAGAAACAAGAATATGTCAACATGATAGGTTGTAAACCTCAGGTCTTGCGCTAGTGATAACTAAAAGGTTTATTCTTGCTTAGTTCCTGAAACTATTCAAGAGCATTTACACTCCCACTAACCTCTTGACATATAAGATTCTCTGTCAAGAAACTTTCATCGACAAACAAATATTCAAGAGCTAGTGTGAGTTCTTATCAAGAAAACACTTCATATAATTGGTCTTAGTTGGTGTTTGTTTAAACCAAAACATCACAACTACCAATTTCAAATGTGCAATAGTAAGAAAACATTTCTACTCCACATTTCGTGAGGTGTTGTAAACCTACTTAGAACATGTTACTCAAGGTACAACTTGGAGTAACTAGAGTATGACTCTAAAACTTATTTTTGGAATGAAGTATGACTCATCTTCTTGATTTAACCATTTCAACAATACCCGATTCCTCTTCTTTGTCATATAAATGCACTAAGGTGTTCTTAGAGGATCAATTGTGACATGGTTTCATAATCTTTAGGATGATCATAAAACATGATACTAAAGTACTCTCCTTTCCTTTCAGATTGGAGAAACTTTTATCTTTCTGCCCAATGGATTCTTCTTATTCGTTCTACTATACTTTGAAACTTTATCAAGGTATCAGAATTACACTTAATCTTGTAAGTGTAACCATATTTACTGAACCAATAGTAAATCATGACGAATAGAATTTATCATCCTTTGTGGTTGATCTGACCTGTCCACATCAATGTGCACTAGATCCTTCAGTCTTTCACTTGACTCACATATACATGTGAACAATGAATTTAGTCGTAATTTCCCAAAGATCAAGATTCTCATACATCACACAATTCAAATCGCATGATTCCAAGTTTCTGTCCAATTGAAACTTGGGTGATGAGAATCCTTCCTCACTTGGTAAATTATGACACTATCACAGGCGATATAACTAAGAATCAAATCCATTATCAACAATGCTAATAATAGAAATCCAAACACCAATTTTCATAAATGCCATTTCAAGGAAACGTAAAATAAGATAAAATCAAAATTTATTTTATTGATGAAATGCGGAAAACTTGTCCTTACAATGAAAATACATATGAAAACTATGTTTCTAAATATTCCTAAGCAATCTATCATAACTCCTAAGTAGCAGCTTCAAATTCCAATCTTCCAAACCATATGACCGAAATCCAATTCTTTAAATCAGAATTAGCCTTTACTTCCTCTTAAGCTTCCTTTATTTTCTTCGATCCTACAAAACATCAACATGTGATTAACACATCATGTAATAAGAATCTATAAATAGGAACTTAATAGAGTTAAATAGTAGATGTACCTGAAGCAGAGTCATACTATTTCACTTTACCATCTCTTATATCTCTCAGGTAGTCTGGGCAGCTTCGCTTACAATGTCCCTTCAATCGGCAATATAGACAGATGAACTCTTCAGGAGTGACACATGAAACTATCTTAGAATTGGCCTTTCTCTTACGGTCAAACTTTTCGACTTCGGCCGGTTTCCCTCCTTTAGGAGTCGAAACCATTTCTAGAAAATCACTGTTGCCATCACCAACGTCCATGGAACTTTTGGAGGTAGATATTCCAAACGAATTTGCTTGACCAGTGCTCCAAAGCATTGCTGCTTCAGCAACAATTAGCAAATACGTTAGATCTATGAGGGTCACGTCGTGATCTGTCATATAGTAATCCTTAACGAATTGACTATACGACTCGGGAAGTGACTGAAGAACCAAGTCAACAACTAGATCCTTTGGGAAAAAAACACCCGATATTCCCAATCTATCAATTTGCGACTTCATCTTGAGGACGTGTGCACACACAGACTTTCCATTTTGGTGTTTACATGCCAATAGGGCTTGATTAACCTTGAACTTTTCAAGCTAACGAAATTGTGGGCCAGGGAGAATCACTGGAGGAGGTGGAGGAAGAGAAGTATAATTTCCAGTTCCACCAATGCACGAAGAAGGGAATGGTCTTTCACCTTGATCGACACATGGAAGATCATCTTCAGACGGAAAGCTTTTTCCAAAAAGATGAGGAAGCCCATAGTTGTCAAAACTAGACATCTACAAAAGGGAGAAACTCAAGTTAGTTGATTTAATCCTCAATATAACACCTAAATGAAATATCAAGGCTAGGACCCAACACAATAATTCACAATTCGAAAGAATGATTCCGTAATCCAATTGTAAATTATTTGAAGGTAGGTAAATGACGATTTACCAATTCCACCATGAAAACGAAATTTTAACGAATTAGGTTTTAAATGAAATTCCTAGATCTTTTAAGATTCATTGAACTTTTCAATGGCATGTTTAATCTCGATTATGCCCTTTAAGTTTGTGACTAGGATACTGAGGATCACAAGCCTGGTGTGAATAACCATGCAAATTAACTTGCTACTCTCGATGTCATTTATCGCCTAATCAATGTGTCTGTTAACCACACACGCTCCATCGATTAATGACAATTTACGAGCTACCCGTTGTCATCCTTCATTAGTCCCATATTAGTGTGCCGGTTAACCACACACGCTCCACTAACGACCAATAAGGTGCAATCTGCAATTTCATGGGTTAGCAACAAATTCACATTTTTCGTAAAGTAACTAAGATTGGGAATTTATAAAAACGTTTAGTTAATTTATAATTCATTATACTTTTAATGAGAGTTTAGTGTCCTATCCTACCTGTTCGGCTAACGACCCTCCACTAGTCAAGAGTGCGGTGGGTAAGACTGGATACCCAATGGCGGTCATTTTACAGGTCGCTTCATTAAACACCCCTTATAGATCAGCTTCGTGAATGAGGCCTACTAACGGTAAGATTGACTTTTCTTATACATATATATAATATATTAGACTTTTAATTTTATATAGTATAAGGGTGTACTTTAAACTTTTAAAATACTAAGGTTTAATCCTTAAATAAATTAAACTTTTAATTTAATTAAATCTAAACCATATTATGGATTTATTAATTCTCTCTTTTAATTAAACTCTTAATTGATTTAATAAAATCCATGAGGGTGTATTATTTAAACAATTCAAAAATACTAGGTTTTAACCATTTAAATTTCTAAAATCAAAAACCTTTTAATTTCAAATTTAAACTATCAAACCAAAGGGGTATATTTTAAAACTTTTCAAAAAACACTAGGTTAAATTTTAAATCAAAATAATCTTATATTATCCAAATTTAACCAAACCCTTCAATTTTGATTAGGATATCACATTACCATTTAAAAAATTCGATTTTAGGCAGTAAAAACGAAATATGGCAATTATCCTAATGAAAACGAAATCTTTAAATCGAAAATTTAGGGGACAGACGAGTCAACTCGTCGAGTTAGGCACTAAACTCGTCGAGTTCACCCAACTCGTCTGTCACACCCCCAACCATCGGCGGAAACACCGGGTAGTGTAACGTTATTCTTCGTATCACGGTTATATAACATACATTCAACAGTACTAAAGAAAATACATACCTTTATTGATAACTGAAAGTTACATAACTGTTTTTCTAGAACCTATTACATAATATCCGACTATGGCATACTTCTTAATGAACAGAAAGGTAATAGTAAAACTTCTTCTGTTCGAATACATACCAGCTTTTCAAGTTCCTGAAAACACATGCATTTTAAAATACGTCAACATAAAGTTGGTGAGTCCACAGGTTTTGACTCCATAAAATAATACATTTTCCACATTCAAAAGTATAGTTTTTGAAAGTATCATTTTGACTCTCCAACATTTAGTATGTATATTAGGTATAATAGTTTACTTATCAATTAAGTGTTATACCTAAACATTCATTAATCCTAAGGTATAAGTAGGGGAAACTTATACTTAACATTAATACTTGTATACGACAAAGTATAATGTTTCTAACAATTTGCTACCATGAGCCTGTAACCGCTGCTATGACATAATACCTCTGATAGAACACACTCATGATTTACCATGAGAAACAAACACACTCATGATTTACCATGAGAAACAACACCGTACGCTTCATCGACGCCGGAACAATAACAAATAAAAGGATAGTTCATCACTTGCTTTTGGTTGACTGTAGCTAACAGTCACAAGTGGGGTGGTCAACCCGTATACTAATTATACACGACTTCCTCGCTCACACGGGATTAACGGTTACAGTTCAGAGGATTTCCACTAAGATCCCCAATCTTAGTTGATGAATACAATTACTCATGTAGACTTTGACGGCTTCCTATAGCTCTAACAACAAAAGCATCTTTATGTCTAAAACCCTAGTTTACTAGACTATGCTTTTAAACATTACTCCTAACTTCATAATATTTAGGCAGTATAACAGCTATATCTTGAAGTAAAACCAGGTTTTATCTTGACCTAAAACCAATAATAACAACATATAACGTTCCTAGTTTTATCTTGACATAAAACTATCAATAACAATACCAAGTTTTATCTTAACATAAAACTAACAATAACAACGTATAACATATCCAGTTTTATCTTGACATAAAACTATTAATAGCAACATACTTTATAACTTAACATATAAATCTTCCGAATATAACTTCGGAACTATATCGCACACAACATATATATAGAATCTTAAGTATAACTCAACATCTATATTAGTAAATTAACATACTGATAAGTTGATATTAGTTGTATATATTCAAAATATTATATTTAGAACAACTATACCCCGGCTATTATAACTATATACTATTACATAGACATAATAATAACATATATATAATATCTAGCATGCGTTTTCCCCCGAAATATTAGAAAGTGGGGCCGTGAAACTCACCCTAGTAGCGTGATTTTATGTTATCTAAGCAAAAACGGTCAGCGTACGAGGTCGTCGGGGCTCGGGATGCAAATGTCCTCCAAAAACGAGATAGAGAGAAGAGTTTAGGTGTGAGAAGTGTTAAGGTCGAATTTGCTATTTATATGCTGATTTTTGGCCATTCACGACGTGAACCAAGCATGTTCACGTCGTGAGCTCGATCCTGCTCACTTCGTAGACCCGCCATTTGGTCCCTAGCTTCGGATGGTGTCCCTTTGACTCCTCACGACGTGAATCAATCCTTGCTCACGTTGTGAACTTTTGGTTTATCACTTCGTAGACTTGCCATGTGCCTACTAGCTCCGAAATCTGGCCTTATGACTCCTCACCTCGTGAACATTTATGTTCACCTCGTGAGTTCAGTCAGATTAGGGTTTCTGACAGCTGAATCTTCGAAAGGTCGTAACTTTCACATACGAACTCCGTTTTTGACGTTCTTTATTGTCACACCCCAAAACCGGAACGGCGGAAACGTTCTGGGGTGGAGGACGTCATGTCAAGTATCACAACATATGCAATATAGTAATCAAAGTACAACAACCATTGCATTAATAGTAATAATTTTACAGTGGTTACATTTAACAACAACATTAAAAGTAAATACAGAGAATAATATGAAATACAGCTCGGTACTAGGCTGACTTCGCAAAAACTCCCGGCGTGTACCTGTCTACTGACGACCTGAGAATACAAGTTATTTTGAAAGCGAGTATCAGCATTTTTAATGCTGGTGAGTTCATAAGTATTTAATGGCATTGATATAAATACATGTTTTTCTTCAAAATAATCTTGTCAAAGATGGTGGTTTAGAATTTACAGAGTATTAGAATTTCTCCCAGAAAATCCTATATTTTCTAATAAAAGTAGTTTTCTACCAAAACTCGATGGTTCTAGGTTTTAAGCAAATGAGTTACCCTACTGAAAGCAGTCTTCTACCAAGACTCAACTGTTTATCGTTTAAGGAGTATTTTCCCCTAAAAGTACTATCATTTATCAAAATATAGTTTATACTTTAAGGAATATGTGATAAGATCACAAGCAAAAGTAATAAGGAAAATAATATTTTACCTCAGTAGTAATACTGCTGGTTAAAAGAAATTAAAACATAAACTCCAGGTGGTATCGAATGAACAATATGCCTCGGAGAGTCTAAAGAAATAAAATACAGACTCCAGGAAGTATTAAATGAACAATACGCCTCGGAGAGTCTAAAACAAAGAAACACAGACTCCAGGAAGTATTAAATGAACAATACGGCTCGGAGAGTCTAAAACAAAGAAATACAGACTACAGGAAGTATTAAATGAACAATACGCCTCGGAGAGTCTAAAACAAGGAAATGCAGACTCCATGAAGTATTGAATGAACAATACGCCTCGGAGAGTCTAAAATAGCCTTTAATCCTAAGTGGGTTGGTTTAAAGGTTTAAAATGTGGCCTAGTGTATAACTAGGAAAATAGGTTATGATAGTTTCCTATATAGAAAATACCATGATAATACTTATTACCTTGAAGCCATGAATTATAAGGTAAGCGTAAAGATACTCGTAACCATACTGATTGACAATCGAATACTTGACGACCTGCTCGCGTCGGAATGAATGTGACATTTGTCACCCCTTGGCTTGGTCAGCCGGGACTGTAGCTAGCAGTCAGGATGTGGGAGTGTCTGTCCCGTATAGATCTATACACACAATGCCCGCTCTCCCTCCAGGAGACTCTGGTTACCGCTCGACCACGGTGAAATCTGCGTCATGAGGATGTATCCCGTGTTTTGACTTCTATAAACCTTTATTTTACTAAAAGTATAAGTTTTAGAATCTAGATGTAACTAAGTTCTCCTTCATGAAAGTTATGGTTGGTTTCTAAACTATACCTATTATAGTTTACTTGAGAGGTTATCTAGATGCCTTTGCTACCCAAAGGTGATGAACTGGCTGATAGAACTCTTTATGACTATATATGTATACATGATATATAACTAACATTTAAACGACCTTCGGACGGATAACCGATACCCTAAAGCCACACCCAAACAAGGAAAAGGAATTAAAGCGAGCTAGCCTTCCTAAGTCCTTTAAACATTACTTATATAACTATACATATATAGCATGCATTTTACAATATAAAAGCATATAAGAAGTTTTGGTAAAACCTTTGAAAAAGCTTTAATAATCTAAAAAGGGATTTTCATACTTTAGAAGAGATTTGAAAACGGGATTTGAAAACCTTTAGCTGGATAAAACAGTTTAACATGCAAAAATCTATTTGCTATACGGTTATTAATCACATGTGATTGATATATTAACTGTATAGTTCAACTTGTATTCCCCCCCATAAAAGCATTTAAAATTATTTAAAAGGTTGATTCAGGGGTATGAACTCACCTGAAGTGGGTAACTCGAAAGGAAGACAGATATAGGATCGCCGGGTGCCGAATGAGGTTGTGAGCACAACAGATCCTAGTTTAATATGTAATTACACACGTAGGAATACCATTAGCATATAACCCACTAATAGACATGGGAAACACTCTAGGGACATAAGAACACTTAGAATTAAGTGTTACTAACACATACGAAGTCCCCAAATGAGTGTAGGACCCTTAGGATGAGTGTAAGGCCACAAAACATGAAGTTTTGTGAGTGTGCGGCCTTGTGTGCGGATGTGTATGCGGTCAGGACACGTGTGCGGCTAGGAGTGTGCGGCCAGGCCTGTGTGCGGCTGTACACTCCCGAGAAAAGTGTCCAAATCGATTTTCCAAGGCTTGGTGATGATCCTAGGGTGGTGTTTTGACCATTTCTATGCTTGGATTAAGGATTATGATCAAATGGAGGCCAAAAAATGTGTGTGTGGTCACACATAGTGTGTGTGGCCGTACACACATGAACATCATTCAAAATGACGAATTCTTGGGTCTAGATCAAGAGGATAGCATGAAAAGGTGTTGTATCAATGATCTAAGGATGAATGCTTACTTGTTTTGCAGATTGGAGATGAAAACACGAAGGACTCTTGAGAGAGAATATTCCAGACTTGAGAGAGTGGGAAAAAGGGTGCAAGGTTGGCTTAGGGTCCAATATATAGGGTCGAGTGTGAGGCTGGAGGGTGTGTGCGGCTGGCTGTGCGGCTGGCTGGCCGCACACGCGGGTGTGCGGCCATACACACCTCCTTTGGTGTGTTTGGCCCGATCTCTTGATGCTACACACTTTCTAACCCTTCCCAAGACTCATACCTAGGTTATACTAAGCCTAGAACACTCATATAGACTCACAATTTCGTTAAAAGATAGCAAAACGAAGGCTAACACTCGGGTGAGTTCAATAGCTGAACTTTACAGGACAATGATTTTCGGGTTGTCACATCATCCCCCTGTTAGAGGGAATTTCGTCCTGAAATTAGAATCTTAACAAACACTCACGGATGGACACGAAAGATGCAGATACTTCATGTTCTATCTGATCCGCCCATTCCCTTGGGGAATCAAATCTATACTGAGTCCTTAACGAACATTTATTACGAGGTATGGCTTTTCCTCCGTTCTCTATGCTACACGGGATAAGGTTTCATTAGTTTCTTTTACCGAGCTAGATTTCTCTTGATTCTCTTAACGAACGTGGCCCTGGTTTCCATGGATCAAATCGAGAAAATGGTGAGAGTTTTGTCGGGTACTACCGGTTCATTCGCTGAGACGTGGACAGGTTAGGGTGGAGTTTATGGAATCCCTAAAGCAGTGTGGGCCTGACGGATATTGGACCAATTCTATCAAGAATCTCTGCTGGTCCTCAGTTCTTTGGAATATGGAACGTTTCAGTACCCGAATCATAATGTACTTCCATGGTGAGATCATCACTTGGCGTGATCACCATTCTGAGGTTCCAAAAGTTTTCCTTTACTGGAGGTGTGGTCCTCATGATTGGTTCCTAGGAGTCTCAGGTCGTATTCAGAGTCGTATTTCCTACTGGTTGGCTTTCGGAGGTTTTCTGGATCATTGGAGGTATTGGCTATATACTAGCATCTATTGGTTACGTGGCATCTATCTCGACCCTGTGCAAAATGGACCTGCACTTCTGACTCTCGAGGTGTTTCTAACGGAAACTCTCAAAGTCGGTGAGATAGGGTTTTACCAGACGATGTTTAGAAAGTTTTAATTTTCATCATCGTTTAATAGATGCTTTCACAGTATGATTCCTAACTGGAAAGAATCATTCTCTTACTCGCTTCGCTGTTTCATGGATAACAGTCTCTGGTCAGGGCTAACTTCGTCCTTAGGGATTTTTGAAATGGTTGGCTATTTCAGGAGGTGGTTCTACTATCTCTTTAGAGATAGTATTCTTTGGAACACCTAGTAGCCCAACAAATCTCTAAGACATGCCCCATTCTCTAAGGTGTCGGCTCCTTCCAGTTCGTAGGAAGCGCGTGTTCTTATATAACCCATCGACTAACACCTAGACCGGTGTCGAGTCTACAATCTCTTTACGACCTTGGTTATATAGCTTGACACAACTTATCGTCTACTTTCCTCAAGTATTCTTGGTCGCGAAGGTTATCCTGTGGTTCTTGGCATTCTAGTATTAACTTCGATGAACGCGGTCGATCGTCTATAGGGTGACGGTGACTTTTCTCGCATGAGGAGGAGCTGTGTCCTAGGCACTAGTTGTTTGTAACGGGATGGACGAAGTGCCTGAGTAGTGCGAGTATTACTTGCAACTACTCTTCCGGTGTTACTGAGTTTTCTCTATCTAGGCTAAATCTAGATAGCGTAGGGTTCCGTCACTCAGAACCTCTGATTTTTCTCATCCAAATTTTCTCAGAGTTTAACCTGTCACAGCTTTCAGGTTTCTGGGCGTACTGCTGAGATGCTTAATTTGTGGGATCAAGCGTGAATGGATGGTCGTAGTCAATGTATTTCACTCTTACGACTTGAGTTACTTTTCTAACTGAGGGTGTTGGCTGCTATATTGGCTTAAACGGGATGACAACAAATTTCAAATTTGTGGTCATTTTAGTAGCTCAACCTGCAGTGGTTCTCTTGACTCCAACTCCTTTTCTATGGGATAGGATGAAGGGTCTTACTATAAGGTTCGTGGTAGACCTCATACTCGGCTTAATCACTAATACTCGGTGTATGCAAGTCGTATATAATTGGGATCGACGGGATGTTCAGTTGTGTGGCCCCACCCCAGACCCACAACCAAACGAGGAACATGGAGTAGGGAGGAAGCACACATCTTAAATCTTATTGATCTAAATTATATACCACTCTAATGCATATACTCAGCAGTAGCAAGTTAATCCCATGAGTTCTTTCTCTTGATTCACGAACCTGATTGTGCGGTGCGGATGGCCTTTTTGGAGGACCTATGGGGTAGGCCTCGGGCAGTTACCGTCTTCCGAGATACCTGCAGTACCTGTCGCTTCTGGTTCTAACTGTCTAAGGAGGGATTGGTTAACAGCGCGTGGTACCCTTCTCCTGGGTACTTCGGAAGGTTTGGATAAGAGAGACGACTGACGGTTCGCATTAGGTTTTCTTATTAGGTTCGGAAGAACCTTTATTTGACGCATAGACTATGGTGAAAGTTCTCTTTACGCAGCACTAGGAATTTTCACATGGTCGCACCAAGTCGAACCATGATTGACGGCAGTGTCGAATTTAACAAACATCGACATGATATGGAATGAATATCGATAGGACCATGTGCTGAACAGGGCACACACGTTCTTAGCGTCTCGGGTTTTGTCCATGGTATCACTATCGTGGATACTTGGACCGATAGAATTGACGCGGAACTCTAGGGGGTCCTGATGTTTTGGAATAATGTATTTTTCATGAATGGATTTCTCACGAGACCTTTCTATAATCGCCTAGTATACACTAGTCATGTATAATTAAGATTAAAAGGACTGTTGACTGAGCGGCTCCGCCCTAAATCCACAACCAAACGAGGAACAGGAGATAAGGCAGCATCACTCACTCGAGGTCTATCAATCTTAATTATAAATGGCCTTAACGTATATATCAAGCCATCATAGCTTTACCTAATGGGTTTTTAAATTTTACAACAGTGCTGTGACTTTCGCCTTAACGAGAGAGTAATTACAATTAGAATTGATTTATTTAAAGTTCTCGGTTAGCTACTTAGGATTGAGAGACGTACCAAAATTCTACCGGGTTCTTTGATGCTTCTCCTAGGCATTAGGGTTAAACTCCTCCTGCGCCCTTGTCATTTCTTTCAGTTGGGCAGTCCCTTTTTGAAGTGCCCAATTTCACCACATAGGTGGCATATTGGACTGGTCCCAACATTTGTGGTTGAGGTAATGAACCCAACCGGGGTTCTGCAGAAGCGGGAGGTATGCCCCTTCCTGTTGCATCTGACACAAAGGAATTCTTGACAGATACCATGATGATGGTAGCTACACTTGCTGCAACGGGGGAGGTTTCCTAGGTATGGTCTTCTTGTAGTCGAGACGGAAGGGTTGACAGGGGTATTGACTACTTCAGCTCGTTGCTCTTCGGAAGGTCCTTGAGTCGAGGTACTTCCCTCCTCGTTCTTAAACTTTCTCTTCAGTGGATTTGGTTGGGGTTCTTGGGTGGCTTTACAGACCGGTGTCGGTTGCTGATGTCCAGTGCTAAGATCGGGATTCCCGATAGGGCTCTTTCTAACATCGGCGTTGTTAGCATTCAGGTGAGCCATGAAAGCTACTACGGCTACTGAGACTGCAGCTCGGAACGTAGCTTCATCGAATTGAAGGATCGGTGTCTTACCAGCGGGTTGGTTACGTTTCTTTGGAGGCATGGTTTTTCCTACACGAAAAGGAACACAAGCTGATGAGAGACGATGGTTAATCCTAGACGTATCTTTCTTTACTATGATAGGCATAAATTTTTCCCGCGCCTTGATTTATGGTTATCTGAGCGTCGACCTACATCCCTATGATGCAGTCCGGGTAACAGGGTAGGAGTAAGTGTATCGGAAAGCCATAAAATGGGTGTCGTTCCTACTAAGTTATCTTTACTTTGGAGAGGTTCACTCTCCGGTTTTGAAAAGATTTGAGAGAAGTTCGGAACGAGGATCACAGAAGAAAAGGCTCATGAAAACTTATGGCTAAACATTCTCAATCGAGGTTTTGAGATCCGATCTATTCGTATTAATTGCGACGGGAAAGACAATTTGCCTAGTACATAGTGTGAGCAGTGTAATCACTAGCTCACTAAGTTGTATTATTTATGGATTTATTAGCGTGGCGATAACGAGGAAAAGACACTTCTCGGGTTCCATGTATTGGCTCCCTCTGTCCACCTCTTATCCTTGACTGGAACAGGCGTTGGTTTTCTTCGGGTACTTATCTAAGGTTCTCTTCTCTTGTAGACATATTGAATTTCTACTCCATCTTACTTCCGATTCTGGCTCTGAGTGTCATCACTTCATGATGGATGACTGGAATCTCGGAAGTTCAGGCGAATTTCCCACTGCTATCCCTAAAAGGTATAGGCACATGGTGGTTTCAACAGTCTCGTCCCTGTTCATTTATTTCCTAATTGGAAACCTTCTCAATGAACCTCTTCTGGGTCTGTATCGACTCTTCGGCCGATTATTGAAGTGGATAAGGCTTTCTAAAGGGGTTCGTGCAAGAATGGAAATGTCTAAAGAATCCTAAGAGATTATTAAAACATTTCACTGGGTGATCCATATCGAGTCCTGCTGCAATTACATAGCATACACAAATCATATATAACTTAGATCTGATAGGCCTTCGAATATGTGATACTACTCTATATCCACATCCAAACAAGGAAAAGGAAGTAGAGCGAAACCACACATTCTTAGCCTATGAGATCCTTACTATATATAATCTTGGAAGTATACACTTTGAAATCATAGGTCTATCAATAAGGGTCTTTTTAGTTCTCACGCAAGGTTATTTATGGTTCATAAAATACCCCTATGGTATTTTAATTACATGTTTGATTCTTAACTTCTGAACATGCTTCTGGGTTTTATTGTGAGTCTTTTAGTATCCTAAAATACTCTCATAGTATTTTAAACTTTATGTTTGGCTCTAGCATTCCTATTTGGTAAGTTTCAGATTTGTTGCAACACCACCATCACTCCCAAGCACACGTTAGTCGCATCTCGAATAAATATAGTTGATCAGGTTATATTTATTCCAGCTTACGATTACATAACTGCCCAGGTTTGACGGAAATGGTCAACATCCAAAGACTTTTATTCTTATTCCTCTTGTGATACTTTGTTCGGGTGTTTATATTCTGGATGTTCTTATACTTTTGTAAAATATGGTTATATTTTAAAGTATAATTCTTGGTCAGAGTGTTTTATCCCAATGTATTTATAGGCTGTATATGTTTTATGATTTGATATACTGAGCTCACTATAAACAATGCTCTGATACCAATCTGTCACACCCCAAAACCGGAACGGAGGAAACGTTCTGGGGTGGAGGACGTCATGTCAAGTATCACAACATATGCAGTATAGTAATCAAAGTACAACAACCATTGCATTAATAGTAATAATTTTACAGTGGTTACATTTAACAACAACATTAAAAGTAAATACAGAGAATAATATGAAATACAACTCGGTACTAGGCTGACTTCGCAAAAACTCCCGGCGTGTACCTATCTACTGACGACCTGAGAATACAAGTTATTTTGAAAGCGAGTATCAGCATTTTTAATGCTGGTGAGTTCATAAGTATTTAATGGCATTGATATAAATACATGTTTTTCTTCAAAATAATCTTGTCAAAGATGGTGGTTTAGAATTTACAGAGTATTAGAATTTCTCCCAGAAAATCCTATATTTTCTAATAAAAGTAGTTTTCTACCAAAACTCGATGGTTCTAGGTTTTAAGCAAATGAGTTACCCTACTGAAAGCAGTCTTCTACCAAGACTCAATTGTTTATCGTTTAAGGAGTATTTTCCCCTAAAAGTACTATCATTTATCAAAATATAGTTTATACTTTAAGGAATATATGATAAGATCACAAGCAAAAGTAATAAGGAAAATAATATTTTACCTCGGCAGTAATACTGCTGGTTAAAAGAAATTAAAACATAGACTCCAGGTGGTATCGAATGAACAATACGCCTCGGAGAGTCTAAAGAAATAAAATACAGACTCCAAGAAGTATTACATGAACAATACGCCTCGGAGAGTCTAAAACAAAGAAACACAGACTCCAGGAAGTATTAAATGAACAATACGCCTCGGAGAGTCTAAAACAAAGAAATACAGACTCCAGGAAGTATTAAATGAACAATACGCCTCGTAGAGTCTAAAACAAGGAAATACAGACTCCAAGAAGTATTGAATGAACAATACGCCTCGGAGAATCTAAAATAGCCTTTAATCCTAAGTGGGTTGGTTTAAAGGTTTAAAATGTGGCCTAGTGTATAACTAGGAAAATAGGTTATGATAGTTTCCTATATAGAAAATACCATGATAATACTTATTACCTTGAAGCCATGAATTATAAGGTAAGCGTAAAGATACTCGTAACCATACTGATTGACAATCGAATACTTGACGACCTGCTCGCGTCGGAATGAATGTGACATTTGTCACCCCTTGGCTTGGTCAGCCGGGACTGTAGCTAGAAGTCAGGATGTGGGAGTGTATGTCCCGTATAGATCTATACACACAATGCCCGCTCTCCATCCAGGAGACTCTGGTTACCGCTCGACCACGGTGAAATCTGCGTCATGAGGATGTATCCCGTGTTTTGACTTCTATAAACCTTTCTTTTACTAAAAGTATAAGTTTTAGAATCTAGATGTAACTAAGTTCTCCTTCATGAAAGTTATGGTTGGTTTCTAAACTATACCTATTATAGTTTACTTGAGAAGTTATCTAGATGCCTTTGCTACCCAAAGGTGATGAACTGGCTGATAGAACTCTTTATGACTATATATGTATACATGATATATAACTAATATTTAAACGACCTTCGGACGGATAACCGATACCCTAAAGCCACATCCAAACAAGGAAAAGGAATTAAAGCGAGCTAGCCTTCCTAAGTCCTTTAAACATTACTTATATAACTATACATATATAGGCATGCATTTTACAATATAAAAGCATATAAGAAGTTTTGGTAAAACCTTTAGCTGGATAAAACAGTTTAACATGCAAAAATCTATTTGCTATACGGTTATTAATCATATGTGATTGATATATTAACTGTATAGTTCAACTTGTACTCCCCCCCATAAAAGCATTTAAAATCATTTAAAAGGTTGATTCAGGGGTATGAACTCACCTGAAGTGGGTAACTCGAAAGGAAGACTGATATAGGATCGTCGGGTGCCAAATGAGGTTGTGAGCACAACGGATCCTAGTTTAATATGTAATTACACACGTAGGAGTACCATTAGCATATAACCCACTAATAGACATGGGAAACACTCTAGGGACATAAGAACACTTAGAATTAAGTGTTACTAACACATACGAAGTCCCCAAATGAGTGTAGGACCCTTAGGATGAGTGTAAGCCCACAAAACATGAAGTTTTGTGAGTGTGCGGCCTTGTGTGCGGCTGTGTGTGCGGTCAGGACACGTGTGTGGCCAGGCGTGTGCGGCCAGGCCTGTGTGCGGCGGTACACTCCCGAGAAAAGTGTCCAAATCGATTTTCCAAGGCTTGGTGATGATCCTAGGGTGGTGTTTTGACCATTTCTATGCTTGGATTAAGGATTATGATCAAATGGAGGCCAAAAGATGTGTGTGCGGTCACACATAGTGTCCGTGGCCGTACACACATGAACATCATTCAAAATGACGAATTCTTGGGTCTAGATCAAGAGGATAGCATGAAAAGGTGTTTTATCAATGATCTAAGGATGAATGCTTACTTGTTTTGCAGATTGGAGATGAAAACACGAAGGACTCTTGAGAGAGAATGTTCCAGACTTGAGAGAGTGGGAAAAAGGGTGTAAGGTTGGCTTAGGGTCCAATATATAGGGTCGAGTGTGAGGCTGGAGGGTGTGTGCGGCTGGGTGTGCGGCTGGCTGGCCGCACACGCGGGTGTGCGGCCGCACACACCTCCTTTGGTGTGTTTGGCCCGATCTCTTGATGCTACACACTTTCTAACCCTTCCCAAGACTTATACCTAGGTTATACTAAGCCTAGAACACTCATATAGACTCACAATTTCGTTAAAAGATAGCAAAACGAAGGCTAACAATCGGCTGAGTTGAATAGCTGAACTTTACAGGACAATGATTTTCGGGTTGTCACATTTATATCCACGCGTAGGTATTTATGAGTACTACAACTCTCTTTTAGACTTAAATAGCTAATTCTAAGTTTATTTTAAATTCCTCTTATTATAGAGATTTATAGTGTTCGGTTTATCATAACTTCTTCATGCGAAGTCAGATTCAAACATTCTCTATATTTTTGGGATCGTATGGACGTATACTTTGAGTTGTATTATAAAGAAGGTTCATATTTGTATTAGAATTTATCATGAACTACATATCACTCTTACCACATTACTAGTTTAACATAATCACATTACATGATTGGCACAATCACATGTGATTGTCTATTGACCTATTTTGACTAGTGTTACATTCTCCCCCCATTAGAATAATTTCGTCCCGAAATATATCTTATGGATGGGGTTTCGTTAAACAGTTGGGGGTATTTTTCTTTCATCTGATCTTCACGTTCTGAAGTAAATTCAGGTCCTCGTCAAGAGTTCCATTGAACTTTCACTATGGGAATACGACTTTGCTTTAATCGTTTGACTTCTCGATCCATGATCTCAACAGGTTCTTCTACAAAGTTGAGTTTCGTATTGACTTGTATCTCTTCGAGAGGTATAACAAGAGTGTCATCGGATAGACATCTTTTGAGGTTTGATATGTGAAAAACATCGTCCACATTTCTTAGTTCTTGAGGCAACTTGAGTTGGTATGCGACAGAACCAATTCTTGCCAGAATTTCAAAAGATCCTATATATCGTGGGTTTAGTTTGCCTCGTTTCCCGAATCGAATTACACCTTTCCAAGGAGAGACTTTAAACATTACTTTATCTCCAACTTGGAATTCTAAAGGCTTACGTCTTACGTCAGCATAGCTCTTTTGACGATCACGTGCAGCCTTTAATCGATCCTTAATTTGCACGATCTTTTTGTTGGATTAATGTCTAAGTCCATAACTATAATTGGTAAGACTTGACCCGACCTGGCATGGTCCATTTGGGTTGCATGGCATCATGCATTTGGATAGACTATAATGAGAGAAATAACACTTAAGGTTGGTTAATATATTATAAGTTCTAATATATTAATAAGGTTATTTAATTAGTATTGATCAAGAATTAATTTGGAATTAATTAAGTGATCAAAAGGAGACTAATTAAATATATGGGTTGATTGTGTAAATCATTCATTCTTATATATGTGGGCTTGTGATCCAAGATTCCTTATGTTGGACTAAGTCCATGGGGTGACCCATGGATACTTCATGGAGGTTAAAATCCATGGAGCATAAGGAATGGGTAAAGTTATGAGTTACATGGTGTAACCCTAATAGCCATAAAAGAATCCCATGGCTCAAGAAATCGTGCACTAATGTGTGAGTGTGAGGGCTAGACGATTTCAAGGAGTGTTCAAGTTTCTCTCAAGTTATTCCAAGTGTATTTGGTGTTGTGTGAACCATTTGAGGTGTCACACTTGGGGCACTAGGCACTCAAGCTTCATGAAGACATTCTACATCAAAGAGGTATGTATTCTATCTTGTTATATTTATTATTTTGTATGCTAGATTAGGATAATACCTTGGATGTTCATAATTGTATGTATAATAGAGAAAACATAGATCCAAGGTATTTAGGGTTGCATGTACACTTAGGAGTGTTAGAATGCTCATAACCCAACAGTGGTATCAGAGCCTGGGCTTGTTTTCTTGTTATACTTGCAAAAGTAGCTGAAAAATCGAGTTGGATGCATATATTCGATTGTTTTGGCTGGAATTGGACTAGGAACATTACCCTAAGATGTTTTTGGACTTATAAACTTGTTTTTGATGTGGTAATGTTCATGCTAATCCAATTTCTAAGATAATTGTCATAATTTCAAGATTTGTATTAGTTTGTATGTTCATGCTAATTTCTTGAAGATTGATGATTTGAATTATCTTGTTCTTATGAGGTTCTTAGATTAATAGAAAAGTTGTGTGAAATAGTTGTTTTCAATCCATTTTAATCTAAGAGTTGATTCCAAAGTGTGTTTTTGTAACTTGTCCTCAAGTTTTATGAAAAGTCACATTTAAGAATCATAAAACTCATAAAAGTTGGCAAAGGTTACAAAATGAAGAGTCTAGTTCTAATTAAATGGTTTTATGACTCCATAACTTGTCCTCAAGTTATGGAGGTTCAAGAGTCTCTTCATTAAATTAAAAAAAAAGTGTAACCTTAATTAGTTCCATAAGTTACAATAAAAAAAAGTTATTTTTTTTATTAATTAGTTTAAAGTCTTCCATAACTTGTCCTCAAGTTATGGAACTTGAAGAGTTCTTTTTTTTTAATTAAAACTACTTTAAACTCATAAGTTATGGAATTAATTAGTTTTGAATAGTTTCAAAACTTGCCCTCAAGTTTTGGAATTTGAAAAGTTTACACTTATGAATACTTTAATTCCAAGTTAGCCCTTAGAATTTTAAAAGTTAAAATTCAACCCTTATACTTTATAATATTATAAGTTAATAATATTTATATATATGTATAAGAGTAAAGTCAGTCTTACCGTTAGTAGGCCTCATTCACGAAGCCGGTCTATAAGGGGGTATAAGGTTACTGCCTATAAAATGGCAGTTTAATGGGTGTCCACTCTCACCCACCGCTTCCTTGACTGGTGGAGGGTCGTTAGCCGAACGGGTAGGACAAGGACTATAATTCTCCTTTCATTAAAAGTATTAATGATAAATACTAAGTAACTAAACTCTTATTAATACCCAATCTTAGTTACTTAGGAAAATGTGAATTTGGTGCTAACCCATGAAATTACACTTTGCACTTTGCTTAAGTCGTTAGTGGAGCGTGTGTGGTTAACCGGCACACTAACCTGGACTTAACAAGGTAGGCAAAGGGTAACTTAATATTTATCATAGTATCGGTGGAGCGTGTGTGGTTAACCGGCACACTGATTAAGGGGTAAATATTAAGGGTACCAAGTATATTTGCATGGTTATTCACACCTTGTTTTGTGATCCTCGGCATCCCAGTCACAAAACCTGAAGGGCACACTCGAGATTTAAACATGCCTTTGAACAGTTCAATGAATCTCAAAGATCTAGGACTTTCAAATCCAATTAAAACCTAATAAATTATTTCGTTTTTCATGGTGGAAATTGGGGAATCGTCATTCACCTACCTTCAAATATTTTATAGCTTGGATTACGGCATCCCTCTTCTAAGTTATAAAATAGTTTCTTGGGTCCTAGCCTTAATATTTCATTTTGGGTGTCATATTAAGGACTTTAAATCAACTATCTTGAATATCTCCCAAAAAGATGTCTGGTCTAGACATTTATGATCTTCCCAAATCTCTTGAAACAAGCTTTCCTAAATGAAGATGATGTCCCATGGATATCATACTTCTTTCACCTCCTCCAATTATTCTCCCTAACCCACAAGTTCCTAAAAAGTTTAAGGTCACTCAAGCCCTAATGGCAAGCAAGGTCTATGTGTGATCACATCTTAGAGATGAAGTCACATATTGACAAGCTGGGAGAGTTGGGTGTCAAAGTCTTGAGAAAGTTGGATGTTCAATCACTTTCTAAGTCACATAGTGAGTTCCTTTGGGACTACTATGAAACAGACTATGACATGAACCGTAATGATCATATCTATTTGCTTGGTGCTGCTGAATCAGCAATGATTTGGAACGATAGTAAAGCAAATTTGATTAGAAGATCAACTTCCCAAAAACTTTATGGACAGTGACAATGGTGACACTGGAAATCCAGAAAAAGCATTCTCTTCCCAATGGAAAGGGATTGGCCATAGTCAACCCGGTTGACCAAATGGTAAAGAGAAAGGCTAAGTCTGAGATAGTCCCATTACCAAAGGGTCCATATGTTTATTTTGCCAAAGGAAGGGGCATTGGTTACGAAGCTGCCAAATTTACCTAAGGATGTTAAAGTCAATAAGTTTAGCTCTACTTCAGGTAAAGTCCATTGTCTAACTCTATTAAGTACATGCTGATTCTGATCGCGAAGATGGATTTCAATCGCATGGTTCGGTGATCAGAATTTTGGGCTATTACTTAAGAGTTATGATATTTATATTTCTTAGGAATAGATAACAACAAGGTTTTCATATGGATTGTAAGGATAAGTTTTTCCGCAAAGTTTTAAAATAAAAGAAAAAGGTTTTGATTTTATTTATTTTAAGTATCCTTACAATGGCATTTGTGAAAAGTTGTTGCTTATAAGATTCCATTGATAGCAATATTGGAAAAATGGATTTGATTCTTTCGGTTGTGGTAGTGTCTAATATTACCAAATAAGGAAAGATTCTCATCACCCAAGGTTCAATTGGACCGAAACTTGGAATCATGCAAGTTGTATAGTATGATGAATGAGAACTTTCAGCTTGGAAAATTAAGACTAATTCCTTATGTGAATAAGGAAAGGACTAAGGGATCGAGTACACATTCTTGTGCACTGGTCAAGTCCACCACAAAAGATCAAGAAGACTATTCGTCATGATTTACTTAAGTTCAGTAAATATGGTTATACTTATAAGTTTAAGTATAAGTCTGTAGCATTGGAGAAGTTTCAATGTGAGACAGAACGAATAAGAAGAATCAAAGTATGGCAGAAAGATAAAAGTTTCTCAAATCTGAAAAGATGGGAGAGTACTTTAGTATCATGTTTATGATCATCTTAATGATTAAGATATCATATCACAATTGGTCCTCTAAAGTCATCTTAGTGCATTCTTATGACTAAGAAGAGGAGTCATGAATTGTTGAAATGGTTAAATCAAAAAGATGAGTCATACTTCGTTCCAAAACAATTCTTAGAGTCATACTCCAATATTGTAACTTGAGTGACATATCTTAAAGAGGGTTTGTTAACACTAGTCAAATGTAAGAGTAAAAGGTTATCTACTCTTGTACATTTGAAATTGGTAAGTTGTGATGTTTTGGATAAAACAGAGACCAACTTAGGCCAATTGTGTAAAGTGTTAGTCTTGATAAAGAATCCGCACTATCTCTTGAATATTTGACAAAGGAGTCTTATATGTCAAGAGGACAGTGGGAGTCTTAAAGCTCTTGAAAGTTTCAAGACTTAATCAAGAATAAAATCTAAAGTCCTTCACTAGCACACGACTTGAGGTTTATAACCTATCGTGTTGAAATTTTTGTGCCTATTCAAGTTGGCTTTGCATAGGAGTTCTGAGAGTTCTCAATTGGTTGCACAACTACTTGGAAGCAATGGCAGGCACCTAAGCTGCCAAATGGCAAGAATTTAAGATTGCACAAGTTTAATCAATATGAGTTTGGATTTGTCACTAACCTTGTCTTGTGATTATGGTTTTGACAAATTCACATGGATAAGAACACATACACTATTACATCTAAGTGTCATAAGGTTTCTCTCCGATTCATGAAAATGATGGTAAGGAAACACTTTCACTAAGTAGATTTTAGCTAGATAGCAATTGTGATATTTGCATTCTCAAAGTCGTTAGTGGAGCGTGTGTGGTTTACCGGCACACTAACATGGACTTGTGAGAAGTGGCAAAGGTTTAAACAATTGAGACTATGATTACAGCATCCCTTTTCATAGTTCTAAAATTGTTTAGACACACATGTGATCTATCTAAGAGAGGTGTATGATTTTGATAAAGTTTTATCAAAACAATCTAGTATCAGAAATCTGAACTTTGGTAAGAAAGTCAGCTGATTTCTGAGTACATGTCAAAGCTAGTGGGAGCATAAGTGTTATGCTAATAATCATCATGTTAGTGGGAGCATGATAATTATGACAAAGGTTGCAAGTTAGCAATGTTAATTATAGAAAACAAAAGTTTCAATTCGTGAGGTTGCAGGGGTTGAAAAAGTTGTTTTGCTATAATTAAGGGAGAGGAAATTATACTTCATTTCAATTCTAAAAGCTTAGATTGAGATTTTAATCGTATTTAATCAAGGATATATATATATGAATTTCATGTTGGAATGGCTCAACATAAGGAAATTCTATATATGGGTCCATTATTTGCGTTCTAAAATTCGATTATGATTACGACATCCCTTTTCATAATCTGAATTTTGAGAACTTGGCAAATTGAAATGGAAATATTATAGCAAAAGACTGGTTTAGTCTTTATGTGAGACATCATGAATCGTGTCCCATATGCTTCGGATATAGGATCGATTACATGTGCTATATTCATCCTTTCTAAAATTTTCCAAATGCCTGGGGCATTATGAAGGGAAAAGGTCTAGAATTGGATATGACTAAAATGATTAAGCAATTGTCGAGGATAATATAAGGTTTACCAAAGATTGGTTGCTCAAGGACAGTTGGAAGTATAATGTTAATTCTGGAAGGACCATATTGACATAATCTGTAAGGAGGCAACTCTTGTTCAGAAGTGATAGTCAAAATGGAATATGGAAATGTTTCAAAGTTAGAAATTATTCAATCTGTGTAAGATTAGGAAACTTAATGAAAGAAGGATGTTTCCAAGGAGCTTATCTCCTTTGGAATGCTCTGTAATGATTGTTGTCAAGTCTTTCTGACTTCGTGCATAATCATTAAGAGGATCAATGCATATAAGTTTAGAATCTAACAGATTTCAGTAAATGGCATGAATTTGGAATTCTTGCATTTGCAGTAAGGATTTGGGACTGTGAAAAGAGGATCATTGGAGTGATGTTCAATTGATCTATTTTACAAAGTAAAGATCATAGACAAACATAGTATGCATACTTGGTGTATGGCATGACTAGTGTTTAGAAAACATAGTGTACATGCTTGGAGCATGGGACAACTATTGTTTTAAATTCAAGTATAAAGTTGATAAAACCGAAACAATGAATAATGAGTAATTTGTATGGTGATAAATAAAAGTGTTTATTTATATTCATAGGGTTTGATACCATATTTGATTCATTTATTCTTGTGTTTCACTTTGCATATTTTGACTTCCAGAATAACTAAGTCGCTCTTCCTGAATGATTAAGTTATTCAAACCATCCGCAGTCGGTCATATGTTGGAAGTAGATATGAATCAAGACTGTCATGGGTTGGTTTGTAGAGGTCCAAGTTGGTGGACAAAGTGGTGCTACAACACTCATGAGTGCTCATAAGTTCTGAGTATTGGATTCAACCCGCACTCATTTGAATCAATTCATGGATTTTATCACGAGTGATCATGAGACGATAATATCTTATATTCTTCAAACCTAGAGATATGAGTTGTTACTATGAGTTGGTTATACATTGATTGCACGAAAACGCATTGGTAACTCGATGTTATAAAACGTGCCTTTGTGTATGATTCAACAAGTAGTAGAACAAGCCATATGAGTCGAAGTTTATCCATTCCTTTTACCTTCGGGATAAAAGCGATATCTGTGGGCCCCTCGATGATTTAAAGATGATACATGTGAGTGCTTGGCCAAGCCAGGACTGATTTGATTTTTTCAATCAGTCAGTCATCATGAATCGGAAATCGGGAAACAACAAATGGACAGAGAGAATGATTGATAATCCATGTCTCAGTCCATATGATATCTAGAATGGAGGAATATATGATCCCTTATCTAATGGACAAGTCATTGACAAAGGTCAGAGTTCATCGACAAGGTCAGAGTTCGACAGAAGCTTTTGAGAGCTACGATTGCTGATCGGTTCCTGAAGTCATACGCAATAATAGTTTTAGACTTATCCAAGTGGGAGACTGTTGGATTAATGTCTAAGTCCATAACTATAATTGGTAAGACTTGACCCGACCCGGCATGGTCCATTTGGGTTGCATGGCATCATGCATTTGGATAGACTATAATGAGAGAAATAACACTTAAGGTTGGTTAATATATTATAAGTTCTAATATATTAATAAGGTTATTTAATTAGTATTGATCAAGAATTAATTTGGAATTAACTAAGTGATCAAAAGGAGACTAATTAAATATATGGGTTGATTGTGTAAATCATTCATTCTTATATATGTGGGCTTGTGATCCAAGATTCCTTATGTTGGACTAAGTCCATGGGGTGACCCATGGATACTCCATGGAGGTTAAAATCCATGGAGCATAAGGAATGGGTAAAGTTATGAGTTACATGGTGTAACCCTAATAGCCACCATATAAAAGAATCCCATGGCTCAAGAAATCGTGCACTAATGTGTGAGTGTGAGGGCTAGACGATTTCAAGGAGTGTTCAAGTTTCTCTCAAGTTATTCCAAGTGTATTTGGTGTTGTGTGAACCATTTGAGGTGTCACACTTGGGGCACTAGGCACTCAAGCTTCATGAAGACATTCTACATCAAAGAGGTATGTATTCTATCTTGTTATATTTATTATTTTGTATGCTAGATTAGGATAATACCTTGGATGTTCATAATTGTATGTATAATAGAGAAAACATAGATCCAAGGTATTTAGGGTTGCATGTACACTTAGGAGTGTTAGAATGCTCATAACCCAACACTTTTCAGTTGTCTCGTGGAGTATTTCTGGTCCAGTACGTAAGGTATCGCCTGTACGTTCTCTGGCCATCTGCGTATCTCCAACTTCTGCCCAACACACTGGGGAACGACATTTTCGTCCATAAAGAGCCTCAAATGGTGCAGCCTTGATGCTGGTGTGATGACTATTGTTCTAGGAAAACTCAATTAACAGTAAATGAGTATCCCATGCATTTCCAAAGTCTATTACACAGGCTCGGAGCATATCTTCTAAAGTCTGAATGGTTCTCTCACTTTGACCATCAGTCTGTGGATGGTAAGCGGTACTCATGTCTAGACGTGTTCCTAAGGATTTTTGTAGAGATTGCCAAAATCGTGAAGTGAATCTACTATCCCGGTCAGAAATAATAGAATTTGGAACTCCATGCAATCTGACAATTTCCTTAAGATAAACTCTAGTTAGCTTCTCCATCTTGTCGTTCTCCTTAATTGGTAAGAAATAGGCGGACTTAGTCAACCTATCGACTATCACCCAAATAGTGTCGGACCCACTAGGAGTTTTAGGTAACTTAGTGATGAAGTCCATTGATATATGCTCCCATTTCCATTCAGGTATTTCCGGTTGTTGAAGTAAACCTGAAGGCTTTTGATGTTTTGCCTTTACTCTAGAACAAGTTAAACATTTGCTCACATAAGTAGCAATTTCTGCCTTCATGTTTGGCCACCAATAATGTACTTTTAAATCTAAGTACATTTTGTCAGAACCTGGATGCACGGAATATCTGGACTTGTGGGCTTCTTCTAAGACCAAGTCCCTGACTCCACCGAACCTAGGCGCCCAAACTCGGTTCATAAAGTATTGTATTCCGTCATCTTTTCGTATAAGTTGCTTTTCCATTCCTCGCAAAGCTTCGTCCTTAATGTTTTCTTCTTTTAGAGCCTCAAGCTGAGCTTCTCTAATTTGTGCGGTAAAGTTAGAATGGATAGTTATAGTTAATGCTCGTACTCGTCGGGGTTTAATATATTCTTTCCGGCTCAAGGCATCTGCTACCACGTTTGCTTTTCCGGGATGATAACGAATCTCACATTCGTAATCATTCAACAATTCAACCCATCTTCGTTGTCTCGTATTAAGATCTTTTTGGTCGAAGATGTGTTGGAGAGTCTTGTGGTCGGTAAAAATAGTACACTTAGTACCGTATAAGTAATGTCTCCAAATTTTTAGTGCAAAAATTACAGCTCCCAATTCAAGATCATGGGTAGTGTAATTATTCTCATGTATCTTAAGTTGTCGTGATGCATAGGCGATAACTTTTCCTCTTTGCATCAACACACATCCCAATCCTTGATTTGACGCGTCGCAGTATATAACGAAATCTTCTGTTCCATCTGGAAGGGATAGGATTGGTGCACTACACAACATTTTCTTTAGTTTCTGAAAAGCAGCTTCATGTTTGTCTTCCCAGTTGAACTTCTTATTCTTCTGGGTTAGTGCTGTAAGTGGCTTGGCTATTTTGGAGAAATTCTCTATGAATTTACGGTAATAGCCAGCAAGTCCTAGGAATTGACGCACCTCTGTTGGCGTCTTTGGTGCTTCCCAATTCCTGATTGCTTCAACTTTGGATGGGTCAACATGAATTCCTTCGTTGCTAACTACATGACCTAAAAATTGTACTTCTCTAATCCAAAACTCACATTTGGAGAATTTAGCGTACAACTTTTATTTTCTTAGTAGTTCCAAGATTATTTGCAGGTGTTGACCATGTTCTTCCTTGATTCGTGAATATATCAATATATCATCGATAAATACGATCACGAATTTATCCAAGTATGGTTTGCAAGCACGATTCATGAGATCCATAAACACTGCTGGGGCATTGGTTAATCCAAAAGACATAACTAAGAACTCATAATGACCATAACGTGTCCTAAATGATGTTTTTGGAATGTCGTCTTCTTGTACTCTGAGTTGATGGTATCCTGATCTGAGATCCATCTTTGAGTAGTAGCTGGATCCTTGCAGTTGATCGAATAAATCATCAATTCTCGGAAGTGGATAACGATTCTTGATCGTTAGCTTGTTTATCTTCAGAAGAATGTGGGAGATGTGGTCGAGATGATTGACCAGTCTCATACATCTTGGCAGCTCTTTCTTCCGCCACCCACATATCAACGGTTTGTGCGATCCGTGCAGGTTCATCTTGAACTCTATCACTTCCTGAAGATGTCGCCTTCTGACTCTTCTTAATCTTTGGCCATATCGGTATGGATTTACGTGTCGTGCGTTTCATTTTTACTCCTCCTGGAACTTTACGGTAAAGAGTGTTCAGTGGTGGTAAAGATGATGCCACCGACTCTGTCTCCTCCATGGATTCACTTCCTTCCATTGGTTCACTCTCTTCCCATTCATTGGAGGGTAAAGGTGCTCCATCGTCAGAAGGTATTCGATGAAAGGTGGTTGGATTTATAGGGTAGTAAGGATCGCCTACCATCATGGGGAATGAAACTTCCTCTTCTTCATTCGTGTCCTCGATGATTATCCATTCTCTTGAATGTGCCATGCCGAATTCCTACACGTTTTGGATCACCAAAAAGTTTTAGTCTATCAAATATTACTCCCAAATTAAATAGTTCATATGATCTGATCATAATAAAATGTAGTTGCGCACCTACACCTAGTTGTGATAGGATATATGCACATATAAACTTTAGTTGGAATATTTGATCTAAATCCTTGAGATCGAAAACATTCCGGGTATTAAGTTGTATTCTCATCGCGGGTCTGAGTCTTTACATATGACTCTATATTCTTATTTATTGTATTCATGCTTTAATTATTGTTTGTTACTTCAGGTCTATCTGATAAGGCTCCGTCCAGTCAGGACAGTCGAAAGGGCAGGATCATTTTAGCATATAGCCGTTCTGAAATCCAGCAACCCAAATCGACATGTCTATCCTTGTCACCGCTCCCGTAAGTAGTCCTTCAGTAGAATAATTAATAATACTTTTTATTTATAGGCTAAGGGATATACCTAAACCTAATAGAGAAAGTCCTCAACTATAGACGTGCTTTCATAAGAAAGTACTAGTTCACTATAGTTAATAGCTCTGATACCAATTTCTGTCACACCCCCAGCCATCGGCGGAAACACCGGGTAGTGTAACGTTATTCTTCGTATCACAGTTATATAACATACATTGAACAGTACTAAAGAAAATACATACCTTTATTGATAACTGAAAGTTACATAACTGTTTTTCTAGAACCTATTACATAATATCCGACTATGGCATACTTCTTAATGAACAGAAAGGTAATAGTAAAACTTCTTCTGTTCGAATACATACCAGCTTTTCAAGTTCCTGAAAACACATGCATTTTAAAATACGTCAACATAAAGTTGGTGAGTCCACAGGTTTTGACTCCATAAAATAATACATTTTCCACATTCAAAAGTATAGTTTTTGAAAGTATCATTTTGACTCTCCAACATTTAGTATGTATATTAGGTATAATAGTTTACTTATCAATTAAGTGTTATACCTAAACATTCCTTAATCCTAAGGTATAAGTAGGGGAAACTTATACTTAACATTAATACTTGTATAAGACAAAGTATAATGTTTCTAACAATTTGCTACCATGAGCCTGTAACCGCTGCTATGACATAATACCTCCAATACAACACACTCATGATTTACCATGAGAAACAAACACACTCATGATTTACCATGAGAAACAACACCGTACGCTTCATCGACGCCGGAACAATAACAAATAAAAGGATAGTTCATCACTTGCTTTTGGTTGACTGTAGCTAACAGTCACAAGTGGGGTGGTCAACCCGTATACTAATTATACACGACTTCCACGCTCACACGGGATTAACGGTTACATTTCAGAGGATTTCCACTAAGATCCCCAATCTTAGTTGATGAATACAATTACTTATGTAGACTTTGACGGCTTCCTATAGCTCTAACAACAAAAGCATCTTTATGTCTAAAACCCTAGTTTACTAGAGTATGCTTTTAAACATTACTCCTAACTTCATAATATTTAGGCAGTATAACAGCTATATCTTGAAGTAAAACCAGGTTTTATCTTGACCTAAAACCAATAATAACAACATATAACGTTCCTAGTTTTATCTTGACATAAAACTATCAATAACAATACCAAGTTTTATCTTAACATAAAACTAACAATAACAACGTATAACATATCCAGTTTTATCTTGACATAAAACTATTAATAGCAACATACTTTATAACTTAACATATAAATCTTCCGAATATAACTTCGGAACTATATCGCACACAACATATATATAGAATCTTAAGTATAACTCAAGATCTATATTAGTAAATTAACATACTGATAAGCTGATATTAGTTGTATATATTCAAAAAATTATATTTAGAACAACTATACCCCGGCTATTATAACTATATACTATTATATAGACATAATAATAACATATATATAATATCTAGCATGCGTTTTATTTCTGTCACACCCCCAGCCATCGGCGGAAACACCGGGTGGTGTAACGTTATTCTTCGTATCACAGTTATATAACATACATTGAACAGTACTAAAGAAAATACATACCTTTATTGATAACTGAAAGTTACATAACTGTTTTTCTAGAACCTATTACATAATATCCGACTATGGCATACTTCTTAATGAACAGAAAGGTAATAGTAAAACTTCTTCTGTTCGAATACATACCAGCTTTTCAAGTTCCTGAAAACACATGCATTTTAAAATAAGTCAACATAAAGTTGGTGAGTCCACATGTTTTGACTCCATAAAATAATACATTTTCCACATTCAAAAGTATAGTTTTTGAAAGTATCATTTTGACTCTCCAACATTTAGTATGTATATTAGGTATAATAGTTTACTTATCAATTAAGTGTTATGCCTAAACATTCCTTAATCCTAAGGTATAAGTAGGGGAAACTTATACTTAACATTAATACTTGTATACGACAAAGTATAATGTTTCTAATAATTTGCTACCATGAGCCTGTAACCGCTGCTATGACATAATACCTCTAATACAACACACTCATGATTTACCATGAGAAACAAACACACTCATGATTTACCATGAGAAACAACACCGTACGCTTCATCGACGCCGGAACAATAACAAATAAAAGGATAGTTCATCACTTGCTTTTGGTTGACTGTAGCTAACAGTCACAAGTGGGGTGGTCAACCCGTATACTAATTATACACGACTTCCACGCTCACACGGGATAAACGGTTACAGTTCAGAGGATTTCCACTAAGATCCCCAATCTTAGTTGATGAATACAATTACTCATGTAGACTTTGACGGCTTCCTATAGCTCTAACAACAAAAGCATCTTTATGTCTAAAACCCTAGTTTACTAGACTATGCTTTTAAACATTACTCCTAACTTCATAATATTTAGGCAGTATAACAGCTATATCTTGAAGTAAAACCAGGTTTTATCTTGACCTAAAACTAATAATAACAACATATAACGTTCCTAGTTTTATTTTGGCATAAAACTAGCAATAACAATACCAAGTTTTATCTTAACATAAAACTAACAATAACAACGTATAACATATCCAGTTTTATCTTGACATAAAACTATTAATAGCAACATACTTTATACCTTAACATATAAATCTTCCGAATATAACTTCGGAACTATATCGCACACAACATATATATAGAATCTTAAGTATAACTCAACATCTATATTAGTAAATTAACATACCGATAAGTTGATATTAGTTGTATATATTCAAAATATTATATTTAGAACAACTATACCCCGGCTATTATAACTATATACTATTATATAGACATAATAATAACATATATATAATATCTAGCATGCGTTTTCCCCATAAATATTAGAAAGTGGGGCCGTGAAACTCACCCTAGTAGCGTGATTTTATGTTATCTAAGCAAAAACGGTCAGCGTACGAGGTCGTCGGGGCTCGGGATGCAAAATGGCCTCCAAAAACGAGATAGAGAGAAGAGTTTAGGTGTGAGAAGTGTTAAGGTCGAATTTGCTATTTATAGGCTAATTTTTGGCCATTCACGACATGAACCAAGCATGTTCACGTCGTGAGCTCGATCCTGCTCACTTCGTAGACCCGCCATTTGGTCCCTAGCTTCGGATGGTGTCCCTTTGACTCCTCACGACGTGAATCAATCCTTGCTCACGTCGTGAACTTTTGGTTTATCACTTTGTAGACTTGCCATGTGCCTACTAGCTCCGAAATCTGGCCTTATGACTCCTCACCTCGTGAACATTTATGTTCACCTCGTGACTTCAGTCAGATTAGGGTTTCTGACAGCTGAATCTTCGAAAGGTCGTAACTTTCACATACGAACTCCGTTTTTGACGTTCTTTATATCCACGCGTAGGTATTTATGAGTACTACAACTCTCTTTTAGACTTAAATAGCTAATTCTAAGTTTATTTTAAATTCCTCTTATTATAGACATTTATAGTGTTCGGTTTATCATAACTTCTTCATGCGAAGTCAGATTCAAACATTCTCTATATTTTTGGGATCGTATGGACGTATACTTTGAGTTGTATTATAAAGAAGGTTCATATTTGTATTGGAATTTATCATGAACTACATAATACTCTTACCACATTACTAGTTTAACATAATCACATTACATGATTGGCATAATCACATGTGATTGTCTATTGACCTATTTTGACTAGTGTTACATCGTCGAGTTCTTCATGAACTCGTCGAGTTCTCATGTCAGACAGCCAAAAATAGATTTTCAATCACCTTGGACAATTCACTCTTTCAACAATTCAATTGAAAAACATCCTAGGCTCTAATACCATTGATAGTTTTTGAGCATATCTACATTCCTATGTGATCATGCAACCCTAATTGCTTTGGATCTAAGTTTTTCTCTATTGAACATGCAAATTCAATACCAAAGCAATAACCCTAGATCTAGCATACAATTTTCAAAATTCATATATGAAATAGGGTTAGAACAATACCTCACTTGTTATATTGTAATAACAAGAACACCTTTGAAGATCCTTGACTCTTGAAAGCTTAGTGCCCCAAGTGTTGCACCTCTAATGGAGTCAAAAACACCCAATACAAGAGGATGAGAGGAGAGAGGTGGAAAAGTCGGCTAGGGTTTCTCTTAGAATGCATTTGCCAAAAATCCCATGACATGGAGGTCTTTATATAGCTGTGGGCTGCTAGGGTTTCTAGAGGAAACCCTAATTCCTGCCTAAGGCTTAAGCAGCCCATGGACTCCTCCTTATGAGGTGTTGGACGAAATCCATAGGGCCTCTCTATAGGATTTCGTCCACTCCTAATTAAGGAGTCCAATAGCCCAGTTTCACAACTATCAACGATTTGCAAAACAGCCCCTCCATTATTAATCAGTTCCTTTAATCCCAAAATTAATATCAAATTAATTTCTTATTAATATCCAATTAATAATATGATTTCCAAATATTAAAAAAATCATTTTTGAGTACCGATTTATTATTTCAAATAACAAATCCTACTCTTTCTCCGCTAGTCATCCTGTCAAGTTGCATGAGTGAAGGCAACCCAAAAGGACCATGTTACAATTAAATCAAGTACATACCAATTATAGTTATGGGCTTACACACGTAATCCAACAAAGATTGCAATAGGGATGTAGCAACGAAACTGACTATAAGACTATGGTTGGATCATAGCATTCACATGGGTTGAAATAAACCCCTAGTGTTGGGCCATTATTTTGTCAAATATGTGTAGTCTTGCGAACTGTCTAAGCTTTGTGATTACGGTTTAAATTTTAAAATATTTCAGGTACTTCTGGTAGAAAACATAAGAGTCTGGTCTGATTGCATCGCATCTCCTGGAGGTTCCACACTATCTGTTTTTATGATTTTACTATGATGTTAATTTTGAAATCTTAAACTGGTACTATGATTATCTTTGTTTGGATTGGAAAATTAGATGGTTTCACTTGTTTTAGAAAAGAAAATTTTACTCTACATCATTCGATGTGTTAATGATCGAGTGCGATCAAAACTGAAGGAGTGGAACTTATAGTTGTGTATTTGATGTACAACTTGAGGCTTTGCTAAAGGCCTATTTATGAACTACGTAATGCTATGAAAAAAAATAAATATGAAACTTGTGTGTATACGATTTTATTTTGTAGAGCTTCAGATAATATTATTTAAATTACAATGTTAGTATGTAATATCATACCATTTGAGATTGGTGGATTGTTATGATGTCTTAAATCATAGTTGTATTGGAATACAAGAGCATGATATCATCATTTGATGACATCCTAATCTATAAGGAAACATCGACAGTATGCTTAAGTTGTAACCCCCCCATAAATGGTCAATGTTATAGCTTACGTGTCATGACAGTCGAAGGTTCATGAGTCGAACTAATCAACCCACGATTTAGAGTTGGTATCAGTGGTATTCACATTGCATATTTGGAGTTACTAATGGTATATTGCCAAATTTTAGTATTCACTGATCATAAGAGTGAGTTTGTAGTATCCACTTGACCAATCGAGTCGAGTACGAGATAAAGGCGTGTGTTGGAGTTGCTTAAGGATTATATATATATATATATATATATATATATATATATATATATATATATATATAGGGTTCGGATCCGATGAGTACTTGAAAATTGTTTTGTTCAGGACTGCGAGGAAAATTATCGTCCAATCATCTTAACTAACGACATTTACGCCAAACGATAATCTGAATGGGTTGGGCCAAAAATGAACTTGTCTTGGGCTACTAATGAGCTGAAATCAGTTGTGTCCTTTGGCTACCAATGAGCTACAATCATGTATGTCCTAGGGCTACGAATCATATTATCATCTTCTTTGTCGCATCGACCTGGGAAGCGTATTCCATCACACCAGAAACGATTATATATATTCATCATACAATCTAAAATTTTCTACTACGATCAAGTTCGCTTCCATTAAATATAACAATTTTTGTTATATGGATTCCATTGATACCTTAATTAGAACCATGTTTTCTATTCTTTTATATAAATTTGTTTTTGAAAATCACGTTTCTTCAGTTAACGAAATTTTTGTTTTTTTTTTCTTGAAATCATGTTACTTCCTATGATTCAATGTTATTTTATTTAAGTATATTCAATGCTAAAAAATGAATTATAAAGGGGTTATTAACTTATGTTTAATGATGCCTAGTAAATGTTCTGTGAAATGCCTAAGAGAGTTCATAGTTTTTTTCTATTTGTGTTTATCTTTCCTAGTTTAGTTTTGCATTTAGTATGTGTCTTTCAGGTGTATTCTTTTCTTCAGTGGTGTACATATTTACAAGTTGCATGGTGTTTTGATATTTAATATGATTCAATGTTATTTTTTTAAGTATATTCAGTGCTAAAAAAAGAGTTATAAAGGGGTATTAACTTATGTTTAATGATGCCTATTAAGTGTTTTGTGAAATGCCTATGAGAGTTCATAGTTTTTTCTAGTTGTGTTTATATTTTCTTGTTTAGTTTTGCATTTAGTATGTGTCTTACAGTTGTACTTTTTCAGTGGTGTACATATTTAACGATTTCATGTTGTTGTTCATAGTCTTATGGATTGTTTGATGGTTTGGCTTGCTTTATACTTTATGCACTTGTGTCAGAAAAATTTAACTAGTGGTTTCTACATGTATGTATAATTTTTTTGTAGTGACATCTTTCTGATGGTCTGGGTCCACTACAAACTCAGTTTCTGGTGTTGTACAATAGATGGTTACTATTTAATGATGGCCTAAAAGTGCATTGCTAGTACTTTTGTTGGGTTGATTCTGATGGTATGTTCAAGATTCATAGAAATTGTAGCTCCTGAAGTTGATCTTCCAATTGCTGCTAGATATTAAATTCAGTTTGTAATAGTAGTGGAGACACCAAAGTTTAAAAGATTTTCAAGATGCAATATCTTTCATCAAAGAGCTTTACAAGTTCAATATTTCTCAAGGTTTTCAAGTGGCCATGTGTTAAGATTCAGTTAGGTTCATTTGTCAAGATTCAAATTTGCAACAATGTTTTTCAAGATCTTTCATTTTGTAGTTTTTTTTCTATACACTCCTTACATTCACATATTTTATGGTTTATTACATGCTTGAATAATAAAATTGTTGCAATTGGATCACTGTGGAGTTATGGATCATAACAGTGTTCTGGATCATAATATATTTGAATTACTTAATTTGTTTGTTATACTCTTTGTATTAAATAAAATCATTTACATGTTTACCACACTATTTGTAGCAGCGGATTATAACATGTTTGGATCATAAAACCTATGGATCATAAAACTATTTGGATTGTAAATTATTCAAAATGCATCATTATATAAAATTCGAGAATTGTAATGTTTTAGATCATAACATATATGTATCATATCATTTTTTATCACAAGAATCAATTTAACTATTTGATTTTAGATGATAACAAGTTGTGGATCATAATAGTTTTTTGGATCATAAGGATGTTTAGATTATAAAAGTTTTGATTCAAAGGATATGTGAAGAACAAACAATATGCCATGAAATGTGTGTACTTTTCACAATGCATGACTAAGGAAAAGTACATAAAAGTTTTTACATGTTCGGATCATAGCAGATATTTTGCATCATAACATTAGAAAGTATAATGTTAGAATTATGCATATTTTGGCCATTATAATGCATGCATAAAGAATATTGGATGTATGTTGTTGGAATGTGTCACACCCCAAAACCGGAACGGCGGAAACGTTCAGGGGTGGAGGACGTCATGTTTAGTATCACGAGATATGTATATGGTAAGCAAGTAATGAACAACCATTTCATTCCGAAAGAAAGTGTTTACAATGTGTGTGTTCACAAAACATAAAATTAATAAACAAATAACAAAACAAGACTTGAAGTTATAATGCTTCATCTTCCGAATCCCCAGCACGAGCACCAATCTAATAGTCTCCTGAGAATACAAGTTATTTGAAAGAGTTGATCAGCAATTAAGCTGGTGAGTTCATAAGAGTTTAGTGATGTAAGTAAGTTGTAAAGTGTTGTTGAAAATGTAAATGTAAAATGTTGTAAGTTGTAAGTTCTGTTTTGAAAAGCTCGCCTGTTCCTCTAGAAAATCCTATATTTCCTACTTTGATGGAAGTTTAAGTAAAATGACACTACAACCCTTTCTATGAGTACTAAGTGGGTACAAGTTATATAAGACTCAGAGTAAACAAACAATCGATTGTGCACATTTGTCCTAAGTTCACAACCAAACAAGGTACAGAAAGTAAGGCGGATAGCACACATCCCATTGGTTGTTAGATCATTGTCGTATATAACCCTGGTGTATTCACTTGTTACTCATGGAGTTATTTGTAATGGTTCCTTTATATCTAATGAAAAGTTCTTTAAGAAAACCCTTATTTCTTAATATAAAATGGTGACCACAGTGACTACTTTTATAATAGCTTAGTTTATACTGATATATATAATCTAATATCGGATAGAAAGTTAACTGGGTGAATCTGCCTTAAGCCCACAACCAAACAAGGAACAGGAAGTAAGGCGGAAAGCACACATCCAACTACCTACTGGGTATTAGTTTTATATATAAACATGGTGTATAAACTATGGTATTATAGAGTTACTCACCTAAGGTCCTTTAAATGTACTGGTTTAATAAAATGGATTAAACCCTTCACTGGGAAGTTTGTAGTTTTGAATACCAAAAGTACAGATTTTGGAAAGTATGTTTTGTACTAGTAAAACAGTGCTTTGACTATGTGTCCTATAACCTGACCCATACCTGGTACCCTTATGATGACTTAATGTATACTAAGCATACATATATATAGAATCGGGTAGATAATAGATTGGGTGAATTCGTTCCAAGCCCACAACCAAACAATGAACAGGAAATGAAGCGAAGAGCACACATCCTATTACCTGTCGGACCCTATTGGTGTATATATATCCTGTGATGTATACATTAAGGAATCATAAGGCTAGCATTATGGTCCTAACTTTTAATCGTATCCTTCTACCAAGGCATCTTCTGTTATGTGCTAGACTCGACTGATCCAGTTGTCGTTTGTAAAAATGTATATTTTCCCTAGTTTATAACTCGAAAATAGATTGAGTTCGACTTTCAAGTGGTACCGTCACTTTATGAAAGTAATGGGAAAAGTAAGTACACAGCTGTCGTTTATAATGACAATGCGGATGTACTAATAACCTAAAAACGTATTTGTTTTATTACGGTTATAACGTGAAGGCTAGAACCCTTACTATACACTCTCCCTGTCGGGAGATTAGGGGAACTAAACACGACCTCTGCAAATTCTTGCAAGCCATGTAATTCACATTAAAGTATATGATCATGTATACCCAATATAACTATCACCTTTTGTTTAAAACAATGAGTTAGTGATTCATTGGTATAGTTAGATCCTGTATGTGTGTTCTCATGCTATAGCAACCTTACTTGTTTGTTCTGTTTGTTTCTCTTTATTGTGTGTTCTCTCTGTATGGTATTGTTTGATTCTCTTCACTGTATGTTCTGTTATAGTATTGACTCTTTGTGTGTTTCATTGTACTAGAAGTAATGAATATCATTCTCCTAAACTATACCTATTATAGCTTACTAATGTTCTACTTGGACTGTTATTGAAAGACTCATTTATCTACTAAGTTATGCTTGTACTTTAAAAACAGAGTTTTGTATAACTAAAAAGTAACATAACTTTAAAAGAGTTTTGAAATGTTTTGACAACTTATAAGTGACATAAGTAACATTTTGAAAGATGTTTATAACAAACATTTACACAATTATCATTGTGTTCAACTTGTATTCCCCCCCCCCCCCTTAAAACAGTTAAAATAGCTAAAAGATTCATTACGGGGTATGAACTCACATGATGTGGGTGATTCAAACGGGTATGCGTGTAAGGATGAGAAGTTCCACGAATGAGGTCCCGAGACACAATAGGTCCTAAATGACATATAAGGACACATATTGACATGAATATAGTGTTTATAAACAACTATATGAAAGGAAACACCTTCCGGGACTAGGAAACGCCTTGATCAAGTGTTGGAATCACATGTGATTAATCAAAGGGAAGAGGAATGACACAAACATGAGTTTACGGTCTTGTGACCAACTCTCATTGAGTTTACGGTCGTAAACCCATGAGTTTACGGCCGTAAACTCATGGTACTTTGACCATTTTGTGTTTTGAAGCTTTACAAGTCCTACTAAGCATTCCTACTTCATGCCTAAGCCTTAGGAAGTGATTAGGGCAACCTTTCAGCCCCTTTAAGGAGTTTACGGTTTTTGGACCAATTGTCTTTGGGTTTACGACCGTAAACCCAAATGATTTATGGCCTTTTGATGTTTTCAAGTTCCTAGCACATCAAGGAAGGGATCTAAGCTAGTTTTCAAGGCTTGGTAAGGGACTAGGGACACTTTGGCACCCTTTTTAGGGTTTACGGTCCAAGAACATCTTGGACCGTAAACACCTTTGATCTTAGCTTTCTTGGGTGTTTTATTGATGTATAAAAGTGTAACAAGCTCTATAATACTCTAGGATAGAAGTACTTACTAGGTAGAAGCTTGAAAAGGTGCTAAAAGTCCAAGAACACTAGTGTGTGTTCTTGGTGTTCTTGGTGAAACTTGAAGATCTACACTTGTGGAATGATTTCACGGATGGAAGTGTGTTAGATCACTAGATTAAGGTAGATATCAACTTACTAGGGCTTAGAAACACTTACAAGTTGAAGATCTTGAAGAAAATTTGGATGATACTTGAGAGAGAAATGGCTCTAGTCTTGGAAATGTGAAAAAAATGAAAAATAAGCTAAGTGTCACTTATATAGTCAATAGGGTTTACGGCCCTAATACCATTTGGGGCCGTAAACTCCAAACTTTTGAAGTTTTGGGACTTTATTGTTGCACAATAAATCCTAGGGCATCCTCTCTCCAGTTATCTCTTGAAGTACTAACTTTAAAACACTCAAACAGATTCTGAAAGCTTGAAAGTTAGCAGAAACAGTTCTGACTTCTATTGAAGTGAATGGTTGTACAGAATAGAAATTTCGGGTTGTCACATCATCCCCCCGTTAGAAGGAATTTCGTCCCGAAATTAGTTTTCTTAGCATTACTACTGGGGTTGCTCTCTTCCGATTGGCAGAATACCCACTCGTAGACTTGGCAACTTTGCCCATCTGTTCATGATAGGATTCATACTTGGTCCATCTATCATTATCTCGTGTATACAAGTCGTATATAATTAGGGTTAGTAAGACGGTTGGATGTGCGACTCTGCCCCAGATCCACAACCAAACAAGGAACAGAAGATAGGGCGGAAACACACATACTAAGTCTGTGTAATCATAATCATATACCACCCTCGCGTATACACTAAATATTAATAGGTGGGTTGTATTCGTCCATAGCCTTTGTGCTCGAACTTGGTCTGCTGGACGAGTGGTATTTCGTGACGGTTTGCGGACATCTGACGATAAGGCTTCGGAGAACAAAGTACTCTTCGCACGAGTACTTCGGGGGTTTAGAATACGAAAGATAAAATTTAGGTTTAGGTCGCACCTTCGATACGAATGACGAAAGTTTCGAGAACTTGCCGATCGAGGCGATAGAAACATATGAACTCAGTATGGTGAGGACCACGCCAACTCATGACGAATGAAAGCAACGGACTCTTTACTGAACAAAGTTTGGGTCAAATGAAAGAAACGTCTGATAAACAACGATGTATCCCTGGTATGCTCGATACTGTACTCCTAGTATGTTCGACAATGTACTCTTTGTAACTCTTCCCGTGTTTCCTGTTTTCTAATTGAAGTTAACACTCCTACGTATCGTACCGCTATGTGCACATACATACGAACAAAAGTGTTCTACTAACTGGAGGGGATACTTTATATCATAATTCTCTTTGGTACCACTACCATCGCCTGCCATATACTAGTTATGAATATTTAAGATGTACCAGGCAGTCGACTGAGTAACTCTGCCTCAAATCCTCAATCAATTAAGGAATGGGGACCTAAGCGGAGTCACTCACTCTAAGTCTGCAACATCTTAGTTGCGCACAACTCTGATGTATATGGTGAGCCATAATAGCTTCTCTAAGGGATCTTTTAGTTCTCTTGAATACTGTGACCTATTTCAACATGTGAGTTGTTATAGTTACTTTTAAGTGTTATCCCCAAATTTTAAATCTTATATGAATATAAATTAACTTTTAAAAGTAATTACTATTTTGAAAACGTACCACTACTCGTCGACGACTCCGGGGTAGATTCTCCTGCGGTGATCATTAGAATGCGTCCATCTGCGCCTGAGTTCCTTTGTATCGGGCAGTCCTTCTGAAAATGTCCAATCTCACCACAGCCATAGCAGGCTCGGTTTTCTTCAGCTCCGACGACTTGGGAGATCGGTTGAGCCGGTGCCCTGCAGAAACGGACTGTGTGTCCCTTTATGTGGCAGTTCAGACACTGCATTTTCCGGCATACTCCGGTGTGGTGAAAGTTGCACTTTCCACACTTCAGAAGGTTTCCAGCATATCGACTGGCAGGTGTTGGAACAGCATGTGTTGTAGCAGCGTACATAGTACTCGTTCGTTGTTCTTGCGGGGTGTCTTGTGTTGTTCGATTCTTCTTCCTCTTGTTCCCCGACTTCTGATTATAGTCCTCTTCCCTCGATGGCTCGGGAATAGGGACTTTTACACCATGACGAACTCCATGGTCGATGAGTCACTGAGCCAGGCGCTTAGCACTATCAAACGTGGCTGGTTTAGAAGACAACACATTTCCTTGGTTCGGAGCAGTCAGACCCCAAATGTATCTTTCTATCTTCTTGCTCTCCGAGGTAATCATTCCAGGGCATAGAGCTGCTAGTTCGCTGAACCGGTCAGTGTAGGTCACTGTGTCTGAGCCGACCATAGTGAGATCCCACAGCTCTTGTTCCAGTTTTCGAATCTCGCCTAACGGGCAGTATTCCTCTCGCATTAACTCTTTTAGGTTTTCCCAACCTATTGAGTTAGCCACTGATAGGGTCAGTGACTTAACATGGCTGTTCCACCATGTTAGGGCCTTGCCAGAGAAGGTGCAGGCAGCAAACTTCACTTTGCTTCCTTCTGGGCATAAACAGATTTCGAAGATCGACTCTGTTTTCTCGAACCATTGCATGAGGGCAATGACTCCTTCAGTCCCATTAAAGGACAATGGCTGACATTTGGTGAAATCCTTGTAAGAGAACTCTCTCGAGCGCACGAGGACCTCACCTCGAGTAGAATCAGTAGGCGTTTCACCTCCGCTGGTACTGATGGAGTGATATTGAGCCATGGCTGTTGCCACAGCCGCAGCCACTGCAGCGTTTATAGCTGCCATATCGATTTGCAAAGGAGGCGGTATTGGAGTTATCGGAGTAGTGCATCTGTTTGATTTGCGAGGAGGCATCTTTGCTAAAAGAATACAAAGATGAGACGGATTAAGTCTAAAGCAATTGACACAAGCCAAAAGCTGAAAAGACAAGGTTATCCTAGTTCTGGATGTATCGGGTCCTTTCTTCCACAGGGTTTTAGAAATAATTCATAAATGAGTCTACACCTAATAAACTCTATGAATTTGAAATAACTATCCTCGAATGAATATTTGTTTCCTGAATAACTGTTACCAGCTGCATGTATGTAAATAATCTCAATATACAAGATGAGCAGTGTTTCCACTCGCTCATTAAATTAACCATATTATTATTTATTAGTGTGACGTGTAAGACGTTTTGGTTACTTTGGCTGATCCCTATTTGCAAACTTCTCATGACTTGTTCTTGTTCCTCCTGGACTCTTCTGTTGTCTACTATGAGGAAGTGGTCACATCTATTCGGGCTTGTCGTGCGAGAATGAAAGTGACTAAAGAATCTATGAGCCTTAAGGTAACTTTATGGGGTGATCCTTACAGAGTCCTCCTATAATTGTACAAGGTACACAAGTTTGTATATATTTGAAGATTAAATAGACCTTCGAATAAATGATCCTACCCCAACACTACACCCTTAAGAGGAATGGATAGCGAAGCGTAGACCACAGATTCTAAGTCTATAAGATCTTGATTATATATATAAAACTTTAGGAATATACCTTGCAAGATTATAGACCTATCCGTAAGGGTCTTTTAAGTTCTCACATAAGTTATTTATCTGGACTAAAATACTCCTATAGTATTCTAACTCTGAATGTACTTGTTGTGGTGTTCTCTTGACTGGTGTTCAGGTAAGTTTTAACACTGTTGCCACACCACATCATTCCCAATCACATGTCAGTCACATCTCGAATGAATATAGTTGATCAGGCTATATTGATCCTAGCTATGATTACATAACTGTTCAGGTTGACGATAGTGCTCAACCTTTAAATACTTTAGTTCTGTTCTCCTCGTGACACTAGTTCTATTATGTACACGTATAAGCAAGTAGGTATATTTTTATAACTTGTAGTTATACTCTAAAATATATCATTATCCAGAGCACTTAAGCCCCATTGCATTTATAGTTGTATATCTTTTATCGGTTGATATACTTAATTCACTATAAACAATGCTCTGATACCAATCTGTCACACCCCAAAACCGGAACGGCGGAAACGTTCAGGGGTGGAGGACGTCATGTTTAGTATCACGAGATATGTATATGGTAAGCAAGTAATGAACAACCATTTCATTCCGAAAGAAAGTGTTTACAATGTGTGTGTTCACAAAACATAGAATTCATAAACAAATAACAAAACAAGACTTGAAGTTATAATGCTTCAAGTTCTGAATCCCCAGCATGAGCACCTGTCTAATAGTCTCCTGAGAATACAAGTTATTTGAAAGAGTTGATCAGCAATTAAGCTGGTGAGTTCATAAGAGTTTAGTGATGTAAGTAAGTTGTAAAGTGTTGTTGAAAATGTAAATGTAAAATGTTGTAAGTTGTAAGTTCTGTTTTGAAAAGCTCGCCTGTTCCTCTAGAAAATCCTATATTTCCTACTTTGATGGAAGTTTAAGTAAAATGACACTACAACCCTTTCTATGAGTACTAAGTGGGTACAAGTTATATAAGACTCAGAATAAACAAACAATCGATTGTGTGCCTCTGCCCTAAGTTCACAACCAAACAAGGAACAGAAAGTAAGGCGGATAGCACACATCACATTGGTTGTTAGATCATTGTCGTATATAACCCTGGTGTATTCACTTGTTACTCATGGAGTTATTTGTAATGGTTCCTTTATATCTAATGAAAAGTTCTCTAAGAAAACCCTTATTTCTTAATATAAAATGGTGACCACAGTGACTACTTTTATAATAGCTTAGTTTATACTGATATATATAATCTAATATCGGATAGAAAGTTAACTGGGTGAATCTGCCTTAAGCCCACAACCAAACAAGGAACAGGAAGTAAGGCGGAAAGCACACATCCAACTACCTACTGGGTATTAGTTTTATATATAAACATGGTGTATAAACTATGGTATTATAGAGTTACTCACCTAAGGTCCTTTAAATGTACTGGTTTAATAAAATGGATTAAACCCTTTACTGGGAAGTTTCTAGTTTTGAATACCAAAAGTACTGATTTTGGAAAGTATGTTTTGTACTAGTAAAACTGTGCTTTGACTATGTGTCCTATAACCTGACCCATACCTGGTACCCTTATGATGACTTAATGTATACTAAGCATACATATATATAGAATCGGGTAGATAATAGATTGGGTGAATTCGTTCCAAGCCCACAACCAAACAATGAACAGGAAATGAAGCGAAGAGCACACATCCTATTACCTGTCGGACCCTATTGGTGTATATATATCCTGTGATGTATACATTAAGGAATCATAAGGCTAGCATTATGGTCCTAACTTTTAATCGTATCCTTCTACCAAGGCATCTTCTGTTATGTTCTGTTATAACTCGAAAATAGATTGAGTTCGACTTTCAAGTGGTACCGTCACTTTATGAAAGTAATGGGAAAAGTAAGTACACAGCTGTCGTTTATAATGACAATGCGGATGTACTAATAACCTAAAAACGTATTTGTTTTATTACGGTTATAACGTGAAGGCTAGAACCCTTACTATACACTCTCCCTGTTGGGAGATTAGGGGAACTAAACACGACCTCTGTAAATTCTTGCAAGCCATGTAATTCACATTAAAGTATATGATCATGTATACCCAATATAACTATCACCTTTTGTTTAAAACAATGAGTTAGTGATTCATTGGTATAGTTAGATCCTGTATGTGTGTTCTCATGCTATAGCAACCTTACTTGTTTGTTCTGTTTGTTTCTCTTTATTGTGTGTTCTCTCTGTATGGTATTGTTTGATTCTCTTCACTGTATGTTCTGTTATAGTATTGACTCTTTGTGTGTTTCATTGTACTAGAAGTAATGAATATCATTCTCCTAAACTATACCTATTATAGCTTACTAATGTTCTACTTGGACTGTTATTGAAAAGACTCATTTATCTACTAAGTTATGCTTGTACTTTAAAAACAGAGTTTTGTATAACTAAAAAGTAACATAAATTTAAAAGAGTTTTGAAATGTTTTGACAACTTATAAGTGACATAAGTAACATTTTGAAAGATGTTTATAACAAACATTTACACAATTATCATTGTGTTCAACTTGTATTCCCCCCCTTAAAACAGTTAAAATAGCTAAAAGATTCATTACGGGGTATGAACTCACCTGATGTGGGTGATTCAAACGGGTATGCGTGTAAGGATGAGAAGTTCCACGAATGAGGTCCCGAGACACAATAGGTCCTAAATGACATATAAGGACACATATTGACATGAATATAGTGTTTATAAACAACTATATGAAAGGAAACACCTTCCGGGACTAGGAAACGCCTTGATCAAGTGTTGGAATCACATGTGATTAATCAAAGGGAAGAGGAATGACACAAACATGAGTTTACGGTCTTGTGACCAACTCTCATTGAGTTTACGGTCATAAACCCATGAGTTTACGGCCGTAAACTCATGGTACTTTGACCATTTTGTGTTTTGAAGCTTTACAAGTCCTACTAAGCATTCCTACTTCATGCCTAAGCCTTAGGAAGTGATTAGGGCAACCTTTCACCCCTTTTAAGGAGTTTACGGTTTTTGGACCAATTGTCTTTGGGTTTATGGCCGTAAACCCAAATGATTTATGGCCTTTTGATGTTTTCAAGTTCCTAGCACATCAAGGAAGGGATCTAAGCTAGTTTCCAAGGCTTGGTAAGGGACTAGGGACACTTTGGCACCCTTTTTAGGGTTTACGGTCCAAGAACATCTTGGACCATAAACACCTTTGATCTTAGCTTTCTTGGGTGTTTTCTTGATGTATAAAAGTGTAACAAGCTCCATAATACTCTAGGATAGAAGTACTTACTAGGTAGAAGCTTGAAAAGGTGCTAAAAGTCCAAGAACACTAGTGTGTGTTCTTGGTGTTCTTGGTGAAACTTGAAGATCTACACTTTTGGAATGATTTCACGGATGGAAGTGTGTTAGATCACTAGATTAAGGTAGATATCAACTTACTAGGGCTTAGAAACACTTACAAGTTGAAGATCTTGAAGAAAAGTTGGATGATACTTGAGAGAGAAATGGCTCTAGTCTTGGAAATGTGAAAAAAATGAAAAATAAGCTAAGTGTCACTTATATAGTCAATAGGGTTTACGGCCCTAATACCATTTGGGGCCGTAAACTCCAAACTTTTGAAGTTTTGGGACTTTATTGTTGCATAATAAATCCTAGGGCATCCTCTCTCCAGTTATCTCTTAAAGTACTAACTTTAAAACACTCAAACTGATTCTGAAAGCTTGAAAGTTAGCAGAAACAGTTCTGACTTCTATTGAAGTGAATGGTTGTACAGAATAGAAATTTCGGGTTGTCACAGAATGCAAAAAAAAAAGCCATTTGAATCATAACATAGTGGTAGATTTTGTAAGCTCAAGTTCAATAATTGAATGAAAATTCAAAAGTCTAATGTTATATTTAAGTATATTTGTAAGAATATAATAACATATTTTTAAACATTTGATAGCACAATGTTATAATTAACCAAAACTTGAAACTATGTTTTTATTAATGTACTACTATAGTTTTCATCATAACATTTTGTTGTATAATAAGTATGTTGTTATATTTATTTATATTTTCAACAATACTAAACATAAATAAGTAAAAGAGTTAATTGAAAAATGTTGTACTTATGCATATTTCCCAAAGTACATAATATATTTTGAATCTTAGAAACTATTATTGTATATTTTAAATATAAAAATACAAGTTGTAAAATTTATGATGCACATGGTTTATGATTCAAAATAAAGTGATTTATAATTGAAAGAATTTATTTTTTAATACAAGAAAACATGATCCAAAGTTTATGCTTAAAAAAATATTAAAATATTATCTGACTAAAAATATAAATTTTTTAACCACCAATTTATGATCAAACATCTGTAATGAAAGAGTAACTATGAGATTTAACCAAATTTCAAAACAACAAACAAATAAACATCAAACAAAAAGTCTAGGCAACAAAAACCACTATAAATATAAAAATATTAAACTTCATATCCATAACATGTAATTACTACCAACTAACAATATGTCTAAACTAAGTTCTTAACAGGTAAACAAATATATCCAAGTAATAGTTCTAAACCACATCATACCAAGCATGCATAACCTGCTACTAACAACACACCATATATATATATATATATATATATATATATATATATATATATATATATATATATATATATATATTCAAGTAACATTGTTACAAAATGACATAATATACACAATAGTGAGAATCTTTAAATAACCAAACATCTACTACACCACACAAACCATCAATCACACAACTCCAATATGTTGAATCCTAATTTGACATCATGGAAATGAGCTTCATTGTAAATCTTTTTCTTGTTGTATGTTGTCAACTAATCGAAGTCCTCTAGAGTTATAAAAAAAATACTTGTTTTACACACTTAAAAGTCAAAGACCAATATCTTACCAACATGCTTCTTCCTTAATTATTCCAATGGTGGGTTTTATTCATCTGAATCAGGTTCTAAAATTACGATAAAGATTATCAGTTCCACCACTATAGTAAACCTACACATCTTTCATTAGAAACAAACCATAGTCAAGGATGTTATTTTTTCTGTCAGTCTTACTCAATTCTTTATAGCTTCATCCATTAAAATCATTCGAGTGAGGATGGCCAACAATGGTAAAAAAAACTGCTTAGAATTGTTTTCTACAAAATATAGAATATTTTCTACCATTTTCTATAAAACAATTAAAAAACTAAATAACACAAAATTTAACTACCACGTTTATCTATATAAATGTAATATTTTCTATCATTGAGGGTTTCTAGATAACAAAAAGCCATACAATAACAAATAAGTTAAAGTATATAGCTATTTATGAAATTTGACTCTTTTATTCGACGACTTAAAATTTGTATCAAATGGATTTTAGATAACAAAAAGCAAGATTCAAAATGAATTTCTAATGTAATTAGATAATCCAATTTTCTAGGATATGATTTCTTTGAGACATTAGATCGAACACTTTGTAAGCATCCTTACATTCAACTTTATTTATGAATACAAACATGACTTTTGAAAGAACTAATCATCATTAAATTTTCTTAAACTTAATTCACAACAGAAAATCAAGTACTAAAGTAACAAGAGACAATATATGTTTCTATAACTAGATTTTCAAAATAGGGAAAAAAACGAAAAACAACAAGAAGAAAATCTTCAAGCATTGAATTTTTTTAGGATATGGTTTCTCTGAGGCATTAGATCAAACACCTTGTAAACATATGTGCATTCAACTTCCTTTATGAACACAAACAAAAGTTTTAAAAGGACTAATCATTAAAAAATGTTTTAAACTTAAATCACAACAAAAACTCGAACACTAAAGTAACAATAGACCAAATACGTGTCTGAAAGTAGGGTTTTAAAACAAAAAATGAAGGACACCATTAAAAAATAAAATAACTTACCTACTTACATTTGACTTGAAATTACAACGATTCCTCTACAAATCAATCAGGATTTTGGAGCAATTGTATGTGTAGGAGCTAAAAACGAAGAATCAAAGAGATTTACACAACATACAATGATTTTTATCACGTTTAGAAGTATTCGTTTGAGTGAAAGGGGAGAGATCACAAACATAAATCTAACCATGTTTAGAAATGCGGTTTGACCATCGTACCCTCCAAACAATTTCCCCTAAGAAGAAAAGTACCAAAACTTTGGTTTATTTACATAAATGCCACTGTGCATTAAGTTCAAAAAAAATTAAATAATAATAGATAGACAATTTTTGAGATTAAGGTGTATGTGTGTGTGTGTATATATATATATATATATATATATATATATATATATATATATATATATATATATAGAGTTAGGTTCATTTGTTTAAACTAATTATTGTGTTATTGTATGCATAAATGTGAGCCAATCATTTCAAAAACTTAAATAAGGATATATAATCTTACCTATTAATTAAATTTGTTAATTAAATAAAAATTTAATTAATCCCTAAAATATTGGATTGCTTTCCTTTAAATCCCTTGAAACCGTTACTGCTTCTTTATCACCGATCCATCCCTACTTTTTCAACCTAACCGATGTCGATGATTGAAGAAGATAAGTGGCTGGAGCTTGCCCGTTCGCCGACCAACACCATCAGCCACCACCGAGCCACCATCGCCACCGAACTCACCAGAATCGATTTCGAACAGAAATCGATCGTATCAGCCTTCAGCGATTTCGAATATTACTAACTTGGGATTGAATGTTGCAACTAAAATCATTCAGAAGCAAAAATCGGTATTATCGTTCACTGTTCGAGCATCAGAGGATAGAAAATTGGTTTGTGTATTGCAAGCTTCATTGGAAGTCGAAATCATATCTTCAAAATCCGGATCAATCACTATCGGAATTGAATTTAGAACATACATCGGGTTTAATGGATGTCAATCAAAATTCATAATAGATGTGAAGTGGTTCAATTTTGACTTTTCCTAAGTCAAACGGGGTATTCTTGTGTTCCAACTTCAAGGTTGGGATTCCAGTGCTTTTGGAAGATGGTATTCAGATGCTTGTTTATGCTGGGGAATATGATTTTATTTGCAATTGGTTAGGTAAGATACGAATTCCAATTCTGTTGGAATGGAATCACGAATTCCAATTCTGTTGGAATCACAGAAGTTGATGCTTGAAGAACGGACCACAAAATTGAAACGGACCACATTATTCTTTTAGAATGTATTACTCGTTGTTAGATTTTGATGTTTTCTTTTAGAATGGAATCACGAATTCCAATTCTGTTTTCTCCAAGAAGTTTTTAAGGTTATTTTTAAACTGATGGTTCAAAACTATTGTTTGTCTTCAAAATATTCATTCATTCAAAACATTTATTTTGTCAGAATAGATAATCTGACATTCTCATAGAATATCATTCTAACAGAATTATCTTAGAATTATAATCTAATTAATTAAAAAAATGAAAATTCAAAATTAACAAAATCAAATATATCTGAAAATTCGAAACTTTTTATTAATTAAACTTGTGTTTCCTAATTAGTAACTTTTTGGTAAATTAAGAAAGTGAATGTTACCTATTTATACATACAATAACACAATAATCACTTTCTTAATTTACCAAAAATGATTGACCCACAATTATGCATACAATAACACAATACTTAGTTTGAATAGAATAACCTAGGCAACTTCCGAGGCGAGTTACAGAATCTGTGTACTTCCCGATTAGCCCCTTACTGAAGCGAGCAATGTTGTAAAACTCGGCCAACTTGGTGATTAATATGTATAATATACTTAATGATTTATTATTTAACACACACACATGTGATTATTACTATATATATATCTTAAATTTTCAGTAAATTAACGAAGTGAGACCATTGCGTGTTTTTCAGTTTTTGTATATTCATATTTATCTAATTTTGTTATATATTTCAATCAAATTATGGTTTTAAATTATGATTGTGACATACATATAATTTCCCTAAAAATATTTCTACATGAACTACCGAATCCGAGTACTCCTGAGTACTCCCGAGTACTCGCTACTCGGTAGTCGGTCGAACAGGTACCGAGTAGTGAGTTCTACAACCATGTATATGAGATACTTTCCTATCTTACTAAGCAAATATGCTATCACATGCCTTGAATAGAAGATGAACCTTGAGCAGAAGAGAGTGAGGTCTTTATGGATTGAAGTTGTCTCGATGATTTCCGTACGTAAATTTGTCTAAATATATGTTTACTTGTAAGATGGTTAAAAGCCTGTTGCTTTTTTATCGTGTCACATGTCACACGAGTTATTCATGTATTGAGTTTGTGTTTCATATTTAGACATGTTTTACAAATCCTATTGTTTAAATTTTTGTCGTTTAAATTCATGTCATGGACACACGAATTGGTAAGTCTACCTCTAAATGTGGTTAAAAACTGGAAATGTTCTATGGATAGTTGCAATATGCTTCTAAAATATAGAAGTCTATATGTTGGTGATGTGGCATGACCAATTATGATGCGGTAGTGTGTTGGACCTTTAAATGAGGTTCAACAAGATGCTATTTATTAATACATTGTCATAAGCACCTAAACAAATATAAAATACGTATAAAATATTGTTCAATTGCACTAATGGGTAGTACAGGAAAGCAAGTTCGAATCCATAGCGACACGTCCTAAGATTTATGCCTTCTTGAGTAAGGCACACACTAGTCTGATAGTAAATTAAATTGGGGGGGGGGGGGGATGATTAGAATTAATATTAAACGAGAAACTATAAAAATGTAACTAATAACTTACGAAAATTCAATTTATTAAAAACAATTTCAGTTCCACGGTGACTCTCCTACTCATGCAAATAATCTTCAACTTGATTGTTTGAATTATGTATTGTCTAAACTAGTACTGAAAATCATTAATAAGCTTTAACAATCCTCTTTTACCAAATTGTTTAACCAAAACATGCTATTTGAATTAAACCTCACTTTTTACTTAATCAATCAAACAAACTCTTAATTAGTCTACAAAAATAAAATTAATAACGACGTAAAATTCTCAGTAAAGTTCAATACTTCTCATAGGCTCGAAAGCGTAAAAACTTGTTCAATCAATTTATATTAGAGTTACATCTTTACAAAGAACCAATCTAATATTCATTACTTATTAGTGATTAATTAAGACAAATATGGATCGGAACAACCAGTTAAATGGAATGATATATTATCGATTCAAGTGGACAATAAAAACCGAATTAAATCAGACATACAATTAAACTCAAAACTGATCAAACTAGAAAGGATTCATAACAACAAATCAAGCCTAATGATTACTTGCACGAAAAGTAGAGTAGATGTTAAACTGAAATCTAGGGTTTTTAGTCTGACATGGCCAAAAACGTATTACAAACAATAGAAATAAGTATCGAATGATTAAACTTACTAAACATAAATAACAAACTGAATCGTGTTCTTCAGATCTTCGTTCTTCATCAAAAACGTTCAGAAATTCGCCGTAAAGTTGTCTGGAATCAAGCTACTGTGACAAAAATGTTATCAGGTGCTATTTATATGCATAATCAGAAATCGGGCATATCCACGATCATGTTTTTCTTCAAAGCACGTCCCAAGCCAGTTTAATGAAGTACGTTGCTATTTTTAGGCTTTTAACTGTTTACACGATCGTGCTTTTGGGTCTTTTGTGATCATGCTTTTTGCATACGACTGTATTTTGGGTCGTGGAAGGCGTTCAAGGATTTTCAGGGCAATTTTCAACCTTGAAGCATAAACATGATCGTGGATTGGAGGGAAACTCGGTCATGTTTTTGGTGTTTTTCTTCAGATTTCAAAATATGGCTAAACAATCCTCGAAGCTCTAACACGTTCTTTGTTTTAACTAATACACGATTGTGTTTTCTGTGATCCATGCAGAATAATCATTTTTCTTTGATTAAAGTAGCTTCCAATAATCCCTCAACATCAATCCTTAGTCTCCATCTCCATTTAAGCTCCAATGCCTCATCGAACACATCCTCGAAGTGTCGTATTCTCATCCTGCTCTAATTTATCCTGAAAATCATAACAAAAGTAAGTAGTATGGAGAATTCTGTGAATATAATGATAAATACGCAATTTATAGCAATACAAGGAATAAGGTTAGCTTCTTATAAGAAATGCCGATAAAAACGTGTTAAAAGATGCATATAAAATGTATGTAACATTCTCAAAGTAAATTATTGATGCAATACTTTCTTTCTAGATTGGTTTTAACACTAGTAAATATGACGATAACGAGTAGGGTGACAAATCGGATAGTCGTATTGTGTTTTTAGCCAATACGGCACGCCACGATATTTTTTTACATAAAACGAAAACGACCCAACATACCATCATGTTTTGCTTTACTAATACGGAAAAAAACTCAATTAAAACACGAAAAAAATACTCGATTAAAACAAGATAAAAACAACCAACACAACAAACATAAAAATATAAAATATAAAAAAAAATTAGTTTATTTAATTCGTAACTAGTCTTACAAAACACGACATGACATTCACATCTTAATATTGTGTCAATTTTGTTTACAACTTTGAACATGAAGACGATACGACTCGACAGGGTGTTTTATATATATATATATATATATATATATATATATATATATATATATATATATATATATATATATATTGAACGGTTACAGACACAACGCAGCCACTATCTTACTCATATTCTACACTTTTCGTCTCAAACCAGGCTTGAGCACCCAACCTTTGGCTGACCGCACCTATCCGTTAACTCCTGATAGGACTCTCATCGCTAATACGGAGTCTGGATTGTTGTAGCCAGTAAAACCAAATTGTATTTTTTTTTCAAATAAACCAGTAAAATATATACGCTTTTGCTGCAGTTATGTCTAGATTAGAAGACCGAGTAACCGAGGCAGGACCACCAATATTGTAGTTTTCTTTTACTTTGCAATCATCCACCAAGTGTTAGGAGTGTTTCATTTCAACAGTTACTTAAAGCTCTTAAGAACTGCATGTTCGATGTTCCAAAACATATATAAGAATTTACATATGAACGGCATTTTATTTAAAGTACACAAGATTTTACATCGAACGTCAATTTATTTAAAGTACACAAAATGTACTTAATTAAGCGCAAAATATATCATATACTTCGCTCCATATTCTTAAAAACCGGAAATTCCCCCACCTGCAAGATAGTGCAATATCATGATCCAATCACATAACTCAAAAGATAAGACTCAAAGAAAAAAAAAAAAAAAAAAAAGCTACGTAACTTTGTTATCATAACCAGTTGTGTGTGTGTGTGTGTAGTTTGCATTCTTTGTGTTTCTAGAATTATACCATCAGGATGAAGAACTTGGCCAGTAAAGTAGGAAGCGTCCTCGGATGCCAGGAAGACATATGATGAAGCAATCTCAACAGGTTGAGCTGCCCTATTCATTGGCACCTGTGAGCCAAACGCTGCTAGATCCTCGTCATTGAGTGATGCAGCTTCAAGTGGAGTCCACACGGGGCCAGGGGCCACACCATTAACACGAATCCCCTTGTCGACCAGGTATGTTGCGAGGCCCTTTGTAAAGGCCAGGATGGCTCCCTTTGTTGAAGCGTAATCTAGTAGCTTTGTGCTGCCTGTGTATGCTACGGCTGAAGTGGTGTTTATGATGCTGCTTCCTTCTTTCATGTGCTTCACAGCATACCTACATGTACAACGTCCCATCATAATAAGAAGTGAAGAATGTAGTAGATGATATATACATACCTTGTCAAGAAGAAATGAGAGAAAATGTTGGTTCTAAATAGCCTTTCAAGTCTCTCTTCGGTAATATCATCTAAAGAATATGTTTCGTACTGTACGGCTGCATTGTTCACGAGGACATCGATGCGACCATATTTTTCAACCACCTTATCAACAACGTCCTTACAATTCTTTTCAAACCTCACATCAGTAGGTAATGCAATTGGATCACCTGCCTGGCTAATTTTTGAATCATTTATGATCTCTAACGTGTTCTTTGCATCTATGTCCTCGACACCTTCCACATAAGTAAAGGCAACAGTTGCCCCCTCTTTAGCAAACGAGCAGCAAACAGCTCTCCCAATACCCGAATCACCACCTGTTACCAAGGCCACCTTTCCCTGCACCATAAACACAGAAAACTTGATGGCTTTTTGAGAGAGAAAGGAGACAAGATTTCCCCTATGTTTTTATACTCTGTTTTGGCAAAAGGTTCAATCTTTACACTGTTTTTTCTTCACAAGTATGGTAACTGAAATCTATCCACCTCAATCATTAGAACAGCATTTTAATTGTCATCGTACAATGAGTGAGGGAGATGGCAAAGCTGTGCCGCTAAGCCTTTTAACAAGAAAATCAGAATCTCCATAACGCAATTAGTGGAATTAATATCTAAAATTTAGCTACATTTTATGATGAGAAGGGTGCGACATGACAGTGATACTAAAAACTTAATGAACGAAGCTGTAGCATGTACTTGGAGTTTGTTAGAGGCCTTGTAATCAGGATTGCTGAATATTGGTAGAGGATCCATCAGGTACTCTTTTCCTGGTTGGCCATCCTGGTTCTGTGGTGGGAATCCTGGTTTACTTTCTTCTTTACCCATGGCCTTTGCCTAAAATAATCACCAAATCCAGTTAGGGAAATGCATGTTGTGATCAGTGTTTGACATCAGTCGCTATACTCAGATGTACGACCAAAAAATTAATAAGAAACTCATCCATTCGATGGGCATGGGATGCGACTCGACCATCATACCAAAATCCCAATAATCGCATTGTATGTTCAACTCAGATTAAACATTTTAAATAAAAATGAGTATAAAGACCTTAAAGGTGTGAATAGAAGATGAACCACGTCTTAAAACATTTGTTACCATGGCGGCAACACCGTTATTGCTAATTCTTGTAGAAGGACGTGAAGTCAACAACTGCCTTGACCATACGCATGACTGGTGTGTGATCGGAATCCTACCGGAGGCTGAGGGGCGTGAGCCCACTAAACCTGCCCTCACTGAGCACAACATTACTTAGGATGGAGGAATGAATGGAACACCTCGTTGAGAAAAGTTCTATATATATAGTGGGAAAACTTAATCATCTCAAAGTCGAATACTTCATCAGTATGGAATTTAAGTTCGACTAAACAAATGAATGTTTGGCATTTGTTTCAATCTAAAAGAAAGTATAACACGACAAGAAATGAATTATAGGGAAAGTGACAATAAGGCTTTCTTTTTATATTAATCATATGGCTTCTGTCGATAGACTTCATTGCTACAACCTAACTTTGTCTTTTCAGTAACTAACATTTATTTCTTCTTTCTTTATTTAGTATATATGTTGTATTTAGTTTTATTATATAACTTTTAATATATTTTGTTATATATAAATTTGAATATGAGTTAATTGTAACTAATTTAGTTTTATCAATATTTCCATATAAATTTTTTTTTTGGAACTTATATCCAAGATGTATATATATTTGGATCTTGGAACGTACTTTTATTTATATATTTAGGAAGGTGATTTATCATATACGTAATTCTTTTAAGATCAACGATTTCCAATATACTTCCGAAGTTAAAGGTAATATAAATGTTTTTATTTTTCATCTTTCATAATAAATTAAAATAATTGTTCCACTTGTCATGCTCTTATGCATTATGTTACATGTCATTTTGTGATAAATTTTGATTAATTTATATCCATGTATCATTTTGTGGTTTTTTTTCATTTTATTAATTTTCATATAATATTTAAATGTAATAAATATATATCCAATTCATTAATGCAATTTTTTTTATAATTTTTTAAATTTCTAAATTGAATAAAATTATTTTAGTTGTAGGATCGCAGGTAGGATCGTAAGATCGTAGATAGGATCATAGGATCGAGATCCGATCCGATCCTACCTTCCCTTAATTTTTTTTTTTTTTTTTGCAAATGAATTTTTTTTTACCATTTTATGTCTTTTACCCTTTACCAATTTACTGTTTATCGTTTTATATTGTGACTTATGACTAATATTTTGAAGCTTTTATAACTTTTGAACAAAAAATTGAATGTTTGAAATATTTTTCATAATTAAAAATTATAAATTAAAATTATATTTTATTTTGTGGGATCTTAGGATCCCGATCCCAATCTTACGCTCCCGATCTTGCAAACCAAAAAACGATCCTACGTAGGATCCCGATCTTGACAACCTTGATATATATATATATATATATATATATATATATATATATATATATATATATATATATATATATATATATATATATATATATATATATATATATATATATATATATATATATATATAAAGAGAGAGAGAGAGAGAGAGAGAGAGAGAAGATCAAATGAGAACCCTAAAATGTTAGGAACCCTAAGAACCACTAATTCTATTATTTGATTTTTTAAAATGTTGATAAATAGCTAAAAATCAAATAAGGGCATAACAGTCATTTGAAACTTTTACAACAAATATCTAACATCTAATAACATTTCAAACACTTTCCAAACATTTTTTTGGAAGAACACTCTTCTAAGCCCTCTCAAACTCTCCCAAGAACATAAACCCTAACACCACTTCAGCTACATATTGCTACCACTTTCTGCCACCTGCCGCCACCACCTTATGGCTACAGTCGTTGTCACCTACCACATTCACTCGTCGGAATGTCAAGTCGTCAAGATATTTTGCTTCAGATATATTGTCGACCGTAACTGATATCAGATATGGAGTCAAAAACTCCATCGTCAAACATCAACACCGACAACCATCGACGTTACCTCTTTACTCCAGCAAAACACGAATAACACTTCTCCATCTCTTTCTTCATAATACCCGATGACAAATGACTAGATTTGCATCAAATCTGACGTATTTAAGATCTAAAACTTTCGAACACTACCACCGTCATCATTGGTCACCATAGTTGCAGCCTCTTCGCTTCAGTGAAACACGATGAGCTTGCCTACATCTCTTTCTACGTGATCTCCAGTAAAAAAAGGTAGATCTACAACATATCTGATGTATCTAAGCTCTAACCTTGACGACATTAATATTCGTCGCGTCTGCCGCTTGTCACTCCGGTGAAACTCTGTCAGTTAGCCTTCATCTCTTCTTTCTGATATTCGGTGATACACTACCTGTCACACCCCCAAACCGGAACGGCGGAAACGTTCGGGGGCAGAGACGTCATGTATAGTATCACAACAATTGCATAATAGTAATCAAAGCAAACACAACCATTACATTGATAAAATATGGTATTTACATCTGTTCAATACATAGTTTGTATGACATCAAAAGTGTATAGCAAAAGTATAAAAGACGTAACTCTACAATCTCCGTCTTCTCAAAAACCTGTGGGTGTACCTGTCTACTGGTTCCCTGAGAATACAAGTGATTTTAAAAGTGTATCAACATTTAAGTTGGTGAGTTTATATGTAACACCTGGTTCCTGGTACGTATTTAAATTCAAGTAATGTTTTAATTTACTCTGGGACTCGGCAAGTTGGAGGCCCAACTTGTCGAGTAGACTCGACCTTATGCGGGAGTTTTAATGATCTACTCGACGAGTTGGGAGACCGGCTCGGTAAGTAGGAGTTGTCTGGACAAAACTCTAATGTTTAGGGTTTGCACCCTATTTAAACACTTTATCTCATCCCAAACCAGCCTCCATCACCCTCCCAACTCAGAGAAACCCTAGATTGAAACCCTAAACCCTTATTGAGTGTTCTTGAGCCTTTTGGTGCTTTTTGTGTGTATTTGAAGTTGGAGAAGAAGAAGGAAACTTGGAAGTTCAAGTAGAAGCAAGGAGATCCAGAAGTTTTACTTCATTCTCAGCTCATTCAAGGTAAAAAGTTGGAACCTTGACCATCTATCTCTTAGATTTTGATTTGGGGCTATTTCTACCCTTTTTATTAGTATAGAGAAGCAAAAATCAGATTTTGTGGGTGTGCTTGGAGTTGCACTTCGGATCTGGGGCTATTGGGGGTCTTTATGGCATAAAGGTGCCAACTTTGTTGCCATAAGCACCCCATGCATCTTGTAGACCTTCTTTTATGGATTTTGGAGCCAAAAACCCCATGCATGGACATCAAGTTCGTAGCTTTACGTATGAAATGGACCCTAGGAAGTCAGATCTATGGTTTTGATGCATTAAGACCCATTATAATCGACTGTATAGTTTTGGACTAGGAGTGACTCGGCGAGTCGCTTAGGTGACTCGGCGAGTCGGGATGCATTTTTCCCCAAACATCTTCTGGAAATGGTTTTGGTTGAGTGGAAGGAACACTCAGCCTGCTAGGGGGTTTGTTTTGGACCTGGAAATCATAGGACTCTGCGAGTGGATGAACAGACTCGGCGAGTTCAAGGAAATGTCCCAACCACTTGAAGATGGACTCGCCGAGTTCAAGGAGAACTCGGCGAGTCGTAGACTGAACATCTTCATATGGATGAAGATGAACTCGGCGAGTCGGTTGAAGATAGTCAGATGTGTTGTTGAAGGCGAACTCGTCGAGCTTTTGCTAGACTCGACGAGTAAGGACGAGATTATGGCAGTAGGTGAACATGGGGACTCGGCGAGTTGGCGGACCAACTCGGCGAGTCGAGTCAACCAGATGTTGTCTTTGATATGTGTTAGCAGTAGTAGGGGTGAAATAGTCCATGGGTACCGGTTGAAAGATACCGAAGGGGAGGGTAACTCCCAGTTACCGGTTCAAAGATACTGAATGGGAGGTTAGTTCCCGGTTACCGGTTGAAAGATACCGAGGAGGAGACCAGCTCCTGGCTATGCCCGATAGTTACCGGTTGAAAGATACCGAAGATTATGCATTGTTTGGTATGGGTATGATGGGGGAACTCACTAAGCTTTGTGCTTACGGTTTTTAGTTTTGGTTTCAGGTACCTCCTCATCTAAGGGGAAGGAGTCGGCGGGGTAGCAGCGCATCACACATCCACACATGATATTCCGCATTTTAGAAACCTGGGATTGTACTCTGATGTTATACTATTTGCTAATATGGATTTGAGACTTGTGATTTGTGACTTTATGTTTGAAAGTATTTCAATGTTGTTTTCCGTTAACTATTTTTACAAGTAATATACTTTTAAAAAAAATTGGGTCTCGATTTTGGGATGTTACAAGTTGGTATCAGAGCCTTAGTTTGAGGGATTCGGGCACACCATCAGGGGTGCCTGGACTCAAACCGAGGGCTTGGAGGGTTTTTACAAGAAAAACAGTTTTCTAAATTTTAAAATAAGGAGTTTTGAGAAAGAACAAGGTGTGTGATGCGTGCGACCAGCTGAGCTCAAGTAAGTTTTCCCCAAGATACCCATACATGTTATGTTCTGTTATATGATATGATTATGAGAACTGCATGCTAGACTAGGGCTAAGGATCTAGGGAGGATGCCTTGTATGCCTGTTATATGATTATGAGAACTGCATGCTAGATTAGGGCTAAGGATCTAGGAAGGATGACTTATATGCCTATTGTATGAGCTTATTGAGTTATATGCTAGGGCTGGTTAGTCAGCAGTATGGTAGCCTGAGTAGGTTATACTTGGTAATGGTTACTCAATGCACGAATGCTGCTTGCTTTGTGCTAATTGGGGTTCCGGTTAGCTTTAACTAACTAGGGAGCGGATATGTGATAGTATCCGCAAGCTAGTTAGGGAAAGCTGGTAGGGACTCCTTGTGCAGCTGATGGCGGTTTAGGTCGGAGAGTGCCCTAGGAGAAGCCTAGGATGAGATTAGTTGGACAGTAAAGAGGGACTTGGTGAAGTCAAGGCAATTCTTGAGGAAAGTACGGATAGATGTGGAAGGTAGTATGGGCCCGTACTACTGGAAGCAGAGGATCCGTACTCGAATCAAGGAGGGCTGAGATAGAACCAGGGAACTTGGAGAGTGTGTGAGACCTCTCGAGAGTATGTATGACCCTGATGTTTATGTGTTTTATTTCAGTATGGCGATTACGCGACATAGAGCAGGAGGTTCAGGGTCTGGATCAGGATCAGGATCAGGCTCGGGTGCAGGATCCGAGCAGGTTGATGACGGGCTACGCGAGCTCATCGCGTCAGAGATCACGAGAGGTATCGTTGATTTGACCCCGATCATTTTCGGGTCGATCAAGGAGGGGATTATTGAGCTGATGGAGGATCGTCTCCCGGCGTTCAGGAGTGACTTAGCGTCCAACCAGTCGGGTTCGCGTACACTGTCCTTCAAGGACTTCAGGGGAAGTGGTGCGCCAGACTTTCACGGGGTGAAGGACCCCATTGTGGCCAGGAGATCGATTGCAGACATCAATTCTGCACAGTTGACGAGCTTCTGTCCGGAGGGGTCGAAGGTCCGCTTTGTTGCAGGTTGTTTGATGGATCGATGCAGAGATTGGTGAGAGTTAGTGGGTGATTCACTGGGGGCCCCAGCCATTGAGGCTATGACTTGGTTAGATTTTGTGACCAGGTTCAGGGCTGAGTTTGCGCCGGCTGTGTAGCTTCAGCAGCTGGCTAGAGAGTTTCTTGATATGAGGCAGACTACTGAGACCGTGGCGGAGATCACCGCCAAGTTCCGGGATAGGGCCTTGTTGGTACCTCAGTACGCATAGGGATGAGGAGATGCAAAAAACTTGTTACCATGATATGTTGAGGGCTGACATTCGGGAGCATGTCAGTTATTCTGCTTGTCCGACTCTGGATTCCATGATTGCCAGGGCGAGGGAGAGGGAGATTGATTTAGAGCACCTCAGAAAGAGGAAAGCGGAGACAGGACAGGTTGCTGGGGTTTCAGGGAAGAAACCCAAGGGATTCGACGCTAGGTCGAAGGGCCAGCAGGGTCGGGACCGCTGTGGGAAATGCGGTAGGTTACACGAGGGAGTTTGCCGCACTGGGTCGGGATCAGGCTGCTATAAGTGTGGCAAGACCGGGCATTTTGGCAGGGATTGTACTGCTCCTGCCCCCACTGTTCAGATGTCAGACCTGATTTGCTTCCATTGTAATCAGAAGGACTATAAAAAGGCCAACTGCCCCAGGTTGACAGTAGCAGCAGCAGCAGCAGCGCCAGTAGTGGCGCCAACTCCAGCGACTACACGGGTTACGGATGGCCGGAAGGTCAAGTCAGAGGCTCCGGTGGTGAGGAGCCGAGCTTTCTAGTTGACAACCGAGGAGGCACGCGCCGCACCCGATGTGGTGACGGGTATGGTTCTTCTCTATAATTTTTTTATATATATGTCGCTTGTGATATTGATGTATTATACTATATGTTTGTTTAGGATCGTTCCATGTGAACGGTATCCCGGTTCAGGTGTTGTTTGATTCGGGTGCTACCCGATCCTTTGTCTCTCTTGCGCTTAGCAAGAGGTTTCCTGAGTCTTCGGGCATGTTAGATTGCCCTCTAGAGGTCGAGATTGCAGACGATCGATCAGTGCGGGCGTCTGAGGTATTCATAGATTGTGTTCTGAGGCTGTACAAGGAGCGTTACTTGGTAGATTTGGTTCCCATCCATTGCGGGGGAACAAGGTTATCATAGGGATAGATTGGTTGAGCCCCAATGGGGCAGTGATCGACTGTGCGCTATAGTTGGTTCGGATCAGGACCCCAGGTGGGGGAGAGCTGGTGATTCAGGGCGAGAGGCCACAGCATGGACTAGCTTTATGTTCAGCAGCGAGGGCCAGGCGCTACCTCTAGCAGGGATGTGCGGGGTATGTCGCCTATGTTATGGATACCCGGGAGGCGGGTCAGGCGACGGTGAGTGATGTGCCAGTGGTACGAGAGTACGTGGATGTATTTCCGGAGGAGCTGACTGGGATACCTCCGGAGAGGCAGGTGGAGTTCAGGATCGACCTGGTCCCTGGTGCGGCCCCGATAGCGAAGACACCGTATCAGTTGGCTCCTCCTGAGATGCAGGAGTTGTCTACACAGCTGCAGGAGCTGTTAGACAAGGGATTCATCAGACCGATCAGTTCGCCTTGGGGAGCCCCGATATTGTTTGTGAAAAAGAAGGACGGGTCGCATCGGATGTGTATAGATTACCGGGAGCTGAATAAGGTAACGGTGAAGAACCGTTACCCACTCCCGAAGATTGATGATCTCTTTGACCAGCTCCAGGGAGCATCTTGGTTCTCCAAGATTGATTTGTGTTCAGGATATCACCGGATGAGGGTCAGAGAGGAGGATATGCAGAAGACTATCTTTCGGACACGATATGGTCACTATGAGTTTGTGGTGATGCCTTTTGGGCTCACCATTGCTCCAGCCGCGTTCATGGATCTCATGAACATATGTGTGCAGACCAATGTTAGATCGATATGTGATAGTTTTCATAGATGACATCTTGGTCTATTCCAAGACTCGGGAGCAGCATGAGGAGCACTTGCGGGAGGTGTTGGATACCCTGAGGAGGGAGAGCTTGTATGCCAAGTTCTCCAAGTGTGAGTTATGGTTGCGCGAGGTATAGTTTCTTGGGCACCTAGTCAACCAGAACGAGATTTCGGTCGACCTGGCCAAAGTGGAGGCCGTGATGAGGTGGGAGGTCCCAAGGTCTCCATCTGAGATTAGGAGCTTCCTGGGACTGGCAGGTTATTATCGGAGATTCATTCAGGACTTCTCCAAGATAGTCGTGCCCTTGACCCGGTTGACAAGGAAAGTCGTGGTCTTTCGCTGGGGGCCTGAGCAGCAGGCCGCGTTCGAGATGTTGAGACAGCGGTTGTGTGAGGCGCCAATCTTAGCCCTGCCAGAGGGCGTGGAGGATTTTTTTGTGTATTGCGATGCGTCCATCTCGGGTTTGGGCACGGTATTGATGTAGAGGGGGCATGTTATCACCTACGCTTCGAGGCAGCTGAAGCCTCATGAGGCGAACTATCCGACACATGATTTGGAGTTGGGGGCAGTTGTTTTTGCCCTCAAGATTTGGCGTCATTACCTCTATGGGGTCCGCTGTACTATTTACACGGACCATAAGAGTTTGAGGTACCTTATGGATCAGTCGAATCTGAATATGAGGCAGCGTCGGTGGCTTGATGTGGTGAAGGATTACGATTGTGAGATCCTCTACCACCCGGGGAAGGCCAATGTCGTGGCCGATACACTTAGCCGCAAGGCAGTGCCGATCAGAGACATCTGCATGAGGATGACCATGGTGACTCCATTGTTGGAGCGGATTCGAGAGGCCCAGCAGGAGGCTATGAAGGAGGAACATCGTAAGAGCGAGCGTATTGTGGGCTAGGTTTCCTCCTTCGATTATGACAGTCGTGGATTGTTGACTCTACATCGTAGAGTGTGGGTCCCATATCATGGATGTGTGCGCCAGGTATTGATGGAGGAGGCGCATAAATCCAAGTTTTCTATCCATCCCGGGGCGACGAAGATGTATAGGGATCTTCGTCTTGATTATTGGTGGCTCTGCATGAATAGGGATGTAGCTTGGTTCGTTGAGAGATGCCTGACCTGCAGGAAGGTCAAGGCCGAGCACTAGAGGCCTCATGGCAAGCCCCAGCCGTTGGATATTCCGCTGTGGAAATGGGAAGATATCACTATGGATTTTATCACAAAGCTTCCCAGGACCGCGCGGGAAGTGGATTCGATTTGGCTCATTGTGGATCAGCTGACCAAGAGCGCCCATTTCATTCCGATTCAAGAGAGCATTTCGGCCAAGAAGTTGGTCGACATCTATATCAGAGAGGTAGTGGCTCGACATGGGGTGCCAGTTTCGGTGATTTTCAACAGGGATGTGCGGTTCACTTCCAGGTTCTGGAATAAGTTTCATGATGAGCTGGGTACTCGTCTGCATTTTAGCACTGCTTTTCACCCGCAGATGGATGGTCAGAGTGAGCGGACCATCCAGACTCTGGAGGATATGTTGCGGGCATGTGTTTTAGATTTCAGAGGTAGTTGGGATACTTACCTTCCTTTGGCTGAGTTTTCCTATAATAACAGCTATCATGCGAGTATTGACCATCCTCTCTTCGAAATGTTGTACGGGAGGAAGTGCATGACCCCGATATGCTGGGGTGAGGTTGGTCAGAGGGTCATGGGGAGTACCAAAGTGGTACTCAAGACTACAGAGAGGATCCAGCAGGTGCGGAGCAAGTTTCAGACCGCTTAGAGTCGGCAGAAGAGTTATGCCGACAGGCATCGTTCGGACCTGGAGTTCCAGGTCGGGGATATGGTGCTCCTGAAGGTGTCGCCTTGGAAGGGCGTCATTCGGTTCAAGAAGCAGGGCAAGCTGGGTCGCAGGTACATTGTACCTTTAAGGGTTGCAACCCGGGTGGGCAAGGTGGCGTATAGACTGGACCTGCCAGCCGAACTCAGTCAGATTCATAGCACTTTTCACGTCTCCCAGTTACGAAAGTGTCTGGTGGACGAACAGTGGTTCCTTTTGAGGACATTCAGGTGGATGACAGCATGAATTACATCGAGCGACCAGTAGCTATCCTCGACAGGAAGTCGAAGGATCTAAGGAACAAGAGGGTTGAATTGGTGAAGGTGTAATGGCAGCACCGCAAGGGCTCAGAATGGACTTGGGAGCCGGAGGACGAGATGAGGGAGCACTACCCCGAGCTTTTTCAGGGCTCAGCAGCAAACTTCGAGGACGAAGTCTAAAATAAGTGGGGGAGATTTGTAACACCCGGTTCCTGGTACGTATTTAAATTCAAGTAATGTTTTAATTTACTCTGGGACTCGACGAGTTGGAGGCCCAACTCGTCGAGTAGACTCGACCTTATGCGGGAATTTTAATGATCTACTCGACGAGTCGGGAGACCGAATCGGCGAGTAGGAGCTGCCTGGACAAAACCCTAATGTTTAGGGTTTGCACCCTATTTAAACACTTTATCTCGTCCCAAACCAGCCTGCATCACCCTCCCAAATCAGAGAAACCCTAGATTGAAACCCTAAACCCTTATTGAGTGTTCTTGAGCCTTTTGGTGCTTTTTGTGTGTGTTTGAAGTTGGAGAAGAAGAAGGAAGCTTGGAAGTTGAAGTAGAAGCAAGGAGATTCATAAGTTTTACTTCATTCTTAACTCATTCAAGGTAAAAAGCTGGAACCTTGACCATCTATCTCTTAGATTTTGATTTGGTGCTATTTCTACCCTTTTTATGAGTATAGAGAAGCAAAAGTCGGATTTTGTGGGTGTGCTTGGAGTTGCACTTCCGATCTGGGGCTATAGGGCGTCTTTATGGCATAAAGGTGCCAACTTTGTTGCAATAAACACCCCATGCATCTTGTAGACCTTCTTTTATGGATTTTGGAGCCAAAAACCCCATGCTTGGACATCAAGTTCGTAGCTTTACATATGAAATGGACCCTAGGAAGTCAGATCTATGGTTTTGATGCATTAAGACCCATTATAATCGACTGTATAGTTTTGGACTAGGAGGGACTCAACGAGTCGCTTGGGTGCATTTTTCCCCAAACGTCTTCTGGAAATGGTTTTGGTTGAGTGGAAGGAACACCCAGCATGCTAGGGGTTTGTTTTGGACCTGGAAATCATAGGACTCAGCGAGTGGATAAACAGACTCGACGAGTTCAAGGAAATGTCCCAACCACTTGAAGATGGACTCGACGAGTTCAAGGAGAACTCGGCGAGTCGTAGACTGAACATCTTCATATGGATGAAGATGAACTCGACAAGTTCAAGGATGAACTCGGCGATTCGGTTGAAGATAGTCAGATGTGTTGTTGAAGGCGAACTCGTCGAGCTCTTGCTAGACTCGACGAGTAAGGACGAGATTATGGCAGTAGGTGAACATGGGGACTCGGCGAGTTGGCGGACCAACTCGGCGAGTCGAGCCAACCAGATGTTGTCTTTGACCAGAGGATTGACCATTGATCAAGGTGTTGACCTTGACCTTGTCTTGGACTTGAGTTAGCCCTTGTAAGGGTTACGAGTATAAATTGATAAGTTAGAAAAGTTGTTGTGTAGGGATTGAGGATTCGAGGAGAGTTGGTTTTCATACCAAGATCGGTGCAGACACTACACGACTTTGAGGTGAGTTTTCTCCTAGTAGGAGTGGGTCTACGGCCACAATGCCGACCCACAAGTAGGAGTGTTGTATAGATGATTGTCTTTGTGATAATTATCTAGTATTGATATGGGATATGATTATTGTGCCTGATATGATTATTGTGCTTGATATGTTTACTGTGCTTGATATGTGTTAGCAGTAGTAGGGGTGAAATAGTCCATGGGTATCGGTTGAAAGATACCGAAGGGGAGGGTAACTCCCAGTTACCGGTTCAAAGATACCGAATGGGAGGTTAGTTCTCGGTTACCAGTTGAAAGATACCGAGGAGGAGCCCAGCTCCTGGCTATGCCCGATAGTTATCGGTTGAAAGATACCGAAGATTATGCATTGTTTGGTATGGGTATGATGGGGGAACTCACTAAGCTTTGTGATTACGGTTTTTAGTTTTGGTTTCAGGCACCTCCTTATCTAAGGGGAAGGAGCTGGCGGGGTAGCAGCACATCACACATCCACACATGATATTCCGCATTTTAGAAACCTGGGATTGTACTCTGATGTTATACTATTTGCTAATATGGATTTGAGACTTGTGATTTGTGACTTTATGTTTAAAAGGATTTCAATGTTGTTTTCCGTTAACTACTTTTACAAGTAATATACTTTAAAAACAAAAAAAAAATTGGGTCTCGATTTTCGGATGTTACATCATAAGCATGTTTATATTTGAAATCCGTCTGATGTTCCTTGAAAGTGAAAGTATGCTTTCCGAGAAAATCCTATATTTTCTGTTGTAATGTTACCGTACTTTAAGATAGTATAATGCAGTTTTAATTCACATAAAGCCGTAAAAATTGTGTTTTCTCTGTGCTAGAATAGTATCTTGTATTTATACTTGTATAAAAACTCTGTAACTGTAAGTACCTGGATTCACCAGTTGTATTGTAAAAATACAGTGTTGTAGTTTCATTATTAATAAAACTATGTGAAGTTGTTTACTTATTCATACACTAATCGTGTTGTTCAATACCAAATTGTGAGTTATTATAACCATACTTGATGACTTAGGATGGCCTGACACGACGTTCTTCAGGCGTCGAAATCGATATGACATTTGTCACCTCAGGCATGTTGGCCTAACTGTAGCTAATAGTTAAGGTGCGGGATTGTCAGTCCCGTATAGATCTATACACAAACTCACACTCTCCCTCCAGGAGACTCTGGTTATAATTTCAGGGCTTGGTTGGTACTTAAGTAAGTACTTGAAGGGTGTCTCACAAATATATACTGACGGTTACGTGTAGAATAATTGAATATCCTTTGTTTTAAATAACTGTTTATATGATCCATAAACATTACTTAATAAAGTTTTTATGTTTATTACTGTAATAAAAACGGTACTTAGTAAGGTAGCACATATGTTCCACAAACTATATCAATTATAGTTTTTATGTTCGTTTGTATGGTATCTCTGTATTTTGTAACAATGATATAAGTGTTCCATAAACTATATCCATTATAGTTTATAAGTATGTTCTTGTATCGTTTCATGAATTAGTAGAATGGTAAGAATGCTCCATAAACTATACCTATTAAAGTTTATAAGTGTGTTCCGTTTGCAATGAAAATACTTCTGAAAAATCTCCTTTTCTCAGCATGTTACAAAGGTTTAAATTCTTATGTTCATATATCAATAGGGCATCTATAAATATATAAATATGTTTTGGTAAAACTAATAGTTTGAAATAGTTGAAATAATTTAGGAAAGCTGGTTATAGTTTGAAATGATTGGAAATGTTGAAAATTCATTGAAATCATTTGGATGTTAACACAAAAATTCCTTGTGTTGTACTTGTATTCCCCCCTTAAAAACATGGAAAAATAGTGAAAACGTAAGGGGTATGAAATCACCTCGAATGTGCGTTGGTGTTTGAATTAGCGAGCTATAGAGACGATCCTCGGGTAAGCATACGTGCGAATAACGTTATCCTAAAAATAATTGTATCCGACGTCGTATTTAAATTAAGAAGATATTAATTTAAATATTAGGTTAAATAATGATTTAAATAATAGTTAAAGTGTTAGACAACACTTTAATTATGTAAGGAGTACTTAAAAAATTATTTAGAATTATTTGAAGTGTTGAAAGGAGTTTTCGGTGGAAAATGGGAGTTTTCGGTGGGCTTGATGAGTTTTCGGTGTGTTCTTGGGAAATTATGAAGATTTGAAGATTGTTCTTGGGAAAAATATGAAGGTTTGAATATTAGATGAAGATCTGGGTTAAATCCTATGAAGATTTGATGATTACGTATGATGCTTGAGAGGATTTCGGATGACTTTTGAGAGCAATTTAAAGCGGTTCACGGTTGGAAAAGTGAGAAATGAATTGAGTTTACTGCCAAAACTATATATATATATATATATATATATATATATATATATATATATATATATATATATATATATATATATATATATATATATATATATATAAAGGTAGATTTCGGCCTTAATGGGCCTTAGATCTTGAGTTTACGGTCCTACACTTCCAAAAATGAAGTGTTTACGGTCTTAGATCAAAAGGAAATGGAGTTTTCGGTCCTTAAAGTCAACTAGAAAGAGGGTTTATGGTTTTCAGTCAAAGAGTGAAGGGTTTTCGGTTTGGCTTTCTAAAAATCATGAGTTCACGGTTTGCTTTATTCCAAAGGGGGGTGTTTTCGGTTTGATTTTGGGATAATATTCCCTAGACCGAAAACACTATATACACTTTAAATTTTCATATTTTAAGTTAAGTGTAAGCCCCTTTATATGAACTAATGTAAGCTCGGTTTGATCTAGTGTGATTTTATGTTAGGTATTTAGCTTATACTAGTCTACTTCAACATGGTTTTCCACTTAAACTTGCACATGGTTGTAGTTTAGACTTTCATTTGAATAAGTTTGACTTGAAAAATAACGGGTTGTTACATTATCCCCCCGTTAGAGGGAATTTCGTCCCGAAATTCTTTCTAAAGCGAATACATCATGGACTAGGGAAAAAGATGTGGGTACTTCTGTTACATCTGATCCTCTCGCTCCGAAGTGAATTCAGGTCCCCGCTTGGCATTCCAGCGAACCTTCACTATTGGTATGTGACTTTGGTTCGTTCGTTTGACTTCCCTATCCATGATTTCTACTGGTTCTTCCACAAAGTTAAGACTCTCGTTTATCTCGATTTCATCGAGTGGAATCACAAGAGTCTCGTCGGATAAGCACTTCTTTAGATTTGACACGTGGAAGACAGGGTGTACGTTGTTAAGTTCTTGTGGTAGACGGAGTTTGTAACCTACTGGGCCGATTCTAGCAAGAATCTCGAATGGCCCTATGTACCTTGGATTTAGTTTTCCACGCTTTCTAAATCGTATCATGCCCTTCCAAGGTGAGACCTTCAACAGAACGCGGTCACCCACCTAGAATTCCAAGGGTTTTCGTCTCTTGTCTACATAGCTCTTTTGTCTGTCTCTAGAGGCTTTTAGTCATTCTCAGATTTGGACGATCTTTTCTGTGGTTTCTCGAATGATTTATGGGCCTGTGAAAGTGCTATCAAGGACTTGCCCTTTAGCTAGTTGCGTGTCACCCACTTCAGCCCAACACATAGGGGATCTACACCTATGGCCATAGAGGGCTTCAAATGGGGCAGCTTTGATGCTAGAGTGGTAACTGAAGGGTTTTGAGCATTCTAACACTCCTAAGGTGTACATGCAACCCTAGAAACCTTGGATCTATGTTTTACTAAGATACATGAAAATTTGATTTCCAAGGTTCTTAACCTATCTAGCATGGCATGGGGAACTTGAATCATAAAAGCAAGTAAGGAAACATACCTTTTTGTTGCTTGGATTCCTTGAGAACCGTGTGAGCCTAGCACCTCAAGTGTGATGCCTCAAATGTCTCACACAACACCGCAACACTTGGAATAACCTTGAGAGAAGTTCACTTATCACTCAAAATCGGCTATCCCTCTTGTTCTTCACTTAGTGGCCGATTTTGCCTACCATAGGGCTTATTATATAGTGTGTCACATGTAGGGTTACTCCATGTAAACCCTAATGTGCATGGCTTTTCATATTCCATGATCCATGGGTTTATAACCTCCATGGACTATCCATGGAGCACCTTATGGGTGTTAGCCCAATTCATATAAACCATGGATCATTAGCCCACTATACAAGAATGGATGATTTACACAATCAACCCCATATATTTAATTAGTCTCTTTTTGATCACTTAGTTAATTCCAAATTAATTCTTGATCAATACTAATCAAATAATATTATTAATATGTTAGAACTTATAATATATTAATAAACCTTAAGTGTCCTTTCTCTCATTTGGTCTATCCAAGTATTGCAATGCCATGCAACCTAAATGGACCATGCCAACCGGTTCAAGTACATACCATAAATAGTTATGGACTTAGACACCTTATCCAACAGTCTCCCACTTGGATAAGTCTAATAACTATAACTGTAAGTATGACTTCAGGAACCGATCAGCAATCATAACTCTTTCAAGGTCTCGCGGAACTGAGATGATGATGATACGCCATTTAAGATAAGTGATCATATAATCCTCTGTTCTAGATATCAGCCGGACAAATACATGGAACATTGTCTTACTTATTGTCCAGCAGTTTGTTTCCCGATTTCCGATTTGTTTGACATAGAACTTAATTGAACACATCAATTTAGTTCTGACCGGGCCCGGTACATAGGTAACAACAAAATCATCGAGGGGCCCAGATATCGCTTCTAATCCAAGAAGGAACAGATAAACTTCGACTCATATGCTTGTTCTACTACTTGTTGAATTATACACAAAGGCACGTTTTATAACATCGAGTTACCAATGCGTTTTTGTACAATCAATGTATAACCAACTCATAGTCAACAACTCATATCTCTAGGTTTGAAGACTTATATGATATTACTGTCTCACGATCACTCGAGATAAATTCCATGAAGTGATACAAGTGAGCGTGGGTTGAATCCAATAATCAGAACTTATGAGCACTCATGAGTGTTGTAGCAACTCTTGCTATGTCCAACACCTTAGACATCTACAAGCCAACTCACGACAGTCTTGAGTCATATCTACTTCCAACATACGACCGACTGTGGAGAATTTGAATAATATGATATACCATAACATAATTATTCTGGAAGTCAAAACATGCAAAATGAAATGATAGTAAACGATTGACAAAAGATAGCAACACTTTACTTATAAATAAACAACAACTTTTATTTATCATCAAATGTCAATTACACTTTACACATTTCAAAGCTATCTAACTACTAAAACTAACATCATCCTTCAGCCCTATGCGCCTCGCATGCTGGAGATGCTTAACCCTACCCAGTCCCTTCGTGAGGGGATCTGCTAGGTTCTCATCCGATGATACCCTCTTTGCGACGAGGAGTCCTTCTTCTATTTGATGTCTGATGAAATGGTATTTTCTGTCGATGTGTCTGGATCTCCCATGGTCCCTTGGTTCCTTTATAGCTGGTACAACCCCAAGGTCTCCAATGAAGTTCTTTAGCCATATAGCCTCCTTTGCTTCCTCGCTTTCCGCTATATAATCTGATTCACAAGTTGAATCAGCCACTGTCTCCTGCTTGGAACTTTTCCAAGAAATTGCTCCTCCGTTTAAGGTAAAGACCCAGCCTGACTGAGAGCAGAAGTTATCCCTATCAGTCTGAAAGCTAGCATCACTATACCCTACTATTCTCAAGTCATCACTCCCACCAAGGGTAAGGACCCAATCCTTAGTCCTCCGCAGGTACTTGAGAATGTTCTTTACCGTAGTCCAGTGATCCTTGCCAGGGTTCCCCTGATATCTGCTGACCATGCTCAATGCAAAGGCCACATCAGGACGAGTACAAGTCATAGCATACATGATCGAGCCTACAGCGGAAGCATACGGTACTCGACTCATCTCTGCTATCTCAGTCTATGTACTCGGGCTCTGAGTCTTACTCAATATGGCATTACTCTGGATTGGTAACGCTCCTTTCTTGGAATTCTACATGCTGAACCTATTCAGCACCTTATCCAAGTAGGTACTCTGACTAAGTCCAATTAGTCTCTTACTCCTGTCTCTCAAAATCCTTATCCCTAGGATATAGGCAGCTTCTCCAAGGTCCTTCATAGCGAAACACTTCCCAAGCCAGGACTTCACTTCCTGCAGAGTTGGGATGTCATTTCCTATGAGTAGTATGTCATCCACATACAATACCAAAAAAATAACTATACTCCCACTAGCCTTGACATATACACAAGATTCATCTTCGCTCCTCAAAAAGCCAAACTCTTTGACTTTCTCATCGAAACAAAGATTCCATCTGCGAGGTGCTTGTTTCAATCCATAGATGGATTTTTCAAGCTTACACACTCTATTAGGGTACTCTGCGCTGACAAAACCCTCTGGCTGACTCATGTAAACATCCTCAGCCAACTTCCCATTAAGGAAAGCGGTTTTGACATCCATTTTCCATATTTCATAGTCATGAAATGCAGCAATGGCTAACATAACCCTAATAGACTTAATCTTCGCTACTGGTGAAAAGGTCTTATCATAATCAACTCCCGAAGTTTGAGAAAATCCCTTTGCAACCAGTCGCACCTTATAAGTGTGTACATTACCATCCACGTCAGTCTTCTTCTTGAAGATCCATTTTCACCTGACTGACTTACGACCTGGTACATTGTCAACCAAGTTCCAAACTTGATTGTCAAACATGGATTGTATCTCGATGTCCATAGCCTCTTTCCATTTAGCAGCCTCAGGGCCTACCATGGATTCCGTTTAGCTGTTAGGTTCATCCAAACTTACCAGTGTGCTATCAATGATAAGTGTATCACCTTCCGTAGTAATATGGAAACCAAAGTAATGCTCAGGTGCATTCCTAACTCTCGTGGAACGCTTCAGAGGTACAGACTCATCTGTCGGATCAACAGGAGTTTCCTCCTCAGGTTGATTGCTAGGGTTTCAGGTTCCTTCACCACTTGACTCTTGAATTTCTTCAAGGTCAATTTGCCTCCCACTGTTTCCTTGGCTTATGAATTCTCTCTCGCGAAAGACTCCTCTCCTTGCTATAAAGACCACATTATCACTAGGTCTGTAGAAGAGGTAACCAAAGGATCTATGTGGGTAGCCGATGAAAATACACCTCTCACTTCGAGGTTCGAGCTTATCGTGAATCTCACGCCTCAAGAAAGCCTCGCAACCCCAAATCTTGATGTGATCTAGATTGGGCACCTTCCCAGTCCACATCTCATGAGGTGTTTTGGGAACCTTCTTTGTAGGGACTAGATTAAGGATATAGGCGGCAGTCTCTAAGGCATACCCCCAAAATGAGATTGGTAGCGAAGCTCGACTCATCATGGAACGAACCATATCCAACAAGGTTCGATTGCGCCTCTCAGCCACACCATTCAACGGTGGTGTCCTGGGAGGTGTCAATTGTGAGACAATCCCACATTCCTTAAGATAGTCAAGGAACTCTGTACTAAGATACTCACCACCTCGATCGGATCGAAGAATCTTAATGTTCCTGCCGAACTGATTCTCCACTTCCTGTTTAAACTCCTTGAACTTTTCAAAGGTTTCTGACTTATGCTTGATTAAGTAGACATATCCATATCTACTAAAATCATCAGTAAAAGTCACATAAAAGCGGTTAGCATCTCTTGTGGCGGTTCTGAAGGGTCCATACACATCAGTATGTATGAGATCCAACAAACCCTCACCCCTAGCACAAGAACCAGTGAAGGGTGACTTTGTCATTTTCCCAAGCAAACAAGATTCACAGATATCATTCGACTTTAGGTCAAATGACTCCAAGACTCCATCCTTTTGGAGTTGGCCTATGCATTTCTTGCTTACATGTCCAAGACGACAATGCCATAAAGATGATTTATCCAAGCTAGTGGAAGAATCGATACACAACACATTATTTCCTAGGTTATCAACAACCGACACAGTTTCATACACACCATCACAAGGTAATGCTTTAAAATAAAGAACATTATTAAAGAAAGCATTAATACCACCACATTCATTATCAAACGAAAAGTTAAAACCTTGTTTGTACAAACCATGAAAGGAAATAATATTTCTTGCCATTTTAGACGAGTAACAACATTTATTCAAATCTAATGTTAACCCACTACTTAGCAACAAAGAGTAAACTCCAATCTTGGTGACAGGTGTAACTTTCCTATTCCCCATGATCAAGTTTATCTTCTCATGCTCCACATTCTCACTTCTTCTTAGTCCCTGCAAATCAGAACATATGTGAATACCACAACCTGTATCAAGGACCCAAGAATTAGAATAGGGTGAGTTATTAGACAATATAGTGTAAATACCTGCATGGTTGGGTTTTACTTTCCTATCCTTAACATCTTGCAGGTACTTTGGGCAGTTTCGCTTCCAGTGCGACTTTTCATGGCAATAGAAGCATTCAGCCTCTTTAGGGTTAGCATAAGGAGTGACAAAACCTTTCTTGGTTCCACTTCAAGATGAGGCATCAAGGGACTTTCCCTTGGTACCCTTCGAAGGGATCTTCCTCTTCTTTCCTTTGCCTTGCCCGATTGCCAAGACAGGGGTCGCGGTAGGAGTAGGAGTAGTAACAACTGACTTACTGATAGCTTCATTTTATTTACTTCTTTTTATAGTTTATTTTAGCATATTTCATTCGCATTTTAGTTAATTTCCATGCATATTTTCCTTTTTGTTATTTTATGACCACTTTCGGGTTCTTTCGAGTTTTGTGAGCTTAATTACAGATTTTAAGGAGACTAGCGGAGCGGGATCTTTTGGAAAGCAATTGGACTTGGAGGACAACGAGGATTTTAGGCTTGATGGCTATAGAGGTGATGCATGGAGTGGGATTGTCAATTATTTGAAGGGTTGGAAGAATTAAACTTTAAATTTGAAAGCCACGGGAGAATTCTTGAGTGTGCAAGATCGATGTTTAGGAATTTGCGGAAGTTTCGAGTGATGTGGAGAGACAAATTGGGCTCAAATTGAAGAAATATTGAAGAGAAATGGGCTAGAAGCTGATTGGACTCGAACTGGGCCAATTGATTAGCTGTGGGGGCCCAAGACTTGAAGAAGCCCAAAAATTTCCGTCGAAGTCACGCGGCCCGCGTAAGATTCCCCGCGGCCCGCGTGGATTCCTGACAAGGGCAATTTCGGGATTTTACTTAGAGCTCTATATTGGGAAGGTTGGTGTGCCTCTTCAGCCTTATCTTGGAGGTCCGATTTTGATACTTTCTCTCTGGAGTTTGGAGCATTTTTGAAGGCCAAGAACCCTCAAGAACTTCACCATTTCATCTCTTAATTCTTGCTAAATGTTTGGTACAATCTTAACTAACTTTGTTTCCTTGAGTTTAGTCATGCTTGGCTAAACTAATCTTGGTTGACTTTTGTTGAATCCTTTGAACTTTTGTTGAATATTGAAGAATCCATGAATTTGTGTTTGAATCTTTATGAAAATGTTTTGTGTTTTAACATCTTATCATTACTTGCATGTTTTTATTCATGAGTTTAAATGTGTTTGTGGTGATTAGTTGGCTAATTTCTTGATTAAGTAAAGGATCTTCAAATTAGCAAGCAACAAGTGATTCTTGTGTTAGTTTTACTTCACACAATCATAAAAACAATTTCTTCAACATGGTGGTGAAAGCATTTGACCCCTCTTGGATTTGGTGACTTTTTGGTTCTTAATGCTAGTTGACTTTCACTAATTACATGCTTAATGGAAATTGTGACTTTGACTAAGGAAATTGTTATGAGCTTCTCTAACCATTTTAACAAATAAGAAAAGTCTAGGTAATCTCAAGCTTCTTGGATTACTATAGCCAAATTAAGGATTTAAAACAAGTATTGCACCATTTGATTCTAATGATATGTTCATCAAAAGTCAAAGTGAGGAAACTTTAAGTCAACCATCCTTCTCTTATTGATTTTACATCAAACTCTTATTTTTGTTGAAATTGTCTATTTAAATCTTAGTTAATTCTAGTTTGTTTCAAGTATTTCAAAATATCAAAACCCCCATTTTTATTTTATTGTCATTTTAGAAGTACTGTTACAAAAAGATTTTCCATAGAGTTATAAATTGAACCAATCTCCGTGGATCGACCCCTTTACCACTATACACTATTTTAGTGTAAAAGATTTAGGGTTATTTATTTTTGTTGGCCTCGACAACCACCAAATTTTGGCGCCGTTGTCGGGGATTGGTTTATATTTAATCAGTTTGTTTCTCTATGCATAGATCTCATTGTGCAGGTAGTCTAGTTTAAAACTAAAAAAATTGAAAAAAAAAATTATGGTTCAGAAATGAACACTCCTTGCATTGAAGATAAACTTTCTGAGCTAGCTCAGTTAGTTATGATGATTGAAAGTGACCAAAGTGTGCAACCCTCGCCTCTTCTTTGCGATAATTGCGCCCAAAATGGACATCATTCCGATATATGTCCATATTTACAAGGAGAATGGGAAGAAGTGCAAGAGAAGGGAAACTACTACTCGTCAAACCAATGGATTTATGATCAACCTCAACATGATCAATGGTGGGACAACAACCAAGCTTGGGGATACAACCAATACCAAATCCCATACCAAGCTTGGAGAAATGACCAATACCAACCAACTCCACAATTCCAACATCCATATCCTCCACCTCCTCAACAACCTGAAATTCCAAGCATGTCCTTAGAGGACATTGTGAAGAGCATTGCCACATCTACCCAAATTTTCCAAGAAACAACCCAAGCTAGCCTCAAAAGCTTAGAGAAACAAATAACACAAATTTCTCAAACAATAAGTATAATGGAAGCTCAAGACAAACTACCGTCTGAAGAGAGCCCATGGCATAGCACATGTGCCATTCCTTTGAAAGATGAGAAAAGTTTTGATGGCCCAAGAGTGTTATGTGGAGAAGAGGAAGAAGGAGTAGAAATGGAAGAGGCTGTCAAGGGGGAAGAAGAAATTGAGAAAGATGTCAATGAAAATATAGAGGACGTGTTGGGGATTAACGAAAGAGAGTTTGAGCCACCCACTACCATTGAGAAACTAACTCCAGTGGTAAACGAACCACAAGAGCTGAAAACGATAAATTTGTCGGACCTTTTAATTGATACATATCCGGAGAAGGAAGACACCCAATCGGTCACCAACTCGACCACTATGTTGAATATGGAAGAGTTGGTCACCTTACTAAACAAGTACAAGAAAGAATATGGTTGGATTCTTTCTATTATCAAAGGTCTAAGTCCGGTATGGTTTTTCCGTAAAAAGAAAGTCAAATACAAGAAAAGAGTCCCAATGGAGATGTGGAAATTAAAAAATGTTGACACGGGGCAAGTTTTCAAGGTTAATGGACATTGGTTGAAGCCATTCTATGAAGGTTTTGATTCAAATGTTCAAGATGTCGTCCATTTGGACGCCCCAAAGTGTTAAAGTGAAGTTTGGAGGCGTCTCGCCGAAGACGTTAAAGAAGGGCATTTTTGGGAAGCATTGTGCTTTCGTCTTTTATAAAGCGAATAAAATGATTTTGAAAATGTTCATTTTTGAAAAATTTCAAGCTTTATTCTCACCTTTCGTCCAAACTTTTGTTGTGTTTTTGAAACCCGGGATTTTGCGGGAATCATTTTGGCCAAAAATCAAGTTTTTAGAAAAATTTTAAATTTTGAAGTGCAGGAAGTCACGCGGCCCGCGTGAAATTCCACGCGGCCCGCGTAAGGTCTTGTGCGGCTTATGTGCGGCCCATTCCTTGCCCGCGTAGAAGAATCACCTCCAACCCTGTTCAGCACACGTGGCCAGCGTGCGGGTTCCACGCGGCCCGCGCAGATTTCCGATTCTTTGCCATTTTCAAGCTTCAGGTCCCGCGGCCTCCGTGCGACCAGCCCGCGGCCCGCGTGAAAGGTCAGAAGAACCAGTGGGATTTCGAGAAGACTAGACGCGGCCAACACGCGGCCCGCGCCTTACCCGCGCTCCGTACAAAAACTCAATTTCCCAGAGATCTACCGGTCAGAATCCCGCGAGACCACCGCCATTCTTCACCATTTTTCCTCCTCTACAAACCCCTATGCTCTACCCGACCCTCCGATTTAGGTCATTTCCGCCCTTTCCTTAAGCATTGAGGACAATGCTTGTTCTTAAGCTTGGGGTGGGGCATTTCCCTTTTCTTTTACTTTTTCATGCATTTTTTAACTAGGTTGCATAACATTTTAGTTTTAAGCTAATTTGCATTCATTTTTCTTTTATTTTTTATAAAATTCCAAAAAGATTTTATTTTCTTCTTTTCTACTTTCTATTTTTGCATAACATTTAGCTTAGGGCATTAGCATTCATGCATTTTTGTTGTCTGTTTATTCTCACCCCCCCCCCTTGGATGCCATGGAACAGGTTCATAGTTATTGTATCATTATTGGTCCAGGATCTTGTTGCTATCTCACCCATCGAACCGGGACCACTAGCTGCAGTTTGGGATTTCATACTTGGGATCAGATGCTGGAAGCTTAAAGGGGTAAGTGATCATGACCAGGTAGTTTCATGAAGAATTATGCATACAATACTAACAGCTGTAGGATATACTATAGCAATGGATGTTCTTAGCCTTGCGGTCACTACCGCTGAGAGGATCACACTTGATCATGTTTGAACCGTTAAGATGAAGCACTGGTGCTTGTCCCCGAGTAGAATCCATATCCGGTCTCTTTACATCATCATATCTTTTTGCGATTTTCTTAGGATCTTAGAGAGTCTTTTAGTCCGCATATGGACATTTTCATTATTTTTGAAAAATTGCAAGTTTGAAAAGGAGCTTACATCTTTATGCTCCACACATGGTCATTTTCACATTTAGACCATTCGGATTATATTATTACCCTCTCGGTTCCACTTACATACTCTTGGGAACCAAATTTTGAGTCAAAATGTTTTGTGTTTTAACAAAACAAAAAAAAAAAAGAGAGAAAAAGAATAGCATTCGAATTTCCAGCTGCAATAATCGTAGATAGGTGACCGGTTCAATTATTGAACAAATTTTCCTACATTTTGGTCACCCGGCGTTTGATATTCATTTATTTAGGATTGTCTTATTGTATATAGATCGAGTTGTTGTTTTTTTCGCAAATTGATGATGTTAGAGAGACTGTTGAGTCGAATACTACGGGAGGTTTAGGCCAACACTAAGTGAACCGATTCCTACAACGGTGCCCGAGCGATTAAACCCAATTACACATGAGAGTAGCCGGCAGACGTGAGATCAGAGTGTACACTTAAAAGAAGAGCTCCACACGAGCCCATCCAGCTGCTTTCTCCCTACTACAGATGTTCTTCATTGTATGCATGTTCCATTGGGCTGCGACTGCTCATCCCTCCTTACTCACCTAAAGGAGTTGTCCTGGCTGTGATTTATGGTCCCATTGTCATCGGATGAAAAATTCGCGAGGTAATAGCAAGACCAATTCTGACCATGATGACTAACGGTGATCAGGTTCCGCGGTTCTATCCATTCTTTTTATTTTCACTAGGATAGTTCATCCCGAGTTCATTTTAGTCTTGTCTTACTTGAGGACAAGTAAGGTTTAAGCTTGGGGTGATTTGATAGCTTCATTTTATTTACTTCTTTTTATAGTTTATTTTAGCATATTTCATTCGCATTTTAGTTAATTTCCATGCATATTTTCCTTTTTTTTATTTTATGACCACTTTCGGGTTCTTTCGAGTTTTGTGAGCTTAATTACAGATTTTAAGGAGACTAGCAGAGCGGGATCTTTTGGAAAGCAATTGGACTTGGAGGACAACGAGGATTTTAGGCTTGATGGCTATAGAGGTGATGCATGAAGTGGGATTGTCAATTATTTGAAGGGTTGGAAGAATTAAACTTTAAATTTGAAAGCCACGGGAGAATTCTTGAGTGTGCAAGATCGATGTTTAGGAATTTGCGGAAGTTTCGAGTGATGTGGAGAGACAAATTGGGCTCAAATTGAAGAAATATTGAAGAGAAATGGGCTAGAAGCTGATTGGACTCGAACTGGGCCAATTGATTAGCTGTGGGGGCCCAAGACTTGAAGAAGCCCAAAAATTTCCGTCGAAGTCACGCGGCCCGCGTAAGATTCCCCGCGGCCCGCGTGGATTCCTGACAAGGGCAATTTCGGGATTTTACTTAGAGCTCTATATTGGGAAGGTTGGTGTGCCTCTTCAGCCTTATCTTGGAGGTCCGATTTTGATACTTTCTCTCTGGAGTTTGGAGCATTTTTGAAGGCCAAGAACCCTCAAGAACTTCACCATTTCATCTCTTAATTCTTGCTAAATGTTTGGTACAATCTTAACTAACTTTGTTTCCTTGAGTTTAGTCATGCTTGGCTAAACTAATCTTGGTTGACTTTTGTTGAATCCTTTGAACTTTTGTTGAATATTGAAGAATCCATGAATTTGTGTTTGAATCTTTATGAAAATGTTTTGTGTTTTAACATCTTATCATTACTTGCATGTTTTTATTCATGAGTTTAAATGTGTTTGTGGTGATTAGTTGGCTAATTTCTTGATTAAGTAAAGGATCTTCAAATTAGCAAGCAACAAGTGATTCTTGTGTTAGTTTTACTTCACACAATCATAAAAACAATTTCTCCAACATGGTGGTGAAAGCATTTGACCCCTCTTGGATTTGGTGACTTTTTGGTTCTTAATGCTAGTTGACTTTCACTAATTACATGCTTAATGGAAATTGTGACTTTGACTAAGGAAATTGTTATGAGCTTCTCTAACCATTTTAACAACTAAGAAAAGTCTAGGTAATCTCAAGCTTCTTGGATTACTATAGCCAAATTAAGGATTTAAAACAAGTATTGCACCATTTGATTCTAATGATATGTTCATCAAAAGTCAAAGTGAGGAAACTTTAAGTCAACCATCCTTCTCTTATTGATTTTACATCAAACTCTTATTTTTGTTGAAATTGTCTATTTAAATCTTAGTTAATTCTAGTTTGTTTCAAGTATTTCAAAATATCAAAACCCCCATTTTTATTTTATTGTCATTTTAGAAGTACTGTTGCAAAAAGATTTTCCATAGAGTTATAAATTGAACCAATCTCCGTGGATCGACCCCTTTACCACTATACACTATTTTAGTGTAAAAGATTTAGGGTTATTTATTTTTGTTGGCCTCGACAACCACCACTTACCTTTAAGACCACTTTCTGCGGTCTTCAAAAGTCCTTGAAGCTTGTTGAGTGTAACTTTCTCCTTGTTCATGTGGTATGTCATTCGGAATTGATCATAACACGAAGGTAAGGAGTGCAAAATGATATCAATTTCCAACTCCTCTAGGAAGTTCACATTCAGTTTCAGCAAACGGTCCACATACCTTTGCATTTTCTGCATGTGGCCCGTGATGGGTTCACCATCCTTCATCCGGGTTGTTATCATGGAGGAGATGATTTCATACCGCTCTTGACGAGAACTCTGATGGTAGCGGTCCATCAAGTCCTGGTGCATCTCAAAAGGGTAATAGTCCTCATAGGACTTTTGGAGCTCAGCTATCATTGTGGCCAACATGATACATGCAAATTTGGTGGCATCTCTCTCATGTGCCTGGTATTCAGCGATCTCCTCAGGAGTAGCAGACGACTCATCAAGTTCCTTAAGCTCCTTGTCGAGGACATATTCCTTGTCCTCATACCGAGTGACCATCCTGATGTTCATGATCCAATCCATAAAGTTAGATCCATCGAAGATGACTCTCCCACAAAGGTTCATGAGAGAGAAGGAGCTGGTAGGGTTTGAACCAGAAGGAGCATTGTTGGAAGACATCTGAAAAGAAGAAAGACAAGTTTAGATTAGATATAAAGATAGTCCTTAATAAGACACCCAAATGTAATATTAAGGCTAGGACCCAACACAATATTTTATAACTTAGAAGAGGGATGTCGTAATCCAAGCTATAAAATATTTGAAGGTAGGTGAATGACGATTCACCAATTTCCACCATGAAAAACAAAATAAATTATTAGGTTTTAATTGGTTTTGAAACTCCTAGATTCTTTGAGATTCATTAAACTTTTCAGTGGCATGTTTCAATCTCGAGTGTGCCCTTCAAGTTTTGTGACTGGGATGCCGAGGATCACAAAACAAGGTGTGAAGTAACCATGCAAATTACTTGGTACTCTTATTGTTTATCACTCAATCGATGTGCCGGTTAACCACACGCGCTCCACCGACCTATGATAAACCTTAAGCCACCCTTTGCCTGCCTTGTTAAGTCCAGGTTAGTGTGCCGGTTAACCACACACGCTCCACTAACGACTTAAACAAAGTGCAAAGTGTAATTTCATGGGTTAGCACCTTATTCACATTTTCCTAGAGTAACTAAGAGTGGGAATTTATAAACATTTAGTTACTTTACATTCATCATACTTTTAATGAGGATTAAAGTCATTGTCCTACCCGTTCGGCTAACGACCCTCCACCAGTCAAGGAAGCGGTGGGTGAGAGTGGAAACCATTAAGTTTCCATTTTATAGGCAACAAGCTTATACCCCCCTTATAGACCGGCTTCGTGAATGAGGCCTACTAACGGTAAAAACGACTTGTTCTTATACATATATATATTATTAACTTATAATAGTATAAAGTATAAGGGTTGAATTTTAACTTTTAAAATTCTAAGGGTTGGAACTAAAGTTTTTAAGGTGACTTTACATGATCCAAAACTTGAGGGCAAGTTTTGTAACTTTCAAAACTTTTCATCTTTCATAACTTATGAGTTAATGGTTTATTAAAATTAGAGACTTTTCATTGTATGTAACCTATGTGTTTCTTTAATGGACTTTAAAAGAGTGACTTTTGGTAATCCATAACTTGAGGACAAATTATGGATTCCCTTAAAACACATAATGATCAAGAATTAAAATAACAAGCAAGTTGCAAATAATTCCTATGATCTTCTAAACTCATAAGTGTATGAATATTCATATCAACAATTTCAAGAATCATAAATAAACCATACAAGACTTGAAATTTTGATAATAGCCATTGAAAATGGATTAGCATAACCATTACACCATCTAAAACAAGTTTTATAAGACCAAAACAGTTTAGGGTAATGTTTCTAGTCTATTTCCAGCAGCAAAACTCGAAAATATGCACTCTGGGCATTCTACTCATCGAGTGCATGAACCTACTCGACGAGTATGATGATTTTAGGCATGGACTCCTCGAGTCCCCCCATGGACTCGGCGAGTTCACTCAGCAGATTGCATACTTTTCGACTTTTTTCAACAATTTGCATCAAGTATCAAGAAAACAAGCCTAGGCTGTGATACCACTGAAGGGTTTTGAGCATTCTAACACTCCTAAGGTGTACATGCAACCCTATAAACCTTGGATCTATGTTTTACTAAGATACATGCAAATTTGATTTCCAAGGTTCTTAACCTATCTAGCATGTCATGGGGAACTTGAATCATAAAAGCAAATAAGAAAACATACATTTTTGTTGCTTGGATTCCTTGAGAACCTTGTGACCCTAGCACCTCAAGTGAGATGCCTCAAATGTCTCACACAACACCACAACACTTGGAATAACCTTGAGAGAAGTTCACTTATCACTCAAAATCGGCTAGCCCTCTTGTTCTTCACTTAGTGGCGGATTTTGCTTATCATAGGGCTTCTTATATAGTGTGTCACACGTATGGTTACTCCATGTAAACCCTAATGTGCATGGCTTTTCATATTCCATGATCCATGGGTTTATAACCTCCATGGACTATCCATGGAGCACCTTATGGGTGTTATCCCAATTCATATAAAACATGGATCATTAGCCCACTATACAAGAATGGATGATTTACACAATCAACCCCATATATTTAATTAGTCTCTTTTTGATCACTTAATTAATTCAAAATTAATTCTTGATCAATACTAATCAAATAATATTATTAATATATTAGAACTTATAATATATTAATAAACCTTAAGTGTCCTTTCTCTCATTTGGTCTATCCAAGTATTGCAATGCCATGCAACCCAAATGAACCATGCCAACCGGGTCAAGTACATACCAGAAATAGTTATGGACTTAGACACCTTATCCAACATTGACTATTGTTGTATGAAAACTCTACAAGTGGCAAATGGGTATCCCATGCTTTACCAAAGTCGATCACATAGGCTCTCATCATGTCTTCTAGTGTTTGAATGGTTCCCTCGCTCTGCCCATCAGTTTGTGGATGATAGGTTGTGCTCATGTCCAACCTCGTTCCCTGATATTTCTGTAATGACTGCCAAAATCGCGAGGTGAATCTACTGTCTCTATCCGAGATAATAGATATGGGCACACCATGCAGTCGTACTATCTCTCCGATGTAAGTACGGGTCAATTTCTCCATCTTGTCTGTTTCCTTTATTGGTAGGAAGTGAGCGGATTTGGTTAATCTGTCGACGATTACCCAAATGGTGTCATGACCTCCCGGGGTCTTGGGCAACTTGGTTATGAAGTCCATTGTAATCTGCTCCTACTTCCACTCAGGTATCTCTGGCTGCTGAAGTAAACCTGAGGGCTTTTGATATTCTACCTTGACTTTGGCGCAAATTAGGCACTTGCCCACATAGGTAGCAATCTGTGCTTTCATGTTTGGCCACCAATAAAGTTTCTTGAGATCCAAATACATCTTATCTAAACCTGGATGAACAGAGTATTGAGTTTTGTGGGCTTCGTTCAAGACAACATCTCTGTAGCCACCAAACTTCGGTGTCCAGATCCAATTCATGAAGTAACGAACTCCGTCACCCTTGATTTCTAAGTTCTTCTCCATTCTTCTTAAGGCTTCACATGCCACATTATCCGACTTCAAGGCTTCTAACTGAGCCTCTTTGATTTGTGTGGACAGATGAGAATGGATTGTCATGGTTAGTGCCTTCACTCTATGACCTGTGTACTCCTTTCGACTAAGGGCATCTGCTGCTACATTGGCTTTGCCGGGATGATAGAGAATTTCACATTCGTAATCATTGAGTAGCTCTACCCATCGTCGCTGCCTCATGTTAAGCTCCTTCGGATTGAAAATGTGTTGGAGGCTTTTGTGGTCGGTGAAGATAATGCACTTGGTACCGTAAACGTAATGTATGTATATTTTTAGTGCAAAAACTACAGCTCCCAACTCAAGATCATGAATGGTGTAGTTGACTTCGTGTGTCTTTAGTTGCCTCGAGGCATAGGCAATAACATTTCCTCGTTGCACAAGCACACAGCCTAGCCCCTAATTAAATGCATCGCAGTATACTACAAAGTCCTATGTCCCTTCTGGAAGAGACAAGATAGGTGCGCTGCATAGGGCTTGGTTCAGTGTTTGGAACGCAGAGTCTTGTTTCTCTCCCCAACTAAAAGTTACACCCTTCTAAGTTAGGGCAGTAAGAGGTTTAGCGATTCTGGAGAAGTTTTGTATGAATCTGCAGTAATAGCCAGCAAGTCCTAAAAATTTGCGGATCTTTATTGGTGTTTTGGGTGCTGACCAATTCTCAATTGTCTTTATCTTGGAGGGGTCCACGTGTATTCCTTCTTCACTGACTACGTGACCAAGGAAAATCACCTTCCTAATCCAAAACTCGCACTTTGATAACTTCGCAAAAAGCTTTTCCGCCCTTAGGGTTTCTAAGACTTGCCTCAGATGCTGGCTATGATCTTCCTTACTTCGTGAGTAAATGAGTATATCATCTATGAATACTATCATGAATTTGTCTAGGAAGGGATGGCATACCCGATTCATTAGATCCATGAATATCGCGGGTGCATTGGTTAGACCGAAGGGCATTACTACAAACTCATAGTGACCATAACGAGTTCGGAATGTTGTTTTGGGAACATCATTCTCATGGACCCGTAATTGGTGATACCCCAATATTAGGTCAATCTTTGAAAAGTAGTTGGCTCCTTGGAGTTGATCGAAGAGGTCGTCTATACGCAGAAGAGGGTATCGGTTTTTAATGGTAAGCTTGTTTAATTCGCGGTAATCTATGCACATTCGGAAAGATCCATCTTTTTTCTTAACGAACAGGACCGGTGCTCCCCAGGGTGAGAAGCTCGGTCGAATGAATCCCTTACTGAGTAGTTCGTTTAATTGGTTGGATAATTCCTACATCTCTGGTGGTGTTAGATGATACGGCGATTTGGCTACGGGGGTAGCTCCAGGAATCAAGTCGATTCGGAACTCGACTTGGCGTTCAAGAGGAACTCCTAGAAGATCTTCGGGGAAGATATCAGGAAAATTACAGACTTCGGGAATGCTCTCGAGGTCTTTTACTTCTTGTTTTTCATTGACAACATGTGCTAAGAATGCGTGACACTCTGTTCGCAAGTATTTCTGGGCTTTGATGCAAGAGATGATACAAAGGTTCATATTGGGTTTGTCGCCATAGATAACGAGGGCTTCGCCATTTGGCAGATTAAGGTGAATGGCTTTTTCGTAGCATAGAATATCAGCACGGTTAAGGCTTAACCAATCCATGCCGATAATGACGCCGAAGCTTTTTATGGAGATCGGCATAAGGTCATTTGAGAAACTGTAGTCGTTTAGAGTGACTGTACAACCTATGAATATGTTGTTAGCACTCTCTTTCTTACCATTATCCATCTCGACAGTGAATGTTTCGTTTAGTGATTGTGGTTTGTGCTTGAGTAAGTGTTTGAATTTATGGCTGACGAAACTCCTCTCCGCACCACTATCAAAGAGTATGCATGCATAATAGTTATCGAGAAGGAACGTAGCCGTGACTACGGTGGGATCTGCTACTGCCTCCTCCTGACCCATTGTTAGTACTCTTCCTGTTTTGCCAACATTCCTTGCCTTCGGGCAATCCCTCTTGTAGTGCCCGGTTTCACCACACCCATATCAAGCTTGGCTTACTCCTCCGCTAGGGGCCTGGTTGGTTGGTTGTGCTGGCATCTTACAGAAACGGGCGATGTGCCCCTTCCTGTTGCAGTTCTTGCAATGCATTTCTCTGCAAACTCCCATGTGATGGAAGTTGCATTTGTTACACAGTGAGAGGTTTCCAGTATATCGTCTGGGGGGGGGGGGGGTACTGGCGCAGCAGGAATGGTAGCAGCATGGACTGCCACGGTTTGTTGTTTCTTTGAGGGCTCCTGCGAAGATTGGCACTTTCGCTTGTTCCAGAACTTCTTTTTGTTGTCGCTCTCCTTGGGCTGTTCAGGAATGGCTGTCACGGGGTCTTGGTGATCTTCGTGATCTATTAGTGTCTATGCCAAACGCTTAGCACTATCGAAAGTGAGTGGATTGGCAGCTAGAACATTTCCTTGAGTTGGGGGAGTTAGTCCCCATATGTATCTCTCCACCTTCTTACTGTCCGGGGTGACCATCCCGGGACACAGAAGAGCCAGGTCACTGAACCTAGCTGTGTAAGCATCGATATCGGAGCCCTTCATTTTCTTACTCCATAGCTCCTGCTCTAGTTTTTGCATCTAGCCCATCGGGTAGTATTCTGCTAACATTAGCTCCTTTAAATCATCCCAACCCATAGCATTGGCTATTGGGAGAGTTAATGACTTGACTTGGCTATTCCACCAAGTAAGGGCTCTATCTGTGAAAGTGCACGCTGCAAATTTCACTTTGTTATATTCGGGCCACGCACAGTTTTCGAATATTGATTTGGTTTTCTCGAACCAACGGGTTAAAGCAATGACACCTCCGGTGCCATCGAAAGACTTGGGTTTAGCGTTCGTGAAGTCCTTATAGGAACACTCCCTTGGGTTTCCATGACTATCCCTGTGGTTAAAAGGATTGGCACCACTACCCGACCCACTATTGCCACATCTGCGACATGGCAGCTGCCACGACGGCGGTTACTGCTGCTTGGAAGACAGCAGGGTCATATTGAGGAGGTGGTGGCGGTGGTGGATTCGTTGACTGGTTCTTATTGTTCCGGTTGGACTTCTTTGGAGGCATCTTTTCTCTAAAATGATTTAAGAGAAAATGATGATAAGTCCTCTATAGTGTCATGATTCAGGTGATAATGAACAAGCTATATCTTATCCTGACTGTTATAGTGTTCTATTAAGCGATTTACAGTGGAAGTCTACTAGTACAAGTAAACAATCGCCAATTTCATTTATAGCAACACTTGTAATGAATTTGTATAACAGGACTCACACCGGGTCACTCTATAGTCACCTAGTGCATACGAATTATGTATAACTATCGAAGCCTAAATGTTATTGTTCTAGTGTTGTAGAATCATAAAATACTCCTATAGTATTTTAATTTCGTGTTTGGTTCTAGAGTTTTCTCTTGTATGTATTGTTGGTAAGTTTTAGACTTGTTGCAACACCACTATCACTCCCAAACACATGTTAGTCGTATCTCAAATAAATATAGTTGATCAGGCTATATTTATCCCAGATATGATTACATAACTGTCCAGGTTTAACTGCAGTGTCCAACCTCTAAATACTTTTGTATAGTGTTTTCTGTGATACTCTTTCTGGTATGTAGGTATGTTTGTATACTTCTTATAAAATACTTATATTATAAAAGTATACTTTTAGTCAGAGCACTTCGGCCCCATTGTGTTTATAGTTGTATATCCTGTAAGGTTTGATATACTTAGTTCACTATAAACAATGCTCTGATACCAATCTGTCACACCCCCAAACCGGAACGACGGAAACGTTCGGGGGCAGAGGACGTCATGTATAGTATCACAACAATTGCATAATAGTAATCAAAGCAAACACAACCATTACATTGATAAAATATGGTATTTACATCTGTTCAATGCATAGTTTGTATGACATCAAAAGTGTATAGCAAAAGTATAAAAGACGTGACTCTACAATCTCCGTCTTCTCAAAAACCTATGGGTGTACCTGTCTATTAGTTCCCTGAGAATACAAGTGATTTTGAAAGTATATCAACATTTAAGTTGGTGAGTCCATAAGCATGTTTATATTTGAAATCTGTCTGATGTTCCTTGAAAGTGAAAGTATGTTTTCCCAGAAAATCCTATATTTTTTGTTGTAATGTTACCGTACTTTAAGATAGTATAATGCAATTTTAATTCACATAAAACCGTAAAAAGTATTTTTTTTTTCTCTATGCTAGAATAGTATCCTGTATTTATACTTGTATAAAAACTTTGTAACTGTAAGTACCTGGATTCACCAGCTGTGTTGTAAAATACAGTGTTGTAGTTTCATTAATAATAAAACTATGTGAAGTTGTTTACTTATTCATACACTAATCGTGTTGTTCAATACCAAATTGTGAGTTATTATAACCATACTTGATGACCTAGGATGGACTGAAACGACGTTCTTCAGGCGTCGGAATCGATATGACATTTGTCACCCCAGGCCTTCCGGCCTAACTGTATCTAATAGTTAAGGTGCGGGATTTTCAGTCCCGTATAGATCTATACACAAACTCATGCTCTCCCTCCAGGAGACTCTGGTTACAATTTCAGGGCTTGGTTGGTACTTAGGTAAGTACTTGAAGGATGTCTCACAAAGCTATACTGACGGTTACATGTAGAATAATTGAATACCCTTTGTTTTAAATAACTGTTTATATGATCTATAAACTTTAATTAATAGAGTTGTTATGTTTATTACTGTAATAAAATTGGTACTTAGTAAGGTAGCACATATGTTCCACAAACTATATCAATTATAGTTTTCATGTTCGTTTGTATGGTATCTCTGTATTTAGTAATAATGATATAAGTGTTCCGTAAACTATACCCATTATAGTTTATAAGTATGTTCTTGTATCGTTTCATGAATTAGTAGAATGGTAAGAATGCTCCATAAACTATACCTATTATAGTTTATAAGTGTGTTCTGTTTGCAATGGAAATACTTCTGAAAATTCTCCTTCGCTCAGCATGTTACAAAGGTTTAAAGTCTTATGTTCATATATCAATAGGGCATCTATAAATATACAAATATGTTTTGGTAAAACCAATAGTTTGAAACAGTTGAAATAATTTAGGAAAGCTGGTTACAGTTTGAAATGATTGGAAACGTTGAAAATTCATTGAAATCATTTGGATGTTAACACAAAAATTCATTGTGTTGTACTTGTATTCCCCCCTTAAAAACATGGAAAAATAGTGAAAACGTAGGGGTATGAACTCACTTCGAATGAGCGTTGGTGTTTGAATTAGCGAGCTGTAGAGACGATCATCGGGTAAGCATACGTGTGAATAACGTTATCCTAAAAATAATTGTATCCGACGTCGTATTTAAATTAATATGATATTAATTTAAATAATAGGTTAAATAATGATTTAAATAATAATTAAAATGTTAGACAAAACTTTAATTATGTAAGGAGTACTTACAAAATTATTTAGAATTATTTGAAGTGTTGAAAGGAGTTTTCGGTGGACAAATGAGAGTTTTGGGTGGGCTTGATGAGTTTTCGGTGTGTTCTTGGGAAATTATGAAGATTTGAAGATTGTTCTTGGGAAAAATATGAAGGTTTGAATATTCGATGAAGATCTGAGTAAAGCCTATGAAGATTTGATGATTACGTATGATACTTGAGAGGATTTCGGATGACTTTTGAGAGCAATTTGAAGGGGTTCACGGTTGGAAAAGTTAGAAATGAATTGAGTTTACTGCCAAAACTATATATATATATATATATATATATATATATATATATATATATATATATATATATAAAGGTAGATTTCGGCCTTAATGGGCCTTAGATCTTGAGTTTACAGTCCTAAACTTCCAAAAATGAAGTGTTTACGGTCTTAGATCAAAAGGAAATGGAGTTTTAGGTCCTTAAAGTCAACTAGAAAGAGGGTTTACGGTTTTGAGTCAAAGAGTGAAGGGTTTTCGGTTTGGCTTTCTAAAAAGTATGAGTTCACGGTTGGCTTTATTCCAAAGGGGGATGTTTTCGGTTTGATTTTGGGATAATATTCCCTAGACCGAAAACAGTATATACACTTTAAATTTTCATATTTTAAGTTAAGTATAAGCCCCTTTATTTGAACTAATGTAAGCTTGGTTTGATCTAGTGTGATTTTATGTTAAGTATTTAGCTTATACTAGTCTACTTCAACATGGTTTTCCACATAAACTTTCACATGGTTGTAGTTTAGACTTTCATTTGAATAAGTTTGACTTGAAAAATAAGGGGTTGTTACACTACCAGATCTACAGCAGGTCTTATTTGCTTGATGGATTTCAGTTGTAGATATGGTGGTTATTGTCCACTTCAAGGTGGCCAACGACGGTACCACCACCATATCGTATTTATTGTACGCCTTCCTCATCTTCTGTTCTTTGTGTATTTTTTTTTCTTTGTTTGGATCTCATATGATCATGTTTAGATAGAAAAGTTCTTAAATCAGATGTACAAAAGGTGTTTGATGAAATGCCTCAATGAAAAGAAGGTATATGTTAAGCTGTGAATGTGTATTTAAACTAGTATATTAAGCATATTAAGTTGTGAATATATTTATAAACTAATCTTTTATGTGTTTTAAGTTCTAATTGAGTATCTGAACAAGTATTTTAAACTGTGAATTATAAACGAATTAGTATATTAAATTGTGAATTCTGATTTTCTTTATCCATATATTGATTTTGAAGCTTGCTAAAGTGTAAGAGATCGACATTTAATGGTATTAGAAGGAAGCAAAACTATAAATAGTATGTATTAAGTTGTGAATATAATTTTAATTAGTTGTGAATGTAATATATTTGTAACATCCCAAAAATATCAACAAATTTAAACTTTTCAAAACAACTTATTTACTAATAAAAGTGTTTACAAAACTATTTTTTCCAAAACATTATTTAAAATCAGAGTCTCCCAAGATCCAGTCGGTCGTAAAACCCATAATGTGTACGGTTACGCCTTTCCTTGCCACGGTCCTTTGAAGTACATGAAACCATAAACTAAAAATTGTAAGCACGAAGCTTAGTGAGTTTCGCCAAAGTACCACCACACAAAAAAACCACATACACATACACTCATGCCTGACCCAATCAGCCTCGGGCTGGAATACCAGGCATGTTTACGATGGGCCCAGTCATCCACGGGATGGAATACCCTCGTATCATAAGCATGTTTGGAATGTCTAAAACAATCATAATGGAATGTCTAAAACAATAAAGCTGCAAACTTTACGGTCATGCATCGTTAAAATGAGCCCAAAAGCTAAAACTCCAACTCCTTAACCCATTAAGACACCTCAAAACTTACATGGAGGATTATGAAGGCACAAGATTGTTTTTTTTATGATTCTAGACTCACTATTATACTTGAAAGGATAGCCCAAACCTCTGGAGCATTCCAAAATCACAAAGATCAAGTCTTTGGCTCGAAAAAGAACATAAACTAGCCTTAAATCAAGATCTAACAAATGAGACATGAAGATCTGAACTTTATACCTCAAAATGATGCTCCAAGATGTGAAGAGTCCAGATCCACAAGCTAGAGAGAAACCACAATACTCCAAAGATCTTCCTTCTCTTAGCAAGAACACTAAATGATACCAAAAAGATGAACCAATGCTTCAAACTCCCATACACACTTAGGGTTTTCGAAATGACGATGGAGGCTAGAGTGGTGAAGGGTTTTGAGGCCATAATGTTCTTTAAATAAGGTGCAAACCCTAAAAATTAGGGTTTAGTCTCTGCGTGAAAATGCCTAGCATCCATCATAGAACGCGTGGTGTTTGAACGCCTAGCGTTCATTGCCAAACGTCTGGCGTTTGGACCAAAATGCCACAATGGCCCTTACATTTTTCATTTACTCAGGGACCAATATGCAATAAATCTCAATATAAGGGTCAACAATGAAAGTGTCTCAAAAACCAGATGGTACAATTCTCCCGCACTTGACTTAGACTTCGTCCTCGAAGTCTGCTGCAGTAACTAATCCAAGGTAGTGCTTTCATATCTCCACCTCGGGTCACTCAGACAGTCCTCCTTAGAACCTTATCCGAACTAAAAGTTGACTCATTCAGGTGGCTGACTACCTTACCATCCTTGACTTGCTAACTTTCATCACTGGGGAAACCATCACAACCCTCCCAAAATTCAAAAATCCATACCTCAACTGAATCTTAAGCAAACAAAGCTATCTCGGGACGCATTTATTACAATATCTCTTTACAATTCGAACCATATGGAACCCTTCCGACCCTGACATACATTGCTGATTCCACTGGGGAATCAAGACTCCTGACCATTCTCTGTTGTTGAACCCTTCATCCAAAAACAAAGTGGCTCCAAACACGAGCCTCAGCTAGATAACCACTCCAGATATACACAAACAATGCTAGCATATTCTACAACGTTCTGGCTAAGACTGAATGTCTAAAGAGATCCACAAAGTCGGGGACTCTCAAGACTACAAACACCGAATGAACTCTATCAATATGCTTCCCGAGACCGGAAGCCCATCAGATCTAAATTTCAGAACCCATATTCTAGGACTAACATTCATCTAATTGTTGAATCCACCCCTTGCTCTTGAGTATGACCACTACCAAACACGCGGAAAAGAACCTAAACACATAAATTGAGAATTTCCACCAATTCTAAATCCATAATATGCACCAAAAGCCTTTAATAAACCCTTGACTCCTGACACACCATTTCTAACCACTGTTCCTACGAGCAAGGATGAGAAATCCAAGAATTTTCATATTTGTCTCCAATCCTTATCAACTCAGGTGTACCCCCACCTGGAAAGTCACTCGAGACATTCACAAAGAACTTTATGATTCGAGACTTCATAACTGGCTCCCAACCTTGATAATTAGACCCCTAATAACAGCTTGTGAACAAAAGGGATTTATATTACAAACATTCCACAGAGACTTTATGATACACGAGTGATGTTCCCAACAACCCTTAATTGTTTCCTTTATCCAAACCAGCTGATGTGTGAGTCTCCCGACTTCCATCAATGCACCAAGACCGAAAGTACTATAACAAGAAGAAATCAACGATCATGATCACTAGGCCCACACCCTATGTCTGGAATACCCCTACAAGGTCCTCAACATAGGTCTAGATTGCCTGCGAGCCTACAGCATGAGTCTAGAATGCCCTACCCGGCCCTCAGCCCATGTTTGGAATGCTTCCGACATAACGTCGATCTTGTCGACATTCCATCAGTTGCCTGGAAACTCATGAACGACACCTCGGGGGCCTAAAGATACTCGCCTCCTTCCACTGCCTTGCAATGAGCTAATCAACGTCCCTCTCAACGCTATCCGAGCGCAACAATGCCACATTATTTTACCACGCACAACTTATTTCACAGAACAAGCTGCTACTAATGCAAAACCCTACGAAATCATGGTTGCACACGACCCGAGAATAGGATAAACAGTCGTACTCTTGTTCCAATTCACGGGCTATAATCCAAAAGAACCATGCATATAATTCAATCTCGGTGCTCCGATGATATCTTGACCAGCCCATAAACACCCCTCTCGGCAACATATAATGAATTTACCATAATGCACACCCTTAGGGAACCCATAACCTCATCCAAAAAGGGGAGAAATACCAGAGTTCTAACGAAACGACAAACCTCAATCATTAACAGAAGACATCCTCATGCACGATCGGAACATGACCCCCCATACCTTGATTAAGACTAAACAGATTCCACCAATATACAACTAGATCGATAAGACTTCCAAGGTGATCCTGAATGCTACCAAAACTTGAGCCTGCTATGAACCAAAATTCCACACCAATATTGAGGGTAAACATACCCAAAGACCAAAGGAACATAAAACATACTGAACTTGATGATAGGTTAACACATCCCTTGAACTTCAACTATCACAACTTGAAACTTTCGGAGAATCTCCGTTGAATGATGAACGAAACGACCAATAATCGAGGACACCTTGACATTAGATCTAATGAACCAAAACCCGCACAGAGCTGAACGTACCCAACTCTGAAACTGATTTCCTGATCGACCTCTGCCCAAGCTAGACTATAAATAGAAATCCATACAACGAGCTGACAAATCCCCCCCCCCCCCCAAACCGATACTCAACATGAGTGATCCTAGCGACTCATCATCTATTCTTTGGCACCCCCAAAAGGAACCAATAGTTAAAACGAGCTCTTGACCAACTACTTTTAGTTGAGAGACAACCCATGCACTTCCTAGACACATACAACCGATCGCCACTTACTCCATACCCCTGCCTTGACCAAATCTGAACCGAAATTCCACATACCCGCACCGTACATCCCTATGAGCCATGCTTCCAACATCACGAACTCGAACAGATCGATAATCCTCCAAGCAAAATACCTAGCTCTCCCCCACTTAGGGTTTGAACTACCACCTACTGGTGTTAAAACCAACCATGTCTCAAACGAGATCAACCAGGAACAAACTGTCCCTGACTCTTGAAATGCATAACACACCAAGAGAAGGACTAAACAAATCCTAAGAGAATTATGGATTTCAGCTGAAGACCTCTGAGATTCCCAATCATAACCACTTTAACATTAAGGATTTCATGCAAATGCATACGCAAACACCAACTTATGATGCAAAACATACACTCCTTTCCTACAATCCCAACCGTCAATCTGGTACCTGACATTCCTATATCTAAGGAAAACAGACCCTTGATCGCATCACTAAACATCCATACAACATCAATCCTCCTGCGCATTCCCATGTTGGCGTACTATTGCCGAACACCATGACCAACTGGCCCCATGGTGGGTTTACATCCCAACTCTGAAACTCACAAGCCTGCTCACTCCTTCTCCGAACTCGAAAAACTGAAAGGGCAAAATCCTCGCTATAGAAAACGACATTCCAATCTATCAATCAACCACTCACTTCCAGTTGCAATCCCCAAGCCGTTCATAACAATTGTTTCCTTCTTGAGTCTCGCGAATCGAATGTATGGCCTCGAGCAAAACCCTTAAGACCTCAAAACCAATAAACTCATCTAGGTCTGCACCATTCAACCCAAACCGATATCGCCACTGGGGCCCAAAACAATTACCAGACCCATCCTCATACCTGAGCAACCATAACCAAAAGATCGACAGATATGGAACCACTGCCATGAATCATGGTATCAAACCATGCTATCTCTCCTGACCAGCCCTTAAAATCCCCGAAACTCTCCTTGATTCGAGTATGGATCCTATGCTTCTAGTAGTACGGACCAAATACTACCTTCCACACATATCTATACTTTCCTCAAGGATCATCTCGGGTCCTCCAAGACCTACTCATAAAAATACTCCCGATACGTGCTCAACAGCGAAACAACCACACTAATAATACTTCCTAGGCTCTCCTAGGATTCCCCCCACATCCCCTGCCATCAGTTGCTGAAGAACTCCAATCAATGTCAACCAACCATTTCATTAATACAATTACATGCAACAAAACTTGAATAATCTTTCGAATAAAGGACCCAACCCTACAACGGTTAGAATCAAACGAGAGTTGCACAATAGGGCCAAATCCTTCACTCTAAGATTATTTAACCTCCATATCATATAACTTAATGTATTCATTTGATAGTTAGCTCACATCAATGTGAGTCCCACAAAGCACAAAGCAAGAAACATTCGAGCAATGGAGTCGACTGGAACTAAGACACAATAAAATCAGGGAGATCCTCATACGAAATTCTCGATTTCTAAATCTCAGCATCTCGAGTACACGTTCATCCTAACCTCACTCTCTCAAGAATGGCTAATAATTCTCATGCTGACCCGCCATATACTGCACCCACTCATGAAACTTCCACCAACCCTGTAGCCACTCGTGCTTGCTAATCATACATAATGTTGGATCCCATAGACATTCGAATACCTGACTCTACTCTAAGCCCTTAATCAGACAAGAACAGGAAGTAAAGCTAAATCAAACATTCTTAGGTTATAGAATCTTTGTTATGTACAACTATGATGGATACACTAAGCGACCACAGTAATGATGTCAATTTTATATAAGAAAGAACCCTAGGCTATCAGGCATCATATATTCAGGCAATTCTATCATGCGATTCCTGAAGATCCTTAGCCTATCACTAGCATGTAGTTCTAACATATCACAATATCAAATAACATTGTCGTAATTTGGGGTCTACTTATTGGCTCCGACTGATCGTACACATAACATCCTCTTTTGATTATTTTGAAAACAATTTGAAAATCAGTTTTTTAAAACCTTTGTACTTCCTTAGTTTGAGACTGGATTAACACGGGTGTTCCTCCAATTCACTCAAACCAAGGCTCTAATACCACCTTGTAACATCCACAAAATTTCAACAAATTTAAACTGTTCAAAACAACCCATTTATTAATAAAAGTTTTTACAAAACTATTGTTTCCAAAACATTATTTAAAATCAGAGTCTCCCAAGATCCAGTCAGTCGTAAAACCCATGATGTGTACGGTCACGCCTTCGCCTTGCCACGATCCTATGAAGTACCTGAAACCATAAACTAAAAACAATAAGCACGAAGCTTAGTGAGTTCCCCCAAAGTACCACCACACAAACAAATCACATACACAAACACTCATGCTTGGCCCAATTAGCCTCGGGCTGGAATATCAGACATGTCTACGATGGGCCCAGTCATCCTCGGTATGGGATACCCTCGTATCATCAGCATGTTTGGTCCAGTTAGCCTCGGGCTAGAATATAAAAACATATCAAGTCCAATCAACCATCGGGTTGGAATACCCTAGGCCCAATTAACCATCGGGTTGGAATGCCAATATGCAATGGGTCCAGTCATCCATCAGGTTGGAATACCCGAGGCCCAATCAACTTTCGGGTCCAATCATCCTCGGGATGGAATACCCCAGGTTGGAATGCCAATATACAACGGGTCAGTCAACCATCGGGTTGGAATACCCTCGGGCCCAATCAACCATCGGGTTGGAATACCCCCGGTCTGTTGGCCCACACACATAGCAGTAAATCCTCAACCACCAGCCAAAATATGTGCACATATAATAAATAAACATATAACCAGTCAACAGACAATCATGCAGATCTACAGATCACTAAGCATAACATCATCCTATATACCAGGATACCGATCGAACAGATCATTACAGCACGATAACATACTATTACATAACATGATATCTAATCTAATGGGCCGACCTTGGTGCCTTCGACCCGCAAGTACAATGAGGAAAAACTCACCTCTCGATCTGATCAATAGTTGATGAGGTCCCGACTCCAAATCTCAGCTCTAACCGACACATATCCATCCGAAAGACCAATTCTCAAACACCATCCAAAATACCAAAAATACCCCTAATGGCCCAAGGCCAAAAATCGATCCATTGGGCTTCTGAGAGAACACCTGGCGTTCTGACCATGACGCCTGGCATCCGAACGCTCAAAGTTCCCATGAAAACGTCTGGCGTTTTTTTGTTGTCTACCAATTTCTTAGCTAATTTCTTAATGGCTAAAGATCTCATGTCCAAACTTTAGATCCAATCATAATGGAACGTCTAAAGCCATAAAGTTGCAAACTTTATGGCCATGCATGGTTACAAGGAGCCTAAAAGCTAAAACTCTAACTCCTTAACCTATTAAGACACCTCAAAACTTACATGGAGGATTATGAAGACCCAAGATTGCATTTTTATGATTCTAGACTCACTATTATTCTTGAAAGGACAGTCCAAACCTCTGGATCATTCCAAACTCACAAAGATCAAGTATTTGGGACCAAAAAGAACATAAACTAGCCATAAATCAAGAATTAACGAATGAGACATCAAGATCTGAACTTTATACCTCAAAATGATGCTCCAAGATGTCAAGAGTCCAGATCCACAAGCTAGAGAGCAACCGCAATACTCCAAAGATCTTCCTTCTCTTATCAAGAACACTAAATGATACCAAAAAGATGAACCAAGGCTTCAAACTCTCATACACACTTAAGCTTTTCGAAATGAGGATGGAGGCTGGAGTGGTGAAGGGTTTTGAGGCCATAATGTTCTTTAAATATGGTGAAAAACCTAAAAATTAGGGTTTGGTCTCTACGTGCAAACGCCTAACGTCCATCATAGAACGCCTAGCATTCTATGTCAAACGCCTGGTGTTTGGACCAAAATGCCGAACTTTACCAAAATGCCACAACAACCCTTGCACTTTTCAATTACTTAGGGACCAATATGCAATAAATCTCAATATAAAGGTCAATAATGAAAGTGCCTCAAAACCAAATGTTACGATATTAAGTTATGAATTTTTTAAATTAAACAGTGGATTTATTGTATTATAATGTGAATTTAGAATAAATTTTTATGTTAAATTGTGAGCGAGTGGATTAATTGTCAAAATAATATTCTAAATTCTTATTTCTATTTTCTAAGATCTTTTGTTGTAAAAAAAGTAAATTTTAATTCTAAACAAGAGTTTTAAGTATCCAAGTTCGTAAATAACCGATTGCTCTCAATTTGCTTTTAAAAAAAAAACATGTACAACTTTTTTTTTCGTATGCTTAGAGACAGAGTACAAAATAAAAAGAAAAAAATATTTTTTTAACCATTACTTTCTTGGTTACATATTTTATGGTAAAGCTGCAAGAAAACCCCTAAAAAAGAGTTTTACTCTTTTTGTAAAAAGGTGTTATTTTCAAAATCGCTTGTATTGTTTAAAATCCATTTGTAAAAATGGGTTGTGGCCCCACTTCTTTCATCGTACGTTTACATTTAAGTTACACAAATGGTCCTTTAAATTTTATGTAGTTACCATTTTCAATTATATATTTTTCTTTTATATTTTTATTTTCATTTTCCACTTTTATTTATAAATAATATTTTTTTATTATAAATATATTATTAAATTTTATATATAGACCTTAATAATCTATACCATTCAAAAAATTTTATGTACCTTCAGTCAATATAAATATTAAATATTATTAAAATTAAATGTATTAAATAATTATATGGATATTATTATGAGTAGACATAAAATAAATAAATATACAAATTTTATATATGAATTGTCCAATCAATAATAATGTTTATAAAAGAAATTCCAAAAGAGTTGAAGAATCCAAAAATGTCAATGTACATTTGATATTCTACTGTTGATGAATGGTCATCTTTGTTCTTATAATCGAGTACATTTTACTTTTTGATGCTATTAAATGTCAAATCATATATAAATGATGTCAACATTAAATTTAAGATACTAATTTATGTCATTTTTCCTATGATTTGCAGTTAAATTCTCTTATATTCGGTGTTGCTTATCTAGTGAAACATATACAAGCAGATATTAAAACTATTTTGCATGTTGATGTTTCTTATGATAAGGCATGACATGGTAGGAGAAAAGCCATAGAGAAGATTTATGGAACTTGGAAGAGTAACTTTGTTGAATTACTCAAGTATATTGCAGCTTTGCAGTCTTCAAACCCTGATACAGTTGTAATGTGGTTTCATAAACCAAATGGCGCATCACAAGTAGCAACATTCAAAACTTTCTGTTACTTGAGGTAGGAGATGTACAAATCGAATATGTAGCGAGATGGACATGCATCATCCCGGCGAACCTCGTAGATGTGGCATATACCACCAACTAGTTCATAATCAAAAAGGTTGTCCAAATTCTAAACCAAGGTTTAATGCGATATAAGCAATGTATTTTATTGATCTAGTAATTTCAAGTTTAGTGATCTTGTAATTTTATGTTTATTTGATTTTGTAATTTAATGTTGAATTGGTCTTGTGATTTCTTAATGTTATAAATATGATGTGAAATATCTATTTTATTTATTATGTATAATTTTAGTAATGACAAAAATTCAAAAATGGTCCCTGTGATTTTCAAAAATATCAAGTTTAGTCCCTAAGTTCAAAAAACCTCACGGATCGTCCCTGTGGTTTCAAAACTTTTAACAAATGGTCCTTTTCGTTAACTCCATTAGCTTTTGGCCGTTAAGTGAAGGGCATTTCGGTCATTTCACTACTATAGGGACCATTTATGAAGTTTTCTCTTATTTAAAAAATATATTTATTTATTTATTTATTTAATATAAAGGGGGCCCACCCACCCACCCACCTCTCTCTCTCTCTCTCTCTCTCTCTCTCTCTCTCTCTCTCTCTCTCTCTCTCTCAACCAAGAAACCACCATAACCCACCACCCAAAACCACCCTTATACCTCCCTCTTCTGATCAAAAACGTCACCCTAAACACCACCTCACATCTCCCTATCATCTGTTTCTACCCAGAAAAAGGAAGGAAGAGGTGGCATCCTCCTTGCTGCCACCAAACTGCCACCACCCCACCCTTCACTGCTACCACCGGAGAGCACATCCCCAACCCTTTGTTGTTGTTGTTTTCGATCACCACAGCTCTCTCCCTCATCCCATTTGTTTTCACTAGCAATTTTAAGCAAGAAAGAAGAAGCAGAAGGCCACCGAAGCAGCCTCCTACTGCCCAACACCACCTCCTGTGTACATTCAGTTTAATCATGCAACAAAAAAATAAAATAAAATACACCAATAGGATTTTTTTTCTTTTTTTTAACAGCAAATAGAATATCTTTCTAAACTAATCCTATTGAATACCCAAATTGCAGAATCTCATCAATACACAAATTCTAACAGTTATATATCGTTTTCCCTATATTTGTAATCATTAATGTCGAAGATAAATACACCATTCCTTTTCAAATTTTACGAATTAGGGAAGTAAATTTTGGTCGAACTATGGTGAGTATTTGAGGATGAAGCTCATCCACACATTAATACGAAAAATTGGAAACTGAAAGATGCAGGGAATGATGCCATGGATGTGTTGGTTAGGTTTAGGAAGTAAATTTGTAAATACTAATTGGGAATGACAGAGGAGTAGCGACTAACCATGAAAGAGAGTCCGGTGATGGTGGCCCAGGAGTTAGCGAGGTTAGAGGCGGCGAGCTCAGCTTCTCCGAGGTGGCCGACGAACATGACGGAGATTAATGGTATGCAATAGTAGACAACATTGGTTAGTATCATAGGGAGAGAAAATAAGATCTGATGCTTAGCCTCTTCACAATCCAATATCTTCTTCCACCACAAGCAACTATCATTTCCATCACCACCGGCCACCGCTTCGGCTATCAATGGAGTAGCTGCTTCCGACATCTCTAACCATGATCAATCGTTCTTCCTTAGGTTGAAGAACAATTTGCTGGGGGTTTGACTTTTGTTGAGAGAGAGAGAGAGTTAATATCAAATAATTATTATTATTATTTTAAAAAAATAAGACAAAACTTCATAAATGGTCCCTGTGGTAGTGAAAAGACAGAAATGCCCTTCATTTAACGGCCAAAAGCTAACGGCGTTAGCGAAAAGGACCATTTGTTAAAAGTTTTGAAACCACAGGGACCATCTATGAGGTTTTTTGAACTTAGGGACTAAACTTGATATTTTTGAAAACCACAGGGACCATTTTTGAAGTTTTGTCTTTAGTAATATTTAATATTGATATTGATTTGAAGGTGTTAACGCTACATTTTTAATTGTATAAATTAGTAAGGTCTATGTATAAAATTTAATAATATGTTTATAAAGAAAAAATATTACATTAATAATATATTTATTATAAAAGAAATATTATGTATAAAGTTGGTAAAGGTAGAAAATAAAAATAAAATGTAAAAGCTAAATGTGTAATTGAAAAGTTTTATATTATAAAACTGAAAATTCTAATAATCTACAAGGACCATTTATGTAATTAAAAAATCATAGGTATAGTTTAAGTGGGGCCACAACCCTATTTTTGCAAATTGATTTGAAACACCCTCATTTTTACAAACGGTTTTGAAAATAGACTCCTTTTTACAAAAAAAAAAACTCCAATAAAGTAAATATAAAGATGATTAAAAATTTATGATATGATCTATCAATTGATGTGAGGTTTCAAGAAAGCTGAGATATACTATAGGAAGGCTATATCTACTTTTTTTTTTAGAATTTTGTAAAGCTACTTAATTTAAGCCTTTATTCAACAGATAGAGATTTTACTTGATGATTTTAAAGTATAAATATTTTATTTTTATATTTTTTGTATAATCCTAAAACAATTAAATCAAAACATTAATGTTACTTGTGTTTGTATTAGGGATGAGCATTAGGACCGCCGGTTCTAGCGTCGGTTTCGGTTCCGGTCCAGGTTTTTCGGTTATTTTTTTAAACTAGAACTAGTTGAAATATTATAGATGATATCTTATCTTTCGGAGCTTGTAAGTGATTCAATACTTAACCAAATTAAGACCTTTTACATTCTAAATTAAAGTACAAACACTAAATTACATGATGAAAAAAGAATCAAGTAATTCTGACTTCATATAAGTTAGTTATGCGCATTTTAAAAACAGGACAAATTCTTAAAAAAAATGTTGAAACAGAAAATACGCAACATTGATATGTTGTCTTCCGAGGTCTATAACTTATTCAATATATAACCAAAATATGTGTTTTTATAGTCTAAAATGAAGTATAAACACCAAATTATATGCTAGAAAAAAATTTAAGAATTTCTGACGTCATATGAATGAGTTATGCACGTTTAAAAAAAATTGGATAGATTAAAAAAACAAAAAAAATGTTGAAATAGAAAAAAACGTAGCATCGATATTGTTTCTTTCGGGGTATGTGTTTGATTCAATATCTAACCAAAACTATGTTTGCATAGTCAAAATGAATTACAAACTCCAAATTACATGTTGGAAAAAAAATCAAATAATTTTGACTTCATATGAGTGAGTTATGCACATTTTAAAAAACAGGAAATTGTCAAACCGGTTCCGGGTTTTAGAACCGGGACCGATTTTCATAAAAATGGAGAACTGGTAACCGGACCTTCTTACCAATTTTGGTTCCGGTTCCGGTTCGGCTCCAGCTCCTGCGGTCCTAATGCTCATCCCTAGTTTGTATTGCAGCACCTGATTCTAAAAGGAGAAAAGTAAAGAATATGTTAAATTTAAAATTAATTAATGTTTGATTTGTCCAAAATATCTTTAATGAAAATATTTAAAATGGTTTCTTAGTGATCTTAATCTATTTGGATTCTCATTCGAACCATTCTATATATATATATATATATATATATATATATATATATATATATATATATATATATATATATATATATATAGAGAGAGAGAGAGAGGGAGAGAGAGAGAGAGGGGGTTAGATCCATTAGGATAACTAACTTTTTTATGATTATAGGATTAGTTTTTCAACCCTTATTTTAGAGTTTATCTTATATGAAAATAAATAAAGAAATATATGTAAATTCATCATTTTTTTAAGCTCTTTCTATATTGACATTCGAAAAAAAATTAAAACATGTGCATCACATGTATATTATTTGTAAAAACGTTTTTTTAAAGTTTATTTTCTATTGAAAAAAAAGAACTACAAATATGTAAATTCATCATTTTTTTAACCCCTACTCATACTTATATTCGTTTTTTTTACATTTAATGTAAAATATGCACTTATGCACATATGTGCACATAAATAGGAAAAACGTATGTTTTGAATATATTTTTTTCAAAATATCAATTTCTATAACAATATTTTTAACTTATTAAGATACTTTTTATTTGTAGATTAATGTGCATATATGCAGATGTGTATATATGTAGATGTGTATATATGCATATTTTTATTTTGTGTATATGTGTATATGGTGCACATTTTACTTAAAAAAATTTATTTTTTTTGAATATCAATATGAAAAGAGGTTAATAAATGATAAATTTGTATATTTTTAGTTATTTTTTTCCGATATAGTTAAACTCTAAAATCAATGTTGAAAAATCATGCATATTTGAGTTTGTGCATATCTGCACATTTTTTTAACTTTTTCGATTTTTTTTTCAAAATGACTTAATTATCTAAGATATTAATATTGAAAGTGATTCGTGAAAAAAAAATGAGTTTTTTTACGGAAAATGTGTATATGCGCACATTTTTCGTAGTAATTTTTTTTAATACCAAAATGGAAAGAGATTAAAAAATGATGAATTTACATATTTTTAGATATTTCTTTTCGATATAAGATAAGCTCTAAAATTAAAGTTGAAAAACTAATCCTAAATATCCTAAAATACTTTTGATCCTATTAAAGTTGAAAACCTAATCCTATATATATATATATATATATATATATATATATATATATATATATATATATATATAGGAAGGATCATTTGAGAACCTATAGTTTTCGAGAAGCCGAGAACTATAAGTGGAATTAAAAGCCAAAAACTTTTAATGGCCTAGATCAAACATGACATATTTGTAATTATTAACAATTTCAATGGTAACATTGACTTTTTACAATAAATTACAAGGGTAGTTAAGGAATAAAAATTAAAATATCTAATAATTAATCAAAATTAATTTTGAAAATACAACTCTCTCTCTCTCTCTCTCTCTCTCTCTCTCTTTCATCGTCTTTCTCTCTCCCTCGTGTTCATCTTCATCCCAGATTTAGAGATGAAATCGCCTAATCTTCTGCCATCCACACTCCCTACTCTCCAGATCGTCAATGACGAATTGAAGAAAATGCATATCGTCGATGACCTAAACTGCTCGGTGGTGGATTGACAGAGTACTCGTAGTTGCCCACTGCCTCACCGAGTTGTTTTGATGTTTCATGGTTTATTGATTTTGTTGTGCCCTAAACCTGCAATTTTGTTGGATTGATTGATTAAATTGGGTGAGAATTGAGTTGCAGTTTCAGATTTGGATATTGTGAAGGAAAAGTTCGCGAAATTGCTTTTAGGAGAGGATATGTCTGGTGGAGGAAAGGGCGTTTCATCAGCTCAGGCTTTGTCAAATGCCATTACGAATCTGGCAGGTTCTACACATTCTGATTTTCATAATTCACTTTTTGCAAAATTTATTAAAATAACAACACTTTTTGCAATACAAAGTTGCAATGTAGCTCTTTAGTCGGAATTGAATCTAAGTGATCTTCCAATACTATAGCTTCTAATGTGTTTATGCAAATAAATATGGGGTAGGTTAAAGTGATCTTCTCTAACTTTTGTTACTCCTAATATAAACTTGGAACATACATTGTGTTTTTTGTATAGGTCTGAACCAAGGTCTCTCAATATGATTTTAAATGGTCACTCCCTATATGGGGGGGGGATGTGGACGAACTACAAGGTCTGTAAGACCAAACCATTGAAGTCAATGTCTGAATGTGTTCTGCATCCGTATACACTCTCAATTTCTAGGGTTAGGAGTTCTTTGAGATCTCATCAGGTGACAAGATCATTCTGTTTGCAAGGTTTGTGCATTCTCAAGCTACTTTAATTTGTCTTTAAAGTTTAAATGGGTGCTTCCATTTTTGTCATATCAGACTAATTAGATCATAATGAGAGTTCCCAGATTAATAACCACTTGCGGAATCAGGCTATGAATTATCACCCATAAATGAACAAATGAACAGCGTGGAGGTGTAAAGCAAAAAGAATCAAAAATGGAAGGAGGAACTTCTTCTGGAGCTGCTATGGATTTCAAAGATAACAAGAAGTTGACTAATCAAGAGGATGATGTCAAGAATCTTCAGGTTGGTTTGGCTTGGTTTAACAGTGTATATAATTAATAAATATTAAAATGGTGTATTTTGTAATAAAATAAGATGATGCTTTGTGTTGTTATTGTAGGATGAATATTTCAAAATGTATTATGTCGCTTTACTTCAGAGGCAAAAAGAATAAGAAGAAGGCACCAAAAAGGAACAAGATTTTCCTGCTGCTGATGTGGAGGCCTCAAATTCAAGAAAACGCCAACGTGATGATGATGATGATGATGATGATGATGATGATGTGGAATGGGAAGAGACTCCAACTGCAGCAGGTAAAATAATAATAACAATAATAAAATTTGGATATATATTTATTTCTTATCTTGTTCAACTGATTAAGTATATTTTTAAATTATACATATATATAGTAAGTTGTAAAAATCGTTATAAAATGATGAGCATGATGGTGTAATGATGCAATGTCTTTTTGGTCCTTCCACTTTAGGCTCTTGCACAAAAATCTGTCATCTTCTGTCACAACTAGCATTTTAGCTAGGAGATTCTATCCTCATGTAAACGTTCATCTAGTGTAATGACTTGTACTCTAAATGAATATCATACTCTATGCTCGTTCAAATAAATCTCATATGTTCAAGTTCATTATGGACTAGGATTCTCTTATTGGGCCTAAGGGACCAATAAATCACCAATTCGACTATATTGGGCCCAAGAAACCCTAATTGGGTTCTAATTGGACCCACATTCATAAAACTTAACATTTTGGGCCATGTGGGCCTAAAATGATTCATTTTATTCCTAATGGGCCAATTTGGTCCATAAATGATTTACTTAACCCTAATGGGCCATAAACCCATTCCTATATAGTATATTGGGCCGTGAACCACGTTAAGAGCCCAATGGTCCGAAAAATATTGTTAAGCTTCATAAAATTCGAGCAAGCCAAGAAAAAGGAGCCCAAGACCATCTCATCCTCTTTCCTCTTAGCCCACTCTCGGTCCATATAGTTATTTAAATAAAAAAAAAGGAAAAAGAGGGATTATCCTCCCTTGACACCTCATTGTTGCATAGTGGATTTCCATGCAACATCACCTCAAATCTCTCTCCTCTCGCCCCCCCCCCCCCCTTCTTCTACTCACGGCCGAGACACCCACCACCCACCTCCATTTTCTCATTTCAAGCTACTTCAAAACACTCTCTAGAACTCCTCTTTCTTCCATCAAAATTTCGAGATTTTAGGTGTGTTTCAAGAGGAGTTTTCATCAAAGATCATCATCCTTGGTAAGATCTCATAACCTAAGTTGATTTACTACATCTTTAAACTCAAATCACTCCTCTTACACCATATTTTCGTGGATCTTGATTCTTAGAAACATCCAAGTTCGAAAACCTCTTCAAGAGGCTTGCTAAAGTCGAGATCTCCTTCATTCTTCAACATAACCGAATCCAAACCCCAAAGTGAGTTCATACCCCCTTGTTTTTGGTTTTATCTTGTTTTTGGGGAGGATACAAGTCATTGTGTGTTAGATCTATGTATTTGTGCATGTTATGTGTGTTTATCTTGGTTTAAGTTGTGATTAATTGATGAAACACTATAGATCTCGAAAATTATAACCAAAAGTTGTGATATGTGTAACTAAAACACTTCAAACAACATACTATGAAGTTAGATGGGTTTAATATGAGAAGATCCATAAGAAGTTGAACAAAACCTTGAAAAAGGGCCATTTTTGAACAAATAAACAAAAATATGAGATTTTATGACACTTTCGGTTCTACAAGGGCTAAAATGGCCTCATATACATAAAAATGAGTTTTTATAATATTTATAGTTTCCAAGGGGCTAAAAGTGAAATTTTTCGCATAATGGGCCATAAAATGGGCCTTACGGTTTTCTTGGGCTTAAAGTGTAAAACTTTTGGTTTTTGTGGACTAAAATGGCATTCTATATAAAATTAAGTCAAAAATGTGAATTTACGGATTTAGGGGCTGAAAATGTCACTTTCCTCGAATTTGGGCCAAAAATGTTATTTTTATAAAATTTGGGCTGAAATTGTCATTTTTATCAAAAATGGGCTGAAAATGTAAATTCTCATAATAAAGGGTCCAAAAACAGCAATTTAAATATATTTGGGCCAAAGATGTTAATATTTATGATTTTGAGCCAAAAATGAAGTTTTTACCAAAATGGACCATAAAAGTTATTTTATTAGAATTAAGCCCATAAAAAGAAAACTCTTAGCCTTAAGGGACCTAAAGTGTCAAATTTTCCAAAAATATGACTACACTGTATATTTTCGGTCTAATGGGCCAAAAATGTCACTATTACGAAAATTAAACCTTTTTATGTCATTCTGTTAACTCTTACACAAAAACAAACAACGAAATAATAACGATTTGACTGAATACCTTGATAACATTTTATTGGGCCTAATACCCTCGTTACATGGCTAAGGGGCCTTAGGGGCCCATTTAAATGTATATTGGGCCTAATGTTTTCCAGGACATGTTTATTGGACCTTTATGATCCATTTCCATGTTAATTTGAGCCTGAATTATGGAACACATGTTTATTGGGCTTTAGTGGTCCATTTACATGCCTATTGGGCCTTGATTACCCCTTTTACATGTTTATTGGGCCTTATGGGTCCATTTACACGCTAATTGGGCCTGGACTAAAGATCACATGCTTGGTGGACCTTAACTGTCCCACTATATATTTGTTGAACTTCATGTACTCATATACATACTTTTGGATTTGAAAACTTAAAACATACCCGTAAACGTTATACTCGGTGTAGTACATTACTCGTGAACAAGATAAGGATCTAGTGAGACTTGTCGGTTGACACCCTTGAGTGTATGATCGTAGCCTGTAGTTATAACCAGAGTCTCCTGGAGGGAGAGCGGGAGTTTGTGTATAGATCTATACGGGGTGACACCTCACACCTGAGCTGTTCGCTACAGCTAGACTAGGCCGGTCTAGGGTGACAAACCTTACCTTCGACAAACCGGCGTCTGATACGCCATAACAGGCGAATTAATCATTATTAAGCATGGTTGTAATGACTCACATATAGATCAATACCATCAGAATATTACGGAATACAAATACAAATTGTGGCGACACAAAACGTACACACACTAATACCTAGATTTAGGGTTTTAAGACTACATTACTATTATAATCAGAAAATATCGGATTTTCTGAGGAAAAATATACATTTGTACGCTACCTTCAATTTTACAACAGAAACAAACAGGATTTTTGGGAACTTATTTTTACATATTTTCTACAATGGAAACCACACATGCATTAATACTTGATTTGATACATCATTATCAAACTCCTTTTGCAGAAAATATCGGATTTTCTGGTGTTTTACTATCGATACAAAACTTTTCATTAAAATACACTTATGAACTCACCAACATTGTTATGTTGACCGTTTTCAAAATAACTTGTATTCTCAGGAACTCGTTAAGCGGAAGAATCAACAAGAATATGGGATTTTGTCTTGTGTACTGTTAAACATCGTACGTTGAATGTTATGGTCATGTAATTTAAAATATTGTACTTGATGTGAACAATGACAGTTGTATTATATTATGCATGGTGATGATGATGTTATGTTTCATTTATATTCATTGTAATGATATTTCAAGATGAAGTCACGCGCAAGCCCCCGGACGTTTCCGACGTCTGGTTCGGAGGTGTGACATCTTCCATCATTTACACACCCACCCTTCTAAAATCAGTTAATGCATGATGTTTTATGAAGTCTAAACTCTTATTTAATAAGTGTAGATTATTTACTCAAGTGTAAGTAATTAAAATGATTAACTAAATGATCGGGTGATAACGAAATTAAAATAACAACACTTTTTGCTAAGAACTCCACTCCATTGGAATCTGTTGCAATCTTTTTTTCTTTCATTTCTTTTTTTTTCAGTTTGGAATTGGAATAAAAAATACAAACTTTTCCAGTTTAGGGCAGTTGTAATTGGTCTTGGTGCTCTTTTTATATATATTTTTCTAAGTTGGTGTTGTATTGGAAAGTAAAAAAGTTGAATCTTTGGTTACATCAAAATTAGGAAACCATTATGTTGGTAAAGAACTATAACCTTTTTGTGCTCTTCGGTTATAGAAAAATATTCCATGACCCATTAATATTATTTTTTTCATTACAGAAGTACATTTCTGAAAGAGATTATGAACCATTTGATATTTTATTATTGTCGTGCAATCTGAAAGTATATAAAAATCATATATTTCATCCATGTAACAAAATTTGAGATTTTTTTTGAAGTTTTGAGTGAAAATTGACATGAGACATTGGTGGATCTATTAATCGTGAGATAGGTTAATTCTTATTGATTTGATTGGCTGATGCAAGATGATTTTTGTTTATGTTTATTTTATCTTCTTTTCTAATAGGACCTTTTGGAGATTATTAAAGAATTGGATGAGTAATTTTTTCGGGCCGTGAATTCTGGCGGAAAATGTCGGCTTTGTTGGAGGTTTTGACTTGCACCTTTCCTAACGAAACACCCTGAGGTAAAATCACATAATTTAAATAAATTACTTTCAATTAAATAGCTTGAAACTTTATGTTTCATGAAATGTACAATTGCTATTTCTTTGTGTATAAGTTCTCATTGCATGACTCCTCGGAATTAGTTGATGTTAGCTCTAGAAAAGGTGCTACAATATTATCATGACAATTTGATGAAGATAGATATGAATTATATATAATTCACATGTAAATCACATATAATTCACATATTAATCACAACTGAATCACATATGAATTATATAATTCACATATGAATTACATGTAAATCACAAGGGAATCACATATTAATTACATGTGATTCACATGTAATTCACATATGAATCACATGTAATTCACATGTAAATCACAAGTGAATTACATGTGATTCACATGTAAATCACATGTAATTCACATATGAATCACATGTAATTCACATGTAAATCACAAGTAATTCACATATGAATCACATGTGATTCACATGTAAATAACATGTAATTCACATATGAATCACATGTAAATCACAAGTGAATCACATATGAATTACATGTGATTCACATGTAAATCACATGTAATTCACATATGAATCACATATGATTTAGAGTCACACATGAATTACTGTGATTCACATGTAAATCACATGTAATTCGCATATGAATTACATGTAAATCACAAGTGAATCACATATGAATTACATGTGATTCACATGTAAATTACATGTAATTCACATATGAATCACATGTAATTTACATGTAAATCACGAGTGAATCACAGATCAATTACATGTGATTCACATGTAATTCACATATTAATCACATGTAATTCACATGTAAATCACAAGTGAATCACATATCAATTACATGTGATTCACAAGTAAATCACAAGTGAATAACATATGAATTACATGTGATTCACATGTAAATCACAAGTGAATCACATATGAATTACTTTTATATGCACACATGCATTTTGTGTGTGTGTTCTTCGTTAATTATTTTTTAAAATTTTCTTTTCAATTTCACATTTAAATCTTAAAATATACAATCACATGTGAATATCACAATATATAATCACATGTGAATCTTACATTATATAATCAAATGTGAATCTTAAATGATATATATATATATATATATATATATATATATATATATATATATATATATATGTGTGTGTGTGTGTGTGTGCATTTTTGTGAGTGCTCTTGCATTAATCAATTTTTTTTTAATTTTATTGTAGATTTTGAAGAATTTGTGGAAAATATTGAAGAAAATATGGAAATTTTGATATGAAGAAATGACAACACTATGAATCTTTGTAGCATTTTTTATTTTTTATATTTTATTTTGTATCAAATAAAATTCGTGTATTATTATGTTTATAGATTGATTAATAAAAATGAGATTTTTTATGATTACTTACGAATATTATAGTATATAAGAATTATGTATATATGCATTTGAAAAAAATATGCATATATGCACATAAAACATTTATTTTTCTGGTTAAAAAAATTAGAGTTATTTTTAAATATTCTAGTTTTTTTTATTTTAAATTTACTGATTTTTAAATATTTACTTTTTTAAAAAATGCAGTTTTTTTAAGAAAAAATTGCAGTTTTTTTGAAATCAAGTTGCAGTTTTTTAAAAAAAATACAGTTTTTTGAAAAAATTGCAGTTTTTTGTAGAAATTACAGTTTTTTTTGGAAAAAAAAAATTAAAGTCTTTTTTTTTAAAAAAATGTTGTTTTTGTAAAAATAAATTGAATTGTTTTTAAAAAAAATTCAATTGTTTTTAAAAAATTCATGTTTTCTGAAAAAAGTAAAAAATATCCATTTACAAAAAAAATCAAAAATTATTTTAAAAAAAAATCCGAAATTTGATTTATTATGTTAATTTTTAAAACATTTTATTAATATTTCCAATAACAAAAAAATTAAACATTAAATGAGATCGGTAAAATGACGATAATGCCCTTAAAAAGTTAATTTTGATCTAACGCTCCACTTTTAGTTCTCGAGTTTTCGGGAAGTATGAGTTTTCAACCGATCTCACTCCTATATATATATATATATATATATATATATATATATATATATATATATATATATATATATATATAGGCCTAGGTTATTCTATTCTAACTAATTATTGTGTTATTATATAAATGATTGTGGGTCAATCATTTTACTTATTTTAAAAAAGTGGTTATTACATATTATTGAACTAAATATAATTGAAAAATACCTTCTAATTTAACTAGAAGGGTATTTTAGTCAGTTAATATAGATTTAATAAAGGAAATTTGCATATTTTAAGGTAAATTGCATATTTTAAGGGAAAATAGATTCTATTAATTTTAAAAATCTGATTGTATGGATGATAATTCTCCTAATTCGGAAATTCTGACGGAATATGTTTATCAATATATAGAAAAATAACAAAAATTATTGAACCATACAAGAATACACATTCTGACATAATATATATTTTGATTTAATGAACTTCTTGAAGAATAACAAAATTTTGGATACAAGTTAAAAAAAGTTTCATTACATTCTTAGAAAAGAAAAAAAATTATATACTATTCTATGAGAATGTTACACTTATTAATAACAAAGAAATACAAATATATAAATCATTCTACCAGAATATACTATTATTCTGCTAGAATAATCCATTCGTTTTGGAAGATTGGTGGTCATTGTTCATCTTCATCCCGTAGAATGTTCATCTTCAAGATTCTATTCTGACATAATCGGAATTCAAGATTTCATTCCAGTGGAATGTTGTAAGTCTCATATGTATCCTTCCCAGCGAAGAAAACAAGAACATTCTTCTTCTTGATTTCATGTATACCTGCAAATGAGAAATACAACCACTCATTGTTACGATGATAAAAATCGTAACAATGAGGTGAAATGAAACTATTGATATAAATATTCAAAAACTAACACAAGTTTAAGTCTAGTAACCTAAACAGAAAATGTCCAACTTTTTCATAAAAAACTACCAAGGATTCTGAAAATCAATACCAACAAGAGATTTCGATATCCATGGCTACTCGGATTTTATATCTTGTCCTGAAGCATTCGATCCATCATTTCCTTTTCCATCTCTTAACTGAAATACATCAAAACAGAATTATGATTCTTATATTCATTTTTTCAGTATTTTTTAATAACCAACATCATTCTCTTAAAATATGATCTTTACCTGTTCCAAGACTTTCTTCTAGTAATGATAGTCCTGATTGGATAAAACAAAAACCAGATTAGTAATTTAAATAAAAAAAGAGCAGAAGAAAACTTATAAATTTATAAATTTATAAATTTATAATACCTTGTCTGTTCCATAAATGTAATCACAGTAAGTGAAGACAGATGCAAAATTGCTTTGACTTTGTCCACCAACATAATGGTGATAATCATGATAATCAGCTCCACCATAGAAAGGGATAAATTTTGTGAATGTCCAGGGGAAATCATATCTGCAAAAGTGTATTTACTATTTGTTGCTTAAAATTTCAATGTAAATATAACTTTGATGATATGTTTGGCCTTTGAGGGCATCACAAAAGAAACAAAAAAAGATGTAGAAAGCAAAACACACCAAAAGTAGGGTAGAGAAAAGGAGGGGTGGGGTTAGAATGGGAAAAGTAATTTGATCATTTTCCATATGGCCAAAACCACTAAGAACTTCATCTTCTCTTTCGCAATCTTACTAGACCTCCTCCGATAATTCAAACTAAAATCCAAACAAGGCCGGTACCCTTCCCCATCTGGCTGCTGCCAGAACTCCGATGCAGTTCCTGTCACAGAACGAGGTGGTAACGGCACCATTGCAGTGGTGGTGAGACTTACCGGAGCATCGTTGTTATCAGCAGCAGTTGGATCTTGAAACACGGAGGACAATGACGCCAGAAATAGGGGCGAGTATGAAGCTGATTGAGAAAATATAGACAACGACGATGTGTTCAGAAACGGATTCATTGCTACACATCATAGAATCGTAGCCAACAAGAAAGTGAAGAAGAAGAATAATACTCGTATTGAAGGGGCGAAAGATAATTGGGGGTTTCTCGGGTGATTCTTTGGTGAAAAGAGAGAGAGAAATTATGTTAAAATCAACTAGCATAATTATAGGAAAGTATTTGGGGAAGTTGTTTATAAAATTACCTAATTACCCTTATTTATTTATTTAATTATTTATTTATATTATAAATTTTGATTGGCCCACATTTATGCATACAATAACACAATAATTAGTTTAAACAAATGAACCTAGCTCTCTCTCTCTCTCTCTCTCTCTATATATATATATATATATATATATATATATATATATATATATATATATATATATATATATATATATATATATAGGGAAGGGTTATTTGGAAAACAAAAAAACCCTAAAAATGCATAAAAAAAATACCTAGACATTACAAAACTTTTTTTTGAATTTTTTTATCAAAAAATCGCAACCTTTTTGACAATTTCGCTGAAAAAAAAAAAAATTCAAATTTTTTTTTTTTTGTAAAAAAAAAAATATTTTTTCAAAATTTTTTTTAGCGATTTTATGTTAAAAGCTGCGATTTTTTGATAAAAAAAATTCAAAAAAAAGTTTTGTGATATCTAAGTATTTTTTTTATGCATTTTAATGATGCTTAGGGTTTTTTTAGGGTTTTTTGTTTTCCATAGAACCTAAACCTATATATATATATATATATATATATATATATATATATATATATATATATATATATATATATATATATATATATATATATATATATATATAGGAAGGGTTATTTGGAAAACAAAAAAACCCTAGAAAAACCTTAAAAATCATAAAAATGCATAAAAAATATACTTAGAGATCACAAAACGTTTTTTTTTTTAAATTTTTTTATAGAAAAATCGCAGCTTTTAGTATAAAATCGCTGAAAAAATAAATAAAAAATCAATTTTTTTTCCTAAAAAAAATTGGTTTTTTTCAAAAAAAATTTTAGCGATTTTATACTAAAAGCTGCGATTTTTTCATAAAAAATTCAAAAAAAAGTTTTGTGATCTCTAAGTATTTTTTTAGGCATTTATTTGATTTTTATTGTTTTTTTAGAGTTTTTTGTTTTCCATAGAACCTAAACCTCTATATATATATATATATATATATATATATATATATATATATAGCTAGGTTCATTTGTTTAAACTAAGTATTGTGTTATCGTATGCATAAATGTGGGCCAATAAAAATTAAATAAATAATTAAATAATTAAATAAATAAATAAGGGTAATTTAGTCATTTGTTTAATAACTTCCAAAAATAATCCCTATAATCATGGTATCTCTCCAGTTTAAATCTCCTTCCCCTCTTTATTTAAAAACAGATTTCTGAAAACCCTAAATTGAACAAATCGACACCCCCACCCTTGTCCCTCCAGCCGTCATTTCCCCTTTATTTCAGTCTGCATCAAGTTCCGATTCCGGCTCGGAGTCGGACGACGAAGCTCAAGTTGCTCTCGAATTACAAACCCTAGAAACGGAGCTCTCGACAAGGAGCAGCGAAGCAGCGGCGCAGGTGAGTATAAAAACTATTGGGAGACCAATATGTTTCTCCAAACCGAAGAATTCGATAGGTAATCATACTAATTAACTAATCATATGATCTTCTCCTTTTCTCTTTGTTGTTTAAACCTGAATCCGTCGTTTTCTTCTGCAATTTCTGAAATACAGTTGGGGCGGATTGGAGGAAACATTTTCCGGCTACTGTAATTCATGTTCGCCGGACGGAACTCAGTCGTCGGCGGCCTCCAAGGGAAGATTATTCAAGAGGAGATAATGAAACTAGAGTCTCAAAAATCAGAATCTGGGGTTTACGATTTTGATCAGGACACAGTGTTCATGTCAACGGAAAAATCAAAGAAGAAAAGAATTCAGCAATCTCCAGATACAAGTGATTCAAGGGCCTTTCCGATTGAAATTATTGAAGTAAGTCAAAGTCTTGAACTGTTTTTACGTACTTTCATGAGTTTATCTCAAATTGATGATTGTGTTAAATTGTTAATTAACAGTTAAAAGTGTCATACGTGGGAGAGAAGATAGCATTGGTGAGTTTGAAATGCAGGAAAAGAAGAGACACGATGGTCAAGATTTGTGAGGTTTTTGAATCTTTGAAGCTCAATGTTGTCACTGCCAACATCACTGCTTTTCCTGAGACCCTTTTCAAGACACTCTTCATTCAGGTTTGCACTAGAAAACATACACTTCGGTGGTGTGTTCTTGACTGAAAATGAAGAAGAGAAGGAATGCAGGGGTGATTTTTCTTTTGTATTAAATATTGATTGTGAATCGATGCAGAAAAGAATAGAGAATGGAAGAGTGTTTATGTAGATGATTCAATGGATGATATTGGTGAGATTCCAATTCTATTGGAATGGAATCACGAATTCCAATTCTATTGGAATGGAAAAACGAATTCCAATTCTGTTGGAATCACAGATGTTGATGCTTGAAGAACAGACCACAAAATTGAAACGGACCACATTATTCTTTTAGAATGTATTAGTCGTTGTTAGATTTTGATGTTTTCTTTTCCGTTTTGATTGTTTTTTAGTTTTATTCTTTAACAATAAATGTAATTCTTAACAATTGTTACCCGTATTCTATAAGAAATAATGTTTTTTTTGTTTTTATTCTTCAATTGATTATTCAAGGATTTGTTAGTCTACAAGAAGTTTTTAAATTCATGATCAAGAAATAGGTTCAAGAATATTTTTATTATTTATGGTTCAAGAATATTTTTATTTTTGAATATACTCATAAATATATTCTGTCAGAATATCCGAATTAAAAAAATTATAATACGTAAAATCGGATTTTTAAAATTAATAGAATCTATGATCCCTTAAAAAATGCAATTTTCCTTTATTAAATCTATATTAATTGACTAAATTACCCTTGTAATTAATTAAGATGATATTTTCAATTATATTTAATTCAATAATATATATTAATCACTTTCTTAAAATAAGTAAATTTGATTGACTCACATTTATGCATACAATAACACAATAATTACTTTGAATTAAATAACCTAGGCCTATATATATATATATATATATATACATATATATATATATATATATATATATAACATTAAACGGTATTTATAGTACTACGATTATAATATCGATTTATTAGATTAGAAAGCGTACAATAAAAAGATATACTCCTTTTGAGTGAATCATATAAAAAAAAGGATGTAATAGGTTTCAACACAATTAAAAACGGAAATTAACAAGGAAGGAAATTAATCTTTTTTAATTTTTCCAAATATATTCTAAAGAAAACTGCAAAAAAGTCTTTACATATTGGTCTCATAATATATTTATTCATTATATTCAATTTAACCCATTTAACTGGTCAACACGTCATCCAATTTTCAAAAATTACATTTTTTGTACATATTTCAAATTTGGTCCTAAATTTACACTTTTGGTCCAGATTTTAAATTTTATTATATATTTGGTCCGAAATTTACCCATTTGACACAAATTTCAAAATTTTATTATGAATTCATCCTAATTTTAGTTTTTTACAACTTTTTTTTCTCAAAAAAAAATTTCGATTATGTTTTTTTTTGATAAAAGCATATTTAAAAAAAACATATTTTCATATAAAAAATCTTATATTTTCTATATAATTTTAAAAAAAAACTGTTTTTATAACGGAATACCTATTTATAAAAATAGGTATTTATTAAGTATATAAATATATACAAATATTTTATTATAAAGAAAATATACAAACACGTACTTTACAAAATAAATGTATACTAACATTTATTTTATTATAAATATTTTTTGTAAAAATATATTTATAATACGCACCCAAATAAGTGTTTGTATACATTTCCTTTATATATATATATATATATATATATATATATATATATATATATATATATATATATATATATATATATATATATAAACATGTTTTTGATAAAAAAACACCATTTGAAATGTAATTGTCGACAATTTAATTATCTTTCTAAATGTATACTCTAAATAATAGTTATACAAGAATTAATACCATAAAATAATAACTCATATTCAAAATTCAAAGGAATTTTGATCACAGAAAAACAATGGGCGTCTTCAAATTAAAAAACAAAATTTATTGTCATACAACTTTTTTTTTCAACTGACACAACATTATATTTTTGGGTTAAACCCAAAATAATCTATCAAAATGCGATAATATGCAAGTTATAAGTTACCACCTTCAAAAGCAAATTAGATTTCACTGTTAGTGGCTTACCATTTCATTACTTTTGTGTCAAAGTTGGGTGCTCAATCATATTGTTACCGATTAGAAATAATACTGAAAAAAATTATTCGTATCCATCGCTTGACGTGGGTAAAAAGCTAGTGTGTGTCTGTGTGTGTATATATATATATATACACACACACACACACACACGCACACATACACACACACACACACACATATATATATATATATATATATATATATATATATATGTAAAATATGTGTTTGTATACATTTTTTTTATAAAAACGAATTTGTATATATTTATGTACTTAATAAATACATATTTTTATAAATAGGTATTTTGTATAGAATTTTTTTTTTAAAAAAAATTATTTATAAAATATAAGATTTTTTTATGTGAAAATATGTTCTTTTTTTTGTATAAATATGATTTTTTAAAGAAAAAACATATTCGGTTTTTTCTTTTTTTGAGAAAAATGCTGTAAAAAACTAAAGTAGGATGAATTCATAACAAAATTCTGAAATCTAGGCCAAAAGGGTAAATTTTGGACCAAAATTTAAAAGTTTTGGCCAAACGTGTTAATTTTAGACCAAATTTGTAATAAAATTAGAAATTTGCTCCAAAAGTATAATTTTTGAAAGTTGGATGACTTGTTGACCGGGTAAAATAGTTAAATTGAATACCATTACCGGTTTTAGGACTTAATTGAATAAAAAAAGATATAATGACTAAATCGATTATGAGACCAATATGTAAGGATTTTTTTGCAGTTTTCCCATTTTGTACTCAAACCCTACGCTCTTTATTTTTCTTCATATCATCTTCATTTCTATCTAACCTCAATTGATCTGTGATCGGCGGACCACCATCATCTTTTATCATTGTTTTTTTCAGTGATAAATCCTCAGCCTTACACCAGCAGTGGAGATCGGATCCTTCATCATCTTTAATTAGACCTTGATTTATACCTGCATCGGTAGAAAGGGGGAAAGTTGAATTCTTTTTTTTTCTTTTTTTGCTGAAAATACGCATCCAGGAGCTTTTGAATATTTTGTATCCAATTCTCTATCACATATTACCATTTTTTTGTTTCTTTATTGATTATGGAGTAAATTACAGGAATGGTCTCTGTGGTTTGGTCGAATTCGCAGATTTAGTCCAACCTTTGAAAAATTGATAGGTTGTGTCCTTGTGGTTTGGATAAATTACACCATTGGTCCCTTTTAACTGATGTCGTTAATACTCAGACCTTAAGTCTAAATAAAAGACCAATATACCCATATTTACTTATTTGCTGTTATCATTTTATTTTATAAATTACATGGACTAATTATGTAATAAACACTTAAAGGAATAAAAGCCCTAAAAGTTAACCCATCGTCCCACTCCACCTTAAACTCTGGCGAACCTCTTTCCTTATCATTCAACTATCTTTTCTCTTCTCCCTATGTATCATGACGCCACCATCATCATTTGTCGTCATCGCACCACTGCTACCAACTTCGTCACCATCACGACTACTTCTTATGCCTCAATCATTGTCGTCATCTCCACCACCTCCGACTCCATATCCACTGCCACAACCTCTTCTTGAAACCAGATGCACCTCAAGGAATATGTTGAAAAAAGTGGTTTTCGATGGTAGAAAGCACCAAAGTTGTTGAAAATGGAAGATATGAACATGGCGACTTTAGATCTCTCACATTGCCTCCCTATTCCTCCCTCTTTATTCACATGGAAAATGGATTCTCGGGTAAACCACTGCTCGTACATCCTAATGGTTTGTTGTGTGGAACCGATTTTAGTGGAGGGAACAATTTTCTTGCCGACATGTGCTATGTGAACTAAGATCGTCATTAATATTGTCATTGAGATTGTCACAGACATTTGGCTTCTATAGATTTAGGGAGGGGGGGGGGGTAAAGAGACGAAGGTTGATGGGTACGGTTGATTAAGATTGGAGATCGTCATAAGGGTTGGCAGTGACGATGGGTGTTAGATGATGGTGCGATGGAACAATTTGCAACTCATCTCTTGTGAAAAAATTAGGTCTTCTGTGTACAAAATTGAGTCCTTGTGCTTTGATTTTGAATTCATCATCATCTTTTGCAAGGATTCAGGACACACATAAACAGGGGTATAGTTTGGATCTGAGTCTCGACATGGAGATTTAAGTATGATTAGTTTTAGTATTTGAGATTTCGTTTTTTGTTTTTATTTCATTTTGTTTGGGTTTCTTTTGATTTGGGTCACCAATTTAGGTTCTGATATCATTCGATTTCGGTTTTAGATTTCTAATTTATGCTTTTTTACTCATTAGTTGTTGTAAAACTACAAAATCACCTGTCGGCTATGACTTGTTGGAGAAGATGACCATCCCGGAGACACCATCGTTGGAGCCGATGAACATATAGGTGGGAGGGGGTGAGGACATGGTGGGTCGATTTAATTTAATAAATTATAATCAACAAATTGATGAAAACAAATTAAAAAATAGAATGAGGGGTATGTTAGTCATTTTAAATGTTTTTAACGGAAGTTTACTATCAGAATTAGATGGAAGGACCAAAACTGCAATAATTGGAAACCACAAGGACTTGACCTATCAACTTTTTGAAGTTTGGACTAAAACTGCGAATTTGACTAAAACACAGGGACCATTTCTGTATCCTTGATTTTATTTGTAAAGTATGTTGAAAAAGTGAATTTAGAGAAAACCTATTAGGCTGAACGGAGTGGGGTTCGCCACCCGGTCGCCAAGGCTCGCTATAAAGAAAACAACACCGCCCCTGGCTCTCGTTAAGGGACTCGCCAAGAGTTAAATTTCAAGTGCATGGCGAGTAGAAAGAGAAGGCAGTGGGATAATTTCATTGGTGCATAGGAATTGAATGAGATGCAAATAGTTTGACTCCTTTTCCCAGCCACATATTTAATTCACCACTTTAATTTCCAACTGCCTTTCAATTGTTCATTTACTTTCCACAAAATTCAATTGTACATTTACTTTCGACAGTAAAAAAAATGTTTTTTATAATAAATTCAAAATTTATAATGCCATTTCACTACTTTCACACAAAAAAAACGTTTTTAATAAATAAAAATTAAAAATTTCACCTACCATTCAACTACTATAAATCAAACCACATTCTTAACATTTCACACACACACACAAAATATCATTATCTCCCTCACATACTATGTCAATTCACCAACACAAAAAATGTCTTCATCTCAAACAAAAAAAAAAAAAAACCCCAAGAACCAACAAAAAGAAATCTTCAGACCTTCCATCACTACACCTTCCACCTCCAAACACTCAATCAACAAACCTTCCATCCCCAAACCTTCCATCACCACCGAGGAACAAAATACAAATTTGGGTACTATCTTGTGGATGGGATCTATCATGACCTTTCTGTTTTCGTTAAAAGTTTGTCATGTCCGGATGACCCTCAGAGGGCCAAATTTAAGAGAGTCCAAGAAAAAGCAAGAAAAGATATCGAACGAGCGTTTGGAGCACTAAAAAAGCGTTGGCAGATAATTGCAAAACCATCAATGTTTCGTGATATTTCTAATATGACAGTGGTGATGTATACATGTATCATATTGCATAATATGATAGTAGAACATGAAAGAAACGCGATATGTGTGTACAACGAGAATGAAGTCATATCAGAGACACAACCACTAGAATATGGTGGTCAAGAATGGAAACAAAGAATGATGATAATTCACAGTGCTGTAATACATACCGATCTTCGTCGCCATTTGACCGATCATCTTTGTACGATGGACGATCTTGATCTAAATATGCCACCGGAAGACGAATTGGAATGCCAGTATTCGGAGGAAGACCCGTTACTTTAGTGTGTGTTTTTTTTATGAAGTGAGTTTTAATATTGAAGTGTGTTTTTTATGTATTAAATCGTGTTTTAGGTTATTGTAATTGTTTTTATTTAATATGAAGTGTTTGACGTTAAAAAAAATTATGTCATATTAATTAAAAAAAAATGTTTGTGTATTATTAAAAATATATATATTATTTAATATTAAATAAAAAATGTTTGTTTATTAAAATAAAATAATTAAATTAAATTACAAAAAGAAAATACAAAAAATATAGTTTATATAATATTAAATAAAAAATGTTTGCTTATTAAAAAATAGTAATTAAGTTAAATTAGAAAAAAATAAAATAAAAAAAATAGAGTGCTAGAAGTATTATCACTCCCTACCAAATGTTAAGTTGAGGTGTTAAAAGGAAAGAAATGATGTGACACTTAAAATGCTGATGTGGATAGGTGCTAAGAGTGTTACCACTGCTCTTAGCCTTATAAACTACTAGGCGAATACCCGCGCGTTGCGCAGAATACAACAATATATTTAAATTTTTTACAAATATATGTTTTTTAAATATATCAATGACATTGTTATTAGGTTTTATATAATAAATCATATAATAAGTTGGTATAAACATTGTTTGTTTTGAATTATATGACAATGTAGATATCTTTTAAAATTGTATAATCCTAAGTGTTTTAATAACGTCTACCTGCACGTTACTTATGAATAAAATTAAATATAATATATGATTTAATGATATTTATAGTTTTTGTTATGATTAATTAATTTTATAAAGTTTATTTGCTTAAGATTTTAATTTCTGTCATTGTAATTATTAAAACATCAAACATGTTTTTGTTTTTAAAGACATCGATATAAATTTTGTATATAATTTTACTTTTACCTATTATTGTTGTAAGTTATTTAAAATAACATATTTCGAAACTCTTAATTATTTTAATTTGGCTTCAAAAATTTAATGTTAATAAAACTTATTTGATGAATATTGTTAGTTTCTATGATTGTAGTTATTTAAAACAAAAAAGATTGTTTTTGTTTTTAAAGAAAATATTATAGTTTTTAATATAATATTATTTTTAACTATTTTTATTGTTAGTTATTTTAAACTATTTATTTGAAAATTGTTAATAATTATAAAAAATAGTTTCATGGTTTTTTTTTTGTTAATTTAGGATTACAATTTTGGTTTAACACTATAATTTATAATCTTTAACTATTTATAAAACAATCACTCATTTTTTTTTCAAGTTTAACAGAAATTTTGATTTAAGTTAATTGTTTAATATTATATTGAAATTAATAATTTAACTATTTTGCATCAATTAATAAATTATACAAATATTATGACTTTAAAATAATAATTGCTCACAACATATTTAAACTAATAAGTTAACTGTAATATGCTAAAAAGTTAAACTCATAATTTTATAAATAGAAATATAATATGAGATTTTAATATTGTAGTTTAGTCAATCGTTTGAATGTCTTCTACCCGCGAGTTACACATGAATAAAATTTAATGTTATTTATAGTTGTTTTTATTGTTTATTAATTTTTTAAAATTTATTTGCTTAATGTTTTAATTTCTATCATTATATGTTTTTAAAACATCAAACATTGTTTTTTTTATTTTAAAGGTAACAATATAATCATTTATATAGAGTTATTTTTAACTATTGTTATTATAAGTTATTTTAAGCTACTTATTTGAAAACTTTTAACGATTATAAAAATATCTTTAGGAAATATTTTAGTTAAAGTTGTAGCTTTAAACTGATAATGGTTTACATACAACAACATTTTAAATTTAATAAATTAAGTATATAATATATTAAAAGTTAAAGACATAACTTTATAAGTAGAAGTAAATATATTATTTTAAAATTGAAATTTAGTTTATTTATGATTACACTTTAGGTTTGATATTTATTTAACTTTATTAACCAACTTATAATCATTATTAGAAAGACACTACAATTTATCACTTTTAACTATTTACATAATATTTTTTGGGTTGTTTAAGTTAAACTAAAATTTATATTTAAGTTGACCTTGTAATGTTATATTTAAATTAATATTTTAAGTATTTTTTACAAATTGTTCCAAAATTGTATCTTTAAAATGATAATGGTTTACATCCAATACTATATTAAACTAATAAATTAAGTATAATATGTTAAAAGTTAAAAAAACATAACTTTGTAAGTAGAAGTAAAGATATTATTTTAATATTGAAATTTAGTTTATATACGATTACACTTTAGGTTTGATGTCTATTTAACCTTCTTAACCAACTTATAATTATTATTAGAAAGAAATCGAAAAGTCATGGGAGTTTAAAATGAATGTGGTGAAAGGAAAAATGATTCATTTATAATATAGGACTAGGCGAATGCCCGCGCGTTGCGCAGAAGCATCTATATAGCTGAAATCTTTATAAATATATGTTTTTTTAAATATAACAATAATATTGTTGATAAATTTGATATAATAATTCGTATACTAAGTTGATATAATATATTGATTGTTTTGAATTATATGATAATATATACATCTATTAAAACTGCATAATCTCAATCTTTTGAATGACCTCTACCCACAGGTTAGTTATGAATAAAATTAAATATAATATATGGTTTAATGTTATTTATAGTTGTTGTTATTGTTAATTAATTTTTTAAAATTTATTTGCTTAACATTTTAATTTCTATCATTGTAATTATTTAAAACATCAAACATTTTTTTTTATTTTAAAGGTAACAATATAATCATATATATAGAGTTATTTTTAACTATTGTTATTGTAAGTTATTTTAAGCTACTTATTTGAAAACTAATAACGATTATAAAAATATCTTTAGGAAATATTTTAGTTAAATTGATATTACAATTTATTTTTTGCATTTAACACTACAATTTATCACTTTTAACTATTCACAAAATATTCTTAGAGTTTTTTAAGTTTAACTGAAATTTATATTGAACTTGACCCTGTAATGTTATATTTTAATTAACAATTTGATTGTTTATCAAACTGTTCGTTAAATTGATAATGGTTTACATACAACAACATATTAAATCTAATCAATTAAGTATAAAATGTTAAAAGTTAAAGACATAACTTTATAAGTAGAAGTAAAAAATTTATTTTAATATTGAAATTTAGTTTATTTATGATTACACTTTAGGTTTGATACTTGTTTGACCTTATTAACCAACTTATAATCATTATTAGAAAGAAATTGAAAAGTCATGAGAGTTTCAAATGAATGTGGTTAAAGGAAAAATGAATGAGAGTTTCAAATGAAATGTGGTGAAAGAAAAATGCTTCTACGCGTTGCGCATAAACACCTATATAGTTGAAATCTTTACAAATATATGTTTTTTTAAATATAATAATAACATTGTTGTTAAATTTGATATAATAATTCCTATACTAAATTGATATAATATATTGATTATTTTGAATTATATGATATATATACATCTATTATAATTGTATAATCTCAACTGTTTGAATGACTCATAACCGCGATTTACACATGAATAAAATTAAATATAATATATGGTTTAATGTTATTTATAGTTTTTGTTATTGTTAATTAATTTTTTAAAATTTATTTTCTTAATGTTTAAACTTCTATCATTATAATTATTTAAAACATCAGACATTGGTTTTTATTTTAAAGGTAACAATATAATCATTTATATAGAGTTATTTTTAAATATTGTTATTGTAAGTTATTTTAAGCTACTTATTTGAAATTTTTTAACGATTATACAAATATCTTTAGGAAATATTTTAGTTAAATTGATATTATAATTTAGTTTTTGCATTTAACACTACAATTTATCACTTTTAACTATTCACTAAATATTCATTGAGTTTTTTAAGTGGAACTGAAATTTATATTTAAGTTGACACTATAATGTTATATTTTAATTAACAGTTTAAGTATTTTGTCCAAACTGTTCCAAAGTTGTAGCTTTAAATTGATAACTGTTACATACAACAACATATTAAATCTAATAAGCTAAGTATAATATGCTAAAAGTTAAAGACATAACTTTATAAGTAAAAGTAAAGATATTATTTTAATACAGAAATTTAGTTTATTTATGATTACACTTTAGGTTTGATATTTATTTAACCTTATTAACCAAATTATTATCATTATTAGAAAGACACTACAATTGATCACTTTTAACTATTTACAAAATATTATTTTGGTTGTTTAAGTTAAACTAAATTTATATTTAAGTTGGTCCTGTAATGTTATATTTAAGTTTATAATTAAATATTTTATACAAATTGTTCAAAAGTTATAGCTTTAAAATGATAACGGTTTACATCCAACAATATATTAAAACAAATAAATTAAGTATAATATGTAAAAAGTTAAAAAAACATAACTTTATAAGTAGAAGTAAATATATTCTTTTAATATTGAAATTTAGTTTATATATGATTACACTTTAGGTTTGATATTTATTTAATCTTATTAATCAACTTATAATCATTATTAGAAAGAAATTGAAAAGTCATGGGAGTTTCAAATGAATGTGGTGAAAGGAAAAATGCATGAGAGTTTCAAATGAATGTGGTGAAAGAAAAAATGCTTCCTTTATAATATAGTATGATATGATATGATATGATATGATATGATATGATGATAAGCTAACATTACTTTTTCTCTCTCTCACGTCACCGATTTTTCTTTTCTGTTTCTTTTGATTTTCTAACATTTTGAGCTCTAATTTGGCATTTGTAGTGGCTTTGGTTATTTCGGTGTCTTATATTATGGGATTGAGTACGATGAATGTTCATGTTTTTGATCATTTTTTTGAAGTTTTAATGGAATGGGTAAGTGTTACTTGATTGAAGGCCAAATCGAATGTTATGTGAATGAACACAATAATGTATCTTTTGTTTTCCCCTGTTATACATGTATTAGATTTAAGATGGGGAGGGGAGAGATCTGTGTTCATCAATTGCATCTGGAGAATTTTTTTTTCTTGTTACCGATCTCACCAGATGCGAACAGTATTTATTGATATCTCACTGGAAAAGAAAAATGCGTGGAGCATCACTTATGGTTGACTGAATCAATGAGTTCGTCCAAGGTGGTTTTGTCTTCATCATCATCTGTTCTTTCACTCACACAAAAAACAACTTTTTTTTTTGGCTAGCAAACAAAGAACATTTCTTTTTGATCAATGAGGAAAGAAGAAAGCTTATCTTGAGTTTTTTTTGGAGTTGTGTGTGTGTTTGTGTGTGTGTGTTTTTTTCATTTCAATGTTCATTTTTCAACATTTCATATATTTTCCATGTTAATCCACTCGTTTACATTCATTTATATGGTTCTTAAATTCCTTTTTCAACATTTCATATTATTTCCATGTTAATCAACTCGTTTATGTTCATTTATATGGATTTTAAATTCATGTTCAGTTGTGAACATTTGATATGCAGTACTGAACATGAATTCTAATTTTTGGTTTAGTTTTTTTTATGGAATTCTTACACTTCATCAATACATCTATGAATAGTAATTGACAATATTCACTTATGAACACGTATATTATATGAACATAAACTAGGTTACAACCTATGGAAATCACGGGTAAAAAGAAAAATAATATTATAATTAAAAATAGTTATGAAACATCAAATATTTATAAAAAGAAGTTTAATTAATATGATTTAAATTTTGTTTATAATTATATATAGATTATTTAAAATTAATATATATTAATTTGAATATCCGATATACATTATGTATGTGTAGACATTTATTAAATATATGATTTTATAAAAGAAATATGAATAGAGTGTATAAAAAGACAATCAATAATGCAAATGTCAATCGAATGATTTAGCCGAATTCTACACATAATCGTATTTTATTGATTATTGTTTAGATGTATAAAATATAAATAATCTATTGCAATTTCAATAATCATGATCAAAATGGAGAAACCTAAAAAAATTTACTAGTAATCTAGTGGCAAAAGTTAGTTTTTTTATTTTTTATTTTTATAAAGTATAGTTTTGCAACATATAACCATCTTTAAGATGCTTCATTTGGGATACAATTTATCTCTAATGGTTCAACCGGAGAAACCTTAAAAACATCACATAAAATCACCAACCTATAATTCATCTATACCATCAGCGATTAGCAAAATTTCAACTTAAATAGTCATCTTTATTAAATTTGTAAAGACTTTGTATGTTTTTTCTTTTTTATATATTTAATATGACTCTTTGATTCAACCGCTTTTTCCAAAAATCAACAAACTATAATCCTTTTTGAACAAATCACATATACCAATTATAAAAGCAAATTGCCGTTACAAAATAATAAAAAAATGTTAATAAAAAACTACATTTGCAGTGTACATGCCTATTTACATCACTCCAAGTCTTGAGAATATTTGCAAATTGTCTCCAGATTTACAAAAAAAATAAAAACAAAAGTTGACTACCTTTTAGTACGGGTAAAATAGTTACACCACATTTAAATGTGATGGTAAATTGGGAGTATAATTAATATCTTTGATATTTCCTATGACTCCACATTTAAATGCATCTAATATCTTTGATATTTCCTATGAATTTGTAGGTTTGCTTGCATCCATGTTGAAAGTATATGTATCATTTACATGCCCCTCATACCACTATTTCTATGCCCAAATAAAAAAATTACAATTCAATGCGCATAAAATAGCTATTTTAATTTCTTCCAATTATAATATTTGATTTTGAAAAATCTCCAAAATTATAGTTATTTTCTATACTATCATTGAGTAGATTTTTCAAAGCATAATAAATTTAAGAAATTAAAGACACAACGGTAGAATAGGGTAGATTATTTCAAAATAACAAAAAAAAATTAAAAGTACAAATTTGTAATATAAATAAGCGAAAGTATGTTGCTATTTTTTAACTATTCCTTGAGGAACAAATAAATTTGTCCTGATAACTTCCTTTGAATTGACTAAAAAGATATCTCTAATGCAAAGATGATTTGTTCTTATCCCCTGAATGATTCTATATCACAAAATTTTAGCCATTTACTTAAGAAAGGTGGTTTGGGTATTTCTATATATAAATCAAAGTGTAACAGCCCTAAAACCAGAAGAAAATTTTTCATTTTTAATTAAGGTTTACAATCATAAGTTTGATTCCGAAATCCATTACATAATCATCATATCAAATCATCAGAGTGACAATATCAATAAATGCGGAAAATGGTGGGGAGGGAATGTTGCGCCATCAAGTCGGGCCATTCCCCTTAGTAACGGAAGAAACTGAAACCATAATACAAACTGTAAGCAAAAGTTTAGTGAGTTTTCCCAAAGTACCACATACCAAACATACAACTGGGCCAAACCCTGGGGTATATTCCAACCTAATAAGCAAGTATGGGCCCCACCCTGGGGCTTCGCCCTGAGGTATATTTCAACCCGATCATACGATAGTGGGCCCCGCCCTGGGATATATTTCAACCCGAACATACCATAATGGGCCCCACCATGGGGTATATTTCAACCCGACATGCCATATTGCGCCTGCCCTAGGGTATATTTTAACTTGATCATGCAAACACAATATATATATATATATATATATATATATATATATATATATATATATATATATATCACAACAACTAGAATACTACATAACCGAATAATGGGTCGGCCTTGGTACCTTCGACCCATGGATACAGGGAGGAGACTTACCTCGGTCTGCTGGTAAATATTAACTGCTCGGCTACTGATCCGGGAAATCCCCCACCGAACATACATAAATTACCCTAATTAGGAATGAGTTAACAATCATGACTATGGGCCTAAATTCCAATCAAACTCCTAGGGTTAAGCCCCCCCCCCCCCTCACTTTACCCTTAATGGACTTAATCAACTGTCACACCTTGTTAAACCGGAAACACGAAGGGTGACAGGCTAAGGTCTCACAACACAAGGAAAATAGGATTATCAATAATAATCATTGAGCATTTTATGTTTACATCATATTCGAAACAATATTACATTTTATTTCCATACTACATAGTCTAGTACATAACAAGAGCAATAAACATAAATTAGTGTGGCGTCTTAAACTGGCTCACTGACCATTTCCTGAAAAGCATGCAAAAATGAGGGTCAACTATAAAATAGTTGGTGAGTTCACAGGTTTATAAAGGTACATCATTTCAGTAAGAAACTATAGATTTGTTCAGCAAAATTTCCTACTCTAAATGAGTGTTGAATGCCAAAACACTCCGTTCACAACCAAGCCTAACGATCGTTCTTGCCCCATTCTACCATGTCCATGGTTCCCATGATGTCAGTTCATGAAAATATGCATTCACGGTTCTGGGTGAGTGGGGGATGTCTACCCCAAATGGCGCTATCCATAAGACCGTTGGCTCGAATACGAGTTAATAGGTTGTAGTCCAGTTCTCGGGGACTTAACATACAAAGTTCAGAACAAGTTCATCTCGCAAAGTTCATATCAAGAGTTCATAGCATAAAGTTCATAGCATAAGTTCATAACACAAAGTTCATAAAAGAGTATCGTTCCAAGTTCATCAAGTTCATAAAACAAGGCTTAGCAAGTTCACCAAAATAGAGTTCAAAAAGTTCATAAAACAAAGTTCCACAAGTTCATAGGATAGTACGGATATCTCATAAAACAATAGCATGCTTTCCACCCCAAAACATGAAATTAATAAAAAGGGGGTTGTGAATACTCACAATGATGTGTGAAGGTATTTGTGATGCATTGAGATAACTTCCCTCACGTTCTACTACTGATTCCCTACGATAAGGTTACACACTAGTAAGTCTCTAGTCGAAAATGTAACACTAGTATTCTTAATTTCTACAATAGAATTATGCCAATATTGTGTCAAAATTAGGCTTTGTATAAGTTAGAAACATTTTTCTGTAAATTCAGACTTCCATGGATAAATTTGTTAAATAACAAATTTAAGTGAAAAATCTCATTTTTGGCAATGTCAATAGAAGTGTAACTATAACATTTTGGAAAGCGTTTTAAATGGTTAAATATTCAAAACTAAAGCAAATAAGTTGTAAAATTTCCCAAACTTTGTATTTCAGTTTTAACTGAAGTCAAAGACATTAAAATAAATCTTCTTGAATTTTTAATTTGTCTAACTATTTTTCACCAATTTAATTCCTTGAAAATATCATAAAATTGGGGAAAATATTAATTATCATGGAAAATTATTAAAATTTTTGTGTTACTACTTCACAGTGTCCCTAAAATAAGAAAATTAATAAATGCCAATTTGATCAATAAAACTCGGTTTTATAATTTAAATGACTTTTGCACCAAGAAAGTTTAATTAAATATCAAATAGTAATTAAAAATCACCAAACTTTTTATGTGTTTTACAACTGAAGTCAAGGACTTCCAGAAAAGTTTCCATAAATTTTAGATATGTATAGATATTTTTCCTTTATTTAACCACTTGAATACTCATAAATTCAAGAAAAATAGAAACCAGTTAAAAAAATTTCCAATATTTTTGAAAAACTTATATACAATGTATATAATCTGGGAAAAATATCAAAATTAGTTTTTGAACAACTTAACCCGTTTTTATGATTTTTGTGTATTTATTCTATTAAAAATACAAATAAATATCAAACAGTTTAGAAAGTTTCCCAATATTTTTATTTATGTTTAAAATGTAATACAAGAGGTAATAATGATTTCTTGTGATTTTTAGAATAATTTAACTATTTTTCATTTATTTATTCTCATACAAACGCATTAATTCATGAACAATTCCTAAACAATAAGGAAAATTCACCAAACTTTTTATTTACATTTAATAGGTTTTTAAGATAATTTGATAAATTTTATAATTTTTGGACAAGTGTAGCTATTTATTATCAATTAAACCCCTTAAACCATTATGAAATCGGTAAAAATAAGAAATGCTCATGGAAAAATCAGTAAATTTTTACATGGAGTCTGTATGATGTATACAACGCGTGAAAATTATCAAATATGGTTTTTAAAATATATACATGGATTTCACAAATTGTTTTTCTTCAACAAAAATAAGATCAAACTAAATAGAAAACAGTTATATAAATGCATGCAACTTTATGAAACGTCTTTAATCAGTTCATAGGTCATATCAGAAATTTACAAGAATTTTTTTACCATAAAAAGTATTTTATGTGAATTATTGCTCTATTTTCTTGAAAAAAATACAATAAATTGAGAAAAATGATTTATTTTCTGAAAATCATCTTAGTAATTTGGATTCTAGGAAAATTCGGATTTGAGCTTAAAATGATTTTTAGATATTTATTTGTGAATAAATCCTTTATAAGCATTCTTAACAATGTACTTTCATCATCAAGCCTTTAAGTTTGATGTTCATCACATGCATTATGATTTGAAAACCATGAATGAACTTATTTTGTTCAAAATGATCTTTCTAAATGAAAAACTTGAATGCATGTGGTTTTGGATCTTTAAAACTTGTAAAAGTCAAGTTGATGGATTTGATTTAGGTTTTGATCATTGGATTTTACCTTCTAACAACATGCATGTTGTTTTTGGGTGAAATCCTACCACCATCTTCATCAAATTCGACATGCATGAACATACATGTGAATAATCTCAAAGAAAAGTGTAGAAGAGGGAGAAAAATGCAAGAAAACTTGAAATGTTTTTTAGAAAAGTGAACAAAATGTAAGGAAGTTGATTTTACCTTGAAGACCAACTTCTAATGATGAATCTTCTTGAGTAAAATGAGGGATATTTGTTGGAAATTTCATGGATTTTGGAGTTAATTCATAGTGGGAAAGAATGGGGGTTTTAGAGAGAAGAAAAGAGAGAAAAGAGAGATTCTGTCTCTCTGGATACACAATCTCTCTCGTCATCTCTTTGGGGTTTCTCTCCATTAAAATTGGCCACCAAAATATAGAGATGTATGTGAGCTCATGAAGAATCGAATGCAAAAATCTCTCCCAGTTATTCTGTTTCTAAGTTCGTATTCGTCTAGAGAGAAGGGAGAGAAAATTTTTAGAGAGAGAAATGAGGAAGGAGAAGAGTGTGGAAGTGATCAAAATGATTGAAAAATTGGGAAGTGAGTGGTCTTGGAAGGTGTAGGCCGAATTTTTGTGGATGAGAGGGGCTCCCTCTCATTTCCATTATTTTAAATTTTAAATCCTTAGTTTTTATAAAATTATCCAATTTTATAAAATGTGTTTTTGGTTTAGTTTTAATTCTTAAAACTCTTGATTTTTAATCTAATAATTAGGGATATATGTTGATACCTTAAATTATATTTTATTTGATTATATTTCCAAATATTAATTATTCTAAGATGTTATTATAAGGTTCGTAACCATTTTTATAAATTTTGATGTTAGATTTATAAAAATTTAGGTTTTTAGGATACTTCAAAACAAATTGAATTTTTGAGACTTCAAATTATTTTTGGGTTTCCTAACTCTTATTCAAGTTAGAAGTAATGTTTTAATTTTTTTTTGTCAGTTTATTGGCATTTTTATGTACTGGTTCCCAGATTCACATGAAATTGAAGAACCAAGTATACTAGGCATAGTTTCAACTTTGACTTAAGTTCCTACGAGACTCAGACCTAATTTATACTACTAGGTCAAGTGCATGATGTGTCTGTATGATTCATGCAGAGATGTTCAAGTCAAGGAATGACCTGAATTTGGATAGTCGCTACAGTTAAAGTAGTTGTAGAATTCACATATCAATGTGAAATCTAAGTACACTATCCTTCGTTTCTAATTGTTTCCAAGTTTCTAGTAGTTTATAACTTAGCTTCTAGCTACTAAGTCTAGCATGTGTCGTGACTATACGTGCAACTAAGTTTATTGAAATCTAGAACTGACTCGAATTTTGACGGTTGTCACAGTCTCCCCCAGTTGAAAGAATTTCGCCCAGAAATTCAATTGGCAGTACCACTGGTTCATACGTAGAAAATAGTTGAGGATATTTGTTCTTCATGAAATCATCCCGTTTCCATGTAACTCAGGTCAGTGCTTAGAATTCCAACGAACTTTCACAATCGGGATTCTGCTTTGTTTAAGCTGTTTAGCTTCCCAATTAATGATTTCTATGGGTTCATCCACAAATTTTAGTCGATTATTAATTTGGAGTTTCTCAAGAGGTACGTTCAGGGATTCCTCCGACAAGCATTTTTTGAGGTTCGACACATGGAATATGTCGTGTATCGCACTAAGTTCTTCTGCTATCTTGAGTTTATATGTCACTGGATCGATCATTTCAATAATCTTGAAGGGTCCCATATAGCGATGCCTCTTTTTCCAAAGCATACAAATCCTTTCCATTGCGATACTTTTAAGAGTGCCTTGTCTCGCACTTCAAATTCAAAGGGTTTCCAATGCTCATCGGCATAGCTCTTCTAACGATCGCAAGCACCTTCCAGGCTATCATGTATTATCATGATTTTATTGGTGGTTTATTGAACTCTATCAAGCCTCATTAGTTGTTATCGCCAATTTCTATCCAACAAAGGGGTGGTCCACACTTAAGCCCGTACAGTGCTTTGCAGGGGAGCACATTTAACACTGGCGTGATAGTTACTGTTATAGAAAAAATAAATGAATCGTAAATGGGTGTTCCAACTACCTCCTAAATTGATCATATGGGCTCAGAGTATGTTTTCCAAAGTGCAGATAGTTCATTCACTTTCCCATCCGTCTGAGGATGATAAGTAGTACTTATGTTTAATTGTGTGCCGAGGCTTTCTGAAGTGTCTACCATATTTGTGACACAAGGAGACTCTCTATCCATAATAATGGAAATAGGTACTCCATGACGTACTATGATCTCGTATATATAAATATGGGCAATATTTTCTATTCGGTAATCTTCTCGAATGGGAGGAAAGTGTGCAGATTTCGCCAATAGATCCACCTCTACCCAACTCGGATTGGCCCTTTAGCAGTCCTTGTCAATCTTCAATAAAATAAATTGTAGATACCACCCGGTGGTTTGAATACCTTATATATATTGCAGGAGGATCAGAAGCATTTGGACCATCAACCACTTGGAGTGCTAAAATTATTAATGGTGACAGATGTGCATACATCCTTGCCAGTGTGGAGACAACCCACAATTTGATATGAGCATTGTCCAAAATGCATGAAACATCCTCTACTGCAAACAAGGTGCACTTGACTCGTTGACTATGGAACATGAATATGAAAGTGTATATTTGTGACAATTCATGTGAATAAACACATCTTAATTACCTCAAGACTAGCCTTTGTTGACAATAGGTGATAATATGTAGTCTTGTAATTGCTACTATTATCATTTACTTGATAGTTTGCCCAACACCGAGGCAAATAGTTAGCAGCTCCAATAGGGTAGGATAGCTAATTTTTGATATATTCACAACTGGATCCTTGATAAGGACATGTATAGATGAAGTGCCAAGGGAAATATCTAAGTCGGGTAGGAGATGTTAACTGAACAATAGGAAAGACATCTCATGTTGAAACTCCAAAGCTAACGAGGGCTTTTGATGTCAGTGCCAAAAACGTCTACGAATAAGAGTAGGAAAGAGGTGAATGTTGCCAAAGATTCTAATGATGATGCTCTTATTTACTATATTAATAACTCAGTAGAATCCTAATTAATAGGACATGGGGTGTCGCTTCCTTCTAGTTATTCCATAAGTTCCATAAAGAATCCCAAGAACTACAACATGATAGTTTGAGTAGCACACTATATGAGATGAGGTATCATTCTCATTAGGGATGCGGTCCCCAAAGCAACCTTTGGTCATGTAAAGCAACATAAAGAAACTTAGTGGTTTCTAGAGATCATAAACAAGATACACTCTATATGGAGGAAGCTTCTAGTTCTTAAGTACATGCTGATGATGAAGTTGATCATAATGGCTAGAGTAAGAATACTTTACTACGTAGTGAGAATAAATCATAATTGGTTGATAAGGATACAAGAATATCAATGGAAGTAAACACTCCAAGTTTGACAAGAGCAATGCTAGAAATTCCGTAAGGAAATTAATTAAGTTGTTGTTAAAAGTGGATAGTGAGTATTTTGAAAATGACCCAAGGTTTGATACTATGTTTTTCTTACCACATAGAAAGTTGCATTGAGGGAAAGAAATAATAGGCTTGGGTCAAGAAGCTAAGTGTACAATGTCCAAAAATCCATGCTCCTTGTTTAAAATTTAAACTTGATTTATAAAAACTCTCAGAAAAAGAGATAACATACACTTGGTGTGTCAATTAAAATAGGTAATGAAAGACCCACACTTTCATACTCGACAATTGTTACTCCAAAACATGCTACATGCATATTCATAAAAACAATATTTTATATTGATAAAGTGATTACAAACTACTGGATACAAACCGACTATTTCAAAGTGTTATATATTACATAACTTCCCAGGATTCTATAGTTTTATACATATGGGAGTGCAAAATACAATAGTTTCAAACTATTCGAAAATCTTCTATCAATACCATAGTTTCAAACTATTCAAAAATCTTCTATCAGTATATAACTATATTGGATGCTTATCTCCTGCAATTTGTTAAACATTGAGAGGGTAAGCGGTGACGCTTAGTGAGTTCAATAATAGATACAATATAACGTTATGCCATATATATACTTCAATATGGCAGAAGCAAAGAGGAACAAGGAACGACAAAGGCATATGTGAATCATGTGACAAACTTTCCATATCAATCATTGATTTGATTCAAAGATATACAATCAATGAGACATAACAATTTCCATACTTGATATACATCAATAAAGCTTTGGCCCAAATGACACAGAAGACATACAACTTCGGATTAACATTTTGGCAGATTTCAGGCTTATAGCCCTGTCTAACCTTCTGCCAATACCATAGAATAGAAGTCATTCTCTTACGGAGACATGTTCTACATGGTCAGAGGCTACATACCAGTACCAATGTGAATCTAAGTCCTTTCACTGATCACATGGTCAAAGGTATTACTTTGCTATTAAAAATAGCGAATAAAAAATAACACGGGAAAATAACCTAGAATAATAACACTGACAAGCACATAGCACATATAACACATAACATACAATTGTTCCTATATATTAAACTCACCGTGAAATAATCGGGGGTTAAAATAGTAATTTGGGCAGCACTTCGGCTCTAAATATAACTTCCTTCGTTGAAAACCGGGAGTTTTCTTGAAAACCGGGCCCTGCGAGGGTTGGGCTTCAAAACCGAAAAGATAAATTTTTCGGGCTTCTTGGGAACTTCGGGGCTTGTTTCGGGTGCTAAAATTGATACCGGGGCTTCGGGGGATGTCAAAATAGTGAAAATATTGAAAAAGGGGTGTAAAATGGCAAAATCTCCAAAACTACCCGGGAAGGCTCGCAAGCCTTGTATTTATAGGGGAGGTCTGAAGGTCGGCCGAGAGGAGTGAGTCAGCAGCGAGGGCACGAGGCAGCAGGAGGCGAAGGCACGTGGCTCGGACAGATGGCGCGCATGCGAGGTGCCAGCGCGTCGGACGCGTCATCGGCTTCGGACACCTGTGCGACACGCGTCGCTCCTCGGACGCGCCACGACTCGGATGACGCAGCTGCTTCGTATACGTGGCCAGCTCGGAGCGAGGGTAACGTGGCTGGTCCGGATGAAGCTTATCCATTCAAATATTCTCGAAAATTGTGCCCTAATCTTCTAAAATCCATAACTTTCGTATACGAGCTCCGTTTTTGATGTTCTTTATATGCAAGCGTAGGGAAAATTATGCTCTACAACTTTCATTTAGACTTTGTCGGATAATTTTGAATTTATTTTTAATATTATTATTTTTAACAGACCGGGACAGGAAAATTCGTTAAAAATTCATAACTTCTTCATCCGACGTCCGTTTTCGTCTGTCTTTTTACCGTTGTACTACTATTGACGAGATCTTCAATTTTCGTTTAGGTTGTGTCGGCTAAAAATCACTCGATCTAAAATTCGAGTTTTTAGCTGTCTAATACTAAGCTGAAACTTAGAAAAATCATAACTTCCTCATACACAGTCAGATTTTGGTGTTCTTTTTATCGAACTTCTCGGTTTAACAAATACTACGACTTTAATTTAGATTACTAAGGCTAAAAAGTAGTTTATCAAAAACTCACTTTTTACGTCATTCGGCGCCGTGCCGGTTTTGTCGCGGATCTTCGATTGGTCATAACTTCTTCGTTAGAACTCGGATTTCGATGAGTTTTTTGCCTAAATGTTTCTAACGAGATTATCTACAACTTTGAATAATAAAATTTTACTTATTTCAAATTGTATATTTTCGTTAAATTTCGATATTTATCTTTTAATTGGAATCTCATAAGACTTCCAATATTTTCCGAGTGATTCTAAACATAGTTTTACTTCATTTATAGTAAAAACTATCCGTTAGAACTCAATACTCAATATCACATAATATTTCATAATATTATTTACTTAAAACACGATTTCAAAACGTGTATGTTACAGGTAACAACATAATGGTAGTAATATGATGAAAAAAAATATCAAAGTTTTAAAAAACTTCTAGTTTTCGAAGCTTTCATGATTTATAATATGAAAAGTGGCATAAAAGACTGAAATAAGAGATGTTTTGAAATCAACGTCCTGGTACTGTAATATAAGCATATTAGGACCAAAAGGTTCTAAAGGGACATGCTCAAACTTAAGAAATCATATTTGGGCAAAGTGGAATACTTAAGTGAGACCATTGTCAAAAATGTCAAATATGAGTATTATGCCCTTACTGAGCATACATGAATACTGAAATAGATATCCAAGAATGAATCCAGAGATACAATTTCAGATAGTGAATCCGCAATAGTAGTCGCTGAAGTCTCATTCGTATCAATTGGAGGAGTCAAGTGATTTACTCAAGTCAGCAAGCTTCCAGTGAGGTATACTACCTTTGCAAGCAACTCATTGCCTTTGCCTCATGTTGAGCATCTTCACTTTGGGATATGTTGAAGGCTTTTGTGTTCGATAAAGATAGTGTATTTGGTTTCGTGTAAGTAGTGCCTCTAGATTTTAAGGGCGAATACATACGTTCTTAACTCTAGGTCGTGTGTGGTATAGTTATGCTCATGCACCTTCGATTTCCTCGACGTGTATGCAATAATCTTGTCCTTCTGCATCAAAACAAAATTTATAATTTGGTGTGATGTGTCATAATATTTCGTGACATTGTCCATGACCTTTGGTACAATCAGGGTCGACAGGTTGCACAACTTGTGTTCTACCAATTTGAATACATCTTCTTATAGTTTTTTTTACCAAAAGAACTTCCTAACTTTTTTTTCAGTCACTGCATTTAGTGGTTGGGCAATCTTAGAGAAGTACGAGGCATTTTATAGTTGGTCGAACAGACCGTTGATTTAGGGAAGAGAGTATCAGTGTTTGATCGTCTACTTATTCAGTTCTTTATAATCGATGTACATTTGATCGACCTATCTTTCTCTTTAACTGATAGTGCCAGTGCACCCCATCATGAAGAATTTGGACTATAGAAACCTTTTTCGAGGGGTTTCTGGAGTTGATAGCTCTTTTATTTCAGAAGGGTGCTAAGCGGTACGACGATTTAGTTATAGGTGTTACTCCACAAATTAGGTCAATTCTAAACACGACCTTCCTAGGCACGGAAGGTTTAGGCAATTCCTCTGGAATTATTTTTGGGTCGAAGGCAAGACATCTAACATGTTGGTTTTTCAGTCTACATGCTAGATATCAAAAGGTTGGAAAAATAGTTCTCTAGATTGGTTAATGAGAAGGACCTAAGTATTGCTATGTAAATATTAGGAATGTGCATAGAGAGAAATATAGTTGATGGTATTCCAAAACTCGCTCGAAAGAATATGTCCGAAAATTCCTAAGAAGTTCTTATGGATAGGAGCAAGCCCATTCATACACATTTAGAAGTCACTTAAGACTTTCAAAGAATCAATTTCTAAAGAGAGATAACAAACTAGAAGGAGTGGCCAAGGCCTTTCAAATTATTAGTTGGCAGCATAACGTATACGACAATATGCACTAGACCAAATGTTCCCCATACATTGGGAGTAGCGAGTCACTTTATGTATAATACAAGGAGAGAACATTGGGATGGTGTCGATTAACTGCCAAGGTACATGAAGGGTATTTCTAAGGTTGTTTAGAATAATAAATCATAGTGGCCATACATGCTCCAAATGTGGTTGTATAGGTGTCAAGCGAGGTTTAGATGCGTCCCTGAAATGAAATAAGAAGACTATGCCATGGTGATACCTTCCATCGTTAAGTAGTTCTCTATAATGATGTTCAAGAGGTAATATCTCCTCCGAATCTCGAATGATGTCGTAATGGGTCGATTTCCCTCACATTACACCCTATGAACTGAAACAATGTTAGAAGGGATCCGGCCTTAGGGGTTTAGGTAGAAGCTTGTGGAAATAAGAGATGTGCTTGTATGTCGTTTAAAAAATATTTTGTATTTAGCTCCCGAAGCTCACAAGGCGTTTTCATCTTATGCATTACGTTATATTCCACATATCTTGAGGGGTTTCTAAATTTAGAAGATACTTACTGTTATGCTAGCAACACACTACAAGAAAATAGGAGTTACGTCCTTATAGCATCCTAGGGCGACTAGTGATATAACTTGGCCCGTCGGTCAGGTATGCAGAGTAGGACGATGAAGATGTCGATCAACGGAGTTGATGACACATCTGAATAGTGCGTAGGTCTCATAGGTAGGTTCCAGACTACTAACGTCCTCTCCCGACTCCGATCCCATAGAGGGGTCCTTTTACGGTTCAGTACTGGATGGGTTAACTAATGAGCATCCGATAATGTATCACGATTCTTTGGCCGATCCGGGAGAGGGAATGTAAATTTTGACCGAACTAAATTATAAAAAAGGAATCCTAGCGTTTAGAAGCATTTTGGTAGCCTAATGTAACTTGATAGCTATGTACTCCTAAGGGTTTTTATTTTTTATTTGGAGTCTAAGCAGATCCTAGGTTGTTCATACCACTTATTATAACCAATTCCGGTTTTGCACTTGCTCTTCCTTAATTATGCATAGGTGATCACGCTATGTCTAATTAAGGTCAAATAGTGCACTACCCAATTTAGTTATACTAGATGGCATGATTATTAACTCGTTGATTATAGTTTAGGCTTTCCCAAGGGAAAGGGAAAACCAATATTCTCTATAACCTTCGGCTTTGATACCAAATCTGTCACACCCCGTTAAAGCGGAAACACGAAGGGTGACAGGCTAAGGTCTCAAAACACAAGGTAAATAGGATTACCAACCATAATCATTGACTAGTTTATGTTTACATCATATTCGTTACAATAATTACATTTTAGTTCCATACTACATAGTCTAGTACATAACAAGAGCCATAAACATAAATCAGTGTGGCGTCTTAAACTGGCTCACTGACCGTTTCCTGAAAAGCATGCAAAAGCGAGGGTCAACTATAAAATTGTTGGTGAGTTCACAAGTTTATAAAGGTACATCATTTCAGTAAGAAAATATAGATTTGTTCAGCAAAAGTTCCAACTCTAAATGAGTGTTGAATGCCAAAGCACTCCGTTCATAACCAAGCCTAACGACCGTTCTTTCCCCATTCCATCATGTCCATGGCTCCCATGATGTCAATTCACGGAAATATGCACTCACGGTTCTGGGTGAGTGGGGGCTGTGTACCCCAAATAACGCTATCCATAAGACCATCTAATCGAATACAAGTTAATAGGTTCTAGTTCGGTTCTCGGGGACTTAACATACAAAGTTCATAACAAGTTCATATCAAGAGTTCATAGCATAAAGTTCATAGCACAAGTTCATAACACAAAGTTCATAAAATAGTATTGTTCCAAGTTCATCAAGTTCATAAAACAAGGCTCAGCAAGTTCACCAAAATTGAGTTCAACAAGTTTATAAAACAAAGTTCCACAAGTTCATAAAATAGTACACATAGCTCATAAAACAGTAGCATGCTTTCCACCCCAAAACGTGAAAACAATAAAAAGGGGGCTGTGAATACTCCCTCACGTCCTACTACTGATTCCCTACGATAAGGTTACACACTAGTAAGTCTCTAGTAAAAAATGTAACACTAGTATTCTTAATTGCTACAATAGAATTATGTCAAAATTATGTTTTGTATAAGTTACAAACATTTTTCTGTAAATTCTGATTTCCATGGATCAATTTTTTAAATAACAAATTTAAGTGAAAAATCAGATTTTTGGCAATTTCAATTGAAGTGTAACTATAACATTTTGGAAAGCGTTTCAAATGGTTAAATATTCAAAACTAAATCAAATATGTTGTAAAATTTCCCAAACTTTATATTTCAGTTTTAACTGAAGTCAAAGACATTAAAATAAATCTTCTTGAATTTTTGATTTGTCTAACTATTTTTCACCAATTTAATTCCTTGAAAATATCATAAAATTGGGGAAAATAGTAAATTATCATGGAAAATTCTTAAAATGTTTGTGTTACTACTTCACAGTGTCCCTAAACTGGGAAAATTAATAAATACCAATTTTGATCAATAAAACTCGGTTTTATAATTTAAATGTCTTTGCACCAAGAAATTTTAATTAAATATTAATCAGTAATTAAAAATCACCAAACTTTTTATGTGTTTTCCAACTGACTTCAAGACCTTCCAGAAAAGTTTCCATGAATTTTAGATATGTATAGATATTTTTCCTTTATTTAACCACTTGAATCCTTACAAGTTCAAGAAAAATAGAAACCAGTTAATAAAAATTTCCAATATTTTTGAAAAACTTATATAAAATGTATATAATCTGGGAAAAATTTCAAAAGTGGTTTTTGAACAACTTAACCCATTTTTATGATTTTTGTGTATTTATTCTATTAAAAAAATGCAAATAAATATCAAAATGTTTATAAAGTTTCCCAAAATTTTTATTTGTGTTTAAAATGTAATACAAGAGGTTATATTTATTTCGTGTGATTTTTAGTACAATATAACTATTTTTCCATTATTTATTCTCATAAAAATGCATTAATTCATGAACAATTACTAACAGTAAGAAAAATTCACTAAACTTTATATTTACATTTAGTAGGTATTTTAAGATATTATGATAAATTTTTATAATTTTTGGACAAGTGTAGCTATTTATTTTCAATTAAACCCCTTAAATCATTATTAAATCGGTAAAAATAAGAAATAATCATGGAAAACACTGTACATTTTTACTTGGAGTGTGTATGATGTATATAAGGTGCGAAAATTACCAAATATGGTTTTTGAAATAAATACATGAATTTTACAAATTGTTTTTCTTCAGTAAAAAAAAAGATCAAACTAAATTGAAAACAAGAATATAAATACATGAAACTATATGAAACGTTTTTAATCAATGCATAAGTCATATTAGAAATTTACCAGAATTTATTGACCCTAAAAAGCATTTTAAGTGAATTATTGCTCTATTTTCTTGAAAAAATTATAATAAATCGAGAAAAATGATTTTTTTTTTCTGAAAATTTCCAGATCATCTTATTTATTAGTTTTGATTTTGGGAAAAATTGGATTTGAGCTGAAAATATTTTTTAGATATTTATTTATGAATAAATCCTTTATAAGCATTCTTAACAATGTACTTTGATCATCAAGCCTTTAAGATTGATGTTTATCACATGCATTATGATTTGAAAACCATGAATGAAATTATTTTGTTCAAATTGATGTTTCTAAATGAAAAACTTGAATGCATGTGGTTTTGGATCTTTAACATTTGTAAAACTCAAGTTGATGGATTTGATTTAGGTTTTGATCATTGGATTTCACCTTCTAACAACATGCATGTTGTTTTTGGGTGAAATCTTACCACCATCTTCATCAAATTCGACATTCATGAACATGCATGTGAATATCTTAAAGAAAAGTGTAGACGAGGGAGAAAAATGCAAGAAAACTTGATATTTTTTTTTAGAAAAGTGAACAAAATGTAAGGAAGTTGATTTTACCTTGAAGAGCAACTTGAAATGATGAATATTCTTGGTAAAATGAGGGATATTTTCTGGAAATTTCATGGGTTTTGGAGGTAATTCATAGTGGGCAAGAATGGGGGTTTTAGAGAGAAGAAAAGAGAGAAAAGAAAGATTTTGTCTCTCTGGATACCCAATATCTCTCTTCATCTCTTTGGAGTTTCTCTCCACCAAAATTGGCCACCAAAATACAGAGATGTATGTGAGCTCATGAAGAATCGAATGTAAAAATCTCTCCTAGTTATTCTGCTTCTAAGTTCATATTTGTCTAGAGAGAAGGGAGAGAAAATTTTTAGAGAGAGAAGTGAGGAAGGAGAAGAGTGTGGAAGTGATCAAAATGATTGAAAAATTGGGAAGTGAGTGGTCTTCGGAGATGTAGACCAAAATTTTGTGGATGAAAGGGGTTCCCTCTCATTTCCATTATTTTAAATTTTAAATCCTTAGTTTTTATAAAACTATCCAATTTTATAAAATGTGTTTTTGGTTCAGTTTTAATTCTTAAAACTCTTGATTCATAAACTAATAATTAGGGATATATGTTGATACCTTAAATTATATTTTACTTGAGTATATTTCCAAATATTAATTATTCGAAGATGTTATTATAAGGTTCATAACCATTTTTATAAATTTTGATGTTAGATTTATAAAAATTTAGGTTTTTAGGGCTTTCAGGGTTTTAAGAAATTTGTTAATTTTTGGATATCAAAACAAATTCAATTTTTAAGACTTCAAATTATTTTTGGGTTTCCTAACTCTTATTCAAGTTAGAAATAATGTTTTAATTTCTTTTTGTCGGTTTATTGGCATTTCTATGTAGTGGTTCCAAGATTCACGTGAAATTGAAGAAACGAGTATACTAGTCATAGTTTCAACTTTGACTTACTACGAGACTCGGACCTAATTTATACTACTAGGTCAAGTGCATGATGTATCTGTATGATTCATGCAAAGATGTTCAAGTCAAGGAATGACCTGAATTTGGATAGGCGCTAAAGTTAAAAAAGTTGTAGTATTCACATATCAATGTGAAATATAAGTACACTATCCTTCGTTTCTAATTGTTTCCAAGTTTCTAGTAGGTTATAACTTAGCTTCTAGCTACTATGTCTAGCATGTGATGTGCCTATACGTGCAACTAAGTTTATTCAAATCTAGAACCGACTCGAATTTTGACGATTGTCACATCAAACCTGGCCCAAAACACAATAATGGGCCCTAAGGCCCAACTCATAACACTTAAGGCCCACAATAAAAATCTGAGGCCCACCTAACCTAAACAGGCCAAAGCCCAAAAACTAGCTAAGGCCCAAAAGCCACAACATTCCAATAATTGTCTAACGACTCACTGGGGCGTACGAGCAGCGTAATACCAGTACGCTTGGCGTACTAGAATCCGAATCAGTACGCGCGACGTACATATTAGTACGCCCAACATACTAAGTTGTTAAGCACTTTCATCCATTAAGTGATTAATCCATGTAGTCTCTGACACCAACTTCTAGAACTCAGTCATTTAAGAGGTCCTAGGGCATAAAGTTGGCAACTTTATGCCTTTGCATGTCTTATGGGAGCCCAACATCCCATTTTGTCCATCAAGACTAACTTTAAGGACCTAGATCCATGCATGGTGTCATAACAACCATCAAGATAGCATTTTTATGCCTTCAACACACCAAAGGGACTAAGATCTAGCATTACAAGCTTCTCGAGTTGCCCAAACTCACAAAAGAGAATCCATGGACCTAAAAGAACTCATAATCAAACCCTAACTCTAAGTATCAAAGGAGACAACAAGGTACGAGCTTTTTACCTTCAAAAGCGTCCTAAGATGATGTAGATTCAATGATGCAATAAGTTTCCTGAAGGACTACTTTGCTGAATTTTGCAGATACGACATTGAGTTTGCTCACCTCTTCGGAACAAAAAGCATTTTGGCGAAAGTCACTATCGAACTCCTTTGAAGCACAGATCTTGGCAGAAGGCCCCATTGAAAGAACCGGAACTCGGTTATATCTATCTAAAAAATAAGACTAATAAAAAAGAATTCTTCTGAGTTCTTGATAAAAATCTTGTTCCAACAAAGATCCTTCAGAAGTTCATTACAAATTATACAAAGAGTGAATCCCCTAAGCACATCAAAAATAAATTCATCGAGCATATCAGTTGGTATATTGAAGTCTGAACCTGGATCCAAAAGGGGTATCTGTTTGCATTTGATATAGCTGAGTGAAGAGTTGTCTGATTGCTAAGGTCACTTAGGGGGAGATTGTTGATACATGAAAAGTGATCCTTAGCAAATCCGAAGTCAAGAAGTTCTGATGTGAAGAAGGATTCCGAGGTATGATGTATTCCGAAGTCAAGCTTTGTCTGAGATACACCTTGTAATCAGTGATGTTTTGAGTCTATATTTGCATTTAATTTATCTTGTCGTTTAGCTCTTGTTTTGTAGTAAAGTTCCTAGGAGAAGATCAATTAAATCTCATATGCGAGCTTTTTGACTTATCATCTTTACCTAGTATTTGCAGTCATTCTTGTTTGTCTTGTTATCTCTCATTGTCTATTTAAGGAGATGATGTTTTCCATGCAATGTAACCTTTTGAGCAATATTCTCTTTCACATCAATACTAAGTATCTTGCAAGTCAAATCATTATCTCTATCATTCTCATTGTTCTTGATATTTCATTACATTTTTCATACTTGCTTTATCTTACTTGAATACTTTGTTGAAATTCTTACTTCTAGAAAAGACTGGTTTATCAGACTTGACTGGACTCTTAATATTAGTAGCAGACATTGAGTTTAAGTTAATTCAAGGTTTGAGTTTTCAAACCTTGTCTGCGCACTTATTCTTGCACTCTCACATAGATGCGATCAAACATATCTATGAAACTTTGTTATTAGCGATCCAATAACACTAGGAATTATATAACAAAATATAATTGATACTTGATATCTACATGGTTGAATTCAATGAATTAAATAAATGTCACCTAACCATTTATTTATTTTGTAACTTATATCCTAGACTTTGATAATTAATGTTTTTAGAAACTTAATGGTGTTAATTATTAAAGATTTAAATATCGTAAACACTAAATGAATTTTGTTAAAATTTTGTAGCTGAAAACAAAATCCAATCTCATAACCACACATCTTCAATCACATTCTGATCTATATGAAATAATAACATTCGACAGATACAATTTCTACGAATTTCTTCGTACCTTAAAGGAAAATCTCAAGAGAGGTAAAAAATTGTACGTTCTTAAAATTCCTATTCCTAAACAACCTACACTTACTAGTAGAACTGAACATGATGCTTGGTGGAAGAATTGTAGTGATGTTGATGATGTTTCTAACATCATACTTGGAACAATTATTCTCAAACTTTAGAAGGAATTTAAAAAACTTAGAAGCATTTCACATGTTTCGTCAGGTGAAGCAGATATTCCTAAGATATAATGCTATTTGGGTTGATCCAGTTTAAACATAAAAAGAATGCAAGGCTGAAAAGAGTCACCATGTGTGCTCTAAGAGGCTATTTGTTCATGGAAAGGAAACCTTTAGGCAAAAGAAATCCAGAAATGCCTATAGATATTGATCTTTTTTGTACTATAGAGAAGCAAGACACTGGAAGATGAACTATCCCTCTTATCTGACAAGGACTGGCCAAACCATTCATTCAGGAATCCACTAGATAAAACTTATACTTTTCATTTAACAGTCAAGTACTTGATACTTAATGCTAATCTAATGTTTCTAAATGTTTACAGATGTTGAAGAAGAGTAAGCAACCCAACACAAGCAAGTTGGAACTTCACTCCAGGAGTTTAGCTTATTATTTATGCTTAGAACATAAAGTACCTGTATTGTAAAACAATGTTTGTTTTGGAAAAATGTATGTTTTAATTTAGCCTCTCTCTCTCTCTCTCTATATATATATATATATATATATATATATATATATATATATATATATATATATATATATATATATATATATATATATATATATATATATATGTGTGTGTGTGTGTGTGTGTATGTGCGTGTGTGTGCATTAGTTAATTTATTAGATGATCGATTATTTAATTAACCGATTTTCATAATGATCACTTTCATAATCTGAAATGATTAAATTATATTTTTGAGAACAAAATCTCTTAATAGAAATATAAAGTAAATATCAATGCTTTCTAAATAATATGTTGTATGGACAAAACACTTTTGACTCTAACTTGATTTGAATGAAAATTATCTATGACATTGTTATGTTTATTATATAAATAAAATGCACATATTCCAACTTCAAGAAATGGATTTTTAAAGGCAAATAATATAGTTTATTTCACATATGTGAATCTTATTTATACATAAACGATTCCTAATGATATTTCCACTAAATTTTATAGAAAATAATTATTAAGGAACTGTACATTGTGATGTATTTCTTTCTAATTAATGTCTAGGTTTATTATAAAATATCTAATCAAATTTAACAGATATAGTTGTTATAAATATATTTTACATGTTAAAAGATAATTATTAAACCAATGTTGAAGTTTTCAAATATAAAGTTGAGATACAAACAAGTAGAACCATATAAAGCCTTAGAGACAATAAAGGATGAGCTAAACCTTACTAGATATTGTTTACTTTCTGATCAGTTGAAATTATCTTCCTTTATTCTTTTAGGATTATGCCTTAATCACTATTACTTCTATCTTGAATATAGAAAACAAATAACGAGTGGATAAAACACTTTATAAGACTTAGTATGGAAATGATACATCCTTATCTTACTTAATGTTTTGATGATTTGAAGACTATGACAGACTAAAACTTCTAAATCCAAAATATACTAAACACATATTTGTTCAATATTTTAAAAGGTTGCTCAGATTATTTATACAAACCCAACAAGAATAAGTTCTCTTATTCCTATGAAGGATGAGTTATCATAAAGCAAGCTTCTAATGAGAAAAGAATTCGGAGGCACATGGAAACTTGAAGTAACTCAAGAACCATAATCTGATGTAGAAATAGTTGGCTATAGTTTTAAACAAAAATTTGTTGAACATGAATAATAACTTTTCAAAAACACAAAATGTTCGCACATATGGTAGAAATCATCTATAAAGTGAGATATCTGGAATCTCTCATTGATGAGTTCTTAGTGATGGTTTTTGGAAAATTTATCAACAGCCAAAATGCTATATCAGACTTTGAATATGATAAATGACCTTGATTCATGAATACCGAGATGTAATCCATGTTTAATAGTCATGTATGGGATTGATTAATATTCCTCCTTATAGAAAGGCTAGAAGGAGATCTATATACATTTAGCAAGACTTGATGTTAAAGGCTTTAATCACACTTATCTCAATGATTGTGGTCAAACCTTTCCTCAAGTAGTTATGATCAGACCAACAAGGATATTATTTACGATAACTACATATTCTGATTATGAGACATGGTAAATAGATTTCAAGAAAAACAACTTTTTCTTAATACACACCTACTTAGAGATGTCTATATAGCTTAGCCTAGAGGTGTTCTTAATTCAAGTTATCCTAACAATATGTGGAACCTTTAAGATCCATTTTTGGATATAAGGAAAACATCTCAAGGTTGGAATCATCATTTTAATATGAAAATACAATGTATCATTTTGTATCAAAATAATGATAACACATGTGTTTACTAAGAACTAGTGGGAGAAATAGTGATATTCTTAATATTGTATGAATAAGACACAATTAATCATAAAAAATTACATTTTAACTATGCAAGGTCGTTTCACTTTGACTTGGAAATTGTTTTTAACTTGAAAGACTAAGGGAAGACAAGATACATTCTTGGAATGTAAAATATATGGTGATAGATAAAATTAAATGTTAAAGTTTTTAATCTTTATGCATAAGTTGACAATATCTTGAAAGAGAGATCAAGATACAAGATTCTTTTGGAGCACTATTGACATTGCTACTTGGAACCATTTTGAGCTTTCCTCAAAAGGACCTACCATATAGGTTTGATCTAGATAAAATGATTTATATTATGTTTGCTTTGAAAAATGAATCCATCATTTATGCCATATTATGCATAAGACATGGTATTTGATCATGCTATGAACATATCATAAGATACCAAATAGATCCATAGGAAAGTCATTGGATGACTATAAGGACATTCTAAGAGTACCTAAGAAGAACTAAGAGAATGTACATAAATTAATCAGTTTAGAAGAAGATCTTCATGTAAACAACTACACAAGATGATAACTTCAATATATATATATATATATATATATATATATATATATATATATATATAATTATAAATTATAGTTGGATTATGCCTTAATTATGGATGAAGATTAAGTTTTTATTGGAATGAGTTCCAAGCAAAACATAATAACACAATTTACTACAAAATAAGAATACACTGCTACTTCAGAAGATGCAATTAGATATGATTGGAGAATGAGTTCATTGAAAAACTAAGTTGAGTCCTTCAATGATAACATAGAAATCTTTTTTGAGTTCAAGAGTATACTTGATCAGGCTAAGAAACTCTTAATCACATCAAAACACCAATCATATTCTCCATTCAAGTACGGAATGCTATACTTTGATGTGGTCAAATTCAAATCTTTTAATTGTCAGTTATAAAGGCTATTATCAGGTGTGGTATGAACTATACAAGAGGCTTATGTAGTCATGATGGGATTTGTTTTTCTTATGCTTTGAGAGTTAGACATATAACACATGTTACCTATAGTTGAACACCAAATGAGATTCATTATGATCCAAGTCTCATGTTCAACATGATTTTTGTAATAAAGAGATAACTGTTAAAACTACGTTACACATCAGTTATAGCTTTGATCTTTTAAGAATTGGATGTTGATGAATGACATTATTCATCGTGTGTTATTTGGGGCAGTGAAATATTGCTACACATTCACCACTATCCATATCAATCTATGATGTCTTGTGTAAGTGGGAGATTGAAAGATCTTTATGCCGAAGATTCATTGTAAAATGATATTTTCTAGTGACATACGATCCTATAAGGTCACACCTTATAGCAAGTTACTACCAATTTATTATTTGTTAAAGTAATTTGATTATTAATAAATAGTATCAACACTAGTATTTAATTGGAGAAACTTATTTTGTGAAAATAATATTTTACCAACATATTGGAAATTGTTGTTTCTAGGAAATAATATTAAAAGAGAATAAAAACTAGTTATATTCACATGGTATAAATATGTATGTCATCATTATATTGTACAAATTAAATGGAAACTTTGAGTAGTCATTTAGTTGGCATGTAACATGCTAGTTATGACATTGAGTGAAAGACATACCTTGTCTCTCTTTTTCTTCTAAATGTAGTGAACTTTATATAGAGTAGCTATTTTGAGTGTTTAACTTGTTCTTACATGGAATTACTATCACATTTAATGAAGGTATGGTCCTTTCTTTCTATGTGATAGCATACAAAGAAGAGCATAGAGCAAAAACTAGCTAATTTTTTTAGAACACTTTCTCTTCACTTTATTTTTTCAAACCTGAGAGCATCAAGTTCTCTCCCCTCTCCTCCTTATTGCATGGCATATTGAAAATTAGAGTGATTAATTTGCTTCTAGTTTTAAGGTTTATTGGGTATAAACTTTTAAGGCGTAAGTACAACTTAATACAAGTGAAGACTAGCAAGTTTTAGGGGTTTCCTCTTGCTTGGTGGATACCTCTAGAGAACTTCTACTTTGAAGTTTCATGCCACACTTCACCAAACTCCATCTCCAATGAGAATAAAAAGACATCAAAGGTTGTAATCTTTTCCTTTCTATGGTTGATTTAATCTTCCATGATTTCAAAATGATCCCTGGTGGGTGAAAATGGTTGTAAATTTGTTCTATTTGTAAATATTTCATTTTTGTTTTTACCATTTTTGTAAAAACAATTTTGAATAAAATCAACAACTAGATTAATGACTGATACCCCCAAGGATCCACATTCATGACCCACAAACGGTTATACACTGATACCATGGACCTCTAGTTGAAAACATAAGAAAAACAAGTTGTGTCTCATCCCATGAAACAATACTGATGACTGATACCCCCAAGGATCCATATCTATCACCCACAAACAAACTTCAAACTAAAACCATGGTCCCAACGTTGAGAAAAATAAGTTGTGTCTCGGCCCATGAAACTAGAGTGATATGTGATACCCCTAAGGATCCATTTCCATGACACACATATAGCTACACAGTGATACCATGGTTCGTTGACTGAGAACACAAGAAAAGCAATTTGTATGGATGCCCAAGACACTAGAGTGATGACTGATACCACCAAGGATCCATATACATGACCCACAAACAATTTTACACCGAATCCATGGTCCCCTACCTAAGAATATAAAAATAAGAAAATCATTTCTCAGTCCATGACAATAGAGCAATGACCGATAACCCCAAGGAAAAATATACATCATCCACAAACAGGCGCGCACTGATACCATGGTCCCGTTGTTGTAAACATACAAAAAGCAAGATGTGTCTCTACCCATGACACTAGAGTAATGACCAATACCCATATGGATCTAAATGCATGACCCACAAGCAACCCCGCACTAATACCATGGTCCCCTCTTGAGAAAAACAAGAAAATGAAATTATATATCGGCCCATGACACTAAATTGAAGAGTAATACCTCCAAGGATCCATATGTTGTACCCATAACATCAACATAGTGATTACATGGTCCCTTAGCCGAGAAGATATGAAAAGCATGTCGTGCCTCGACCCATGACACTAAAGAGATGAATCGATACCCTCAAGGATCCATATACATGGCCCACAAATCGTTAGACATTGATATCATAGTATCATGGTTGAGAACAAAATAAAAGCAAGTTATGTATCTGAACATGATACTAGAATAATGACTAATACCACTAAGGACCCATATGCATGACCCTAAAATAGTTGCACATATATACCATGGTCCCCTGGCTGAGTACATTAGAAAAGAAAGTCGTATATTAACCTATGACACTAGAGTGATGACCGATACCCTCAATGATCCATATCCATGACCCATAAAACAGCTACACACTGATACCGTGGTACCTTGGATGAGAACATATATAGGAAAAGCAAGTTGTGTCTCACCATATGATGTTGGATTGATGACTAATACCCCTAAGGATCCATATTCACAACCTACAAATAGATCCAAACTACTGTCATGGTACCCTGGTTGAGAACATAAGAAAATAAAGTTGTTTCTCAGCTCATGACACTAAATTTGTGATAACTGATACCCCCAAGGATCCATATCCATGACCCACAAACATTTGCACGCTGATACCAAGGTCCCCTAGTTGAGAATATAATAAAAGAGTTGTGTCTTGGCCCATGACACTAAATTAGTGACGGTCGATACCCTAAGGATCCATATCCATGACCTACAAATAGCAGCTCACTGATATCTGATGGGTTTTCTAGGTTACAACATGAGGTTTGCACACCGGAAGTTAAATATAAACAAAAAACACTTATGGGCTCATGCAACCTAGAACTTTATTTCAGTTTCTCAAGTTATAACAACACACTCTATGAAACAAACTTTTAATCTAATGAAATCGAAAAATATTAGATTTGAATACATACCTTTAACATAATCGAATATGTCAAACTTATTTGATCTTCAAAGTCCATGGAAAGGAAGTGCCAATAATGTGAACGCCTCTAATGGTTCACACACAAAACCCTAGAACACTTGAAATCGACAAGGAGAGAGGAGACAATGATGAAATTCAGATTTTATCATTCCATAAAGGTTATCAATGAAATTTTCTAGCCAATAGGCCCTATTTATAGTTGGTAAAAACACTAATTTGAATAATAAAATAATAATATTTTAAACTGACCCAAATTAGTTTCCTCATTAGCTATCAGGAGGATTCCATAAACCCTAGAAGGCTCCTTAAAATCGTCCATGCTATAGGGCTTAATAGGAGGTTCTAGAATTGCCACTATTTGTCAACTATTGAACAATTACAATTCAACTCTTGCACCATTAATTCGTTCTAATTAATCCTGAATTAATTTTAGATTAATTCATATTAATAGTTAATTAATTCCGACTATTTCTAATTAATTCATATTTTATTATTAACTATTTCAGATTAATTCATATTAATAGTTAAAAAAATTATTTTATCTCTCTCTCAAAGTCATTTCTAGCTATCTCTAGCTTTTGAGGGCAACATAAAATGGATTTTACTTTCATTCCACTAGGTTATACAAATTTAGGTATAACCTTGGACACTTATTTCAAAAATGCCATGGTCCCCTGGCAGAAAATATTCGAAAAGAAAGTCATATCTCGGGCGAATGACACTAGAGTGATTACCAATTAGAGATGCAAGTTTGACCAGCAGATTCAGGTACCCATGGGTACCAGACCCTAACAGGTTAGGTATTCCCCGTCTTAACAGGTAACGTGGCGGACACGGGTCCTAAATCTCATATCCGAAGTGGGTGCGGGTCGGGGATGGATACAACACTCTCCAACCATTTAATACCCAAATATAATATATATATATATATATATATATATATATATATGGCACATGACTTAAAGTAGAGGACTCTTTGATTCTTGTTTCGTCACAACTCTTCTCGCAAATCACAATCGACTCTCACAACCATTAACATTGTTTTACATTAATATGATTTTTTTTGTTCTAAATTTTGAAACGGGATAATTGATTTGAGATCAAGGGAGAAAGAGGTTAGGGCATCTCCAACCCACCCCCAAATGCCATTTTTATCTCCATTTTTCTTCAACCATACCACATTTCTTCCCCCATATTTGGAGATATGAATAGTATTAGCCCATATATGGAGTAATACTATTTATTTCTCCAAATATGGAGATGAAGTTTCAATTGTTGGTTTTTGTCCTTCTTTTTATATATTTATACATTTATAGTTTATTTTATCTATTAGATTTAATTTAAATATAATATTTAATATTTATAATATTTTGTTATATAATAAATTATATTAGTCAATCATAAATATAAAATTTATATTTATTTATCGAAATAAAAAGTTAAATACGTATTAAAATTATGAAACACGATAACATATTTATTCATAAGTGCATTATAAATATAATCTTATTTATTTAATATTATTGTAATGAAAAAAATATAGATTATATATTTGTTAAAATAAAACTAGTAGAAGGGTGTGTTTGACAATCTATGTAAGTTGGAAGAATGAAATATACTAGGAATATACTTTTTGGGGTAAAAAATGGAATAGGGTTGGAGATGAAACATTGTTTACCCCATTTTTTATTCTATTTTTGGGGGAAAAATGAAAGTGAGTTGGAGATGGTGTTAGGGCTTGTCGATCAAGTTTAGAGAAGTGGTGGAGATAATACTACCAAACTAACTTTTAAATATAAAGACGAAATTGCTCTAGACGACATTTTCACAGTGTCGTTCAGGTCTCTCTCTCTCTCCCTCTCTCTCTCTCTCTCTCTCTATATATATATATATATATATATATATATATATATAATTAAGTATATCTCGACACCTTATAGGGTTTCAATTTATGTTGTGTTGTTAAATTATGATTGATTTCATTTTTCAATTGTTTTCTTGTATGACTTTTAGCTTTGTATATTGGTTTGTTTTACATGGTTTATTAAATCATAGAGTTGATAAATAATTGTAGCTTGTAAGCCGATTTTGGGAATAACGCATTTGCACATGAAGCAACTTAAAGATGCCATTTTACTCATGTAAGTGGCATAGCTGATTTACTTATGTAATTTTACTCATATAAGTGCTTCTTTTCTGGAGTATATGTTAGATTTGTAGAATTAACTAATGGAAACATCTAGTATTGATCTAGTATTGGTTGATGCTTATGTTGTATTCTGGTACAACGGTTTTAGACATTTTGATCTTTTTTAAACTTATTAATGACGTGTTTATGAAGAAAATGAATGGCCATTTGGGTTTTGTGAGCAAGGATTAAGGAACTAGAGTTTTAGTTTCCCTTCCAGAAAGAAGCCAATCTACACATATCATGAATGCGTTGTCCTTGGGAAAAAAAACTTGTACAAATTTAAAGTGAACCATAACGAGAGAACGTATCCGAGAGGGGTCTCGAAACTTTTATGACTTTCTGTCAAAAAACTGCAATTTGCAAAGAGTTTTGTTTTTTTATTTTAATTTTCTAACAAACACGAGAATTTCGTTTGTTGAGATAATCTGTTTTACTTTATCTTTTATGAGAACAATGCATGATTGTATTAATTTTCATGAATATTATTATGTTATTTTATAATTTTCATATTAAAAAGATGTGATTTTTTTTAAATAAATGGATATCCATCGGGTTACTTGTAACAAGCGGAGATTATTTTATCTGAACCTTTCGGGGATTAGGTGGGTTGGGGATGGGGACAAGGATGGGTGTAGGGATCAGAACTCAGTTATGGGTACAGAGATTGCAGCCTCCGCCAATATCCGCCCCCGTGTGCATCCCTATGACCAATACCCCCATAGATCTATATCCATGACCCACCAAATTTTTTGCATTGATACCATGGTCCAGTAGTTGAGAACATAGGAAACACAAGTTGTGTCTCGACCTAAGGCACGAAAGTAATGACCGATATCCCTAAGGATCCATATCTATGACCCACAAGCACCTGCACATGGTCCCCTAGTTGAGAACATAAGAAAAGCAAGTTGTGTCTCAGCCCATGACACTAAATTAGTGATGACTGATACCGCTAAGAATCTATATCGATGATCCACAAATATTTACAAACTGATACCATGGCCGCTTGGTTTAGAACATAAGAAAATAAAGTTTTGTCTCGGCCCATGATACTAAACTTGTGACAACTAATACCCCCAAGGATCCATATCCATGACCCATGAACAGCCGTCAACTATCACCATGGTTCCCTGGTCGAGAAAATAAAAAAACAAGTTGTGTATCGGCCTATGACACTAGAGTGATGATCGATACCCCCAATGATCCATATCCATTACCCACAAACAGTCACACACTGATACCATGGTCACCTGGTTAAACACATAAGCAAGTCGTGTCTATGCCCATGAAACTATAGTGATGTCTAATACCATAAGGATCTATATCCACAACCTACAAACAACTTCACAGTAACTCCATGGTCCTATGAATGAGAACAATAGAAAAGAAAATCGTGTCTCGCCCCAAGACACTAGAGTGACAGCCAATACCCCCAAGGATCCATATTTATGACCCACAAAAAACCACATACTGATACCATGGTCCCTTAGCTGAGAGAATTAGAAAATGAGTTGTGTCTTGGCCCATGACACTAACTGGAGTGATGAATGATACCCCCAATATTCCATATCCATGTCCCACACATGTATAGTTATACATTGATACCACCGCCACTATGTATCACCACAATATCACCGCCACCGATATCACCTCAACCATTGTTAGGAAAATATAACCCAAAATTGTACGAAAGAACAAAAGCATAAAATTCTTGACTGCGGCATGTGTTTAACACAGTTTCCTTAAAACAAATTCGCCCTATATAGGTGTTTGTTTCCCAGGATACAACAGTAGAAAACAATTCTTCTAGATTGCTCGAACCCTCACTTGTTGGCCCGGATTATACCTTGGTTGCAGCAAGAGAGAAAAAACGAAGTAGAAGCATAAGAGAGGAAGAGAGTGATTTCGTTTCATTCGTTGGATGGAATCAGTGACATATGAATTGTATATATACTACCCAATGTAACCGATGCAATTAAAACGAAATCGTAACTGTCACAATTAAATAAGAAAATTAATCAAGAAATCAAAACCGAAATCTATGATTAATTGCTCTTAATTCGGTTTTGTAACTGTTAACCAAAAGGAAAAAAAGGTCCTTGAACATTTCTAGTCGACCGGTGGTGCATTCGTGCCCGCAGGACGCGCGCTCGCACACAAGTTCAGTAGCTCGAAGCCAATTTGGCTCGCATTTGCACCCCCCCTGCGTGCACGCGCAAGAGAGAGCCTTGGTTCTAATAAGTCTTACAAAGGTAGCTAGTCTTTGTAGTTATAAACCAATTTCCTTTTCATTCTCCCGCCAATGTGGGATGAGTTTTAAACCCACTTAACTCTTTTATTTTCTCTTCCAGTTGCTCTACTTTGACAAGTAATTTCTCATTCATTTTTAATCCTTTTTGGACGTGTGATATATCGAAACGTAGATATCACGGAGGAGAACACGAATATATAATCAATAACTCGTTTTGATTATATTTAGAGTCCAAAATTTGTGCTCAAAAATGGAGAAAATCCATTTTTGGAAATTAATTAAATTAATTTTCCAACAATCCCCCACATGAATGAAAATTGCTTTAGAATCCGCAATTCCAAGCTGCTTTAGGTAAAATCCAGCAGTTGAATTATGCACAGGATAGGTAGGTTTGACCCTTTGAACCTTCCCTTAAGATACATATTTATTTTACTAGCGGACCAGTACACTCGATGTCCTTGAACTATTCTGCCATTTGTGTAAATAATCAATACATGTCTCACATGATTCTCCCTAGCCCAGTTAGGTTCTCATTGATGTGTCCGTTTTGGTCATGGACACTTGCCTGGTTTTGTAAGAGCTCTTAGGAACTTGCTCATTCAATTCCCTTTGAAGCGACCCCACTTCTCTCTCACATAGGTGATTATATCATAATGATTAAAAGCTAAAGCGTGATAATTTCCAACTTATCACCAACTACTATAAGCTTAACCTGCATCACTGTTATTTATAGGAATGGGTTGGGGTTGACCCCCATAGTGATCCACATATATTATATGCAAGTAGGTTGTCCCATTGAACCTAGATCTTGGGATCTCCAGTCAACTAGGTTGGGTTTTTCTTCGCAATAACTTATTCGTTCATGGGTTTTAATCCCATTCCTTTTGACGATTTTGCAACTAACTCCCTGTTTAACCCTTTGGTTAGCGGATCCGCAATGTTATCCTTGGACCTTATGTAGTCAATTGAGATAACTCATGTTGAGAGTAGTTGTCGAATGGTGTTGTGTCTTCGACGGATGTGTCGAGACTTACCATTATACATAGCACTTTGCGCTCGTCCAATTGCCGATTGACTATCGCAATGGATTGAGATTGCAGAAACTGGTTTAGGCAAACCTGGTATATCTTCCAAAAATTGTCGTAGCCATTCAGCTTCTTCTCCACTTTTATCAAGTGCTATAAATTCAGATTCCATGGTGGATCTAGCTATAACTGTTTGTTTTGAAGATTTCCATGATATAGCTCCACCTCCAAGTGTGAACAAAAACCCGCTGGTTGACTTGGAGTCTTTAATGTCAGATATCCAATTTGCATCACTATACCCTTCTATGACCTCGGGATATCTTGTATAGTGCAACCCATAATTGCGAGTGTACCTTAAGTATTATAATACTCTTTTAATACTCTTCCAGTGTTCAACACTTGGATTACTGGTATATCTACTTAGTCTACTTATTGCAAAAGCTAAGTCGGGTCTGGTACAACTCATAAGGTACATCAAACTACCAATGATTCTTGCATATTCGACTTGTGCACGCCCTTCACCTCTATTTTTACTTAGATGATGACTTGTATCGATTGGTGTCCTAGCTACAGTAGTATCACCAGAGTTGAACTTCTCAAGAATTTTATCCACATAATGTGTTTGATTCAAAGTAAGTCCATTTTCAGTCCTTGTGATTTTCACACCAAGGATGACGTATGCCAGACCCATATCTTTCATGTCGAATCTTGCCTTTAGCATGCTCTTTGTTGATTGAACCATTTTATCGTTGCTACCAACAATAAGCATATCATCAACATAAAGGCACAAGATAACATAACCCTCACTTGTGTTTTTAACATAAACACACTTGTCACATTCATTAATCTTGTATCCATTTTCCAACATCACATGGTCAAACTTTTGATGCCATTGTTTTGGGGCTTGTTTCTGTTGGGTTTTAGTATACTACAACATCCTATGGTGCACATACAACCCTAAATACCTTGGATCTATGTTTTCTCTATTTTACATGCAAATGGTTTCCAAGGCATTAAACTTATAACTAGCATGCATTTGACATAAACCATATAATATACTAGTTAGGGAAACATACCTTTTGTGTGGCTTGAAGTCTTGATGTATTTGGCCTTAAGAGCTTAGCACCAATAGTATGAAATGCCTCAAATGGAATCACAACACACCTAGGACAAAGGTAGCTCTTGAGAGAGAATTCCATGCACCAAAACACCTCCATATTTCTCTAAGAAAAGAAGTGGTGATTTTGGCTATGGAGTAACCTATTTATATGTAGGATTCCAATGGTCATGGGTATAACCCATAATCCATACCCATGGGTTTTATGATCCATGGTTCATGTGGCCCAACTCTTTATGTATCCATACATAAACTTGGTCCAACATGGATCATAAGCCCAACAGATATAAATATAACTAATTATCATAATTAGTCCCCATAGATTTAATTAGTCTCTTTTGATCACTAAATTAATTCCAAATTAATTCTTGATCGATACTAATTAAAACATATGATTTCATATTAATATATTATAACTTATAATATATTAATAAACCATAAATAACCTTCTCTCAAAAGTCCATCCTAACAAATTGTCCTGATGATATGCAACCCAAATGGACCATGCTACTCTCGGGTCAAGTACATACCAATAATAGTTATGGGCTTAGACATCTAATCCAACAGTCTCCCACTTGGATAAGTGTAAAACTATTATTGCAAGTACGACTTCATAACCCGACTAGCAATCGTAGCTCTTAAAGCCGCTGTCGAACTCTGAACAAATCAATGACGCGTCCATTAGATAAGGGATCATATATTCCTCCATTCTAGATATCATATGGACTGAGACATGGATTATAATCATTCTCTCTGTCCATTTGTTGTTTCCCGATTTTCGATTTATGATGACTGACTGATTGAACAAATCTAATCAGTCCTGGCTTGGCCAAGCACTCACATATGTCATCGCTAAATCATCGAGGGGCCCACATATATCGCTTTTATCCCGAAGGTAAAAGGAATGGATAAACTTCGACTCATATGGCTTGTTCTACTACTTGTTGAATCATACACAAAGGCACGTTTTATACCATCGAGTTACCAATGCGTTTTCATGCAATCAATGTATAACCAACTCATAGTAACAACTCATATCTCTAGGTTTTAAGAATATAAGATATTATCGTCTCATGATCACTCGTGATAAAATCCATGAAGTGATTCAAATGAGCGTGGGTTGAATCCAATACTCAGAACTTATGAGCACTCATGAGTGTTGTAGAACCGCTTTGTCCAACATCTTAGACCTCTACAAGCCAACCCATGACAGTCTTGATTCATATCTACTTCCAACATATGACCGACTGTGGATAGTTTGAATAACTTAGTCATTCAGGAAGAATGACCTAGTTTATTCTGGAAGTCAAAACATGCAAAATGAAACACAAGAATAAATGAATCAAATATGGTATCAAACCCTATGAATATAAATAGACCACAATAGCTTTGCCATACACCAAGTATGCACTCTATGTTTGTCTATAATCCTTACTTTGTGAAATAAACCAAGTTCAAACATAATTTCAATGTTTCTAATTTCACACTCCCAAATCCTTATCGAAAAATGTGAGAATTTCAAATTCCTATCATTTATCGAAATGTGTTTAGATTTTAAACTTATATGCACTGAGCCTCCTGTAATGAATATGTACAAAGTCACAAAGACTTGTCAACAGTCATTATAAGGTATTCCAATGGAGATCAACTCCATGGAAACTAAGTCTCATATTCAAAGTACATTGCTTTGGACATGCTTCTTGCATTAAGTTTTCTAATCTTACACAGATAACTTCCACCTATGGAGACAACTCCATATTCTCATTTTGACTGTCACTTCTGAACAAGAGATGCCTCTTTTCAAAATATGTCAATATGGTCCTTCCAAAATTAGCACTATACTTCCAACTGTCCCTGAGCAACCAATCTTTGGTAAACCTCAGATTGTCCTCGAGAATTGCTTAATCATTTTAGTCATATCCAATTCTATACCTTTTCCCTTCTTAATGCCTCTGGGCATTTGGAAAAATTTAGAAATGACAAATATTATAGCACATGCAATCGATCCTGTACCCAACGCAAATGGTACACGATTCATGATGTCTCATATAAAGACATGATTCTAGACCAGTCTTTTGCTACAATATTTTTATTTGCCAAGTTTTTCAAAATTTGACTATGAAGAGGGATGCCGTAATCATAATCGAATTTTGAGAACGCAATATATAGAATTTCCTTAAGTTGAACCAATCCAACATGAAATTCATATATATATATTCTTGACTAAAGATGATTAAGGTCTCAATCTAAGCCTTTAGAACTGAAATGAAGTATATCCTCTCCCTTAATTATAGCAAAACAACTTTTTCAATCCCTGCAGCCTCACGAATTGAAACTTTTGTTTTCTATAATTAACAATGCTAACTTGCAACACTAACAATAATTATCATGCTCCCACTAACATGATGATTATTAGCATAACACTTATGCTCCCACTAGCTTTGACATGTACTCAGAAATCAGCTGGACTTCTAGAAATCAATACTTTATTGACTTTCTTACCAAAGTTCAGATTTCTGATACGAGATGCTTTGATAAAACTTTATCAAAATCATACACCTTTCCTTAGATAGCATGCATGTGTGTCTAAACAATTTCAGAACTATGAAAAGGGATGCCGTAATCATAGTCTCAATTGTTTAGATCTTTTGCCATCTGCTTCAAATCTACTTGGTGGAAGGGTTTCCTCACCATCATTTTCATGAATCGGAGAGAAACCTTATGACCCTTAGATTTTATGGTGTATGTGTTCTTATCCATGTGAATCGTCAAAACCATAGTCACAAGACAAGGATAATGACAAATCCAAACTCATATGGACTGAACTTATGCAATCTTAACTTCTTGCCACCTGGAAGTACAGGGCCTGCCATTGCTTCCAAGTTGTTATGCAACCAATTGAGAACTTTCAGAACTCCTATGCAAAGCCAACTTTAACTGGAACGGGCACAGAATATGTCAACACGATAGGTTATAAACCTCAAGTCGTGTGCTAGTGAGGAACCTCAAGTTTTATTCTTGATTAGTTCTTGAAATTCTTTTTAGGATCTTTAAGACTCCCACTGTCCTCTTGACATATAAGACTATCTTGCCAAATATTCAAGAGATAGTGCGGATTCTTTATCAAGACAAACACTTCACACAATTGGCCTTAGTTGGTCTCTGTTTTATCCAAAACATCACAACTTACCAATTTTAAATGTACAAGAGTAGGACACTTTTACTCTTACATTTGACAAGTGTTTTAAACCTTTCTTTAAGATATGTCACTCAAGTTACAATCTTGGAGTATGACTCTAAGAATTGTTTTGGAACGAAGTATGACTCATCTTCCTGATCTAACCATTTCAACAATTCATGACTCCTCTTCTTAGTCATAAGAATGCACTAAGATGACCTTTAGAGGACTAATTGTGATATGATTTCTAAATCAATAAGATGATCACAAACATGATACTAAAGTACTCTCCCATCTTTTTAGATTTGAGAAACTTTTATCTTTCTGCCTAATTTGATTCTTCCTATTCGTTGTGCCATACATTGAGACTTTTCCAATGTTTCAGAATTATACTTAAACTTGTAAGTATAACCATATTTATTAAACTTTAGTAAATCAAATAGTCTTAACGAGCTTTGTGGTGGACATGACCAGTGCATAAGAATGTGTACTCGATCCTTTTAGTCCTTCACTTGACTCACACATCCATGTGAACAAGTAATTAGTCTTGATTTTCCAATGCTTGAAAGTTCTCATTCATCATACTATTCAACTTGCATGATTCCAAGTTTCGGTCCAATTGAAACTTGGTCGATGAGGAACTTTCCTGATTTGGTAAATTTAGACACTACCACAAATGAAACAATCAAATCCGTTTTCCAATATTGCTGTCAGTGGAATCATATAAGCAACAATTTTCCACAAATGCCATTGTAAGGATACTTCAAATAAATAAAATTAAACAATTTTCTTTTATTTTAAAACTTTGCGGAAAAGCTTATCCTTACAATCCACATGGAAAATTGTTGTTATCTATTCCTTAGCAATATATCATAACTTCTTAAGCAACTGCTCAAAATTCTGATGCGATCGAAATCCACCTTCGCGATCAGAATCAACATATACTTCCTTTAAGATTTCTCTCTATTCTTTGATTCTTAAAACATCAACATGTGACCCAGTCACATCATCTAATGAGGATCTCAGAATAGAACTTAACAGAGTTAGATAATGGGCTCTACCTGATGTAGAGTCAAACTTATTGACTTTAACATCCTTAGGTAAATTTGGCAGCTTTGCAATCAACGCCCCTTCCTTTGGCAAAATAAACATATGGACCCTTTGGTAATGAGACTATCTCAGACTTAGCCTTTCTCTTTACCATTTGGTCAACCGGGTTGACTATGGCCAATCCCTTTCCATTGGGAAGAGAATGCTTTTTCTGGATTTCCAGTGTCACCATTGTCACTGTCCATAAAGTTTTTGGGAAGTTTATCTTCTAATCAAATTTGCTTTACTATCGTTCCAAATCATTGTTGATTCAGCAGCACCAAGCAAATAGATATGATCATTAAGGTTCATGTCATAGTCTGTTTCATAGTAGTCCCAAAGGAACTCACTATGTGACTTAGAAAGTGATTGAACATCCAACTTTCTCAAGACTTTGACACCCAACTCTCCCGGCTTGTCAATACGTGACTTCATCTCTAAGATGTGATCACACATAGACCTTGCTTTCCATTAGGTCTTGAGTGACCTTGAACTTGTGGGTTAGGGAGAATAATTGGAGGATGTGGAGGAAGTACAGTTCCAAGAGATTTGGGAAGATCATAGATGTCTGAACTAGACATCTTTTGGGAGATATTCAAGATAGTTGATCTAAAGTCTTTAATATAACACCCAATATGAAATATTAAGGCTAGGACCCAACAAACTATTTCATAACTTGGAAGAGGGATGCCGTAATCCAAGCTATAAAATATTTAAAGGTAGGTAAATGACGATTTACCAATTTCCACCATGAAAAACGAAATATAATTAAGTTTTAATTGGATTTGAATCTCCTAGATCTTTTGAGATTCATTGAACTGTTCAATGGCATGTTTCAATCTCGGGTGTGCTCTTCAGGTTTTGTGACTGGGATGCCGAGGATCACAAAACAAGGTGTGAAGTAACCATGCAAATATACTTGGTACCCTTAATATTTACCCCTCAATCGATGTGCCGGTTAACCACACGAGCTCCACCGATACTATGATAAATATTAAGTTACCCTTTGCCTACCTTGTTAAATCCATGTTAGAGTGCCGGCTAACCACACACGCTCCACTAACGGTTTAAACAAAGTGCAAAGTGTAATTTCATAGATTAGCACCTTATTCACATTTTCCTAAGTAACTAAGTATGGGAATTTATAAGTGTTTAGTTACTTAGTATTTATCATTATACTTATAATGAAGGGAGAATTATAGTCCTTGTCCTACCTGTTCGGCTAACGACCCTCCACCGGTCAAGGAAGCGGTGAGTGAGAGTGGACACCCATTAAACTGCCATTTTATAGGCAGTAACCTTATACCCCCCTTATAGACCGACTTCGTGAATGAGGCCTACTAATGGTAAGACGACTTTATCTTATACATATCTATATAATTAAAATTATAATAATAGTATAAGGGTTGAATTTTAAACTTTTAAAATTCTAAGGTCTAGTTTGGAATTAAAGTATACATGGGGGGTAACTTTACAAATTCCAAAACTTGAGGACAAGTTTTGAAACCTTTCAAAACTCTTGGATTTTTCATAACTTATGAGTTTAATTAAGGTTTAATGAAAAAAAATTCAAGTTCCATAACTTGAGGACAAGTTATGGAAGACATTAAATCATTTAATGATGACATTAAAAATAGTGACTCTTCTATTTTCATAACCTATGAGACTTAATGACACTTTAAAAAGAAAAACTCTTCACTTTCCATAACTTGAGGACAAGTTATGGAGTTCATAAAAACCATTAAGATCAAATATTCCAATTAACACAATAATCAAATAATTTTTCTATGATCTAGATTAAACACATAAGTAAAGATAATTCACATCAACAATTTTCAAGAAATTAGATAATCATATAAACTAATACAAATCTTGAAACTTTGACAATTATCCTTTGAAGACTCTTGGAATTCATAACCTAAAGAGTTAATAAATGAGACATTTCACATCCATAACTTATGGAAGTTTCAAAACTCTTAAGATCAAAACTTTAAAAAAAACTTTTGAGTTCCAAAATTTTATGACAAAATTTGTAACTCCTTAAAACCATTTAGATCAAACTTTTAAAAAAAATAAAATAATCATATCATTCTATCTTTTAATAAATTGACCTAATTCAACTCTTGTAGTAAAGTGACTCAAATTTTATAAATAATTAGTTTTTCATAAAATCAAGTAATTATCATAAAATTTGACAAACTTCATGTTTTTTTTTCTTTTTTTTTCCTTCAACTTGAAAAAAAATACATTTGCATCAAATATAATAGAAAACAACCCATGACTCTGATACCACTGTTGGGTTTTAGTATACTACAACATCCTATGGTGCACATACAACCCTAAATACCTTGGATCTATGTTTTCTCTATTATACATGCAAATGGTTTCCAAGGCATTAAACCTATAACTAGCATGCATTTGACATAAACCATATAATATACTAGTTAGGGAAACATACATTTTATGTGGCTTGAAGTCTTGATGTATTTGGCCTTAAGAGCTTAGCACCAATAGTATGAAATGCCTCAAATGGAATCACAACACACCTAGTACAAAGGTGGCTCTTGAGAGAGAATTCCATGCACCAAAACACCTCCATATTTCTCTAAGAAAAGAAGTGGTGATTTTGGCTATGGAGTAACCTATTTATATGTAGGATTCCAATGGTCATGGGTATAACCCATAATCCATACCCATGGGTTTTATGATCCATGGTTCATGTGGCCCAACTCTTTATGTATCCATACATAAACTTGGTCCAACATGGATCATAAGCCCAACATATATAAATATAACTAATTATCATAATTAGTCCCCATAGATTTAATTAGTCTCTTTTGATCACTAAATTAATTCCAAATTAATTCTTGATCGATACTAATTAAAACATATGATTTCATATTAATATATTATAACTTATAATATATTAATAAACCATAAATAACCTTCTCTCAAAAGTCCATCCTAACAAATTGTCCTGATGATATGCAACCCAAATGGACCATGCTACTCTCGGGTCAAGTACATACCAATAATAGTTATGGGCTTAGACATCTAATCCAACAGTTTCAACCCATATAATGACTTCACTAGTTTGCAAACCTTTGATTCTTTTCCTGGGGCAACATACCCTTCTGGTTGTTCCATGTAGATTTCTTCTTCTAAATCCCCATTTAAAAAAGTTGTTTTAACATCCATTTGATGTACTTCAAGATTTCTTATAGAAGCGATTGCAAGTACCAATCTAATGGATGTAATACGTGTGACAGGACAGTACATATCAAAATAATCAAGGCCACTTTTCTGTCTATAGCCTTTAATTATTAGTCTTTCCTTGTACTTGTCAATGGTTCCATCCGCTTTCATTTTCTTCTTGAAAATCCATTTATAGCCTAGTGGTTTGCAACCTTGAGGTAAATCCACTAGCTCCCATGTATGGTTTTGCAAGATTGAATCCATTTCGCTTTTAATTGCCTCTTTCCATTGAGGTCCTTCTGAGGAGGTGACCGCCTCTTTGAAAGTTTGAGGCTCTCTTTCAACCATGTAAGTGTAGAAATCATCTCCAAACGACTTATCCACTCGTGCCCTTTTACTTCTACGTGGCTCTATTTCATCCTCTATTTCTTCTTCATAAGAGGATTCATTGTGCTCAATTAACTTTGAAGCATTTGTCTCAACCTTATGAAGACATGGAAACACATTCTCAAAGAACGATGCATTTCTTGACTCCATTATTGTGCCTTTGTGAATTTCTGGAATTTTTGAGTCATGTACAAGAAATCGATACACACTACTGTTTTGTGCATATCCAACAAATATGCAATCAACAGTCTTGGGTCCTATCTTAACCACCTTGGGTGCAGGTACCACGACCTTTGCAAGGCACCCCCACACTCGAAGGTATTTGTAGGATGGTTTTATACCTGACCATAACTCGTATGGTGTTTTATCCGATTTCTTTCGTGGGACCTTATTTAAAAGGTAGTTAGCTGAAAGTATAGCTTCCCCCCACATTGAGGGTGGCAGCCCAGAACTTAACAACATGGCATTCATCATTTCCTTTAAGGTCCGATTTTTCCTTTCTGCCATACCATTTTGTTGTGGTGAATAAGGTGCAGTAAGCTCATGTATGATACCATGAGTTGCACAAAATTCCTCAAACGGTGATACATATTCACCTCCACGGTCACTTCTTAGTACTTTAATTTTCTTATTAAGTTGATTCTCAACTTCACTTTTATACACTTTAAACTTCTCTATAGCCTCATCTTTACTTTTAAGTAAATAGACATAGCATAATTTAGTGCAATCATCAATAAAAGTAATAAAGTACTTATTTCCACCTTTAGATGGAATTGATTTCATGTCACACACATCGGTGTGAATTAATCCAAGTGGTTCGATTGTCCTTTGAATGGACTTAAAAGATTGTCGTGTTAATTTCGATTCAACACAAGTGTTGCATTTGTATTTTGAGTCAATGTGAAAGTGTGGTATGTGATTGAGTTTAATTAAACGACGAAGAGTATCAAAATTAACATGTCCTAATCTAGCATGCCATATATTTGAAGACTCAAGCAAGTAAGTATAAGAGTTATTCATTTCATTATCATTGTCACTTGGCTTAAGAGCCATTACACAAAGTTTGAACATACCCCTATCAGCATACCCCTTACCCACATACACACCATTCTTGGCTAACACAAATTTATCTGACTCAAACACCAAGCGAAAACCATGCTTGTTCAATAACCAACCCGACACAAGATTCTTACGAATTTCGGGTACATACAACACATCATTCAACGTCAGCTCTCTTCCCGACGTCATCTTCAACACAATCTTTCCAACACCTTGGATATCAGAAGTGGCCGAGTTTCCCATGAACATCTTGTCACCATTATCCACAACCTTGAAGTTTCTGAACCATTCTCTATTTGAGCAAACATGACGGGTAGCTCCCGTATCAATCCACCACTCCCTTGGATTGGACTCCACAAGATTAACTTTAGAAATAACCGCTGCAAGATCGATGTCTGACACATCTTTGGTTTTCTTCTCCACAACATTTGCCTCCTTAGCCTTCTTTGGAAGCTTGCAATCTGCAGCCCGATGACCCCGTTGGTCACAGTTATGGTAGTTTCCTTGAAACTTTTTCTTAAAAGTTCCACCTTTGGCTACCAAGTTTGAACCCTTGGCTTTCTTTTGGAATTTGCCATTTCCAGATTTATTCTTCCCAGAAGTTTGACCATGCTCCACCACATTAGCTTTCTCAGAAGTAGGGGTATAACTACTCTTTTGAGCTATCTTATTGTCCTCTTCAATTCGAAGGCGAACAATAAGGTCCTCAATGGACATTTCCTTTCTCTTATGTTTCAAGTAATTCTTGAAATCAACCCAACTAGGGGGTAGCTTCTCAATCATGGAAGCAACAGAAAAAGGCTCATTCAACCCCATACCCTCGGCATGTATGTCATGTAGGAGGACTTGTAGTTCTTGGACTTGGGAAATAACAGTTTTGCCATCCACCATTTTATAGTCAAGAAATCGGGAAACCACAAATTTATTTGTCCCAGCATCTTCAGTTTTATACTTTTTGTCCAATGAGTCCCATAGTTCTTTGGCTGTCTTTGTTACACAATACACATTATAAAGTGAATCAACAAGGCTATTATGAACATAATTCCTACACAAGAAATCAGAATGTTTCCAAGCATCAATAGCAGTTAAAGCTTGCACATCTCCTTCTCCTTCGGGCATCCGAGGAGCCTCTTCAGTTAAGAATCTAGCCAGATTCAATGTGGTAAGATAGAAGAGCATCTTCTGCTGCCACCTCTTAAAGTTCAGTCCAGAGAACTTCTCAGGTTTCTCAGCATGATTGACTGGCATGGTCATCATTGGAGCTCCTTGAGCATTAGGAGTTCCATTAGGCTTTGGTAGTTGGGAACCTTCACCAGTAGTCATGCTACAAAAGGAAGCAAATCTAAAACTGTTAAACAAAAGAAAGAATCAAAAAACTGTTTTAGAAAACAATTTCTGAAAATAGTAACAGATTATGGATGCAATAAAGTTAAACAATTAGATACAAGCAAACAGAAAAGCAGAAGAAACAGAAAATGTCTTAGAAAACGATTTCTGAAAACAGATTCTGCAAGTGTTATGGAGAGGAAGAAAAAAAATCGTTTTTATAAAGACTGTAAGACGAAGCAGAAACAAATATTTTTGTTTTCCCAAGTTCGTTTCGCACAAACGATTTGTTTTAAGACTGTTAGGAAAATATAACCCAAAATTGTACGAAAGAACAAAAGCATAAAATTCTTGACCGAGGCCTGTGTTTAACACAGTTTCCTTAAAACAAATTCGCCCTATATGGGTGTTTGTTTCCCACGATACAACAGTAGAAAGCAATTCTTCTAGATTGCTCGAACCCTCACTTGTTGGCCCAGATTATACCTTGGTTGCAGCAAGAGAGAAAAAACGAAGCAGAAGCGTAAGAGAGGAAGAGAGTGATTTCGTTTCATTCGTTGTATGGAATCAGTGACATATGAATTGTATATATACAAACCAATGTAACCGATGCAATTAAAACGAAATCGTAACTGTCACAATTAAACCGAAATCTATGATTAATTGCTCTTAATTCGGTTTTGTAACTGTTAACCAAAAGAAAAAAAATGCAAAAAAGGTCCTTGAACTTTTCTGGTCGACCGGTGGTGCATTCTTGCCCGCAGGACGCACGCTCGCATACAAATTCAGTAGCCCGAAGCCAATTTGGCTCGCATTTGCACCCCCATGCGTGCGCGCGCAAGAGAGAGCCTTGGTTCTAATAAGTCTTACAAAGGTAGCTAGTCTTTGTAGTTATAAACCAATTTCCTTTTCATTCTCCCACCAATGTGGGATGAGTTTTAAACCCACTTAACTCTTTTATTTTCTCTTCCAATTGCTCTACTTTGACAAGTAATTCTCATTCATTTTTAATCCGTTTTGGACATGTGATATATCGAAACGTAGATATCACGGAGGAGAACACGAATATATAATCAATAACTCGTTTTGATTATATTTAGAGTCCAAAATTTGTGCTAAAAAATGGAGAAAATCCATTTTTGGAAATTAATTAAATTAATTTTCCAACAACCATCACCGCTACCTCTGCCACAACCACAATCGTCATCACGTATGACCCACCCACCATCACTGTCACTCGTCACCTACCACTTCCGCTACTACTACCAGCCACTACCATCGATACAATCCACTACCACCACCACCATCATTGACACTAAGTGCGTATTTTCACTGCCACCACCCACCACAACAACCACCACCAACACCACAACAACCACCACCACCATCACAACAACCTCCACCACTACTCACCGCCACCACTACCCCCTACAACTGCCTCCACCATAATATTTTGATTCCCTTCCTTTATATTATAAATATATAAAATCTACAAAAATATTAATTAGAATTAATAATATTTTAATTCCATACAAACTTATTATAAATACATAATATCTACGAAAAAATATATTAATTAAAAGTAATCATATGTTATTTCGTTAGCCTAAAAGTTTTATGTTTACATGAAATTCAATCATCAACTTTAATTCCCTCCAAATCCTACAAAAAAAAGATTCAAATATCCTAAAATTCATCTACCTCCATAATATACTCCAATTGTAAAGATTCACTTAACATAAGTGATAAAGTCATTATTTTGGTTTCCATAACTCGTGTTACTTTTTGATATCCAGCTCATATTTCTACTAAACGACGAAATGCAATTCGATAACCATGGAAACGAAGATGGAATTTATAGCGATGGACATTAAACATGTTAAGATGCTTCATCGTCTGGTGCTGAAAGTGATAGAGGATGATGGAATTTATAGCGATGGACATTAAACATGTTAAGATGCTTTCAAATCAAGTGTATATTACATATATGCATTGTTTGATTGCTTTTGGTATAATAAAATGCATCAAGAAGGTTTAGAGGGATCATTAGATTTTTAGGTGACCGATAGGAACTAAAGTTGAAAGTTGATTTTCTGATGAGTATGATTCCTTATGAGGGAAATATCTTGGAGTCTACAATAACTAATACTCCAGCTCCAAAAAAAGTCTCCGGACAAAGTAAGTACGTGAATTTTTTATAATTTTTTTAACAATGGACTGCTAATGATTTCATAGCATTTTGTCATCCTAGAAAAAGAAACATAATTGTGTGGGTACATCAACTTCTCAAACACCCTGAAAGAGCTTGAAAACCATGTAAGTTAATATAATAATAAGTTTTATACTTTTCTTTTCCAGTATTTTTAACTAATTTCATAGACTAACATTGTACACTATTTTCATGAAAGTTTGGATATCGGTGAAGAAAATGGTGCATCTATGTGTGAGGAGCCACAAGTTGGAAATTCAACCGAAAACATGATATCAACATCACAACCCAAGATAATGCAACAATTGAACAAAGTATGTATATTCGACATGTTTACATAGATATACATGCCAATATAAAATTTATACTTATAATATATTAATATGTGCATCTATATCTATATATAAAATAAAATGTTCACTATTAGAGTGTACTCTTATGAACGTCGTCGTGAATGGCTATGTCCAGTAATACTGATGAAAACCAAAAATATACATGGAAATCCACTGCCGACTAATTACTATAGAGTTTATGTTGATGAAGCAATAAAGCCAGCCGCATGTGTACCAAACATATATTACAAAGTCGTGTTATCTATAAAGGATGCTCAAGGCAGTTTTATGGCATGTCAAAAAAATCTTCTAACCCTTGATCATGAGGTAGTTTTGTTGGTTAAGTCATTAATATTTATATTTATTAATTAGTTAAACTTTATATTTTTTAAATGATTCTATTAATTAGGTACATACATTGTGCATGATTTTTTCAATGCATGTTTAACACATATTTTAATTTTTGTTTTTGTTATATTAGGGGTGTTCATCGGTTCAAATCTAATGGATTTTAATGGAACCGATCCAATCCAATTTTGTAAAAAACTGAACTGAACCAATCCAATTGGGTGTTGGATTGGGTTGATTTTATCCGTTGGATATTTTAATTGGTTTAATCCATTGCTTATATATTATCCAACAAATTATAATCTATTTTTTTATTGACTACCAAAATATAAATACGATAACTAAAACAAAACCGCACATAATTAATATAAATAAAACTAACAAAATAACATTAACTTGTAGTCTTCTACATATTTTTTATTGAATAATTAATAACATTAATAGGATTTGTATGACAATATTGGATTTTTGTTGGATTAAAATTGTGTATCCAATTGGATCGGATCGATTCAGTGATCCATTGGATATTCAAGATGATCCAATAACCGCTCTAATCCAATTGGATTTTGAAATTTCGTACACCATCCAATCGAATTGTAATTGGATATCCAATCCAATTTGTCGGTTTGTAATTGGATTGGTTGGTTCCAGTTAAATCGGTTAACTTTTACACACCTTATGTTAAAGGATCCAAACATACATATAGTTGAAGCTAATAATGAAACTCAAAAGCCCAATAGAAAGAAGCAAAAGAACAAACAACCCATGAGTTATTGTATTACAACTCCGGCTAAGGAGTACAATTACTAGAAAAAGTAGAATTTAATTTATTAGATTTGTAAAAATTTATATATATATATATATATATATATATATATATATATATATATATATATATATTGTTTTTTATGTAAAAGATTTATAAATATTATTAGTAAAAAATTGTTTTCTATTATAGTATATTGTATAAATCCACTTTTATGTATTATAGTAATGAAAGCTTGTCGGTATGTGTAATTAAATTAAAAATAAATATAATCTAGAATATAAATAATAAAAAACATATTAGTGTCACTGTAAATCATTTTTTTTTTCTTTGGTTTAGTTGTTTGTGAGTGAGTAAATGTAGACAATACTCAATATAATATTAAATATGTTACAAAAAGTTATAAGTAGTCATAATAAAAGATATAATAAAAGATATAGCACATGAGTATAGCTATTTTATGGTCAACATTTAATTTCTTGTGAGTGAGTAAACATACAAAATACTCATGACCGAATATTAAACATGTCACTAAAAGTTATCAATAGTCATAATAAAAGATATAACATATGAGTATACTTATTCTATGGTCATCGTTTAATTGTTTATGAGTGAATAAATATATACAATACTTATAGATATAATATTAAATATGTCACTAAATGTTATCAATAGTCATAATAAAAGATATAACACGTGTTTATAGCTACATTATGGTCACCATTTAATTGCTCGTGAGTAAGTAAATGTACACAATACTCACAGTATAATATTAAACATGCCACTAAAAGCTATCAATAATCATAATAAAAGAAATAACACATGATTATAGTTATTTTATGGTCACCATTTAATTGTTTGCGAGTGAGGAAATCTACACAATAGTCATGATATAATATTAAACATGTCAATAAAAGTTATCAATAGTATTATTAATTACGGTTACCAAAATAAGATCGATACATGTCCAAAACTCCATACCATATAATGACGAGTTTAACCTATAACAATGGGTTTTCATGGGTTGTACTAACCATATTTAAACGACACCATAGCTAATCATTAATGTTGTGACCTTTCCTTACACACTAAATGGAAAAAACCCATCATAAAATGTCTATATTGATAGGTTTTTTGTATAGACAAAACCTAGTTTTGTACTAGTGTGAAGAGTCTTGGGTTGAAGGTGGAGAAGCAAGTCTTAGGTTGTGACAATGAAAGTGCTTTATATATCATAAAGAAATTCTTCTATCACAAAAGGATGAAGTATATTGAGATCTAGTTGAATTTTATTTGTGACATAGTGGAGGAAGAAAAGTTCTCAATCTTGAAGATCAATACCTTGGTACAATGGACATGTTAAAAAAATTGTTACCCATAGAGAATGTTACATCTTGTTTCGAGATAACCTTAACTTGAAGGCTCGGGTGGAAATTGATCTAGTGAAGGTCACAAGTCGCAAAGGACCAAGTTCGGACCATGAGGAATAAGGTTCTTAGCCTTGGTATGAAGACCTTGGGCTTTGAAAGGCATTGGGCTTAAATCATATTTTAGGATTGTTAGACCTAAAGGACCACAATGTGCTCAAGTGGTAGCCACAACATGGTGCATGGTTAATGCCAAACGTGTTTCATTTGTCACTACGACGTGGCAAGATGTGTGCCATCATGTGGTGAATACTGCCGTCCAAGCCCATGAAATTTAGGGTTTCTTCCATATTTAAAGGCTTAAACTCATTGATCATGGCATCCTCTTCAGCTTCCAACCCTCCTACACAAAACGCTAGCCTCCATGCATGATTGAGAGTTTGTTTGCTTGATTTTGGGCTTGTTTCTTAGACTTTGGTGAAGCTTGAGGAAGAAGGGAGTTAACATTGGTGCAAGAAAGCAAGGAGTAAGCTTAAATCCAACATCTTTTTCATACTTCTGAGCTATTTGAGGTATAAAGTTCATACCCTCAGATTTCTTCTTATAGATAAAGGTTTATGCTCACTTTTGGGTGGTTTTGGTCCCTTGCATGGATGTTCTTGGAGTTTGAGGAACTTCAGAGCTTGTTATGGCTCTTTTATGGTCAATAGGCTTCCGATGATTGAGAAAATAGTCGTGTTTGGAGTCACCTTTTAGCTATGCACAAGTTTTGGTCAAATTGAGGACTTAATGAACTTAGGGTTGTAGATCTAGCTTTGTGATGAAGTCCCAATGAATAAAGTTTGAAACGTTATCCATTAAGTCATTTAAAAGGACTAGATATGAAATTACGGGTTTAGATCTGTAAGGATTAAGTAATTAATGAAGAATATGGAATTATGCTAGAAACCAAGATTGGACAAGGGCTTGCTACGATGTGGTGGTGCTTAGCTTCTCGATTGTTTTATTCTGACTTGGCCACGACCTAGGTAAGACCACGCCACAACATAGTGGTTGTTGTTTTGTTGAACAGGGACTTTTATTAACCGTTGACCATTGACTTTTGACCAGTTTAACCTTGGTTTAAACTTGAAGGATTGGTATTGTTGATTAATGGTTGATCTTTTTATAATGATTATATTCACAAGTTCGATCGGTGCGACGAATTGGGGGTGTTGTTGTACTTCTTCGGGTCTTAGATTCATGTATTTTCCTCACTATGCTATGTGTTATGATGTATATCCTTGCATGGTAGGATATAAGGGGTATTGATATGCTTGTTAGAGTATCAGTAGCTCGGGGATCATCTAGTTGATTGCCCTAGGGGTTGTGTGTAGTCATGTAGGTTAGCCTGAGAACTCTTGATCTAGGCTATCTTGTTTGATCCTCATTTGGTTTTGGCTCTAGAGTGGTATCACCTGTTTAAATGTCTATCTCAGCTCTAATTATATATAGTTATGCATTAATTGGTGATCAACCAGTTATAGTGTAGTGTACTAAGTGAGATCGTGTATAAAGTAGTGAGATATTAGACAGGTAGACTAGTGTAGACAGTTGCATGTGTTGAGGTTCTGGATTGATTTTTTGTTTTCTATATATCAAATTATCTTTTGGTGGGTTGAGGTGGTCCTGCTGTGTGCAGTAGGCCAAGATACCCGGGTGGGCTAGCAGTGTCCTGTAGGCTAGGTGCGAACTAGTCGTATGTTGTAGGCATAAGAAGCGAGCCAGTCATGCACTTAAGGCCGATATGTGTATTCTTGTATGTATATTTTGGGGGAACTCACTAATATTTGTCTTAAAATTGTGGATTAAATGTTTTTAAAGTATTGTCGATGATCGTGAGAAGGAGAATGCGTGACTGTACATACTTATCAGCTGCACTGGAGTTCGGCATTTATTATGTCATTATGAATTTTCATATAATTGTACTTTAAACAAACGACTTTTCTTAACATGGGTTTATATGAAAATGACATTTTACCTTAACTAAAAATGAAAATTTTGTTTATGAAAATGAGACGTTACAAAGAAATTCAATTTATGTGTGGACTTGGTTGATGTTCACATAAGTTAAGTACCTATGGGGCAAAGTAGCATGTGGTGAGAGGAAGTTCTTGGTTTATGGAACGAGGTGGAGCAATGGTGAATTCCAAGTTCAAAATGGAGATTTTTAGTTAATAAATTGAGAATTCAGAATGGAGACGTTGCATCTATATATGCGTGCGACACTGATATGGCATTACTATTTAAGGCCATTTTTCTAATATATTTGAGTAAAAATGTTATATTTTAAGAAATATGATACTTAATATGCTTTAAATGCTCAATTATAGTTAAAATCGAAGCTGGGATGAAAAAAGAGGAGAACGGAGCTAAAAACTTGCAAAAATGATATTGTTTGACAGACTGACCTCTCTTCAATATTTTGGTTATACCTAATGACGCGTAACTCCGATTGAGGAGATTCAGGATGTTCTGAAAAATAGACAAAATTCTGGACGACTTTCATGTTTATGCCGAATTCGGATTCACAGCTCCCATGCCATTGAAAAGCCATTACCACAACGTGGTGAATCAAATATTCATGTACATGAAAGATTCCAGTTTCCACTACGTGGCAAGTCTTTTCGCATATTGTGGCGACGTTGAAACCTATAAATTAATCCAAAAGTTAACCCTAATGACATATCTACAAACCTAATTCAGTTTCTACAAAAATAAACCCCTAAGTTGCAATTTTGAGAGTCTGGAATGCGGTTGGAGGGCCATTAAGCTGATATGGAGCAAAGGTCTGAAGGATTCCGGTTGTTTCTATTTGTGTTTTTACTTACTGAATTAGGGTGTTAAACCCTTTTGCTTTAGTTTGTAGTAGATGAACCTCAATATTATGCGTTGAGTTCAATAATTCGGGTTTTATTAGTTTGGTTTTAATTGTGTTTGATCGATCGCACTACCTATCATGTTAAAATTATGATTTTTATTGCCAATTGATGAGTTATGTGTGGTTTAGATGAACAATCTAATTACATTGACTTGAATATTAACTGTTTTATGACTATAAATTGTTAATACTAGAGATCGAACAAATCCTAGGTTTACGTAATATTAATTGGTGATTTTGACTGTGTAATAGAGTTTAGATATTCTATGCTTTGATTGATTGTCATGACCATTGATGAGAAATCACTAGATCATATCTTTCATATTCCGAATATACATCAAATTAAATATGTGTTCATTAATTACATGATCATTGTGTTAGTTGTTCGTTAATTATTAGTAGTAGGACATCCTATCAAGATAACTAGTCACATTACAATTCGGTAACCAACTAATAACTATTGCACTATTAACGAATTTAATCATTATTTTCAGAGGTAATCCAAACTAAACTAGAGTATCTAAAGTGATTCGTTTCCAATTAGTTTATCAAGTTCACTATATATTGATTTGTTTGAGATATAATAATAAGAACATCTTTTTATTGCTTTTATTTATTTAATATAACATATAATAAAAAATTCTAAGATTAATTTAGTACAGTTCCCCTTTAGTTTGGCACCCTTGTTTATCAAAATTATACTATACTCAATGAGGTTTACATCCTGTAAGGAGTGGTTTCGATACCAAAGACTGGGAATTATGAATAAGAAACTAGTGCAATAAAAATACACATCAAGTTTTGGCGCCGTTGTTGGGGAAAGGTTTTCAATTAATTTATTTTATTTGATTATTCGTTATTTCGTTTTGCATTATTAGTTTTATATTTATTTTCATTGATAACATTTCACTTGTCGGTAACCGTTTTGTTGTTATGTGAAGGAATTCGTGATCATACGCATTGCTTGGTTATTATTTTTGCATGGGTTTCAAGATGGCAAGCAATTAGGGGATTCTTGACTTCTTAATTTATTCTACAACTTTGGTAATTTGTCCAACTCAATCCATGAGGCATAGTATAGCAAGACGTATCATGGTGTTTAAGCAGAAGACCTAACTCTTGCTATTCTTGACTAGTTGGGTCAATTCTTGTGTTACTTATTACTTAATGATGCAAAGAAAACAAAGGAAATAACCTGATGGGTTCCAAAAGTTTTTGTTTTCACAAACCGCTTCTTGCATGAAAGAAATTTAATCAACAATTGTAGCATCATTTTGAGGGAAACGAGTGATCGTGATATCCTTCTTATTTATTTTGGTTTGCGAGTTTTATATTTTCGTTATTTTAGTGTGCTTTTATTTTCATTTTTTTATTTTTAGTTTTCTTTAATTTTGTTTTCCATGTTGAAGCTCTTGATGTTTTAGATCTTTGCAGAATTATATTGGCTTTCAGATGCTTTCAAGAATTTCAGCAATTAGAATCGAGTGCGGTTTTGTCATGATAGATACTTCACGAGAGGTGTTGCATCACATAAGTGTGGAGTCACTTACCCACACTAGAGAGGGATCAAGACTTTATTAAAGTCCATTACTAGAGGGAAAAACATTTACGATAGACGAGATGAGTGTTAGGCTGACAAAACTCGAGTGCATTTTTAGTATTATTTTTAATGTTCAGTTTCCGCGTCGTGGCCCATTAACCACCGCGACGCGACAACAACTTTTAACACAAAGAAATTTCCCGAATATACAAAACCACATCAGAGTCTACCATAAAGCGTGTTGTGACCTCGCAAGTTCCCAAATTTTACACATCGATATGCTATATGATGTTTCGTCAATCGTTTTGCGCACCAAGTCACGACATGAAAAGAAAAGAACATCAGCTCTAGTGTTATGTTTCCGCCAAATTCCGAAGCATCCTTATTCCAGCACACATTTCGAAGCAAACCACTATAGTCGACTGCGTTCTCGCGACAACTTACCCAAGGCAAGTTCGAATTAAAGGAAAAGAACATGCTAGAAAAAATATATATGCTAGATTAAAAAAAATTAATTGAAAAAAATAAAGACTTGAAAAAATGGTCTAAATTAGAAAAATCAAGAAAATTTAAAAAGTTTGTTGTGTTAGAACTAAGTTTGCTAGTGTTACGTGGGATAACTTGATGAGAATTCTAAGATTTATTTAAGCCAAGGTGTTATAATATGTTTGTGGCTTCCCAGTTCTAGTGAAGTCATGAGTCAAAAAGCGATCTTGTGTAGTTTGACGGACATAATATGTTTTGCATTATATATTGAAATATATCTAGGAAAAATATATGTAGTCATTGCACTTTAGACTAATGTCTTTAACCAATAAGGGTTGAGTTTAAGTTTCAAAGCTTAAGCATATGTTTTTCTATTAGGTTTTAAGTTTGAAGGAAAAAGTGAAAAAAAAAAGAAAAAAAAAGTTGTGAAAAAAGAAAAAAAAAGAGAAAAGTTGAAATAGAAAAAAAAATGTTAAAAGTTATTGAGTAAATAAAAGCTATCAAAGTATGAAGATCTTAAAGAAGTGAAGAAATAAGGCAAATTGCCAAAAGCCAAGGGCTTAGTAGTCAAAGTTGTAATTTTTGTTTCTAAGTTATTTTATCGTATGTATGTTTGGGAACTTAACAAAAATACTTCGAGATCAAGATAATTTTTTGAGGATGTATTCAGCCAGATGCATAAACGAATGTTGTTCAAAATAAGTGGGAACGTTTATGAGGATTATGAGTATATACGACTTGGGAAGTTGATAGGACTTAGACAAAAATATATACATTGAGGTGAAACATATTTGGTGTATTCAAATTAGCTTATCCTGTGTGATATTGGTGAGCAAGGTTTTCATGTGGTGGTATTAAAATGAAATCATAATAAATCTAGTTTTGCTTGGGGACAAGCAACAAATTAGTGTTGTGTATTTTGATATGACCTTATTTAACTATGTAGTTTAGGCCATTATCCTAATATATTTGAGTAAAATGTTATATTTTAAGATATATGATACTTAATATGCTTTAAAATGTTCAATTGCAGTTAAAATCAGAGCTGGAATGCAAAAGGAATAGAATAAAGCTGCAAAGACGCAAAAAGGATGTTGTTGGATAGATTGACCTCTCTTCAATGTTTTTGCCATATATATTGGCTCATAACCCTAATTGAGTTGATTCACGATGTTTTGAAAACTAGACAAAATTTTGGACGACTTTCGTGTTTGTGCTAAATTTGGATTCATAGTTCCCACGTCGTGGAATAGCCATTACCACGACATGGGTGAATCAAAAATTCGCCATTACCACGACATGGGTGAATCAAAAATTCATGTACATGAAAGATTCTAGTTACCAAGACATGACAAGTCTTTTTCCACACTGTGGCAACACTGAAACCTATAAATTAAGGTGAAAATTAACAATAATTACATATCTTCAAACCTAATTCTGTTTCTACAAAAATAAACACCCAAGCTGCATTTTTGAAAGTCTAGAAGGCAGCTAGAGGGTCGTTAAGCTGATATGGAGCGAATATCTAATTGATTCGAGAGTTGATTCATGACAGGAATCATTCGGTTTTCTTTTCTGATCATGATTATCATTCCAGTTATTTCCATTTGTATTGTTACATTTTGAATTAGGGTGTCAAAACATTTTGCTTTCGTTTGGAGTAGATGAACCTCAATATTATTCGTTGAATTTAATAACTCAGGTTTTATTAGTTTGGTTATTAATTATGTTTGATAGATCACACCACATATTATGTTAAGGTTTTGATTTTTATTGGCTATTATTGAGTTATGTGTAGTTCAGATGAACAATCTGATTACATTGCTTGAATCTTAACTGTTTTATAACTATAAACTGTTAGGACTAGAGATCGAACAAATCCTAGGGTTATGTAATATTAATGGATAATTTTAACTGTGTTAGAGAGTTTAGATATCCATTCTATACTTTAATTGATTATCATGGCCACTGATGAGAAATCACTAGATCATATCTTTCATTTTCCGAATATACATCAGATTAATTACATGATCATTGTGTTAGTTGTTTATTAATTATTAGTACTAGAAAATCTGATGAAGATAACTAATCACATTAGAATCTAGTAACCAACTAATAAATCCATTACACTATTAACGAATTTAACCATGATATTAAGAGGTAATTCAAACTAAACCAAAGTACCAGACGTGATTTGTTTCCAATTAGTTTATCTAGTTCATTAGTTATTGATTTGTTTGAGATTTAACAATAAAAACTTGTTTTTATTGCTTTTGATTTATTTAATTTAACCTATAATCAAGAGTTCTAATATTAATTCACTCCATTTCCCTTTGAGTTCGACACCCTTGTTTATCAAAAATATACACCTTTGCTTATCAAAACTATATTATACTCCTTCAGGTTCACTGCCTGTAAGGTGTAGTTTAGATGCGATGGACGAGGAATCATTAAACAAAATTAGTGCATTAAAAATACACATCAGACTTGTAGAGCTAAAGGTATTTATCTGAGTTGTAAGACATGCCGTACTTGGAAGATAATATGCCACGTATTGCGACAAAAAAAGGTTATACGTGCCACGTCAACCCTGGACACGCTGCGTAAGTCGGAGTTGGTTTATTTGTTAGTTTTCTTAGCTAGGTCTATCTGTAAAGCCTACAACTATAAATGTCGATACCACTTGTTTTAAGCTCTGTAAAAAGTAATATTCTCTCCAGCATTTGTGGATGTAGGTCACATCGACCGAACCATGTTAAATATCTATGTCTCATGTGTGTGTGTTTTGTACTTATATTCTCTTTTATCCCTCGACCATAGGTATTAGATATTTTTTTTTTTCGAATTTCTAACACTGGCCCATCATAGGTAAACTCATATTTCATTTTTAAGACACTATGCCGTGATATCACTCATAAGAACAAGTTCAAGTTATCTTTCAATTGTTTTACATATTTTTATTCGAAATAAATCAAACAAGGAGCTAGTTGTTCCTTTAATTTAGAAAAATACATCTAAAAATATTTGGATTAACTATCAAATAAGTAATGTTCTCAAAACATTCTTAAAACTAAGAAATCAATTATACATTTCGACAGACATAAATTTGTTCAACTTTTTACAATGTTGATTAATAGTCAAATACATATCTTCGATAAACGTTTTGTATTCTATCTCATTCTTTCAAAATCAACTTACCCCAAGTAGTTGTATATACTTCTTAGAAATCATAGAAAGTGTGTATTTGGGTGATAGCAGTCCAGCAACATAGTTCTATCTTCAACCAATTATTAATTATTCTAAAAACTTTAGCAATCGAGTTCTTGGTGTGCTTTCATCGGCCTTGACGCCACGGTCCAACGAATTAACAATCTTATTCTGGAAGATAAACATAACCATTGAGTGGTTGATGACAAAAACAACAAAATATTTGGAATCAAATTCCAATTCCGAACAAATCTCCAGAACCAAACGCCCCTTACTTTTCCACCACTTCACACATTATATATTTTATATTTAAGTGAATGAAAAAAATTGAAATTCACAATTATATTGACGAAAGACAATCAAGAACATAAATTTGACATTTTTCAAATAAGATTATTAAATATAAATAAGCTATTTTAAAGATAAAACTAATTATAGATATTAAGGAACAATACAAAATAAGAAGAAACTTTAATTAATTTATTTAATCATGTTTCATAATGAAAGTAAATGTATTACATGTCCTTCACGACCAAGATTTTTTAAACTGCCAATTTCCATTTGGAAAAGGCAGGTTTTGCGTACCAATATAAAATCCTTCCGGTCTTACTAACCAATAACAATGTTGAGTAACCCATAATCTATGATTATTGCAGGCTTCCCAAGCTTCGGTATCATACAAATTCATAATTTGACCTTTTGAACCCCACCAAAACTGACCAGCATAAACTATTTGCCCAGTTTCACAAAAATCCCAATCATAAGTAGCCTGAAATGGAAGGGTAATATTTCCACGATCATCTCTTAGTGATCTCACATGAACTGTGATGTCTTCAGAGATATCGTTGATTACAAACATATGCCATCTTGTAAGAATTATGCAATGAACATCTGATGTTGCATATGAAAACAAGAATGATGAGATTGTGAACAAGATGACAATGATTAAGAGGGAACGCATTGTCTTGCTATTTGCTTTTAAACAACTGTAGCTAATAATAAGTGTTTTCATTAATACTTTTATGCTCAATTTATAAAGGGGAGGGTAGAGCGTCATTACTCTCTGTGTCAAACTTAAATTTATTATGTTAATTAATGTCATATATGCGTAATCAATTTTCTCCCATTTACAAAATCAAATTAAGGATATAAGATATAAATAAAATAGTAGTATATTTTAAGTTGTAATATGAATTTTAAGAACCATGGTAAAATTAAAATATGTTACGATAAAAAATATGTTATCAATGTACATGACATATAGTTGATTATCCATCACTTTAACTTTTTTAAAAACAATTTTAAAATAATAATTGTTAAATTATCAATGTTTGAATAAGTAATTAATGCTAATGCAAAAAAGTTGAAATATCAATATAGCATTTATTATATTATTTGTTGTCATTCTTTGAGGTTTTGAAAATTTAAGTACTACCGTAAACATAGATGAAATTAACAAGTAGTTTATGAGTAATGTAGATTTGCCTTTTAAAAAAAAAATTATAATCTAGCATTTATTATATTGTTGAATTCTAATAATTCTTTCTAACCATTTAATTAGTAATCTTCTTCTAACATTTAATAAGATATGATAATTTTACTATTTAGTTATTATTACATGGCATATGTGGTCTTTATTATAGTACTGTATTATCATAACTAGTTGTAAGACTCATGTATTACATGAGTTAATTTAATATATATATATATATATATATATAGGTTCAAATGTTTCTCATATCTATTGTGTGCTACAATGCACCAATAAGAATTTAGTATTAATTATATGTGTATTAAATGTTATCCATACTTATAATTCATTTTTATGGAAACTAATTAAATTCGTCATTAATGTCAACAATAGTATTCTTTCAGAATGAATTCATATCTAGAAGAATGAGAGTGTATTCCAACAGAATGAGAGTGTATTCTAGTAGAATACACTCTCGTTGTTCATATTCAATGCAACTTTATTCTATTTTAAGTGAGTGAGTCCTGAAACAAAATACGAACTCATATATAAAAACTTAGATGCGAATTTATTCTGAAAGAATGTTATTGCTAACATTAATGACGGATTTAATTAGTTTTCATAAAAAGAGAATTATAATTATGGAAATCATTTAATATCTATATTTATTTAATTAAATAATTATTTAATTTACTAAATTTCTATTGGTGCATTCTAGCACACAATAAATGTAAGAAACAAAATAACCTAGCCCTATATATATATATATATATATATATATATATATATATATATATATATATATATATATATATATATATATATATATATATATATATAAAGATCAAAATATTTGAGAACTTTAAATCTATAAGAAAAAAAATAATAAATTATTGTAGTGGAAATGTTTTTTATCTTTTAAATTTAAACAAATAATTTAAATAAAGAAAAAAAAACTAATGAACTTTAATTTTAGGAATTTTGAGGTTAAAAGGTAAGTTTATTAATGAAACTGATATTCATTTATTACTATATTTATTGTAATTATTTACATTAAAATATTATGCTAAATTTAATAAAATGGAAAAACTTATAAAATGACATTTGAAAAAAAAATTAATTCAAAATAACCATAAAATAACATTTGGCAATTTGAACGAGAGTATAACAAATGGCAAACTTTCATTTATTAGAGAGGATGTTATTTTACGAGTCTTTTTACCAAATATGTATTTCTTACCAAAATGGTTTATACACCAATTTAACAAAAAAAATGTCTACTCATTTTGTATTCTTTTCTCCATAAGCTAATAATAAGTGTTTTCGTCAATACTTTTATGCTCCATTTATAAGGGGGAGGGCAGAGTCTCATTATTCATTGTTTTAAAATTAAATTTATTAAGTTAATTAATGTCATAACTAACTCTTTCTCAAAATCAAATCAAGGAGATAAGATATAAATAAAATAGAAAATATTTTGTTTTATTATGAACTTTAAGAATCCATGTATAATAAAAAAAAAAAGTGTTCTAATAATTTTTTTTATCAATGTACATAACATATAGTTGATTATCCACCATTTTATTTTTTTAAAAATATTCTAAAATGGAACTAATTCATACACAACAAAATTTGTCAATATATAACAATTGTGTTTTAAAATAGTATTATACAACTCTATTAAGCATAAAATGTTTTGTACAGAGAAAAACTGTTATAAAAACTGTTATGTACGAATCACTTCCCATTCTAAAATAATAAATTTTAAATTATCAATGTTTGAATAAATAACTAATGCTAATGCTAAAAGTTGAAATATCAATATAGCATTTATTATATTATTTTGTCTATTGTCTCTCCAAGAATATGAGAGGTTACCACCCAAACAGTGAATGGACGGAGATCCGGCGAGGTAAGAAGAACCGTAAATCGGCGGCGAACAAAGAGATTACAAACTACTATGTGGTTGGTTTTCCTGAGGGGACGAAAAAAGGTGGAATTAAGAGAACCTTTCAGTAGATTCGGGAAGGTTGTGGATATTTATTTTGGCTACAAGAAAGATTTGTACAGGAAAAACTTTGCCTTTGTCCGATATGGGGACATCAAAGACGCCAAGGAGTTGGAGGAAAAGTTACAGGGTATTGTCTGTAGAAATAAAACTCTAGAAGTAAACATATCAAAGCACCCAAGGAAGTCTCCACAGTTTCATAAGGGTGAGCCTAGAAGACAGCCGGAGGTTAGAAAACAAGTGTAGCCAGGTACATACCACGACTTTTCTCCCCACATCTCCGGTGTGAATGAACACAAGACTTATGGTCAGGTCATCAGTGGGTCGAAGGACACGACAATTAATCCGCCCATAGTTCTCAACACCAACACACATATGAAAGGATGGATGAATAAGTGGCTATTAATTGGCGAAGCTCATAGTCTAGACCACATTGGTACCCTTCATGCTAACGGTATTTTCAAAGATATGACGAAATATCTGGGGGGGGGGGGCTTCGACTAGCCATCCAATTTGGATGTTCCATTGACGCGGATGCGTATCTAAAAGATAAAAATCGATGGAGTGACTGGTTCAAATGGGTTAGAAGCGTAGATAAACATGTATTGAGCTATGAAAGAACTGCATGGCTTAAAATTCTTGGTGTGCCTTTACCGCTATGGGATGAAAACAATTTCTCTAAAATTGCAAGTAGATGTGGGAAGGTGATTACCACATTTGACAGCATCTCCACCAGACGTGATTACTCAATGGGGAAGTTAGGGGTGCTCACATCCAATAGGAAATGGATCAAGGAAGAAATAATTGTCCAAGCAAACGGGGTGAATTATCGGGTCGGCGTTGTTGAATACACCGACGACTGGTCTCCGCTCAAACCTCTTTCGTTTAACGAGGTCGAAGTATCAGGCGGTGAAGAGGACGAAGCGGATGAAGTGTTGGATACCTGGTTAGGAGGTGAAGCCGATGAATCTGAAGAAGGGGAATTATTACAAAGTAAAAATCCAGAATCACAGAAAAAAAGCCAGTGTCAGAATCCATTGCCGATCCGGTTCCGATGGTGGTGTGCATGGGCGCCGGCGGCGGGCGGTCTAATGGGTATCCGGCAGGGGAGCCGTTGGGTATCATTCACGATGCAAATTATAATACTGGTGACGATCTAAATCCCATGGCGCATGAGCCGTCTGAAATCCACATTAATGAGTCTATCAAAAGTTAACACATTGAATCTGTGGCGGTGGAACACCCTAAAACTCCTGGGCCAAAATTCCTTGAGCCTGTAGAAAAGCTAGTCCCTATGGGATGTTTTGGGCCCTTCTTTAATATCAATACCTCGTTCTCCTTCACTTCTCCCCAGGCCCAAATTAGTTCTCCTACATGTGGATCTAACCTGAAATCTGGTGGACAAAAACAAAAGAAGAGAAAAAGAGATAAATCGGTGAGTAAATCACATTTGGAAGGTTCTCAAATACCTAATTCGAATCTCTCCCCTCTCGTCACAATAATCCTCCCTCATCCCCCACTTCGATTATACTTGAGTCTAATTCCCCACTGAAACAAAACTTGGTGCCACCATCAGACATGAACTCCAAAGATGTGAGTGTGACTATGTCTGAACCGCCTTATTGTTGGATTAGGTGTCTAAGCCCATAACTATAATTGATATGTACTTGACCCGAGAGTATCATGGTCCACTTAGGTTGCATATCACCATGGCAATTTGATAGGATAGACTTTTGAGAAGAGGTTATTTATGATTTATTAATATATTATAAGTTCTAATATATTAATATGAAATCATATGGTTAAGTTAGTATTGATCTAGAATTAATTTGGATTTAATTTAGTGATCAAAAGAGACTAATTAAATTAATGGGGACTAATTGTGTAAATTAGTTATATATATATATATATATATATATATATATATATATATATATATATATATATATATATATAGGAGTAGGATCAAATGAGAACACCTAAAAGGTTGAGAACGCGAGAACAGATCTAAGCCTTCTAAATTTTAAAATCAACGGTTAATATTAACGGGCCATTTATATAAATTCTGAAAGTCATAGGATTAAACTGTAACTTCCTAATTACCTAAAAGGGTACTATAGTCATTAGGTTTTATCTTATTTTTATCAACTCCTAAAATCTCTCTCTCTCTCTCTATCTCTCTCTCTCGTTTCCTTTAAACCCTAATCGATGGAAGCCAGGACTAAAAAAACATCCGCCTCTTCCCTCTCACCCCCTCCTAATCGGACCTGCAAGCTGTTGTGAAGATAAAGACTATTGATGGAGTCGCTTTTTTTTCTCTACTCATCCAGAAAGCACCCCATTTCTCCTTCGTCTTCGATCTTCAACAATCCATTTACCTCTCAACAATCTGCAACGCCGCCGCCTCCTTCTGCTGCCCTGGCCCTGACAACGCAAGCTTCGCCGAAGATGGTGCAGCGACGTCGACTTCCCCGACCATTCAGGCGTCTATATCCACCTTAGACCCGTCTCCGCCATACCTGAGATGCAAATATCATAAGAGACGAGGATCTGAGACGAGGAGACGGGAGTGGATTCGAAGCATGAAACACAATTTGAGGTAATTTGGTTAAAGGAAATCGAGATGCAGAGGGAATAAATCGAACGCACATGGGTTCTCAATCTCCCTGTGTTTCTGTGTGGTCACGAGAACTGAAATAAGGGCAGGGTAGTCGCCGATGGCAGCAACGCTGACCACCAGAGAGGGAAACGGCGGAGCTCAATCGGAGGTGGCCGGAAAAAGGTACGAGTTAAATCAATTTCGTATTTCTGTTTTCCAAGTTCATAATGTCGATTGATATCAAGCCCTTGTAAAAATTCCTTGATTGTCATTTTAACATAAATTCATTTTGTGGTGGAGCGATTCAGTCAAGAACATGGAGTTGAGGTCTAATTACATCCAAATTCTATTATATTCAATTTTTGGATGTTTAGATTTTTTAAGGTTGGTTGATTATACTTTTTTCTTGGTGGATTTTGATTTCGGAATCGCAGGAGCAATTTGAAGAGTCAAAAACACAGGGTGGCTGGGAAAGTTTGTGAATTGCCAATTTTCTCAAAACATCATTGATTTGTTTGCAGGTCTTCACTGTGGCAGATACTCTAGAGTTCATCATTGATTGTTTTTGTATCTTCAAGTGATCCGTTCTACAGGTTGTGTGGGAAAGTTTGTGCTATGTCACTGTTACATTACACATACAAAAGGAAGGGTAAAAAGGAAAATGAAGGGTAAAATGGGAAAAGAGTAATTACCAATGAGCAAGAGGGGCATCATTGGATATGTGTTACTTCCAGCTTTGTATAAGAATTATCTTTGGTTGTGGAGGGCGTATTTGACATCGGGTTCATTGGCTTTGTATCTGGGACGATTGGGCTGTTTGATGAAATGCGTGAGAGAGGTATTCATTTGTGAATAGCAGGGTATTCATTTGTTAATAACAATGTATTCATTTGGAAACAGAAGTGTAATCATGTTTGAATAAGTGTATTTATTTATGATTAGATGTATTCTTTTATTCATTTGTGAATACCAGGGTATTCATTTGTTAATAACAATGTATTCAATTGTAAATAACAGTGTAATCATGTATGAATAAGTGTATTTATTTATGATTAGATGTATTCTTTTATTCATTTGTGAATACCAGGGTATTCATTTGTTAATAACAATGTATTCATTTGTGTGAGTAAGTGTATTTATTTATGATTAAAGGTATTCTTTTATGAAGAAATGATAATTTTTACACCCCTTTTATTGTCGGTTGATTAAAAGAAAGGTGGATTACTTGTAAATTGATATGTATTCATTTGTGATTGTAGTAGTATTAATTTTTTTGAAAAAAAAAATCGTTTATGAATACAAATGTATTGATTTGGGATTGGATTTCTATTAATTTTTTTCGAAAAAAAACATGAAATACGAGAAAAAATTATTTTTTAAGAAAAAAAATTAAATGTTTTTAGTTTAATTTTTTTTTATATAAAAATGTTTTTTATATTTCATTAATAAGAAAAATAAAAAATAATATTTCCTTCTTTTTTGGTAACTGATCCTAAATTTAAGGGAATTTGATTGATTTTATTTTATTTTAATTTAATTAAAATATATAATTACTAATATGACCTTATATATTGATTGGTCCAGAACTGTTCTCGCGTTCTCAACCTTTTAGGTGTTCTCATTTGATCCTTTCCCTATATATATATATATATATATATATATATATATATATATATATATATATATATATATATATATATATATATTGGGCTTATGATACATGATGGACTAAGTTTATGGAAGAATCCATAAAGAGTTAGCCCGCTTGAATAATGGATCATGGATAATAAGCCCAAGTGTATGGATTAGGGTTTACCCATGACTCTTGGATTCCTACACTATATGTATGACACCCTATAGCCTAAAATTGGTTGCACAAGTTTTGCTAGAGTGTTCTTGGAGATCCATAACCGATTTTAGTGTGCATAAACTCTCTCAAAAGTCATCCTTTGTCTAAGGTGTGTTGTGAACCATTTGAGGTGCAACATTTGGGGCACTAAGTTCTTAAAGGCCAAATACAACAACTTCTACAAGCTACATAAAGAGTTAAACTCCTAACTAGTATTTTATGTTGTTTATGTCAACTGTATGCTAGTTGTAGGCTTAATGCTTTGGAAACAATATTGCATGTATAGTTGGAGAAAACATAGATCCAAAGCATTTAGGGTTGTATGTGCACCATAATATGTTGTAGTATACTAAAACCCAACAGTGGTATCAGAGCCAAGGGTTGTTTTCTATTATACTTGATGCTTATTGTTTTTTAAAGTTGAAAAAAATCATTTTTCTGCATTCTGACTGATGAACTCGCCGAGTCCACTTGGTGAATCGACGAGTCCACTCAAAAAATGACCAACTCGACGAGTCCAGTTCATGCACTCGCCGAGTTGGTGCTCCTATGTGCATATTTTCGAGTTTTGGTCAGAAATTGGATTAGGATCATTATCCCAAAATGTTTTTTGAATCATGAAATCTGTTTTTTCATAAGGTAATGATCATGCTTGTCCAATTAAAAGATAATTGTCATAATTTCAAGATTTGTATTAGTTTATATGATTAGGCTAATTTCTTTAAGATTGTTGATATGAATTATCTTGTACTTATGAGTTTAACTAGATCATTGACAAATTACTTGATAGTTTTGTTAGTTAGAATATTTCATCTAAATTCTTTTAATGAAATCCATAACTTGTCCTCAAGTTATGGAATATGAAAAGTCTCATTTTTAAAAGTCATCTTAAATGGTTTTAAAGTCTTCCATAACTTGTCCTCAAGTTATGGAACTTGAAAAGTTTTTCATAAAAACCACATTAAACTCATAAGTTATGGAAACCAAGAGTTTTGACAAGTTTCAAAACTTGCCCTCAAGTTTTGGAATTTGTAAAGTCTCACTTTTGAATACTTAAATTCCAAATCCTAGATTTTTGAAAGTTAAAATTCGACCCTTATACTATTATATTATTATAAGTTTAATAATTATATATATATATATATATATATATATATATATATATATATATATATAGAGAGAGAGAGAGAGAGAGAGAGGTAGGTTCAAATGTTTCTCACATCTATTGTGTGCTAGAATACACCAATAGGATTTTAGTATTAATTATATGTATATTAAATGTTATCCATACTTATAACTCATTTTTATGGAAACCAATTAAATTCGTCATTAATGTCAACAATAATATTCTTTTAGAATGAATTCATATCTAGAAGAATGAGAGTGTATTCCAGCAGAATGAGAGCGTATTCTAGTAGAATACACTCTCGTTCTTCATATTCCATGCAACTTTATTGTATTTTAAGTGAGTGAGTCCTAAAACGAACTCATATATAAAAACCTAGATGCGAATTCATTCTGAAAGAATGTTATTGCTTACATTAATTACGAATTTAATTAGTTTCCATAAAAATAGAATTATAATTATGGATATCATTTAATATACATATAATTATGGAAATCATTTGATATCTATATTTATTTAAGTAAATAATTATTTAATTTACTAAATTCCTATTGGTGCATTCTAGCACACAATAAATGTAAGAAACAAAATAACCTAACCATATATATATATATATATATATATATATATATATATGTGTGTGTGTGTGTGTGTGTGTGTGTGTGTATAAGACAAGTCAGTATTACCGTTAGTAGGCCTCATTCACGAAGCCGGTCTATAAGGGGGGTATAAGGTTACTGCCTATAAAATGGAGGTTTGATGGGTGTCCACTCTCACCCACCGCTTCCTTGACTGGTGGAGGGTCGTTAGCCGAACGAGTAGGATAAGACATTAATTCTCATTAAAAGTATAATGAAAATACCAAGTAACTAAACACTTATAAATTCCCAATCTTAGTTACTTAGGAAAAATGTGAATTTGGTGCTAACCCATGAAGTTGCACTTTGCACCTTGTTAAGTCGTTAGTGGAGCGTGTGTGGTTAACCGACACACTAATCTGGGACTGACAGTGTGTGGCAAAGGGTAGCTTGATGTTAATCATAGATCAATGGAGTGTGTGTGGTTAACCGACATATTGATTAGGTGATCTGTTACATTAAGAGTACCAAACACATTTGCATGGTTATTCACACCTTCTTTGTGATCCTCGACATCCCAGTCACAAAACTGAAGGGCACAATCGAGATTTAAGCATGCCATTGAAAAGTTTAATGAATCTCAAAGGATCTAGGAATTTCAAACCAATTAAAACTTAATAATCAATTTCGTTTTTTATGGTGGAAATTGGTAAATCGTCATTTACCTATCTTCAAATATTTTACAATTGGATTACGGCATCCCTTTTCCTAATTGTAAAATATTGTGTTGGATCCTAGCCTTAATATTTCATTTGGGTGTTATATTAAGGACTTAAATCAACTAACTTGAATTTCTCCCAAATAGATGTCTAGTTCTAACAACTATGGTCTTCCCTATTCTTTTGGAAAAAGCTTTCCTAATGAAGATGATATCCCACATGGTGATCAAGGTGAAAGATTAATCCTTTTGTCGTGAATTAGTGGGATTGAAAATCAAACTTCACTTCCTCCACCTCCTCCAATTATTCTCCCTAACTCACAAGTTCAAAGACTTGAAAAGTTCAAGGTCATTCAAGCCTTATTGGCAAGCAAACAAAAATATGGAAATTACGTATGTGCTTACATCTTGGAGATGAAGTTACATATTGACAGTTTGGGAGAGTTGGGTGTCGAAGTCTCGAGGAAGTTGGCTGTTGACTGGGTTCTTCACTCACTTCCTGAGTCATATAGCGGGTTCGTTAAGGACTACCATATGACAGACCACGACATGACCCTTATTGATCTTACCTATTTGCTTATTGCTGATGAATCAGAAATGATTTGGCACACTGATAAAGCAAAGTTGATTGGAAGATCTACTTCCCAAATTTCCATGGACAACCGTGACAATCCAAAAATGATTTTTTCTCCTATGAGAGAGAAATTGGCTAAAGTCAAAAAGTTTGAACTTAAGAGAAAGGCCAGTTTTGGGATTGTCTCATGTGCCGATGCGAAAGAAACCATTTGTTTCTATTGCCAAGAAAAGGGACATTGGAAGCGAAGCTGCCCTGATTACCTGAGAGATCTTAGAGATGGTAAAGTCAAAATGTTTGACTCTGCTTCAGGTAAGTCCACTATCTAACTCTATTAAGTTCTTATTTGGAGATTCTTAATACATGATGTAATGTAATTACATTTTGATGTTTTAAAGAATCGAAGAAATGAAAGGAAACTTAAAGGAAGAGTATGTTGAGTCTGATCGCGAAGATGGATTTCGATCGCATGGTTCGATGATCAGAATTTTGAGTTGTTGCTTAAAAGTTATGATAGATTGCTTAGGCATAGATAACAACATAGTTTTTACTTGTATTTGCATTGTAAGGACAAGTTTTCCGCACTTTTATAAATAAAGAAAATTTTTTTTATTTTATTTTAAGTTTCCTTACAATGGCATTTTTGTAAAATTGTTGCTTATATGTTTCCATTGATAGCAATATTGGAAAATGGATTTGATTCTTTCGTTTGTGGTCGTGTCAAAATTTACCAAATAAGGAAAGATTCTCATCACCCAACTTTCAGTTGGATAGAAACTTGGAATCATGCAACTTCTATTGTGTGATGAATGAGAATTTTCATCTTTGGTAAATAAAGACTAATTCTTTGTTCACATGTATATGTGAGTTAAGTGAAGGACTAGGGGATCAGGTACACTTGGTTGTGCGCTGGTCAGGTCCACCACAAAGAACGATAAGACTATTCGTTATGATTTACTAAAGTTTAGTAAATATGGTTATGCTTACAAGATTAAGTGTAATTCTGAATCATTGGAAAAGTTTCAATGTATGGCAGAACGAATAAGAAGAATCAAATTAGGCAGAAAGATAAAAGTTTCTCTAATCTGAAAAGAAGGGAGAGTACTTGAGTATCGTGTTTTATGATTATCTTAGTGATTATGAAACCATATCACAATTGATTCTCTAAGGACATCTTAGTGCATTTGTATGGCCAAGAAGAGGAATCGTGAATTGTTGAAATGGTTAAGTCAAAAGGTGAATCATACTTCCAAAATCAAATCTTAGAGTCACACTCCAAGATCGATCCTTGAGTGACATAATCTTAAGAAAGGTTTATAACACTTATCAAATGTAGAGTAAAATGTTTTCTACTCTTGTACATTTGAAATTGGTAAGTTGTGATGTTTAGGATAAAACAAAGACTAACTAAGACCAATTGTGTGAAGTGTTTTTCTTGATAAGAAACCGCACTAACTCTTGAATATTTGTTTGTCAAGTAATGTTACTTGATAGAGTGAATCTTATATGTCAAGAGGTCAGTGGGAGTCTTAAAGGTCTTGAAAGTTTCAAGAACTAATCAAGAGCAAACCTATTGTTAAACACTAGCACATGACTTGAGGTTTGTAACCTATCGTGTTGACATATTCTTGTTTCTGTGCCCATTCCAGTTAAGTTGACTATGCATGTGAGTTCTATGAGTTCTCAGTTGTTTGCATAACAACCTAGGAAGCAATGGTAGTCCCTTATGCTTCCAGGTGGCAAGAAATTAAGATTGAACAAGTTCAGTCCATATGAGTTTGGATTTGTCACTAACCTTGTCTTGTGATTATAATTATGACAAATTCACATGGATAGGAACACATACACCATAAAATCTAAGTGTCATAAGGTTTCTCTCCATTTCATGAAAATGATTGTGAGGAAACGCTTTCACTAAGTAGATTTTAAGGAGATAGCAATTGTGTTATTTGCATTCTCAAATTCGATTATGATTACGACATCCCTCTTCATAGTTCGAATTGTGAGAAATGGAAAAAGGTCTAAACATTTCAGACTTATGGCTGTAAGTTCTAAAATTGTTTAAACACACATGTGAGCTATCTAAGGAAAGGTGTATGAGTTTGAGAAGCCTAGATAAAGTCTTATAGAAGCATCTCGTATCATAAATCTGAACTTTTGTAAGAAAGTCAATAAGTATTGATTTCTAGAAGTCCAGCTAATTTCTGGGTACATGTCAAAGCTAGTGGGAGCGTAAGTGTCATGCTAGTAAGATAATAATTATTATGCTAGTGGGAGCATAATTATTATGGTAAGTGTTGCGAGTTAGCAATGTTAATTATAGAAAACAAAAGTTTCAATTTGCAAAGATGCAGGGTTTGAAAAGTTGTTTTGCTATAATTAAGGGAGATGAATTATACTTCATTTCAACTCTAAAAGCTTAGATTGAGTTTTTTTTAATCAAATTTAGTAAATGATATATATGAATACTATGTTGGAATAGTTCAACATAAGGAAATTCTATATATGGAAATGTTAATTGTGTTCTCAAATTCGATTATGGTTACGGAATCCCTATTCATAGTTCAAATTGTGAGAACATGGCAAATAGAAATATTATAGCAAAAGACTGATCAAGTATCATGTCTTTATGTAAGACATTATGAATCGTGTCCCATATGCTTCGGGTATAGGATCGATCGCATATGCTGTAATATTCTCGTGTTCTAAGTTTTCCAAATGCCTAGGGCATTAAGAGGGAAAAAGGAATAGAATCGGATATGACTAAAGTCGTTAAACAACTGTTAAGGACAATGTAAGGTTCGCTAAAGATTGGTTGCTTATGGACAGTTGGAAATATATTCTAAATTTTGGAAGGACCATATTGACATACTATGAGAAGAGGTAACTCTTGTTCAGAAGTGATAGTCAAAATGGGAATATGGAAATGTTTCCATAAGTGGAAGTTATTCTTTAAATCTATGTAAGATTAGAAAACTTAATGCAAGAAGGATGTTCAAAGGAATGTACTTTGAATGTGAGACTTCATTTCCATGGAATTGCTCTCCATTGGAATACTTTGTAATGTCTGTTGCCAAGTCTCTGTGACTTTTGTGCATAGTAATTGCAAGAGGATCATTGCATATAAGTTTAACATCTAACAGATTTCAGTAAATGGCAAGAATTTGGTATTCTTTCATAAGGATTTGGGAGTGCGAAATGAGTGTCATTGAAATGCTTTCAATTGATCTACTTCACAAAGGAAGGACCATAGACAAACATAGTGTGTATTCTTGGAGCATGGCATAACTATTGTTTTAATTCAAGTATTAAGTTGATTAATCGAAACATTATACAATGAATAATGTGTAATCAATATGGTGATTAAATAAAAGGTGTTTTATTTATATTCTTAAGTTCTGAGACCATATTGGATTCAATTATTCTTGTGTTTCACTTTGCATGTTTTGACTTCCCGAATAACTAGGTTATATATATATATATATATATATATATATATATATATATATATATATATATATATATATATATATATATATATATATATATGTTTTGGGCTTATGATACACAATGGACTAAGTTTATGGAAGAATCCATAAAGAGTTAGCCCACTTGAATTATGAATCATGGATAATAAGCCCAAGTGTATGGATTAGAGTTTACTCATGACTCTTGGATTCCTACACTATATATATGACACCCTACAGCCTAAAATTGGTTGCACAAGTTTTGCTAGAGTGTTCTTGGAGAGCCATAACTGATTTTAGTGTGCATAAACTCTCTCAAAAGTCATCCTTTATCTAAGGTGTGTTGTGAACCATTTGAGGTGCAACATTTGAGGCACTAAGTTCTTAAAGGCCAAATAAAACAAGTTCTACAAGCTACATAAAGAGGTAAACTCCTAACTAGTATTTTATGTTGTTTATGTCAATTGTATGCTAGTTGTAGGCTTAATGCTTTGGAAACAATATTGCATGTATAATTAGAGAAAACATAGATCCAACGCATTTAGGGTTGTATGCGCACCATAGGATGTTGTAGTATACTAAAACCCAACACTTATCCCCCTCAAAAAATGTCTGAAGCGGAGGAAACGGCTGCTATTGGGGATGAGATTGCGTTTCATATCGCTGCGACTGATGTGTGTAAAATGCACTATTTTTTTCCTACTACTTTAGACACAAATAAACACACGAAAGGCAGTGTACCTATCGATTAGCAATATAGTTCAAGCAAGTAGGGTATCGAACACATGGAACGGTAACAATTAAACTAACTACTAGAATTATCTAAAAACAAGTAATAAAATAAGGGTTTTCTCTAGTTTTGCAAGACTAGAAACTTAAGCAATTAAGTAACACTCAAACTAAGACAATTAACAACTAAACCAAATAGGAAGTAACTAGATTCAATAATAAAAGAGACTTCTGTTCAGGTTCGACTCACTTGTTCCTATGGTTGATTTTATGGCAAGTGTAATGGATTAATTTATCATTGGATACCGATTTATGTGATTAGATTCATGTTCAATATTACTAATCCTTAGCAAACAAATTAATTCAAACAGTGGCCAATTGGTTAAACTATCAAGTTTCCTAGTATTTTGATTCGGATCAAGTAAGACTTGTAATATTAGCTAATTAAATCTGGCAATTCAATCAACTCATGTATGGTTGTTCATCATACATCCTAACACATTAATGTACTTATTTTCTAGTTAATCCTATGTTCATGTTCACTAATACTAGGCATACAATGTCGTGTTCACAAAATTATATGATACAACCAATTAAGGAGATGTTCATACAACTTAATAGACTTGATAATTAACAAAAAATAATTATTATCAACACATAAGGGTCTTTAACAAGATTAACAAGACAATTCACCAAATCAATGAATCCATACCATAAAATCAAACCATATTAACAAGTTAATCTAACCTAAACAGAAGTGACGAGTTTTTAGCTCATATCTATAGCAATTAACACCTCAAAAACGAAATCTAATGATAGCAACATAATTTATGCAAAAGATTAAGAAAAGAGAATGTGTGTTGCCTTTTGATCTCTTCCAAATTGGTCTCTAGGGTGAAATCTTGAATTCCAGAGCTCCAGGAATACTTCTAATCGCCAATTAGTCGCAAATAATCTCCAGAAAAGCTTAGGGTCTCGGGCAATAACGTCTTTTATATAGATTTATGAAAACAGGGGCAACTCGTCGAGTTCCTTGGACCGACTCGACGAGTCCATGTCACACCCCGAAACCGATGGCGGAAACGTTCCGGGGCGGAGTGACGTCATGTGTAGTATCACACAATTGTATCATAGCAAGCATAGTAAACACAACCAAACATTGAATACATACATGAAAAAGGTTTACATTGTTTAATACATAGTTTTGTTCATATCAAAAGTAAAGACGTGACTCTAACGCTCCGTCTTCTCCGAACTCCTGGAAGTACCTGTCTACTAATTCCCTGAGAATACAAGCAATTTTGAGAGGATATCAGCATAAAGCTGGTGAGTTCATAAGCGTTTAGTTCTGGTGAACGAAATGTTTCTTTGATCCTTTGAAAAGTGTTTCCCAAGAAAATCCTATATTTTCTTAAGAAAGAAGTTTGATTATCCATTAGTTATACGTTAAACCACCTGTTTATGAAAGATTAAGTTATCCCAGGAAAATCCTACATTTTCCATAAAAGAAGTTTGTTATCGATTCTGAAATGAGGTGTACAAGTATCCACCATACTTGTATCGTTAGATAAAGTTTCCTTGAAAAACCCTGGTTACTCGCTATTACATAAAAAAAATTAATAAAGAAGTAGTGAACTAGAACCTAAGGACATTACTAATGCCCTCTAGTAATCAAATCGGTTATTATTTTGAGGTTAGTTCACTTGTTTCATTATTACATAAGTAAATTTTCGCTACCTAAGTTGTGAGTGCCATAACCGTACTTAGACTGGATAAGGCACGTAACGGGGCCAATATCTTTTATGACTTTGTCACCCCTGAACCTAATGGTCCCGCTGTAGCTAGCAGCGAAGGTGCGGGATAGTTAGTCCCATATAGATCTATACACAATAGTCACGCTCTCACTCCAAGAGATTCTGGTTATAAGTCGTAGTCCTCCACTCACGAATCCGAGGGAGTGTTACCAAGGACAAGTCTCAAACTTAGCCTAACAAATTTACAAGTAACAATATCGAAAATCCTGTTTATGATTTGCATGAATCCTTTATAAAATAATACATATTATAACATGACTCACAAGTTTCTTGCTTTAGATTTGAAAACTGTTTCTACGAGTTGATTTCTTAATCGATTGGTAAAACGGTTTTCTGAGTTAAAAGCATGATGAACATAAAATCATTCTATGCAAAATAAAATAAATTGAGCACAAGTTTCCTTGTACTTTTGCTTGTATTCCCCCCCCCCCCCTGAAAACATGAAAAACTCGGAAAAAGCGTAGGGGTATGAACTCACCGTTTGACGTAGGATCTGGGTGTATGATCGGTTACGAATGTTGAGTGTCAACCGATGTTTCATACGCAAGTGGATCCTATTAACATGTGATAACACATATGTGTGTTAGAATTAGGGTGTTTCATGGCTAAATATGACGAAAAACCACCCTAAAGACTTGGAAAGGCTTGTCGGGACCCTATATGATCAAACAAGGTAGGTGTACGGCCAAAAGGGTGTGTGTGCGGCCAGGGTGTGCGGTCAGCAGGTGTGTGCGGTTGCATACAGGAGTGTGCGGCCGTACAGAGGGTGTGTGCGGCCGTACACAGGAGTGTGCGATCGTACACTCCTCATTTGTGCCCGAAATGTCGATTTTTAGATGTTCTAGTTCTAATACCAAGTCCTACTAGTAAATGGAGGCCAAACTCTTCACTTTGGAGAGTCTTTAAGGTGTGTATGGCCACCTTATGAAGGTGTGAGACCGTACACCTTCAAAGGATGAAGAACACGAAGAACACTATGAATTTTAGGCATAGATTCAGGTGTCTTACCGATATAACAAGCTGAATGATGAAGTAGTTCACATTTTTGAGGCCTTTAGAGTGTTCTTGGATGAAGTTTTTTTTAGAGAGAGAACGTAGAGAGAGGAAGTAAAGTTCAGCCAAATGAAAGGAGTGAGTGAAGGGGGTCACCTTCTATATATAAGGGTGAGTGTGCGGCCGCACACCCGTGTGTGTGGCCGTACACACCTCTCATGAGTGTGTATGGCCCGATTTTGCTTCTAAACGGCATGTTGACTCATTCCTAATCTCAACCTTGGTCATACTCAAGCTTAGAATCACTTAAACAAACCCTCAAACAGTGCCAGAAGTCAATGAAACATGTTTAACTTTGTTTGAATTGGCTAAGTGTGCGGGACAGAAGTTCCGGGTTGTCACATCATCCCCCCGTTAGAGGGAATTTCGTCCCGAAATTCAAGAATAAGAATATAACTCATGGTCTTGGAAAAAGATGTAGGTATTTAAGGTTCATGGGACTCTCGTGCTCCCAAGTGAATCCAAGTTCCTGTTTGACATTCTAGCGGACCTTCACTATCAGGATGTGATGTTATTTCGTTCGCTTGACTCCTCGATCCGAGGGCTCGGATGATTCTCTCACAAAGTGTAGACTCTCGTCTAACTCGAGGCTGTCAAGAGGAAATCGTAAGTGTCTCATCGGCCGAACACTCATTTTGGTTTGGAACGAGGAAGACGAGATGAGCGTTGCTAAGCGCTCGAGGTAACTGGAGTTTGTGCGCTATGGAACAGATCCTAGCAAGGATCTCGGACGGTCTAATGTATCTTGGATTTAGCTTTCTATGCTTTCCGAAGCGTATCAGGATTTTCCAGGGTGAAACCTGTAAGAAAGACACGTTCGCCAATCGGGGACTCCAATGGTTTTTGTCTATTAACGACATAGCCCCTTTTGTACGATCTTTTCTGCCGTCTCTCGGATGATTTCAGGACTCGTGAGAGCGCTGTTGGGGACTTGACTCTTGTCTATTTGCGTGTCGTCCGCCTCAACCCAGCACAAATGGGATCTGTACTTATGGCTGCAGAGGGCTTCGAACGGCGCAGCCTTGCTACTGGAAAGGTCGCCGTTGTTGCAAGAAGGTTCAATTAAGGATAGATGTGGGTCCCATGACACATCTTCAATTGTCCGGATGGTTCTCTTAATTTGTCCTTCTCTTTGCGGATGATACTCTTCGTATGAATACTTTCGGATTTCGAAGAGATATGAATTCTTTGAAGTTCGCATCTGGTTATTGTCACGAGCGACGGGAGTTTCGCGATCGAACGACTTAAGACAAAAGGGTTTGGTATAACATAAATTCAGTCGAGCTAGACAGAATGGTGTCGTAGAATCGCGCGTCAAGTTAGTCCGGGAGGATCGTTTTGCTAGCACATTGGCATCCCTAAATGAATGTCTCTGGTATTTTCTGCGTTTGGTTTGGACTTGGTAGGTACTACTACTAATGTGGGGGTCAAAATGTTTTGAAACTATGGGCTCTCGATGGAATGGTTCTCACTAGATTTTCCTATGATTGCTTGGCGTATACAAGTCATGTATAATTACAACTGACCCTAATGTATACACTAGGCTACCATAATTTACCCATTAGGGCATCAACTTTTAAAAGTACGTCGTGATTAAATTTGGACGGGAAAGAAATCACGATTATGAATATTTATTGAGGTTTTCGGAAACGTACCAATACACAGTAGTTTTCTTTGATGCTTCCTCATTCTCTTAGGTTAGACTCCTCCTGTTTCCTCATTGTTCTTCTCTGTTGGGCAGTCTCTTTTGAGATGTCCCATTTCGCCACATACGCAGCACACTTGGACTATGATAGCATCAGTAGTGGAAGTGATGTGTTGGGTCGGGGTCTTTGCGAAGCGGGCTTCCTTGCCACCCTTAAGTCTTGGACAATTTCTTTTGTAATGTCCGGGTTCACCACAATTGTAGCAAACCTGACCCATCTGTATGCCAGGAATCGAGGTGTTTGGCTGTGCAGGTGCCCTACAACATCGCGTGGTGTGTCCTTGTCTATTGCAGTTCTCACATCGAAGTTCGCGGCACTTTCCTACGTGGTGGAAGTTGCATTTCTCACAACTTGGAAGTTTTCCAGCATATTGCCGCGCTGGCGTTGGCACCGGTTGGGCGGATGTGGCGGTTGTATAAGTTATCTCGAGTTGTTGTTTCCTGGCAAGTTTCTGAGACGACTTGTCCTTCCTCTCGGACCAAAATTTCTGTTTGGCGCTCTTAGGTTTGGGAGTTGGAATGTTCTCTTGGACAAGCCCTTGCTGATTTCCTGGTGTGTTGTTACAGCTTGAGGTGTGGGAGTCGTTCCCATTCCCATTCAGGTTGTGAGTTTTAAGAACAGCTAGGGCGGCTGCTACGACTGCGGTGACAGTAGCTTGGAACGTAGCTGAGTCCATCTGGAGGATTGGTGCCTTACCGGTGGATTGGTTCTGCTTTTTCGGAGGCATGATCTGCTACATGTCAAGAAAAGAGTTTACGAGCAACAATGGTTGCCTCTGGATGTATCCTAAATGTTTGTCTATGCATTGATATTTCCCTTTTTGCTAACTGACTCTCTTTGATACGACCCACATCCCCATGATGTGGTCTTAGCAAGGATAGAAAAGATTTGAGTACACAAGATCACATAAAATAAGTTTAAGAATTCTTGTTTTCTCAGCCCATCGAGCTGGCTGAGTAACTCTCCCATCTCTTCGGCTCCAGATGAAATGAAGGGTTAGCTATAAGAGTAGTTACGGGTATCAAGTCGACACGGGATTCAACTTGACGCTCGGGAGAAATCACTGGAATGTCTTTGGGGAAGACATCGGGAAAGTCGCGGACTTCGGAAATGCTCTCAAGGTCTTTAACTTTTTGCGTCTCATCGACAACACGAGCCAGGAATGAACAACATTCCTTTCGTAGATGTTCCTAGGCTTTGACGCAGGAAACGATACGAAGGTTCGAACGATCTTATCACTGAAACTAGTGAGGACTCCGTCAGAGGGACGATCGAGACGAATCGCTTCCTCGAAGCAAGGACATTGGCACGATGTGAGGCTCATTCGTCCTATGCCGATTAGGACATGGAAGCTTTTCATGGATACTGATATGACATCGATGGGGAAACAGAATGATCGTCTAAGGTAAGAGCACATCCTATGATGCATGATTTAGCTGAAATACGATTGTTGTCATCATAACTGAAACTGAGATTACATATTCCGGAACTCAGGACCTAACAATAGGTCTAAGTCTTAATAATAAAGAGAAAATTTCGGCAATATGGAAGACATAGATGTTTACGGGAAAGAGCTACTCAAAACATAAACATGAAAGTTATTCCTTAGACTAGAAAGGAAGAACGAGTAGAGTGTTCCTCTATTGGCGACGGGCACTCCTCAAGTGAAACCCTGATTCGGCCAGCTGTCGCTTTGCGTAAAGCAGGCGTCTTTCATACTCTGACTGGCGGGCTCGGAGCTCTATGACCTCGGCTCGGGTTATAGCTAATTCTCACTGCAGAGTTTCATTGCTCCTCGTAGTTCTCCCGTGAGCAACTTCAAGATTACGAATGTGGTTTGTGTTGGCCTCCGAGTTTGCCTCAAGTTCCATAGTTCGTCGTAGGGTTTCCACACCTAGCTCCACATTGCAAGCCACTCGGCGTATCAGGATTGGAAGAGCCCTGTCTGCGGGTCCTCCTTCATTCAGATTGTAGAAGTTGCGGTTTCCGTCGTATAGGAGGGGTTGGTCTTGCTCGTGGCTCCACCTATTCAACTCCCGGCCCACATGGGCGTTGGACCTTGGAATTCAACTCGAGAATTAGTCTATTCAGGAAATGGTTCGGCAAATCCATCGTCGAAAGGGATTTCATGGTTTCCTGCTGGCTCTGGTTCGATCCATCCACCATCTCCTTGGTTGGGAAAGTACGAGTCGCCAAGGAGATGGAATCCAGCCATGCTATCTACGCGCGGTGATGGTAAAGGAATAGTCAATAGGCATCGAATCTAATAATACTTCCAATGTATCATGGCTACGTGCTTGATTCTTGAAGGATGGGTTCTTGGGTAAGTTTTCGGCTTAGTTGCTATAGCATCCTAAAATACTCCTATAGTATTTTAATCCTTATGTTTGGCTCTAGAACTCCTCTAGTATCTAGGTAAGTTTTAGACTTGCTGTAACACCATAGTCACTCCCAAGCACATGTTGGTCATGTATCGAATGAATATAGTTGATCAGACAATATTGATCCTAGACATGATTACATAACTACCCAGGTTTAACCGCAGTGTCCAACATCCAAATACTTTTATTTTGTTCTACTTATGACACGGATTCTGGTACTCGGGTATACTTGTATACTTTGTTATAAAATACTTATATTTTTGAAAGTATACTTTTAGTTTAGAGCACTTAGGCCCCTAAATGTTTATAGTTGTATACCATGTAAGGTTCGGTATACTTAGTTCACTATAAACAATAGCTCTGATACCAATCTGTCACACCCCGAAACCGATGGCGGAAACGTTCCGGGGCGGAGTGACGTCATGCGTAGTATCACACAATTGTATCATAGCAAGCATAGTAAACACAACCAAACATTGAATACATACATGAAAAAGGTTTACATTGTTTAATACATAGTTTTGTTCATATCAAAAGTAAAGACGTGACTCTAACGCTCCGTCTTCTCCGAACTCCTGGAAGTACCTGTCTACTAATTCCCTGAGAATACAAGCAATTTTGAGAGGATATCAGCATAAAGCTGGTGAGTTCATAAGCGTTTAGTTCTGGTGAACGAAATGTTTCTTTGATCCTTTGAAAAGTGTTTCCCAAGAAAATCCTATATTTTCTTATGAAAGAAGTTTGATTATCCATTAGTTATACGTTAAAACCCCTGTTTATGAAAGATTAAGTTATCCCAGGAAAATCCTACATTTTCCATAAAAGAAGTTTGTTATCGACTCTGAAATGAGGTGTACAAGTATCCACCATACTTGTATCGTTAGATGAAGTTTCCTTGAAAAACCCTGGTTACTCGCTGTGAGATGGATTAGCCTTATTACATAAAAAAACTAATAAAGAAGTAGTGAACTAGAACCTAAGGACATTACTAATGCCCTCTAGTAATCAAATCGGTTATTATTTTGAGATTAGTTCACTTGTTTCATTATTACATAAGTAAATTTTCGCTACCTAAGTTGTGAGTGCCATAACCGTACTTAGACTGGATAAGGCACGTAACGGGGCCAATATCTTTTATGTCTTTGTCACCCCTGAACCTAATGGTCCCGCTGTAGCTAGCAGCGAAGGTGCGGGATAGTTAGTCCCATATAGATCTATACACAATAGTCACGCTCTCGCTCCAAGAGATTCTGGTTATAAGTCGTAGTCCTCCACTCACAAATCCGAGGGAGTGTTACCAAGGACAAGTCTCAAACTTAGCCTAACAAATTTACAAGTAACAATATCGAAAATCCTGTTTATGATTTGCATGAATCCTTTATAAAATAATACATATTATAACATGACTCACAAGTTTCTTGCTTTAGATTTGAAAACTGTTTCTACGAGTTGATTTCTTAATCGATTAGTAAAACGGTTTTCTGAGTTAAAAGCATGATGAACATAAAATCATTCTATGCAAAATAAGATAAATTGAGCACAAGTTTCCTTGTACTTTTGCTTGTATTCCCCCCCCCCCCCCTGAAAACATGAAAAACTCGGAAAAAGCGTAGGGGTATGAACTCACCGTTTGACGTAGGATCTGGGTGTATGATCGGTTACGAATGTTGAGTGTCAATAGATGTTTCGTATGCAAGTGGATCCTATTAACATGTGATAACACATATGTGTGTTAGAATTAGGGTGTTTCATGGCTAAATATGATGGAAAACCACCCTAAAGACTTGGAAAGGCTTGTCGGGACCCTATATGATCAAACAAGGTAGGTGTACGGCCAAAAGGGTATGTGTGCGGCCAGGGTGTGCGGTCAGCAGGTGTGTGCGGTTGCACACAAGAGTGTCGTACAGAGGGTGTGTGCGGCCGTACACAGGAGTGTGCGATCGTACACTCCTCATTTGTGCCCGAAATGTCGATTTTTAGATGTTCTAGTTCTAATACCAAGTCCTACTAGTAAATGGAGGCCAAACTCTTCACTTTGGAGAGTCTTTAAGGTGTGTATGGCCACCTTATGAAGGTGTGCGACCGTACACCTTCAAAGGATGAAGAACACGAAGAACACTATGAATTTTAGGCATAGATTCAGGTGTCTTACCGATATAACAAGCTGAATGATGAAGTAGTTCATGTTTTTGAGGCCTTTAGAGTGTTCTTGGATGAAGTTTTTTTAGAGAGAGAAAGTAGAGAGAGGAAGTAAAGTGCAGCCAAATGAAAGGAGTGAGTGAAGGGGGCCACCTTATATATATAAGGGTGAGTGTGCGACTGGAGGGTGGGTGTGCGGCCGCACACCCGTGTGTGCGGCCGTACACACCTCTCATGAGTGTGTATGGCCCGATTTTGCTTCTAAACGACATGTTGAATCATTCCTAATCTCAACCTTGGTCATACTTAAGCTTAGAATCACTTAAACGAACCCTGAAACAGTGCCAGAAGTCAACGAAACATGTTTAACTTTTTTTGAATTGGCTAAATGTGCGGGACAGAAGTTCCGGGTTGTCACAGTCCATCACTTAAAATCCGTGTAGATTCAAAAAAAAATCGCGGTGTTAGATTCAAAATAAAAATCCAGGGTGAAGTGTAACATTGAAGGAGACGAAAACTTGAAATATTTCCATGGATTTATTAACAACAAGAACAGAAAAAATAGAATTAATGGACTGATGGTGAATGGGAGATGGACGACCAGGGTGTAGGAGGTCAAACACGAAACATACAATTTTTTCAAAAACAAATTTTCAGAGAAAAGGCATATCAGACCCAAATTCACAAGTATTTTAAGAAGTTAACCATGATGGAGACCATAAAACTTGAAGCACCATTCAGTTTTGAGGAAGTGAAAGCTGTGATATGGGCCTGTGGGAGTGAAAAGGCTCCTGGACCTGACGGGTTCACTTTTAAGTTTATCAAAACTTACTGGGACACCCTCAAAGATGATGTGATGAATTTTGTTCTACACTTTGACAAGTTTGGAACTCTTAAGAGAGGGTGCAACTCCTCTTTCATTACATTAGCCCCAAAGGTGAAAGACTCGATATCCCTAGCAGATTACCGGCCTATTAGCTTGATCGGTAGTATGTACAAAATAATTTCTAAGCTTCTGGCAAATAGGCTTATAACTGTCATTGGTGGGCTGATTGGAGATGCCCAATCAGCGTACATAGAGGGAAGAAGTATTCTAGATGACCCTCTTGTGATCAACGAACTATACTCGTGGGCAAGGAAAATTAAAAAGAGGGTTCTAATGTTCAAAGTCGATTTCGAGAAGGCGTTTGATTCTATAAACTCGGAGTATCTAGATTCTATTTTACGCAGATGGGGTTTGGTAGTAAATGGAGACAATGGATTCGTGGCTGCTTAAATTCTTCCTGGGCCTCGGTGATAGTCAACGGATCACCAACGGATGAATTCAAAATCTCAAAAGGTGTACGACAGGGTGATATACTCTCCCCATTTCTGTTCATCATAGCAATGGAGGGTTTGAATGTTGCTTTGGAGGCTGTGCGAGATAAAGGAATTTTTATAGGAATCCAAATTCCTAGCGGGCCTATATTAACACATCTTTTTTATGCAGATGATGCACTATTTGTGGGTGAATGGTCACGTAGTAATCTAAAAAATCTAGCCAGAATTCTGAATTGCTTCAACATTACTTCGGGCCTTATAGTCAACCTCAACAAATCAAGAGTTTTCCGAATTGGTGCTTCTAGTAGAGAAATAGGGAATTGGGCCAACATCTTTGGATGTGCAGCAAGTAGCTTCCCCTTCAGTTACCTTGGGGTTCCGGTTCGTGCAAACATGAACCTCACAAAAAATTGGACACCAATCCTTGATAAATTTGCATCTAAACTATCCTCATGGAAATCGAAGTCATTATCATTTGGAGGTAGGCTGACACTAATCTCTTCTGTCTTGGGGAATCTGCCTACATACTACTTCTCTCTGTTTAAGGCACCAATGGAGATAACGGAAGCACTAAAAAAATCAGGAGAAGATTTTTATGGGGAGGTGACGATAACAAAAGAAAAATCCATTGGGTTTCATGGAACAAAGTGATCTCCCCAAAAGTTGATGGTGGTTTGGGTGTTGGTTCAATTCGGTCCCTAAACATAGGTCTAATCGTGAAGTGGTGGTGGTGCCTAAAAACTGAGTGGGACTCATTGTGGGGTAGAACGATTAGGGGCATTCATAATCTCAATCATAAGCCTCACGACTATTTAGCAAACAGAAACATATGTGGTGTCTTGAACAATATAGCCTCTGTTAGGAAAGAGTTAAACAAGAATGGTCTTGAATTGGAGGATATCTTCAAATTGCACATTAAATCTGGCGAAAACTCACAGTTTTGGTTTGACAAATGGATAGGACCTCAGATCCTAAGTGTCAAATATTCGCATCTTTACGGTCTAGAAGATAGAAAACGGTGCTCAGTTTTTGATAGATTCTTGAATGGGGAATTTGTTGGCCATTGGAAAACTTAGGTGGTAGACCATGGGATTAATCAAAGCATAGCCAACTTACAAAATGAGATGTCTGCTGTCGTGTTATCACTAGGTGAAGATCAATAGAAATGTGTATTAGACAATAGTGATACATATTCGGTATGTGCCATGCGTAGGCGGATTGAACAACAGAGAAATTCTTATATTACTCTCCCCACTTTCAAATGGAATAAGACCTCTCCGATAAAAGTAAATTGCTTCATATGGCGTGCGATGCAAATGAGAATCCCATCGGCGGTGGCTTTAAGAGTACGTGGTGTAGGGTCCATTCCAGTTACATGTGTTGCTTGCATTGGTGGGGTGGAATGTGTTGATCATCTTTTACTGAATTGCCCTTACGCTTGTGAAACAAGGTCTAAAATTTTCAACTAGTGTGGAATGGGGTACGTGTCCTAAGTGGTGAAAAAGATTCAGAACAATTTGTCATAGCTTACTATGGAACCTCTCGAAATATAGGAATGATCGAATCTTCAATGGTGTCTTTAGAAATCCTACTAGGGGGGCGGAAGACATTAAATCGTTGGTGTATTTTTGGATAAAATGCAGGGGGAATGAGGTGATCTGTAAGTGGGAGGACTGGTCCTCCTCTCCATTCAGTGTCGCATAGAGCTATTTTTACTTCTGTTGGTTTTTTCTTGTTCTGTGTATGTTTTTTTGTTCCCTTCCTAGACTCTTGCTAGTTGGGTTTTTTTTAATAAAATTTGCTGTTAAAAAAAAGATACTATAATTTTGTTAGTTTTTTTAGAAATGGTAAAATTTTATAAAAATGGACCCCAGCTAGAAAGAAACTAGGGGAACACAAAAAAAAAAAAAAAGACGTAACGATAGTAGTTTCACGTAAAGCAAAGATACATTAGGTAGATAGATAACACTAGGTGAGATGGAAAGGAGAGAATGACCTATAATTTTGTTATTTAATTATATACATATATTAAAACTCATCGTGCCTTACAACAGTACACTATACCCGTTTCAGATTTTAACCACATTAATTTGTACCCATCGACTCTTTTCGTCCTTCTAGAATTCTAGATTTTCAACATCCGTTTTTCCCAATCGTATATTCCCACCGCCAACGGTTTTCATATGTTTCTCCATAATCTTTGAACTCCTTTCCTCCGCATTACCAAGATATTGCAACCAACCACTTTCTCACCACCGCCATCACCAATCGTCACTCACACCACCGCCGCCGCCGACCCATCTCCGGTGTGTCAATTGAAAACCCTTGTCGGCTTCCAATTTCCTGCTACGCAGCGCCGACAAATGTAGCTTTTTGGGCTTATATAACCCTCGATTTTTTGTTTCCCACATATTCAACCACATCGGAGAAGCATAATCGATGAAGACTTTCTGGTATCTGATTTTACGTTCATCTGACGCGGCGTCGTATGTGACTTTTGGTTTGATTTTGAAACCCCTCTCTATTTTCTAGCCCCCTTCATGTTTATATCGATTAATTTATCCTAATTATATCCACGTATGGTTGATTCTTTTGTTCACAAATACAAAGGATTAGAAGGTAGTATTGACGCTCATGTTTATTTAGTTTCGAATGAAATTTGAATGCATCATGATTTATTCGATTTGTATTTGCCGATCAATTCTATTAGTCAAATAATTGGGATTCATTCAATTTTGCGTTCATCATATCATGTAATCAAGTAAGCTTCTCATCTCTACATACCTTCTTAGTTTTCTCACTTCAGTTATGTTTTCTTACTATTAAACCAATTTATGTATCTATTTATAATGGTTTCAAAATTTGAAGTTATATAATGGTTTGGAGTTGATTTTTCCGGAAAGCACATACTTTTCCTGTTTTTATACTCGATGTGGTGTTTATCACAAACAGTCTCCATTTAATGGTAATATATTACCTTGTACAAATATAAATTAAATTTAAACTCGAGTCTTTAAACTATTTTAATTTTTTTTTCATTGAATTTGCTTTATTTTGTAATCAATCGTACCATGAGAAAACCAACTTATGCCTTTTGTTTTTTTATGAAGTTAAAAGATGGTGTTTTAAGTGTATGGAATCTATGCTTTCGATCAGCAAACATTTAGGATTTGGAATCCCTATTTTGTAGATGACTTTATAGAGGAATTTTTAATTTCGTTTGAATATGAACAAAAACAGGAACAAACTCAAATTGATGGTATATTACATCTATACCCTCCTACAAAGTGATTTTTAATACAACGAAACCAATTATGAAACAACTAATGTAATTCACATATCCATGATCGTAATTTTTTGTTTGCCTTTATTACCTATTTATTTTCCAGATTAGCTACTTATTGCTACCCCATTACCTATCTTCAGTGGTTTTCTAAACACTTGATAGGGCTTACACACACGAGCAGGTAAACTTTCAAATTATGTTGGTTTATAGGTGTAAATGTCGTTTGTACCTTTTTATAGCTTTTTGTTGTTCGCAATGTGCAGGTTGTGTGAATATGTTTATTCTTTCAATTTTGTTGTTTTATTGAAACATTTAAAAGAGAAAAAAAAAAAGTTTAAAGCTACCGATTGAAACAACAATAGTATTGAGGTAAAAGGCATGGCTAATAGTTCTACTCTTATGTTCTATTGTAAGTTTTGTTTGTGCATGTTTACTTATATTTTTTTAAATTTATTTGTATTTTGTAGGATCGAGTTGAGCCTGAATATACTCCACAATCTAAAAGGGGTATTAAGTCACATGCAATTCTTGTCCGACCTGTTAATGGAATTGTTATAGAACAGGTTCTTACTTCTACCCAATTATACACAAATAATTGCTTTAAAATCTACCCAATTATAACATTGTATTTTTATTTTTTCCCATTAGTGATGCACATTGCTTTGGAAAATCTCCCAAATTATAGCACTGGACTTTCAATTTTTAGTTTTTTTTTGTATTACAAACGCATTGGACTTTGGAAATCTATGATATTGTATTGGTGAAAATTCTTTTGTTTTTAGATGACATTGTCATAATTAGACATATTTATTCGAAGTACAATCCTTTAATAAGATTTGAAAGTAGGTTGCTATGATAAACAAATCAATATAACTATTTTCTCTTTCTTGCATTTAACATTTAAACCAATTTTAGCATTGTTGGAGATTTTTTAAAGAAACAAATTTTTTTGTTTTTAAAATTTTATTTTTATATTAACATACCTTTACAATTTCATGTTTACAGGATAATCAAGTTGAGCCTCAGGCAATTGGCGAGGTTGAGTTGAGAAGCCAACAACTAATAAGCTTTTGCTTTAAAAAAAGCAATATGTAATTTATAGAACCTTTTATTAGCATAAAAATGTTAACATGAATTTAATTTTCTAGGAAGCACAGGTTGGGGAATCTCATCTATTTTTGATAGGTTGGTCCTTCGATTCAATTTAATTTTGTGGTTTTGGTTTCAAAAAGAGTTGCGTTGCAATTTTACTCAATATTTTAAACCTTATTAAAAATTTTTGAACCCTGTTAAAACAAATAAAACGAATGTGTTTGGGGTGTGGGTTATGTAGTCATTAGGACCAAAAGTGTTAAGAAACTTCAAAAGAACTAAACTGTCAACACAAAACTTAAACTTATAGATAACAAAAAAGAAAAACTCTATACAAAATAAAACAAACGCCATCCAGTACCTTTGTCCCATGCGTAGCATCTCACCTACTAGTTAATATTAAATGGCATATGTCGCATTTATTAAATTATTGTATTATCATAATCTTATTTTATGATTCTTTTACCAAATAGATATTTCTCAAAAACATATTTAAATATAACTTTATACTTATTTATCAAAATGATTTATATAGCAATTTAATAAAAAAATGTCTACTTATTCTATATTCTTTTTTCCTTAAGATTTATATAATCTCAATCTATTTTCACTATAACTCACGCTAGTTATTGATTATTCTTTTAATATATATATTTTTTTATTTTTTTACTATGTACTATTAATCATTATCAATTTATTTTTTCGAAACTAACCACTCGACTATAGTCCTCAGATTGAACTTTTGAAGTTCGTATAAAAGTTTGGGTAAAGCAGAATAAGAATCATCCTAATTCTCAAACATATATTCAATTGCCTTATGTTTTCTAGTCAAAACCTTTTTCTATGAAGGAATATAGCCATATTTATCAACTACTTCGGCTCTTAAAACAGTAATACTAATTGAAAGTTGATCTTTTAATAAAAAGTTCGCTTTCCTCGACTATTAAGCTTTCATATAGGTTTGGATGATCTTGAGAAATAGTGTTGTGTAAACAAGTATGTGCACTGTGTACTTCGTAATTTCATAATATCACTGCGTTTTTGTTTGATTGCACAAAGTTACCATTTGCAACCAGATTGTAAATGTAACATGCATCTTATGGTCCGTAGAGTTGGACATGTTTCAACAACCTCAACCTGTTTCTGTAGCCTAATTTTGTAAAAGTTATTAACTTTAATAAGTTCTTCTTTATTCCACAAAAAATCTTTTCCCAACTCTTGTGTAAAATCATTCTTGCTCACTAATTGTGACACAATCGAATTGCCATCACTAGTCATATTTGTTTTCACCCTACTAGTAAAAGTTGAAGGAACTCGAAAGTTATTGTCAAAAATTTATTCATCATCATCTTCTCCAATTCCATCTTCTTCTAACACCATTTGTAACAACTTCATTATCACTTGTTATTGCATTTCTTGCAACAACTTAAGAGATTTTATAGAAATCCTCATTTTGAAACAATGTCTCATATGACGTTAGCATCCATTTACAATTAAATAGATAAAATTAGAAAAACAAAAATTGACTATCAAACAAACAATTAAACAACATCAGAACAACCAATAGAAATGAGAAATTGAATTTTCAAATAGAAATCAGAAATTGAACTCACAGATAGAAATAGATACTTTACTTGTTATAATCCGCACATCTTGCATATTAAAGAAAATAGAAATCAGAAATTGAACTCACAAATGTAGATAAAAAGTTCAAAAATATAATCTAATCAAATAAGAACCGGCAAGATTATTTTAGTAAACAAAAAGGTTTTGCAATTGGTACTCTACGTATTATAATCTGCACATTTTGCTTGCTCTACCGCCAGGGGAATCCAACAGTTTTCTCGAAAGTTAGGGTTCATAGTTTTGATCATTTCTTACTGGTGGAAGGGGTTTGGAGCTTTTCGCGTTTGCATTGTTACATGATAAATGTGTATGCCCCACAAGATGTTAACCAAAAGAGGCAAGTTTGGAATGATATTTTTCTTTTTATGAATAATAATCTAGGGTCATATATGGTTTTTGGAGATTTTAATGTCGTTCGTAAGCCTAATGAGAGTTTGGGTACAGTTTTTTTGTCAAACTAAGCGAATGATTTTAATCACTTTATATGTAATTTTGGTTTGTTTGATCTTGGTAGTTATTCTTTCACGAGAATGAGTAAAAGGGGGATAATTGAGCAAACTTGTTCTTTTTCGTATATCAGATGATATTCTTGAAACCTTTCCAAATCTTGTCTCTGAAGTTGTTTGTACTCTTGTATCGGATCATCAACCGTATATTTTGAAGAGTTAATAGATTTGAATATGGTCTGTTACCGTTCAAGTTTTTTAATTCTTGGATGGAACTTGAAGGTTTTTATAATATGGTAATGAAGGCTTGGAATATTGGTCAGGAGGTTACCTCTAAAACCAAGCAGGTGAGTTTTAAATATAAATTAAAGATGTTAAAGAAATATATTCAATGTTGGTATGTAGTAGTGAAACTTACATGAACGGGACTCAATTGGAAAACATAAAAAAACTTGAAGAATTGGATTAATTTTTTTTTAAACGGCAAATCTAACCTACTCCTAAACTACTCCTTAAAACAACCTATGTCCACGACGGGACTTGAACCCTCAACCTCAAGGAAGGAGGGCAACACCGGATATCGACATATCGTTGGGCTAGAAGCCCTTTTGAATTGGATTAATTAATGGATACATGAGCAGCAACTATTAATGAAATAAATGACAGGTTGTTGTTAGCTAAGTGTATCAAGGATTATAATTAAATTGAGTTAACGGATTTGATGCAAGACTAGATATCGTTGACGAAGTGATGGAGATGAGAACACCAAATTTTATGACTCGGTGATTTATAGAAAAGGGTGGAAGCTTGCAATTCGTCGACTTAAATAAGTCGGTGAATGGGTGACCGAACCTCAAAAGGCGAAGCAAGTTTTTTTTCGATTTTTTATAGAATAAATTTACTCACCTTCAAGGTTCAAGAATTTTCAGTCGTAGTAATTATTTTAAAATAATGTCGACGGACCAAGCAACGACCTTGGTTAAAAACGTTTTTAGTTTAAAGAGGTAGTGTGGCCATGTAGTAATGATAAAACGTGTGACCTAGATGGTTTTAATTTCTAGTTTATCAAAAGGTATGGCCTATGTTTGAATCAGATGTGATAGTGTGGCACCCCAACTCGCGACGGAAATGGCAGGCGGTGAGATGACATCATGGATCACAATAATAGACATACATTGAACATACAAAAATACAATAGTAAATAAATAATTTTATTTATTGAGAATAGTAAATTAAAATATCCCCTAATCTACGGTATAGGAAATTGAAAGGTACAAAACAAGCCTTAACATTAGGCAACCAATGAAATACTGAAATACAAAAGATGGCTATAATTCCATGATCATTCTTGTAGTATATCCTCCAACGGTCTAATTCCCTAAGAATACATAAGTTTGAAGAGGTGTCAATTGAAAAATTGGTGAGTTTACAGGTTTGTAAAAATAGAACCAAAATATACTTTCTTACTAAAGTATAGTTATATTAGAGTTGATAAGTACTTTTCGAGACTGAAAATTTTATATATATATATATATATATATATATATATATAAAAGGTATCTTTATTATCCTAACTTTTCATAATTAAGTTCCTAATAAAAAGATATTCCTTATATGTCTATAGGTATTTCAACTTTCCTATACATATTTTATATTCACTATGAGGTCCTATAAGCGAGTATTTAAGAATGATAGGCCTTTCCCGACGCTTCATCACCTCGTTAAAATAATAAAAAGACAATTATCACCCAGTGTGACTCGGTCGTCAAGGTTGTAACAAGCAACCATAGGTGGGGGTGTCAATCCGAAAATATCTATACATAATTCTTCCGCTCCTTAAGAATTAACTATTATAAGCTAGATGTATTTCTAAGTATAGGGATACTTAGTTTGATGAAAAAAGCTCACATGAATTTGAAACATATTAATAACCCTAACTTTATTAACAAGTTTTCAGGTATAATTTCCATAGTAATACACAATACTATAATCATTCCTTCATTTGAGGTTCCACAATATTACTATTGTATTTGGTATTGAGAAAGAGTTGTTACAATACTATTCTACTATATCCATTGTTTAAACAAAGTTTTGATATAGTTTCAATAACATTTGTATACATCAAATAAAAATAGTACAATGTATTTCATCTTCCCCCACCCCCCCCCCCCCCAAAAAAAAAAACGATAGAAGATTTAAAATGGGGTTGTGATACTTACTTGGTTGTAGCGTATGCGAGAAACCGAAGATATTTGGATTTTCTGGAAAACAGTAGTTTGTAGCCCGATGAATAGTAATTTTGATCGGCGTGAATAGTAGTTGATCAAAATCTGGCCGGAAAATAACTTCACCGACTGCGTTTGGCGGCGATCAGCAGTAGTCGCTTTGATAGGTTCGTTGAATGTGTCCGATCGGTAGGTGAGGGCTAGTTGGAGCTACGTTGTTTGTTGGATCGGATGAACCAGGAGGCAGACGACCGTTCCGATGGTTCTCGGATCTTCAACTCTGTGGAGGTAGGCGGCGTACGGTGGTTGTCGATGACTTCGATGGTGGTCAAGGGTGGCAAAGAGAGGCCCGACTGTCCGACGAGTTAGCGAGAAAGTGGAGAGACATGAGTGGTGAAAATTTGGGGACCCCCTTTTACATAGTAATCCAACACTCAATCCAAGGGTCAAGAACAAAATCCATCTGACGGTTGAGAATATGCCTAGATATTTTGATCATATCTAGCCAGGCGACACACGTTTCTTGAAAAATAGGTGACAACGTTTTTGTTAATAAAATCTAATACTAGACGTTACCCTGATCGAAACGGCTCAATTTCTGGTTGTTAAGAAATAGCACAGTTATCCTAATGAAGCGTTTGAAAGTTATTTTCGGGTGATAACTATTTATATTTGCGAAAATTCACTTCGCAAAATAATCGATATGACATATAATGGAAAAGTTAGCTCCTAAATAAAATACTACATTGAAACCTGATTTGTGATATATAACTAACTTTTTGTAACGAAACTTGGAAATGACCATACAGATCATTCGAGGTTTACTCGGTGAATAACGCAAACATTAACCATTCAATGTTATCCACAACAAGTTAGGGTATTTTTCGAATATAAAAAGTTAGGAACGTGATAAATTGTGTGGATTTGATGCTAGTGTAGGAAAACTCAACTAAGGGTAAATGAGTATCCCGCTCATTTCCAAAATCTATCATAGAAGCTCGGAGCATGTCTTCTAGAGTCTGCATGGTCCTGTCACTTTGACCATCTATTTGTGGATGATAAGTTGTGCACATATCCAAACGTCTTCCTAAGGACTTCTATAATGATTGCCAGAATCGCAAGGTGAATCCACTGTCTCTAACGAAGATAATAGATATGGGTACACCATGTAATTTGACAATCTCCTTAAGATAAGTTCTGGTCAACTTCTGTATTTTATCCGTCTCTTTGATCAGTAAGAAGTGAGCAGACTTGGTTAATCTATCAACCACTACCCATATGGTGTCATAACTACTTGAACTTTTAGGCAACTTCTTTATGAAATCCATAGCTATTTGTTCCCACTTCCACTCGGGTATTTTAGGTTTTTAAGGTGATCCCGAAGGTTTCTGGTATTCTATCTTGACATTACCACAATTCAGACATTTGCTTATATAGGTGGCAATTTTTGCTTTCATATTCAACCACTAATATAATCTTTTCAGATTTAAATACATATTGTCCGAACTGGTATGGATAAAGTATTTCGATATGTGTGCTTCATTCATCACTAACTTTCTTAGATCACCAAACTTCAACGTCCAAATCTTGTTCATGAAGTATTGTGTTCCATCATTTCTAAGCTCGAACTGCTTATCCATACCCCCTAAGTGTGACATCCCCAATTTCTCGGTCGGAAAAGACCGATTTGTTTATGCTTTGTTTTAAAAATCAGAGTAATCTTTTAAAGAAAACGGTTGCGGAATTTGTTCCCAAACAAGATATGATAAAACTTTATCAAAACATTTCTCAAAGAGAATGTACTTTTCATTAAATAATAAAATCTCGGGTGTCATGTTCCGATACAGACCAAAAGCATAAACAGTATAAAATAGACCTTACAACAGTTATTTATAACTACTGATCTATAATCCAAAATCTCTCGTCATGTCAACCAACTTATGCTTTTGTGCCATTACCTGTAATGCAAAGAAAACTGAGTGAGTCAGGATTGGGAGCCTGGTGAGCATATGGGGTTTTCAACCCACAATAAATAATTATATTTAATCATCAAACAATCAATCCAATTACCCATCCCCATTATCTTGTTTATTTCTTAAGGTCTTACCCTAAGAATCCACTATCCTTCATTCATTCGTTCCTAAGGATTGACCTAAGGAATTGGCACAAAGTCCATTGCTGCCCGAGGTTCATCTACACAGTACTAAATCCATAGCTACCATGGTTCATCTACACAATACTAAATCCATAGCTACCAAGGTTCATCTACACAGTACTAAATCCATAGCTACCATCATTCATCTACACAGTACTAATTCCATAGCTACCATTGTATTTATACAAGGCACTAAATCTATAGCTGCCAGGGTTTTAGAGTACACCGGTGAACATCAAGTCCACAACACCTACAAGTTGCGAGCCTGCTAGTGTTCCACATGACTGTCTAGAATCATCCGTGGTTGTCATCCCTACTCTGCTGAATGACGGGGGCCATCGTTTGGGTAAAGGTTTCACTCATTTTTCACCTGTCACCCTCGTCTCATGATCTATATCATCTTTCGTCTCATCCTCAAACTCATCTTTCCTCACACACCAACTATTTCATCTACCCATGTTCTACCCAACATATTTGTAGATATAAATTACATATATAGTTTAAATCATTTTAAAACCTGTATAAAACATTCATTCAACATCTATCTCAAGTAAACAAACAACGTATAAACACATAGCACGTATTTCATAGCAAATACTTCATATCTATGCGGTAGAAGAAAGTGACTACACACTCACTTGTTAAGACGATTGTCGGACAGCACTACGGCTCTTCAAGTAGTATTCTTCGGTGAATCTGGGATATCTTCACACACCGGGCTTCTCGCGGGCAGAGCTTCGGCTTGAAACTCTTTTCTCCTCGGGATCTTCGGAGCGTCGGGACTTGCTTTGGGTCTCGGGATGATATCGGGGCTTCGGGGGTACTTCAAAATGACCAGAGAGGGGATAGGGAGAGAGGGAGTAAGAAAATAGCAACCAAAATCGGCTGCCCTTCAATTTCTATTTATAGGGCTGAAATACTGAATTCACGTCGTGAATCTCAAATATTCACCTCGTGAGTTCAATAGTCATCAGGTGCGTCATCGCAACTTGCGTCTGTTAGGCTCCAGAAGTCATAAATACTGAGTTCACGTCGTGAACACTGTATTCACGTCGTGAACTCTGACACAGTGTCGGGGTTCGCTCCCCGAACTTCAGAAATTCATATCTTTCGCATACGACCTCCGTTTTCGACGTTCTTTATATCCACACGTAGGTGAGCTTATGCTCTACAACTCTCGTTTAGAGTCCGATGGCTAACTTTTACTTTAACTTTTATTATATTATTTTTAGTAGGCCGGGATAGGAAAACTCCGTTAGGAATTCACAACTCCTTCATCTGACGTCCGTTTTCGTCTGTCTTTTTACCGTTGGACTACTATCGACGAGATCTTCAATTCTCATTTAGATTGTTTCGGCTAGAAACCACTCGATCTCATATTCAAACTTTGGGCTGCATACCGCTAAGTCGAAACTTTGAAAAATCATAACTTCCTCATACGAAGTCAGATTTAGACGTTCTTTTTATGCACGCTCTCGGTTTAACGTATTCTACGACTTTCGTTTAGATCGCTAAGGCTAAATATCGCTCTACCGTAAATTCACTATTTACGTCACGTAGTGTCGTACCGGTTATGTCGTGAAACTTCGACAGGTCATAACTTCTTCGTTATAACTCGAATTTCGGCATTCTTTATATATTCGGAATCCTTGTCACGACCACTACAACTTAGTTAAGATTATTCATTCTAAATAATCTTCTATCAAAAAGTCATTTTTGATGCTTATCGTCTCTAAATTGACTAGCCCGGATCTACGGGCGTTACAATTATCTCCCCCTTAGGATGATTACGTCCCGAAATCATCAACGAAAATAGGGCTTGTATAATGATTCCATATGTTATCTTTGCATCCTAAGTAATAACCGCCACTTCTATGTTTCTTCTAATGAGTATCTAACTCTTGGACTTCTTGACCGCAGGCGATGCTCAATCTTGCACCTGCTCTTTGTACTATGTTGGACTTTCAATCGTAACCTTCGAGTTACAAAATAAATCCTTATTGAGGACTACTTCTTCTTCTTAGGATAAGTACTTTCCTTTATCTATTGTAACAGATCGATGGGTCATGTTCTAATGACCTTTCATCGGATGATGCAACGCCTAGACTCGAGTCTCTTATAGTCAAATTCCAGAATGGAATATACTTTCCTTCATATTCTAATGTGATATAATCACATTTTAGCGTGTAGCATTTCTAGCTACTAACTTCTTTAACAACGAGCGCGATACTATTGATCGCATTGATTTCAATCTTCTGACTTAAGTCAAATGTTACATCGAACTTGGTTCTCTGAACCACGTAACAAAATCCTCGTAGTCGGACTCAATTTGATATGACCACTCATGTCAGATTAACATTCATCTTCTAAGTCATTACCGAAACGATGGTAACGACATATATGAATAAAACGGAATCAACTACTAGCTTCTTGGTAACCTTGTGACTTTCCATGATCCAAGCGTGAGTCCTGTGCTTCCAGTAGTATAGATCTCTACTACTAGTCACACCTACTCATACTCGTCCCAAGTATTGTCTCGCAGTCCTCAAGTCCTAAAATCACAAAACAATTTAACACATACGAATGTGTCCAATTAATCATAAAATTTTCCTAGACTCTACTAGGACTTCTTCCATGTGTATCTTCAATCATCAGTTCTACTTCAACTCGGTTGGTGATGGAAATTCCAGACGATGGGACAACTTCAAGAATTACACCAATTGTTCCATCATCCTGCCAATCAAAAGTGTACTTCAGACGTACCGTACCCCTCTAAACGTTCCGTTATTTTATCAGACATATTCTAAAGGCAAGATACCACTCTTACGATATCTTCCGATAGGTGTCATTCATTATCATAAGCCTTTTTATTTTCTCCATTTAATCAATTCTCTACAAGTCTTCACCATGACGTTTTCTACACCCAAGCAGACGTTCGGCGTACTAGGCGAGAATTTAAGATAGGAAAGCTTTATTTACGATAGACGTATAAATCTCCTTATCACTCTGAAACGTTTACATGCTAGTTCTAATATCGTAGTCATACGCTTAGAATACTAAACCCATAAGGTTTCCAGATCTGGTCGGCAACAGACCATAGATCCGAACAAATAATATCACATATGGCAAACATATAACATTTAGCACATAAAAGAATTTTAGGCATCTTTCCTAAAATATACTAGTGCTTGTGTCTTAAAATATGGTAGAAACTCATCTCACGATCATCACTTAACATTCTAAGTTTAAGTCTAGAAATCCTACAAATTCCTAGTTCGATTAAACTAATGCTCTGATACCAACTGTGACATCCCCAATTATTCGGCCGGAAAAGACCGATTTGTTTATGCTTTGTTTTAAAAATCAGAGTAATCTTTTAAAGAAAACGGTTGCGGAATTTGTTCCCAAACAAGATATGATAAAACGTTATCAAAACATTTCTCAAAGAGAATGTACTTTTCATTAAATAATAAAATCTCGGGATGTCATGTTCCGATACAGACCAAAAGCATAAACAGTATAAAATAGACCTTACAACAGTTATTTATAACTACTGATCTATAATCCAAAATCTCTCGTCATGTCAACAAACTTATGCTCTTGTGCCATTACCTGTAATGCAAAGAAAACTGAGTGAGTCAGGCTTGGGAGCCTGGTGAGCATATGGGGTTTTCAACCCACAATAAATAATTATATTTAATCATCAAACAATCAATCTAATTACCCATCCCCATTATCTTCTTTATTTCTTAAGGTCTTACCCTAAGAATCCACTATCCTTCATTCATTCGTTCCTAAGGATTAACCTAAGGAATTGGCACAAAGTCCATTGCTGCCCGAGGTTCATCTACACAGTACTAAATCCATAGCTACCATGGTTCATCTACACAGTACTAAATCCATAGCTACCAAGGTTCATCTACACAGTACTAAATCCATAGCTACCATCATTCATCTACACAGTACTAATTCCATAGCTACCATTGTATTTATACAAGGCACTAAATCTATAGCTGCCAGGGTTTTTAGAGTACACCGGTGAACATCAAGTCCACAACACCTACAAGTTGCGAGCATGCTAGTGTTCCACATGACTGTCTAGAATCATCCGTGGTTGTCATCCCTACTCTGCTGAATGACGGGGGCCATCGTTTGGGTAAAGGTTTCACTCATTTTTCACCTGTCACCCTCGTCTCATGATCTATATCATCTTTCGTCTCATCCTCAAACTCATCTTTCCTCACACACCAACTATTTCATCTACCCATGTTCTACCCAACATATTTGTAGATATAAATTACATATATAGTTTAAATCATTTTAAAACCTATATAAAACATTCATTCAACATCTATCTCAAGTAAACAAACAACGTATAAACACATAGCACGTATTTCATAGCAAATACTTCATATCTATGCGGTAGAAGAAAGTGACTACACACTCACTTGTTAAGACGATTGTCGGACAGCACTACGGCTCTTCAAGTAGTATTCTTCGGTGAATCTGGGATATCTTCACACACCGGGCTTCTCGCGGGCAGAGCTTCGGCTTGAAACTCTTTTCTCCTCGGGATCTTCGGAGCGTCGGGACTTGCTTTGGGTCTCGGGATGATATCGGGGCTTCGGGGGTACTTCAAAATGACCAGAGAGGGGATAGGGAGAGAGGGAGTAAGAAAATAGCAACCAAAATCGGCTGCCCTTCAATTTCTATTTATAGGGCTGAAATACTGAATTCACGTCGTGAATCTCAAATATTCACCTCGTGAGTTCAATAGTCATCAGGTGCGTCATCGCAACTTGCGTCTGTTAGGCTCCAGAAGTCATAAATACTGAGTTCACGTCGTGAACACTGTATTCACGTCGTGAACTCTGACACAGTGTCGGGGTTCGCTCCCCGAACTTCAGAAATTCATATCTTTCGCATACGACCTTCGTTTTCGACGTTCTTTATATCCACACGTAGGTGAGCTTATGCTCTACAACTCTCGTTTAGAGTCCGATGGCTAACTTTTACTTTAACTTTTATTATATTATTTTTAGTAGGCCGGGATAGGAAAACTCCGTTAGGAATTCACAACTCCTTCATCTGACGTCCGTTTTCGTCTGTCTTTTTACCGTTGGACTACTATCGACGAGATCTTCAATTCTCATTTAGATTGTTTCGGCTAGAAACCACTCGATCTCATATTCAAACTTTGGGCTGCATACCGCTAAGTCGAAACTTCGAAAAATCATAACTTCCTCATACGAAGTCAGATTTAGACGTTCTTTTTATACACGCTCTCGGTTTAACGTATTCTACGAATTACGTTTAGATCGCTAAGGCTAAATATCGCTCTACCGTAAATTCACTATTTACGTCACGCAGTGTCGTACCGGTTCTGTCGTGAAACTTCGACAGGTCATAACTTCTTCGTTATAACTCGAATTTCGGCATTCTTTATATATCCGGAATCCTTGTCACGACCACTACAACTTAGTTAAGATTATTCATTCTAAATAATCTTCTATCAAAAATTCATTTTTGATGCTTATCGTCTCTAAATTGACTAGCCCGGATCTACGGGCGTTACACTAAGAATCCATTTGCAAGATTCTCTTCTTTTATTGCTTTAAGTTGTGCATCTCAAATTACTATGGTAAGGTTTGACTGTATCGTCATTGTTAGGTCTTGAACCCTTCTCGGTTTGGTTCATGCTTTCCGACTCAAAGCATTTGCTATTACATTTGCTTTGTTAGGATGATAATAAATTTTACATTCGTAGTCATTCAGTTGTTCTATCCATTTTCCTTGTTTCATATTGAGTTCCTTCTAGGAGGGATAGAATTGGGTTACTACAAATCATTTTCTTTAGTTATTGAAATGTAGACTCTTGTTTATCTTCTCAGTCAAATTTCTTATCTTTATGGGTTATCGTTGTGAGAGGCTTGACTATCTTGGAGAAGTTCTCTATGAATCTCCGATAATAACTTGGAAGGAATTGATGCACCTCCGTTGGAGTCTTTGGAGCTTCCCAACCCTTAATTTCATTTATCTTAGAGGGATCTACGTGAATTCCTTTGCTACTAAACATATGGCCTAGGAATTGTACTTTTTCTAATCCAGAATTCACATTTAGAGAATTTGGCTTACAAATTTTCCTTTCTTAGAATTTCTAAGATCAATTTTAGGTGTTGACTGTCTTCTTCGTTTGTTTGTGATTATATTAATATTTTATCACTGAATACGATCACAAATTTATCGAAGTGAGGTTTGCAAAAACGGTTCATAAGATCCATCAATACCTCTAGTGCACTGGTTAATCCAAAAGGCATAACTAAGAACTCGTAATGACCATAGCGAATCCTAATGCAGTCTTTAGAATATCTTCCTCAAGAACTCTCAATTGATGGTATCCTAATTTTAGGTCAATCTTTGAGTAATAGTTGGATCCTTTGAGTTGATCAAATAAATCATCAATCCTTGGGAGTGGATACTGATTTTTGATGGTTTGTTTGTTCAACTCCCGAAAATCAATACACATTTTGAAGGATCCATACTTCTTCTTGACGAATAAAACCAGTGCTCCCTAGGGTAAGAAGCTTGGTCTAATAAATCCTTTGTCAAGAAGTTCTTGAAGTTGGATGGATAGCTCTTGCATTTCAGATGGTGCTAATCCATAAGGAAATTTTGCCACTGGTGCTTCTTTAGGAATCAAGTTGATACGAAACTCAACTTGTCTGACTGGAGGTAATCTTGGTAAGTCTTCTGGGAAAATATCTGGGAAATCACATACATGCGGCATGTATTTGATTTCCTTTCTTTTACTACTCTTATCTACAACATGGGCTATAAAAGCGTAGCGTTTCTTGTACAGATATTTTCGTGCCTTAATGCACAATATGATTCTAAGGCTTTTCCCAGATTTGTTTCCATAGATGATTAGGGTTTCATTGTTAGGTATGGCTAGTCGTATGTCTTTCTGATAACATAAAATATCGGCTCGATGGAGAGATAACCAATTCATACTAATAATTATATCAAAGCTCTAGATCGTCATTGGCATTAGGTCAACGTGAAAGGCACATTTATGTAGAGTTAGAATGCAAATCTCTAATATTTCATGAGTACTTTCAGGTTGACCGTTATCCATTTCTACCACATAAGTATCATTAAGTCTACTAGATTTATGACTTAACACCTCTCTAAACTTAGGGGTTATAAAGCTCTTATCAGCGCCTGAATCAAAAAGTAATGTTTCATATACGTTGTTTAGTAGAAACATACCAGTCACCACAGACATGTCATAGATTGCATCTCTAACACCTATCACAAATTCCCTTCCACTGCCATTTCCTCCATGGTTCTTCAACTTTGGACATTCTCTTTTAAAATAGCCTACTTCTCCACATTCATAACAACCATGATTTCCACCATCACTGTTTCCGGGTTTAGCTATTGGAGTAGGCATCCCGCGGAACTTAGTAGTATGACCCTTTCAGTTGTAATTGTTATAGTGCATTTCCCGACATTCACCTGTATGGAGATTGTTGCATTTGTTACACTTTGGTTGAACTCTAGTGTATTATATTTATGGAGTAGGTGTTGGCGATCAACTGTGTTCACCTTTCCAGTATTTTGTTTCTTCCATGGGGATTTTTTTTCCTCTGGTGTCTTCATCAGACTTTCATTTATTATCTCCAGCTCTAGGTGTGTCTGCTTTCTTTACTAGGGTTCCTTGGTGGATACACTGGGTAGCCAAGTTGAAGGCTAGAAACTTGGCAATATCGAATGTAGTTAGCCTTGAAGAAGGGCATGCCCTTTAATTTGAAGAACTATTCCCCAAATGTACCTCATGATCTTTTTGTACTCAGGTGTCACGAAGAACGGACATAGAGTAGATAGATCATTAAATCGCGTGGTATAGGAAAATAATATCTACATAATTCATGGTGAGCTTCTAGTGTTCTTGTTATAACTTCTACATTTCTTTTCTGGGGCAATATTCTTCTATGAGCATCTGCTTCAACTCATACCATGGAAGAGAATATGTTGCATCCGTGCCCATAGTCTTGGAATGATCATTTTACCAAAAAAATTGTTGCATCCATGAACATGCAGGTGGCGAGCTGAACCTTATAGTCTTGGGCACAAGAGCTAATATGGAATACATATTCCATTCTTTCTATCCAACAGGTAATTCCTACTAGCCCTTCATTACAATAGAATAAGCGAGGTTTTGAATGTTTGTATTGATCGGAACACTCAAGTATGAATAATGAAGAACCAACAACGAGTAAACAAGAACAGAAAAACAAGAATAACCACAAAGATCTTTTCACTAAGAAAAGGTTCTCACAAAGAGAATTGTCGCAAAAAGTGAGGCACAAAGCTGTATTAGGGTTTAACCCTAATAGTATAACATATACTATTATAGAAATGGATATCCAACTATTTTGGAGGTATATTCTAATCTATGTAAGGCCTGATCCTAATCAATATGATTACGGATCATATATCTATTTTATAATTACAAAGTATATCTACCTAATATACAAACAATCCCTAAGACCATGGGGATCATGTTGCTGCTGATCAGGCTGGTGCTGGTGTTGGCATTGGCGCTGGTGGACAGCGTGTTATGTGTTTGACTTACCAGATCATAAGTTTTGAACTTACAATTCCCCCCTATCTGATGATGTCAAAACTAATATTCAAAGGAGTAATCAAAATCATCATTGGATGACTTTTCAGCTTCTGTCAAAATCTCAAGTTTCAACCACTTAAATCCATGAAGATGAAGAATAGTCAAACACTTACTAAGATCAAGAGAAATCAACACATGACAACCTTGTTCTAGTTCTTTAAGATGAATGACCTCCAAACGAAGATTGAACAAATGCGCAGTAGGAGCAACATGTGATGGGTTTTATACAAACAATCCTATGTGTGCATGCAACCCTAGAGTTGGATCTATGTTTTCACTATTAGTTATACAACTTTATGAACACAAAAAGAAACCTGGCATGCTAGTACTATTTTCGAAATCCACATAGAAGAATAGAATACATACCTTTTGTTGTTATATAGTAATAACAACTAGTTCCTTGAATTTCCTTAGCTCTTGAAAGCAAGTACCACAAGTGTAGTACCTCTAATGGCTCACAAACACACTAGGTGAAAGGATGAATATGGGAGAGATGAGAGAAGGGTATCTTGCCCTAAAATTCGTCCCTTTTAGGGTTTCCCAAGGCTTGGACGAATTCTAGTGCCTTAGGGTGCTATTTATACTGGAGGCTAGCTAGGGTTTCAAGGTAGAAACCCTAATCCCTTAGCTTAGGGCCTAAGCAAGTCCATGGACTCCTTTCCTTAAGCCCTTGGACGAAAACTCCTAGATCCTTCTAGGATTTTCGTTCAAGCCTTAATAAAGGTGATCCAATAGCCCAAAGTCTCAACTATCAAATAATTACAAAACAGCCCCTGTACTTTTAATTAGTTCCTTTAATCCCAAAATTAATTCCTAATTAATTTCTGATTAAATACTAATTAATAATATGATTCCAAATTAATATATTATTCATATAATATAATAAATAAATCATATTTATGCCCTAATCAACCTCTCTCCTCAACTGTCATCCTATCTAGTCACCCGTGTGAAGGCAACCCAAAAGGACCATGCTCACAATCGGGTCAAGTACATACCAAAATAGTTATGGACTTAGACACTAATCCAACAGTCTCCCACTTGGATAAGTCTAATAACTATTCTGCGTATGACTTCAGAACCTGATCAGCAATCGTAGCTTCCAAAAGCCGCTGTCAACTCTGATCTTATCAGATACGCGTGTCCTTTAGATAAGGGATCATATATTCCTCCATTCTACAAGATATCATATAGACATGAGACATGGATTGAAATCATTCTCTCAGTCTATGTGTCGTTTCCCGATTTCTGATTTATGACGACTGACTAATTGAACAAATCAAATCAGTCCTGGCCCGGCCGAGCACTTTCCTTTGTCATCACTAAATCATCGAGGGGCCCACAGATATCGCTTTTATCCCACCTTGGGTAAAAGGAATGGATAAACTTTGACTCAAATGCTTGCTTGCACCTACTAATCGAATCACACACAACAATAAGTTTTATAACACCAAGTTACTGGTGTGTTTACTTATCATCAATGTGAAACCGACCAGCAAATAACAACTCACATGTCTCGGTTTCAAGAATATACAATGTTATCATCTCACCAATCACTCGTGATAAAACCATGAAGTGATTCAAGTGAGCGTGGGTTTAATCCAATACTTTAATCTTATCAAAGCACTCATGAACTCTGCAGCAAACTTGTGCTATGTCTAAACACTTTAGACAATCTACAGACAGATTCATGACAGTCTTCCTTCATACCTACTTCCAACGTATGACCGACTGTGGAGCTTCGAATAACCTAGTTATTCTGGAAGTCAAAACATGAAAATGAAACGCAATAATAATATTAATCCTATATGGTCCCAAAACTTTTTGAGCGTAAATAAAAACACTTTTATTTAAACACCATATTGATTACTCATTATTCATTGCTTACTGTTTCAGAAAATCAACTTATTACTCGAATTATAACCAAAATCGTCCCATGCTCCAAGCATACACACTTTGGTTTCCTATGGTCCATACTTTGTGAAATAGATCAATTGAAAACTTTTCCAATGAAACTCATTTCACAATCCCCAATCCTTATTATCAGTATAAGAATACCAAATTCTTGCCACTTTTAGAATATGTCAGATTCTAACATTTTATGCAATGATTCTTTCGTAATGTCATAGCATAAAAGTCACCAAGACCCGGCTAATGAAATTACAAGGTATTCTATCGGAAATTGTTACAAGACAATTCAATAGACGTGAAGTCTCACATTCAAAGTACATTCCTTTGAACATCCTTCTCGCATAAAAGTTTCTAATCTAGACATATTTCTTAATATCCAACTCCCATTAATGAAAACATTTCCATATTTGCCATATGACAACTCATTCTTAATAGAATCTTATCTATTCATAATAATGTCAATATAGTCCATCCAGTACTATACTTCCAACTACTCACAAGCGACAAATCCTCAGTGAACCTCAGATCGTCCTTTGATAGTTGTTTAATTATTTTAGTCAAAACCAGTTCTAGTCCCTTTTCCCTCTTAATGCCCTAGGAATTTGGAAAATTTTAGAATGGTCAAATATTATAGCATATGCAATCGATCCTATACCCGAAACGTATTGGACACGATGCATAATGTCTCACATAAAGACATGATACTTCATCATCCTTCTGCCATAATATTTTATGTGCCCTGTTCCCACAATTCGAACTATGAAGAGGGATGCCGTAATCATAATCGAATTTTGAGAATGCACTATGTATCCTTGACTAAATTTATTAACATTTCTCGATCTAAGCTTTAGAATTTTGAAACGAAGTATAATATTCTCTCCCTTAATTATAGCAAAACAACTTTTCAACCCTTGCAACTTTGCAAAGTGAATCTTTGTTTTCTATAATTAATATTGCTAACTTGCAATACTTACCATAATAATCATGCTCCCACTAAAATGATGATTATTTTCTTACCAGCATAACACTTATGCTCCCACTAGCTTTGACATGTATTCACAAAACAATTGAACTTCTAGAAAACAATGCTTATTGAATTCCTTAAGTTCACATTTCTAATACCTAATGCTTTGATAAGCCTTTATCTAAGCTTTTTAAGCTCATACACCTTTGCCTTAGATAGCTCACATGTGTGTCTAAACAATTCAGAATTTATGTTACTAAGTCCCAAATGTTCAGATCAATTGCCAAATCTCACAATTCGAACTATGAAAAGGGATGCCGTAATCATAATCGAATTTGAGAATACAATTTTCACAATTGCTATCTTCTTAAAATCTCTCTTAGTGAAAGCATTTCCTCACAATCATTTTCATGAAGGAGGAAAACCTTATGACACTTAGATTTTATGATGTATGTGTTCCTATCCATGTGAATTTGTCAAAACGAAAGTTTGCGACAAATCCAAAACCATATGGACTGAGCTTGTTCAATCTTGATTTATTGCCTCATGGTAACATGAATGCCCACCATGTCTTCCAAGCAACTCACCCTTTCATATCAATGTACTTTCCATTGATCAAGGTGCTTTGTCTTTATGCATTCAAATGAGAACTCATAGAACTCACACGCATAATTAACTCAATGGGAATGGCACAGAAAAAGAGTATGTCATCCACGATAGGCTTTAAACCTCAATTCGTGTGCTAGTGATGATCAACTAGGTTTACTCTTGATTTGTTCTTGAAACTTTTCAAGACCATTAAGACTCCCACTGACTCCTTGACATATAAGATTCTCTTGTCAAGAACCATTTCTTGACAAACAAATATTCAAGAATTAGTGTAGCCTTTTGTCAAGTTTAACACTTCACACAATTGGTCCTGATTGGTCTTTGTCTTATCCAAGACATCACAACTTACCAATTTCAAATGTGCAAAAATAAGAAAACTTTTCCAAATTCCACATTTGTCGAGTGTTATAAACCTACTTAAGACTTGTCACTCATGTCAGAATCTTGACTCTAAGACTTGATATTGGAACGAAGTATGATTGACTTCTTGATTTAACCATTTCTACAGTTCTTGATTCCTCTTCTTAGACATGCAATTGCACTAAGACTCACTTAGAGGATCAATTGGGATATGGTTCTTAATCATTAAGACTTATCATAAAACACAATAAAAGGTACTCTCCCTTCTTCTTAGAATAGAGAAACTTTTATCTTTCTGCCTACTTGATTCTTCTTATTCGTTCTGCTATTGATTGAAACTCTTTCAATCAACTCAGAATTATACTTAATCTTATAAGTATAATCATATTTTACTAACCTTTAGTAAATCATGACGAATATCTTTATCACTCTTGTGGTGGACTTGATCAACGCACAACCTAGTGTACTCGATCTCCTGGTCCTTCTCTTGACACTTTGCCAAAGAATTAGTCTAATTTCCAAAATATGAAGTTTCTCATTCATCACGCAACCAAGTTGTATGATTCCAAGTTTATGTCCAATTGAAACTTGGGTGATGAGAATCTTCCTTTATTTGGCAAATCCTCGACATTTCACAAATAACATAATCAAGAATCACATCCAATTCAACATTGCTAAAATTAGAAATACATAAACATCCATTTTCACATATGCCATTGCAAGGATAAATAAATAGGACGAAATCAAAATTCGTTTTATTGCGGAAAAACTTATCCTTACAATGCAATTCAAATGAAAACTATGCTATTTCAATTTCTAAGCAATCTATTCTAACTCTAAAGTAGTAGCTCAAAAATCCGATCTTCAAGCAATGCGATCGAAATCCATTTATTCACGATCAGATTCAGCTTACTTCTTCCTTTAAGCTTCCTCTCTTTTCTTCGATCCTACAAAACATCAAAATGTAATCTTATCACATCATGTATTGAAAATCAAAGAATAGGAACTTATAGAGTTAGTTATTGGATTTTACCTGAAGTAGAGCCATACGTCTTGACTCTCCCATCTCTTAGATCTCTCAGGTAAACAGGGCAGCTTCGTCTCCAATGCCCCTTCTCTTGGCAGTAGAAGCAGATGGACTCTTTTGGAATGGCACAAGGAACTATCTCAGAATTTACCTTTTCTGGATTTCCAATGTCACTATTTTCAATGTCCATTGAAGTTTGGGAGTTTGATTTGCCAGACAAATTTGCTCGATTAGCACGCCAAATCATTTCTGATTCAGCAGCTATAAGCAAATAGGTCAAATCAATGAGGGTCACGTCATGGTTCATCATATAGTACTCTCTAACGAACTCACTATATGATTCAGGAAGTGACTGAAGAACCCAGTCAACAGCCAACATTTCTGAGATATCGACACCCATCATCCTTAACCTATCAATGTGTGACTTCATCTCTAAGATGTGTGCACACACAGGTTTCCCATCTTCGTGTTTACTTGCCAATAGGGCTTGAGTGAGCTTGAACTTTTCAAGCCTTTGAACTTGTGGGTTAGGGAGAATAATTGGAGGAGGTGGAGGAAGTGAAGCATGACTCTCATTTCCTTGATCGTATCGTGGAACGTCATCTTCATTTGGAAAGCTTGTTCCAAGGGACTTAGGAAGACCATTGTAAGATTTAGACATCTACAAAACGGGAGAAAATTCAAGTTAGTTGATAAGAATCCTTGATGTAACACCCAAATGAAACATCAAGGCTAGGATCCAACACAACATTCTACAACCTAGAAGAGGGATGCCGTAATCTAGTTGCAGAATATTTGAAGGTAGGTAAATGACGATTTACCAATTCCCACCATGAAAAACGAAAAAGAAATTTAAGTTTTAAATGAATTGAAACTCCTAGATCTTTTGAGATTCATTGAACTTTTCAATGGCATGTTTAATCTCGATTATGCCCTTCTATTTGTGACTGGGATGCCGAGGATCACAAACAAGGTGTGAATAACCATACGAATCACGTGGTGCACCCAATTGCTACTATCACCTAATCAATGTGCCGGTTAGCCACACACGCTCCATTGATCTATGATAAACATCGAGCCACCCTTCGCCACCAATGTCAATCCCAAATTAGTGTGTCGGTTAGCCACACACGCTCCACTAACGTTTGACAAGGGTACGAAGTGTAATTCCATGGATTAGCATACAAATTCACATTTTGCCCTAAAGTAACTAGAATTTGGGAATTTGTAAAAGCATGTAGTTACTTTGTACTTCATTATACTTATAATGGAAGGTTTCGTCCTATCCTACCCGTTCGGCTAACGACCCTCCACTAGTCAAGAGTGCGGTGGGTAAGAGTGGATACCCATTCAATCGCCATTTTATAGGCAATTTCCTTAAACACCCCTTATAGACCAGCTTCGTGAATGAGGCCTACTAACGGTAAGACTGACTGTTTACTTATACATATATAATATTAGACTTTTAATGTCATATATATATAGTATAGGGTGTATTTTACACTTTTAAAATACTAGGTGGTTTTATTAACTTTCCAAAACCATAAGGGTGTAATTTGAACTTATTCAAAATACGAGGGTTTTAGAATTTAACATTTCAAAATTAAACTTTTAATCAACTTTTAAATTCCAAAACTTGAGGGCAAGTTTTGAAACTTTTCAAAACAATTAGGTTTTAATCTCACTTTAAAATTTTCGAAATTTAAGACTATTTAAATTAAAATTTTAAATATTAAAACTCTTGATTTAATAATTATCTTGAATTAAACTATTAATTTAAATTATTAAATCATAAGGGATTATCTAGATCATAAAGGATAATTACCAATTAAACAATTAATTTATCCTAATCCTTTTAATCCCTCTAAATTTCGAAAATCATGGGATAGGATAATTCAAAATCTTTAATTACCATATATAACCATTAAAGGATAATTGCAAGATATGGGGTAATCCAAATACCTAAAATTTAGGATCTTATCTTGGGGAGGAGGCTAATTTCGAAAATCATGGGGTTTTACAAACCCTAGATTACGAAATCTTGAGGCTTAAGGAAAGGATTTGAAAGCCCTTTCAAAATTTCGCAAATTAGGGTATAGAAACCCTAATCTCGAAATCTCTAGCCTCCTAGGGTTTATTGGTTATAAACCCTAGTATGTCAAGTTCATACATTTGAATAAAGCTAATTGAAAACAAAAACGAATGGCTCTGATACCACTGATGGGTTTTATACAAACAATCCTATGTGTGCATGCAACCCTAGAGTTGGATCTATGTTTTCACTATTAGTTATACAACTTTATGAACACAAAAAGAAACCTGGAATGCTAGTACTATTTTCGAAATCCACATAGAAGAATAGAATACATACCTTTTGTTGTTATATAGTAATAACAACTAGTTCCTTGAATTTCCTTAGCTCTTGAAAGCAAGTACCACAAGTGTAGTACCTCTAATGGCTCACAAACACACTAGGTGAAAGGATGAATATGGGAGAGATGAGAGAAGGGTATCTTGCCCTAAAATTCGTCCCTTTTAGGGTTTCCCAAGGCTTGGACGAATTCTAGTGCCTTAGGGTGCTATTTATACTGGAGGCTAGCTAGGGTTTCAAGGTAGAAACCCTAATCCCTTAGCTTAGGGCCTAAGCAAGTCCATGGACTCCTTTCCTTAAGCCCTTGGACGAAAACTCCTAGATCCTTCTAGGATTTTCGTTCAAGCCTTAATAAAGGTGATCCAATAGCCCAAAGTCTCAACTATCAAATAATTACAAAACAGCCCCTGTACTTTTAATTAGTTCCTTTAATCCCAAAATTAATTCCTAATTAATTTCTGATTAAATACTAATTAATAATATGATTCCAAATTAATATATTATTCATATAATATAATAAATAAATCATATTTATGCCCTAATCAACCTCTCTCCTCAACTGTCATCCTATCTAGTCACCCGTGTGAAGGCAACCCAAAAGGACCATGCTCACAATCGGGTCAAGTACATACCAAAATAGTTATGGACTTAGACACTAATCCAACAACATGAAGATCGTCAGTGCATTGAAAGCACATTTTACTCTGACTATCAAGATAGAAGATACCATGTTCTGATTCCAAAATGAACATGTGTTGAACTGGCTCAACACCCAATGGAAGCTTGTTGTTTATGTGGACAACGCCATACAGAAGAAGGAACTTAGTATACTTGGACATTCTGGGCTTGCTTGTTCTATCTGAGGTGGATGGCTGAGATGGACCAGCTGAAGGTACTAAGTTCAACTTCTTGAATTTGTTAACCAATTGTTGAATTGCCAATTTTACCTCCTAATCATGAAAACCTTTATGATAGCTCTGATGTTTCCTATTCTTGATTCTATTGTGAACTTAACTAAACCATGGATGGTGGACGTAACAACTTCAAATTTGAGCATTGTTTTTCTCCCAAGAATAATGATGTTCTTAGATGCTACTCGCACCACTACGAAATAAAGTAACACTGTCTTCCGTTTTACTTTGTGTTCGCCTTCCAGGGTGAACGACATATAAATTTCCTTGCGTGGTGTAATGTTGTGCCCTGCAAACCCGACTAATCTGCCTGGTGATAAGTCCAACCCTTCTTTCCATTTGGCAGATAGATGCCTGAAACAGTGTTCGAAGATGATGTCTGCTACACTTCCTCCATCAACATATACTCTGTGAGTTGTAGTGTTCTTTATCTGCCCTGTGATTATTAGGGGATCATCCCCTCCCCATTTTGGTGGGTCCAAGCGCAAGGAGAGAAATTTAATTATGTGCCCATGATATCGGATGGGATTGGTCGGGGGTTTGCATGGCGTTTGGTTTTGATGGCGAGAATACGGTCCTTTCTCATTGTTCTTGGGTTCTTCTTTGATTGGTCTTGTGATTGGCTCAGTTATTTTGTGTCGTTCACGGAGGGTTCTGGCTATTTCTTTGAGTTTCTATTGGTCGATGCATTCGTCTATTTCTGTAACAACCGATTATTTCGAGTCAATAAAAGTCGAAACAGTCAATAAAAGTCAAAGCAGTCAATAAAAGTCAAACACGTCGAAATTATAAATGAAATAATTAAATAGCTAAGGATTTAATTTATATAATAAGTGATTTATATCCCCACTAAAATGGTTTTCGGTATTTGGAATCATATTCCAAACCAAAACCGAAAACACCAATTGAGAAACAAATGGGAACCGAAATCAAGGGCGAGACCGAAATTATCCTGCGAGGACCCCACCCTCGGACCGAAATCAGCCTCCTAGACCGCAAACCCTCTTGAAAGCAAACCATTTGGATCGAGAACCTTGGCCGAAATCTCCCTTTTCGGTTGGACTTTTGGACCGAAATCAAGGATTTCAGTTGAATGGATAGGCACACATTTCAATTAGATAATTTGACATCCCAATATATATATATATATATATATATATATATATATATATATATATATATATATATATATATATATATATATATATATACAAAATGATAACATACTTCATTCTAGTATACAATGATTTGAACACAGATGTAAAAACTATACATTATCCATATGATGGTTGTTGTACTTTGATTACTATTATTCAGTTGTTGTGATACTGTACATGACGTCATCTGCCCTCGAACGTTTCCGTCGTTCTAGTTTGGGGTGTGACAATTTCTTTCTTTAGAACACTGCAGTCATCCGTGTCGTGGCCTGTATATTTGTGGAATTCGCAATACTTGGACTTATCTGGTGGTTTGTATGGAAATTTATGGGTTGGTTTGGGTTTTTCGGCGTTGGCCAGTACGCCTCGGCGTCTGTACCGCCTTTCATCTCTCTGGTATGGTCTATATGGCCTAAGGAAATGCCCCCTTCGATTCCCTCGTTTGGCTTGGTTGTGGTGGTGATTCTCCCTCGGCCTGCCCCACTGGGAGGTTGTTGCCATTGGGTATGCTTCTTTTGATTCTATTCCATCCTCTCTCCGTAAATATTTTTGGACTCTTTCGTTCATTTATTGTCTGGTGGTTGGTATTTTGCCGAGAAATTTTTTTTGATAATGGTTTGAGAAGGTGTCTGTGTGTAAAGGCTCATGTGACAAGATGGTTGCTCTTGCCTAGGACATCTAGTGTTGCATCAGTGAAACGTTTGAAATAATATCTAATCGATTCCCCCTCATGTTGTTTACAACCGATTATCTCTCCGACGTCGCTTCTATATTTTCGTAATTACTTGAAATTGGTGAGGAAAAACTCCTTTAGTTCTGCAAAGTTGCGAATGATGTTCGGTGCAAGGATTATGAACCAGTCCCCTTCATTTCCGTATAAGGTAGTGGGAAAATGGGTGCACCAGAAGCATTCGTGGGGAAGAGCTGAGTGCTGGAATGTGGAGATTTGGCTAGTGTATATTGTGTCACATGCTTGTAAACGTAGAAAATGGTTGTGCATATACATTTTAGAATGGCGTGTTAGAATATGAAGCGGGCATATCAGATTGGGTTGGTGTGGCAATCGTTGTTTGTGGAGCGACGGTGGTGTTTGTGAAAGGCACTCCCATGGATGGACGTGTTTCCGGTGTCGAGTATATTGGCTGGAATTTTGAAACGGTTGCATTTGCATGTACAGATACATTACTATTTGTGGCATTAGTGTAAACGGTGTCACACTACTGGAGTGTAACGGGATTGGTATTTTCATTGTGTTTGGGATGGGGTTGATTTGGGCCAAACATTGTTTAGTTGTCGGTGTTGGTGAGGGTACCTAGAAATGGTTTATCGTCATTCCCGATGTAGGAGGGTATGCGGTGGTGGAGCTATCTGTCCGGTTTATCTCAGTGATAACTAAGTCTAAAGATGGCATTGGTCGAACAGGTCTTTGCATCGTGTTGTTTGTATCTCCTTCACGATTGTTCTCCATGATCAACACTTAAGGTTTGAAGCTTTTAGTATCATTGTCTCAACAAGTGGATTGCGCCAATGATGTGATATTGGACTTCCTGTGTGCTCCAGTATCTTGCGTATATGATCTCCAGTGGAAGTTTGCAATCACAACAGTCAAACAAGTCGTAAGCCGATCTCTGGGAGGGGATCCCAAGAGAACGCTCTGACGGTCAAGTCAGTTTCTCGGGAGAGATTGAGTCTAAATCGTAAGGATTAGAGAGATTTAGGTTGAGAGAGAGAGAGAGATCTATACCGTTGGAGGCATGTGGCCTTTTATAGTGACGATCTAGAACAGATTCCCGCTCGATTGAATACGGGTGTTAGACGCCGATCGGGACAGAAGCACTGATTGGTTGATCGTATCTTTGTCCTATGTCTAAGTCGTGATTGGCTTAGCCTTGGTAGTGGTGCGTGCACCCGGACTGGAGTTAGCAAGCGATGGTTTGCCACCTATTAACTTTCACACGCATGTTCCAGGCCAGATTCTGGTCATCGAGGAATGGCTCGATCCAGGTTGGAATGAGCATTAGCTTGGTGAAGAAAAGGTGAGAGGCACGGCCATGTTACCAATGGCTTGGTATTTCTGGTGTTTCCAAGGGGCACGCTATCATATATATATATATATATATATATATATATATATATATATATATATATATATATATATAGGATCCGGTTCCTGTGAGGACAATTCTCCACCACCCATTCCGTCAAAGACACAAACGTCAAACCCAAATAATTGATCGTGGAGCGTTCACATGCGACCCATGTGTGTGGTAACTAACACGGACTCGAGGATTTAGTCATGTGCGACGAAGGTCCATGGAACGTTACTTAAATGGGTTGTATTATTTATTTTCGTTTTTATTATTTATTTTTATTTTTTTAATTTTATAAAAAACTAAAAAAACAATTAAACAGAAATATGCTCGGTTTTAGTGTTTTTTATTTTTTATTTTTAATAATTTTTTTCTATTTTTCGTTTTTTTTAAATATATTTACTACATACTTAAAGATACTAGTGTTTTTGTTTATATTTGATTTGTTTTTTGGTTTTTTTACTTTTTTTTTTGATATTTTAAACTAAATATCTATTTGAGTTTTTAATGTTTAAAATTATAAAAATTCAAATAAGAAGAATTTTGAGGATCATAATATTTTTCATTCATACCTTTTTTTAATCATATTATTTTTGGATCATAAAACTTTAAATCAAATTATTTTGAATCATAGTATTTTGAATCAAATCATTCTTGAATCATATGATTTTGGATCAATAATATATGCAATTAAATAAAGTTTTCGTTCAAAAAAAATTATGGATCATTATATATTTTGAATCATTTAATTTTAAATCATAAAAGATATAATTAAAGATTATAAAATATTTGAGTCTAAATATTTTTAGATCATAACAAATTATAGATCATAAACAAGTTGAATAAAAAGTTTTTTTGAATCATAAATATTTTGAATCATCAAAATTTGGATTATATTATGCTCAACATTTTTTTAAAAAGTAATATTTCTTAAAATTAAAAAAAATACTTCAAAAACTTATTCTTGAATAGTAGTAGTATATATAGTAGACGTATCCCTTAAATTTTATGATTTTTGGAGAATTTTATTTACTGGGACTTTTATAAAAAAAATAAAAAATAATTTTTTTTTTAAATTTTAATGACTGTGTTCATTTTGTAGATCATTAAATTTTAAAAATTTTGGTTTTTTCATTTTTTTTTCAAAAAAAAAAAAAACTTATGGCAAATTTTTTTTTTGAATATGATGGTATGTAGTATAAATACTCATCAAATGTAAGGAAAAAATTACATCATCTTGAATATAATCTTCTAAATGTTAAAAAATCCTCTCAAATTTCCTTTTTTTTTATTTTATAATTTTTTAGTTTAGTTTTTTTAGTTTTAATTTTAATAACATCGAATTTAAAGCATGTTATGCCACAAAAGCTCTAACCAAGCATATCTATCATACTCAATGTATGTATTACTTAATACTAATAAAAAAGTATTTATTATAAAACAATAATTATATTGAAAATAATAAAGTATTAAGAAAAATTATTCGTTATTAACGATTAATGATATTTATTTATTTTGCTAACAATTATTTATGTATTCTAACTTTTATTTATGCATACTAACATTTAAATTATGCACCTAATTTTATTTAAGTATACAAACATTTATTTATGTATACCAATGTTTATTTATTTATATTTTACATATTCTTCATAATTTTATTTAAACATTTACTAATATTTATTTATGTTTCTAATTAATAAAATTATATCAAGTAAAATTATGTATTAGTTATAAGTCTTATTAAATGATTTATAAAATACATATATATATACGTAATATATACTATATCTTACTAATTTATAATGTATATATAACGAGGAGCCCAAAAGTTTTAAGACTAAAATCTTAAAAACAAGGACGGTGATTATTGGCCATTAGATTTTATCGGTAGGGATTAGATTAAAAATTGATAATCCTTATGCCTAAAAACCAACCAATAAAAATCAAGTAGTTTTAATATATAAACTTGTGGTGCTGGATTCCATGTACGTCACACTTTTTGAATAACTCTTGCAAAAGTCTATAATATCCGGTTTGCACCTCTTTTGTGTGTGAAGAGCCCAAAGGGGTGTTTGACTTGTTTTTTTAGAGGCAAAATTCCTTTTTGGAAAAGTTACAAAAAGAGTTACGATTTCCTAACTTTTCCAAAAAGTCAATTATCCTTATATCCAAAATCAAAAAGTAGCTTTTAAAATGTTTTTACCAAACATCTTTTTCCTTTTATCTTTTACAAAAATGACTTTTGCCTATCAAAAAACAAGCCAAACATCCCCTAATTGCTGCGTTCACCACCATTATCCACCCGCATCCACCTGCAAAATGGTTGTTGTCTAGCTTACTGCCTCTACCGCCATCAACATCCACATACAAATTTGATGTTTTGTAAAGATCTTTGTTTACCATCCACACACACGTCTGTTTAAACCAACCGGTGTTACCGCATCTACAAAACCTCTGCCATTTACTGCAGCCCTCCACCATGCACTAACGCCATCAAGACCCACAACCCTTCTTCTGCTGCCGTCACCACTTTATGCCACCATGTCTTCGACACCAGCACCTTTACCACCATGAAGTTAAGAAGACACCTGCTCGTCTCTTCTGCGTTTTTTAGATCATGAAACAAATATGTTTAGTTCATCATTCTTTAGTTTTTTCAGATACAGATACGAGCCTCAAGATTATCCTCATCTTTGGTTTCAGGGTTCCATTTCAATTTTATTTATCTTTTTTTTTTGTTAAAAGTTTTTGATATCATTGTGATTTGTTTTTTTGCTAAAATTGATTATATATCATCTTTTTTGTTCTTTTGTTATGGAAGATGGACCATTATTTTTAGAAAGAGTTGATAAGTTGCACGGTGATCGAATGTTGTTTGGTTTTTATTTAGGTTGAAGAAATAATGGTTAATCTTCTGTAAATTTTGAATATTATTTACTTTTTTTTTATCAATGTATTGTCCTGTTGTTTGTAAAATTATTGGTGGAATGCTTTTGATTTTTCGGTATAATATTTCTTTTATATCGTAAACAAATGAGCCTTTTTTGTTTGACATGATTTGACTTCCTCTTTTATCTACCAGTTTAAAACAATTCATCTTTAAGCTTGGTTTTAATTTTTTTACGTAAAAAACTAAAACATAACATATCTTTTTTACAGTGTATGTGATCCACTTAAACCAAAGTACCTTAAAAATATAAAGAAATAAGATGGCTCTACCAAGAATAGTAATTAACATTATATATATATATATATATATATATATATATATATATATATATATATATATATATATATATATATATATATATATATATATTAAATATGAAAGGATATGGATCGATATAGGAAAAATTGCAATTACTATGATTTTATAAGTAATTTAGCTTGAAACGTTTGTTGATATTATATAAATTTATAAAACATTCTTATAACTTACAAATTAAGATAAATGATAAAGTTAAATATTGTAAAACAAAATATATAAATAAGATATCTTACTGATTTATGTGTATGGTTTCAAGGTAAAGGAATCATTCAAGGTGTCAATGTGTGTGGTTTCACGATACACAGAACAAGCTATCAAAACTCTATTCATACCGAAAATAGGTACTATAAAATGATTAATTTTATAGATAAACCTACAAGGGTAATAATTACTAGATACTTCCCAAGAAAATATCATACACTCCACGAAACTAAAAAAAAGGTTTATAATGTGACATATAAAAGTAAAATTTCGAATTCTAAGACAAACGTTTTGTAAAATTTAAATATAGGTTTGAAGGTTCCAGGACAAACGTTATTTTTTATTATAAGGAAATTTTGTTTAATGGTTGTTAGAATTTGGAAAGGTAAATAAAACGTCACGTGGCACGTCCACCGATCTTTCTTATTATTTTCATTTTACCCTTTTGAATGTATATTAAAATTTAAAAGGGTGGTGCCAACTTAATTGGTTACCGGTTCAATGGTATATATTGGTAATGGTAGATATTAACATGTATGAGTGTTTTGCGGATTAAGATTTATGTGTAATTGTGCATTTAAAATATTGTGAGTTTTGTAAATAAGAGTTTTGTGAATAGGTGGATTGGAAATTCAATCCAAAAAGATTTTATGATTTTGTTCCATGAGTTTAAACTTAAGTGGAGTAAATGTGATATGTTAATATGAGTTTAAACTTTAAACATTACTCGACGGTAAATTTTAATATCAAAACTCTTAACCTTCAAATACATTTAAAGTTAAGATATACAATCTTTTATATATATGAAAAATGAATTGGTTGTACGGTAATATAATGACATTTAAAACCATGTACCATTATCGTACCATTATTAAGTTATTGGAATGGTATTAACATTCAAACATGTTGGCTACCAACATAATTGGTTTGGCTGATACACATATTTGTTGGTTTTCCCTAATATATATTTGCCACTCTAAACAAATACCAATGTATGTTTATATTAAACTCAAAACCAATACATTTTACTTCTTATAACACAAATAACAACAAAATTTTATTTTTAATGCAAAATCGTCAGTCAAAAGGAAACAAATCATCGTTATGAAATTATTTTCCGCCGCCGCATCGTGCGGGTAGCTTACTAGTCTCTGTGTGTGTGTGTGTATATATATATATATATATATATATATATATATATATATATATATATATGTATATATGTATATATAGACACACACAACGACTATATTTTCTACTATAAATAACACCACTGTGATATTTCTTTCTACCAAAAAATATGAGTAAATTCTCTTACTTTTCAAGGTTATCAAGATCAAAGTGATTAATCCAATTGTGATTCTCATAAGTATAATGACTATAACACTTGGTTTCCTAATTTTCAATCACACACCTGGATGTATTTTATCATTTCTTAGTCTTGTATGAGATGATTCTTCTCCTGTTTCTGTTTTGTGGAATACATATTGAAATCTATAGATTTTAATTTTCATCTTAAAGTTTATCGTTACAAGATGTCCAATATTGCAACACTCAAGTTTGTAGCACTTGAAGTTAGCGGGAAAAACTATGTGCTATGGATGATAGATGTTAAAATGCATCTTGATTCCATGGGAATCTCAAATGCTATATATGAATTTAATATTTTTTGGCACAAGAAAAAGGCGAAAGCACAAGTTTTCCTTCGTAATCATATTGATGAAATGTTAAGATTTGAATATCTTGATATTCCTGATCCAAGCATTCTCTAGAATCTCTTGAAAGAAAGATTTGATCATCAAAAAGAATTTATACTTCGAAATGCTAGAGATGAATGGAGAACAATGAGGTTTCAATACTTCAAGAAAGCAAATGAATACACCTTAGCTTTGTTCAGAATATGTTCAAAACTCAAGTATTGTTGACAAGAAGTTACTGATGAAAATATGTTAGCGAAAACTTGCTCCATGTTTCATGCAACAAACATTACCTTGATGCAAAAATATTGGTTGCAAAAGTTCACAAAATATTCTAAACTGAATGCATGCTTATTTGTTGTAGAGCAAAACAATGAGCTCTTAATGAAAAACCATGAATCTCGTCCAACATGATCAGTAGCACTTCCTGAAGCAAATGCTACAAATATTGATTGTCATAGAAACAATACACGTGGACGAGGGCGTGGTCGTGGTCGACGAAGAGGCTGTGGTATTTTACTCGAAACCAAAACCATAATCAAAACCATAATCATGGTCATGGACAACGTAATAATTGTGGTCATGTCCAGAAAGGGAATAATTACCAATATTGACAAAGAAACAATGTACATACACAATACAAGGCCAAAGTGACAAGGCATGATGCTGGGACATCACAGAAATCTGATTGTTAATGTTATACATGTGGTAGCACATGTCATTGGTCAATGACATGTTGCACACCTGTACATCTTTATCAACTTTATCAAGAGTCTGTTAAAGGAAAAAGAAAAGAAGCAAACCTCATTGATAATGTTGAATGCACTCCACTAACTATTGCTAATTTCTGTAATGATATGGAATACATTAACTAAAAAAATTATATTATTGTTCTAGTAAACCTGTTTTTCCTTCCTTTGTTTTTTCATGTAATGTCTTTCCTACAATAAATGAACTTTTTTATAATAATTATTATGATTATGTTTATTGGCTTATTATTTCTTGCACATGTGAAGTTTATTTTGAGCCCAACTGGAGCACACCACCAAGAAAAGGTTGGAGATCTTTGTATAACACATAGTGGTAGTACACACACTATTCTGAAATCAAAGATTTATTTTTCAAAATTCGCACAAACAAAAACAGTCATACATACAATATTAGGTCCTTCAGACTTGATAGAGGGAACTGGGAAAGTCCATTTTATATTACCAAATGGTACAAGCTTTTGTATAGAAATTTCCTTATTTTCTCTAAAGTCTAATAGAAACTTATTGAGCTTCAATGACGTATATTTCAAAGGATATGACAAAATACCATGATCATTGAAAATAAGAAATATATGTATATTATAAACAAAAACCATGTGCTTGAAAAACTACCACCACTTGATTATGGTTTACATTATACATATATACATATGATTGAATCAAATATCGTAGTCAAAGAAAACGTTGTGATCCTGGGATATTCAGTTTATGGGATGATAGGTTAGACCACCCAGGGTTAACAATGATGTGTAGGATAATTGAGAATACGCATTGGCACCGATAGAAGTACCAGAAGTTCCCTCAATCCAGTAACATAAGATCATATACATCTTTTTCCCTTGGAAATTAATTATAAAACATTCTCCAAATAAAGTTAAAAGGGATTCACTTAGATTTCTTGAAAGAATTCAAGCTGATATATGTGGACTAATTCATCCACCATCTGGACCATTTAGATACTTTATGGTCCTAATAGATGCATCCAACAAATCGTCACATGTTTGCCTATTATAAACTTGTAATATTACACTTGTAAAGTTTCTTACTAAAATTATTAAATTAAGGGCACATTTCCCTGATTATACTGTCAAAAGAGTGAGACTTGATAATGTCGGTGAATTTACTTCACAAACATTGAATGACTATTCTATGTTTGTAGGAATTGTTGTTGCGCATCCAACTGCTCATGTACAAACACAAAATGGTTTAGCCGAACCATTGATTAAATGCATCCAACTAATAGCTAGACCATTGATAATGAGGACCAAACTTCTTGTTTTTTTGGGGCTATGCAATCTTACATGTTAGATCAATGATACACATTAGACCAAGTTCATATCATGTATATTTTCCCCTACAACTTCCTTTTGTTCAAGAGCCAAATATTTCCCATTTAAGAAGTTTTAGGTGTGCAATATATGTCCCCATTTCACCACCACAATGGACAAAAATGGGCCCTTAAAGAAGGTTAGGAATGTATGTCAGTTATGAGGCATTCTCTATTATAAGATATATTGAACCTTTAACAGGTGATGTTTTTACAGCATGACTAGCTGATTACCAATTTTATGAGGCAAATTTCCCATAACTAAGGGAGAAAATAAGATTCTAGAAAAGAATGTTTTATGGAATGAACCTTCTTTATCATATCTTGAACCTCGCACAAAACAATATGAAATAGAAGATCAAAAGATAATGAATTTCCAAGAAATGGAACATCAATTGCCTGATGCATTTACTGATACAAAAAGGGTGACTAAATCATATATACCAGCTCTCAATGTTCCAGCTCGAATTGAAATTCCATATGGACAATTGATGATAAATTCACTAAAGAGTTTAAAACATTCCTGAAGCATGGAAGGCCATTTGCTTCTAAAGATAAGAACCAACGAAAAAGAAGAGGAGTAGAAAATGCACTAGATCATGAGGAAAGTGTTCCTAGAGAAACGCGCAATATCAAAATCCCCCTGATATGTGTGTGTGTGTGTGTATATATATATATATATATATATATATATATCATATCTTAATATTTTAGCCTTTATTATTATTATTTAGAACTAAAAGGTACTTATAATGGTTAAATTTTTTCTTTACAGGTATAATTTTTGCTAGAGCGGAAAAGTAATAAGTGGAGCGGAAATTGGGCTTGTTATGCAAAAAGGAACAAGTTGGCTGAAGGAAGCCCATTACGCCCAGCGTATTGGGACTTACGCTCAGCGTAATGCGGATCTATGGACTACGCCCAACATAGATGTTGGTACGCCCAACGTACTGGGCTCGGGCTCCATATCAAGATCACGATTGGTTTCTTAGTACGCCCCGCATACACCGAATTATGCCCAACGTACGTAAGTCGGTTCCAACTCATATAAAAAGTGATTTTCGGCCAACCAGAAGGGGGACCTCGAATACCATTGGTCCTTAGTCGACAAGTAACCTCTATTATGCCATTTTGAGGGTCTAGAAGGCGGCCGGAAGGCCATTATGCTGACAAGAGCGGAAATCAGAGGGATTGGAGGAGCGGATTCATGTCGTTAATCATGTGGTTTGTTATCGTGACCATGTTAGCATTCCATTGTGGTGCCATTATGTGTTTACTTTCTGATTTAGGTGCTAAAACCTTTTACTTTATGTTTATAATTGAATGAATCATTGAATTTATGGTTTAATTGCTATTTGGATTGATTATTCTTATTTAATTTATTTTGTCAAGTTTGATTGAAGATCCATATGTGTTAAAGATTGTTGCTTTGTTTCCTATTGTTGAATTAATAGAGTTTAGAGAACAATCTAGCTATGTTAATTTGAATCATAGTTGTCTGGTAACCATTGGTGATTATGACTAAAGTTTTGACCAAAACCTAGGGTTAGGGAATATAGTAATGAACTTTAATGTGTGTGCATGAGTAGAATGACCATTCTCTGGATGATTTAACTCATATCTCCATTAGGGTTAAATAAGATCAAATCTTGCTTAATAGGAACTGAATACTGATTTGCATGATTGTTTGTTCACCTGATCAATGAGTTAATTATTGTGTTGAAATCAGAGGATTATGTGTCATGACCATGACACTAGTCATATTAGGAATCGGTGAATAATTAATGAATATCCATTGTATCAGTAGTTAACCATTAATTTGACATATAATTTATCTAAACCAAAGTACCTAAAGAAATTTGTCTTCCAGTCAGTTTATCGATATTAGTTGTTAAGTTGAATTTAATGTATTTAATAAAATATTCTTTATTGCTTTAGTGTGTTTAGTGTAACCTATAATCAAGAACTCCAAATTAATTCACTACCGTTCCCATTTTTTTCGACACCTGTTCTTACCATAGCTATACTATTACACGATTAGGTTCACTGCCTAGTGTGTGTGTTAGTCCGGTTGCGATAAATTCAGTTTTATAAATTTAAAACTTGAGCATTTAAAATATTTATATATAAAAATCAGACATCAAGTTTTTGGCGTCGTTTCGGGGAATGGTTTTCAATTAATTTGGTTTAATTGATTATTCGTTATTTGTTCTTTAGTTTTTAGTTATATTATTATTATTATTATTATTATTATTATTATTACTATTATTATTATTATTATTATTATTATTATTATTATTATTATTATTATTATTATTATTTTTATTTTTTTCGTTGATAACGCGTCATGATCTTTTTGTACTCAGGTGTCACGAAGAACGAACATAGAGTAGATAGATCATTAAATCGCGTGGTATAGGAAAATAATATCTACATAATTCATGGTGAGCTTCTAGTGTTCTTGTTATAACTTCTACATTTCTTTTCTGGGGCAATATTCTTCTATGAGCATCTGCTTCAACTCATACCATGGAAGAGAATATGTTGCATCCGTGCCCATAGTCTTGGAATGATCATTTTACCAAAAAAATTGTTGCATCCATGAACATGCAGGTGGCGAGCTGAACCTTATAGTCTTGGGCACAAGAGCTAATATGGAATACATATTCCATTCTTTCTATCCAACGGGTAATTCCTACTAGCCCTTCATTACAATAGAATAAGCGAGGTTTTGAATGTTTGTATTGATCGGAACACTCAAGTATGAATAATGAAGAACCAACAACGAGTAAACAAGAACAGAAAAACAAGAATAACCACAAAGATCTTTTCACTAAGAAAAGGTTCTCACAAAGAGAATTGTCGCAAAAAGTGAGGCACAAAGTTGTATTAGGGTTTAACCCTAATAGTATAACATATACTATTATAGAAATGGATATCCAACTATTTTGGAGGTATATTCTAATCTATGTAAGGCCTGATCCTAATCAATTCATATATCTATTTTATAATTACAAAGTATATCTACCTAATATACAAACAATCCCTAAGACCATGGGGATCACGTTGCTGCTGATCAGGCTGGTGCTGGTGGACAACGTGTTATGTGTTTGACTTACCAGATCATAAGGTTTGAACTTACAATTCCCCCCTATCTGATGATGTCAAAACTAATATTCAAAGGAGTAATCAAAATCATCATTGGATGACTTTTCAGCTTCTGTCAAAATCTCAAGTTTCAACCACTTAAATCCATGAAGATGAAGAATAGTCAAACACTTATTAAGATCAAGAGAAATCAACACATGACAACCTTGTTCTAGTTCTTTAAGATGAATGACCTCCAAACGAAGATTGAACAAATGCGCAGTAGGAGCAACATGAAGATCGTCAGTGCATTGAAAGCACATTTTACTCTGACTATCAAGATAGAAGATACCATGTTCTGATTCCAAAATGAACATGTGTTGAACTGGCTCAACACCCAATGGAAGCTTGTTGTTTATGTGGACAGCGCCGTACAGAAGAAGGAACTTAGTATACTTGGACATTCTGGGCTTGCTTGTTCTATCTGAGGTGGATGGCTGAGATGGACCAGCTGAAGGTACTAAGTTCAGCTTCTTGAATTTGTTAACCAATTGTTGAATTGCCAAATTTACCTCCTAATCATGAAAACCTTTATGATAGCTCTGATGTTTCCTATTCTTGATTCTATTGTGAACTTAACTAAACCATGGATGGTGGACGTAACAACTTCAAATTTGAGCATTGTTTTTCTCCCAAGAATAATGATGTTCTTAGATGCTACTCGCACCACTACGAAATAAAGTAACACTGTCTTCCGTTTTACTTTGTGTTCGCCTTCCAGGGTGAACGACATATAAATTTCCTTGCGTGGTGTAATGTTGTGCCCTGCAAACCCGACTAATCTGCCTGGTGATAAGTCCAACCCTTCTTTCCATTTGGCAGATAGATGCCTGAAACAGTGTTCGAAGATGATGTCTGCTACACTTCCTCCATCAACATATACTCTGTGAGTTGTAGTGTTCTTTATCTGCCCTGTGATTATTAGGGGATCATCCCCTCCCCATTTTGGTGGGTCCAATCGCAAGGAGAGAAATGTAATTATGTGCCCATGATATCGGATGGGATTGGTCGGGGGTTTGCATGGCGTTTGGTTTTGATGGCGAGAATACGGTCCTTTCTCATTGTTCTTGGGTTCTTCTTTGATTGGTCTTGTGATTGGCTCAATTATTTTGTGTCGTTCACGGAGGGTTCTGGCTATTTCTTTGAGTTTCTATTGGTCGATGCATTCGTCTATTTCTATAACAATCGATTATTTCGAGTCAATAAAAGTCGAAACAGTCAATAAAAGTCAAAGTAGTCAATAAAAGTCAAACACGTCAAAATTATAAATGAAATAATTAAATAGCTAAGGATTTAATTTATATAATAAGTGATTTATATCCCCAATAAAATGGTTTTCGGTATTTGGAATCATATTCCAAACCAAAACCGAAAATACCAATTGAGAAACAAATGGGAACCGAAATCAAGGGCGAGACCGAAATTATCCTGCGAGGACCCCACCCTCGGACCGAAATCAGCCTCCTAGACCGCAAACCCTCTTGAAAGCAAACCATTTGGATCGAGAACCTTGGCCGAAATCTCCCTTTTCGGTTGAATGGATAGGCACACATTTCAATTAGATAATATGACATCCCAATATATATATATATATATATATATATATATATATATATATATATATATATATATATATATATATATATATATATATACAAAATGATAACATACTTTATTCTCACATTTCCACCTACGAAAACTCCTCATTTTGCTCTCAAAACTCATCCGTAAACACAATATATTCATAAGTTTTACCCAGATTATCTTCAAATCTTCATATTTCTTCCAAGAACACCAAGAACACTTCATATCTTCATCCAATTTCCCAGGAACAACTCCAAACATCTCTAAGGATTTTTGTAAGTATTTATATATAAATAGTGTTATTTAACACTTAAATTGATTATTCCACTAATTTAAATACAATATCATGTATAAATACTATTAGGATTTAGAGTAATCCGTGTGTGCTAACACGAAGAACGTCACTACCACATCGTACCCAACCAAGAACACACACTCGAAGTGAGTTCATACCCCTACGTTTTTACGATTTTTCATTGATTTAGGGGGGGGGGGAATACAAGTAAAACACAAGAAATCTTGTGTTAATATATAAACTATTTCGAATTATTTCAACTGTCGTTTTTACCAATATATATATATATATATATATATATATATATATATATATATATATATATATATATATATATATATATATATATATATATATATATATAAGATTCTAAAGGCTTAGAATTGGTTATTACGCCTTATTTCCTGTTCCTTGTTTGGTTGTGGGCTTAGGGTAGAATTATTTATTCGACTGTCTTTTCAATCTTAATTATATATATATATATATATATATATATATATATATATATATATATATATATATATATATATATATATATAAGTATAAAAATTATTTCAACATGTTAAAAAAAAAGAGTATTTTCGCAACTTATTTTATTACCGTTTGTACCAAAAAGGTTAAATTTCATGAAATATCTTTATCTCAGAGTTACAAATATACTATACATCCAAAGGCGTTAAAAATACAAAGATTTTCATTTCAATAGAACATACTCGTTAAACTATAATAGGTATAGTTTATGGAACATACGTACTATTTTACCAAGTTCGGGATACAATGCAAAAACAAACATATAAACTATAATCGGTATAGTTTATGAGACATACATACAGTTTATTCACTACAAAAGGGATTTTCATTATTCTACACGTAACCGTCAATATAGCTTTGTGAGAAACACTTCAAGTACTTATCTAAGTACCAACGAAAGACCTGAAATTATAATCAGAGTCTCCTGGAGGGAGAGCGTGACACTTGTGTATAGATCTATACGGGTTAGACAATCCCGCACCTAAACTGTTAGCTACAGTTAGGCCGGCAGGCCTAGGGGTGACAAATGTCGTACCAATTCTGACGCCTGAAGAACGTCGCATCAGGCCATCTTAGGTCATCAAGCATGATTATAATAACTCACAATTTTGTGTTAACAATACGATTAGTGTACGAATACATAAACAACTTCATATAGTTTTATTTAATATTAAAACTATAATACAATAATTTACAGTACAACTGGTGGATCCATACACATACATTCACAGAGTTTTATACAAGTACAATTAGAATATACTATTTTCAGAACAGAGAAAATTACATTTATGGAAACTTTCATTCGTTGGTTTTATGTAAATTAAAACTACATTATACTATTTCAGAGTACAACAACACTTACACATTTTGGTCTTATGGTATTAAGATTACAATTCATTTACAACAGACAATATTGGATTTTCTGGAAGAACACACCTCCATTTTCAAGGAACAAATGACATACTTCTAATACAAAAATGCTTATGAACTCAACAACTTAATTGTTGACACTCTTTTCAAAACCACTTGTATTCTCAGGAAATCAGTAGACATGTATCCACACAAGTTTTGAGAAGACGGAGCTTCATAGGGTCACGTCTTTTAGTTTTTTCTATACATTTTGGTGTCAAGTATACAATGATTTGAACACAGATGTAAAAACTATACATTATCAATATGATGGTTGTTGTACTTTGATTACTATTATTCAGTTGTTGTGATACTGTACATGACGTCATCCGCCCTCGAATGTTTCCGCCGTTCTAGTTTGGGGTGTGACAATTTCTTTCTTTAGAACACTGCAGTCATCCGTGTCGTGGCCTGGATATTTGTGGAATTCGCAATACTTGGACTTATCTGGTGGTTTGTATGGAAATTTATGGGTTGGTTTGGGTTTTTCGGCATTGGCCAGTACGTCTGGGCGTCTGTACCGCCTTTCATCTCTCTGGTATGGTCTATATGGCCTAAGGAAATGCCCCCTTCGATTCCCTCATTTGGCTTGGTTGTGGTGGTGGTTCTCCCTCGGCCTGCCCCACTGGGAGGTTGTTGCCATTGGGAATGCTTCTTTTGATTCTATTCCATCCTCTCTCCGTAAATATTTTTGGACTCTTTCGTTCATTTATTGTCTGGTGGTTGGTATTTTGCCGAGAAATTTTTTTTGATAATGGTTTGAGAAGGAGTCTGTGTGTAAAGGCTCATGTGACAAGATGGTTGCTCTTCCCTAGGACATCTAGTGTTGCATCAGTGAAACGTTTGAAATAATATCTAATCGATTCCCCCTCATGTTGTTTACAACCGATTATCTCTCCGACGTCGCTTCTATATTTTCGTAATTACATGAAATTGGTGAGGAAAAACTCCTTTAGTTCTGCAAAGTTGCGAATGATGTTCGGTGCAAGGATTATGAACCAGTCCCCTTCATTTCCGTATAAGGTAGTGGGAAAATGGGTGCACCAGAAGCGTTTGTGGGGAAGAGCTGAGTGCTGGAATGTGGAGATTTGGCTAGTGTATATTGTGTCACATGCTTATAAACGTAGAAAATGGTTGTGCATATACATTTTAGAATGGCGTGTTAGAATATGAAGAGGGCATATCAGATTGGGTTGGTGTGGCAATCATTGTTTGTGAAGCGACGGTGGTGTTTGTGAAAGGCACTCCCATGGATGGACGTGTTTCCGATGTCGAGTATATTGGCTGGAATTTTGAAACGGTTGCATTTGCATGTACATATACATTACTATTTGTGGCATTAGTGTAAACGGTGTCACACTACTGGAGTGTAACGGGATTGGTATTTGCATTGTGTTTGGGATGGGGTTGATTTGGGCCAAATGTTGTGTAGTTGTCGGTGTTAGTGAGGGTACCTAGAAATGGTTTATCGTCATTCCCGATGTAGGAGGGTATGCGGTGGTGGAGCTATCTGTCCGGTTTATCTCAGTGATAACTAAGTCTAAAGATGGCATTGGTCGAACACGTCTTTGCATCGTGTTGTTGGTACCTCCTTCACGATTGTTCTCCATGATCAACACTTAAGGTTTGAAGCTTTTAGTATCATTGTCTCAACAAGTGGATTGTGCCAATGATGTGATATTGGACTTGCTGTGTGCTCCAGTATCTTGCGTATATGATCTCCGGTGGAAGTTTGCAATCACAACAGTCAAACAAGTCGTAAGCCGATCTGTGGGAGGGGATCCCAAGAGAACGCTATGACGGTCAAGTCAGTTTCTCGGGAGAGATTGAGTCTAAATCGTAAGGATTAGAGAGATTTAGGTTGAGAGAGAGAGAGAGATCTATACCGTTGGAGGCATGTGGCCTTTTATAGTGACGATCTAGAACAGATTCCCGCTCGATTGAATAGGAGTGTCAGACGCCGATCGGGACAGAAGCACTGATTGGTTGATCGTATCTTTGTCCCCTGTCTAAGTCGTGATTGGCTTAGCCTTGGTAGTGGTGCGTGCACCCGGACTGGAGTTAGCAAGCGATGGTTTGCCACCTATTAACTTTCACACGCATGTTCCAGGCCAGATTCTGGTCATCGAGGAATGGCTCGATCCAGGTTGGATTGAGCATTAGCTTGGTGAAGAAAAGGTGAGAGGCACGGCCATGTTACCAATGGCTTGGTATTTCTGGTGTTTCCAAGGGGCACGCTATCATATATATATATATATATATATATATATATATATATATATATATATATATATATATATATATATATATATATATATATATAGGATCTGGTTCCTGTGAGGACAATTCTCCACCACCCATTTCGTCAAAGACACAAACGTCAAACCCAAATAATTGATCGTGGAGCGTTCACATGCGACCCATGTGTGTGGTAACTAACACGGACTCGAGGATTTAGTCATGTGCGACGAAGGTCCATGGAACGTTACTTAAATGGGTTTTATTATTTATTTTCGTTTTTGTTATTTATTTTTATTTTTTTAATTTTATAAAAAACTAAAAAAACAATTAAACAGAAATATGCTCGGTTTTAGTGTTTTTTATTTTTTATTTTTAATAATTTTTTTCTATTTTTCGTTTTTTTTAAATATATTTACTACATACTTAAAGATACTAGTGTTTTTGTTTATATTTGATTTGTTTTTTGGTTTTTTTACTTTTTTTTTGATATTTTAAACTAAATATCTATTTGAGTTTTTAATGTTTAAAATTATAAAAATTCAAATAAGAAGAATTTTGAGGATCATAATATTTTTCATTCATACCTTTTTTTAATCATATTATTTTCGGATCATAAAACTTTGAATCAAATTATTTTGAATCATAGTATTTTGAATCAAATCATTCTTGAATAATATGATTTTGGATCAATAATATATGCAATTAAATAAAGTTTTCGTTCAAAAAAAATTATGGATCATTATATATTTTGAATCATTTAATTTAAATCATAAAAGATATAATTAAAGATTATAAAATATTTGAGTCTAAATATTTTTAGATCATAACAAATTATAGATCATAAACAAGTTGAATAAAAAGTTTTTTTGAATCATAAATATTTTGAATCATCAAAATTTGGATTATATTATGTTCAACATTTTTTTAAAAAGTAATATTTCTTAAAATAAAAAAAAAATACTTCAAAAACTTATTGTTGAATAATTCTTTTTACAAAGTCATTAGTATATATAGTAGAAGTATCCCTTAAATTTTATGATTTTTGGAGAATTTTATTTACTGGGACTTATATAAAAAAAAATAAAAAATAATTTTTTTTTCAAATTTTAATGACTGTGTTCATTTTGTAGATCATTAAATTTTAAAAATTTTGGTTTTTTCATTTTTTTTTCAAAAAAAAAAAAAACTTATAGCAAATTTTTTTTTTTGAATATGATGGTATGTAGTATAAATACTCATCAAATGTAAGGAAAAAATTACATCATCTTGAATATAATCTTCTAAATGTTAAAGAATCCTCTCAAATATCCTTTTTTTTTATTTTATAATTTTTTAGTTTAGTTTTTTTAGTTTTAATTTTAATAACATCGAATTTATAGCATGTTATGCCACAAAAGCTCTAACCAAACATATATATCATATTCAATGTATGTATTACTTAATACTAATAAAAAAGTATTTATTATAAAACAATAATTATATTGAAAATAATAAAGTATTAAGAAAAATTATTCGTTATTAACGATTAATGATATTTATTTATTTTGTTAACCATTATTTATGTATTCTAACTTTTATTTATGCATACTAACATTTAAATTATGCACCTAATTTTATTTAAGTATACAAACATTTATTTATGTATACCAATGTTTATTTATTTATATTTTACATATTCTTCATAATTTTATTTAAACATTTACTAATATTTATTTATGTTTCTAATTAATAAAATTATATCAAGTAAAATTATGTATTAGTTATAAGTCTTATTAAATGATTTATAAAATACATATATATATACGTAATATATACTATATCTTACTAATTTATAATGTATATATAACGAGGAGCCCAAAAGTTTTAAGACTAAAATCTTAAAAACAAGGACGGTGATTATTGGCCATTAGATTTTATCGGTAGGGATTAGATTAAAAATTGATAATCCTTATGCCTAAAAACCAACCAATAAAAATCAAGTAGTTTTAATATATAAACTTGTGGTGCTGGATTCCATGTACGTCACACTTTTTGAATAACTCTTGCAAAAGTCTATAATATCCGGTTTGCACCTCTTTTGTGTGTGAAGAGCCCAAAGGGGTGTTTGACTTGTTTTTTTAGAGGCAAAATTCCTTTTTGGAAAAGTTACAAAAAGAGTTACGATTTCCTAACTTTTCCAAAAAGTCAATTATCCTTATATCCAAAATCAAAAAGTAGCTTTTAAAATGTTTTTACCAAACATCTTTTTCCTTTTATCTTTTACAAAAATGACTTTTGCCTCTCAAAAAACAAGCCAAACACCCCCTAATTGCTGCGTTCACCACCATTATCCACCCGCATCCACCTGCAAAATGGTTGTTGTCTAGCTTACTACCTCTACCACCATCAACATCCACATACAAATTTGATGTTTTGTAAAGATCTTTGTTTACTATCCACACACACGTCTGTTTAAACCAACCGGTGTTACCGCCTCTACAACCTCTGCCATTTACAGCAGCCCTCCACCATGCACTAACGCCATCAAGACCCACAACCCTTCTTCTGCTGCCGTCACCACTTTATGCCACCATGTCTTCCACACCAGCACCTTTACCACCATGAAGTTAAGAAGACACCTGCTCGTCTCTTCTGCGTTTTTTAGATCATGAAACAAATATGTTTAGTTCATCATTCTTTAGTTTTTTCAGATACAGATACGAGCCTCAAGATTATCCTCATCTTTGGTTTCAGGGTTCCATTTCAATTTTATTTATCTTTTTATTTTTTGTTAAAAGTTTTTGATATCATTGTGATTTGATTTTTTGCTAAAATTGATTATATATCATCTTTTTTGTTCTTTTGTTATGGTAGATGGACCATTATTTTTAGAAAGAGTTGATAAGTTGCACGGTGATCGAATGTTGTTTTGTTTTTATTTAGGTTGAAGAAATAATGGTTAATTTTCTGTAAATTTTGAATATTATTTACTTTTTTTTTATCGATGTATTGTCCTGTTGTTTGTAAAATTATTGGTGGAATGCTTTTGATTTTTCGGTATAATATTTCTTTTATATCGTAAACAAATGAGCCTTTTTTGTTTCACATGATTTGACTTCCTCTTTTATCTACCAGTTTAAAACAATTCATCTTTAAGCTTGATTTTAATTTTTTTAAAACAATTCATCTTTAAGCTTGATTTTAATTTTTTTACGTAAAAAACTAAAACATAACATATCTTTTTTACAATGTATGTCATCCACTTAAACCAAAGTACCTTAAAAATATAAAGAAATAAGATGGCTCTACCAAGAATAGTAATTAACATTATATATATATATATATATATATATATATATATATATATATATATATATATTAAATATGAAAGGATATGGATCGATATAGGAAAAATTGCAATTACTATGATTTTATAAGTAATTTAGCTTGAAACTTTTGTTGATATTATATAAATCTATAAAACATTCTTATAACTTACAAATTAAGATAAATGATAAAGTTAAATATTGTAAAACAAAATATATAAATAAGATATCTTACTGATTTATGTGTATGGTTTCAAGGTAAAGGAATCATTCAAGGTGTCAATGTGTGTGGTTTCACGGTACACAGAACAAGCTATCAAAGCTCTATTCATACCGAAAATAGGTACTATAAAATGATTAATTTTATAGATAAACCTACAAGGGTAATAATTACTTGATACTTCCCAAGAAAATATCATACACTCCACGAAACTAAAAAAAAGGTTTATAATGTGACATATAAAAGTAAAATTTCGAATTCTAAGACAAACGTTTTGTAAAATTTAAATATAGGTTTGAAGGTTCCAGGACAAACGTTATTTTTTATTATAAGGAAATTTTGTTTAATGGTTGTTAGAATTTGGAAAGGTAAATAAAACGTCACGTGGCACGTCCACCGATCTTTCTTATTATTTTCATTTTACCCTTTTGAATGTATATTAAAATTTAAAAGGGTGGTGCCAACTTAATTGGTTACCGGTTCATTGGTATATATTGGTAATGGTAGATAGTAACATGTATGAGTGTTTTGCAGATTAAGATTTATGTGTAATTGTGCATTTAAAATATTGTGAGTTTTGTAAATAAGAGTTTTGTGAATAGGTGGATTGGAAATTCAATCCAAAAAGATTTTATGATTTTGTTCCATGATTTTAAACTTAAGTGGAGTAAATGTGATATGTTAATATGAGTTTAAACTTTAAACATTACTCGACGGTAAATTTTAATATCAAAACTCTTAACCTTCAAATACATTTAAAGTTAAGATATACAATCTTTTATATATATGAAAAATGAATTGGTTGTACGGTAATACAATGACATTTAAAACCATGTACCATTATCGTACCATTATTAAGTTATTGGAATGGTATTAACATTCAAACATGTTGGCTACCAACATAATTGGTTTGGCTTATACACATATTTGTTGGTTTTCCCTAATATATATTTGCCACTCTAAACAAATACCAATGTATGTTTATATTAAACTCAAAACCAATACATTTTACTTCTTATAACACAAATAACAACAAAATTTTATTTTTAATGCAAAATCGTCAGTCAAAAGGAAACAAATCATCGTTATGAAATTATTTTCCGCCGCCGCATCGTGCGGGTAGCTTACTAGTGTGTGTGTGTATATATATATATATATATATATATATATATATATATATATATGTATATATAGACACACACAATGACTATATTTTCTACTATAAATAACACCACTGTGATATTTCTTTCTACCAAAAAATATGAGTAAATTCTCTTACTTTTCAAGGTTATCAAGATCAAAGTGATTAATCCAATTGTGATTCTCATAAGTATAATGACTATAACACTTGGTTTCCTAATTTTCAATCACACACCTGGATGTATTTTATCATTTCTTAGTCTTGTATGAGATGATTCTTCTCCTGTTTCTGTTTTGTGGAATACATATTGAAATCTATAGATTTTAATTTTCATCTTAAAGTTTTTCGTTACAAGATGTCCAATATTGCAACACTCAAGTTTGTAGCACTTGAAGTTAGCGGGAAAAACTATGTGCTATGGATGATAGATGTTAAAATGCATCTTGATTCCATGGGAATCTCAAATGCTATATATGAATTTAATATTTTTTGGCACAAGAAAAAGGCGAAAGCACAAGTTTTCCTTCGTAATCATATTGATGAAATGTTAAGATTTGAATATCTTGATATTCCTGATCCAAGCATTCTCTAGAATCTCTTGAAAGAAAGATTTGATCATCAAAAAGAATTTATACTTCGAAATGCTAGAGATGAATGGAGAACACTGAGGTTTCAATACTTCAAGAAAGCAAATGAATACACCTTAGCTTTGTTCAGAATATGTTCAAAACTCAAGTATTGTTGACAAGAAGTTACTGATGAAAATATGTTAGCGAAAACTTGCTCCATGTTTCATGCAACAAACATTACCTTGATGCAAAAATATTGGTTGCAAAAGTTCACAAAATATTCTAAACTGAATGCATGCTTATTTGTTGTAGAGCAAAACAATGAGCTCTTAATGAAAAACCATGAATCTCGTCCAACATGATCAGTAGCACTTCCTGAAGCAAATGCTACAAATATTGATTGTCATAGAAACAATACACGTGGACGAGGGCGTGGTCGTGGTCGACGAAGAGGCTGTGGTATTTTACTCGAAACCAAAACCATAATCAAAACCATAATCATGGTCATGGACAACGTAATAATTGTGGTCATGTCCAGAAAGGGAATAATTACCAATATTGACAAAGAAACAATGTACATACACAATACAAGGCCAAAGTGACAAGGCATGATGCTGGGACATCACAGAAATCTGATTGTTAATGTTATACATGTGGTAGCACATGTCATTGGTCAATGACATGTTGCACACCTGTACATCTTTATCAACTTTATCAAGAGTCTGTTAAAGGAAAAGGAAAAGATGCAAACCTCATTGATAATGTTGAATGCACTCCACTAACTATTGCTAATTTCTGCAATATATGTCCCCATTTCACCACCACAATGGACAAAAATGGGCCCTTAAAGAAGGTTAGGAATGTATGTCAGTTATGAGTCATGAGGAAAGTGTTCCTAGAGAAACGCGCAATATCAAAATCCCCCTGATATGTGTGTGTGTGTGTGTATATATATATATATATATATATATATATATATATATATATATATCATATCTTAATATTTTAGCCTTTATTATTATTATTTAGAACTAAAAGGTACTTATAATGGTTAAATTTTTTCTTTACAGGTATAATTTTTGCTAGAGCGGAAAAGTAATAAGTGGAGCGGAAATTGGGCTTGTTATGCAAAAAGGAACAAGTTGGCTGAAGGAAGCCCATTACGCCCAGCGTATTGGGACTTACGCTCAGCGTAATGCGGATCTATGGACTACGCCCAACATAGATGTTGGTACGCCCAACGTACTGGGCTCGGGCTCCATATCAAGATCACGATTGGTTTCTTAGTACGCCCCGCATACACCGAATTATGCCCAACGTACGTAAGTCGGTTCCAACTCATATAAAAAGTGATTTTCGGCCAACCAGAAGGGGGACCTCGAATACCATTGGTCCTTAGTCGACAAGTAACCTCTATTATGCCATTTTGAGGGTCTAGAAGGCGGCCGGAAGGCCATTATGCTGACAAGAGCGGAAATCAGAGGGATTGGAGGAGCGGATTCATGTCGTTAATCATGTGGTTTGTTATCGTGACCATGTTAGCATTCCATTGTGGTGCCATTATGTGTTTACTTTCTGATTTAGGTGCTAAAACCTTTTACTTTATGTTTATAATTGAATGAATCATTGAATTTATGGTTTAATTGCTATTTGGATTGATTATTCTTATTTAATTTATTTTGTCAAGTTTGATTGAAGATCCATATGTGTTAAAGATTGTTGCTTTGTTTCCTATTGTTGAATTAATAGAGTTTAGAGAACAATCTAGCTATGTTAATTTGAATCATAGTTGTCTGGTAACCATTGGTGATTATGACTAAAGTTTTGACCAAAACCTAGGGTTAGGGAATATAGTAATGAACTTTAATATGTGTGCATGAGTAGAATGACCATTCTCTGGATGATTTAACTCATATCTCCATTAGGGTTAAATAAGATCAAATCTTGCTTAATAGGAACTGAATACTGATTTGCATGATTGTTTGTTCACCTGATCAATGAGTTAATTATTGTGTTGAAATCAGAGGATTAGGTGTCATGACCATGACACTAGTCATATTAGGAATCGGTGAATAATTAATGAATATCCATTGTATCAGTAGTTAACCATTAATTTGACATATAATTTATCTAAACCAAAGTACCTAAAGAAATTTGTCTTCCAGTCAGTTTATCGATATTAGTTGTTAAGTTGAATTTAATGTATTTAATAAAATATTCTTTATTGCTTTAGTGTGTTTAGTGTAACCTATAATCAAGAACTCCAAATTAATTCACTACCGTTCCCCTTTTTTTCGACACCTGTTCTTACCATAGCTATACTATTACACGATTAGGTTCACTGCCTAGTGTGTGTGTTAGTCCGGTTGCGATAAATTCAGTTTTATAAATTTAAAACTTGAGCATTTAAAATATTTATATATAAAAATCAGACATCAAGTTTTTGGCGTCGTTTCGGGGAATGGTTTTCAATTAATTTGGTTTAATTGATTATTCATTATTTGTTCTTTAGTTTTTAGTTATATTATTATTATTATTATTATTATTATTATTATTATTATTATTATTATCATTATTATTATTATTATTATTATTATTATTATTATTATTTTTTTCGTTGATAACGAGTCACTTGTTGGAGGCTTTTGCTGTTGTGTAAGTGCACAATTTAATTATTTAAAGGTCCCCAAATGGAATTAGATTGAAAAAGAAATTAAAATGGGAAAAAAAAGTGAAAATAAAAAAATATACCATTAAAATTACGCCGTGTGTAATTGATTGAACGCCCTGTGTAGAAGGAAGATGATCGCGACCAAGACTTTATCTGGATAGCAAGTACGCCCAGCGTACATGTAAGCTACGCACGTCGTAACCATGTATAAACGTATACGCCCAGCGTACGTAATTTGTACGCCCCATGTACCTCGTCGATAGTTTATATCATTCTTACCCTGACTTCTTTTTCCTTCTTCACTTCTTTTCCAATTACGCTGTATCGACTATACTCTTCAAAAAGCCCCGATTTTTCTTCTTTTCTTGTAGAATTCGACACAAAGGTATGTTATATGATTACCCTTTTATTTTAATTTGTGTTTAATTTCTTGAAATTTTCTGCATTGTGCCTAAATAGAAATGTAGGGTTTATACCATTCTTGAATTGGGATCGATGTTACATAAGATTGTGGCTGGATTATGCTTATTAAATCGATTAAGAACTTTAGATCGCACCTTTGGACTGATTCAACCTAGAACACGTAAAAAAACCAAGCGATGGAGCCACTAGACGTACGCCCAATGTATGCTGGACGGACGCCCAACGTACGGTCAATGCCCAGCTCATGATTTTCATTTAAAATCTGTTTAATGTTGTGTTCTTTTTGTGGTGGTTTTGTTTTGTGCTTATTTTTTGCAGATTATGGCTCGAAGAATTCAAAGAAGAAACCAAACCGAGGACATAACCGATCACCGCTTCTTGCAATTCCCACAAAGCTTGAACGATGAAACTCGTGGCAAATATCTAAACAAGCTTAGTTTACTGCTCACCAAAGAAATTAACGTCGCGCCTTCATTCGACTGGGGATTGGCGTCCCAAACTGGACTGGATGAATTTATCCGGAATTATTTGCAATACACCTACTTGGACGCTAGTGGGGTGTGTTTTTTTGTGTGCCGAGGTTGGGATAGACTGTTCAGGATACAGGAACCTGTTTATCGGGAATTTTTGTTGGAGTTCTATTCTACAGTTTCCTTTGACCCTAAGAAGACCCCCGATGACAGGACAACTTATTCCTTTTGACTTGGTGGGGTGAGCAAGGAGTGTAGTGCGATTGAGCTTGCCATTAGAGTGGGATTTTATACTGTAGATGAGATAAGGAATGTCCATTTTTCGACATTCCTTGTTGATTGTGTTACAGGACGGCCTGCTGAATAAAATGAAAATACATTTTGGGCTGAGATTACTAGGTGAGTGTACATACCATCTACTGCTCGAGGGAAGATGATTCGGTCCACCACTTGCAGATTATTGCATCGTCTGATTTCTATGTCTCACACATCATAAGAATAATGAGAGAGTGCCTTCTACAGATTTGTTTTTCCTGTGGACCCTTGTTACACCAGGGAGGCACCTGAACCTTACATGGGGAGGAGGGCTAGGGGGCTTCGAAAGGATAGCCCAATTTGTGGTGAGCACTTCATTACGCGTTTAGCTCGATCATATCATTTGTTGACGAGAGATATCACGAGATCTATGGTGTTTTATGATGTGAGGCCGATGAGTTTGCAGTTGTTGGAGGTGATGAGGGTACTGGCACGTGGTGATGATGGTATATTACGGATACGACCAGATGACGTGGCCGATGAGGGGATGTTGCAGTAGCACATGAGCCACAGAGAGTCCAGAGGTGTTGACCTACTCCACGAGGAGCCCAGCAGGAACCTGAGCTAGAGATGGATATCTGTTACCTTGCTCACCGCATGGACGAGCGCTTTGATATAGTGGAGGGTAGACAACAGTGGTACGGGGATGCAATGACTGCATTCTTTGCCCATCAGGGTTTTTGTTACCCGATCCCTTTTCATCTACCATACCAGCAGCGACATGATGGATCTGGCACATCTTGGGCGCAACGACATGACAATTAGGATGATGAGTGACCGAGTTATTCTTTTTATTTTTATTTTATTTTTTATTTTTAGTTTATTAGACTTAGTCTTAGTCTTAGTCTTAGTTTTATTTTTATTTTGGTGTGTTTTAATTTGTATAAATTAGGAAGTTTGTTTTATTTTTGGTTTATGAATTTTTGTTTTCCATGTTGATGCTCTTTGAATGTTTTAGATCTTTGCAGAATTTTCGCCCTTAGAAAGATGGGGGTAAGTTCAGCCATTAGGACCGACTGATGTTTTAGCACGAGAGAAAAGTTGTGTCAGAGTTTGAAGTTTATAATCGAGAGCCATGAATTTTAATAAGTGTGGGGTGTGCGTTGATTTCGTGAGAGATTATTATTTTTGAAGAGTGGCGTTTCCAACTATACATTGATTCCTATGGCATGGAAGAGTCGTTCCCACACCATGGAGTTTTATTTCGACACGAAGCAGAAGTATCGTCCCGGCTGCCACGACATGGTTGACTCTTTCCTATGTCATGGGGGAGTTTTTCATCGCGAGAGGAAGGTTCCATTGTAGATACCACGACATGGCCACCACTTACCACGTCGTTGTCATGTTATTATTTGCGATATGGATTTTTCCTCACTCAATGACACGACGTGGTCGACACTTTCCCACGTCGTGGTCACTATACATTGCATTAGTTTGCAATCCTTTGCACCACATTTCAGAATTTGGTGTTCTTGATTTTATTTTCCGGCACATTCAAAAGCAGCAGTTCCAGTTTCCAGTTTTCCAGCAAATTTATGGAGCAACTTTTAGCAGCCCCATTCGATCTCGCCACTTCTACCCCAGGGGAGTATGTTCCTTTTTCTCCCTTTTTATTGTTTATGTGCTTAAATAGTATTATGCATACAATGAGGGCATTGTATGAAATAAGTGTGGGGTAGGGGGTCGAAAAAGGAATTTAAATTGGAAAATTAAAAATTGCTAGATTAGGAAATTTAAAAAATTTATAAACTTGAAATAATAGTTTAAGTTAGGAAAATCTAGTGATAATTAAATTTTTTACTAATATTGTATGGGATGATCCAATGAGAACCCAAATATTTACCTGAGCCAACACATGCTATAATGTATTTGTGGCTTCCCATTTCCTAGTGAAAAGTCATGAGGTATGAAAGGTAATCTGGTAGCTTATATAATGTAACAAGTTCTGCAACCTGTACCTAAAATCCATCCAGGAGAGCGTATGTAGTCATTGCACTTAGACTAATACCTTTAACTAATAAAGATTGAAGTTAAGCTCCCATGCTTAAGCATGTAGGACTTGAGAGAAAAAAAAGTGAGTTATATAAAAAAAGAGAGAGAAATTACCAAAAAGTGTATGAATTTTAGAGCTATCAAAGTATGAAGATCAAAAGATCAAAATTCTGAAGAAATTCAAAAAGTTCAAGATACCAAAAATCAAACAAAAAAGTGGTGAATTCAAAGAAATAAAAAAGCAAATATCAAAGAAGTGAAGAATTCCAAGAGCTCCATTGTGGTATGAAGGTTGTAATTTTTCTAGATTATGTATGCTTAGGTAGCTTAACCAAAAATACATTGACGTTAAGAAAGATTTATGAGGATGGATTCGGAGGGTTGCAAAAATGAGTGTCGTATAAACTAAGGGGTGAAGGTTCATAATGATTGTGAGTATTTAGGAATCAGAAGTTTTTTGGAATTATAGACACAAATACATGTATTGCGGTCTTGGGATAATGGATGAGATTAAAATGGATTGTTTTATGTGATATTGGTAAATTAAAAGTCAGTATGCTTGGGGGCAAGCAAAGGCTAAGTGTGGGGTATTTTGATATGTGTATTTTTATATATATATTTATATATATCATATCTTAATACTTCAGCCTTTATCATTATTATTTAGAACTAAAAGGTACTTATAATGGTTCGATTTATGCTTTACAGATATAATTGTTGCTAGAGCGGAAAAGAAATAAGTGGAGCGGAAATGGGCTTGTTATGCAAAAAAGGAACAAGTTGGTTGAAGGCAGCCCACTACACCCAGCGTAGTGGAACTTATGCTCAGCGTAATGCAGATCTGTGGACTATGCCCAACGTAGATTTTGGTACGCCCAACGTACTGGGATTGGGCTCCGGATCAAGATTACGATTGGTTTCTTAATACGCCCTGCATACACCGACTTATGGCCAGTGTACGTAAGTCGGTTCCAACTCTTATAAAAAGTGATTTTCGGCCAACCAGAAGAGGGAAATCGAATATCATTGATCCTTAGTCGACAAGTAACCTCTATTCTACCGTTTTGAGGGTTTAGAAGGCGGTCGGAAGGTCGTTAAACTGATAGGAGCGATGATCAGAGGGATTGAATCATGGTACTCGAACCATTTATCACCTCTCAATCTGCTATGAATCATGGTACCCGAAACATGTTATCACCTATAAATCTGCTACGAATCATGGTACTCGAACCATGTTATCACCTCTCAATCTGCTACTTAGAACCTCTGGAATTCTCCCTGTTTCGAGTACGGGTCCATTGCTTTCAGTAGTACGGGCCCATACTACCTGCCACATCTACCCATACTTTCCACACGGATCGTCCGGATTTCCTAAGTAGCTGCTCAACCTCCTCGATCACCAATCCCGATATACCTGGTCGCTATTCAGCGAATACTCTCCTCTATCAGCGTACTCTTTTGACTAAAGTCACTCCCCAGGCTCTTCCTAGGTTCTCACACTACTCCGCCATCAGCTGCTGAAGAACTCCTCATGATGCCAACCATCTACCTCCTGAATATCGCCATATTCACTTGGTAGTTGACTCCCATCATCAAGAGTTCCACAAAGCACAAAGCAAGCAACATTCAGGCATCGAATAATCTCCACCAACATATAAAACCACTCTAGGCTACAACTCCACTTGCTCTACTCACACTCAAAAGGTATCACCGAACTCAAGCAACCCTACCTCTCGCGGGTATCTCACTACTCCCTCAGTAGACTCCTCAAATACTCATCTAGGTATCTCTCCTAGGTTACTCCTCTACTCAAAGTTCTCTCTAAAAGATTTCTGCTGGATACTCTTACTTCGCACATACTCAAAGCACATCACATATGGCAACAATTCCTAGGCTAAGGCATCACAAATCAGGCAACTCTAGCCCTAAAATATGAAATACCTAGCCTATCGTCTAGCATGCATCACTAATATCTCGTAAATATATCATATCACAATTAAGTAAGGGTATTTTGGGAAATCACCGTTCGGGCTCTGGCTGATTGTACACACTGCTCCTTCTCGTTTTTCTCTTAGAAACTCTTGGTCCTTTTAGAAAAATCATTTGTTTTGAAAGTTTTTCTCAAAACCTCTGTTTGAGTCCATACATACCCGAAGGTGCATCCGAATCCCTCAAACCAAGGCTCTGATACCAACTTGTAACACCGTAAATTTTCAAACAAAATTTTCATTTTAAAATCACATAATTCTCATAACACATTTCACAAAAATCCCATTTATTTAATTTACAAACGCATCTCCATAATTGTTTAATTAGTAACCCAGGATCCTCAAAACATAACTCTTTCTCTGGTGTGTATAATCAAGCCGGCGCCTTCCCGCGATCATGAGAAGAACCTGAAACACATATCACATAACACGGTAAGCACGAAGCTTAGTGAGTTCCCCAAAATACCACATATATCTCATTAGCCTCTCATGGCTATAGTCTGATAAGACCCTCTGGTCAATGTGTCTCAGTGGGACCTTCCAGTCCCACAACTCGGGTGGACCCTCCGGTCCTAACTCAGTAAGCTCAGAATAATACACAACATAAATCACAAAGACATAATGCAGGATATGAAAATACTCAATATAAGCACATAAGACCCTCCGGTCACACTAAGGTTACCACACTAGGTAAAGTATAGTGAGAAGACTCACCTCGAAGAAAGCAAGCAATTACACCTCGTGCACGAATCACCGATCTAGCCTCCGCCTAACTCATACGATAATTATCTCTAATTAGAATCACAACTCTAAATAAAATCATAGTAGCCCCTCTCTAACTCTTGGGAAGGGTAAAAGACCATTCTACCCCTCCATGGTCTCCATTACTCACATTAGGTCAAAACCCTAAAGTCAACTGTGATAACCGTCAATTTTTGGCCAAGTCAAAGTCAACTAAAGTCAACAAGTCAAACCGGTCAAATCATCTAACCCTTGTATATTAGGGTTTCCATTACTTTTCTTATTGTACAACTCGCAATCCTAATACAAAGTATCACTTAGAGTTTTCATGTGTTCGGAAATTCTAAACCCTAATTAGGGCAAGTGATGAAACTATTCGATAAAACATTATTCCTTAACCCTCGGGGGCATATAACAATCATAACGAGACTTAACGAGGTTTACAAACCTTGCGTTATGAAGCCAAACACTTAAAAAGGTCGCAAACGAAGTCTCTCTCAATCTCTTTCACTCTATCTCTCTCTATTTAAAATCTCTCTCAAATCTCTCCAAGTGTGTGAAATCTCTCCTAAATCTCTCTCTGTATGTGAAATCTCTCCAATAATGTGAAATCTCTCCCAAATCTCTCTCTGAATGAGAAATCTCTCCAAGAATGTGAAATCTCTCCCAAATCTCTCTCTATATGAGAAATCTCTCTAAGTATGTGAAATCTCTCCCAAATCTCTATCTGAATGAGAAATCTCTCTAAGTATGTGAAATCTCTCCCAAATCTCTCCAAGTGTGTGAAATCTCTCCCAAATCTCTCTCTGAATGAGACATCTCTCCAAGTATGTGAAATCTCTCCCAAATCTCTCTCTGAATGAGAAATCTCTCCAAGTGTGTGAAATCTCTCCCAAATCTCTCTCAAAATCTCTCTCAACTTCTTATAATCACTCGGGGCATCCCGACCCTTAATTTAATCGAAAACCGCTCGAAAACGGAAGTTTACGCGAAAAACCCTCTTAAGGAACCGAACCTTCTTAGGAACCGAACCTTCTTAGGAACCGAACCTCCTGAGAACCGAAACCACCTCCTGAACCGAACCTACTAAGGAACCGAAAGTAACCTTCGGTCCGAGAGGCCACCTTCGGTCCGAGAGGACTACCTTCGGTCCAAGCCTTCACTTTCGGTCCGAGATGCACAGCTTAAGGAGCCGAACCCTACTCTCGGTTCCCCCATCAACTTTCGGTTCTAAGGGCTGGGACCGAACCTCCGGCCCAAAATTTCGAAAATTGGCAATTTTTGCCCGGTTTTCAGTATTTTTAGCGTTTTGAGCCCGTTTTTCGTGATTTTAACGCGGGATTTTCACCCAAAATCATATTTTAACATATAGAACCCCATACTTCATAATTAATCACGTTTTTAGGGTATAATCCTTATCCAAGAAGAGTGAGTGAGATATTTTTGGTGGAGTGTTGACTTTACTTTAGTGTATGACACAGGCAACCACCCATGCCCACTCCATGACCAGCCCTTGTCCTTCCACCATACCTAGTCCTTTCATTGTACTCTTTCCATCATTTTTCCAGCCACATCCTTGATCAAAGGCTGGAAAACTCCCCTCTCTCCTCACATTTCTCTCATTTTCCACTAAAGAACAAACTTCATTCTCTATCACTTTCTCTCTCTAAATTTCGAGATTCAAGGCTATTCTCCAAGCTTTTCTTCTACTTTTGGTAAGTATTATCATCCTCCATATGATTATTTCACTCCTTTCTACTCAAATCATAGGTTTCTTACACAAACTTCATCATATTTGTGTTAGAACTTCGAATCTTCAAGCATCATCTAAGTGTTCTTGAGTTGAATATTTCTTTTCTTCATCATCCATCTACTGAAATCACTCAAGGTGAGTTCATACCCCTACATTTTCATGTTTTCTTCAAGTTTTAGGGGGGAATACAAGTTAAAACACCAAAAACTTAACTAAACTCAAACAACAACTTTCATCAGAAAAGTTGAGTCTTATTCACAGACTGTTTTGACTATCTTAAAATTAATATCTTTCAAAACTGTTTAATATGAAAATAGTTCAGGTTCATACCTTTAAAATGACTACTTGCCCATCTCCATACGATTTTTCTACGATTTATGGTGATTTTTACAAAGCTGCCTATCATTTCAGAAACAAATTCAGACCAGTCTGTGAATATGAACAATTTAACACAAGTTAAAGACTTCTAAAAATCATAATAAAAATTATGAATAAACTAGACATATTTTTGAACTCTCAGAATTTACGGATTCAGTTTTCGACTTCGTATGATTTTTCTATGATTTTTCTAAAACAGTGCAGAAAGGTTAAAAACTAGTTAACAGCCTATAACTTTCATAACACTTTGTATTATGTTGAGCAAAGTGTATAACATTAAGTTCTAAATATTGAATGTATTTTCTTGTTAGTTTATCATCATAAACTGAAATTTAGTCATTCATGAAAAACATTCTTCATTTATTTCGAACGCACATAAATAATCTATAATAAGCATAGTTTATGGATTTCTACTACATGGAAAAGGTTTTACTCTAAAAAACAAATGGGTTTTTCATATACTACATGATAAACTATAATAGTAATAATTTAAGGATTTCATATCACTAATTTATTCATAAAAGGTGATTTTACTTCCTCCACGGAAGAGGTTTTAATATCAAACTATGTGTAAACTAGTTAACTTAGGTTGTGAGGCAATTCTCTCCCCGTACGTTCGAGTACGGGATTCTAATTCCTATAAGTTATAACCAGAGTCTCTTGTAGGGAGAGCGTGATAATTGTGTATAGATATATATTGGGATTGACACCCCACACCTCGCTGCTAGCTACAGCCGGACCGGCAGGTCTGCGGGTGACAAAAGTCATAGTATCTTAACGTCTGAAAAATGTTGTGCAGGTTATTTCTCGTCATAGTATGGTTATAGCGACTCACATAGGGAGTTAACAATCTTTCAAGTTTACAGGGAAAATTCTACTTTGAAAAGGGGTTTTACTTCTAAATTAAACGAGTTTATGTCGATTTAAACTTACATGAATTACTTTAAGTATGGAAACACATTACCATTATGAACATTATAAGTACAAAACACACACATATTCTCGGTCCTGGGATTTAGGACTACATGACTTTTATAAGGAAAATATTGGATTTTCTTTGGAAACACATTACCATTATGAACATTATAAGTACAAAACACACACATATTCTCGGTCCTGGGATTTAGGACTACATGACTTTTATAAGGAAAATATTGGATTTTCTGGAATCATACTCTATCGTATTTACAAGGAAAACGGCTTTTTCCTCAAACAAAACTCTTATGAACTCACCAACTTAATTGTTGACACTCTTTCAAAACTACTTGTATTCTCAGGAAATCAGTGAAACAGGAAATCAACAGCATTTTGAGGATGGGACGTTAAATCGTCAAACAGTTCATTTTGTCATCATAATGTAATTGATTTTGAAACATGTAAACATATACTATGGTGTAACCTTTTCAATTATATTTATGATGGTTGTATTTACTTTGAGCACTATTATACTCGTTGTTGTGATACTATACATGAAGTCCTCCATCCCCGGACGTTTCCGCCATCCTTGGTTTGGGGGTGTGACATCAACAGAAGGTCAAACTCGAGTCAACAGTCCATGTTGACCTAACTCGTCGAGTGCATCAAAGCAACTCGTCGAGTCCCCTTTTTTTCCTTAGAAGCCTCATGAAAACCAACTCAACTCGTCGAGTTGACCCGTAAACTCGCCGAGTTATCGCATGTTCAACCTCATCGTGAAAACCCTAGCCGACTCGTCGGGTCAGCTCATTGACTCGTCGAGTCCCTTAAGTCAAATTCCCATTCAGATGCTTTAAGGCAGAACCCATGCCCCATACTCCAGACCTGACTTCCTAAGGCTCGATTATGACGTAAAGCTTCGATCTTTACGTTCATGCATGGCATATTTGCTCCATAATGCCAAATCAAACTCCCACAAGGGTTAGATGCGCAAGATCTTATCTCTAGCTCAATAAAGTTCTGGTATTTGGACTCACAAGACCTCCTACATTCCAGATCTGATGTTTCAACCTCAAATCATGCTCAAGGGACTCAATGACGCAAGGTGGATGGTAGAAAACCCTAAAAACTTCCCCCAAACCAAGATCTACACAAAGAAAGATAAAGTTAGCATCTTTTTACCTCCAACTGAAGCAAAACTTTGATGTACCTCTACATCCAAAGCCTCCTCTTGATCCAAGCTTTGATACTCTCCTCTTCTCCTTCAATGATTCACCAAAACCTCAAATATTAGCTCCATCACTCTCTCTTACCTCCAATGGCCGATTAGAGTTTCACACAGGGGAGTTGGGTAGCTGGTGAGGCGGAAATGAGGACATAAGTTCCTTTAAAGAGGTCCCAACCCCGAAGATTTAGGGTTTCATCTTACAGCGCCAACTCGGCGAGTCGGCTCCCTGACTCGTCGAGTCGGTCTTTAAACCCACGTGCTCAAACCAACTCTACTCGACGAGTCGAACCCCCAACTCGTCGATTCACTTATTAAATAAATAAATGAAGCACCTGGGAGTCGGGATGTTACAAAGGTCGAAGTCATCTCGGCGATCGATCTCAAGCTCCAAAACAAGTACCGAAGCATCCATCCGATTAAACAAGAAAATGCTTAAACCTTACTACAGATGGGTACCAAAAGTTTCCACTCCCAACTCACCTAAAAGTTCTAACATCTCTTCATTTTCTGTGTTTGATAAACAAGATATGACTTGGGAACACATATCATGCATAAATGGCAAAGGTCAGCCCAGTTTCAAAATGGACTGGCTTCCCAAAACCAATTAATCCCGCACTATGTGCCGGATCAACTATGGAGGAATATCATTAGACTTCGGTATGTTGATAGTGGTTATTCCAGGCACATGATAAGAGACATCTCTCATCTACATGACATTCAAAAGTTTAATGGAGAGCATGTGTCCTTTGCAGGAAAGCAAAAGGAAAGATCACAAATGGGGATTACATTAATTGCTGAATTACAGTTTGAATTTTCTGACTCTTCTATTCTCTGTGATAATAATAATGATTTTCAATCGGCCAAAAACCTATTTTTTAAAACCAAGCTCGTGCTTGTAGGATTTATTAAGATGATACGTTTCGAAGACTGAAATTTCTTTTCATTTTTATTTAGTATTTCTTATTTTCTTTCATTTTGTTTTACTTTTAGGAAAAGGAAATTTGTGACAATCGTTTGGGAAGTGATATGAGTTATTGATAAAGGGAAAACGAAATACGTGTAATGCACTAAAGCTCAAATGTCTAAACTCTGTGTTCAATGTGTTAGTAGGCATAAAGGACTAAGACTAATGGACTAGACAATGTGGACCCATTTGGACTTAAAAAACCTCATTTGGATTGACAATACAATGCTTGGATAGATTTAGAAGTAATATAGACAAGGAGGCCTATGACATAAATTGAAGCTAACTATCATCTAGATTTGTGGTTCAACACTTCATTGGCGTATGGACTTGTGTCCTTAATTCTTGTATTGACAGGGGGTGACTAAGGGGTTCTGATAAATTAGGTCTGTTTAAAATCGTTATCTTTCTTTCTTAGTCAGCCATATGTTCTCCCCTTTGCGTGATCGGAAGATCCTACTTGGGACACAACATATGCACTCAGATGATGTTCACTGCTTTTAAGTTAGTATATTGTGTCCTATATATATATCCTACTCTCTATGTTAGTCATATGTTGTCCCCTCTGCTTGATCGGTATATCCGACCTGGGACACAACATATGCATTCTTCAATGATTATCTACTCACCTAAAGTAAAGGATTCCGAAGAAATTTCCTTGATTACTAGAGTATGCCATGAAGTGGGGAGCATGTTCCAATGTACTAACATTAACTGCACCCATAACTAAAGGTTGACTGTATTATGTTGTTCTCGGTGGGCTTTTATGTTTGGGCTTTAGGTTATTGGTTTAGTGTATATATGGTATGTGTATAGCCATTGAAGGCTAATGCGTTTTTGGAGAATTCTAGTGATTCAAGGCTGAAGTATGATTGAATGTACTTGACAGTTATTCAATAGAATTGTGTGCATTCATATTATTGAAATGTGTTCTTGATATATCTAATTGATTGTTCCGTATCATTGTTTGATTAAGATTCTGCGTTAAATCAAACGATTGCATTGATACTTTGATAGATCCAAATTCAGGGACTTACATGTCTCTATATAAGATCACATATAATCATGAGCATAAATAAAGAAAGCAATAAAATATATGAATAAGACACATACCAGTAACCACATCCGGTGCTACATGGGCCTCATTGGTTTTCAGCTAAAATACCCTGCTCTTCACCATAGGTGCTTCCGCCTTGCCCTGGCGGCGATTACTAATCTTCAAGGTGGCTGCTGCAGGTGGCGTCACTGCCCCTCCTGACAATCTCGGACAATCGGCCTTCTTATAGCCTTTCTGGTTGCATTGAAAATAGATCAATGCACTTCGGGGGAAATCCCTACTCATATGACCAATCTGCCTACATCTATAACAACCTAAACCCACTAATCGACACGCCCACCTATGTTGTTTTCTGTAGCGGAATCGACCCTATTGGACCCTAGAGTGCGAATCAAAAACCTTGGGCTTCTTAGCCTGGCCCACGACAGTCTGCAACTACTCCAACTTGCGCTTCGATCGAAGCTCCAACTCAATCTCCCGCTCACGGTCCCTCTCCATCATATAATTTAGGGTCTTGCACCCCGAGAAGCTCACAAACTCCCTGATGTCATCACTCAGCATGTCATGATATCTTGTCTTCTTCATCTCCTCATCTGTAACGTAGTGCGGAACCAAAAAAGCCCTCTCTCGGAACTTGGCGATGATCTCCGCCGTAGTCTCAATAGTTTAGCGAATGTCTTAAAACTCCCTTGCCAGCTGCTACACCTCGATCGCCGTTGCAAACTCCCTCTGAAATCTCATAACGAACTCCTCCCAAGTGCTGACCGCCACAACGACAGTCGCCACAACTCGATGAACCTCATCCCACCAGTCATGAGCCTGGTACCTCAATAAGCATGATGCAAACCCAACCTTTGACCTCTCAAGGCAAAAGCTTGTGCACTAAGCATTCTCCATGTCATCGATCCAACTGTTGGATAAGGTGTCTAAGTCCATAACTATTTCTGGTATGTACTTGACCCGACCCGACATGGTCCATTTGGGTTGCATGGCATCATGCAATTGGATAGACTAAAATGAGAGAAATAACACTTATGGTTTATTAATATATTATAAGTTCTAATATATTAATAATATTATTTAATTAGTATTGATCAAGAATTAATCTAGAATTAATTAAGTGATAAAAAAGGAGACTAATTAAATATATGGATTGATTGTGTAAATCATCCATACTTGTATAGTGGGCTAGATGCTCCATGGATTATCTAGTTGGGCTAAGGTCCATAGGATGCTCCATGGGAGTTACAAACCCATGGGTCATGGAAATGAAGAGCCATGTTACATTAGGGTTTACATGGTGTAACCCTAATGCAACATACTATATAAGCATGCTTCTAGCAACCAAAATCGGCTACACTAGTGAGACAAGAGGGCAAGGCCGATTTCAAGTGTTATACATTCTCTCAAAGTTTATTCCAAGAGCATTTGGTGTTGTGTGAAACATTTGAGGCATCACACTTGGGGTGCTAGGCTCTCAAGGTATTCAAGGAATCAAATCAACAACAAGGTATGTAATTCTAGCCATCTTTTATGATTAAAGTTCCCCATGTATGCTAGATATGATTATGAACCTTGGAAAAAGTATTTTGCATGTATTTTAGACAAACATAGATCCAAGGTTTTCTAGGGTTGCATGTACTTAGGAGTGTTAGAATGCTCAAATCCCATCAGTGGTATCAGAGCCTAGGCTTGTTTGTTTGATACTTGATGCAAAATTGTGAAAACACTCGTTTTTATGCATTCTGAAGCATGAACTCGTCGAGTCCATGGGGGGACTCGACGAGTCCATGAGTAAACTCATCCTACTCGTCGAGTAGGTTTTTTCACTCGACGAGTAGGAGCCCCTGAGTGCAGTTTTTCGAGTTTTGCTGCTGGAAATGGACTAAAAACATTACCCTAAACTGTTTTGGTGTTTGAAAACTTGTTTTAGCTGGTGTAATGGTTGTTCTAATCCATTTACAATGGCTAATATCAAAATTACATGATTATATGTGTTCATATGTTCTTGAAATTTTGATATGATTATTCATGTTCTTATGAGTTCTTGATAGATCATAGGAATTACTTGTTTAATGTTGAATTCATGATCTTTATGTGTTTTAATGGAGTCCATAACTTGTCCTCAAGTTATAGATAACCAAAAGTCACTTTGTATTACTTCCATTAAAAGAACACATAAGTTACAAAAATGAAGAGTCTTCATTTTAATAACTCATAAGTTATGAATTGAAAAGGTTTTGTAAAGTTACAAAACTTGCCCTCAAGTTTTGGAACATGTAAAGTCATCTAGTAAACTTTAGTTCCAACCCCTAGAATTTTAAAAGTTAAAATTCAACCCTTATACTTTATAATATTATAAGTTTAATAATATATATATATATATATATATATATAAAGTTTAATAATATATATATATATATATATATATATATATATATATATATATATATATATATATATATATATATATATAAGATCAAGTCGTTTTACCGTTAGTAGGCCTCATTCACGAAGCCGGTCTATAAGGGGGGTATAAGGTTGTTGCCTATAAAATGGCAGCTTAATGGGTGTCCACTCTCACCCACCGCTTCCTTGACTGGTGGAGGGTCGTTAGCCGAACGGGTAGGACAATGACTTAAAATTCTCAGTAAAGTATAATGATTATTATAAAGTAACTAAATATTTTTAAATTCCCAATCTTAGTTACTTTAGGAAAATGAGAATAAGGTGCTAACCCCTGAAATTACACTTTGCACTTTGATTAAGTCGTTAGTGGAGCGTGTGTAGTTAACCGACACACTAACTTGGACTTAACAAGGTAGGAAAAGGGTGACTTAAGGTTTTTCATAGGTCGGTGGAGCGCGTGTGGTTAACCGAAAAATCGATTAAGTGAAAAAATTAAGGGTACCAAGTAATTTGCATGGTTACTTCACACCTTGTTTTGTGATCCTTGGTATCCCTATCACAAAACATGAAGGGCACACTCGAGATTGAAACATGCCATTGAAAAGTTCAATGAATCTCAAAAGAATCTAGGAGTTTCTAAAAACCAAATAAAAACCTAATAATTTATATATTTCGTTTTCATGGTGGAAATTGGTGAATTGTCATTCACCTACCTTTCAAATATGTTTTAGCTTAGATTACGACATCCCTCTTCTAAGTTATAATATATTGTGATTGGATCCTAGCCTTAATATTACATTTGGGTGTTTTATTAAGGACTATCTTTATATCTAAACTAAACTTGTCGTTTCTTCTTTTTCAGATGTCTTCCAACAATGCTGCTTCTGGCTCAAACCCTACCGGCTCCTTCTCTCTGATGAACCTTTGTGGGAGAGTCATCTTTGATGGATCCAACTTTACAGATTGGATCAGGAACATCAGGATGGTCACTCGGTATGAGAACAAAGAATATGTTATCGACAAGGAGCTTAAGGTACCCGAGCCGACTGCTACTCCTGAGGAGTTTGCTGAATATGAGGCACATGAAAGAGATGCTACCAAAGTGGCATGCATCATGATGGCCACTATGACAGCCGAGCTCCAAAAGTCCTATGAGGACTACTATCCTTTTGAGATGCACCAGGATTTGATGGACCGCTACCATCAGAGTGCTCGTCAAGAGCGATATGAAATCATCTCCTCCATGATAACAACCCGAAAGAAGGATGGTGAACCCATCAAGGGCCACATGCAGAAAATGAAAAGGTATGTGGACCGTTTAATGAAGCTGAATGTGAACTTCCCCGAGGAGTTAGCAATAGATATCATTTTGCACTCCTTACCATCGTGTTATGATCAATTTCTCATGACATACCACATGAACAAGGAAGAAGTCACCCTCAGCAAACTTCAAGGACTCCTAAAGACCGCAGAATCAGGTCTTAAAGGTAAGTCGGTTGTTACCACTCCTACTCCTACTCCAAACTCCGCACCTGTCCTGGCAATCGGGAAAGGTAGAGGGAAAAAGAGGAAGAACCCTTCGAAGGGTACCAAGGGTAAGACCCTTGATGGCTCCTCTTCAAGTGGAACCAAGAAATGTTTCTTCACTCCTTCTTCTGATCCAAAAGAGGATGAATGCTTCTATTGCCATGAAAAGGCGCACTGGAAGCGGAACTGCCCAAAGTACCAGCAAGATTTGGAGGATGGGAAAGTGAAACCCAACCATGCAGGTATTTACACTATATTATCTAATAACTCACCCTATTCTAACTCTTGGATCTTGATACCAGCTGTGGTATTCATATTTGTTCTGATTTGCAGGGACTAAGAAGAAGTGAGAATGTGGAGCATGGAAAGATAAACTTGATCATGGGGAATAGGAAAGTTTCACCTGTCACCAAGATTGGAGTTTATACTTTGTTGCTAAGTAGTGAGTTTACTTTAGATTTGAATAAATGTTGTTATTCGCCTGAAATGGCAAGAAATGTTATTTCCTTTCATGCTTTGTACAAACAAGGGTTTACCTTTTCTTTTGATAATGAAGTTGGTGGAATAAATGCTTTCTTTAATAATGTGTTTTATTTTAAAGCATTACCTTGTGATGGTGTGTATGAAGCTGTGTCTGTTGTAGATAATCTAGGAAATAATATGTTGTGTATTGATTCTACTAATGATAATAACTTGGATAAAGCATCATTATGGCATTGTCGTCTTGGACATGTAAGCAAGAAACGCATATGCCAACCCCAAAAGGATGGATTCTTGGAGTCATTTGACCTAAAGTCAGATGATAGCTGTGAATCATGCTTACTTAAAAAAATGACAAAGTCACCCTTCACAGGTTCTTGTGCTAGGGGTGAAGGTTTGTTGGATCTAGTACACACAAATGTGTGTGGACCCTTCAAAACTGCCACAAGGGATGCTAATCGTTATTATGTGACTTTTACAGATGATTATAGTGATGGGTTTTAGGTACAACAAATAAACTAGAAACAATTCCTAAGTTCACATGCAACCTACTTTGGATCTATGTTTTAACTATTGAACATACAACTTTGAATTGCAAAACAAGAACCCTAGAGGAGAGAGGCTAATTTCGAAATTAACAAACTAGGGTTTAGGGTTTACATACCTTTCAATTGTTATAGCAAACAATTGATATTCCCTTGATCTTGATCTTGATCTTCTTGGAAGCTTTAGCACCACAAGTGTAATGCCTCTAATGGAATCACACCCAAAGTAGCAAGAAGGAAAGTAGAAGAAGAGAGAGAGGAGGGAGTATGCAAAATCTCGGCCTTAGGGTTTCTTCCAAAGAAAGAGTACCAAAAACATGAACCAGGAGGCTCCTTATATAGTTGAGGGATTTAGGGTTTAAGGGAAACCCTAGTTATCCTTTGCTTAGGGCCTAAGCAAACCCAAGGGCCTTATCCAAGCCCCTATGGACGAAATTATTAGGGTTTCCCCTAAATATTTCGTCCACCCTCTTCCAAGGGGGTTCTAGAGCCTTCCACTCAACTATTAGATAATTGCAAACTAGTCCCTGCACCTTATAATTAATTCTTTTAACCCCAAAATCAATTCTGATTAATTTCTGGCTAACAATTAATTAAACATAATGATTTCTAATTAATATGTTAATCCATTAACATATTAATAAATCATTTATATATATATATATTAATTTATTAATCTTATAAATTAATATCTCTCCTTTCATAATTTCCTTGTCCAGTTGCTAGGTTGAGGGCAACCCAAAAGGACTGTGCTGCTATCAATTCAAGTACATACCAATTATAGTTATGGGCTTAGACACCTAATCCAACAGTCTCCCACTTGGATAAGTCTGTAACTATAATTGCTAGTATGCCTTCTAAATTTGACCAGCAAATTGTAGCTTCCAAAAGCTGCTGCCGAACTCTGACCCAGTCAGTTTTGTGTCCTAAGATAAGTGATCATATAATCCTTCGTTCTGCTGGATATCCCTAGACATAAGACATGGAATGTAATCAATCTCTTTGTCCAGAATCTATGTTTCCCGATTCCTGATTTGTGATGATGTAGGACTTCTAATCGAACACATCAATTTAGTCCTGGCTGGGCCCAGCACATAAGTCAACACCAAATCATCGAGGGGCCCACAGATATCGCTTTTCCTGTTAGGGCAAAAGGAACGAATAAACGTTGACTCATATGCTTGTATCTTTTACTCATCAAATTATGCATGACAATACGTTTTATAACACCAAGTTACTGATGCGTTTTCGTATCACCAATGCACAACCGACTTGTAAATTACAACTCATATATCTTCGTTTCAAGATTATAAGATATTATCGTCTCAGTATTACTCGTGATGAATTCCATGAAGTAATACTCTGAGCGTGGGTTTATCCAATACTCAAATCTCAATTTCTGAGTACTCATGAACATTGCAGCAATTCTATTGCCATGTCTATCCTTAGACAATCTGCAATCCAATTCATGACAGTCTTAATTCACTACTTACTTCCAAGAGTACGAGCGACTGTGGAGTTTGAATAATCTCATTATTCAGGAAGTAAAACATGCAAAAATGAAACACAATAATAAACAATTGACAAAAGGTAGTAGCCAAACTTATAAATAATACTTTATTATTTAATCACCAAAAGTCAATTACATTTACTTTGTTACAAGTTTCAAAAACTAATCTAACTACTAAAACTAATATCATCTTTCAGTCCTATGCTCCGAGCATGCTGAATATGCTTAGCCCTACTTAGACCCTTTGTGAGAGGATCTGCTGGGTGATCTTCAGATGACACCCTCTTTACTATAAGATGGCCTTCTTCTACTCTATGTCTGATGAAATGGTACTTTCTGTCGATATGTCTGGTCTTACCATGATCTCTTGGTTCCTTTGTCAAGGCAACCGCTCCTTCATTATCGCATAACAGTTCCATAGGTTCCTGGATGGTTGGAACAACTCCGAGATCCCCGATGAAGTTCCTCAACCAAGCTGCTTCTTTCGACGCTTCACTTGCTGCTATGTACTCTGATTCACAAGTAGAATCAGCCACCGTATTTTGCTTGGAACTCTTCCAAGTAACTGCTCCTCCATTCAGTAAAAACACCCAGCCTGACTGAGAACGGAAGTTATCTCTATCCGTCTGAAAGTTGGCATCAGTGTAACCATCTACTCTCAAAGTATCACTGCCACCAAGCACAAGGACCCAGTCCTTTGTCCTTCGCAAATACTTGAGTATATTCTTAACTGCTATCCAATGAGCTCTACCTGGGTTTCCCTGATAGCGACTAACCATGCTCAAAGCAAATGCCACATCAGGGCGAGTACATGTCATAGCGTACATGATCGATCCGACAGCGGAAGCATAAGGTACACGACTCATGTCATCTATTTCAACATCTGTACTCGGGCATTGAGTCTTACTCAATTTGGTATTGCTCTGGATAGGTAGCTCTCCCTTCTTGGAATTTTCCATACTAAACCTCTTTAGTACCTTATCCAAGTATGTGCTCTGACTAAGTCCAATTAGTCTCTTCTTTCTATCTCTCAATATTCTAATCCCAAGAATATAGGCAGCTTCTCCAAGGTCTTTCATGGCAAAACACTTTCCAAGCCAAGACTTAACTTCTTTCAAGGTTGGAACGTCGTTACCAATGAGTAATATGTCATCGACATACAACACCAGAAAAGTTACTATACTCCCACTAGCTTTGATATACACACAGAACTCATCTTCACTTCTAGAGAAACCAAATTCTTTGACTTTCTCATGGAAGCAAAGATTCCAACTGCGAGATGCTTGTTTCAATCCATAAATGGATTTCTCAAGCTTGCACACTCTATTAGGGAACTTTGCATCAACAAAACCCTCTGGCTGACTCATGTAAACATCTTCAGCCAACTTCCCATTAAGGAAAGCAGTTTTGACATCCATCTGCCAGATTTCATAATCATGAAAGGCAGCTATGGCGAGCAATATCCTAATAGATTTAATCTTAGCCACTGGCGAGAAGGTTTCATCATAGTCAACCCCTGGGGTTTGAGTGAAACCTTTTGCAACCAGTCGAGCCTTGAATGTGTGCACATTTCCATCCATGTCTGTCTTCTTCTTGAAGATCCATTTGCACCCAACTGTCTTACGACCTGGTGCACTATCAACCAAATTCCAAACTTGGTTGTCATACATGGACTTAATCTCGCTGTCCATTGCCTCTTTCCACTTGGAAGCCTCTGGACCTTCCATTGCTTCCTTATAAGTGACTGGTTCATCTAAGTTTACCAGTGTTCTGTCACTTATGAATGTGTCACCATCTGAAGTAATATGGAAACCATACAACTCAGGTGGCACACTCACCCTAGTGGATCTTCTAAGAGGTAATGAGTTATCGATTGGTTCAACAGGAACTATTTCCTCTGGTTGAGTGCTAGTGTCATCTAAGGTTCCTTCATTGGCTGAATCTTGAATTTCTTCAAGGTCAATAGTGCTCCCACTGTCCTCTTTGAATATGAGCTCTCTTTCAAGAAAGACTCCTCTTCGTGCTACAAAGACCACGTTTTCACTAGGCCTGTAGAACAAATATCCAAAAGACTGCTTTGGGTAACCAATGAAAACACATTTCTCACTTCTAACTGCTAGCTTGTCGTGAGTCTCTCGTCTTACGAAAGCTTCACAACCCCAGACTTTAATATGTGCTAACGAGGGAACTTTCCCTGTCCACATTTCGTGAGGTGTTTTGGCAACCTTCTTTGTAGGGACAAGATTGAGGATGTGGGCGGCTGTCTCTAAGGCATACCCCCAGAAGTGAATAGGAAGCGAAGCCCGACTCATCATAGAACGAACCATGTCTAACAAGGTTCGATTGCGCCTCTCAGCTACACCATTTAACTGTGGTGTCCTAGGAGGAGTCAATTGTGAGACTATCCCACATTCTTTCAGATAGTCGTTAAACTCGATACTAAGATACTCCCCGCCTCTATCGGATCTAAGTATCTTTATCTTTCTGCCCAATTGATTTTCGACTTCATGCTTAAACTCTTTGAACTTTTCAAAAGTTTCTGACTTATGCTTGATCAAGTAGATATATCCATATCTGCTATAATCGTCAGTGAAAGTCACATAGAATCGATTAGCATCTCTTGTAGTTGATCTGAAGGGCCCACACACATCTGTGTGTATGAGATCCAACAGACCTTCACCTCTTTCACAAGACCCTGTGAATGGTGATTTTGTCATCTTTCCCAAAAGACAAGATTCACACATATCATCTGACTTTAGGTCAAATGATTCCAACACTCCATCCTTTTGGAGTTGGGCTATGCGTTTCTTGTTAATGTGTCCAAGACGACAATGCCACAAGCATGCCTTGTCTACACTATTAGACAAGTCAATATTAAGTACACTATTTCCTAAGCTATCAACACAAGTCACTGTTTCATACACACCATTACAAGGCAAAGCTTCAAACATAAAAACACCATTCTTATAAACAGAAATTGAACCATTCAAATCATTAAAAGAATATGTAAAACCTTGTCTGAACAATGCATGAAATGAAATAATGTTTCTCGTCATCTCAGACGAATAGCAACAATTTATTAAATCTAATCTAACATCATTACTAAGCAGAAGCTGATAAACTCCGATCTTGGTTACTGGTGAAGACTTTCTGTTTCCCATGATCAGGTTTATCCTTCCTCGCTCTATCTCCTCACTTTCCTTTAGACCCTGCAAATCAGAACAGATATGAAAACCACATCCTGTGTCAAGGACCCATGAACGAGAAGATAATGAGTTATTAGCAGAAATAGTGTAAATACCTGCCGAAGATGGCTTCACTTTGCCATCCTTGATATCTTGCAGATATTGTGGGCAAGATCTCTTCCAATGCCCCTTTTGGTTGCAGTAAAAGCAAACTGCCTCTTTTGGATCAGAAACATGGGGAGTGGAACCATTGGGCTTAGCCTTTGGGCCATTACTAGATGACCCAGCTTGAGCCTTGCTCTTCCAGTTTTGCTTGGGAGGACCTTTCCTCTTTTTCCCCTTTCCCTGACCAATAGCCAAAACAGGGGCACTAGCAGGTGTGGAGGGTATACTTTTACCCTTCATCCCTGCCTCAGCTGTCTGCAACAAGTTGTGCAATTGGGCCAAGGTCTGCTCAGTATTGTTCAAATGGTAAGTTAGAATAAACTGACCATAACATTCAGGAAGTGAGTTCAAGACCATGTCAATGGCCAATTCCTCATCAAAGTGAATATTGAGCTTGACCAAACGCTCTATGTAGCGTTGCATTCTTTGCACATGTGACACTACCGACTCCCCATCCTTCATCTTGCAAGCCATGAGTGACTTGACTACTTCGAACTTTTCTTGACGAGCTCGCTTATGGTACTTTTCCATAAGGTCCTTGTTCATCTCGAAAGACCAGTAGTCCTCATAGTACCTCTGCAGTTCTGGGGACATAGTTGCCACCATGATGCATGCCACTTTGGTAGCATCATCGTAATGTTTCTTGTAGGCAGCAAGATCTTCAGGAGTAGCTTCATTCTCATCAAGCTCTTTGAGCTCCTTTTCAAGAACATATTCTTTGTTCTCGAAACGAAGAGCCATCTTGATGTTGCGCATCCAATCGTTATAGTTTGAGCTATCCATAACGACTTTGGAGCAGATATTGAGCAAAGAGAAGTTCTGGTTGGAGGAGGATGAAGCAGAAGTGTTTCCAGGAGTAGAAATCTGAAAAGAAAGAAAGTTTTAGTTAGATTTCAAGATACCTTAATAGAATAACCCAAAGATATAATATCAAGGTTAGGATCCAACTATGAAGATTCACAACTCAGAAATGGGATGCCGAGATCCAAGTGCAAATTTCATAAAGGTAGGTGAATGACGATTCACCAATTCCACCATTAGACGAAACAAACGAAGTGAAATTCCTAATTCTTTTGAGATACATTGAAACTATTCAATGGCATGTTTTAATCTCAGATTATGCTCTTCTATTTGTGACTGGGATGCCGAGGATCACAAACAAGATGTGAATAACCATGCAAATGTGCTTGGTAACCTCATTGTCTTTATCATTAACTATTGATGTGCTGGTAAACCACACACGCTCCATCAAAATGACAATTATGAGATACCCATTACTACTCTTTATTAGTGCCTTTTAGTGTGCTGGTTAACCACACACGCTCCACTAACGACCAATAAAGCATAATGTGCAATTTCATGGATTAGCATACTTTTCACATTTTTCCTAAAGTAACTAGAGTTGGGATTTTGAAAATAATGTTCTAGTACTTTCTTTAATATCATTATACTTTTAATGAGAAGTAGTTGTCCTATCAAATCCGTTCTGCTAACGACCCTCCACTAATCAAGGAAGCGGTGGGTGAGAGTGGACACCCATTCAACTACCATTTTATAGGCAGTTTCCTTATACCCCCCTTATAGATTAGCTTCGTGAATGAGGCATACTAGCGATTTGACTGACCATGTTCTTATACATATATAATATTAAACTTTTAATTATAATATATATATAAGGTGTGTTTTAAAACATTTTAAAACTTCAAGGGTTTATAAATTTCGAAATTTAAGCTATTAAATTTAAATTTAAATAAACCAATTAACTAGATTTAATATTTATCTTTTAATTAACTATTAATCAAATTATTAAATCTTGTAAGGATTATCTAATTAAATTAATCCATTAATTTAATCCTAATCCTTATCCCTCTAAATTTCGAAAAATAGGGTAAGGATAATTATCCAATTAATCTAATTAAGTAACAATTATCCAAAAACAAGAAACCCTAGTTATCCTCTTAGCATATTTCGAAATTCATAAGGGAGGAGGCTAGGGTTTTCAAAACCCTAACCCTAATTTCGATTAGGGTTCTTTGGAGGCTAGGGTTTTCGAAAAAGCCCTTTGATCCAAAACCCTAGAAATCGAAAATTTTGGCCTTTAGGGTTTAATAGCTATAAACCCTAATTTGCAATTCAACAATTGTAGCAATTCAATTTAAAACAACAATGGCTCTGATACCACTGATGGGTTTTAGGTACAACAAATAAACTAGAAACAATTCCTAAGTTCACATGCAACCTACTTTGGATCTATGTTTTAACTATTGAACATACAACTTTGAATTGCAAAACAAGAACCCTAGAGGAGAGAGGCTAATTTCGAAATTAACAAACTAGGGTTTAGGGTTTACATACCTTTCAATTGTTATAGCAAACAATTGATATTCCCTTGATCTTGATCTTGATCTTCTTGGAAGCTTTAGCACCACAAGTGTAATGCCTCTAATGGAATCACACCCAAAGTAGCAAGAAGGAAAGTAGAAGAAGAGAGAGAGGAGGGAGTATGCAAAATCTCGGCCTTAGGGTTTCTTCCAAAGAAAGAGTACCAAAAACATGAACCAGGAGGCTCCTTATATAGTTGAGGGATTTAGGGTTTAAGGGAAACCCTAGTTATCCTTTGCTTAGGGCCTAAGCAAACCCAAGGGCCTTATCCAAGCCCCTATGGACGAAATTATTAGGGTTTCCTCTAAAGATTTCGTCCACCCTCTTCCAAGGGGGTTCTAGAGCCTTCCACTCAACTATTAGATAATTGCAAACTAGTCCCTGCACCTTATAATTAATTCTTTTAACCCCAAAATCAATTCTGATTAATTTCTGGCTAACAATTAATTAAACATAATGATTTCTAATTAATATGTTAATCCATTAACATATTAATAAATCATTTATATATATATATATATTAATTTATTAATCTTATAAATTAATATCTCTCCTTTCATAATTTCCTTGTCCAGTTGCTAGGTTGAGGGCAACCCAAAAGGACTATGCTGCTATCAATTCAAGTACATACCAATTATAGTTATGGGCTTAGACACCTAATCCAACATATAGTAGATATGGATATGTCTAATTAATTAAGCTTAAGTCAGAGACTTTCGAAAGGTTTAAAGAGTTTAAACAGGAAGTCGAGAATTAATTGGGCAGGAACATTAAGATGCTTCGATCCGATCGTGGTGGTGAGTATCTCAGTACAGAGTTCCTCGACTATCTTAGGGAATGTGGGATTGTCTCACAATTGACACCTCCCAGGACACCACAGTTGAATGGTGTAGCTGAGAGGTGTAATCGAACCTTGTTGGACATGGTTCGTTCCATGATGAGTCGAGCTTCGCTACCAATCTCATTCTGGGGGTATGCCTTAGAGACTGCCGCCCATATCTTTAATCTGGTCCCAACAAAGAAGGTTTCCAAAACACCTCACAAGATGTGGACTGGAAAAGTTCCTAGTCTAGCCTACATCAAGATTTGGGGGTGCGAAGCTTTCGTGAGATGCGAGACTCACGATAAGCTCGAACCTCGAAGTGAGAGGTGTATTTTCATCGGCTACCCACATAAATCCTTTGGTTACCTCTTCTACAGACCCAGTGAGAATGTGGTATTTGTAGCAAGGAGGGGTGTCTTTCGAGAGAGAGAGAGTTCATAAGCCAAGGAATCAGTGGGAGGCAAATTGACCTTGAAGAAATTTAAGAGTCAAGTGGTGAAGGAACCTCAAACCCTAGCAGTCAACTTGAGGAGGAAACTCATGTTGATCCAATTGACAAGTCTGTACCTCTGAGGCATTCCGCGAGAGTTAGGAATGCACCTGAGCATTACTATGGTTTCCATATTACTGCGGCAAGTGAGACACTTATCAGTGATGAGACACTGGTAAGTCTGGATGAATCTAACAGCTATACGGAAGCCATGGCAGTCCCCGAGTCTGCTAAATGGAAAGAGGCAATGGACAGCAAGATACAGTCCATGTATGACAATCAAGTTTGGAACTTGGTTGACAATGTACCAGGTCGTAAGATAGTTGGGTGCAAATGGATCTTCAAGAAGAAGACCGACATGGATGGTAATGTACACACTTATAAGGCGCGACTGGTTGCAAAGGGCTTTTCTCAAACTCCAGGAGTTGATTATGATGAGACATTTTCACCAGTAGCCAAGATGAAGTCTATTAGGGTGTTGTTAGCCATTGCTGCATTTCATGACTATGGAATATGGCAAATGGATGTCAAAACCGCTTTCCTTAATGGGAAGTTGGCTGAGGATGTTTACATGAGTCAGCCTGAGGGTTTTGTCAGTACAGAGAACCCTAATAGAGTGTATAAGCTTGAGAAATCTATCTATGGATTGAAACAAGCACCTCGCAGATGGAATCTTTGCTCTGATGAGAAAGTCAAAGAGTTTGGATTTTCGAGGAGTGAAGATGAATCTTGTGTATATGTCAAGGCTAGTGGGAGTATAATTAGCTTTTTGGTACTGTATGTGGATGACATACTACTCATAGGAAATGACATCCCAACCTTGCAGGAAGTGAAGTCCTGGCCTGGGAAGTGTTTCGCTATGAAAGACCTAGGAGAAGCTGCCTATATTCTAGGGATAAGGATTATGAGAGACCGGAGTAAAAGACTAATTGGACTTAGTCAGAGTACCTACTTGGATAAGGTGCTGAAGAGATTCAGCATGCAGGATTCCAAAAAGGGAGAGTTACCTATCCAGTGTAACGCCAGATTGAGTAAGACTCAGAGCCCGAGTACCGAGGTTGAGATAGCAGAAATGAGTCGAGTACCTTATGCTTCAGCTGTAGGCTCGATCATGTATGTTATGACGTGTAGTCGTCCTGATGTAGCCTTTGATTTGAGCATGGTTAGCAGGTATCAGGGGAACCCTGGTAAGGCTCACTAGACGGCGGTAAAGAACATCCTCAAGTACCTGCGGAGGACTAAGGACTGGGTCCTTACCCTTGGTGGGAGTGATGACTTGAGAGTTGTAGGGTATAGTGATGCTAGCTTCCAGACTGATAGGGATAATTTCCGCTCTCAGTCGTGCTGGGTCTTTACCTTAAACGGAGGAGCAATTACTTGGAAAAGTTCCAAGTTGGAGACATTGGCTGATTCAACTTGCGAATCAGAGTATATAGCGGCAAGCGAGGCAGCAAAGGAGGCAATATGGCTGAAGAACTTCATTGGAGACCTTGGAGTAGTACCAGCTATAAATGAGCATATGGAAATTTTCTGTGATAGTGAAAGTGCAGTTGCCTTAGCCAAGGAACCAAGGGATCACGGGAGATCCAGACACATTGACAGAAAATACGATTTCATCAGACATCGAATAGAAGAAGGACTCCTCGTGGCGAAGAGGGTATCATCGGATGAGAACCCAGCAGATCCCCTCATGAAGGGACTGAGTAGGGCTAAGCATCTCCAGCACGCAAGGAGCATAGGGCTGAAGGATGATATTAGTTTTAGTAGTTAGATAGTTTTGAAATTTGTAAAGAGTAATTAACATTTGATGATGAATAAAAGTTGCGTTTATTTATGAGTAAAGTGTTGCTATCTTTTGTCAATCGTTTACTATTATTTCTTTTTCATGTTTTGACTTCCAGAATATTTATGTTGTGTTTTACATATTATTCAAATTATCCACAATCGTTCATATGTTGGAAGTAGATATGAATTAAGACTGTCATGAGTTGGTTGTAGAGGTCTAAGATGTTGACATGGCCTCAACACTCATGAGTGCTCATAGGTTCTGAGTATTGGATTCAACCCACGCTCACTGCTATCACTTCATGGAATTTATCTTGAGTGATCTCGAGACGGTAATATTATCTAAGTCTTCAAACCTAGAGATATGAATTGTTGTCTATGAGTTGGTTATGCATTGATCGTGCGAAAACGCATTGGTAACTTGATGTTATAAAACGTGCCTTTGTGTGTAATTTAACAAGTAGTAGAACAATCATATGAGTTGAAGTTTATCTGTTCCTTCTTGGATTAGAAGCGATATCTGGGCCCCTCGATGATTTTGTTTTGACCTATGTACCGGGCCCGGTCAGAACTAAATTGATGTGTTCAATTAAGTTCTATGTCAAACAAATCGGAAATCGGGAAACAAACTGCTGGACAATAAGCAAGACATTGATCCATGTATTTGTCCAGCTGATATCTAGAACAGAGGATTATATGATCACTTATCTTAAATGGCGTATCATCATCTTCTCAGTTCCGAGAGACCTTGAAAAGAGCTACGATTGCTGATCGGTTCCTGAAGTCATACTTGCATTTATAGTTATTAGACTTATCCAAGTGGGAGACTGTTGGATAAGGTGTCTAAGTCCATAACTATTTCTGGTATGTACTTGACCCGACCCGGCATGGTCCATTTGGGTTGCATGGCATCATGCAATTGGATAGACTAAAATGAGAGAAATAACACTTATGGTTTATTAATATATTATAAGTTCTAATATATTAATAATATTATTTAATTAGTATTGATCAAGAATTAATCTAGAATTAATTAAGTGATCAAAAAGGAGACTAATTAAATATATGGATTGATTGTGTAAATCATCCATACTTGTATAGTGGGCTAGATGCTCCATGGATTATCTAGTTGGTCTAAGGTCCATAGGATGCTCCATGGGAGTTACAAACCCATGGGTCATGGAAATGAAGAGCCATGTTACATTAGGGTTTACATGGTGTAACCCTAATGCAACATACTATATAAGCATGCTTCTAGCAACCAAAATCGGCTACACTAGTGAGACAAGAGGGCAAGGCCGATTTCAAGTGTTATACATTCTCTCAAAGTTTATTCCAAGAGCATTTGGTGTTGTGTGAAACATTTGAGGCATCACACTTGGGGTGCTAGGCTCTCAAGGTATTCAAGGAATCAAATCAACAACAAGGTATGTAATTCTAGCCATCTTTTATGATTAAAGTTCCCCATGTATGCTAGATATGATTATGAACCTTGGAAAAAGTATTTTGCATGTATTTTAGACAAACATAGATCCAAGGTTTTCTAGGGTTGCATGTACACTTAGGAGTGTTAGAATGCTCAAAACCCATCACCAACGTCGGCTAGCGATGGGGTCCTTAGCCCCATAGAACTTAGGAGCTCCACTAGCTTTGAACTTCCGAAATGAGGGAGTACGTGCCCTAATCCGAATTGCAGCAATCTCGGCTCGAAAGGCTCTGAGCCTCTCATCCATGAGCTCCAAAATCCCCTCCTTGATGCTACCAAACATCACAGGTGTACCATCCAAAATGTCAAGGGTAACCTCGGCTGCAATGAGCTCACGCAGCCTCTCATCAATGGGTTCTAAGCTTGGGCTAGAACATGAACCTCCTCCTCAAATAACCCTCATACTCAAACTGAAATACAAACATAGAAACCATCAGGATAAACTCGGGGGAATTACCAATACACATGTCTCCTTAGAATCCCCAGGAGTGTCCTTGTCTCGGGTACAAATCTTGTGCTTCTAGTAGTACGGGCCCAATACAACCTTTCATACCTATATGTACCTTCCTCAAGAACCGTTATGATTCCTCTAAGTCATCACACTAGCACTATAAACCAATCTTATGCTAAACAACATACACATCCTACACTTTCCTAGGAATCCTCATCTCCCACGGCTCACAATATTACGAACTTGAATCAACCCGCTGATTGCCTTATGCATGCAAGTTATACACAAAACGGGATCACATAGACTGTCTAACGATGATTATACCGTATGTCCACAACCAAACAAGGAACATGAAATGAGGCTAAATAGATCATTCTAGGGCTATATAATCATAATTGTATACAACTTTGAAAGCATACACTTAGCGATTAACTAAGTCGGTATCAATTCCAAGTAATACATAGCAACCAATCCCCTAGGCTATAAGGCATCACACAAATCTAGCAATTCTATCATATGATTTATGAAGGTATCCTTAGCCCTAATCTATCATGCAATTCACATATCCAATATACTGATCATAATACACAAGTATGGGTAATTTGGGAAGCACTTACTTGAGCTCGGCTGATTTCATGCATCACACCCCTTTTCTAGTCTTAAAAAAGAAATCTTTTTAGAAATTCAATTTTCGTTGAAAAGATTATCATTTCTTCAGTTTGAATTCTAGCACACCCGAATGTATGGCCGATTCCCTCAAACCAAGTCTCTTTTCCTAGTTGTAACTTGCCAAAAACATAGATGAATTTTTCATTTTTAATTTAATAAAAAACCATTAAGTATCCATAACAAACCCAAACATCGTATGCCAAAAGAGTTTAATCATCAGAGTACAAATCGAAATCATAAAAATAATGTGGAACACGGGTGGATGCACTACGATCATGTCGGGCCCTTCCCTTTTGTACCGGAAGTACCTGAAACCACAAATATAATTGTAAGCATAAGCTTCGTGAGCTTACCAAAATACCACATACAACATACATCTAATATAACAACATGTGGCTATGTCAGGTCCGTATCAACCCGCAGGTCCGTATCAGCCCAAAATAATTTATTGTGTCAGGTCCGAATCAACCCCCGAGTTCGTATCAACCCCGAGTCCATAATGACGCCGGTCCCAGATTAGCTCCATACATAAATCATGCAATCACATCAGTCAAAATCATACAATAGCATACATTCTATTCATACAATACTATGGTCCGGCCTTGGTGCCTTCGACCCACTTAAGGCGGTAAGAAGACTCACCTCACAAATAAACGAAAAGCACGCTACTAGTCACCTTTACAAATAACAGTGACCAAAACTCAGATTACAACTCAAAATACCCAAAATACCCCTAGGTCAAACTTAGTCAAATCCTGGTCAAAGTCAAAACTCAAAGTTAACGTTCAAGATTGACCCTCCATGTCGTGGCCATTCTTGGCCACGTCGTAGCCTTAAAGCGACAAAATAGACGTGAATCCTGCAGTCGCCACGTTGTGGCAACCTAGGCCACGTTGTGGGAACTGGATTCAAAATGTCTTAATGAGCTAAGTCGAATCCTCCAATTCCAAAGGTTACAAAGTCCAGATCTGATCATTTCTAATGTCCAAAAGGGTAAAGTTGCCACCTATATCCCTTGATATCCACCAAGAGGTCTGTATCTCAAGTCTTAGATTAAAAAATGCTAAAAAATGGCAAGGAATTATCAAGAAGCACTTAATCCCTTGAGTTTCAAGCTCATTTGCTCCAAAAGAGTTTATAACACCAAAACCATCATAAAGATTGATGCTTTTTAGACTTGCATTTCCAATGCAAGTCTTGGACACATCTTAGGGCAAAATGGTATTTTATGGCCAAAATCTTATGCATGGCACAAACCAACCATCAAACTTCAGATCCAAACCATGAACTACTACAAATAATCCAGAGATTCATAAAGTTGCAACCTTTATGAAGTCTCTCCATCCTATCAAACAAGATCAAGAAGAAATGGGACAAAATACAAGATCTAGCACTATATAATTAGAAATCTTGGAACTTGGGGACTTACAAGAGTCCAAAAGATGCACAATAAGATGGTGAGAAGAGTTGTTTGCCGAATCTAAGTCTAGAAATCGCCTCCTTCTGCTTCTAATCTCCAAAAATCAACAAAAAAAGCTTAAAGAGCAACAATGGGGGTTAGGGTTTGCTTGGAGGCTGAGAGAGTGTGATGGAGGCTGAGGGTGAACAACCCTAGCCAGCACATTCCCTTAAATAGGGCGTAAACCCTGGAAATTAAGGTTTCTCATTAAACAGCTTCCATGTTTTGGCCACAGGCTGCCACGCCGTGACGGCCATTTAAAATCCGTGACATATCAACCCTCACCACGTTGTGGGATGCCTTCACCACGACGTGGTACTACCCAAAATGCAAAATTCATAAATTTAAATACCTCCAAGGATCCGGCGTTACACCTCGGAATCTCCCATCTCCCACTACTAGAAAAATAGCCTTTTACGACATGCAATGCGTATCGTAAAAGGCTAAGACGACGCGCAAATGCGCGTCAAGGAAGACCCTGTCATAACGAGAGACGACACGCTTTTGCACGTCGTCTACAGACGATGCGCATTGCGTATCAAGGAAAGCCCTGTCATAAATGAAGACGACACGCATTTGCGTGTCGTAACCTTACGACGCGCCTTTACGACTCGCAATGCGTATCATTAAATCTACTGTCATAAACGAAGATGACACGCATTTGCGTGTCATAAATTCCAGCTGCACTGACTGTACACCTTTACGACGTGCATTTATGACACACATTTACAACGTGAATACACATAATAAAAAAACAAATATATATACCAAAACATTCATTTTCATCTAAACGTAAAACAAGTTACCTAACAACATTACATATATGTCGAATTACCTAAGTTACACTACATGTCAAGTTACCTAAGTAACATTACTAAAAGCTAACAAAAACATGTACACATCGGTGTCAAAAGACTACCTAGAATTACACCATATGTCAAAAGACCATACCTAGCATTTTACTGTTAACCATAACATTGTTTTGCGGATACATTGTCGAAAGACCATACATATCATCGATAAATGAAGCCCGTAACAAACTCTGACCATTCTTCACGTATCTCATCGATATCATCAGTTGTGTACTCAACTTTGCCATCCCCGATCTGTGAAAAAATTTGCATATTGCTTTTATTAATAAAAAATAGCATATTAACATATTCTATAACAGTAAGTTGCTATATTTAACAAATAAGCATAAAATCTAAATTATTCTTTCTTAATAGAGCATTGTACTTTCAAATGAATGAAAGCACATTGTTATTTTCGCATGTAACCTAATATTTCAATTATAATTGTGAGAGTAGGATGCCATAAAATGATCCTTTTTCAATTCCTTTCCTATTAAATTATGGTAATGAGTAGAATGCTATATCCTTACATTGTCTTTGACCAAGACTTCAATTCCTTCTTCCACTATCTCCTTCATGAACCTTAGAATGTAGTAGCCACATTCGGTAGATCCGGGTTGAACTGGACACTACACAATTACATATAAAATGATCATTGCAATTGATCCAAAAAATAAAGTTAAAACTGCAATTTCAATAAGGAATTAAGTGCTGACCGTAACATTAACCCAATTTAGTTTAACCCTTTTGTTGGATCCACTTTGTGTAGCGTACAGAACCATTGCCCTATAAAAAACATTAACAAGTAGGTGTTTATTGTATTCACATCAAATGTTTTGATAATTTATATTACTTACGAATCAACAATTTGCTTCAACTGCATATTGAAATTGCCAGAACTCAAGGAATCAAGATAATAGCAAGTATCCGATTTCATGTCTAGTACACCCAATACCCAATGTCTTCTACAAAAACCACAAACAAAATTAAGTCAAATAACATAATTGCAGTCATTTTCAAAATAAAATGTCAAAATCAAACCCGGGATTGTAGGGCATAAAGATGATGTCTTTGCCCTTTCTATTAGACAACCGATTTGCCAAAACCTCTGCTTGCATCGTCAATATTCTTAGATTTCCCTTTACGCATACTTGACGAGATTAATGTCGGGTTCACAAATCAAATTTCATGATCTCTTTCTGGGGGGCCATACTTCATTTTGTTAAACAACACCCTGTTTTCATACAAACACTAAATTCATTAAACAAATTTTGTTTTAAGACACAATGTTATTTAAATTAAATTTCTTGCACTTACATCATATAAGACACAATGACAGCACCAGTCAGCTCATCCATTGTAAGAACTGCTTCAAAATCATCCCAATTTAAGTACGTGTAACTATCGTACCCAAAAAGATCGTTCTCACTCTGCACTTTTATAGAATCAACCTTTGTAACTTGTCCATCAACCATCATTGCAGTAATTTTGAAAATACTACTCTTCTCAATCCTTATCCTTGTCTTCATCTGTGCTCTGGTCCACCTTCTTTGCAAGGTCACATTTTGTTTCTCCTTCTTTTTAATCTTTTTTTCTATTCCATTCCTTTCTTCCATATCATTCCCTTCTTCCACATCACATGGTTCTTTTTTTTCATCACCCATTTTTCCTGTCCCCTTTTCTTTCTTATTACTTCCTATTTCTTCTTTAAAATGTGTTGCATCTTCCTTCAATGGTGTTGCATCTTTCTTCAGTAGTGTTGCATGTTTTTTCACAGGTTTCGCCACCACTTTTCCCTACAAAAATTATCAAAAATACATGATGAAACATGAATCATTTACTGAAGCTGAAAAAGAACTCACTCAAATATCAGAAAAATTAAGAAAACCAAGGAGAAATCTGTGAAAACTTTGTGTGCAAATAGTATTACCAGGTCAGAGCATCGAATAACTAAGTGTCTTGGCCAACTTAGTATGTGTCCCAGTGCATCTTTGACCTTCACAATGAACTCCTCTTCAAGTGGAATGGGTATTAAAGCTTCTCCTTGTAAAATTGTTTCCATCATAACTTCAATGTTTTCAACTGTTACATGAACGTAAAAAATAATTAAGATCCAATCTTCTAAAAATGAAAATATATAAATAGTAATAATGCAAATATTTTTCAAAATACCCGATTCACTATACTTCATTATGGTTCCTTTAGCGACTACATTTGCAGCAAATTCAACCGCAAGAAGACATGAATTATCCTACCAAAATATAGTATGTTAGTTTGTAGAAAAAGAAAATACTTTAAATATTTTTCATAATTGTCTTCAAGGAATTACAAGTGATTCATCCCGTATTTCTTTTTCAACATCTTCAATGACGCCCCCTACTTGGCAACTTGCGGCTTCAAAAACATTAAGTACACCTCTTTTTAGTTTCTCCAAGTCATCTTCAAGTCTGTTGATTCGTTTATCCACCCTCTCGTTCTCAATCTCCAAGTAATACTTAACATTCTTGGGTAAATAAAAGTATTGCTGTGGCGTTATAAATTTCCCCATCCCTCGTACACGCCCACATTGTTCCTGAGTACCCAAGGCCTCTGTAAGCACATCATGTGTTCCACATGTAACCTCTCCAAAGCTTCCCGATTTCTACAGCTCATCCTGTAAAAAAATTGGGAAAAATGTTAGAAAAAAATGGGACAAATTATCAAGAATAACAAGGTCAATGAAACTTACAATTTTATCAACAATCATCTTCACATCTGATTCGTATCCTCCTGTCTTCAACTCTCTTGCTTTTTTCCACAACAGTGTCCTATCAATCTCCTCTTCCGTCTTGCCGGTTTCTTGCATCTAAATTATCAAGAATAACAAAGTCAATTAACATAAATATATACAATTAAAATAATCAATAGTTAGTGGGAATCATACAATGTCATTAATGAGTCTGGCATATCCTTTTCTGCTCAAACGATGATTGTATTTATGATGTGCACGGGTATTTTTAGCTTTCGTACTTTTCTCCTGCATTAGAAACATTAAAATTGTAACTACAAACTTTTAACTTTCCACTTTTTTGTAATTCTATGAGATACAAATGCATATAAGAAAAGTTTAACAAACCTCCCATTCTTTTGTAACTCTGTGGGATACAAAAACTTTCAAGTCTTCTTTCATTATAAACGGATAACCTTTCGGAGGTTTGAATAGATTTTCCTTGGGATCTTTTCTTCGGTTCTTAATGAACTTGGCATATAGATAATATTTGAAGTTTCTCCACTTCTTCCCGATCGATTGGAGAGTTTGCTTCCGACTCTTTGGGTCAACTACAAACTTTTCCTGAAACATAAAAAAAGGGTTAGTCCATAACCAGGGACAAAAACAGATCTAAACAGGGACAAAAACAGATCTGAACAAAAGGTAATAACATGAAGAAACAGAGACTTACCAAAGCATCTTGCCATAACCCTTCCTTTACTTCATCACTAACTTCTAACCAAGACTCATAGGTTATGGGAACCATTGTTCTTGCAACCAAACCCTCAAAAGTAGACAGTTTTGTGGTTTCCTTTCCAACCGGGACACCTTTTTTATTGTAAGTTACTACAAGTTTCACTATATTAGCTTTTGCCTTTGTTGTTGGACCTCTTAGTTTGGAGTCCTCATCGTGATCAGAAGCTGAATCCGATTCCATGTCACAAAAACACAATCTGTTTCAACAAGATTCAAATAAAATTAAGTACATTGTTATTTGTTGCAGTTGGAAAAAAATTAATCACATTCAAAATCTGAAATAAAAACATACCAAAAACTTTATTATTCTGCAAAAAAATATTTAAACTAATATGCCCTTGCCATCCGGGCGCATACACAAAAAATCATCATCAAGGTCTAATAAAGCGGAGTCTTGTGTTAAATCAAAAGTAGCATCAAATTCCAACATATCATCAGTTTCACCATTTGATCCATACTTGTACATCCTATGTGGTGTGAATCCAACAGCATGCAAATTCTCATTTTCTTGATCTTGAACATAAAAAACCTGTTTGACTTGACTAGCTAATACGAAGGGTTCAGGCTTTTGACCAAGCCTATCAAAGTTAACTACTGTGAATCCTAAATCATCCTTTTTTACTCCACAACTATCAACCCAATCACACATGAATACAGGAATAGTAAACATGCAATAATCAAGATCCCATATCTCCTTTATACGACCGAAGTAAGTAACAGCACCATACACAGGATTGGCGTCTTTTGCACTAGCAATCTGCATAGTATGTGCAACTAAAGATACTCCACTGCATTGAGTTGTTCTAGACTCATCTCGAGATGTTGTATGAAAATGATACTCATTTATGGCAAAATCGCTATATTTACTAATAGCAAAATTAGGCCCTTTGGCCAACCAACAAACATCATCACAAATATCTTCCCCGTTAGCCAAACGTTTTCCAACCTATTAGAAAAATATCTAATTAATGTAATTCAAACAAAATAATTAAAAATATTGTAATTCTAACAATCTTATTTTAAAAATAAACCTCTTTCTTAAACCAACTAATAAATGTCTGACTATGTTGGCTCTGCAACCATGTACTCTTGCGAGCGTGACGGGGGTTGAGATCCTTCAATTCCAACATATGTTGCCTGAAGTGTATTACAAGTTAGAAGAATGTTTTATATTATAGATAATGCTATAAGAGTATACAGTTTCATGTAATTCTTACTCTATATACGGCTCCACAACAACAGTGTTTCGTAATACATAAAGATGAGCTTGATCAAGTAACTGAGCATCTACAACATCGATTGTAGCCTTTGATAAAGGCTTGCCGTTGCGGATTCTTTCATCAACACATTCATGAGGATTGCCAATTGATTTCATGTTTTTTAAGTAGTCTGAACAAAATTCTAAGGCCTCCTCCACCACATAACACTCTGCAATGCAACCCTCGGTTCGATGATGATTTCTTACATACCCTTTAAGTGTTTTCATGTATCTCTCAAATGGATACATCCACCTAAAATGAACCGGGCCACACAACCTCACCTCTCTAACTAAATGCACCATCAAGTCAGTCATGACATCGAAAAATGAAGGAGGAAAGTACTTCTCTAACAAACATAAAGTTAATACGATGTCACTTTGCAACTTGCCTAGCTTACTAACATTAACAACTTTACTACACAAATCATTAAAAAAATGACATAGGCTTAGGATTGTTCTCCGCACCTTCACGTCTAACACCCCTTTGATTGCAAAAGGGAGAAGTTGTTGCATTAGTACATGACAATCATTAGACTTCAAACCATTCATCTTTGAAACATCATCCGACACGAGATTCTTGAAATTAGAGCAATACCCATGAGGAACTTTTATATTAGACATGGTATCATAAAACAGATGTTTCTCTGCGGAATTCAATGTGTACTTGGCAGGCGGAAGCCAATGTCGATCCCCTTTTGGTTGAGGTCGTAATTTAGTCTTAATGCCCAATGCTTCAAGATCTTGTCGTGCTTTTAATCCATCCTTCGTCTTGTGAGGCAAATTCAACGCTGTCCCATAAAGACTCTCGGTCACATTTTTTGCTATGTGCATGAGATCTAACTGATGGCGAACAGGCAACTTCTTCCAATATTCAAGTTAAAAAAATAGACTTTTTATGCCAAAATTTAGATCTCTCGTCGATACTTTCTTTTTTCATTTTTGACTTTTCCTTCTTTGGCGTTTCCTTCTTTGACGCTCCCTTCTTTGACTTTATCTTCTTTAACTTTATCTTCTTTGACTTTATCTTCTTACCCCATGTAGTCTCAAATCCCGCCAGATAGTCATAAATATCTTCACCTGATGATGGTTGTGGCATAAAATCGTGCTCCTGTTGATTGTTGAAATGTTTTTTCTTTTACGAAAAGGATGTTCAAGTGGTAGGAATCTTCTATGCCCAAGGAAGCATACTTTTTTGGACTTTGGCAACCATTGTGAACAAGTATTCTTTGAACATATTGGACAAGCATAATAACCTTTGGTAACACACCCCGAAAGATAACCATATGCGGGAAAGTCACTTATAGTCCAAAGTAATATTGCTCTTGGATTGAAGTATTCTTTCTTATAAGAATCAAAAGTCTCAACGCCAGTTTCCCACAAGAGCTTTAGATCTTCTATCAATGGTGCCAAGTAGACATCAATATTGTTACCAGGTTGGTTTGGCCCGGATATCAATAGAGTCAACATCATGAATTTTCTTGACATACACAAATAAGGGGGTAGATTATATGTTATTAGGATAACTGTAGAGACCCATTTTTATACGAATGGTGAATACGGAAGTAAGATATCCCAAGATTAATCATGTTTTGTAAGTATGAACACAAAGAACATATTATGAGTTCGTTGAAGAAGGCTAAGAACAAAGAGAGATAATAATATTAATGAAGAACATGGTGGGAAAGAAACTCTCCCTGGGTGGGAGAACCCACCACTTTTCTCTCTCTCTAGATTACGTTGTGAGAAAAGTACAAAAGTAATCTCTAACTAAGAAAAGTGAGCTAGCTTTTTTTAAGAGATGACCAACTCTCCCTTTATATAGGAGGGAGAGTATTTACACCATAAATACAATAAAGGGAAAATACAACCTAACTATCACTCATTATTTGTAGAGCATTTCCATGCTCCAACAATAACCGGCCAACAACTATGCTTGGAACTTAATGACTTGAGAAACACACTTGAACAAACGTTAGAACAAGTTTATATTGCCAAAAATTTGATCCAAGGATCAAAAATAAGTGCCACATCACATCGCCAAAATAATCTTCGTCTTCAACATATCACAAATCCAAACTCGTGAAACCATAAGATCTGAACCGGATGCGAACACAAAATCATCCTGTGGTAGAGTCCGAATAATAAATAATATGAATCGGAAAACATCGAGTAATGCCAAAAATTTGATCCGTAAAGACCAAAAATAAGTGCCACATCGCATCACTAAATAAATAATCGTCTTCAGAAGTCTTCAAAATCCAAACTCAAACAATCATAATAACCAAATCCGGATGATATTCTCTCCCTATTTTTGATAACCAATGATCGGATATCAAAAATCAACAAATCATCGGATGGAGAGTGTCGGATACCAAGAGCTAAGAGAAGCTCTCCCTAGATGTATGAAGGGTCTCGATAAGAAACGAGAAAGAGTAAAAGAAATACTCTTGCGGTCATGAGAAGGTGGGTGACATAGTTGCTGAAGCTGTGCTGAGAAAATAATCTGTTGTGCCAAAAATATATATATCCAAATATCTAAACTACGGTGCCGGAACACTTGAAGTGGTCTTCAATAGAGAATAAAGTCCACATGCTCAAGATACATGATTCGTCAACCAAAAATCAAGAGCGCCAAGTCATAATATCCCATAAAGTGAAGAATGCGAAACAACTTTGTTGATCAATCGCCGTTGCGGTGCAAGCATCACAAAAAATAATATGAAGTCCGACTGCGGTATGGAGTAATCTTCCAAAAATAATCGGCATGAAATGAACCAATGTGACAATTTAAGGTTCGGTTGTGGCAAAAATTGGTGTTAAAAAAAATAATTGGTGTAAAAAAAATAATTGGTTTTAATAAAAAATTGGCTAAATAAAAAAAATGGTGTAAAAAAAAATTGGCATAAAAAAAATATTATTGCAGAATAAACTAATTGGTGTTAAAAAAAATTGGCTGAAATAAAAAAATTGGAATAAAAAAAATTGAATAAAAATAATTGTCGTTAAGAAAAAAAAATAAGGGGCTGGGAGGAATAAGGAAGGAGGATAAAAGGTTAAGGAAGGAGGAGTGTAGGAGGGAAGAAGGAAGGAGGGAAGAGGGGAGGAGGGAAGTCTGGTCGAAGGAGGAAGAAGGAGGGAGCTGCGGGTCAAGGGAGGCTGCGGTCAGATGGGGGAGGCGAAGGTGGAGTTGCTAATGGAAGGGGCTCTTGGGTGCGGATGAGGATGAGCAAGGAGAGAAAGCTGCGAAGCGAGCAGGCAGACGTGACTGCGATCCGAGCCTTCAGTCGACACTGCAGTCTGAAACTTCAGTCAGAGTAGGTTGCGGTCTGAACCGAGAAGGAAGCCTGCGGTCCGAACTGCGGGTCAGTGCCTGCGGATCCGGGGCTGCTGATCCGAGACTGCGGTCAGAGGGCTTAGAAGGCTGCGGGCTTCTCGGCTAGGCTAAGAGGTTGCGGACCAAGGCTTAGCTGAGAGGCTGTCGACCAAGGCCTGAGAGGGGCTGCGGGGAGAATTCTTAGGAGGCTCCGGTAGACAGTTTTTGGCTGCGGTTCTGGGCTCCGAGAAGGGCTGAATATATGACGAAAAATGCTATTTTTTCATGAAAAATGGTACCGCAAAGGCCATTTAGTCATATTTTATTGAGGGAATCTTTTATAAAGCATTTTAAGTCAAAAGTTGGTCTTGGGAAGGCAAAAAGAAGAGTGTGCAGGTGGGTTTTTAGGGGACAAAAGGTGATGAGATTTGTCATAGTCACATGGTTTTTCCTTGGGAAGGCAAATATAAATGAACTACTCTTTACCCAAAAGAGCAAAAAGGACAAAGTTCTTTTCACAAACACAATTTACGTCCAAATGGTCTTCAACATTAGATTCACAGTTGGAAAAGTTAGAAGAATAAAAACTTTATACCTCTTGTGAAGAAAAAGTTGTTGGGAAAAAATAAAATCCACTTCTCTTGAAAATAAGCCCATTAAATTTGTGTCTTCTCATCCAAGAAAAAGAGCTTACTGGAACAAATTCTTCATCTTTTTCTAGACCACAAAATAATTTCTTCACCAAATATTCTTCATTTCTTCAACAGCAAAAATAATAACTTTTAAGAACATCATTTCCAGCAGAAATTTGAACAAGCAGCAGCAGCAACAATTTATTTTACTAAGATTTGAGTCAACCCAGAAGATAGAACTAAAAACGAACTTCATAAAAAAAATTCCGGTAAGAAACCCGAAAATATTTCTTGTAGAAACACGGAAAAATCACAAGATAATCACCGAACGGGAGTTGTTCCCTTGAAATAGTCGTGAGATCTTCAAGGTACGACTCTGATACCATTTGTAGGGACCCACTTTTATACGAACGGTGGATGCGGAAGAATAGATATATCGAGATTAATCGTGTTTTTGTAAGTATGAACACGAAGAACATATTATGAGTTCATGGAAGAAAGCTAAGAACAAAGAGAGATAATAATAATATTAATGAAGAACATGGTGGGAGAGAAACTCTCCCTGGGTGGGAGAACCCACCACTTTCTCTCTCTCTAGATTACATTGTGAGAAGTACAAAAGTAATCTCTAACTAAGAAAAGTGAGCTAGCTTTTTTTAAGAGATGACCAACTCTCCCTTTATATAGGAGGGAGAGTATTTACACCATAAATACAATAAAGGGAAAATACAACCTAACTATCACACATTATTTGTAGAGCATTTCCATGCTCCAACAATAACCGGCCAACAACTATGCTTGGAACTTAATGACTTGTGAGGATTGATACCATCAGGAGACAAGGCTAATCTACAATTTCGTTTTTCTTGTCCGAATTCTTTCCATGTGTTATCAACAAGCTTCCAAGAAGGGGTATCATGAGGATGAGTAAGCTTCCCATTATTGACCCGACCTTGTGCATGCCAAGTTAAGTCATGTGCAATTTGTGGTATTGAAAACATTCTTCTAAATCTAGGGATGATAGGAAAATACCACAAAACTTTTGAAGGTACGTTTTTGGTATTCTTCTTCCAACGAGAAGTGCCACAAGTTGGACATTGAGAAGCATCTTTATGTTCTTTCCAGAATAGAACACAATCATTTTCACATGCATGAATCTTCTCATATTGTAGACCTACTCCTTTTAGCAACTTCTTGGACTCATATATCGAGCTAGGGATGGTATTGTTTGATGGTAAGATATCTTTTAGGACATACAACAAAGCATCAAAACTAGCATCAGATCATCCAAACTGACCCTTCAAATGTTGGAATTTCAATAATCCACTAAGTGCATTATACTTTGACCCTACATAAAGTGGCTTATCACATTCTTCAAGAAGTGATTTCAACGAATCAGGTTCTTCGTCTACATATTTGAAGGCATCATGTAGCATATCCTTTGTATAAAGAGCATCAGGAGGAATGGAATTGTTAGGGCATCTAGAATCACTCTTGGGTTGTTTTTCTCTATGGAAATACCAAATCATGCAATTCTCATCGAGGCCGTGGGCAAACAAATGATAACAAACATTGTCAATTGAGTGGTGACACAAATTGATGCAATTTACACAAGGGCATGGAATAACATCTAACTTTGGATTATTACTTTATGCAAACTCTAGAAAAGCATTCACACCTTCATTATATGCATTTGATAATCTACTAGAGGAAATCCATGATTTATCCATTAAACATTTGTTTCCAACCTACATAATTATTTACCATTTAAAGCAACAATGATTATGCATGTTTAGGGATGAAAACTGTGCAAAAACAAAACTGTACAGTGGCCAAAACTGTACAGGGACAAAAAAACTGTACAGGGGCCAATCTTGACAAAAAAATTGTTTAGGGGCCAAAACTTTACAGGGACAAAAAAATCGTACAGGGGCCAATCTTGACAAAAAAACTGTTCAGGGGCCAATCAGATGTCAAATACATGTTCAGGGGCCAATCAGATGTCAAATACATGTTCAGGGGCCAATCCTTTACAAAAAAAACTGTACTTTTTCAGCATCCAAGTATTTTTATTTATTTATTTATTTAGTAAATTACTTTTTCAGCATGTTATTAGTATAAATCATTGTTTTCTTTTTATTGTAGTTCAGGATTGCATGTTGTTCATATTACTTTTTCAGCATGTTATTAGGGGTAGTTTAGTCTTTTGTTTATACAATTAAAATTTTTCAGCATGTTATTAGGGGTAGTTTAGTCTTTTACAGAAAGATATATTAACAGATGTTAGTAAAGGAAAATTAAAAAATAGAGCACTCCATTGACTACCAATGGAAATGTATTAATTTATACACTGGTAATCAGATCATTCATTTTATTTAATATTAATTCTAAACTATTTTATAAATAAATGAAGGGATCATCTCCAACCGAGATTCCGAGTTGAGCGAAATTATAGTGGTCCATTACAACATCTTCATAAGAACAATATGAGTAAGGCATCTTTCAATGACTAAATTGCCCTTTGTTTGTCTTTCCTAATATTAACTTAGTTTGTTTGTGGCCTGGTGCAGTAGAAGATGTACCAGGAGCTGTGGTTCAACTCAAGGGACGTTTTAAAGTGAATGAAGCAGATTTTACCCCAAAGATATATATATATATATATATATATATATATATATATATATATATATATATATAAATGTTTTCAGCATGTTATTAGGGGTAGTTTAGTCTTTTACAGAAAGATATATTAATATATGTTAGTAAAGGAAAATTAAAAAATAGAGCACTCCATTGACTACCAATGGAAAGAATCTACTTCTACTGCTAACCCCATCAAGATAGTGAAAAGGGATGCCAACTCATTGAGACTTGTGAGTACCAGATTTCTTATTGTAACATTTGTTTGCATATTAATTTCTTGATTCTTTTTTCAAATTTTGATTTTGATCTCTATTTTCTCTTACAGTGTTGACAGAAACAAATACCAGATTCAGATTCCCAGTGTAACAATGATGACAGTGGAAGAAAAGCCAGATGTCACATACAATGATGGTGGTGGATGTAAAGAACAAATTAAGAAAATGAGAGAGGTGTGTTATGTTTATAACTATTTATAGTATACATTCCCATTATAAATATTAAATACAAACCAAAAATCTTTACTTTAATAATTTATGATTTGTAGGTTGTTGAACTAACCATGCTCCACCCCGAGAAATTTGTAAAACTTGGAAATGACCCTCCAAAAGGTGTCCTCTACTATGACCCACCTGGAACTGGAAAAACACTTTTGGCAAGAGAAGTTGCTAATAAAACTGATGTGTGTTTTATTCGTGTAATTGGAAGTGAACTTGTTCAAAAGTATGTTGGTGAAGGTGCTCGCATGGTTCGCGAATTATTTCAGGTTTACATTTATGGTCCCTATACTTTTGAAATTTGTTACCAAACACACCCTTTTTTAATTAACTCTTGTGATTTGATAGATGGCAAGATCCAAAAAGCCAGATGCAATTGGTGGTGCTAGATTTGATGATGGGGAATCAGCTCGATGGATTTGATGCTCGTGGTAAGATCAAAGTTCTTATGGCTACAAATAGGTATATAGTCGATATTTACAGTTTACACCCTGTAAATTTGTTTTTCCTCATATTTGATTGAATACTTTCAGACCTGATACAACACTTTTGCGACCTGGGAGACTGGATAGGAAAGTGGAGTCTGGGCTTCCGGATATGGAAAGTAGGACACAGATTTTCAAGATTCATACACGGACTATGAACTGTGAAAGGGATGTTCGGTTTGAGCTTTTGGCTCGTCTTTGCCTAAATTCTACGGGTATGTTTTGTTTTTTTCTTTTGGGGTGATTTGAGTTAATTAATTAAAGTTGAGGGATTGGTTTTGTGATTTAGGTGCTGATATAAGGAGTGTGTGTACTGAGGCTGGAATGTATGCAATTAGAGCAAGAAGGAAGACGGTGACTGGAATGTATGCAATTACATGGTGTACAATTGATTTGGCTGCTGGAAACCAAAGATATGGACATGGGATTGTTATATGTTTTTTAAGGTTGTTTAGATGTTGGATTGTCTCTTGTGTTTTTCATATTGCCTATGTTGTGGTTAGTTGAACATTTTTCTTAAGGCAAGATGGCAACGAACAAATTACAAACTGTTGATTAATGTTATATTTGTGTTTTGTGTTTTTCTTGTGTTCTTAGTGAATTTTGTCTTGATAGATATTCATATACCCCTTTGATTGCTTGAAATCTAAATGGCTAATTTTTTTTCCTTGATTAAAGATAAATAAAGTTAGATAGGTAAATAAGACTTGTATTTACAGAAGAGACTGTTAAGTTAAAAAATAAAAGGTTATTACAATAGTAGCTAGATGTTATTACATTGTGATTATTACAATTGTTGTACATGATTATGTTTATTGTTGTAATTTGTTTCTGGAATTGTTATTCAGAGCCAGTTGCAAGTATCTCTCTCTCCCCCCTTTTTATCCATGCTATAAAATTTATTGTTATTACTCTTATTATTTTTATTGATATTGTTATTATTATTATTATTATTATTATTATTATTATTATTAAATTTAACATGTCTTAATGGGTATTAATGTTATTAAAACAGTATGTCCCAAGGGATACTGATGGGAAGGGTAGAAGTGGTAAAGAAAAGTCAATATATATATATATATATATATATATATATATATATATATATATATATATATATATATATATATATATATATCATAAGTTTTAGTTTTACAACTTTTACTTACTTGGATTGTTATTTGTGGTGTTAAAGTTATGTTGATTTAGTGATAAGTAATGATACTAAATCATTTGTCCAGTGGAGTCCCTATTGTAATAAGCAATGACACCCTAGCTAGGCTTGCTAAAACGGTTATGGCTTTAAAAGAAGATAAGAAGCAGAGGTTAAAGAAGGTATGGCATTTTCCAACTCCTAATGTCTCCTAAAATCATATTAGGACATGTTTTTCTTTCTGTTTTGCAGCTTCAAGAGTTAGCAACTCATTCATATTGTTTATTAAGTCTAGAAAAGAAACATACCTTATTTATACAACACTTTATCCAGATAGACAACATTACCCATTCAGCCATACAGAAGTTAACAGGAAAAAAAAAACCTTGGTGGAAAGTGGTACTACTGGCTTTTTGGGACAGGTAACTGCAATTAAGCTTTTTCTTCAGTTTTTTAAAATTTAAAGCTTTGATTTGCTCTCAAAGTTGCCACCTGTCTCTAGTTCATTTCTTCTCTCTCTTTTGATATGTTAATAACCCTTATAGTGTGGTTCTGTTTCTTTACAATTTGCCACTTTACTTCATACCACACTTTCTTGTTTTGATCATTGCATCTTTTCTGTTTCTTTATGTGTACATCATCTAATACTCATGAAGCTTCTTATTATTTTATCCACAATGATTTTAGCTTATGGCTAGGTTAGTTGGCTTAGTCCATGACTCTATGTTGAATATTGGCTGAAAATCAACTAATACTGGTTGTAAATTAGCTAATATCATTCTTGCTATGAAGTTTGGTAGAAATCAAAGAAACTTTACTTAAACAATTTCAATCATATATGCACAAATGCAACGTGTCTTTTGATGTCTTTATATTTTAATGGAAGCATACCTTAGACATCTTAAAAGAAACTGGCATAACCAACTGTAATAAACTTATAGTCAGTCAAATGGATTCAAATGGAAAGCTTCTTTCAGATTGAGTGAGCCATTATGAACCCCATGTAAATCTCATAGGCTTGTTTAGTGTATTGTATTGTTATTGTAAAAAATGTTCATGGTTTATAAAAAAATATTTTCTTTATAGATAGAAGCATGCTAAAAAAAATTAGGCCATATTTTTTTTTTATGTTTCTTGAATTGGTTGTGAAAGAGTAGGTTGGCATTGAAACCTGATGGCTTGTTTTTAGCAGCTATTTTTGGTGGAGAAACACTAAAGTTAGTTTTATTTTTAATTTTTCTTGCAAAATGGAAGTTTATACAAGACGAAAATATGAAAAGACCAACTATAATCGACAATCGGAGGAGAAAACCCAACTAAGTGCAAGCATATACATGAGGAGAAAACCTAACTAAGAGCATCAGTTTTCTTGAAATGTTACCTTGTGTTCAACTTGAGAAGCTTCAGAAGGTGAGAAACCCTTGAATGTGTTCAATTTATCATCGATTTCATGGATACCAGGCGCCTCTTCCCCTCATTCTGCTCTTGCTCTCCTGTCACTTGGTTCTAGCAAATAGAGATGAAAGTTAGTTCTCTGGCCAAGAGGGGAAGTTTCTGCAGGAACACCAACCTCAAGTGACTTCTCCAATACCTTAATCAGACCTAGGGCACGTAATATTGAATAGTCTACAATGATGGCAGGAGAGCCCAAGCTTGTCGGCGATGTGAAGTCAGCCGGAAGAGAAGGAACCTAACGTCGTCGGAGGGGACGTTGTCTGTAAGGCGAGTCGACGATCGATTGATTGTAGAGAGTGTGTTGAGTGATGATCAGTAGTGAGTGTTTTGATCTTTGTTGAAAAGCCCTAGATATTTTAGCAGATACCTCGATTTTTGAAAAAAGAGTGCGTCTCATTAAAATTAAAAGGCGACGATTATAGAGGACACACGTTTAATCTAAAGCGCCCTCCGTGTTTTTGATTTTTTTTTCTTTAAACACTAATCTAAGGGCACGCAATAATGCATAACCTAAATGCTTAAATTTTTTGAAGAGATGACACCATTTTAAGGGCACTCCCTTTTGCGTAACATAAATCACCGAGTGTCGTGGATTGCACGTCGTAAAATGCTAGTTTTCTAGTAGTGTCATCACTGCATCAATCTTGGCTAGATCGACCAATATACCATCATGGTTGGCAATGTGCCCTAGTAACTACGCCTCACGCAACCAGGAATCGCATTTGGAGAACTTGGCGTATAGACTCTCCCTTTTTAGTTTCTCCAACACCTCTCTCAAGTGCTCCTCATGTTGCTCTTTGGTCTTAGAATAAACCAAAATATAATCAATGAAGACTATCACCGACCAATCTAGCATCGGTCTACAAACCATGTTCATGATATCCATCAATTTTGTTGGCGCATTGGTGAGCTCAAAAGGAATCACCACGAACTCGTAATGACAATAACAAGTCTTGAAAGTCGTATTTTGCATGTCTTCTTCCCTGACTCTCACCTGGTGATAACCCGATCACAAATAAATATTGGAGAACCAAGATGCGCCCTATAGTTGATCAAAAAAATCAACGATCCTTGAAAGTAGGTAGCGGTTCTTCACTGTTATCTTGTTCAACTCCCGATAATTGATGCACATCCTGTAAGAACCATCTTTCTTCTTCACGAACATAATCGTTGCTCCCTAGGGTGAACTAATCGGTCTAATGAATCCCTTGTCTAATAGCTCCTGCAGCTCTATAGACAACTACTGCATATATGGAGGTGCTAACTAATATGGTTCTTTGGCTATCAGAGACACACCACGAATCAACACTATACGAAACTCAACCTGCCTCTCCGAAGGCATTCTAGGAAAATCCTATGGAAACACATTGCGATAATCCCGAATGATCGACACCCCTTCAACCGTCTTCCTTCCCTCATCCGGGTATCCAATACATAAGCCATAAAACCAGAACAACATTGCCGAAGATACCTCCTAGATCTCATAGCTGACCAAGAATAGGCCCACACTAAGCACCGATGCCATGAATCACTAGTTCTCCCCCACTTGGGGTTCAAACCCAAACTAACTGGTGTTCGCATTCAATCATCGCCCTATTGGGGTTCAAGCAATCCATACCCATGATAACTTTGCTCTCACGCAAAGGTATAGGAACCAAATCAATCGGATACCGCTCATGAAATAACTCCAGCACACAACCCCGATGAACCCTCGATATACGTATTGGACGATCGTCAGCGATCTCCACCTCCAGCAGATAAGCAGCCTCTACATGAACATCACCAAACCTTTTGTTGAGAGCAAGAGATACAAACAATCGGGTGGCGCTCGAATAAAAAAGAACCAAGGCAGGAACACCAATCACTAGGAACATCCCTAAATTGAAACATACACAATAAGAATAATCAATAAATAAATAAATGAGGTAAGGAGAAGACACATACCAGTAAGCACATCAGGTGCTGCACGATCCTCCTCGGTTGTCAGCTGGAAAGCCCGACTCCTTGCAACTGGTGCCTCCTCCTTTCCCTGGCGGCCGTCAGTGATCCTTAATGTCACTTGGACAATCGTTCTTTTATGGCCCCTTTGATTGCAATGGAAGCAAATCAGACTCGATCCCTTGGTGGTGGTGGTGGTGGTGGTGGTAGTACAATCCTTGCTCTATTCATTAGTCTTTCCATACTTGAAGCAACCAAAACCACCCACCCTGAAAACCCCCTCAAGCATCTTGCCACACTTGCCACAGTGGCTTCGGCCCTACTGGCCCCTCAATCGAGAATCAAAAACCTTGGGCTTCTTTGCCGAGCCCTCTGATACCTGAGCCTGAACCTGTTTCTTCATCCTTATAGTATCCAAATCAATCTCCCATTCGCAGACCCTCACTAACATGTCATCTAGGGTCTTTCAGCTGGACATGCTCACAAATTCCCGTATCTCACTCTTCAACATGTCGTGGTACCTCGCCTTCTTCATCTCCTCGTCCGCCACATACTGCGGAACCAGTAAAGCGCTTTCACGGAACATGGCAGTGATCTCCGCCACAGTCTCACTAGTTTGACGAAGGTCTTGAAACTCCCTTACCAGCTGCTGAACCTCGATCACTGGTGCAAACTCAACCCTAAACCTCGTCACAAAATCCTCCCATGTCATCGTCCCAACGGTCTCGCCTCCCAAGGAACGGTCTACCTCCTCCCACCAATTACGAGCTCTATCCTTCAGAAGACAAGATGTTAATCTGACCTTAGACCTCTCGGGGCAGAACCTAGCCCGAAAGGCATTCACGATGTCCGCCAACGATCGCCTGCTAACAATGGGGTCATTCCTCATGAAGAACTCAGGAGCCTCACATGCACGAAACTCTGGAAAGTTCAGAGAGCGCGCACCCACCATAGCCATGACCTCGGTACATAATGTGTCGAGACGCTCATCCATCATCTCCATAATGCCCTCCTTAATCATATCGAAGATTACAGGAGTCTGTTACAGAATACTGCGAGTGATCTCCAATGAAATGAACTCTCACATTTGATCGTCCAAGAGTCCGGCCCTAGAGCCCAAACTTGATCCCTCACCAGAACCTGATCCACCTCCAGTGACCACAATACTGAAAATAAACAATACAAACAATTAGAAAACACTCGAATAATTCCCACACTCTGCATGTTCCTTAGTATTCTCGTGGCTTCCCTTGACTCGCGTACGGATCCTATGCTTTTAGTAGTACGGTCCCAATACTACCTTCCACACCTATCCATACTTTCCTCAAGGACCGCCCCGAATCCTCAAAGTTACTCCCTTACTACCAAATATCAGCCAATCCTGCTAAAAAAATGTGCTCGACATTCTAACATACTTACTAGGTTCTCCTAGGATTCTCTTCACACCTCTCTCCGCCATCAGCTGCAGAAGAAACTCCCATTAATACCCACTAAATACCTTACGAACACAATTACATGCAACGAGAACTAGATAATTCTTCGACTGCAAGGTCTCACACTGCAACGGTTGGACTCAAACAAGAGTTGCGTAATAGAGTTAAACCTAAACGTCTAGAATTATCTAATCTATGTAACATGTAACCTAGCATATTCACTTGATAGTTAACTAACGCTAATGGAGGTTCCTAAAAGCACAAAGCAAGCAACATTCGATCATCGAGTTCTAAACCAATACACCACCTAATCGGGTAATTCTATCGAATCATCTAAAATACATATTATCATGCAGTTCTAAATGCTCATATAACCGACATACAAAGGCATCTCACCTAGCATTCTACCATGCGATTCTGAGCAGATTGTAACGTACCAGAAGTTATAAGATAAAAAAATCATTTTTAATTTAATCATAAACATCGTTTAGCCTTTTTAATCATTCAAAAGTATATATAATTAAAAATAGTTATCAAAGTACAATCCCAAAATCACAAAGTTACAGAAACATGGGTGGATACGTTGCGATCAAGCCGGGCCCTTCCCCTTCGAACCGGAAGTACTTAAAACCATAACCATAAAACCGTAAGCAAAAAGCTTAGTGAGTTCCCGAAAATACCACAAGACATACATATCATTGTGCCTAACCCTCACATTGGGCCCAACACGCCATAATGAGCCTAGCCCGTCCTAGACAATGGGCCCAGTCTGACATACAAATGCTAGAGTCACAGAGACAGCTAGCACCCTACATAACATACAATGGGCCTAACCCTTCCTGCTCTATGGGCCCACCCCAACATAAAAATAGGCCTAACCCGTCTTCCAGTGTTTGAATGGTCCTCTCACTCTCCCCATCAGTCTGTGGATGGTAAGCTGTGCTCATATCCAGCTTAGTTCCAAGAGCCTTCTATAGTGATTGCCAAAATCTCGAGGTAAACCTGCTATCCCGATCGGAGATAATGGACACAGGCACACCATGCAGGCAGAATATCTCTTGAATGTAGATTCGTGGCAGTTTCTCCATCTTGAAGTTTTCTTTGATTGGCAGGAAATGATCAGATTTAGTCAATCGATCGACAACTACCCAGATGGCATCGTGCCCACTCGGAGACTTGGGAAACTTAGTGATGAAATCCATTGTAATCATTTCCCACTTCCACTCAGGTATTTCTGGCTGCTAGAGTAGACCTAAGGGCTTTTGATATTCCACCTTCACCTTAGCGCAAGTCAGGCACTTGCCCATGAAGGTAGAGATTTCTGCTTTCATGTTCGACCACCAATAGAGTTGTTTGAGATCCAGATACATCTTATCTGAACCTGGGTGAACGGAGTATCTAGTCTTGTGAGCTTCGTTCATGAAAACCTCCCTGTAACCGCCGTACTTCGGGGTCCAGATCCGGTTCATGAAATAATAAGCTTCGTCTCCCTTGACGTCTAAGTTCTTTTCCATTCCTCTCAAGGCTTCATCCGACATGTTCTCTGGTTTTAAGTATTCCAACTGAGCCTCTCTGATTTGAGCGGTTAAATGGGAATGGATGGTCATTGTCAGTGCCTTAACTCTACGACCTGAATACTCTTTTAGGCTGAGGGCATCCGCTACCACATTGGCCTTGGCGGGATGATAGCGTATTTCGCACTCATAATCACTGAGTAGCTCTACCCATCGCCGTTGCCTCATGTTCAGCTCTTTCTGATCGAAGATATATTGTAGGATCTTATGGTCGGTGAAGACAGTACATTTGGTTCCGTAGAGATAATGTCTCGAAATTTTTAACGCAAAAACCACTGCTCCCAACTCTAGATCGTGAGTTGTGTAATTTACTTCGTGTGTTTTCAGCTGTCTCGAGGCGTAGGCAATAACCTTTCCTCGTTGCATGAGCACACAACCTAGGCCCTGATTGGAAGCATCACAGTAGACAACGAAGTCCTCCGTCCCTTCAGGCAGAGACAAGATAGGTGCGCTACGTAGGGCCTGCTTCAATGTTTGAAACACAGAGTCTTGCTTTTCTCCCCAACGAAAGGGTACACCTTTCTGAGTCATGGTGGTTAAGGGCTTAGCAAATCTGGAGAAGTTCTGGATAAACATGCGATAGTAGCCAGTGAGACCCAACAATTGACAGATTTCTATGGGCGTCTTTGGTGCTGACCAATTCTCAACCGCTTTGATTTTGGAAGGGTCCACGTGTATGCCTTCCTCGCTAACCACGTGACCAAGGAAAGTTACTTTTCTGATCCAGAATTCGCACTTTGAAAACTTTGCATAAAGTTTCTCCGCCCTTAGTGTTTCTAACACTAGCCTCAAGTGTTGTTTATGATCTTCCTCACTCCGAGAGTAGACAAGTATATCATCAAAGAACACTATTACAAACTTGTCTAAGAAAGGGCGACACACCCGATTCATTACGTCCATGAATACAGCGGGTGCGTTGGTTAGACCAAAGGGCATTATTACAAACTTGTAGTGACCATAGCGAGTTCGGAATGTTGTCTTGGGAACATCATTCTCATGAACTTGCAACTGATGGTACCCTGATCTCAGGTCTATTTTTGAGAAATAGCCGACTCCTTGGAGTTGATCGAAGAGGTCGTCGATTCTGGGTAAGGCATAACGGTTCTTGATAGTAAGGTTGTTCAATTCACGATAATCTATGCACCTCCGAAAAGATCCATCTTTCTTCTTTACAAACAAGATCGGGGCTCCCCAGGGTGAGGAACTTGGTCTTATGAATCCTTTGTTGAGCAGCTCATTAGGCTGGCTGGATAACTCTTGCATTTCTGCCGGCACTAGACGGTATGGGGATTTACCTACAGGAGTAACTCCGGGAATTAAGTCGATACGGAACTCGACTTGGCACTCGGGAGGGATTTCGGGAAGATCTTCGGGGAAAACATCAGGAAAGTTGCGGACTTCGGGGATGCTCTCGAGGTCTTTGACTTCCTGCTTTTTGTTAACAACATGGGCTAGGAATGCATGGCACTCCTTCCGCAGATACAACTGGGCTTGGATACATGAAATGACAGGAAGGTTTGAGCTGAGTTTATCACCATAGACTATGAGGGCTTCGCCCGAGGGCAGAATAAGACGAACGGATTTTTCATAACAAAGGATATCAGCATAATTGGGGCTCAACCAATCCATGCCGATGATGATATCGAAGCTTTTTATGGAAACTGGCATAAGGTCGATTCGGAAAGAATGGTCGTTTAGGGTAAGGGTACAACCTATGAATATGTCGTTAGTGCTTTCTTTCTTTCTGTTAGCCATTTCAACGGTAAATGTTTTGGTTAAAGGTTGGGATTTATGTTTGAAAAAATGTTTAAATGAATGACTGACAAAACTGCTTTCCGCGCCAGAATCGAAAAGAAAGCATGCATAAGAGTTGTCGAGGAGGAATATACCCGTAACAACGGTGGGATCATCAATTGCGTCTTCCTGGCCCATCGCCAACACTCTCCCTGTGTTGCCAGCTGTTGTTGCCTTGGGGTAATTTCTCTTGAAGTGTCCAACCTCTCCACAGCCATAGCAGGCTTGACCAGAGCCTACTCCAGGAGCCTAATTGGTTGGCTGGGATGGTGTTTTGCAAAATCGAGTTGTGTGCCCCTTCTTGCCACAGCTGTTGCACAACATCTCTCAGCACTGCCCATGATGACGGAAGTTGCACTTGTCACACCTTGGAAGAGTAACATCATATCTGCTAGCAGGTGTTTGAGCTGCGGGAACAACGACAGGAGTGGTAGCAGCATGAACTGCCACTGCTTGCTGCTTCTTGGTGGGCTGCTGCGAAGACTGGCCCTTTCGCTTGTTCCAAAACTTCATCTTCTCACCACTCGAATTTGGTGGTTCGGGAGCGGCTGCCACTTCATCAAGATCAACCCCGTGATCTATCAGGGTCTGCGCCAGGCACTTGGCGCTATCAAAAGTGGAAGGCTTAGTAGCTAGGACATTTCCTTGAGTTGGGGGCGTCAATCCCCAAATATACCTTTCAATCTTCTTGCTTTCCGGGGTGACCATTCCCGGACATAGAAGAGCCAGATTGCAGAATCTAGATGTATAAGTGGCAATGTCGGAACCCTTCATCTTCAGGTTCCAAAGCTCGTGCTCTAATTTATGCATCTCGCCTCTTGGGCAGTACTCGGCAAGCATGAGTTCCTTCAAACTTTTCCAACCCATGACATTAGCTACCGACAGAGTTAGGGATTTGACCCGGCTATTCCACCAAGTCAATGCTCTGTCGGTGAAGGTGCAGGCGACAAACTTTACCTTGCTGGCCTCAGAACATGCACAAATATCGAAAATGGATTCGATCTTCTCGAACCATCAGGTTAAGGCAATGACTCCTCCATTACCATCGAAGAATTTGTGCTTGGCATTCATGAAGTCTTTATAGGAACACTCCTTCTGGTGTCCCTGACCTCCATAAAGGTTATGGGGATCGGGTCCACCTCCTGATCCGCCAGAGCCACCCGGATTTATCTGCGACATTGCAGCAGCCACCGCGGCCGTAACTGCTGCCTGGAACAATGCAGGATCGAACCGAGGAGGTGGTGGCGGAGGAGGGTCGTTGTTCTGTTTGTTGGGTCTCTTCCTGGGAGGCATCTTTCTCTAAAAGATACAAGGGAAAGAATGACGATAAGCCTCCTATATGATCATGAATCAAATATTTTTGAGCAAAATATATCTTAATCCTATAACGATAATAAAGACCTATAATGATAGCTACTAACATTAACAAGGAATTGCAGGTCTTTTGTTATAAGGATTTGTACTAGTAGTGATGACTCTATGCAGTGTTATAGTACCATAATATACTCCTATAGTATTTTAACCATGTGTTTTCATTAGTATAGGATTTGGTGAGTTTTAGACTTGTCGCGACACCACAGTCACTCCCAAACACATGTTGGTCATATCTCGGACAAGTATAATTGATCAAGTTATATTGGCCCCACATATGACTACATAACTGCCCAGGTTTAACCGTAGTGTCGAACTCGCCCTAAATACTTTTATGTAGTTCCTACTATGTTATAGCTTTTTGTACGTATGTATACTTGTATACTTCTTATAAAAAAAATACTTGTAGTTTTAAAGTATACTTTTAGTTACAGAGCACATCGGCCCCTTTAGTGTTTATAGCTGTATGCCATGTAAGGTTCAGTATACTTAGTTCACTATAAACAATAGCTCTGATACCAATCTGTCACACCCCCACACTGGAACGGCGGAAACATTCGGGGGTGGATCACGTCATATGTAGTATCACAACAATTGCATCATAGTAATCATAGTAAACACAACCATTACATTGAATATATATAAAGAGGTATTTACATCTGTTTAATTCATGTTTTTATACATCAAAAGCATAAACAAAAGTAAAAGACGTGACTCTATACGCTCCGTCTTCTCAAGAATCTGTGCAAGGTACATGTCTACTGATTTCCTGAGAATACAAGCAGTTTTGAAAGAGTATCAACATAAAGCTGGTGAGTTTATAAGCATGTTTTGTAATAAAAACCCTGTCATTGAATTTGTAAAATGTTTATATGCTTCCCAAGAAAATCCAATATTTTCTAACATGTATGTTTATTACTGTGTTCTGTAGTAGTGTATAATGTATTAGTTTGTACGTCCGGTTACCACCAACTGCATTGTATAACATTGTTTTGAATGAAAACACTTTGTATGAAAACCCTGGTTATCACCAGTAATGTATAAGATGTTCTTGTTTGAAAACCATGGTTATCACCGGTATGTATAGTAGTTTCATTACTTAAAATAAAACTATGAGTTGAAATCCATGGAATTCTCCAGTTGTAATATGAACTAGTTTTATTAATAAATAAAACTAAAGAAGAATGAAATCCCATAAACAATAAGGATAGTTTATACTATTGTGAGTCGTATAACCATGCTTGATATAACCTATTGACCTTTACGACATTCTTCAAGTGTCGGATAAATGACATTTGTCACCCCAGGCATGCCTGCCTAACTGTAGCTAGCAGTTCATGTGTGGGATTGTCTGTCCCGAATAGATCTATTCATAAATCTCCCTCCAGGAGACTCTGGTTATACTATGATAGGATTTAACCTGTACCCCGAAAGGTACAATTGAAGTGTTGTCTCACAATCCTGTATTAACTAGTTTACATGTAGTTCTGTATTGATCTACTGTATTTAAACCCGTGTGTATACTGTATAAGGTAATAATTATACTTAAATAATTATTAGATGTTGTACTCTTGTAGTAATGTATATCATAAACTAAATCTGTCATAGTTTATATGTTTTGCTATGTGAAACTCCGAATTCGTAAAACTGTGTATTGAAAACCCAAACTATACCTATTATAGTTTGCATGTATAATGTGTACTTGGTTTACGTATTGATCTGAAAACTATGCAATTTTAACTGTAGATTGAAAAAGTCCCTTATGCTCAGCACGTTACAAAAGGGATAAAATATCTAAATATTTTATAAACATGTGGAACTGTAAGATGGTATTAATTGCATCAGTTTTAAATGTGTTGAAATCCTTTTTGTATAAATGCACAAAATCATTTGTGTTTGGCTTGTACTCTCCCCCTGAAAACATTTAAAATCATAAAAGCATAGGGGTATGAACTCACTGTTTGTCGTGAGAATAGTTGGACAACGAAAGTTGGGAATGAAGACCCTCGAGTTGATGTACACGACACTTAACGGAATCCTAATACAATTAATACACATATGTATTTATTAGTGAAACCATTATTTATAGTGTTGGGAGAACACTTGTTTTCACTTTAGGAATGTTACCGGGACTCAATTGAATCGGAAAAGCGGGTTTGCAGCCAAGATTCACGGTGTGAAGGAGTTTGCGGCCATGAAGGGTTTCCGGTCGTGAACTGTTCTCGGCCGTGAACAGTCCCTTGAAGGGTTTACAGTATTTGAAGATATGAAGGGTGTACGGTCGTAAACAGGTTTACGGTCTTTGAAGATTTGAAGATTTGAAGTGTGTACGGCTGTAAACTCAAGAACATTGACATTGGATTCGATGAAAAATGTGTTTTAGCTGCTCCAAAACAACTTCCAAAGGTGTTTCTTGATGATTTTCGGAAGAAAAGGTGTCTTGGTGTTTACGGTCGAGAGGTAGAGAGAGAGAATGAGAGATTTTTCAGCCAAGAAAGTTCGAATGAAGGTGGGGGTCCCGTATATATAGGCTGGGGGTATGGTCGGTGGTGGGGGCCACCTGGTACTGGCCGTAAACAGGTGTACGGCCGTAAACGAGTTTATGGCCGTGAACATCACTCCGGACGAAAACTAAAAGAAAACTCGGGTTTTTCGCGTGATTTTGTTTCCGACTCTTATATAGAGTTTGATTATATATATAACTAAATGATTTTCCAAACTAAAGGAATTTGACGGAACTCAATAAATTTCAAATTTTATTAACGAAAATCGGCTAACGTTAACGGAAAAAGGTTCGGGTTGTCACATACGTCGTGAGTACTCTATGTCTCACGTCGTAAGAACAACCCCGCACAACGATTCATATAAACCCGTCTTACGTCCCGACCACTCAGAGGTCAGGTCGTGAGGCCCTAATTCTTCTAAAATTCCACCTTCCAACCCCGTGAAACCCTAATTCGATTGATCCAGAAAAACGGGTGTTACACAGATCCTTAGCCATAATCTAGCATGCTATACACGCATACACATACTGAAACAAATAAACATGTATGGGTATCTTGGTAAATACTTACTTGAGCCCGACTGATTGCATGCATCACACCCCCTTTTTCCTTTATAAAAAACCCTTTTGGGAGTGATTTTATTTGAAAATTTATTTACTCCTCAGTTTTAGTCAAAACACACACCGAGCCGAGAGTGTGTCTGAATCCCTCAAACCAAGGCTCTGATACCAACTTGTAATGTCCCAAAATACATAAGTAAAAAAAATGTTTTTAAGTCAACCAAAACACCTAATCATTCATTCCAGAAACCTATCAAAGTATGAAAAAGTATAACATAGTTATCAGAGTAAAATCATCTATAAAATGCACTACACTAGCTAGTGGATGCGATGCAATCACGTCGATCTCTTCCCCTTGGAACCAGAAGTACCTGAAACATAAACATAAACCATAAGCACAAAGCTTAGTAAGTGTTCCCAAAATACTGCATACCATACATACATCGGGCCCCACCCGACGTTCATGAGGCTCCACCCGACATTCATCGGGCTCTGCCCAATATTCATCGGGCACCGCTCGGCTAATAGGCCCCACCCGAAATACATTATGGGCCCCGCCCAACATACATAACATGCAAGAGTCACTAAGACAACTAGCTCCTACAAACATATTCCAGTGGGTCGACATCGGTGCTTTCGACCCACAAGTATAGTGAAGAGACTCACCTCAATTGATAACTGACTAATCTTACACCTGAGCTAGTGGTATGAGAACCTACTCACACTATACATATCAAACCAAACCCTAATTAATAATTAAGCTAAATAAATGACTCAACAAGTCCACCCACCAAGACAATCTCTTATTTGGGTAAAATACCATTTTACCTTTCTAAGCCCTAAACCTTCACAGTTAACCAAAAGTCAAAAAGGTCAAAAGTCAACGATCAACCTTCTATTGACATGTGCATGGAATACACATGGCTTTATTTTCGGCGTAGAGCGCTCAACCAGAAAACAGGGCTTCAGCATGCTACATGGGGCGCAGCCTGGATTACGTAGTACGTACCACCGCAGGCTCCAAAACTCACATTAAGCACTTATTTCATTAATACTTTACACTTAGTACTCAGATCTGACCCTAATGAGCATTCTAAATCATAAAGTCTCCAACTTTATGCCTTTGCATGGCTAAAGAGAGCTCAAATCCAAACCTTAGTTGCATAACATCATGCAATTTCTAACAGCTCATGCATGGGTGAAATATAATCATCAATATCTCATTTTTATTTCATAAGAACCTTAGAAACATCAAGAAATTCTAATATGTATTAGCTATTACTTACAAGAACCGAAACCACGGGACCATAATCATACAAACCAAGAAACTAACCTAGATCTAATCTATAGAACCGTAAAGGTGGGAACCTTACAACTCCTAAGGTTGGCAAATGAGATCAGAGTTCTGGATCTTCAAGCTTGAACCACACTACACCACTATGATAAACTCCTTCTTCTTCAAAATGCAGCAAAACACACAAAACGTCTAACGCTTGGTCCAGGTATGAAATAAATTCTTTTATTTTTCCAGTCTTGAGTGGAACTCGACGAGTTGGGAGGCTCCAACTCGTCGTGTAGAGTTTTCTCTAGCCGTACATTTTAATGACTCAACTCGACGAGTCGGGGTGTCCTAACACAACGAGTTGGCGTAGGAAGTGAAAACCCTAATTTTCGGGTGTTGCATCCAATATAAAGGACTTAACTTTTTTGGCTGGCCTCCATACCAGCCTCCCTTGCCCAGAGAAAACCCTAGAATCGTTTTCCTTCTTGCATATTGAGTAGTGAGAGCTTAAGAGTGTTTGTTGTTGGTTCTTGAAAGGAGTCTTGAAAAGTGAAGCACCTAGCTTGGAGGAGTGACTTTAGATGCAGAAACTCTTCATCAGAGGCTACATCTTTGAGGTATAAAGTCGTCACCTTCTCCAAGGAGAAGAGGTTTCTAGGGGTTGATGGAGTAGATCTGACCCCTACATGACCTCTTGAGGCTTAAAGTTGCAAACTTTAATGACCTCCATGTCCCATTCATGCAATATGTCCATTATGAAGCCAAAAATGGACCTTAGAGGGTGTTTCTAGCATGCATGAACGTAAAGTTGGAAACTTTATGTGATTTTTCCACCTTGGGACACCAGATCTGTATTTTGGAACGTTGCAATGGAAGTTAGGGGCTTAATGGGTCAAGACCCTCTTTAAAGAAACTAGGATTTAGGGGTTTTAAGCCTTATGACTGGTTCTTAAGGGTAAATTTGGAAACTTTACCCTTCTAGACAACATTATGGAATGGATCTGAGGTTTGGAATCCTTGGATTCGAAAAATGGCTCAATGTATTAAGTGGGTTGGCAGACTGGAGAACTCGACGAGTTCGTAGGGGAACTCGGCGAGTTGGTTTGGGTTTGTCACGATCTTGTCGGATAAATGGGGAAACACGATGAGTTGTAGGGAAACTCGACGAGCTAGATCACGATATCGCAATTCTACCTTTGAAGGGAACTCGAAGAGTTGAAGGATAACTCGACGAGTTGGGTCAACTCGAGGTGTTGACTTTGACTTTTACTTTGACCAAGGTTGACTCTTAGGATTTGAAGTTTTGTGTTGAATTTAAGAAGTGCTTATGTTTAGGGATTTAGTGGAGCTGATACTCGGAGCCGGGACCTATTCAACTACTGTCAGTATTTGAGGTGAGTCTTCTCACCACACGCATGGGTCGAAGGCACCAAGGCCGGCCCATTATTTGATATAAGATGGTTATATAGTATGGGAAATGGTATGTTATTTGATTTAGGTAGAGGCTTATGTGAAGATTATGGGGGGAGCCCATAACACTTGTCAAGATCATGGGGGAGCCCATGACATGAGGATATAAGACCATGGGGGTAGCCCATGACATTCCCTTGAAGACCATGGAGGGAGTCCATGGAAAATTGTATGTATATGTATGAGCATGACATTATGTGATTATATGTTTTGTGTGATTGGGAAACTCACTAAGCTTGTGCTTACAGTTTATTTATATGTTTCAGGTACTTCCATTGATAAGGGCAAGGGCCGGCTTGATGACGAGGCATGCATTCTCCGGTGTTTTCACATTTATTCTTTTGTACTTTGAATTTTCAAAATAACATGGATATGTATTGGGATTTTTATATTTACTATGGTTGATGTTATGAAAACAAAAGTTTAAAATTTTTATGAAAATTGGGCTGTAACAAAACGGTTCAAAACAAGCTCATAAGGGATTAGGATTTCGAGTTGGCTGTTTGGAGACAGTGGGGGTTGAGTATGGAGATACATCAAGGGAGTTAAGGCCTTTAAATACGGCTAAAAGCCTAGAATTGTTTGGTTTGGACATTGCGCACGTACGCCCTACGTAGGACTAGTACGCACTTCGTAGGGCATAAGCCCCCACGTTTCATACCCCTTCCTACGTCATGCGTAGGAAGTATATTACGCCCCACATAAGGACCATTTTTCAAGAAAATTATAGTCTAAGTTATAAATGAAAATACCTGAGAAACGAGTGTTACATACATAAGTTTGAAAAGTTATATAAATGACACTTTAATATTAGCCTTAGATTTAAAAAAAAAAATGGATGATCTAGATTCGTTCTCGTATTCTTATATATATATATATATATATATATATATATATATATATATATATATATATATATATATATATATATATATATATATATATATATATATATATATATATATAGGTTCAAATGTTTCTCACATCTATTGTGTGCTAGAATGCACCAATAATAATTTAGTAAAAATTATATGTATATTAAATGATATCTATACTTATAATTCTTTTTTATGGAAACTAATTAAATTCGTCATTAATGTCAATAGTAATATTTTTTCAGAATGTAATTGTATCTAGAAGAATGAGAGTGTATTCTAGCAGAATGAAAGTGTATTCTAGTAGAATACACTCTTGTTCTTCATATTTAATGCAACTTTATTGTATTTTAAGTGAGTAAGTCTTGAAACATAAAACGAACTCATACATAAAAACTTGGATGCGAATTCATTCTGAAAGAATGTTATAAAAATCATTTAATATAATTTAATATCATTTATAATTATAGATATCATTTAATATACATATAATTATAGAAATCATTTAATATCTATCTTTATTTAATTAAATAATTATTTAATTTTACTAAATTTATATTGGTGCATTACAGCACACAATAAATATAAGAAAAATATTAAACTAGCCCTATATATATATATATATATATATATATATATATATATATATATATATATATATATATATATATATATATATATAGGGTGAGGTTCAATAGAGAACCATAATTAATCAAGGAATCAGTCTTTTTTTCAACTTTTACAACTTATTTTTTATCAAAAAAAAACTAAAAATACAGAAATTCATAACTTTTTATCCATTTTCCAATGATATCAAATTCGATTTTTTTTACGTCAAATTCACAATGTGTATCTTTGAAAATTCACAACGCGAATCCGGATTCACACGGTGAATCCGAAAAATATTTTTCACATTCACAATGTTAATATATGAATTTAGATGTTTTTAGATTTTTTTTTTCGATCAAGAATAAGCTCTAGAAATTAAAAAAAAAAGATTTGGTTCCTTGAAGAACCAATAATTATGGTTCTCTATTGAACTTTTCCATATATATATATATATATATATATATATATATATATATATATATATATATATATATATATATATATATATTGTTAGGATCCTTTATCCTTAGCAAATTATGTGTCACTGGGTAAAAAAATTCTTAAAATTTGAAGAAAAACACAGAAGAGCTAAAATCTTATGGTGTATGTTATTAATATGAAATAATATGCACCATATAATAACGTAAATTTCATTGTAAAGATAATTTAGTCAATTAATATGAAATTAAATAAGAAAATTTATGGATTTTTAGGGTAATTAATACTCATACTTTTAAATTTTTAAGAAATTCGAATTATTATTGTAACTTTTAGTTTATTTACGATAAAGCAAATTTCATTATGTAAAAGAATATTTGGTACGTTTGCATTCTTGATAGAATGTCATTATTTACGTAATATGTTTTCATCTTGATAGAATATGTTTTCATTCTAGATAAAATACGTTTTCATTCTGAAAAATGTAATTTTTTTGATCTAAGAATTATGTTTTCTGATTTAAAGATTTTAATTTTCAACATTAAACATTGAATTAAATTAAAATCCGAACAATTAAGACTTAAGTATCTACAGTCAAAAATAAATATGAAAACGTTAGAATCAAGAATCGTAAAATTCTAAAACTATTTTGTGAAAATGACAAAGAAACCAAAACTATCGAATAATAAGATATTTTTGAAAAATGATAACTACAATAAGAATACAAATAAAAAGAATGAAGGTTGTCATTTTTGAAAGAATACAATGACCATTTTTGAAAGAAAATACTAACACAACATATACTTTTTTAACAAAAAAAAATATGTTATATCAAAAAAAAAAAATTATGTTATATCAAATGCATTGTAATAAGAAAATCTGGCCCGCCCTATACGCTGTATATGTCCATCCCCTACTTGTAAGCCTTAAGCGTTTTCAGCTCTATGAAACTTTAAATTGATATATTCAGTAATGGAATTGGACACTAGTCATATTCAATTCTTATCCAACTATCGACACATACACATACATAATGTTAGTGTTTCATGACTAACTTCCCACGTTAGTCTTGGTAAGGATTGACGTGAGCCTTTCAGACTCTGTGGTTTACCATTTTTTTTTATTATCCAGTTCGTGGAATTTCAATTTTTTCTATACTTGTACTTGGGCTGATTGAAATATATTTCAGAAAATATTTAAACTTTAAAGTATATTTTTGAATCCATTGGGTTATTACTATAATTCACCCTTACTCTGCATTTTTATTCATTGTATTGAGATTTCAAAGATCCTCGAAATTCATCAAATTATGTTCTATCAGTATTTTATTTCAACAGCTCTTTAAAGGTACGGATAACTGCATATTTGATGTTCCATAACATAAGATTTTACATCAGAACACCAATTTATTTCAAGTTCACATAACGTAATTATGCACAAACTATATTATACTTCACTCCATTTTCTTATGAGATTCAAGGAAATTACAAGGGCTAGCATTAATGGAAGTAGACTCTCTATCCTCCGGTAAAGGTAAGGTTGTCAACATCTAACTTCCCATTATCCTATTTGTGTTATGGGTTTACTGTATTGTTGTTGTTGACACTAGGAATAGCATTGTCAAGTTCTCCACCTGCAAGAAAGAAGTGCAACATCGTGATCAATTCACAACTCCAAATTAATATAAGCCTAAAGAAGAAAATAAGCAGCCGTCATATGTGTTTCTGTGTATAGAATTATACCATCAGGATGAAGAAATGTGCCGGTATAGTAGGAAGAGTCCTTTGACGCGAGGAATACATATGATGGAGCAATCTCGACAGGTTGAGCTGCCCTATTCATGGGCACCTGTGACCCAAAGGTTGCTAAATCCTCATCATCGAGTGATGCAGCTTCAAGTGGGGTCCAGATAGGGCCAGGAGCCACACCATTCACACGAATCCCCTTGTCAACCAGGAATATTGCTAGACTCTTGGTGAAGTTCACAATGGCTCCCTTTGTTGACGCGTAATCAATGAGTTTTATGATGCTGAGAATCCTAACACTGAAGCGGTGTTTATGATGCTGCTTCCTGGTTTCATGTGCTTCACAGCATGCCTATACATCCACATCATCACAACCCATCAAAACTAGATGTGAAAAATAAGCGTCCTCAATGGAATATCACAATGCTTCGTAAATAATACTTTATTTAAGTACCACATATTCATTAAGCTTTTTTTGAAAACGACTCTTCTTTCATCTACATAGTGAAAATGACAGAAAACTAACATGACTTGTTGCTAAATTGTTTTAGTTTCTACAACTTCAGTGCAAAATAATCAAGTTATTTAACAAGCGTCGCATTTCACTAATTTTGTGTAAAGTTATTGGAAGTTTCATGTATATGAAATACCATAAAAGTGGTGGAAACAGAATATTAGATAACATGGAAGAACACTTTTCTTTCCTGGAAGTAAAAAGGTGTCAGATGCATGGGTGCTAGACACTCACCATTCCAAATACAATATGCTTAATTCAATTTCAAAAAGCTAGCTCTACAAAGTTCTCCCTTGATTTTTCTCTTATCATCTATATACGTGATAGAAGGTTTCCAACAAAACCTTTAAATTCTCTTTTAAAATGAAAGGATAATGTCATAAAACCCTTAAGTTTTTTAAGAATTTGCGGTTTTATCCTTTGATTCGTTTATGCCGCAAACTTGTAAAAAAAATATTCAGTTTTGCTCTTTTAACACAGTTCAAGCAAGTAACTTGTATAGATGGCAAGCCATGTGGACCATGAATGGGACGGACTCGATGATGTGGCTTACTATTGCGTTACTCCTTCATTATAAAACTTAAAAGGAAAATGGGGTAAGGGGTTTCGATCCCACCACCTCCAACTCATAAAGCAATGATCTTCCGAAGAAGCCCCATTGCTCTTGTGTGTTACTGAAATATTTTAAAAAACAATAATAATAATAATAATAATTACTACTATTATTATTATAATTATAATTATTTTTATTATTATTATTACTATCATTATTTTATTATTTTTCTATTAGTGTATATTATTTTTATTTACATTTTCAAAGGTGTAATTATATTTATAAAGATATAAAATACGTTTTTAAAGATTAGAAAAACATTTTTAAAGGTGTATATATTTTTGAAAGCATATCTAGACCTTTAAAAACATATTTTTATATCGAAATCGTATTTATAGACTTAAAAACGTACATTTTTTAAAGCGTATTCATATATTTCAATATATAAATATATGTTTATATATGTTTTATGATTTTGAAAGTATATAATATATAGGTACATATCTTTTAAACTTCCAAAAACATAAAAGATACATATTCGGTGTTAATGTGGATTTTTTTTTCTATTTTGAATATAAATAAATATTTTTTTGTATTATTAATACAAATACGTATTTTCTGTATTTTTAAAGAAGAAATACTATTTGACAGGTATATATATATATATATATATATATATATATATATATATTAAAAAAATTTCATTTTAAGTCTACAAATACGTATTTCATCATAAAACTACGTTTTTACTGGTGTACATTCGTTTTTAAGTGTATAAATACCTTTAAAAATATATTTTAACCTTTTAAAACACATTTTTATATTTATAACTATATTTATACCTTTAAAAACAAAATTTAAAATGTATATATACAATTATTTTTGGAAGTTTAAAAGATATGTATCTATATATTTTATACTTTTAAAATCGTAAAAGATACATTTATATATTTAAAAATACGTTTTTAATGTACAAATAAACCAAATACGCTTTAAAAAATATATATACCATTAAACATGTTTTTTAATCTTTAAAAACGTATTTTGTACCTTTATAAAGATATTTATACCTTTAAACTGTAATTAAAAATATGTGTATACACTTATAAAAAAAAGAAAATAATAATAATACTAATAATAATACTTAAAATTGTATATAAATTTTTTCATTAATATCATTATATATAATGTATTCAGGTTGAGATACATAAGAAGCTTTCCTGCTTGGTGGCATGCGCTTTGGTTTCTAATTTAGAGGTGGTGGCTTCGAATCTCCCCACCCTATTGTCATTAAAATCTTTCAATTTTTGTATTAAATGAATAAAGCAACGGTCAGCGCACATCTGGCTGACACGTCAGCAAGATCAGCCCATTCAGCGCACACATGGCTCGCCACCTATGCAGGCGACCGGCTGAACCTGTTAAAAGGGTAAAACCGAAAAAAAAATTGAAAGTTTGGAGTATAAACGAATCAAAATTCTGTCAAGGGTAAAACCGTAAATTCCTGAAAAATTTAAGGGTTTTTATGATATTATTTTTAAAATGAATCAAGATTCCACACTAATTAAATTAAAATTTACTATAATTTCCAACAATCACCTGTTGGGTTGGAATGTTTTGCTCATACTATATTACGACATTCCAAGATGCTATCATGAAGATTATAGCGATTATCATTTTTACCACACAAGGTTCAAATAACAGTTCCATGCAAGATAAAGCACAACTTTTTTTTGAGCACTTATAATAGTTCCAATAACACTGCAAAAAAGGTCTAACTTGTTTTAACTAGGGAGAGCTCCATGATCTTGTATGGGATTGATTTACCATGCATGGATACAATATGAGATGGCTTTTGATTATCTTCAACCTATGTGGGACAAAGTTTTGAACCAAACTTTATATATTATCATCAAACTGAAATGAGGTGCCACACAATATTGCAATTTATTTAAGCTTTAACAATTACCCAAATTTGAATACAAAGAAAATGCACATACCATGCTCATGTAGAGAGAAGAGACTCAACCATAAGTTAGTGAAGCCAATGACAACATGTACAAGTCTCGATTTCACTAAATGTCTTAACAAAGGATTACCGTGAACTAATCTTTGTGATAAAATAAGGCCATAAACACAAAACAGCACAATTGATTCGGAAAATATATACAGATAGGAAGAAACATAGCAAATGTTACTCTGTGAATTGCAATGTATTTCATATTAATTGTAAACAAAAATCCCATTTTAAGACTCTCGAAACTCTCCTTCTTGGGGCAAAGTGAAGTTCGCAAGAAAAAATATAACCGGTGAAAGTAAAATAATAATAACTTGAACATTAAGAGGCACACCTTGTCATGAAGAAATGGGAGAATATATTAGTTCTAAATATCCTTTCAAGCCTCTCTTCCGTGATATCATCTAATGTATATGTTTCATACTGCACAGCTGCGTTGTTCACCAGGACATCGATGCGTCCATATGTCCCAACCACCTTATCAACAACATCCTTACAATTCTTGTCATACCTCACATCCGTAGGTATTGCAATTGGAGAACCTGCATCACTCAAATTTTGAATCATTTATCAACTCTAAGGTATACTTTGCATCTATGTCTTCGACATCTTTCACATAAGTGAATGCTATAGTTGCACCCTCCTTAGCAAAAGAGTAGCAAACTGTTAGGATCGAGACACTTAACACACGACTCTAAACACACACACAGCTCACGAAAAACAAGAACACAAGGATGAACATGAGGGATTTAACGTGGTTCGGTCCTTCTCTGACCTACGTCCACCGGTAACTAGGAATTTATATTTCTTGGTGCTAATCTGCACTCTTTCTGTGTTACTCTAGATACAAGTTTTACATATACAGTTGAATCTCTTATATAGAGATGGAAATCAGAAGTAGTCAAAAAACACAACCGGGTCTTCAGCCAACCTTTGAAAAAACTTCACATTCAACAATTGTGGCTTCACATTCAACAATTGTGGCTTCACATTCAACAATCTCCCACTTGAAGCCACGGAACAATCTTCACCTGTTGAAGATCAACTGTGCATCTGTATTTTAAAAAATTTGATCTTAACTCCTTCCTAGTTACCCGGCTTTCTCTTCAATTTACCTGTTCTCTGTCTCCACCGGCTCCCACTGAAATGAACTGCCCGATCCTGGAACATCCTGAGAACAAACGACACTCTCCATGTGAAGCAGATAATCTGGAGAGACTTTTACAGATGGAATACTGGTTCTCTTAACCCACTGTGTTCTGGGTATTCTAGCTGAAACAAAGCCCATGCTCCCACTGCTATGAATGCCCTTGACTGGTTTTTCTGAACCGTTTCAAACACGTTCAACCTGAATCTGACCTGTGACTCTGGGTTTTCCATCTGCAAAGCAAACCTTCTTCTGTCCACGAGACTCTATGAACCGGATTTTGTTTTTCTTCTGAACTGGGACGGTTACTCCCTCAGACGGTAAACTGACCATATATAATGAACCCCTCTTATGTCCACGAGCTATCACAAGATTTCCTTTGACAACCTTCCACTGCCCATTCCTGAACTTAACCTCGTGTCCCTGTTCATCCAACTGCCCAACAGAAATCAACTGTTTCTTCAGACTTGGAATTACCCGGACATCCTTCAAAGTCCATGGACCGACTGGAGTCTTCAGATCTAAGTCACCTATGCTCGTCACATCAAGAACCTCATCGTTCGCCAGTCTTACCTTACCAAAATCCCCTTCTTTCAGATTTCGCAGTGCTTCACGGATGTGGGTAGCGTGAAATGAAGCACCCGAATCCATAACCCAGGAATCCACATTGCTCTCCACACTACAGATCAAAACATCATCATCTGAATGGTCTACTGCAACGTTAACTTCTTTCTTGTCTTTTGGACATTGATTCCTGAAATGTCCAACCTTTTTACAGTTCCAACAAGTCACATCATTTTGAGTCCTCGACTGACTCCTTCTCCTGTTCCCGTTCCCACTACCTCTGTTATTTCTTCTACCTCTGACTGCATTCAATTGTTCACTTGATGATTCCCCAGAATTTCTTCGTCTGACGTCTTCGCCTAAAATTAAATCCCGAATTCCCTCAAAAGTGAGCTCTTTCGATCCTGCGGAACTAGTAACGGCTGTAACTGTTCCGGACCAACTGTCAGGTAATGATGATAACAGTAGTAAAGCTTGAACTTCGTCCTCAAATTTTATTCCCACTGACCCAAGTCTGGATAAAATCGAGTTCAAATTGTTGATGTGTACTGTAACTGAACTTCCTTCCCTCATCCTCGTGTTGACTAGTTCCCGAATCAGGAAGACTTTATTTGCTGCCGACGGCTTCTCGTACATATTAGACAATGCCTCCATGATTCCCTTTGCCGAGGTCTCCTTCAAAATATTGAAGGCAACATCCTTTGACAACGTCAGTCTAATAAATGTCTTGGCCTTCTTATCCAAAGTCTCCCAGTTTGCCTGTGTCATCGCCTCCAGTTTTTCACCTAAAACTGCGTCCAAGTCTTTCTGCACGAGCAAATCTTCAATTTGCATCTTCCACCAACCAAAATCTTTCCCATCAAACTTCTCAATCTGAAGCTTACTGCTTTCTGCCATTTTCTGAAAGAACAATGACCTATCTTGCAATTTTCTGGAAATTCAGGGGCCAAATTGCAAATTTTCAAATCTGCTACAGTGTTGCTACAGTGTCTGCTGACGTCGTGCTACAGTTCCTGCTACAGTGTCGTCTTCTCCGACGGACTGCTACAGTGTCTGGTGCTATAGTGTCGTCTTCTCCGGCGAACTGCTACAGTGAATCCGTCAGCTACAGTAACTTTAACCGGTGATTGTAGGAGCCTTCCGGTGGTCGAAAAAATTCAGAAAAATTATTTTCGGAATCTGCGGAACGAGACCTTTCCAACAGTCTACACCAAATTCGTTTTTGAGAAAAAAAATTTTCAACCAAAAACAGAAAATCACCCTCTGTAGCTAAACCAAGGCTCTGATACCACTTGTTAGGATCGAGACACTTAACACACGACTCTAAACACACACACACAGCTCACGAAAAACAAGAACACAAGGATGAACACGAGGGATTTAACGTGGTTCGGTCCTTCTCTGACCTACGTCCACCGGTAACTAGGAATTTATATTTCTTGGTGCTAATCTGCACTCTTTCTGTGTTACTCTAGATACAAGTTTTACAAATACAGATGAATCTCTTATATAGAGATGGAAATCAGAAGTAGTCAAAAAACACAACCGGGTCTTCAGCCAACCTTTGAAAAAACTTCACATTCAACAATTGTGGCTTCACATTCAACACAAACAGCCCTCCCAATACCCGAATCCCCTCCTATCACCAAAGCCACCTTTCCCTGCACCAAGAGAACAAAAAAGAAATTACGTTAGATGCTTTTTCATATTATGAAACAAATAGGGTTGCGCTTATTCTGTTTTTTTGCTGCTTCGGCAAAAGGTTCGATATTTACACTGTTTATCTTTAAAAACCTTGTGCATTGAAATCAAATGACAATTATGATAACTACAAAATGAGAAGCTTCATACAGAAATGATTATGGATTTCGTCTAATTTAGCTGAAGTCTATTGGGTGACCAAATGACAAGAATAATAAATTCAAGAAAGGAAGTGTACTTGGAGTTTGTTAGTGGGCTGGTAATTAGGATCGCTGAATATTGGAAGAGGGTCCATTAGGTACTCTTTTCCAGGTTGACCATCCTGATGCTGTGGTGGGAATCTTCGTTCGCCTTCTTCCCTCCTCATGGCCTTCGCCTAAAAAAAGTTACCACACTCCAGTTAGGGTAATTGAATGCTTGTGAGTTTTTATCATCAATGGCTGCTCGGATTTGAAACAAAAAAAAAATGAAAATTTTCCACCACAAGGACTAATTAATAATCCAATAATATATTACAATCAAATTTAGCGTATTCTGAATAGAAGAGAATTAGCAGACCTTAAAGGTGTGAATAGAAGATGAACCACGTCTTAAAACACATGTTGTCGTTGCAGCAACACCATTATTGCTAGTTCTTGTAGAAGGACGTGAAGTCAACAACCGCCGTGAGTGTAAACATGAGTTTTGTGTGATCGGTATTCTACTGGAGACTGAACCTACCAAACGAACCATCACCGAGCACAACATGACTTACGATGGATGGATGAATGAATGAGAGACCTCGTTATGAAATATATAGGGAATTTTTTTTTCGAAGTCAAATATTTCATTAATCTGAAAAATAAGTCCGACTAACCACATTAATGACAATTTGGTCTCTTTCCAACCTTGCTTACACGCAAAGATGTACTCATACCTCAACAATCATTTTTCCTATGTCACAACCAAAAGCCAAGAAATTGTCAAGGGCGGTCCTAAACAATTTGGGGCCAGAGCAAAAAAAAATTAGAGCCCTTATAAATTTTTTTTAAAGGAGGGCGGTACCTCTAGAAAATTTTCTCAATTAAAAATAATAATACAATGAAGGTTGGGCCCACCTATGGGAAAAAAAGGCTTCGGGACAGGCCTCGAAAGTCAAACAACCTAACAACTATTAATACGAGAAAAAACAAAATAAAAAGGCAAGAACATACTCTGAACCCTAATACATAAACGTAACAAAGAAAAAGTAAAGAAATTTACATTTACGAGCTTTTTTAGATGCAAAGTCATCAGTTATATAATCGAGTTCAATATTATCCCACAAATCTTTTTCAATGCATAACATAACCAAACCATTTAATATTTCTTGTGATATTGATAATCTATAATATTTTTTAAAAAATTTTAGTTTTGAAAAATTTCTTTCCGTTGATGCTATAGTAACATGTATGGTTAATAAGATTTTATATAAAATACAATCATTTGGATAACAATCTTTACCTTTGGCAAACTTTAAAATTTCAACCGATGACATAACAACATTTGGCAAAGTCTTTTGTAATACTTTAAGTTCCGTAAAAAATCATTTAAATCCACATCACATAAGTAATTATGAGTAAACTTATTTACAAAAATAGTACAACATTTTTTAAGTTCAATATCATCCAATGACTTTAACCTTTTTGAATCGTATAAAAATCCAAAAATGTTTTCAAAGTTTGTTACTTGTGCAAATCTACTATCTAATGACTCAATTGTAACATCAACAATATATATAAAATAGTCAATTCGAAATGATTTTTCGGGTGATTATAATTCATTTTCACAACTAGTTTCATTAAATTGTTTTTTTCTAATAATTTGCCGTTTTTTTAGAATAGAGGTTCAACGTCCATATCCGATACAATGTCCTTAACATTATCTATACTAAGGGCATAACCTTCATTTTTATAAATTTAAAAAATGGCATCATTTTTTTTAATAGATCAATTTGTGGAATCAATACACATTGTTTTGGTTCGCATTTTTTTACTAACTCTATTTATAGCAACTAAAATCGCATACCAAATTACCATATAATGTAAAAAATTCATAACTTTCCATAGCATTCAGCTTCACTTTTAGACTTTGCATCATCACATGATAAACATATTTCTATCAAGGCATCCCTTATATGAGGAGCTTGAAACCTAATGGATTTGACACTTTTCATTTGACTCCCCAACGTGTATTAGATAAAGATTTTACTGTTATGTTAAAGTTAGGGGCTTTATAAAATAATATTGACCATCTTTTGGTTGAACCCGAAAAGAATACAAAAATGTGTTGCAAAACTACAAAAAAATGGCTTTAGCACAAGAATGAGGCATATCAATAATTGTGAGGTTAAGACAAAGAAAAACACATGGCATATACAATGCTTTCAGATTAATTTCAAGTAATAATAGTTTTTGAACCCTTAGGTGTTTTCATGTCATGTTAGAACCATTATCATAACATTGTCCTCTTACATCATCAATATTATGACCATATGATTTAATTACATTTAATAACTCATTAAGAAGTCCTAGCCCAATGTATTTTCTACCTTCAAAAATTCTAAAAAAAAATCAACTATTATTTTATTATTTGTCATGTTCACACATCGAATAACTAGAGTCATTTGTTCTTAATGGATAACATCAGAGGTGCAATGAAGGATAGCGGAAAAATATTTTTGATTCTTTTATAATATTAACTAGGTTAAAACCCGTGAACCCACAGGTGTTAATTTTAAATAGAATTAAAAATTTAATTATGTAATAAAATAATATATCATTAATTTAGAAAACTTATGAATTGTAATATTGTATTTTTCAATAACTCTCTGAGTTGTAACTTGTAAGTACTTAATTACATAGTAATTTGGTGAGATTAATAGAAATTGTTGTTGTCTTCGTCAGTTCTTTTTCAAACTTTACCCTGATTTACTGCGTCATGTATTTCTTCTTTAGGCTTTCTGGCTGTAACTTTGAAATCCGTGCAATGGTAGTGTTTTTCTTAGGATATGTTCCTTATTTTTAGTAACTTTGGAAATGGTAAGTATTTAATTACAAATTGAGATTTTTAAAACCCTTACTTTTGGTGCATGATTTTTGTTGAACATACAAAGATGATGACGCAACCACAAGGGAGCGCGTGACACTACTAGAAAAACAGCCTTTTACGACGCGCAATGCGTGTCGTAAAACGCTCAGACGACGCGCAAATGCGTGTCAAGGAAGGCCCTTTCATAACGAGAGACGACACGCTTTTGCGCGTCGTCTACAGATGACGCGCATTTACGACGCGCAGTTACGACACGCATTTACGACGCTCATTTACGACACGAATACGTATCAAGGAAGGCCCTGTCATAAAGGAAGACGACACGCATTTGCGTGTCGTAACCTTACGACGCGCGTTTAGGACATGCATTGCGTATCATTATAGCCCCGTCATAAATGAAGATGACACACATTTGCGTGTCATAAATTTCAGCAACCATTACAATATGCATATACGACGTGCCTTTACGATACTCTTTTACGCATAATACAAAAATATAGAAAAAAATATATACCAAAACAATCAATTTTATCCAATAACATCATGTCAAAAAATTGTAATACATTAATATTAAAGGGACCTGATTGTACATTGTTATTAAGAGGTTTCTCTAACTATATAACCTAATACTACATTGCTATTAAGGGGCACCTTCTTGTTTCAGATATCATGTCCACATCATAAGCTTTATTGCTCTTTTCTTTTTTAATAGTAGGCGCCACAACAGTTAATGTATCTCTATCTCCCCCTTCCTTTGTAGCTTGGTCAAGAACATCATCTCCACCCTTCAGAGTAATGAAACAAAAATAATGTAAGAGAGAAACATGTAGTCTAAATGATTCAAAACATGTGAATTTAACTATCCTTACAAAACATGTGGATTGCCAGATGAATAACATTTTTACTCCTGTTTAGCAAACAATAGGTGGTTGCCAGATGAATAACGTTTTTACAAAACATGTGAATTTAACTATCCTTACAAAACATGTGAATTTAACTATCCTTATCAAGTCCTAACTTTTAACAAGTTTCCCCTTATTCACTTTTCAAATATGTTTTTTCAGTCACTATTTTCCCACCATTTTCTGTTTTATATATATATATATATATATATATATATATATATATATATATATATATATATATATATATATAGCTTCATATTTGCTTATTATAGCATCTCACTTCTAAATCAATCTATTACAACATTATACTTATAATTGAGTGAATTTTTCATATTATAATAAGAAGAAATGAAAGTGTATAGCTATAATAAACAATCAAAACGAAAGTGTGTTGCCATTTGGTATTACCTGATCATGGAAACCAGCAGGATTCCAAAGCACTCATGTCATCCCTGCCTGTTACTAGATGACTAGCCACATGTTTCATTAAAAAACAAAATTGAAATAAGTTGACATCCAAAATGTTGTCTAACAAAAGTTAAGAACAACGGACATGAACATGAACTAACCTTATTGTCTTTTTGTTGTCTGACAAAATTATCATTACCAGCAGGAAGTCCAGGGGAGGCAGAAGCTGATGGGTTCCTAGCAACTTCAACAAGTTGTTGAAGCGCCTCAGGAGCATCATGCCTTGTTGTAAGTTCCTTTGTTGTTTGAGTTGCTATAGAGACACTACGCTGCACAATGTTGGAAACTATCTCTTTGGTAGCTCGATCCATATACATTGGAAGCACGCTGTAAACTCTAAAACACTTTTGGTTGTTTCCTTTTTCCCCATTAAGCCCTGCATAGGTAAAGTGATTGGATGGGTGATAATGTCTGTTTGGATAAAGTGATGTATGCATATAGCTTGTTTCTTTTCTAGACTAAATAAATCGTCTGGATTAGACTAAATGACCAATTTACCCTTGCATTCTAACAAACAATTTCCACAACATTCTTACACTCAATTTCTATACTCATGTATGTGCCTGTCATTTATTTGATTTCTTATAACAGTTACATGGCTTAATTACTTTATACGCCTGTTTATAGAAAATTAAGGCCATAAATACTTTTTGTACCTGTATTGGGAAATAAATTATGGCCATAAACATCATTTGATATGCAAATCCTGCTGCATAACATAATTGGATAGTAGTTAATGATTTTAAAGCCAAAGGTCATTCTAAGAAACAGTATTTCACAAATAGAGTGAAATGATGCTTTTTTTTACTGTAACTATAATCTAGAAAGTAGAAACTAACTAAATCAGTTTTTTTATCGGTTATGATTGTATCTATTTTCAGTGATTTTGGATTTGTAACTTATTAAATGGATATGTATGTACACTAAACTCGATTTTCATGCCCTGAACTTGGCTTCTTTTAATCTGGAAAGTAGAGTGCAACCATTAGGATCTGCCATTTTATATATATGTTCAGGAATTAGGAGACATTTTCAACTTACAGATGATTAGTTTACTTGGAGTTAGTTACAATTTACCTGTTGTTGGTTAGTTTCTTGTATCTATGCCTTTGTCTACCAGCTCCAACAGCCCTTATACATGTAAAGGACTTGAAAGGGCAAAATTTAAAGACTACATAGCCACTTACAGTGAAATTTACAATTTACCTGCTGCTTCTCTTAACTTCAAAGATAAGAACATAGATGCTCATAACCCATAAAAGCATCTGAGGGATTGCTTTTAGCAAAAGAACCAAAATCTGCAAGTTTTAGTTGTCCACGAGGTCCTATCAACAGATTATTTGGTTTCATATCCCTAAAAATAATAACAAAAACATGTAAATTATTATTATCAATTACAATTATAACATTATTAGCAACTTGAAGAAACACAAGCCTCCAACACAAGCAAGGGTTATTTGGTTTCATGTCTCCTGATCTCCAATAGACCTTGAAAGACAAAAGCCATCAGGCCAGCATCTCAGAGCACCAATCTGTCATGACCATGACATAAACAAAACTCATTTTAATAAAACAGATTTCATTAAAATAACAAGCCAAACAACAAATCATTAATTTCAATGGATAAAACTTAATTTAAGGATAAAATAGATTTACCTAATATGCTATCAAAGGTCAAGTGTTCTAAATTTGCTTTGTACTCTTCAAATAGGTTCCCCAAAAAACAAATCATTAATTTCAATGCACTTGTCAATTTATTTTATGTTAATGCTACCTGATGAGAGCAGTAAAATCATAACTAATGAATTCAAAGATAGTGAGACTAGAATATTATGATATGAGTTAATGAGAGTGCAAGTTACCATTTTTTATTCCTTCAATAAGATCCTCACCACGCACCAAATCAGCTCCTGCAGCTCTGGCCTCATCTGCAACTGCTCCATCAGCAAACACAGCTACACGCAAGGCTTTGAATAGCCAGCAACTCCTAATGTCCGTTAACAGAAAAAAGAAGCAAATTCTTATTAGTAAATATGAAATGAGACATGAAATAAAAATAGCTTCAGATTTGCATTTTCTACATCTAATTCTATTAAACGAACAAAAATCATTGAACCAACTATTAGTTTATTAAATTGCAATATTCATTCTGGCTAATATTTAATGACCAACAATGAAATTCCCAAAATACCCTTTAAAGTTATGAACATGTATTATTCACATTTTGATCCTACATGAGATAGGTGGTAATGCGACAAGAAGACTAACTACGGATGAAGGGAATTCAAGTCTTTTTGTATGGGACAAATTACAGTTGGATGGCAAATAAAACTTACATGTCTTCTAAGGGATGAGATGATTTAAGTGATGAGCACTTTGAAGTTATTGTCACCAGAACATGATTTTTAGGTTTAGTTTGTTTTTTTTATATGAAAAAAAAAAAACAAACTGAAAAACCCAAAACGTTGTTGTTAATAAAACTACCATATAACATGCGTTATTAAATTTCTGACATTTAATCAAAGAATATAATGGATATTATGTTCTACAAAAAAAAAAAAAAAAAAAAAAAAAAAAAAAAAAAACTAAATGTCCATAAGAGATGGTCAAACCGAACCTATTAAGCCCTAGCATTTTACAACCTTTCCCACATTTACTTGTTTCCTTTGATATCCCTAAGCATGGAAACAAGATTCGCAAGTTAAGATGTTTATGCAACATAAATGAGTTTTTTATGAGCTAAAGAACCTAGATTTTGATATATGAAACCATGTCAAAATAGAAACATACATACAAGATCTGAAGATATTGAAGTAGTACATATGTATAAGTTAAATTTCGAAAGTCAACTTACTATACCCTTGAGAGCTTTAGGTACAACAACCTCTTTGGCAAAAAGTTGAACTGGGAATATGTTTTGCTATGGTTTCAGAACATATTGGCTGCCGATTAACTGCATAATGCCAAAAAAACCATAAGTTATGAACAATTATGAGTTTATAGGTTAGATAAATACTAGACACCTTATTTTTTTTAATATTGCAGGCAGGGGTCTAGATAGGAAGAAAAGGCTACTAAATTTATCTGATAAGCATGTGATTCAAACATTCAACTATTCACCCAACACTACTTTAGTAGAACTTGGTGAATCACACAACCAACTGATAAGAGATGTGATAAGCTCAAGTTAATTAGTTTGAACAAGATCTGGAAGACATGAGTTGAATTTGCTTTGATAATCAAGACCCAACAAGTACATAGATTGTTCCATTAAATTATCTCTTCACCTGGTTCCATTTATAAACTTAGCAGAAAAAACAGAAGAGCATGATTAACTTGCCATATGTCCTATTTTGGTATCCTTTGTTACTGAAAAAAATGTGTTCGTATTTAGAAAAGATAATGAAACAAACTTATACGATAGTGGTAATTAGCAGAATCCACAGGGGCAACATAGCCAATTGCATCCTCTATGAAATTAAGGTCTAGAACTTCTTCTTTGAAGCATCGTCTCCTTAAATGTATCCATCAAAAACAGATAAACTAAAGAAATTTTGAGACAAAAAATCAATAAGACCTTTAAAGGTCAAGATGCAACTGTTGGTTGTGGTTGATGAACAACTAGAATGGGCTACTTTATTGAGTTCCCAAAGCTTTAATGCGTTGTCTGTTGATGCAGAAATAAGGGTTCCATGATCCAATAATTTCATAAAACTAACAGTTGTGTCTTGACCAGTCAAAGAAAACAAAGGGGTGGAAATATTCCTCAAATCATAACAGTAAGTTCTATAATCAGTAGACCCAAAACACAGCAAATGATAGGAGTAAGGAGAGAACTGGAAAGAACACACATTAGCTGCACTTCTGATTGTGGTCAAACGCTTTGTCTTCATATATATCAAAAACTACAATCACTAACATATATAAATATATAATTAACTAAAAGGGTAAAATGGGTATACCTCATTAATCCTCCATCTTCTTTTTTGTTTAATTTCAAACCCTTCTTAAAGCCACTCATTTGATCATGAACAGGAAATATAAGGATCAGAACCAAAATTTAAATAAAAAAAATAAAGAATGTCAATGAGGCAATATATCGAACACGTTATGTGCATTTACAAACCACAAAAGGAATCATGCGTAAAAAAATAGAGAAGAAATTGAGTAAGGATGAAGATTTGACAATGAACTAAAAACCACTAGAGTTAGGCCAATTGAAGAAATTGAAAACCTCAGTAAAAAAAATCAACAGAAAATTAGATATAAGAAAAGAAGAAGAGAATTATCAAATCGATTGAAGACGTCATATTGAAGGGTGTTTGTAACTAAAATCTACGAGATTGATGATTTTAGTAAGCTAAGTAAACAGATGATGGAGTGTTGACATGGGGAAATATGGATTTGAGCCCTAGAAGCTGAGAAGTAGACGCATCTATGAAGCGGGGTACTTGCAATCGATTTGTTGGATGTGCTGGTCCGATTTTTGGGAGGATTTTGTGTGGTCCGGAGAAAAGCGCTAGTTCTTCCACAGTTTGGGAGGATGGATCAATGTAACGGGGCTTAGGTCGCCCACAAGGAGAAGCGAGCATGAGATCACTAGACCTGAGGTTGCCGGCAAGGTGAGGTAGCCGGAAAGGTGAGGCGAGGTGATCAAGAGAGATTGTCGATCGTTGTAGAGGCAGAGCACCGAGAACGGTCGTCTTTCATTGGAAGTCGATGGCGGTGGGAGACACTCGGAAGGGTCGAATAAGCAGCAGATGGCGGAAGGTGAATGGAGGTTTGAGAATCGAGAGAGAAGAAAGAAAGAAAGAAAGGGGGTTTTCGGGGGGAAGCGGGCTTTTTAATTTTTGGATTTCATTTCCCCCTCGGATGAAACGCGAGTTTCATTAAAATTTATAAAGCGACATGGTTAGACGATACACATTTTATTTAAGGTGCCCTCCGTGTTTTATTATTATTATTATTAGACACTAATTTTAGGGCACGCAAAAATGCGTGTCCTCTATGCTTCATATTTTGGAAAACGGACATCAATTTTTAGGGCATGCACAAATGCGTGTCCTTTATCAGCGCGTGTCATTGATTGCGCGTCGTAAAAGACTGTTTTTCTAGTAGTGTGGGGAAAAAACGTTCTTGGCTAAAACATCACTTTTTTCATTGTAACTTACCACCCCAATAAATCTTCAACTCCACTACCCCGATCAGTCCTCATTGTCATTGTAGGATTTTTACTCCATCGTTCATGGTGTTAATTTCGTGAAATTAATAGAAATTGTTGTTGTCTTCGTCAGTTTTTTTTTTCAAAACTTTATCTTGATTTACTGCGTCATGTGTTTCTTTTTTAGGCTTTCTGGCCATAACCTTGAAATCCGTGCAATGGTGGTATTTTTCTTAGGATATGTTTCCTTTTTTAGTAACTTTGTAAATTGTAAGTATTTAATTATATATGTAAATCCACCTCTTTTATAAAAGTCATGACTTTATATAATGCAACATATGTTAGAGTAATGACAAAAAAACCCAAAAAAAAACATCAAAATTGATTTGATATAAAACAAACAAAACATGTAGGTAATGACATTAACGTAAAAAATACAATACGTAATTATAAATAAATTAATTAATATGATGGATGAAGTGTGATTTGCTAAAAATGACTAAAATATGCTACAAAAAAGTTGGTTATAATTTGCGAAAAACTTCCTTATAAACAACATTTGAAGTTTTATTTGTGAGTTTACCATCTTTATACAAAATTAATAATTTTAATCCCTCTCTGCTTTGAACTCTATATAAGGTAACATACAATTGCCCATGTGAAAAAACCGGATCTTTGAGAAACAAACCAACATTCGATAACGATTGTCCTTGACTCTTATTAATAGTCATTGCAAAACATATGGCCAAAGGAAACTGTCTTCTTGTGAATTTGAAGGGAATTTTTTTCCCTGATGGACTTAAAGGCATTCTTGGAATAAAAGTCCAGTTTCCAATATTAGTTCCAGATATTATACGTGCCTCAATAACACGTTTTCCCAATGATATCACTTGTAGTCTTGTGCCATTACATAAGGCGTTTTTCTGATCAATATTTCTCAGTAACATTACTAGAATACCAATTTTTAAAACTAACTTATGATTTGGTACACCGGATACTTTGAGACAATTTAATACATCAGGCGAGTATAAATTAGCATCAAACTGATCATGGACAAATTCGGACTCACATATGCTATCTGAACTTAAATGTTCAACCTCATCTCCTGGAAACTTCTTAATCAAACGATCGTTTATTCCCTGAACAACTTCATTCTTTGGAGCAAGTATCGCTCTTTCTTGGAAATAATGTATTTTTGTACTTCTCCAAAATTGACGAATATACAAACTCGATTAATGAACCTATACGATCATCTGGATCAATAATGAGAATATCATCTGAAATATTGATAAACGTTTCGTCGTCGTTCGGACCACCGAGATTTCATTCTCCTGTATCCAATAGCGACTTTGCAAAATCTCTTATTTTTTCTATGTCAGATTGATTCCTTCCAACAGTTAGCCTCATGTTTTTTGTTAATCTATGGACTTTGCAATGTTGCCATAAATATGAAGAACTCAAAGAAGCATTAACTGTTAAGTATCTATATTTGCTGTGTCAAATGGTTGTGTTCGGAATTTTGTATAAATATTCCGATTCCGAAATGGGCTTGTCCATCTTCGATTTCTTAGCTTTGTCTGTCTATATATAGCCCACTATACTCTTTCCTTAGTATCGATCTTTTTGTAACCGTCTAACACTCATAGAATAGTTCCGAATTGCGAACTGTTATTTGTGCTTTGTTAATGAAGATTGAGCTTATTTCATTCCATATCATTCTTGTTTATTGAATTGTTTTAGCATTTCATGTTGAATATAGAATCTATTAGTCTTATCAATTGGTAGTCTTTGAATCACAAAGAGTACATTAATAATAAAGGATCAAACTTTGTTCAAATAAATCTTTGTGATAACAAAATAAAGGTTTACAAAATGGAGAGAGGAGAAAACAAGACTTTGATGAGAAAATCCTTTTGGGTAGATGAAACAAAAGTTTATCTAATTAAAACAAATTTCTCACAAGGACCCAAGTCAGTTTGGGTTACTAAATCTCATTAATTTTTCAGGTGATGTGAGACGAACTGTGACATCCCCTAATTTCTCGGCCAGAAAAGACCGATTTAATTTATGCTTTTTAAAATAAAATCAGAGAAATCTTTTTAAAAGATGTTGCGGAATTGGTCCCCAAAACAAAACATGATAAAAGTTTATCAAAACCTTTCTTTAAGAAATATATAATTTCCTTTTATATCAAAACCTCGGGATGTCATGTTCTGATACAGATCAAAAGCATAAACAAGACATTATAAGCCTTACAACATTTATTTATAACTACTGGCCTATAATCCAAAATCACTCATCATCATCATCCGACTATGCTCGGGGTCCACTACCTGTAATCATAAAAAGCTGAGTGGGTCAGGCTTGGAAGCCTGGTGAGCATATAGGGTTTTCAACCCACAATAAATAAACTTATTGTACTTAAATATCAATCAATCAACCAAATTACCCCAACCCCATTATCTTATTAATTTCTTAAGGGTTTACCCTAAGATTCAACTATCACTCCTTCCTAAGGATTCATCCTAAGGAATAGGCACAAGGTCACACCATCGCCAGGGTTTATACAACAGGTGCTAAGTCCATAGCTCTTATTTATCGACAGTATTATTGACAGTATTCGCCCCTGTCATACATGTCAATGGGTTTTTAGAGTACGCCTGATGAACATATAGTTTACACACCTACAGGTTGCAAGCATGCTAGTGTTCCACAGACCGTCTAGAATAGTCGATGGTTTTCATCCATACTCTGTTGAATGACGGGGGTCTCCATTTGGGTAAGGGCTTATCTCATATTTCACCACTCACCCTCAACTTATGATCTCCTTTCACCACTCACCCTCAACTTATGATCTATATCACTGATCATCTCATTTATCCAACTCACCTTTCATCACACACCCACTATTTCATCTACCCATGTTTTACCCAACATTTTTGTAGATAAAAATACATATAGAGTTTAAATTATTTAAAACATGTATAAATCACTCCTTTAACATCCAACTCAAATAAACAAACAATAAATATTCACACAGCACGTATTTTATATAAAATACTTCATATCTATGTGTAAGGTGAAAGTAACTACACACTCACCTGATTTAATGAAAATCGGGCAGCAATTCGTTTCCTAAAATGATCGTTTCGAATAAAACCGGGAGTTTTATTGAGAAACCGGGCTCTGCGAAGGGTCGGGCTTCGAAACCGAAAAGATAAATTTTCTGGGCTTCTCGGGCACTTCGTGGCGTATTCTGGGGGTTATAATTGATACCGGGGCTTCGGGGGATGATAAAATGAAAGAAATATGGGTATAGGGGCTAAAAGTGACAATTTTCCAAAATATACCCGGGAGGTCTCGCACCCTCCTATTTATAGGGGCGAGCCTCCTGATCCAACAGCTGAGAAGGCTCCAGGTGGTGCAGATCCGAGGGCTCGCAGGGAAGGCTCGCACGTAGCTGCGCATGCGAAGGGTCTGCTGGAGGCTTCTGATTGGACCACTTCGGACAGCTCTATGGTTCGGACACGTAGCTGCTGACACACCGAGATCGGACATGGGGCAGCCTCCAATTGGACCGAACCTCGGACTCGAGAAGGACATGACACGCCTCGCCAGGTGGCTTTGGTGACTCAGCCATTCCCGGACACGCGTCGGATGCGAAGCGAGGACACGTGGCTGAAGTCCACGTGTGCGAAATTCCTCGGTTTTTGGGGATTTTTCTCGATTTTCGCGCCAAATCTTATAAAATCCATAACTTTCGCATACGAGCTCCGTTTTTTACGTTCTTTATATGCACGCGTAGGTAAAATTACGCTCTACAACTTTCGTTTAGACTTCGTCGGCTAATTTTGACTTTAATTTTTATATTATTATTTTTAACAGACCGGGACAGGAAATCCGTTAAAAATTCATAACTTCTTCATCCGACGTCCGTTTTCGTCAGACTTTTTACCGTTGTGCTACTAATGACGAGACCTTTGATTCTCGTTTAGGTCGTGTCGGCTAAAAATCACTCGATCTAAAATTCGAGTTTTTAGCTGTCTACTGCTAAGCTGAAACTTCGAAAAATCATAACTTCCTCATACGAAGTCAGATTTGGGTGTTCTTTTTATACTTACTCTCGGTTTAACGAACACTACGAGTTTCGTTTAGATTACTAAGGCTAAAAAGTAGTTTATCAAAAACTCACTTTTTACGACATTCAGCACCGTGCCGGTTTATCGCGAAACTACGACAGGTCATAACTTCTTCGTTATAACTCGGATTTCGACATTCTTTATATATCCGTAATCCTTGTCACGACCACTACAACTTTCTTAATAAATATCGGCTTTATCTAATATTTATTTTCGACGCTCATTTTTATTCTTAATTAATTAACTCCTAGTAATTAAGCATAAAACACATAAAACACATAATATTCACATAATTCCTTTACATTTCTTCAAAATGAGTCACAAAGGTTAAACTAGACTATCATATCAATATTAATGCCTGGCCTAGAAACACGGGCATTACACGAACGGTACGATTCAGAATGGTATATAGATAGCGGGTGTTCGCATCATATGTCTGGAAGGAAATCAGAACTGAAAGAGTTTCAGACATTAAAAGACGGTGGAAAAGTAATGTACGGAAATAACGCAACTAGTGAAATAAAGGGTTACGGAATAATAACCAACGACGAAGTCACAATCCGAAAGGTAGCATATGTTGAGGGTTTACAACATAATCTGATAAGTGTTTCACAAATAGTTGTAGGTACAGGGCTTAAAGTTTCCTTTGACGATGAAGTTTCAGAAATCATCGAGAAGAAAACAAAAGTTGTTCTTCTAAAGTCAAAAAGAAAAGGAGAAATGTACCCTCTTAACCTCAATACGATTCAAGGTAAATCTTCTATTTGTCTTCTCACGAATGCATCTTTAGACGGTAGTTGGTTATGGCACATAAGGCTTTCTCACCTGAACTTCAAGGATATCAACAAGCTCGTGCTTGGTGACCTTGTTCAGGCTCTTCCATATTTGAAATTTGAGAAAGAACACTTGTGTGCTGCCTGTGAACTTGGAAAAAAAAACCCAAAAGAGTCATTCATCCGTCATGAATACCAAGATCATCGAACCACTTGAGTTAATGCATATTGATCTTTGTGGTCCATCGCCAATAGAAAGCATTGGCGGTAACAAATAAATTTTGGTTATTGTTGATGATTTTTCATGATTTTCTTGGGTATTATTTCTTAAACAGAAATCTGAAGCTACTCAGAAGCTGATCGATTTTATCAAGCAAGTGAAGCTGCAGTTACGAAATCCTGGTCGGAATATACAAATCGATAACGGTTCGGAATTGAAAAACCACGCAGTGGAAGAGTTTTTGACGAACAAATGAATTTCTCACAACTTCTCTTCGCCTTACACTTCATAGCAGAATGGTGTAGTTGAAAGACGAAATTGTTCTCTCTGTGAAGCTGCAAGAAAAATGCTCTCGTTTGCGAATCTACCTTTGTATTTCCGGGCAGACGCCATAGCTACAACCTGTTTCACTCAGAACCGCTCTTACATAAATAAATGTTTTCTGATTACTCCATATGAACTTCTGAACAATCGAAAACCTAATGTTAAATTTTTTTCATGTGTTCGGATCTAGGTGCTGTATATTCAATTACAAGGAACATCAGAACAAATTTGATGAAAAAGCAGACGAAGGTATATTTCGCAGATATTCTTTGACATCAAAGGCGTACCGTGTTGTGAATAAAAGGTCCAACAAAATTGAAGAAAGCTACTATGTCACTTTCGATGACAATTACTTAAAGAAATATCAGAAGAGCAATTGTCAATCGGATGAGATCTTTCCATCAACAAATTCATAAACAGTTCCACTCATGAATCTATATGAAGCTTTTCTAAATTTGTTTGATGAACCTGAAAAGGCAATCTCTTCGGAATCCAAAGCAAAAGACAATTAGGAAGATGTATTACTGAAAATAATTGATGATGTTGCTGAAGACATTGAAACTCCAAACGATCAACTGATTTTGGATTCAGCTGATCCTCCATCTCCTTCCGATCCTCATAATAATGCTACATTCGAAGGGAAGAGTTCCACACCAACTGTTGAATTAAGTGAAAATGTCCAGGGGAGGATCATGAGCCTAACGACTCCAACGCTCAATCGGAATTTGAGGAAGTCGTTGCTGAAATTGATCTGTTTATGATCAAAACTTCCCTCCATTAACAAAGTGCACCAAAGATCATTCGAAATCCCAATTGATCGGAGACACTTTCTCCGGGGTTCTCAGACGCGCACAACAAAAAGCGAAACAAAATTTTTTATATTCCAAGTTAGAATTTTGCATGTTTAATTCATTTGTTTCTAACATTGAACCTAAAACCATTAAAGTTGCGCTTGATCATGCAGATTGGGTTCAGGAAATGTAAGAGGAGCTAAATGAGATTGAAAGGAATAATGTATGGAGATTGGTTCCCGCTCCAGAAAATGCTTCGGTTGTTGGTATGAAGTGGATGTTCAGAAATAAATTGGATAAAGAAGGAAATGTCATTCGAAACAAAGCACGTCTGGTTGTTAAATGTTATTGCCAAGAAAAAGGCATTGACTACGAAGAGGCGTTCGATCTGGTGGCAAGACTTCAATCGGTTCGGATCTTTCTAGCATATGCCGCTCACAAAAACTTGTAAGTCTATCAAATGGATGTGAAGTGCGCATTTCTAAATGGCGAACTTGAGGAAACAGTCTATGTGGAACAACCACTAGGTTTTGTTAATGATAAATACCCCAATCATTGTTACGTTCTAGACAAGGCAATGTATGGTCTGAAATAGGGACCTCGTGCATGGTATGAAACTCTGACTCATTTTCTTAAACAATCAGAATTTAAACAAGGTTCTGTTGACCAAACCTTGTTTCGGAAGAAAGATGGTGACCATTTAATGATCGTTCAGATTTATGTTGCTGACATTATTTTCGGATCCACTAATTCAAGATTAACAGCTAAATTCTGAAACTTAATGGAAACTAAATTTGAAATGAGTTCGATGGGTCTAATTAACTTTTTCCTTCGTTTAAACATTAGAAAGAGTTCAAAAGGCATATTTATCAACCAAGAAGCCTACAAGAAGAGCTCGCTTGCAAAATTTGGGATGATGGATGATTCAAAGGTCAAGGTTCCTATAGCTTTCGGAATGAAACTCACTCCTTCCTTGGACAAGCCAGCAGTAGATTTCACATTATTTCGTCAGATGATCGGATCATTAATGTATCTAATATCAAGTCATCCTGATGTAATGTTTGTTGTTTGTTATTGTGCCAGGTTTCAGGCAAATCCCCGTGATCCTCATATGTTAGCGATGAAGAACATATTCTAATACCTCAAAAGAACAACCTCACTCGGAATATGGTATCCCTCAAATTCGGGATTCTTCGTGCAAGCATATTCAGACGCTGACCTTGGTGGTCGTGGCCTTGATCGGAAGAGTGTGGGGTATTAGATATTGCGTCATTGGGCTTTTAGTTTAGTGTTTATGTAAACAGGTTGGGCCTGTCCTCCCGTAGTTATCTTCTAGGGTTAGAGTATTTAAGATGCATGCATGCATCATATTTTTGTTAACTCTGATCATTACGCTGTAACCCTAATCATGCCTCTACAGTAGCAATTCTTCATAGAGTTCTTCTGAGGCATGACACTTAATCATTAAACATTGTTTGAATCATCGTTGTATTCTTGCTTTTACTTGTTCTGAATCTAAACGATCTTTAAGTGTTTTAATCCTAACAATTGGTATCAGAGAAGGAGACTGTGTAATCTATACACATCTCTTCTGTTTACAAAGTTTTTTTTAGGGTTTCCGTTAATATAGGATCTGGTTCAGTCGTCCTCATAGTCATCTTGACGGCATAAAGTGATCTTGATATTACCCTATAAACCATCTTAGTTTACACGTCTGATTCTCTACATGTATCAAAGAAAATATCATCATGCAGCACGATGATTCTCACATCAACTCCATAAATATTTCAAGCAGTATTGGATCAACAACAAGGATCCCGATTCTCTTTCCTCGTGAATATGAAGTATGGGCGCTTCATTTTGAAGATTATGTTCTTGGTTTAGATGATAATGGCTATTTAATATGGGAAGCCATTACTCTAGGTCCATTTGTTCACACATAAACCAAAAGAGTTATCAAAACTCACAAAGAATACAACCAGCTGCTCCTTGATGTGAAGGATGTTCCCCGAGACGAGAAAGAGAAACTAATCAGCAACGTCAAAGCAATGAGGATCATTAGATTCGCTTTGCAGGCTGATACATTTCGTCTAGTTAGTTCGTGTGATACTGTGAACGCCATCTGGGATAGGCTCAAGGAACTTTACTCCACTGACGCAGATCTTGAGCACTCTACACAAACACTCCTACTTTCGGAGTTTGGTGCTTTCGCACAAAAGCCAGAAGAAAATATGAACCAAACAGTCAATCGCTACAATCATCTTCTTACCAAGATGATGAAACATGGTATTGGATGTGAGGTGATCGAGCAAAAGGTTACTCTCATGAATGGGCTTAGATCTGAGTGGATGGCAATGGTTTCTACCGTCAAAGCACACGAGCAGTTCAAAAGTTACACTTTAGCCAAGCTTGTTGGGATTCTTAAGGCACATGAGAGTGAGGTGTCAAAAGAAGCGAACGTTGTTTTTGGTATGGGGTCTCTAGCTCTTGTTGCGAAGGGCAAGACAGTTGCAGAGGATGAGTCTGAGTCTGATCATTCTAAATGTGATCTTACAAACGAGGAGTATGCTGTAATGGTTTCAAATCCCAAGCGGTTCGGAAGGAAGAAATTTCCATCAAACAAGAACCGAAACTGGTAGGGCAGCTACAGCTCTGAAAAGGTGAAAGAGGAGAACAAAAGCGCTTCTCAAAAGGTGGAAGATAAGAAGGAGAAAAAGCTCATGGGTGACTCCGGCTATGACTGCAACTATTGTCATGGCAAAAATCATATTGCCAAGGATTGCATGCTGAGAAGGTTAAATGAGAAGAAAGAAGGAGAAGATGATGAGACTTACCACATGAGAAAGTTGGAGGAGATCAAGAAGAAAAAGGTTGCTGATAACTCTATGCCTGCTTTGATTGTACAGGAAAATATGGCTGAAAACGAGTTTGGAGGAGTTGAGGCCTGGTCAACAGACTCGGAAGATGACGAGGTTTGCAGGACCACACATGGCAGGGCGTTCATGGCGAAAGAGGAGAGTTCGCGGTTTGCAGGAAGGTGTTTGATGGTGACAAGTGATGGGCCACAGACGTAGGAGAATGCTACTGGGAATGGAAGAAGGGATGATAGTTGTTTCACAGCGAAACCGGTTTGTGAACAAATCAGTGAGTGCGAACAGCTGATCAACAAGGTAAATCTAATTCTTGAATCTCTAAATATTCCTGTGTCTAGATATGAGAATGAATTAAATGATCTAAAATTTACCTTTTCAAGCATTTGTGATAGTTTAAAATGAACCCGTTTAACAAACTCTAACCTACCTGATTAAATCAGCAGGGTTTCGTCGAAAAGCGATGAGAGTCGAATGTGGATTGAGAACATCGAGTCGAATTTGTCTAAGTCTAGGGATCAATTAATTTACTTGCAACGAGACAATTTGATGCTTTTAAAACAACGTAACATTTTTTGTTTGATTGCTAAAAGGCTTTACTTTAACATTACTCAGTTGCACCTTGATTGTGAGATTGGTAAGAAATTTCACAAGATGATTTTACCATTTCTTGAATTAAAGGATGACGAAATTGACGCCAATTGTTATAAGTGCAAATCCATCGTTTCGTCTGACGAGACTTCTGATGCTTACAGGGTAGGAATGGAAAGAATTGAACCATACATTAAGTCCAAAGACCACAAAATTATGTTAAAACAGCTTTTGGATGAAAATGATAAGAAACAAATAAAATCTGATACTATGCAGAAGTTTGATTCATTGAATGCCAAATTAAGTTCAAAGAACAAAATTAATGTTGAAAGTACATCTGAATTTAATGAGGACAGTGAAATGAGTGAAATATCTATAGAGGATGAGATTGACTGCTCAGAGTTTGTTAAAAACGTAACTGAACCTGCTAAAGTTTTGATTTCTGAAAATTCTGTTGAGTTCGCTCGTATTTCTCAAAATAAACCAGAAATTTTAAAAGCGAAAGCAACGGTTTTTCCCAAAGTACAAACTGTCCCTGATCAGGTGTTTGCTACTAAAGGACTGGATAAAAATCAAACTGTCGAACTAACGTCCATCGTTAATGAAGACAACAAAGATGGTTGCGATGAGTTCGTTTGGTCAGGTCCCATAGACAATGCAGACGAAACGAAGGGTCTATCAGAAAGAACTTCGTGGAGAGTGAAAAGACGATATGTGGCAGAACCACTAAGCAATCGCTCAAGCTTTGAAAAAGGAAGTCCAAGTGGAATCAAAGATATTCAAAGATAACCTCAGTCAGTGAAGGACGAATATCATGCAAGAAAAATGAAACCCAAGGCGAATATTCACAAGTCCTCCGAGCAACTCGCAGAGCAAAAACGTCAAAGAAATGTGAGATATCAGAGAAATCTCAATGAAAGGAAGCAATTTTGGCAATCCTAAAATTCCAACTACGTTCACAAAGAAAAATCTTCCAATCAAAATGTGAAAGCTCGTTCGCATGCGAATCCTAGTCAATGTTCACACTGTCACTCTTGCAATCCACAGAAACCCAAAAGGACCTTTGCTCAAAAACCCTCTCCTTCAAAGAATACCATTGAGAAACTAAAATCTCAAAATTCTCAACCCACGAAAGCTTCGCTCAAATATGTCAAAGGAAAGGGAAAGTTAGTCTCGGATTCTAAAGCTCAAACCAAAAAATCGACTACTAACTCGAAGAAAGTTGAGAAAGAATTCTTCAAGAATCAAATAAAAAATAAACAAAAACAATCTGATTCAAAAGAAACAAAAATGAAAAATAATAAAGTAAAAGTCTTCACCATAACTAAGAAAGATAAAACCACATTAGTTAAACGAACTTATATGGTTGATCTTGCAATTACTTTTCCTCTTTCTGTAAAAGGCTCACAAGGACCCAAGAAACTTTGGCTTCCTAAATCTGCTTGATTTTTGTAGGTAATTCATGACGAGCAGTTCGATTCTGAATGGTATATTGATAGTGGCTGCTCGCGTCACATGACTGGAAGGAAGGAAGAATTGTGAGAGTTTCGAGCTCTCAAAGATGGTGGAAATGTGAAGTATGGAAACAATTGTGACAACCCGAAATTACTATCTTGTAAAGTCAATCAATTCAATCAAAAGTCAGACTTGTTTCTATTACCTTTATGCTGTGTTAAGGGTCTGTTTGAGAGTTTCTAAGCCTAGTACACTCAAGGATTGTGTGTTAGGAAGTGTTAGCTTGAGATCATTGAGTTGCAATCGAACTGGAAACACCATCAAAAGGAGTTCACGGCCACATCTAGGTTCACGGCCGTGAACCCATCCTTGGCCGTGAACAACTCCTATATATAAAAAGTTGGCTCATTTTTCTTCACTTCTTCAAACTCTAGCCGTGCACAACACTTCTCTCTCAACTATCTTCAACCGTGAACACTTTGAAAGGCCTAAAAAACGTAAGTATCTCATCCATCTTCTTGTTGTCCCTTTAAAGCACTTGATTTTCCACCTTTGATTCAACACCTCTTTGCAAGATCTTCAAGAGTTCACGGCCGTGAACCCTTCATAGGGCCGTGAACCCTTCTTAGATGGAAGATTGGATCGTGAACCCTCCATCTTTGGCCGTGAACCCTTCATAGGATCAAGCTTGGGCCGTGAACACATCATGTGTTCATAGTCCGTGAACCCTCCCAAGGCCGTGAACTCCTAGAGTTTGGTCGTCAACACCTTTCCACCAATCATTTGTGATTCTAAAACTTCATTGAAAGTGTTTCCTAGTTCCTAAGGTTGTTTCCCTTACATGTTAGTTGTTATATACACTAATTGTATACATATATGTGTTATTATATGCTTACTAGGATCCGTTTGTACTCAAGACTTCACTTGGCATAGTTAGAATCCTATATCGATCTTTCATTCAAATCACTCACTACAGGTGAGTTCATACCCCTACAACTACACTTTTAAATGCTTTTTAAATGCTTTTAGGGGGATACAAGTAGAACACAATGAAATTATGTTAACCATTTACATGTGAAAACAACATCCAAAAGGATTTCTTATACTCAAAACTTGTTAAAAATCTTTTAAATCTTTTATAAACTTCTTTTATATCAAATCATATTCGTCTATCTGTTTACGTATAAGTATGCTTTAACAGACTTAAGAATATTGATAGATACCTTGACTCTTGTTCCTTGTTTGGTTTTGGGCATGGGGCAGGATCACTAGTCCGAATGTCGGTTAAATCATAGTTATACTTATTAAATATATATATATATATATATATATATATATATATATATATATATATATATATATATATATATATGAATATTAAACCCATTTTTAAGGTACATACTTAACATAGTTGCTTATGGTTAGTAATTGAGTCTTTTTCTACAAATCAGTAACAGTCAAACAATCATACTAGTAAACTATAATAGGTATAGTTTAGAGGATTAGTACTTACTATTTCTAGAACAGTGAAACTTACATGAACCAGTACTTACATGAGTCAGTTCTTACATGAGTCAGTTCATACATGAGTCAGTTCTTACATACTATAACTAGAACAGAAAGGAACATACATACTATCACTAGAACAGAAAGGAACATACATACTATAACTAGAACAGGAAGGAACATACATGCTATAACAAGAACAAGATAACATTAATATGAGCCACTACTTCATGACATAGCAATATAGTTGTTGTGTCACGTTTTGTAACCAGAGTCTCCTGGAGGGAGAGCGTAAATTTTTGTATAGATCTATACGGGATTGACCATCCTACACCTTGCTGCTAGCTACAGTGGGACCTGCAGGTCTACGGGTGACAAATGTCATACCATTTCGACATCTTTTGATCGTCGTGTTATATGCTAGTCAATCAAGCATGGTTATAACCTCATCACATTTTACCTTAATTTAACTAATTGGTTTTAAGGTAGTTAGTACTTCAGTAGCTATTTTATACAATACTACTGTACATCTTCATTTTCCCATTACATTCATATAGTGATATTCTCACATCGAGTAATGCAAACTATTTTCTAGTAAAGATAGTCATAAACTGGGGAAAACATACATTTTTACGAGAGAACAAACTTACAAAACAATTCCTTCTTGGTAGAAGACTACTTTCCATTTTTAGTAGAAAATATAGGATTTTATAGGAAGTATACAAACATTTACATCAAAGCACTTACAAATATTTTCATCAAAGTAATGAAAACATTTGACACAAAAATACTTATGAACTCACCAGCTTAAATGCTGATCTACTCTTTCAAAATAACTTGTATTCTCAAGTCACCAGTAGACAGGTACAGATGACCAGGTTTTGAGAAGACGAAGCATATTCAAGACTCGTCTTACTTTGATTACATATTTTTGGTGTCTTACAACTTTACACAGAACACATTTGTATTAAACTATATTATTAATGCAATGGATGATGTTGTTGCTTGTTTTACTATTGTGCATTGTTATGATACTGTATATGACGTCCTCCGCCCCCGAACGTTTCTGCCGTTCCGGTTTGGGGGTGTGACAGATTGGTATCAGAGCTTTGTTTATAGAGAATTGTGTATATCAACCCATAAAAGATATACAACTATAAACACATCGGGATTAAAACACTCTGACCAAGAGTTTATACTTTTTAAATAATAAAATATTTTACTAAAGTATACATACATGCATTCATACTAGGATCAGTGTCATACTAGAACAGAACAAAAGTATTGCGGTTGTTGGACAACACAAGTAGGCTTGGGGACATATAATCAGATCTGGGAGTGATATAGCCTGATCAACTTTATCTTTCCCATAAGTGATTAGCGTGTGCCTAGGAATGGTTGTGGTGTTGCAGCAAGTCTAAAACTTACCAACTATACTACAATCATAACTCTAGAACATAACATAAACTTAAAATACAATAGGAGTATTTCGTGATACTATAATTACTTATGTGAAAACTAAAAGGTCTTTACTAGTAGGTCATTAGTTACTGAGTGGATACGCTAAGGTTATATGTGACTAAGGTGTCATAAACTTAGAATCTGTGATCTTTGCTTTACTTCCTGTTCCTTGTTTGGTTGTGGACTTAGAGTTAGGGTCACTTATTCGAAGGTCTATTCTATCTTGGTTACATATGACTGGTATGCACTACGCAAATATTGAAGTAACTGATAACGATCATCCTATAATAATCTTAAGTAGTACGTCTATAATATGTTTCTTACACCCATTTTCTCGCTTAGATAACATGGATGGATTCCATCTCCCTGGCGACCCGTACTTTCCCGATCAAGGGCACGGTGGATGGCTTGAAGCAGAACCTGAAGAAGAGAACCCGGTGGTCCCAGCACTAGAAGACCTCGAGGAAGGTTCTGATGAAGAGAACGAAGAGGAAGTCCAGGAAGACTCGGACTCAGAGCCCGAGGTCTATGATCCACCCCAAGTTGCTCAAGATCCTAACCCCCGTCCGGCTTTTCAAGGCCCGACGCCTCTATAGGCGGTGAACTTGGGAAGGTGGAGCCACGAGCAGGGACAAACACCTCCCTACAATGGCGACCGAAGCTTCTACAATCTCAATGAGGGAGGCTCACAAGATAGAGTCCTTCCTTTCTTGGTGCGTCGAGTTGCTCACAATGCTGAGCAGGGAAGAGAAAACATCGACCAAGTCATGGAGATCCGTGCAAACTCCGGAGTCAACACAGTTCGTCTTTGTCATCTGAACGATGAACAGAACATAGAAAGGACTCGCACTGATGCCCTACAAATAGAGCTTAATGCCTTCCAATCTGAAGTTAGGGATCTTCGTCAAAACCAGGTGGCACTACAAAGGCGTGTATGGGAAACGGAACAGTAGCTGGCTGAATCCAGGGCTGAATCAAGTACCAACCATAACAACCCTCCTCGCAAGTAGAGCCTACTCTAATCTCCTTTGTGGATATAGATTAGGTCTATGTATAGACACTAGTATTAATTTCCTGCTTATGTTAAGACCTTGAACTTTCAGTCTGTTAGGTCTTTGTGTTGTCAAAATTTTCTCATTTCTGGTATGATGTAAGACCTACTCCAAGGTCAATTTTCTTGAACTTATTACATCTTCAATACCAATGACATTGACAGACATCTAATCTCCTGGGGAAATCTTTATCCAAATTTTTTCATCCTTCTTTTGATAGATCTCTATTGCAATCACTCTCATCTAATTGTTGAACTATGTTGATTTAGTTCGTGGATCACTCTCATTATTCTCACTATTGAATGCTTACTATCATCTTCATCTTCGTAAACTTATAGCTGAACGATGCCTCCTCGTAGATCAAACAGACGCACTACTCCAGTAACTCCAACTCAACCACCACTACCTCCTCCACAATATGATCCAACAACTCTCCAAGCTGCAGTGGTTGCGGCTGTTACAGCAGCCTTAGCTCAATTCAACGCTAGCGGTACTAGCGGGAGTGGATCGAGTGTTAACTCCACTCAAGGTGATGCTCACGGGCGTTCTAGAGAGTGTTTGTACAAAGACTTTACCAACTGCAAACCCAAAACCTTTAACGGGACGGGAGGAATCATTGCTCTGTCGCAATGGTTCGAGAAAACTTAGTCGATCTTTGAGATCTGCTCCTGTCCGGAAGGAAGCAAAGTAAAATTTGCCGCCTGCACCTTCTCGGACAGAGCCCTCACATGGTGGAATAGCCATGTCAAGTCACTCACTCTAGTAGTGGCTAATGAAATGGGCTGGGAAGCTCTGAAGGAGCTGATGATTGAGGAATACTGCCCGAGGGGCAAAGTTCAAAAACTTGAACAGGAACTTTGGAGCCTAACCATGAAGGGCTCCGACATAGTAGCCTACACTGCCAGGTTCAGTGATCTGGTGGCTCTATGTCCGGGAATGGTCCCCACTGAGGGGAAGAAGATCGAGAGGTACATCTGGGGGCTGGTGCCTCCATTTCAGGGGAATGTGCTAGCTTCAAACCCCACTACCTTCGACAGTGCCAAGCGATTGGCACAATGGCTTATAATTTTACGAAGATCGAGAGGTACATCTGGGGGCTGGCGCCTCCATTTCAGGAGAATGTGCTAGGTTTAGTGATCATGGAGTCCGCACACCAACGACAACCCTTGCTGTCCCAGAACCAGCCAAAACAGCCGACAACAAGCGGAAGTTTTGGGACAAGAAGAAGAGCAACACATCGCTGAACTCTGCCAAGAAGCAGCAGATCGTGGCTGTTCACGCCGCAACAGCACTTGCTGCCACTGCGCCGACAAAACAGTATGCTGGGAGCTTGCCAAAGTGCAACAAGTACAGCTTCCACCACAACGGACCCTGTCGGGAAATGCAGTGTACCAATTGCAACAGGAAAGGGCACACAACCTGTTTCTGTAAAGCTCCGGCAAGACCAATCACCCAGGTCCCTGGTGCTGGAGCAGGCCAGGCCTGCTACGGGTGTGGTGATGTGGGACACTTCAAAAGGAACTGCCCGAAAGCAGGGAACCCTGGTGGAGTAGGGCGAGTTTTGGCGATAGGCCATGAGGAAGCAGTAGTAGACCCTACCGTTGTCACTGATACGTTTCTCCTCGATAACTCTTATGCATGCATACTAATTGATAGTCGAGTGGAGAGGAGTTTCGTAAACCAAAAATTTGCACACTTACTTAAACAAAAACCACGAGCACTTAAAGAACCGTTCACCGTAGAAATGGCTAACGGAAAGACTGAGAGCACTAGCTATATATACGTAGGATGTACCCTATCTCTAGATAGCCATTCATTTCCGATCGACCTCATGCATGTCTCAATTAAGAGTTTCAACGTCATTATCAGCATGGATTGGTTGAGTCTTCATCGTGCTGACATCATGTGTTTTGAGAAGGTCGTTCGTCTTAATCTAGCGTCTAACGAAACCCTAGTTATCTATGGCGACAAACCAGACACGAGCCTTAGAATCATATCAAGTATACAAGCCCAAAAGTACTTACAAAAGGAATATCATGTGTTCCTTTCTCATGTAGTTTATATGATCCAAGAGGCGAAAGACATAAAGAACATCCCAGAAGTACGCGAATTTCCCGACATCTTTTCCAAAGAACTACTAGGATTACCACCACAACGTCAAGTCGAGTTCAGAATCGACTTAGTTCCAGGGGCTACCCCAGCAGCCAAATCGCCTTATCGACTAGCACCAGCTGAGATGCAGGAGCTATCCGGTCAACTGAACGAACTGCTCAGCAAGGGCTTTATTAGACCTAGCTTCTCACCCTAGGGAGCGTCGGTCTTGTTCGTAAAGAAGAAAGACGGATCGTTCCGTATGTGCATCGACTACCGTGAACTAAACAAACTGACCGTTAAGAACTGATATCCTCTACCACGTATAGACGACTTGTTCGACCAACTGCAAGGGGCAAACTACTTTTCCAAGATTGACCTGTGATCCGGGTATCACCAGTTACGAGTGTTAGAAGAAGATGTTCCCAAAACAGCCTTCCGAACTCGTTATGGACACTACGAGTTTGTAGTGATTCCTTTCGGATTAACCAATGCACCCGCAGTGTTCATGGACTTAATGAATCGGGTGTGACATCCTTACTTAGATCAGTTCGTTATTGTATTCATCGATGACATACTTATCTACTCTCGTAGTAAGGAGGAACATATTCAGCATTTACGTCGGGTCTTAGAAATACTACGAGCGAAGAAACTCTATGCGAAGTTCTCTAAGTGTGAATTTTGGATTCGAAGAGTCGAATTCTTGGGTCACGTGGTTAGCAAAGAAGGAATTCACATGGACCCTTCCAAAATAAAGGCCATTGAGAACTGGTCAGCACCAAAGACGCCTACAGAAATTCGTCAATTTCTAGGCCTCACTGGCTACTATCGCAGGTTTATTCAGAACTTCTCTAGGATCGCGAAACCACTTACTACATTGACCCAGAAGGGTGCAGCCTTTGACTGGGAAGGGAAACAAGAGAAGGTGTTCCAAACGCTGAAGTCTTATGCAGCGCACCGATACTATCCCTCCCAGAAGGGATAGAAAACTTCGTGGTTTATTGTGATGCATCCAACCAAGGGCTTGGTTGTGTTCTTATGCAACGAGGAAAGGTCACCGCCTATGCCTCAAGACAGCTTAAGACACACGAAGTTAACTACACCACACATGATCTTGACTTAGGAGTAGTGGTATTTGATCTGAAGATCTGGAGACACTACCTGTATGGTACGAAAAGCACTATCTTTACAGACCACAAAAGCCTTCAGCACATATTCGATCAGAAGGAGCTCAACATGAGACAACGACGGTGGGTCGAGCTACTCAATGACTATGAATGCGAAATTCGTTATCATCCCGGTAAAGCCAACGTAGTAGCTGACGCCCTAAGTCGGAAAGAATACTCTGGTCGTAGAGTCAAAGCATTGACTATGACAATCCATTCACATCTGTCCACACAAATTGAGGAGGCTCAGCTAGAAGCCTTGAAGCCTGAAAATGTGGAGGGTGAATCCCTTAGAGGGATGGATAAGAACTTAGAAGTCAAGGGTGGCGGAGCCTTGTACCTCATGGATCAGATCTTGACACCGAAGCTCGGTGGTTTCAGAGACGTGGTCGTGATCGAAGCGCACAATACTCGATATTCCGTTCATCCAGGTTCAAATAAGATGTATCAGGATCTCAAAAAGTTATACCGGTGGCCTAACATGAAAGCAGATGTTGCTACCTTCGTAAGTAAGTGTCTTACTTGCACCAAGGTTAAGGTCGAATACCAGAAACCCTCAGGTTTACTTCAACAACCGGAAATACCTGAGTGGAAGTGGGAGCAGATCACAATGGACTTCATAACCAAATTGCCCAAGACAACGGGTGGTCTCGATACCATTCGGGTGATCGTAGACAGGTTAACCAAGTCCGCACACTTCCTACCTATCAAAGAAACTGAAAAGATGGAGAGACTGACAAGAACCTACAATAGGGAGATTGTACGACTGTATGGTGTTCCCATATCTACTATATTTGATAGAGATAGTAGATTCACTTCAAGATTCTGGCAGTCGCTACAAATTTCCCTAGGAACTAGGCTGGACATGAGTACAACCTACCATCCGCAAACCGACGGACAAAGTAAGAGGACTATTCAAACTCTGGAAGATATGTTGCAAGCCTGTGTGATTGACTTTAGAAAGGCATGGGATACTCATTTACCCCTTGTTGAGTTCTCCTACAATAACAGTTATCACACAAGCATAAAGGCAGCTCCATTTGAAGCCCTCTATGGCCGGAAATGCAGATCCCCTCTGTGCTGGGCTGAAGTGGGTGACACAATGTTAGCTAAAGGACGAGTTCCTGACAGTACTCTTACAGGTCCGGAAATCATTCGGTAAACGACATAGAAGATTGTTCAGATTCGTGAACGATTGAAAGCCTCTAGAGACCGACAGAAAAGCTAGGTTCAGGTTGCTGACAAGAGACGGAAACCTTTAGAATTCCAGGTTGGTGACCTTGTTATATTGAAGGTCTCACCCTATAAGGGCTTGATACGCTTCGGAAAGGTCTCGCTAGGATCGGCCCTTGTTATATTGAAGGTTGGAAAACTTTGGAATTCCAGGTTGGTGACCTTGTTATATTGAAGGTCTCACCCTATAAGGTTGGTGACCTTGTTATATTGAAGGTCTCGCTAGGATCGGCCCTGTAGCTTACAACCTCAAACTACCCCAAGAACTTAGTAACGTACACCCTACCTTCCACGTATCGAACCTGAAAAAGTGTCTATCCGATGAGACTCTTATTATCCCACTTGATGAAATCGAGATCAATGAGAGCCTCAACTTCGTGGAAGAACCAGTAGAAATCATGGACCGAGAGGTCAAGAAAACGAAGCAAAGCCGTATCCCGATAGTGAAGGTTCGCTGGAATGCAAAGCGGGGACCCGAATTCACTTGGGAGCGGTAGGATCAAATGAAACTTAAATATCCTCATCTTTTCCCTTAGTCTATCTATATTTTCTTAAACTCTAATTTCGGGACGAAATTCCCTTTAACAGGGGGATGATGTGACAACCCTAAATTACTATCTTGTAAAGTCAATCAATTCAATCAAAATTCAGACTTGTTTCTACTACCTTTATGTTGTGTTAAGGGTCTGTTTGAGAGTTTCTAAGCCTAGTACACTCAAGGATTGTGTGTTAGGAAGTGGTAGCTTAAGATCATTGAGTTGCAATCGAGCTGGAAACACCATCAAAAGGAGTTCACGGCCACATCTAGGTTCACGGCCGTGAACCCATCCTTGGCCGTGAACAACTCCTATATATATAGAGTTGGCTCATTTTTCTTAACTTCTTCAAACTCTAGCCGTGAACATCACTTCTCTCTCAACTATCTTTAACCGTGAACACTTCTTAAGGCCTAAAAAACGTAAGTATCTCATCCATCTTCTTGTTGTCCCTTTAAAGCACTTGATTTCCACCTTTGATTCAACACCTCTTTGCAAGATCTTCAAGAGTTCACGGTCGTGAACTCTTCATAGGGTCGTGAACCCTTCTTACATGCCAGATTGGACCGTGAACCCTCCATCTTTGGCCGTGAACCCTTCATAGGATCAAGCTTGGGTCGTGAAGACATCATGTGTTCTTAGGTCGTGAACCCTCCCAAGGCCGTGAACTCCTAGAGTTTAGCCGTGAACAGCTTTCCACCAAACATTTGTGATTCTAACACTTCATTGAAAGTGTTTCCTAGTTCCTAAGGTTGTTTCCCTTACATGTTAGTTGTTATATACACTAATTGTATACATATATGTGTTATTATATGCTTACTAGAATCCGTTTGTACTCGAGACTTCACTTGGCATAGTTAGCATCCTATATCAATCTTTCATTCAATCACTCACTACAGGTGAGTTCATACCCCTACAACTACACTTTTAAATGCTTTTTAAATGCTTTTAGGGGGGGGGGTGGGGGGATACAAGTAGAACACAATGAAATTGTGTTAACCATTTACATGTGAAAATAACATCCAAAAGGATTTCTTATACTCAAAACTTGTTAAAACTCTTTTAAATCTTTTATAAACTTCTTTTATATCAAATCATATTCGTCTATCTATTTACGTATAAGTATGCTTTAACAGACTTAGGAATATTGATAGATACCTTGACTCCTGTTCCTTGTTTGGTTTTGGGCTTGGGGGTAGGATCACTAGTCCGAATGTCGGTTAAATCATAGTTATACTTATTAAATACATATATGAATATTAAACCCATTTTTAAGGTACATACTTAACATAGTTGCTTATGGTTAGTAACTGAGTCTTTTTCTACAAATCAGTAACAGTCAAACAATCATACTAGTAAACTATAATAGGTATAGTTTAGAGGATTACTACTTACTATTTCTAAAACAGTGAAACTTACATGAATCAGTACTTACATGAGTCAGTTCTTACATGAGTCAGTTCTTACAAACTATAACTAGAACATAAAGAAACATTCATGATATCACTAGAACTGAAAGGAACATATATACTATATGTAGAACAGGAGGGAACATACATACTATAACAAGAACAAGATAACATTAATATGAGCCACTACTTCATGGCATTGAAATATAGTTGTTGTGTCACGTTTTGTAACCAGAGTCTCCTGGAGGGAGAGCATGAGTTTGTGTATAAATCTATACGGGATTGACCATCCTACACCTTGCTGCTAGCTACAGTGGGCCCTGCAGGTCTATAGGTGACAAATGTCATACCATTTCGACGTAATTTGATCGTCGTGTTATATACTAGTTAATCAAGCATGGTTATAACCTCATCACATTTTACCTTAATTTAACTAATTGGTTTTAAGGTAGTTAGTACTTCAGTAGTTATTTTATTCAATACTACTGTACATCTTCATTTTCCCATTACATTGATATAGTGATATTCTCACATCGAGTAATGCAAACTATTTTCTAGTAAATATACTCATACACTTGGGAAAACATACATTTTTACGAGAGAACAAACTTACAAAACAATTCCTTCTTGGTAGAAGACTACTTTCCATTTTTAGTAGAAAATATAGGATTTTCTAGGAAGTATACAAACATTTACATCAAAGCACTTACAAAGATTTTCATCAAACTAATGAAAACATTTGACACAAAAATACTTATGAACTCACCAGCTTAAATGCTGATCTACTCTTTCAAAATAACTTGTATTCTCAGGTCACCAGTAGACAGGTACAGATGACCAGGTTTTGAGAAGATGGAGCATATTCAAGACTCGTCTTATTTTGATTACATATTTTTGGTGTCTTACAAATTTACACAGAACACACTTGTATTAAACTATATTATTAATGCAATGGATGATGTTGTTGCTTGTTTTACTATTGTGCATTGTTATGATACTGTACATGACGTCCTTCGCCCCGAACGTTTCCACCGTTCCGGTTTGGGGGTGTGACAATAATTCGTTTGGAAGGATTAAAGGCTATGGGATGATAACAAACATAGACTTTTCAATTCGTAAGGTGGCATATGTGGAAGGCTTACAACACAACCTAATTAGTGTTTCACAATTGGTTGTAGGGATGGGCTTGAAAGTATCCTTTGACGATGAAGGATCTGATATTATAGAAAACAAGACGAAAGTAGTTCTCTTGAAGTCACAGCGAAAAGGAGAAATGTATCCTGTGAATCTGAACCCGACACGAGGGGAGCCTGCCATATGCTTTCTTACGAAAGCTCACTCTGATGATAGCTGGCTATGGCATAGAATACTTTCGCACCTCAACATCAAAGACATGAACAAGCTTGTTCTTGGTGATTATGTGCGAGGGCTTCCTCTCTCGAAGTATGATAAGGATCATTTGTGTGCAGCCTATGAAATGGGGAAGCAAAGCAGGAAGAGTCATCCAACTATTGTAAACACGAAAGTTATTGAACCATTGGAACTTCTACATATCGACCTTTGTGGACCTTCTGCAATTGAAAGTGTTGGTGGTAGTAAGTACATTCTTGTAATAGTTGATGATTTTTCACGTTTCACTTGGGTGTATTTTGTTAAACAGAAATCTGAAGCTACTCCCAAACTCAAGGATTTTATAAAGCAAATTGATCTTCAACTGTGAAAGCTGGTTCTCAATGTTCGCAGCGATAATGGGCTAGAGATAAAAAACCAAGCGTTTCAAGAATTTCTTGCTGAAAAGGGAGTCTCACACAAATTTTATGCTCCTTATACTCCACAACATAACGGTGTAGTTGAAAGGCGAAACCGCTCTTTGTGCGAAGCTGCACGAACCATGCTCACTTTCGCATGTCTGCCTCTATATTTATGGGGGGGGGGATGCTATTGCGACTGCGTGTTTCACCCAAAATAGATCTATCCTGAATAAGTGATTCTCTATTACTCCCTATGAAATCATAAATAATCGTAAACCTAATGTTAAGTTTTTCCATATATTTTGTTCCAGGTGTTTCATCTTCAACTCCAAGGAACAACAAAACAAATTCGATGCGAAAGCTGACGAGGGTATATTTTTTGGGATATTCGCTGACCTCCAAGGCATATAGGGTTCTCAACAAACTTTCAAAGAAGATCGAAGAAACCTACTATGTTACGTTCGATGTCAACCACTTGAAGAGGATTCAGTCGAATGAGAGTCAATCGAAGGAAATCTTTCCTAAGACAAGTCCAGCCAGTGTTCTACTCTCCAATATGTATGAGGAATTCATGCTACTCTTTGATGAGCTAGAGAAGGCTATCACATCTGAAGCGAATGCAGCTGAAAATAAAGTAGATGAATTGAAGAAAATAATTGATGACGCTGCGAAAGACATGCACAACCAGCCATCAACTGCGAAAGTACCTCAAGACACGAGCACTACATTCCACGGGGAGAATTCTAACTCTAATGCAAGTCCTTAGGGGCAGCAATCTCCAACACAAGATACGAACATTCCATCGCAGGGCGAGGGTTACACTTCATCTCTTGCTTCTGACCCACCCTCTGATATAAATGTCTCACCTCCCACAATGACTCACGAACTTCCATTCACAGGGGATACTTCAATTCCTGAAGAAGAGGATCTCTCGTCATTTGAGGGGGAGAATAAGGATGCGAATGACGATTCAGATGTTCAATCATAATTCGAAGAAGTAAATGCTGAATTGGATCCCTCTTATGATCCAAACCATCCTCCACTAACCAAATGGACCAGAGATCACCCCGAAACTCAAGTAATCGGTGATTCTTCTATGGGAGTCCTTATGAGATCTCAGCTAAAAGCGAAACAAACTGCATTATTCTCTAAATTGGAATTTTGTATGTTTAACTCATTCGTTTCCAAGGTAGAACCCAAAACAGCTAATGTTGCTCTTGATCATTCTGATTGAGTGCAAGCGATGCAAGACGAACTGAACGAGTTTGAACGAAACAAAGTTTGGAGGCTAATTCCAACTCCACCAGATGCATCGGTTGTAGGTTTAAACTGGGTGTTTCGCAACAAAATGGATAAAGAAGGGAATGTTATAAGAAACAAGGCGAGACTCGTGGTTAAGGGATATTGTCAGGAAGAAGGCATCGACTACGAAGAAACCTTCACACCTGTTGCGAGGTTGGAATCTGTTCGCATCTTCTTAGCATACGCAACGCACAAGAACTGCGAGGTATTTCAAATGGACGTCAAATGTGCTTTCTTGAATGGAGAATTAGAAGAAACTGTATATGTAGAATAACCACCTGGGTTCGTAAACAAGAAGTATCCCAATCACTTCTACATCTTAGACAAGGCAGTCTATGGTCTGAAGCAAGCTCCAAGAGCCTGGTATAATACTCTCACTCGCTTTCTTAAAATGTCCAAATTTAAACAAGGTTCGGTTGACCCAACCTTCTTTCACAAGAAAGCGGGTGACCACTTGATGATCGTCCAAATTTATGTTGATGACATCATTTTTTGTTGAATCCCAGCTTAACAGCTGAATTCCGAAAGTTGATGGAAACTAAATTTGAGATGAGCTCCATGGGTCCAATTAACTTTTCCTTGTATTGAATATTAGACAGGGACCAGAAGGTATTTTCATAAATCAGGAAGCATATACAAAAACTTTACTAACCAAGTTTGGCATGGTGGGAGACTCTAAAGCGAAGGTTCCAATGGCATTCGAAACGAAACTGATACCATCTCTGGAAAAACCAGCTGCTGATATGACCCTTTATCGTCAGATGATAGGATCATTGATGTATCTATCAGCTAGTAGACCAGATATTATGTTTTCCGTTTGTTATTGTGCTAGGTGCCAAGCAAATCCTCGCGAACCTCATATGGTGGCCGTCAAGAATATCTTCAGATACTTGAAACGAACCTCATCACTTGGCATATGGTATCTTGCGAAACCAGGCTTCTTCGTACAAGCATTTTTGGATGCTGACCTTGGGGGATGTGGATTAGATAGAAAAAGCACAACTGGAGGATGCCAATTTCTCGATGGCAAACTTGTCAGTTAGCAATCCAAGAGGCAAACGTGTGTGTCCTCGTCAACAGCTGAAGCTGAATATATAGCTGCTGCCACATGTACATCCCAAGTCATTTGGATTCAAAGTCAACTTCGCGATTAAGGCTTAAGCATGAAATGAATCCCACTATACTGTGACTCCGAAAGTGCCATTCGTATTTTTTACAACCCAGTGCAACATTCAAAAACGAAACATATAGCACTAAGGTATCATTTCATTAAGGATCACGTAGAAGACGACAACGTTGAAATTCACTTCGTGAGATCCTCTGATTAGTTGGCTGACGTATTTACAAAAGCCTTGCCTAAACCTACATTCAATCGAATTCTCCAAGGCCGAGGAATGATGGAAGCTGAATCAGTTCCAAAACCTCTTTTTCTCTCTTAGTACCACTTTCGTTTTTTTAACTAAATACTGGCTTCCGTTTTTATTCTTGTCACGCGAATTGGCACAAGCGCTCGCTCTAATTCGTTTCCGATTTTTCCGGGACACGAATTGACACGAACGTTAGCCCTAATTCGCATCAATTTTTTTTTGTTTTGTTTGAAATTATTTTGTTTTCCTTTGTATACTATGTCTTTAAATTTTATTTTATTTATGATTCAAAATTCAAAATTTTTTTTTATTATTTATGTCCCTTTCAGAAAAATTTCAAAATTGCAAAAAAAATTTATTTGTGTTTCTTTTCTTTTTCTTATTTTCATAAATCATAAAACACCAAAAATATCTTAGACACATACAAAGATCACGAAGGATCATGTTCGTTATATCTCTCAACTCGTGTGATGGGGCAGGTATAAATTTCTTTATCTATGAATTAGCCAAGTGTCCCTAGAAGCATACTGATGCATGTAGTCCTAAGCCTCACCGACTCTATGTTGAAGCCTTAATGAATCGATTCCACCAATCGTTTCTTCCCAATTAGGCTGCGAATTCACATAAGTCATGACCTACCTTACTCTTCTCATATCGAGTTAAGAGTTGTCTGCTTGGTCATTTTCACATAGCAGAGGTACATTTGTTCTTCTTGAACCATCTCTATTTTTCTCCATCACTTTCGCATCCATGATTGCAAACCTTGAGACTCTCGGATACTACCACTGAGGTTTATGGTTGCACCAAATCTTTGTTAATGATCTTAGTTTCAAACTACCACGAGCTAAGTGAGACCCAATATCCAACACACTCTCATGAATTGACGGTGAACAATTAAATGTTTTAGATCTTTCACCAAGGAATTAACGAATGTCCACTTTCGTGGTTTTTACCAAGGAATCTGTTTTTTTAAAGGAGATCTTAATGAAATGATCTAGACCTAAGACATTTCTTCCCAATAGATCCAATTTTAATATTTTTTTGAGATTTCTAAATTTATCCAAGTTACTCAATAATTTCCAAAGCTACTCGTTCAACTGACTACACTGGTCACACAAGTACTTCAACTAATCTTTTGTACTTATCTCCAGTTTCATAGTTTGGTTGACGTTCAAGCCACCCTTAAAGCCTAATTAAAAGATGTCTTTCATTGTTTCTTAACGAACAGTTGATCGTACTTCAACGGGACACCATACAAACACTTCTCAGTCTCTCTTGATCGTGAATGAAGAGATCGTTGCCCGGGATCTATAGTTTCATGTCTTTTAAGATATCACTAATATCGTACATATATATCTTGCTTTATTTCTTTTTTTGGCACACTCTTACACGAAAATCTCTCTGATTTTCCTTATGTCTTGTTCGAGGTACTTATGGCATTTTTAGTTTCGCAGATTCAATAATGCTCGGTTTTATACACACAAGTTACCTTGTGCCTCAAATGCGAAAGGACGTATGAGTATTTTATGAAAAGATTGGAGATTGAAAGGATGATAACAAGAAAATGATGACGCGACTTGTGATGGATAAAATTTCGAAATTTAGGCACGTGGAATTCGAAACGCTTCCAATTATCACGCCGCCTGACACCTTTATTAGGGCTACAGTTGTCAAATCCCGCTTTTTCAGGCGCCGTTTCAGAGGAAATCGATCAATCGATGCTTCAAATTCTCTCTTGCGTAATCGTGTAAAAGGAATTTTCATCTACAACATTACTCTTTATCACCACAAAATCTCTCAAGAACCCTAACGATGATTTCTCTCTGTTCTTCTTCTTCTTCATCAACTTGCAACAATGATCATTTCTTCATTTCGTCACCACTTGCCATCAAACAAAATCAAAATTTGATTCTTGATTTGTCTCCATTCAAGTACGATTCTTTTGTGTTGCCGATCATTGAATGTTTGAAATACTCTCCACTAGTCAATGCCTTAACTAAGGTTGAGTGTGTTCCAATGTCTCTACTCTCAAAGGCTTATTCCTCAGCATCATACATCAAGGAAAAAGAATGCATCACGTTTGAAATCTTTGAAAAGAAAACTTTTATCACCAAGTCCAGGTTTTGTTCTGAAACATCCCAAAAATACAACCCAAAAATTTTCGTTTGAAAACTTTACTAAACCATAATATCAAATATTAAAAGATAAATACATGGATCACGCGTCTCAAAATGTCATAATAATTTTATCAAATCAACTGATGTCAAAACATATCAAAATATCCGAATAAAACTCCCAGGACAAACTGAAGCTGTGGTGTGTGCCATGCCATCATCCCGAGCTCTTCCCCTTACTAGCGGAAGTACCTGAAACCAAAAACTGAAACTGTAAGCACAAAGCTTAGTGAGCTCCCCCAAACTACCACATACCATACAACAACATATCAAGCAACTACTGGGCCTTGCCAACTGCATCGGACCGAAGTCCGGAAAATGCATCGGAAGGAAGTCCGGAACTAACCAGGGCCTTGCCCTCTGCATCAGACCGATGTCCGGAAACTGCATCGGACTGAAGTCTGGAACTAACCAGGGCCTTGCCCTCTGCATCGGACCGAAGTCCGGAAACTGCATCGGACCGAATTCCGGAACCAACCAGGGCCTTGCCCTCTGCATCGGACCGAAGTCCGGAACTGACTGAACATAGCATAGCATAATCATAACTACTAGCATAAACACATATACTCCATACTGCATCGGACCGAAGTCCGGAACACATAACACAAAGACATGCTTGAATCACAAAGACATCAAGCACACTGAACTACTGCTTCGGACCGAAGTCTGGAACTAGTGCTGAATAAACGGGCCGGCATTGTGGCCATAGACCCATTCCTACTGGAAGGAAAACTCACCTCGTAACGCTGGCTGCTGAGGTGCTAAATCTGAGACTGTCTGACTGCTGCTCCGGAACTCCCCGGCTACAAATCCCATAAACACTAAATCAAATACTGATAACTAATCTCAGGGTAAAATGACTATTTTACCCCTGGTCAAAGTCAACTTCCTGGTTGACTCTACTCGCCGAGTCCTACTATGAACTCGTCGAGTTCCCGGACTCACACTTCTCTAACTCGCGACTCGGCTCACCGAGTCGGGACGTGGACTCGCCGAGTCCCTCTACTTCCAGATCCTCGTTCTAACTCACTGAGTCCTCTTCCACTCGCTGATTCAACTCATAATTCCAAAATCAGAGAAATCGGGAGGATTTGCGCTCCGACTCGCCGAGTCCAAGAACAACTCGTCGAGTCCTATGCATGTCCTCACTAAACAGTTGATTCTAATCGATTTCAGTGCATCCAATTCATAGATCTGAGCTTCTAGGGCCGATATAACTCGTAAAGTTGCCAACTTTACGTGCATGCATAGAGGTATGAAGCTAAAACACCAAAATAAGCTAGAAATGGGAACCTAGGGTTTGGAACAAGACCTTGCTTTGCATAAAGGTAGCTACTTTGAGCTCCTGGGGCTCAATGATGTCTAGATCTATAGCTCACTACCCTAAGGGAGCTCCAATCTCGAGTTTGGACCTTGAAATGTCCCAAAAGTGGCAAAACAAGCATATATGAAGATCTACTAGGAAAATGAACAAGGTAGAGGCTTTATTACCAGATGAAGTAGCAAATGGAAGCTAGCTTCTGGATCTCCTTCTTCTCCTTTGCACCTTCTCTCTTTCCTTCACTTCTACCCTTCCAAGAATACACCAAAACACTCAAAATCAAGAAGGAATCACTCAAGCTCACCAATGGAGGCTAGGGTTTTGAGGGGGAACGCTTTAAGGGTGATGGAGGCTGGGATGGGGGCTATAAGGACGTTTAAATAGGGTACAAACCCTAAGGATTAGGGTTTCCTCCAGACTGGCCTACTCGTCGAGTCCAGGCGCGGGCTCGCCGAGTAGATAACTTAAAACCGCGTCCAACCTGGCATCTACTCGACGAGTTAGGGCTACTACTCGTCGAGTAGCTCTTTATAAAAGACATTTAATAAATTAAATACGTATCAGGAACGGGGCGTTACAATTCTCCCCCACTTATCTTAGACTTCGTCCTCGAAGTCTGCTGTCTCTGGAAACAACTCTGGGTAGTGCTCCCTCATCTCTTCCTCGGGCTCCCACGTCCACTCCGAACCCTTGCGGTGCTGCCACTGCACCTTAACTAACTCTACTGACTTGTTCCTCAGCTTTTTCACCTTGCGATCTAGAATCGCCACTGGTCTCTCGATATAGTTCAGGCTATCGTCAACCTGAATGTCCTGCAGGGGTACTACTGCTGAATCATCCACTAAGCACTTCCGCAACTGAGAAACATGGAACGTGCTGTGGATCTGGCTGAGCTCTGCTGGAAGATCTAACCGATAAGCAACCCGACCCACCTAGGCCAAAACCCTAAACGGACCAATGAATCTGGGGCCCAGCTTGCCCCTCTTCCGAAATCTGATAACACCCTTCCAGGGTGACACTTTCAAGAGGACCATATCGCCCACCTGAAACTCCAAGTCCGAACGCCTCCTGTCGGCGTAACTATTTTGCCGACTCTGTGCAGTCTGCTACGGACCTGCTGGATCAAATCTGTGGTCTTGAGTACCACCTCAGTGCTCCCGATGACCCTCTGACCGACCTCACCCCAACAAATCGGGGTCCTACACTTCCTCCCGTAAAGCATCTCGAAAGGAGGGCGGTCAATACTGGTGTGGTAACTATTGTTATACGAAAATTCCGCTAATGGAAGATACGGATCCCAACTGCCACCAAAATCTAGAACACATGCCCGCAGCATGTTCTCGAGAGTCTGAATCGTCCTCTCGCTCTGCCCGTCCGTCTGAGGGTGGAAAGCGGTGCTGAAGTGAAGACGAGTCCCCATCTCGTCATGAAACCGCTTCCAAAACATGGAAGTGAACCAGACGTCTCAATCTGATACTACTGATACAGGCACTCCATGCCGTGCCACTACCTCGCGCACATAAATATCGGCTAGCTTCTCGGCCGATATGCTCTCCTGTATCGGTATGAAATGCGCGCTCTTGGTCAGCCGATTCACTATGACCCAAATCGAATCAACTCCATGTGCGGTCCTGGGAAGCTTAGTGATGAAATCCATAGTGATATCCTCCCATTTCCACACGGGAATGTCTAACGGCTGCATCTTGCCATGGGGTCTCTGATGCTCCGCCTTGACCTTCCTGCAGGTCAGGCATCTCTCCACGTACCAAGCTACGTCTCGCTTCATGCAGGGCCACCAATAGTCGGGTCGAAGATCTCTGTACATCTTCGTCGCCCCTGGGTGAATGGAGAACCGAGACTTGTGGGCCTCATCCATCAGTACCTGCCGTACTCCTCCCCAGTACGGTACCCAAACTCTCCCTTGAAGGGTCAACAATCCTCGACTGTCATAGTCAAAGGAAGCTACTCGACCCACAATCCTCTCACACTTCTGCCTCTCCTCCTTCAGGCCCTCAACCTATGCCTCTCTGATATGCTCCAACAATGGATCATCACTGTCATCCTCAGACATACATCCCTGATCGGGGCTGCTACCACCTTGCGGCTCAGGGTGTCGGCCACTACGTTGGCCTTGCCCGGATGATAAAGGATCTCACAGTCATAATCCTTTACCACGTCTAACCATCGGCGCTGCCTCATGTTCAGATTCGGCTGATCCATGAGGTACCTCAAACTCTTGTGATCCGTGTAAATGATACAGCGAACCCCATAGAGGTAATGTCTCCAAATCTTGAGGGCGAACACCACCGCCCCCAGCTCTAAATCGTGCGTCGGATAGTTAGCCTCGTGAGGCTTCAATTGTCTAGAGGCATAAGCTATCACATGCCCTCGCTGCATCAACACTGCTCCCATACCTGTGATCGAAGCATCACAGTAAACTACAAAATCCTCTACTCCCTATGGCAGGGTGAGAATCGGCGCCTCGCACAATCTCTGTCTAAGGGTCTAAAATACTGCCTGCTGCTCAGGCCCCCAGCGAAACACCACCGACTTCTTGGTCAGTCGGGTGAACGGAACTGCTATCTTGGAGAAATCCTGGATGAATCTCCTGTAGTACCCTGCCAGTCCTAGGTAACTCCGAATCTCAGTTGGAGACCTCGGGACCTCCCACTGCATCACGCCCTCTATCTTGGCCGGATCTACTAGTATACCCTTCTGGTTGACGAGGTGTCCAAGGAACTGCACTTCGCGCAGCCAGAACTCGCACTTGGAGAACTTCGCGAACAGTCTCTCCCTCCTTAGCGTCTCTAGCACCTCTCTCAGGTGCTCCTCATGCTGCTCCTGAGTCTTGGAATAAACCAAGATGTCATCAATGAACACTATCACAGACCGATCCAGCATCGGTCTGCATACGCGGTTCATGAGATCCATGAACGCGGCTGGAGAGTTGGTGAGTCCGAACGGCATCACCACAAACTCATAATGACCATAGCGGGTCCTAAAAGCGGTCTTCTGCACATCCTCATCCCTGACCCGCATCTGGTGATATCCTGACCGTAGATCAATCTTGGAGAACCAAGATGCTCCCTGAAGCTGGTCAAACAAATCGTCTATCCTTGGGAGTGGGTAACGGTTCTTCACCGTCACCTTGTTTAGCTCCCGGTAATCTATGCACATACGGTGTGACCCATCCTTATTCCTCACGAACAGGATCGGGGCTCCCCATGGTGAACTACTCGGCCTAATGAAACCCTTTTCTAGCAGCTCCTGCATCTGCGTAGACAACTCCTGCATCTCTGGAGGAGCCAACCGATACAGTGCTTTGGCTATCGGAGCCGCACCCGGGACCAGGTCAATCTGAAACTCAACTTGTCTCTCCGGAGGTATTCCAAGAAAATCCTCTGGGAATATGTCCGGATACTCTCGTACTACTGGCACATCGTCAACTGTCGCCTTACCCTTCTCCCGGGCATCTATGACATAGGCGACGTACCCTGCGCAACCCTGCTGAACGTAGCGCCTCGCTCTCACTGCTGAACACAAAATCGGTCCGCGCTTTGGCCTCTCGCCCTGAATCACTAACTCTCCCCCACTAGGAGTGCGAACCCTCACTAACTGCAGTTCACAATCAATCACTGCCCTATTGGGTCTCAGCCAATCCATACCTACTATAACCTTATTCCCTCGCAGGGGAATGGGAACCAAGTCCACTGAAAATTGCTCATCAAATAACTGTAGCGAACACGCCCTATGTACTCTCGTAACCCTGAAGGTCCTGGCATCAGCTATCTCAACCTCATGTGGGTAATCCAGCTCCCCCGGAGCTCTGCTAAACCTCTTGCTAAGCGTAAGTGAAACAAATGATCGGGTAGCCCCCGAGTCAAACAATACTGTAGCTGAAATGCCGTTCACTAAGAATGACCCTATACGAAACATATAACCATGAGAAACAATCAATATCAATAAAGAGATAAGAGGAAAATACATACCAGTCACCACATCAGGAGTCGCTCGCGCCTCCTCTGCTGTCATCTGAAAAGCTCTACTCTTCGCCACTGACACCTCACCCCGGCCCTGACGGCCGTCTGTAATCCTCAAAGTAGCAGGGGCAGGTGCTGCCACCTTCCCTGCTGCTGCTAAACTCGGGCACTGGGACTTTTTATGTCCCCTCTGATTGCAATGGAGGCACATCTGATCAGCTGCTGTGGTGGTGGTGGTAGCTGTACAATCTCTACTCATATGCCCGGTCCGTCCGCACTTATAGCAACCGACACTACCTGCCTTGCACGCCCCATTGTGCAATCTCCCACACTTGCCACACCGACTGTGGCTCTGCTGTCCTCTAGATCTGTGATCTGATACCTTGGGCTTTTTGCCCGAACTCCCTGTGCCAGATGCCGCCTCTGGCTTCCTCTTCTTCTCCATCTCCAAATCTATCTCTCTCTCACGAGCCCTCGCAATCATATCATCCAGCGTTTTACAGCTGGACCGGCTCACAAACTGGCGGATATCACTCCGCAATATCTCATGATAATGGGCCTTCTTCATTTCCTCATCAGCTGCGTACTGAGGAACGAGAATAGCCCTCTCCCTGAACTTGGCGGTAATCTCCGCCACTGTCTCTGTAGTCTGGGTGAGATCCTGAAACTCCCTGGCTAACTGCTGCACCTCAATAACCGGTGCAAACTCGGCTCTGAACCTGGTAGTAAAATCAGCCCAAGTTATCGCATCAAACGATGCGTCATCCCCAATGACATGCCCGATCTCTTCCCACCAATCTCGTGCCCTGTCCTTCAAAAGACAGGATGCTAGTCTGACCTTGTCCCCCTCGGGACATCTGCTGGTGCGGAACGTATTGGCGACATCTGCCAACCACCTGGTACTCGCAATGGGATCCCGCTCCCCATGGTAGTCTGGAGCTCCACAAGCCCGGAACTCCATGAAGGTGAGTGTGCGCGACCCCATCATGGCCGCCACCTCAGCACGGAAGGTGCTCAACCTCTCGTCCATCAGCTCTAAAATGCCCTCCTTGATCAAACCGAAGATCACAGGAGTCTGCTCAAGTATGGTGCGAGTAACCTCTGAAGAGAGGAGCTCCCTGGTCTGCTCATCTAGTTGCTCGGACCCCAGGCCTGATCCTGATCCCTCGTCGGCTCCTGAACTGCCGACTGCTGGCATAGGGCGTAAAACCACCATTCTGAAAACACATAATGACAAACGTCAGAAACACTGATATATCTCGAGGGATCGCTACTACTACAAGTTTCCTGGTCTCATCTCAACCTTCCTCGATTCAAGTACGGATCCTCTGCTTAGTAGTACGGGCCCATACTACCTTCCACATCTATCTGTACTTTCCTCAAGTACTGCCTCGACTCCACCAAGTCGCCTCTACTACTACTGATCTCTGCTACTCTCATCCTAGGCTTGCCCTAGGGAATTCTATGACTCCACCCAATCCAGTCCTCAACTGCTGAAGGCCTCCTTGTAATGCCAATTAGCCATCACCTGAATACCATCACATGTGACGAGGCTCAGATAATCCTTCGAGTAAAAGACTCGTCCCTACAACGGTTAGACTCAAACAAGAGCTGCGCAATAGGGCCAAATCCAGCACTCTGATATTATTCAACCCTGATCACATGTGACGTGACGTATTCACCTAATGGCTAACTCCCATCACTCCAAGTCCTACAAAGCATGAAGCAAGCAACATTCGGACACAGGAAATTACTCCAACAAATCTATCCTCATAACGAGAAACTGTACTAGCATACAATGCTAAGCTTATACTATCAGGCATAACCTAAACAGGCTATTCTACTGTTGTCTACTCAATACTAGCATGCAATTCTCAATAAGCTGAAACACATATAACAGGCACATAAGGCATCCCCCTAGATCTTTAGTCCTATTCTAGCATGCTGTTCTACTGAAACTGGAACTGATAATTATAACATAAACTTCTATGGGTAATTTGGGAGTACTTACTTGAGCTCGACTGATCGCATGCACCACACCCTTTTCCTTTTCTAACAACTCTTTTCTTTTTACGTTTCTTTTCCAAAAATTCTTTCGAAAACATTTTTCTTTTGAAAATCTTTTACCGTTTCCTTAGTTTGAGTCCAGTAATACCCGAAAGTGTGCCTGAATCCCTCAATCCAAGGCTCTGATACCAACTTGAAACATCCCAAAAATACAACCCAAAAATTTTCGTTTGAAAACTTTACTACACCATAATATCAAATATTAAAAGATAAATCCATGGATCACGCGTCTCAAAATGTCATAATAAGTTTATCAAATCAACTGATGTCAAAACATATCAAAATATCCGAATAAAACTCCCAGGACAAACTGAAGCTGTGGTATGTGCCATACCATCATCCCGAGCTCTTCCCCTTACTAGCGGAAGTACCTGAAACCAAAAACTGAAACTATAAGCACAAAGCTTAGTGAGCTCCCCCAAACTACCACATACCATACAATAACATATCAAGCAACTACTGGGCCTTGCCCACTGCATCGGACCGAAGTCCGGAAACTGCATCAGACGGAAGTCCGGAACTAACCACAGACTTGCCCTCTGCATCGGACCGAAGTCCGGAAACTGCATCAGACTGAAGTCTGGAACTAACCAGGGCCTTGCCCTCTGCATCGGACCAAAGTCCGGAAACTGCATCGGTCCGAAGTCTGGAACTAACCAGGGCCTTGCCGTCTGCATCGGACCGAAGTCAGGAACTGACTAAACATAGCATAGCATAATCATAACTACTAGCATAAACACATAACCTGCATACTGCATCGGACCGAAGTCCGGAACACATAACACAAAGACATGCTTGAATCACAAAGACATCAAGCACACTGAACTGCTGCATCGGACCGAAGTATGGAACTACTGCTGACTAAACGGGCCGGCATTGTGGCCGTAGACCCGTTCCTACTGGAAGGATAACTCACCTCGTAACCCTGGCTGCTGAGGTGCTAAATCTGAGACTGTCTGACTGCTACTCCGGAACTCCTCGGCTACAAATCCCATAAACACTAAATCAAATACTGATAACTAATCTCAGGGTAAAATGACTATTTTACCGCTGGTCAAAGTCAACTTCCTGGTCAAAGTCAACTTCCTGGTTGACTCTACTCGCCGAGTCCTACTATGAACTCGCCGAGTTCCCGGACTCACACTTCTCTAACTCGCGAATCGACTCGCCGAGTCCCTCTACTTCCAGATCCTCGTTCTAACTCACTGAGTCCTCTTCCACTCGCTGATTCAACTCACAATTCCAAAATTAGAGAAATCGGGAGGATTTGCGCTCCGACTCGCCGAGTCCAAGAACAACTCGTCGAGTCCTATGTATGTCCTCACTAAACAGTTGATTCTAATCGATTTCAGTGCATCCAGTTCATAGATCTGAGCTTCTAGGGCCGATATAACACGTAAAGTTGCCAACTTTACGTGCATGCATAGAGGTATGAAGCTAAAACACCAAAATAAGCTAGAAATGGGAACCTAGGGTTTGGAACAAGACCTTGCTTTGCATAAAGGTAGCTACTTTGAGCTCCTGGGGCTCAATGATGTCCAGATCTATAGCTCACTACCCTAAGGGAGCTCCAATCTCGAGTTTGGACCTTGAAATATCCCAAAAGTGGCAAAACAAGCATATATGAAGATCTACTAGGAAAATGAACAAGGTAGAGGATTTATTACCAGATGAAGTAGCAAATGGAAGGTAGCTTCTGCATCTCCTTCTTCTCCTTTGCACCTTCTCTCTTTCCTTCACTTCTACCCTTCCAAGAGTACACCAAAACACTCAAAATCAAGAAGGAATCACTCAAGCTCACCAATAGAGGCTAGGGTTTTAAGGGGGAACGCTTTAAGGGTGCTGGAGGCTGGGATGGGGGCTATAAGGACGTTTAAATAGGGAACAAACCCTAAGGATTAGGGTTTCCTCCAGACTGGCCTACACGTCGAGTCCAGGCGCGCGCTCGCCGAGTAGATCACTTAAAACCCGCGTCCAACATGGCATCTACTCGATGAGTTAGGGCTACTACTCACCGAATAGCTCTTTATAAAAGACATTTAATAAATTAAATACGTACCAGGAACGGGGCGTTACATGTTCTCTATTAGGGCTTACATACGATGACTCTATGGTGAATCCAGACTCAATCTCCATCGGAACTATTTTGGACATGTTCTATGAGATGGGGTATAAAGATCTCATTGCTTCTATCTCAAAGTTTAGAAAACCCAACTCGACTCCTCAGTGGAATGGTTTATTTACTCTACTTTTCAAAGCTTTCTTTGAAATAGTCAATGGTTCTGACTGTGCCAATAAGCTGTTTATGACTCTTATGTATGGTCTTTACCATGGAATCAATCTTGATTATGGAACTGTTCTGTGGGCTCAGCTGGTGCAAAGTACTCATTCCATGACTCGAAACAGTGAGATCTCCTATGCTCGATTTTGGACTATTGTCGTTCATCGGGTGATTAAAAAACACAACATCCCCGTGATGCAAGATGCCCTGATGTCATCGATTGCCACTTTTCATACAACCAAGATCATCATTGCCGACAACTCAAAATTTGCCTTTGTTGGCTTTATTCCGGAGATAATGTTTCGATGTGTGCCAGTTGCAAGTAAAATTCTAGAGGAGTACAAAAAGCTTCCATCTTTAGGAGCTCGCATCATTACTCCTGAGATGCGCACAACAATTGAAGAAGCTGAAAGGTGAAAAAGGGAGGCAAACAAATGCAAACGAAAGAGTGTCCCTCTAATCCTGCTGTCACTCCAAAGAAACGCATGGCGAAAACTGCTCCTTCTCAATCAATTACCAAAAGGTGAAAGCAGCCTGTTCGCAAGCGAAAGTCCCCCACTCCAAGTGAAAGTGAAGATTCAGAGTCTGAGACTCAGTCAAAATTTGCATCGAGGAGGAAGAACTCGTTCGCAACGAGGATAATAATGCTCGCAACGAAGAAGAGATATCAAATCCTGAGATAACTCTAACTCATAATGATTCTTTTCCTTCTCCACCTCCCTCACCTAAAACAACTTCTATCCCAATTACCATTGCACCATGCCCTCCACCAGTCTCTTCGCAGCAACACACAAGCATTCCTCTTTCTACCCCACTATTCACTGATTCTATAGTTCCACCTACTACCTCTACCACACATCTTGTTTCGGTCAATGTATCTAATACGGGGGCTAAAACTTCAGGTTTCTCAACCCATGTTTCAACTCCTATTTCCCCTATTCGCCAAGATAACCCTGACATGGTCTTTGGTAATCATGAGGATTTTGAGGGATTCACTTATAGTCCTTTCCAAATACTGACTAAGAGTGAAGATGATGTCTCTGTTACGAAAGGGAAACTTCAGTCCCTACATGAAAATATTGATCAACTGCTTCTCGCTTCCCAGGCTTCGTCTTCTGACGCGTACTCTAAAGCAGTAGTCGAGTCTCTCTTTGAACGAATCACGAAGGAGCATTATGCCAATGTTGAAAAGATGAACAAAGCAGTTGCTGCTTCTGCTGAAGTTCGCAAGACAACGACCGAAAAAGTCGATAAACTAATTTCTGACACAACTGCATTCATGGAAAATTTCCACACCACCTTTAACTCCAACACCACGGCGGCCAATGAATCTCTAAAGAGTCAGGGTTCTCTCTTTAAATCTGAGAAGGCTAAATTGCAGGAAATTCGTACTGGTCTGAAAACTGATAATGAAGCATTTCAAACCTCCATCACCTCTCAAAAAACCAAGCTTCAAGACGAACTGGCAATGGAGAGTAAACTCATGGACTCTATTGCTCTCAAGACGGAAAAAGAAAAGGTGTTAAGTGTTAAACTGGACACTTCAGAGAAACAGGTCAATGATTTGTTGTATAAGAGAGCTGTCATGCGAAGCTGTATTTTAGATGTTACAGGCATGCTCTCGGACATCATTGAGACCAGAGACTCAATGATCACAATTTCAATGCGCAAGCATCTTGCAAAGAAGTTAAGTACAGTCTTCGCAATGCTTCACAGACTGGAGGGTGTTCCAGAATCTGCAGCATTCCAAAACAAGGGGGGAGAAGGTGTGTCTGATAGGTCAAGAAAAGAAGACCTCAAAACTCCGGTAAAGCCTGTTGTCAAACAAGAACTAAGGGCAAGGAAAAACTATTCAGTGAAGAGCCCATCGTTGATAATAGTGAAGATGAAGAAGAGTAGGATGAAAACGAGCTTAAAAAGCAAAAGGCTCGTGAAGCCGAACTGGATGAGCACCAATGAATCATCCGAGAGGCTGAAGAAATAAAAGAGCTGAGAAAGAGGCTCACGCCACTCTTCAAAGAAAAAAGCTTTTATTTCCCAAGTGGACCTTGAAGCGAATCCAATGTGATGTTGTTGATTTACCTAGCCAGTATTGGTTAGAGCCAGTTGTGTCATTTGATCTTCAAAATACACAAGACTCACAACTGGATCTACCAATCACTCCAAAAGCCTTCAAGTTTCGTGCTTTTTTGAAAGTTGCGAACGTCCCAATCAAAGATAGTGGGGTTGATCACATGATGTTCTCTTTTTATCTGAAGCTTATGAAGCCGCAATACGAAACATGGTCTTTTAGCAAACTAACTGGTGTGAAAGTCAAAGGACCAATCGAGACTGATAGCTTTCCAAACGCGAAGTTCAAAGTGGCAAGAGGTTCAGCCAACCAGTGCTACGAATTCACGCTTGCAGACTTACCTTGTCTTAGAACTAATGACTGGTTCTTTCTTTACAACATGCTGCTGAAAGACAAAGAAAAATACGAACCTATCATGTCTCATCTTAAGTTAATGATAAAGTATTATGTTCAAGAGATTGGGGAAATGGATGTTGACGTAGCAGCGATATTACGAAAGAAGCCTTCTGCTGTTCGTAAGGAATCTCCAAAGGACTTTGAAAAGCTAAAGCTAGGGAAGATTTACAGTGGGGAATGGTTTGTGGTATATCAAGCTAGGGAACGAAATGGTGCAGACTTTCGCAGAGGATGCTTCTTCCTTTCTGAAAAACATTTGTACACCACATCCTTTCTTGAGTATATATTGGATTTGGTGAGTAAATACAAAGGCAACAGTAAGGATGGCCTCAAGTGCTTCTCTGATATGGTCTTGTGGTATATTGAAATTCGTCAGGAAATTTTTGGCATCATTCCAAAAGTTTACGAAGTACAGAAGCGAATCCAAGGCTAATGGTTTCGTGCCTCAATTGACGCAAAGGGGGAGATTATTAGGTATTAGATGTTGCGTCATTGGGCTTTTAGTTTAGTCTTTATGTAAAAGGGTTGGGCATGTCCTCCCGTAATTATCTTCTCGGGTTAGATGCATGCATGCATCGTATTTTTGTTAACTCTGATCATTACGCTGTAACCCTAATAACGTCTCTACAGTAGCAATTCTTCATAGAGTTCTTATGAGGCGTGACGCTTAATCATTCAACATGGTTTGAATCATCATTGTGTTCTTGATTTTACTTGTTCTGAATCTAAACGATCTTCAAGGGTTTTAATCCTAACAAAGAGCACATCAGGTGGATGTCAGTTTCTAGATGGCAAGCTTGTCACCTAGAAATCCAAGGAAGAAACGTATGTGTCTTTATCCAGAATAGAAGCTGAATATATTGCAGCGGCTTCATGTACATCTTAAGTAGTGTGGATTCAGAATCAATTGCAGGACTACATAATCAACATGAAAAGAATTCCCTTATATTGTGATTCCGAAAGAGCCGTCAGAATATGCCACAATCTGGTGCACCATTTAAAAACGAAGGATATATCGCTGAGATACCACTTCATAAAGGATCATGTCGAAGATGGCAACATTGAAGTTCACTTCATCCGTTCCTCGGATCAGTTGGCTGATATCATTACCAAAGCATTACCTGAAGCATCTGTTTATCAGATCCTACATGGGTTGGGGATTATTGAAGATGACTCGGTTCCAAAATCATCTTCGCAATAAAGCAGGTTACTGTAGCATTCTGAATGGTTATGATCTTCGGAATCTGTCGGAACTAACTGTTCAGTTCCGAATTATTCCAAGCTTGGGAGTACTTCTGAAGTAATTGTTCATTCGGACTTCGGAATCATTTATCTTTCAATAATTCAAAAATATTTTTCTTTATTTTTCAGAAAATCCAAATTTCAAATAAATATTTTCTCCATTTCTGTATTTTCTTTTTAGAAATCCAAAAATCTCAAAAATATTTTTTTATTTTCTCTTCTGAAAAACCAAAAAAACAGAAATATTTTCCTTTCAAGGATTTGCAAAGAAATTCATTTCTGAATTTCAAAATGACATAAGGAATTAACGGCCAACTACACAACTTCTTTCTACCATATCTTATCACATCTTCCACGTAATTCCCTGATTATTGAAACAAATCCAATTTCAATATAGGATTACAAAATTCTAGTTTGTGATCGTAAAATCATTATCACCATGATTTTCGTGAAACTCCCAACCATTCTAATCCCAATCTATTATTCTCCATCAATTTCGTGTTCACAATTGTAACCCTTAAGACTCTTAGGTATTATCACTGAGGTTTAGGTTACACAACATCCGTGTTTATGATCTTGAAATTGTTATCACCATGATTTCGAGTGAAACCCAAAATTCGACTACCATTTCTGAATTGACGGTGAACTATTTATTGTTCTAGATTTTTACTTGCTGAATTAACGGTGAAATTTTTTTTGTTCTAGATATTTACCTAACGAATTGGCGGATACACTCTTTTTGATTTTACCATGAATGTTCGAAATCTCGTTTTTCCTTTGTATGATCTTAATGAAATGTTCTAAGCCCAAGTCATTTCTTCCCAATAGATCCAGGTTTTTTAAACTTTTTTAAAAATGAGATTTCCCTTTGAACATTTTCCAAAAAACCTAGTTACTTCAAAACATTTCCGAGGCTCACTTGTTATTATGACTACACCTGTCAAACAAGTTGTAACGCTCAGTCCATGTATTATTTATATTTTGGTCCCTAATATGTTGAATTATTAGTTTTGGACCTTATGTTTGCAAGGTTAAGGGAAAGTGACCGTTTCTGCCAATTTTGGATTTTTGGAGTCGGAGCCTGAACGCAGGGCGTTCCCCTGGGGAACGCACTGCGTTCACGTGTAAAGTGTAAACCCTAAAATTTAAGGGTTAACCCTTATATAAAGAACATTATGCCCTAAAGTCCAGCCACCCTCTCACCCTTAAGCAGATCCAACGAAACCCTAATCCCTTGTTTGTGTGTTTTGAGCCTAGAAGACCATTTTGGAGTGCATCTTGGTGTTTTGAAGGAAGGTGGCCATTGTTGAAGCATCATCAAAGGAGAAAAGGCTAATAAATCTAGAACCTTATCAACATTTGGCACTCATATAAGGTATAAAGCTCTAAACTTGGTGTTTATTTGCTTAGATCTCTTGTGTTGGGTTTTATCGACCTTTTTGGTCCCAAGGAAGAAGCTTTATGGTTCAAATCTGTTTCCTAGGCTTAGGGTTGCCACCCTTGGTGCTATTTGAGTCCCTAAGACAAAAAGTTTTCATCTTAAAGGTCTTGATGTGTTCATGCAAGAATAAGGCCATTTTTATGGAAGTAGAATGCCATTTTTGGAGTTTGGAGCTTTTGGGGGCATGCAAAGTCACCAAGTCCGTGACTTTATAGTTCTAGAGGTCCTAAATGACTGGATCTACGTTTTGGGTAGCATGACTTAAGCATTAAGTGCTTAATGGCCGGGTTTTGGAATCTGGACGCGAACGCGCTGCGTAAGATCTGGGAACCCCCCTGTGTTCCCATTCGGGCTCGCGATCTAGACTGGTGAGGAATGCTCAGCGTTCCACAAGGGAACGCCCTCTGTTTGTTACGACAGTGGGCTTCCTTGAGCCATTTTCTTGGAGTTTACTATTGTGGGATTTAGTGGATCATCATTTTGGGATTTAATAGACTATGTCTCATTTTGGGTCTAGGGTAAGGCCTATTAGAGGGGTTGGGCCGAATTTAGAAAATTGGGCCAATGGTGGGCCATTAGTGGGCTTGGGAAGTCTACCTAGTATTGGGCCTTTCATGTTATGGTTTTGGGCTTTAGGCATGGACCAAATTAGATCAGGGGTAAAATGGTCATTTTACCCTAAGAAGGATTATTAGGTTTTGACTAAGTGTTATTTTGTACTAATAGCTCGGGGAGTCATCGGAGCAGCCGTTAAAGATTTCTTACCACGAGATTCAGCATTCAGGTGAGTTACCTTCCCGGTAGCAGTGGGTCGAAGGCACCAATGCCGTCCCACTTATTGTTGTTTATAGTGAGATGATTGTCTTTGTTATAATTGTCTGGTATGCCACTATATGTTGCAACTTATATGCTTGTATGTTATGATATTATGTGGTAGTGGTAGGGAGGGGTGAAATAGACCCCGTAACCGATTGAAAGAGACCGAAGCGGTAGGCCAGCACCCAGATATGCTAGGCAGAATGTGATTTATGTGATATGATAATATGTGGTAGTGTTAGGGGGTGAAATAGACCACGTAACCGGTTGAAAGAGACTGAAGGGGTAGGCCAGCACCAAGATATGCTCGGCGGTACCAGTTGAAAGAAACCGAAGGGGTTGAGACATACCCAATACCGGTTGAAAGAGACCGAAAGGGTTGAAATATACTCAGTAGCGGTTAAAATAGACCGAAGGGGTTGAAATATACTTAGTACCAGTTGAAAGAGACCGAAGGGGCTGCAAGCACCCAGATATGCTTGATAGTCATGTATGTATAGTATGTTGTATGGTGGGCGAACTCACTAAGCTTCGTGCTTACGGTTTTCAATTTTGGTTTCAGGTACTTCTTCTTCGAAAGGAAAGGAGCCGGCATGATCGTAGCGCATCACACTATGGTTTTTCCGCACATGAGATCTTTGGCTGTTGTACTCTGATATTACTTTTTTATGACATGTTTTGGATATTTGACATATTGGTTATGATATGGGATGACATTGTCGATGTTTTCAGAATATCATTTTTATAAATTACTTAATTAAAAATAAAATTTTTGGTCATGAATTTTGGATGTTACATAAGTACTTCATTCAGATTTTCGGACTTATGTTAAGTTTTGGAATCTCTTTGAAGCTAAAGCCACCCTTAAACCCTACTAAAAGAAGCGTTTAACAGTTTCTTAATAAACTGATGATCGTAATTCAACAGGAAACCACATAAGAACTTCGAAGTCTCTCTTGACTCAGAAGGAAGAGAACGCTTCCCGGGATCATACTACTTTTTCATATCAAACTCGTTGGATATCACATATCCCACACTTTGAATTTTCTTAATTCTTTTTTTTTTTGCACACTCTTGCTTGCTCAAAAAACCTTGTGTTTTTACTCACTCTGATTTCTCCTTTATTTACTTTTCATTATTTCTGTTTTTATTTCAGAAAAAAAGGTGTTTGAAAAGTCAAATTCCGAAATGATCTGTCTTCGGAATTGAAGGATCAATGAACAGGAGCCACTTTTGAATTTCATGACACACACATGTCTATTACAACGGTCGCTGACACAAGATGATGAGCTGGCACGCTTTTACAGGCTAATTTCTGGCTATCGGGGAACATAAGACGGCTGTTTCTCTCTCTACTCATTATCACATATAAAAGCATTGTAATCGATTCATTTACCTTTACCGCTTACACAACTCTCAAACTCCCAAAAAGCAAAACCGCTGAAGCATCTACTGTTCATCATCTTCAATACATGCCATAATGGCCACTTCCTCTGAAAACGTGTCCTTTGCCGACCAATCCGCTTCAGTGATCATGCTCTCTGTGAAGACAAACCAAAACATGATCATTGATTTGGATGCTACTCGTTACAATGCCCTGCTTCGCCCTATGATCGAGTGTTTGAAGTTTTTACCTCTCATGAAAGCCTTAACAATGGCAAATGAAGTTCCTTTGGTGCATCTGTCAAGGGCGTTCTCCTCAGCCATCTACAATATACAAGATGAGGTAATTAGCTTCGAGGTAGCTGTTGAGTTCGAAATATGTTATGAGGTGTCGAAGTATCATTTGGCTTATCTAGATTCGAATTCTATATGTTGTATTCGAATGTATCTATTACATAAGGCATTGTTTAGAGTTCGAAGCTTATGTGTCTAAGACTTATATATTTTTTGCATGATTCTGTTAACTCCTATGAATAGGGGTAGGTATAGGAGTAAGGGTAACTTTGTCAACCTTTGTGAACTTTACTCTTTATAACTCTTGTACTCTTTCTGAAGCAATAATAAAGCCAAACAAATCATATTTAACTTTTGTGATCTGAATTCAGTCTATACTCAGATTTCATTCTTTACACTCGATTCATATGAAATACATATGGTATCAGAGCATGATTCTTTCAATTGTTTTATGGTTTTCTCATGTTTTCAAAAGTTTTGAATCGCTATTTTTGATTCAGAAATTCTCCGCACTTTTGATTTAGAAAACCTTATCTAATCAATTGATTTGATTCGATTATCTGTTTTATTTGACAAATTGAGTGTTCTTTTATCTATTTCTGATAGAATCATCTGCTAAATTTCATTTTCTGAAGTTTTTCATCATTTTTTTTCCGTACATCAATGGCGAACTTTAACATGAATACTATGACTGGTTTCTCTCATCTTCTCGGTTCTTCTAAGAAATTTCCGATGCTAATTCCTGAATATTATGAGCAATGGGCAGATAGAATGGAAGATTATCTCAATGGGATTGATGAAGATCTTTGGCACTGTATTACCAGTGGAGACTATCGTCTAGGAAGGCTAGAACAAGTTGGAACAGCCGGTTCCTCTGCTGATGTTAGTGTGCAAGCAGACAAACAGAAAGCGAATGATAAAAGGTGTATGCGTGAACTTCAGGTGCTCTTTCCACCAATGGTTTACAATTATGTTCAAGGTTGCAAATCAACAAAGGAAATATGGGATACATTGAAAGTGAAGTATCAGGGAAGCAAGAAGACAAGAAAAAGTTATGGAGTCATACTTGAAAGAGAAGTATCAGGGAAGCAAGAAGACAAGAAAGTGAAGTATCAGGGAAATATGGGATACATTGAAAGAGTCTACTTGAATTGGGTGAATTCAAGCAAAAGGACGGTGAAACAATCGAACTGTATTACGATCGTCTAAACGAGTAGATCTTCAAATGCAATCGTTATGGAGTCATACATTCTACTCTTGAGTACAATCTCACCTTCTTAATGGGGCTTCGAAAGGAATGGAGAAACATTAGTTTGATGATCAAGACCCAACAAGGATTCGATAACTACTCTTTGGGAGATCTCTATAATGTTCTAAAACCTCATGAGAGTGATATCAACAAAATTCCTGAAGTGGGAAAAATGAATTTGGGTGGCCCTCTTGCGTTGGTTTCGAAGGTGTCAGGAAAAGAGTCTGAAATCGAGTCTCCTGAGATTGATGGTTCTGGTGATGAGGGTTTTTTCATGAATTTGGAAGATGAAGCTGTGGCTTATTATTCTAACAACAAAGTTAAGAAGTTCTTTAAGAAGTCATTCAATCCGAAGTTCAAAGGAAAAAACGATTTCAAGGGAAATTCATCATCTGGGAAGAGTGTAGAGAAGAGTCAAAAGGTTGAGAAGAAGGAGGGTAAGACTGCTTGTGAGAAAGTGGAAAAGAAGCTAAAAGGAGATTCTGGTTTTGATTGTTGTTATTGCAATGGTGTGAATCATTTGGCAGTTGATTGCATATTAAGGAAAAGAGAGGAGAAGAAAGAAAGAGTGAAGGATGAAGCCTACTATCTCAAAAGGTTGGAGGAAGTAAGAGCAAGGACGAATGGAATGTCACTCGTTGCATGGGGAAGTGGTGATGATGATGGTACTTATCAAATCTGGTCGTCTGGATCAGATGATGAGGAGATGATGAATCCCACCCACGATGCTATGTATGCGAGGTTTGAAGAAGGAAGTTCTTAGGACGAGAAAGTAACAGGAAGGTGCTTTGTTTCGACTGGAGCAGAAAAATCTCCAATGACTTCGAAGGTACGTTCTCTTCTTGAATCCTTTGATATTCCTTTCAGTTCATATGATGTTGTTTTATCTAACTTCGATGATACTTTATCTTATGTTAATGACATGCTTATTTCTGTTAGTAGTGATGCTGAAAAATCGAAATCATTGTTGCTAGAAACACATAAACGTTTGGTGACAAAGAGGAATAGAGTAGATAATCTAGAACTGCAATTGAAAAGTATTACTCTGGATAGGGATATTGTTAGAGCAGAAAATTGTGTTTTGATGAAGCAACGTAATATTTACTGTAATAGTGCAAAAAGATTGTATGCTAAACTAACAGATCTTCATCATTCCTCTGATATTAGTAAGGAACAACATAGGAAATTATTACCCTTCTTGGTATTTGAAAGGGAGAAAGTAGATTCGACATCCTATGATTGTGAGAAAAAGATCTCTGGATTTGACAAAGTCCTAAATGATTCTTATGCATATGGTATTGTTAAAATAGATGAATGTTTAGATGCTAATGATTTGGTTCATATTGTGAATGAGACCTTGACTAAGAATGAACAAATCAAAATTTTGAAAAAGAATGAGAACTCGACATTTGACTCTCAACACAATTTTTTTGATATCGAAGATGATTCTAACAATATCAATGAGATTGAGGAGGAGGAAACGGTTGACTGTTCTCAGTTATCTGTCATTAATGTCACTTCAATGGGCAATGGTAAATAAATCTGCAATCATTCATTGGAAAAGGTTAGCACTGACCAACCCTCAACTTCCAAAGCTCATGACTATGATTATGATGAAGTCAAAGACTATAAAAGTGATAGTGATGAGGACGAAACAACCATTCCCATAGTTGTTGTTGATCAAGTTTACGAGGAATAAGAGAAATTCGAAAAACTAATGAAGCAAAAAGGTCATCGTTATCTGGAACCGAACTCAGTCGTATATCCGTCATTCAGATGCACCGATGATTTGGTGTTTCTAAATCAGGTGTTTGTCACTATAGGAAATGGAGACAAAGTGAATCCTAAAATCAACAAAATTATTGATGAAGACAATCAAAGAGTTACGAAAGAAGGGTTTTTCTCAAACCAAAGCACGCTTGAAAATACTCTAAACAAGAACTCATCCACTTTTGAAAGGCAAAAACGAAAAAGAATTTGGGAAGTTAAAATAGAAAAAGAAAATGTTGATAAACAACCAGTTGAACTAGTTTCTCAAAATCAAAAGACAAAAGCAAATTCAATGAACAAATTCAAAAAGTTTCAAAAGAAGACGAAATTTCGATGTCAAAAGCACGAAACAAGGTTTATTGGAAAAATGTCAAGTCTCTTAAGAAACAAAAAGTTTTTTCATAAAAATCGTCTGAACAAGTTAAGACTTTTTCACAACATAAGTCTTTTGATAAGAAAAAACCCGCTCAAAAAAAATGATTCTCCAAAATATCATTCAAAAGTTCAAAAACCAAGAAATGCAAATTTTGCTCAAAACCAACAAAAAAGGAATTTTGTTCTTAATCGTCAAAATGCAAGGTTTTCATAAAACAATTTCCAAAGAAATGGTTTTCAGTCTAATGAACAAAGACTTGTTCATATATCTTATGGTCAAGGAAAATTTTCGAATGGACAGCAAGCTTTTAATCGTACATTCTTCGGTTATAACAAACTTTTTCAAAATCGATATCAAAACCATGCAAAATCATCATTTCCAAAAAGAGATTTCGAATAGCAGGAAGTTAAAGTCTCACATCCCCAGAACCAGACGGCGGAAACGTCCGGGGGCTTGTGCGTGACTTCATCTTGTAATATCATCACAATGTATATAATTGAAACAACACAACACCATCATCATACATATAAAAATACAACCGACATTATTTACATCAAGTATAGTATCCTAAGTTACATGTCATAATATTCAATGTATGATGATAACAAAAATACGACAAATTCCACATGTTCTTGCAAACCTTTCCGCTTAACGATTCCCTTAGAATACAAGTTATTTTGAAAATGTCAACATATATAATGTTGGTGAGTTCATAAACATGTTTGAATGAAAAGTTTTGTATTGTTCGTAAAACGCCAGAAAATCCGATATTTTCTGAAAATGGATTAAAAATGATGTGTCAAAATCAAGTACTAATGCATGTGTGTTTTCTGTTTTCAGAATGTATATAAGAATGTAATCTGGAAAAGATCCTTTTGTTGGGTATTATTGTGTTGCGTCATGGGCTTGTTATATAGATCCGGATTGGGCCTGTCCATCCGTGATTATCTAGTAGGGTTAGACTATAAATAGTGCATGCATATATACATTAGAAACGTTCTTGATTATCGTTAATTATTGTTTTGTAACCCTAAGCACCTCTACAGTCGAAGTTCTTAATCGAGATCTTCTGAGGTGTTGAAGTTTTAATCATACGACATATTCAAAGCCACTCTTGTGTTCATAATTACGTTCTTAATTGTTTGCCTGCATAGAATCTATCGATCCTAATAGAACTTTGTTCTAACAATTGGTATCAGAGCAGGAGACTGTGTGATCAATACACATTCCTTCTGTGTTAAGAATTCTTTAGGGTTTCCGCTTTTATCGAATATAAAAGAAGCCGTCTTCTTCCTGTCGACGGTAACTCTGTTTCTGATAAAACCCTAATCTCAAGTTTACAGGTCTGATTCTAGCGGCTCACCATGTCTCACGAAGATTCTCAAACAAATCCCATCAACATCTCCAACAACATTGGATCCACTACCAGGATTCCCATTCTTTACACTCAAGACTATGAAGTATGGGCGCATCACTTTGAAGATTATGTGGTCGGATCTGAAGATAATGGTTATCTCATCTGGGAAGCCATCACGCTTGGGCCGTTTGTTCATTCTGGAACAAACACGACTGTTAAGACCCAAAAAGAGTATAACAAGCTGGTGGCGGACGTAGACAAGATGCCACAAGATGAGAAGGACAAGTTGCTGTGTAATGTGAAGGCCATGAGAATGATCAGATTCGCCTTGCAATCTGACACTTTTCGGTTAGTTGGTTCATGCACGATGGCCAATGAAATCTGGGATAGGTTGAAAGAACTTTACTCAACCGATGAAGATCTAGAACACTCTATTCAAACCTTGCTGCTCTCAGAATTTGGAGTTTTCGAACAGAAACCAGAAGAAAAACTGATACAAACTTTCGATCGGTTCAATCATCTCCTAAGTAAGATGATCAAACATGGAATAGAAAGAAAGCTGATCGAGCAGAAGGTAACTTTCATGAACGGTCTGAGACCAGAATGGATGGCTGTGGTTTCAACAGTGAAAGCACATGAACAGTTTAAATCTTACTCACTAGCGAAACTTGTGGGAATACTTAAGTCCCATGAGAACGTGGTAACCAAGGAGGCGAAAGTAGTTTCGGGTGTGGGATCGTTGGCCCTTGTCTCAAAAGGAAAAAGTATTGCAGAAGAAGAAGAGGAGTCGGATATGTTTGAATGTGACCTTACAAGCGAAGAATATGCTATGATGGTCACCAATCCAAAAGAGTTTGCACGAAGAAAATTTCCTGTCAATAAGAACCGAAACTGGAAGGGAAGTTACAGTTCTGAGAAGGTGAAGGATGAAGCGAAGAATTCTTCTCAAAAGGATGAAGACAAGAAGGAGAGCAAGCTTACAGGAGACTCTGGGTTCGACTGCAATTACTGTCACGGCAAGAACCACTTTGCCAAAGATTGCATGCTGAGGAAAATGGCTGAGAAAAGAGATGGTGAAGACGATGAGGCGTACTACATGCGCAAGTTGGAAGAGATCAAGAAAAATAAGTCAACTAACAGTTCTATGAATGCCTTGATTGTGCAGGAGAATGCAGATGAAGATGAGTTCGGTGGAATTGAAGTTTGGTCAACCGATTCTGAGGATGAAGAGGTGAGAAAGCCAACTCATGGAAGAGCTTATGTAGCAAAGGAAGCAGGTTCGGCTGGAAGATGTTTGATGGTCACAGCAGGTGGATCAACCGAAAGTGCCAGAAAGGAACCGAACCTAATTGAGGACAAGTGCTTTGCAGCCAAGCCCGTGAGCGAGAAGATCGACGACTGTGATCGGCTGATCAAAAAGGTACAATCCATCCTTGAATCAGTAAAAGTTACAGTAACAAATTATGAAGAAGAACTAAACGAATTAAAATTTAAATTTTCTAACTTAAGTAGAAGTCTCATGCAAACTCACTTAGAGAATTCTAACCTAACTGACCAACTCAGCAGGGTGTCTTCAAAAAGTGAGGAGAGAAGGATGTGGATTGAGCTGAAGGAGGCGGAGTTAAATAGGGCTAGGGATGAAAGTATTTATTTACAACGTGACAATTTAAAATTTTTAAAACAAAGGAATGTTTTTTGTTTAATTGCTAAGCGCTTATATACTAATATTGCTCAATTGCATTTAAGTTGTGAGATAGGGAAAAAGATTCATAAGATGATCTTACCCTTCCTTGAAATTAAGGAGGATGAGGTCATTGCTGAGTGTGAATCAATAGTGTCCTCAGAAGAGACATCCATCCATTACAAAATCGGACTGGACAAGATAGAGACCTTCATTGACTCTAAGGAACATAAATGTATGCTCAAAAATCTTTTAGATGAAAATGATAGGTTAAAAATGAAGTCCGAAACTATTCAATCATTTGACTTGTCTAATGCCAAATGAATTTCAGAAAATAAAATGAACTTAGAAAATACGTCTGAATTTGATGAGGAAAGTGAGATGAGCGAAATCTCTGTAGAAGACGTAGTTGATTGCTATGAGTTTATGAAGAGCAAAACCGAGAATGAGAAACCCCTCATATCTGAAAATTCGGTTGAATTCGCTCGCCTGTCAAAAAACAAGCCACAGAAACTCAAAGAAAAAGCTATGGTTTATCAAAAGGTTCAAACTGTGTCGAATCAGGTCTATGTAGTTACAGGGGTCACTGCAAAATAAACGGCAGAGTTAAAAATCTTGGTCGACAAAGACAATGTTGAAGGGTGCGACGATTACTTCTGGTCAGCCCCTATTGACAACGCAGACGAAACCATTGGCTTATCTGAGCAAACTTCATGGAGGGTTAAAGGAAGATACGTTGCTGAACCCATCAACAAACCCTCGAGTTTCGACAAACCAAGCACAAGTGGAACAAAAGAAATCCCTGAAGAACCAATGAAAGAACCGATTGTTCCAACTAAGACAACCGAAACTCAAAGGGAGAAGCCAAAGGCTAGCTTCAATATCCACAAATCTCAGAAGGAGTTAGCTGAACAGAAACGCCAAAGAAATCAAAGATACAGGAAAAATCTCAATGAGCGAAAACGTCATTGGCAATCTCAAAATTCCAACTACGTACCTCCTAAGAAAGAATCAATTGACAAAGGAAAGGAAAAGCTAAAAGGAAAAGAAAATTTCAGTCTAAATTCCTACTATTCCAAATCTCAGAACTGAACATCTACTTTCAGTTCCAAAACTCACGCGCAGAACCGAACGCCTAGTTTCGGTCCAAACGTCAAGGCTAACAACCAAACGTCTACTTTCGGTTCCAACACTGGCACTCAGAACCGAAAGTCAAGTTTCGGTCCCAAGTCTAGTTTCGGTCCTCCCAACTCCCAAAGCAAATCAAATTCAGTGAAGGACATCAAAGGAAAGGGAAAGCTTGATTCTGATTCTAATTTCAATGATAAGAAAAAGTCAGCTAGCCCTAGGATTCAAAAGAAAACACCAAAACCATCTAACAACACACCATCAAAAACACCAAAAATTACACAAGATAAAACTAAAATCAAGGTGTACACCATCAAAAGAAAAGATCAATCCACTCTAATAAAAAGAACTTATTTGGTTGATATATCTTCTGCAATTCCTTTTTCTGTGAAAGACTCACCAGGACCCAAGAAACTTTGGGTTCCTAAATCTGCTTAAATTTGCAGGTGATATGTGACGAGCAGTTCGATGATGAATGGTATATAGACAGTGGCTGCTCGCGTCACGTGACAGGAAGGAAGGAAGAGCTGAGGGAGTTTCGGTCCCTAAAGGATGGTGGATGTGTGAAGTATGGCAATAACTCATATGAAACAATCAAAGGATATGGAATGATAACCAATGGAGACTTCTCGATTCGAAAAGTGGCGTATGTGGAAGGATTGCAGCATAACCTCATCAGTGTGTCACAATTAGTTGTGGGAACAGGTTTGAAGGTTTCATTTGATGATGAGGGCTCAGAAATAATTGAAAAGCAATCTAAAAAGGTTCTGTTGAAGTCTGAACGCAAGGGAGAGATGTATCTTTTAAATCTCAACCCAATTCGAGGAAAACCAGCAATATGTCTGCTATCAAAGGCGAACACTAATGAAAGCTGGTTGTAGCATCGACGTCTATCGCACCTGAACTTCAAAGACATTAATAAGTTGGTGCTTGGCGATCATGTTCAAGGCCTTCCTCTTCTCAAATTTGATAAGGAACATCTTTGTGCAGCGTGTGAGATGGGCAAACAAAGCAGAAAGAGCCATCCTACTCGGCTCAATACAAAAATTGTTGAAGCTCTTGAACTTCTGCACATTGACTTATGTGGACCTTTGGCTATCGAAAGCTTCGGTGGTAGTAAGTTCATTCTTGTCATAGTGGATGATTTTTCACGCTTCACTTGGGTTTTCTTTCTTAAACAGAAATCAGATGCAACTCCCAAGCTGAAGACGTTCATCAAGCAAGTGGAATTGCAGCTGCGAAAGCTGGTGAGGAATATCAGAAGCGATAATGGGCTGGAATTCAAGAATAAAGATTTTGAGGATTTTCTGGCTGACAAGGGGATATCTCACAACTTTTCGACCCCTTATACTCCACAACAGAACGGGATTGTTGAAAGACGAAACCGTTCTTTATGTGAAGCAGCCAGAACCATGCTAAGCTTCGCTTCTCTTCCACTGTACTTCTGGGCTGATGCAGTTGCAACCGCGTGTTACACTCAGAACCGATCCTTGCTCAACAAAAGATTCTCAATCACTCCATATGAGATCTTGAACAATCGAAAGCCTAACGTCAAATTTTTCCACGTGTTCGGTTCTAGGTGCTTCATCTTTAATTTAAAAGAGAACCGAAACAAGTTTGATGTCAAAGCAGATGAGGGAATTTTTCTTGGTTATTCACTCACTTCAAAAGCATACAGAGTTTTGAACAAACGCTCCAAACAAATTGAAGAAACATATTATGTAACCTTTGACGATAATTACATGAAGAAAGTTCAAAGGAGAGAAAGTGCCTTAGGTGAAATATTTCCTGAATCAGGACAAGTCTCGGTTCCAATATCCAACTTGTTTGAAGAGTACATTCGGCTGTTTGATGAACCAGAGAAAGCAGCACACTCAGAAGCGAAAGCAGCAGACAACAAAATCGACAATCTCAAAAAGATCATAGATGAAGCTGCCAAAGAAATGGAAAGTGAACCTCCTAAACCAACAAGTGGTCAACCCTCCACTGACTCTCCAAACAACGGCTCAATGTTCAAGGGGGAGAGTTCATCAGCACCAAAGACAACCGGAATGTCTTTTGATGGGGAGAATCGAATTCCATCCCTAACTCATAAAGGTCCAGGCGTGGGGGAGCATACAACTCCAAACCCACCCAATAATAGTCCAATCGAGGGGGAGAATCCGACTCCCATAGAGAATGAAAACTCTGATCCTGACACAGGTTACACTTCGCCAGTCGAGGGGGAGAAAGAAGATACAACTGACGAAGGTGATCAATCAGAACTTGAAGAGGAAGTAAATGCAGAGTTGGATCCAGCCTATGACCCAAATTATCCTCCTTTAGTGAAATGGACCAAGGATCATCCCAAAGCACAAATCATTGGTGAATCATCTAAGAAAGATCTCACTCGTTCTCAATTGAAAGCGAAACAAACTGCATTATTCTCTAAAGTTGAATTATGTATGTTTAATTCGTTTATCTCCAAAGTCGAACCGAAAACAGTTAATGTTGCACTTGATCATTCTGATTGGGTACAAGCAATGCAAGATGAGCTCCATGAGTTCGAACGCAATCGAGTTTGGAGGCTGATTCCCACACCAAAGGATGCTTCAGTGGTTGGCTTGAAATGGGTCTTCAGGAATAAATTGGAAAAAGAGGGGAACGTTATTAGAAACAAGGCTCGGTTGGTAGTAAAAGGATATTGCCAAGAGGAAGGGATAGATTATGAGGAAGCCTTCGCTCCAGTAGCAAGGTTGGAATCAGTTAGAATTTTTCTGGCATATTCTGCTCATAAAAACTTCGAAGTTTTCCAAATGGATGTAAAATGTGCTTTCTTGAATGGAGAACTAGAAGAAATAGTGTATGTTGAGCAACCTCCCGGGTTTGTGAACGAGAAGTTTCCTGATCATTGCTATGTGTTGGATAAAGCTGTATACGGTTTGAAGCAAGCACCAAGGGCCTGGTATGAAACTTTAACTCGCTTTCTGAAAATGTCGAAATTTAAGCAAGGTTCGGTTGACCCAACCTTCTTTCGAAAGAAAGAAGGCGAACATCTAATGATAGTTCAGATTTATGTCGATGGCATCATCTTCGGCTCCACGAATCCTAGCTTAACGGCTGAATTCAGGAAGTTGATGGAGACTAAATTTGAAATGAGCGCAATGGGTCTGATTAACTTTTTCCTTGGTTTGAATATTAGACAGGGACCAGAAGGTATATTTATCGACCAGGAGGCCTACACAAAGAACTTGCTGACAAAATTTGGTATGACGGGAGATTCGAAAGTGAAGGTTCCTATGGCATTTGGCACTAAGTTAACACCTTCTCTGGAAAAACCTGCTGTTGACATAACACTATATCGACAAATGATAGTGTTGTTGGGTTTTGAGCATTCTAACACTCCTAAGGTGTTCATGCAACCCTAAATACCTTGGATCTATGTTTTCACTAGTTATACATGCAATGGTGTTTCCAAGGTATTAAACCTATAACTAGCATACAATTGTCATAGAATCTAGTTAGGATAACATACCTTATGGTGGAGCTTGAAGTCTTGATGTATCTAGCCTTAAGAGCTTAGCCCCAATAGCGTGGAAGCCTCAAGTGGAATCACAACACACCATGGACAAAAGATGAACTTGAGAGAGAATCGTCATGCATCCAAAAACCACCATGAACTCCAAGGATCCTCTTGTTGCGATTTTGAGCAATGAAGTGTGTATTTATATGTGGGATTTCTAGGGTCATGGATATAACCCAAATCCATACCCATGGGTCTTATGATCCATGGTTCATGTAGCCCAACTCTTTATGTATCCATACATAAAGTTAGTCCAACATGGATCATAAGCCCAACACACATAAATATAACTAATCAACATAATTAGTCCCCATAGATTTAATTAGTCTCTATTGATCACTAAACTAATTCCAAATTAATTCTTGATCAATAGTAATTAACTCATATGATTTCATATTAATATATTATAACTTATAATATATTAATAAATCGTATATAACACCTTCTCTCTAAAGTCCATCCTAACAAATTGTCCTGATGATATGCAACCCAAATGGACCATGCTACTCTCGGGTCAAGTACATACCAATAATAGTTATGGGCTTAGACATCTAATCCAACAGTCTCCCACTTGGATAAGTCTAAAACTATTATTGCAAGCACGACTTCATAACCCGACTAGTAATTGTAGCTCTTAAAGCCGCTGTCGAACTCTGAACAAATCAAATGACGCGTCCATTAGATAAGTGATCATATATTCCTCCATTCTAGATATCATATGGACTGAGCATGGATTATAATCATTCTCTCAGTCCATTTGTTGTTTCCCGGTTTTCGATTTATGACAACTGACTAATTGAACAAATCAAATCAGTCCAGGCTTGGCCAAGCACTTAGGGGTGTCATCAATAAATCATCGAGGGGCCCACAGATATCGCTTTTATCCTTATGAGGTAAAAGGAATGGATAAACTTTGACTCATATGCTTGTACTAACTACGTGTTGAATCATACACAAAGGCACGTTTTATAACATCAAGTTACTGATGCGTTTACGTACAATCAATGTATAATCAACTCATAGTCAACAACTCATATCTCTTGGTTTGAAGAATATAAGATATTATCGTCTCATGATTCACTCGTGATAAAATCCATGAAGTGATTCAAATGAGCGTGGGTTTAATCCAATACTCGAATCTTATTCCAGGAGCACTCATGAATGTTGCAGCAACCATTGCTATGTCTAATGCACCTTAGACAAATCGTACAAGCCAAATTCATGACAGTCTTGATTCATACCTACTTCCAATATATGACTGACTGTGGATGGTTTAAATAACTCAGTCATTCGGGAAGAATGACTCAATTATTCTGGAAGTCAAAACATGCAAAGTGAAACACAAGAATAATACTAATCTTATATGGCCGCAACACTTTGAGTGTAAATAAAAACACCTTTTATCTAAGCACCATATGGATTACTCATTATTTATGTTTCGATTTATCAACTTTATACTTGAATTGAAAACAATAGTCATGTCATGCTCCAAGCATGCCCACTATGTTTGTCCAAACAATAGTCATGCCATACACCAATTATGCATACTATGTTTTTCTATGATCTTTACTTTGTGAAATAGTTCAATTAAACATAATTCCAATGATTCTATTTCACAATCCCAAATCCTTATAGTAAATGTAAGAATGCCAAACTCTTGCCATTTACTATAATCTGTTAGATTCTAAACTTATATGCCATGATCCCTTTGCAATGACTATGCACAAAAGTCACAAAGACTTGGCAACAGACATTTACAAAGTATTCCAATGGAGAGCAATTCCATGGAAACGAAGTCTTAAATTCAAAGTACATTCCTTTGAACATCCTTCTTTGCATTAAGTACTCTAATCTTACACAGATTCAAAGAATAACTTCCAACTATGGAAACATTTCCATATTCCCATTTTGACTATCACTTCTCAACAAGAGTTGCCTCCTTTCAGAATATGCCAATATGGTCCTAGCTCTATACTTCCAATTGTCCCTTAGCAATCAATCTTTGGTAAACCTTAGATTGTCCTCGACAATTGCTTAATCATTTTAGTCATATCCAATACTAGACCTTTTCCCCTCTCAATGCCCCAGGCATTTGGAAAATTTAGAATGGATAAATATTATAACATATGTAATCGATCCTATACCCGAAGCATAAGGGATACAATTCGTGCTATAAAATTTTAATTTGCCATGTTCTCAAAATTCGAACTATGAAGAGGGATGTCGTAGTCATAAACAAATTCTGAGAACGCAACATATATAGAATTTCCTTATGTTGAACCATTCCAACATAACATTCATATATATCCTTGAATAAAGTTGATTAAAATCTCAATCTAAACTTGTAGAATTGGAATGAAGTATAAAATCCTCTCCCTTAATTATAGTAAAACAACTTTTCAAAGCGAACTGAAACTTTTGTTTTCTATAATTAACATTGCTAACTTGCAAGACTTAACATAATAATCATGCTCCCACTAAAATGATGATTATTAGCATAACACTTATGCTCCCACTAGCTCTGACATGTATCTAGAAATCAGCTGGACTTCTTGAAATCAATACTTTATTGACTTTCTTACCAAAGTTCAGATTTCTGATACGAGATGTTTTGATAAGACTTTATCAAAATCATACACCATTCCTTAGATAGCTCACATGTGTGTCCAAACAAGTTTAGAACTATGAAAAGGGATGCCGTAATCATAGTCTCAATTGTTTAGACCTTTGCCATTTCTCGCAAGTCTATGTTAGTGTGCTGGTTAACCACACGCGCTCCACTAACGACTTTGAGAATGCAAATATTACACTTGCTATCTTCCTAAAATCTACTTAGTGAAAGCGTTTCCTCACCATCATTTTCATGAATCGGAGAGAAACCTTATGACACTTAGATTTTATGGTGTATGCGTTCCTATCCATGTGAATTTGTCATAACCATAATCATAAGACAAGGTTAGTGACAAATCCAAACTCATATGGACCGAACTTAATTTCTTGCCACCTGGCAGCTCATGGCCTACCATTGCTTCCAGGTTGTTATGCAAACAATTGAGAACTCATAGAACTCACAAGCATAGTCAACTTTTACTGGAATAGACACAAAAATAAGAATATGTCAACATGATAGGTTACAGACCTCAAGTCGTGGGCTAGTAATTAACAAAACTCTTGATTAGTTCTTGAAAATATCTCAATACTCCCACTGTCCTCTTGACATATAAGATTCTTTTTGTCAAGAACCATTCCTTGACAAAACAAATATTCAAGAGTTAGTGTGGATTCTTACCAAGTTAAACACTTCTCAAAATTGGTCTTAGTTGGTCTTTGTTTTTATCCAAAACATCACAACTTACTAATCTCAAATGTACAAGAATAGGAAACATCTTACTCTACATTTGACAAGTGTTATGAACTTTCTAAAGATTAAGTCACTTAAGGCTCAATCTTGGAGTATGACTCTAAGATTTGATTTTGGAACGAAGTATGATTTATCTTTTGATTTAACCATTTCCACAATTCACGATTCCTCTGCGTAGACAACAAATACACTAAGGTGTCCTTAGAGGATCAATTGTGATATGGTTCCATAATCACTAAGATAATCATAAAACAAGATACACAAGTACTCTCCCATCTCTTCAGATTGGAGAAACTTTTATCTTTCTGCCAAATTTGATTCTTCTCATTCGTTCTGCCTATCATTGTAACTCTTCCAATGATTCAGAATTACACTTAAACTTGTAAGCATAACCATATTTACTAAACTTTAGTAAATCATAACGAATAATCGTATTGACCTTTGTGGTGAACCTGATTAGTGCACAACCAAGTGTACCCAATCCTTTAGTCCTTCATCCGACTCACACATACATGTGAACAAGGTCTTAGTCTTGATTTCCCAGAGATGAAAATTCTCATTCATCACACAGTACAACTTGCATGATTCCACGTTTCTATCCAACTGAAACTTAGGTGATGAGAACCTTTCCTTATTTGGTAAATTATGACACTACCATAAATGGAAAAATCAAATTCATTTTCCAATATTGCTATCAAATGGAATCATATAAACAACAATTTTTCACAAATGCCATTGTAAGGATACTTAAAATAAATAAAATCAAAACTTTTCTTTTATTTTAAAACTTGTGGAAAACTTATCCTTACAATGCAAATACATATGAAAACCATGTTGTTATCTATTCCTAATTAATCTATCATAACTCTTTAAGCAGCAGCTCAAAATACTGATCACCGAACCATGCGATCGAAATCCATCTATTCGCGATCAGAATCAACTTATTCTTTCTTTAAGCTTCCTTACTTTTTCTTTGATTCTATAAAACATCAAAATGTAATTACATTACATCATGTATTAAGAATCTCCAAATAAGAACTTAATAGAGTTAGATAGTGGACTTTACCTGAAGTAATGTCACACCCTTTTTGACTTTACCATCCTTACGATCTTTCAGGTAAAATTGGCAGCTTCGCAACCAATGTCCCTTATCTTGGCAATAGAAACATATGGACTCTTTGGAAATGGTACACTTGATTGTCCAGACTTAGCCATTCTCTTTACCATTAGGTCAAGTGACTTGACCATGGCCGATCCCTTTCCATTGGGAAGAGAAAGCTTTTCTGGACTTCCAATGTCACCATTGTCAATGTCCAACTGGGTTCGGGAAGTAGATCTTCCAATCTAATTTACTTTATTAATGCCCCAAATCATTGCTGATTTAGCATTATCAAGCAAATAGGTAAGATCACTAAGGGTCATGTCATGATCTGTCATCAGGGAGTGACTGAAGAACCAAGTCAACAGTCAACTGCCTCGAGACTTTGACACCCGACTCTCCCGGCTTGCCAATAGGGATTGAGTGACTTAGAATTTTCAAGTATTTGAACTTGTGGGATAGGGAGAATAATAGGAGGAGGTGGAGGAAGTGAAGCATGATTTTCCAGTCCCATTAATGCATAACAAAGGGATTGATCTTTCACCTTGATTGCCATTTGGGATATCATCTTCATTAGGAAAGCTTGTTTCTAAGGATTTGGGAAGACCACAGATGTCTTAACAAGACATCTATAATGGGAGAAATTCAAGTTTAGTTGATTTAAAGTCCTTAACATAACACCCAATATGAAATATTAAGGCTAGGACCCAACAAATTATTTTATAACTTGGAAGAGAGATGCCGTAATCCAAGCTATAGAATATTTGAAGGTAGGTAAATGACGATTTACCAATTTCCACCATGAAAAACGAAATATAATTAAGTTTTAATTAGATTTGAAACACCTAGATCTGTTGAGATACATTGAACTTTCAATGGCATGTTTGAATCTCGATTGTGCCCTCTCAAGTTTGTGACTGGGATGCCGAGGATTATAAACAAGGTGTGAATAACCATGCAAATTGACTTGGTACCCTTAATTTTATCACCTAATCGATGTGCCGGTTAACCACACACGCTCCACCGATCTATGATAAAACTTAAGTCACCCTTTGCCACACATTGTCAGTCCCATGTTAGTGTGCCGGTTAACCACACACGCTCCACTAACGACTTAACAAAGGTGCAAAGTGTAATTTCATGGGTTAGCACCATTTCACATTTTCCTAAGTAACTAATATTGGGAATTTATAAGTGTTTAGTTACTTAGTATTTATCATTATACTTTTAATGAAAGGAGAATTAGAGTCCTTTCCTACCCGTTCGGCTAACGACCCTCCACCAGTTAAGGAAGCAGTGGGTGAGAGTGGACACCCATTAAACTGCCATTTTATAGGCAGTAACCTTATACCCCCCTTATAGACCGGCTTCGTGAATGAGGCCTACTAATGGTAAGACTGACTTTATCTTATACATATCTATATAATTAAAATTATAATAATAGTATAAGGGTGTATTTTAAACATTTAAAATACTTGGTGGTTTAATCTATTAATTAAACTATACTATTAATTTAATTAAACTTAAACCATGTCTTTATGGAATTATTAACTCTTTTAATTAAACACTTTAATTAATTTAATGAAGTCCATAAAGTTTGAACTTTTAACTTTTAAAATTCTAGGGTTTGGAATTAAAGTGTACATGGGGGGTGACTTTCCAAATTCCAAAACTTGAGGGCAAGTTTTGAAACTTTTCAAAACTCTTCAATTTCATAACATGTGAGTTTAATATAGGTTTTTAAAACTTTTAATGAAGAGACTCTTGAAAATCCATAACTTGAGGACAAGTTATGGAGGTCACAAAACAATTTATGGAGAAAAGACTTTTCAAGTTCATAACCTATGTTTTTAATAAAATTCATTAATGGGACTTTTCATGTAACTTGAGGACAAGTTACAAAAACACATTTTATGAATAAATTGTAGATTAATTTGGATTGAAAACAACTATCACAATCATATCTAGCAATATTCATAATCTTGATTAAACTCATATGAACATTGACAATTCAAATCAAACAATTTTCATGTAATTAGCCTAAACATTAAACTAATACAAAACATGAAACTTTTGACAATTATCTTTTGAATTGGATTAGAATGATCATTACCACATCAAAAACAAGTTTATAGGTTCAAAAACAACTTATGGTAGTGTTCCTAGTCCAATTCCAGCCAAAAAAACTCGAATATATGCATTCTGGAAGACAAACTCGTCGAGTTCTTCATGGAACTCGTCGAGTTCATGCTCTAATACATGAACTCGTCGAGTATTCCTCCAGAACTCGTCGAGTTTCAGGTCCTGACAGATTCTTCGCTTCGAAAAATCAGTTTGCATCAAGTATAATTGAAAACAAGCCTACGCTCTGATACCACTGTTGGATTTTGAGCATTCTAACACTCCTAAGGTGTTCATGCAACCCGAAATACATTGGATCTATGTTTTCACTAGTTATACATGCAATGGTGTTTCCAAGGTATTAAACCTATAACTAGCATACAATTGTCATAGAATCTAGTTAGGATAACATACCTTATGGTGGAGCTTGAAGTCTTGATGTATCTAGCCTTAAGAGCTTAGCCCCAATAGTGTGGAAACCTCAAGTGGAATCACAACACACCATGGACAAAAGATGAACTTGAGAGAGAATCTTCATGCATCCAAAAACCACCATGAACTCCAAGGATCCTCTTGTTGCGATTTTGAGCAATGAACTATGTATTTATATGTGGGATTTCTAGGGTAATGGATATAACCCAAATCCATACCCATGGGTCTTATGATCCATGGTTCATGTGGCCCAACTCTTTATGTATCCATACATAAAGTTAGTCCAACATGGATCATAAGCCCAACACACATAAATATAACTAATCAACATAATTAGTCCCCATAGATTTAATTAGTCTCTATTGATCACTAAACTAATTCCAAATTAATTCTTGATCAATACTAATTAACTCATATGATTTCATATTAATATATTATAACTTATAATATATTAATAAATCATATATAACACCTTCTCTCTAAAGTCCATCCTAACAAATTGTCCTGATGATATGCAACCCAAATGGACCATGCTACTCTCGGGTCAAGTACATACCAATAATAGTTATGGGCTTAGACATCTAATCCAACAAGTGTCCCTTATGTATCTAACAGCTAGTAGACCGGACATTATGTTTTCTGTTTGTTATTGTGCCAGGTTTCAAGCTAATCCAAGAGAACCTCACATGGTGGCAGTGAAAAATATTTTCCGTTACCTGAAGCGAACCTCATCTCTCGGTCTCTGGTACCCTACTAGATCTGGATTCTTTATTCAAGCTTTTTATGATGCTGATCTTGGAGGATGTGGTTTGGACCAAAAGAGCACCACAGGTGGATGCCAATTCCTTGACGGTAAACTTGTTAGCTGGCAGTCCAAGAAACAAACATGTGTGTCACTTTCAACAGCCGAAGCTGAGTATATAGCTACAGCATCTTGTACTTCTCAAGTAATATGGATTCAAAGTCAACTAAGAGATTATGGGCTGAGTATGAAGAAGATTCCTCTCTATTGTGACTCAGAAAGTGCAATAAGAATATGTCACAATCCAGGGCAACACTCAAAGACTAAGCATATTGCACTTAGATATCATTTCATCAAGGACCATGTAGAAGATGGGAATGTGGAAGTACATTTCGTTTGGTCCTCTGATCAACTGGCTGACATATTCACTAAAGCCTTACCTGAAGCGAGTTTTAATAAAATTTTACAAGGCTTGGGAATGATGGAAGCAGAGTCGGTACCGAATCCTCAAATCTCTCACTAAAAATTAGACAAGCGAAATAGAGCGAACGCTCGGTCTATTTCGGTTCCAGATTTTTCGGGAACCGAAATGAACCGAACGCTCGGTCTATTTCGGCTCCATAATTTTCGGGAACCGAAATGAACCGAACGCTCGGTCTATTTCGGCTCTGGAATTTTAAGGAACCGAAATGAACCGAACGCTCGACTTATTTCGCTTCATTCTTTTAAGATAAGGTTTCGGTTGTACATTTTGTTTATTTTTTTTACCTCTATTTTTTTTAAGTGTTTTGTGCTAATTTATTTTTGTTTTTTTTTAAATTTCAAAACTCCAAAAATATTTTATATTTCTGTTTTTATTTTTATTTTTATTTTTTTTCAGAAAATTTCAAAACTCCAAAAATATTTTTCTAATCGTTTTTTTTATTTTTTTTATTTTGTTTGGTTTGTTTGTTTTGTTTGTGTGGTGTGTTTGTTTGCTTGTTCTTCTAATTAGGTCCCAAGTATACCAGTACAACAGAATTTGGAGCTTAGGCAGGTATGATTCTTTCAATCTGAACTAGTTAAGGGTCCCTAGAAGCAAGCTGTTGCATGTTGACCGAAGCCTCTACGACTAAGAGAAAGGACTTAATGATTCGATCTATACCTATCGTTTCTTCCCAATCAGGCTGTTAAAATCTACTCAAGTCAAGAGCTACCTTACTCTTCTCAAATAAGTTAAGAGTTTTTCTGCTTTGTCATGACTTTATAGCATAAGGTACTTTCGGTTCTTTAACCACCCTCCTTACATTCTCCATCAACTTTCGGTTCACCACTGTAACCGTTGAGACTCTCGGTCTTTACCACTGAGGTTTATGGTTGCATAAAATCTATGTTTGTGATCTTAGATACGTACACCACGTGCTGAGTGAAACCCAAAAACCAACACCTACAATGAATTGACGGTGAATCATTATATTCAAGATCTTACTTGTTACCTAATGAAATCTCGTTTTCTTTTTTGAGTGGTCTTTTATGAAATTGTCTAACACCAAGGCTTTTCTTCCCTAAAAGATCCAGTTTGTTTTTGTTTTTGAGATTTCTATCACATCTTAAGTCACTATAAATTATATCCAACCTACTTGTTCAACAGACCACAATGGTCTCACAAGTACTTCTTCCAACGTTCGGTCTTATGTTAAGAATCGACGTTCGGTTGAAGATAAGCTACCCTTAGCCTATAATTTAAAAGAAGCCTTTCAATGTTTGTCTACAAACACTTGATCGTATCTTCTCGGGAATCCACACAAGACTTCAAGTCTCTCTTGACTTTGAAGGAAGCGATTCTTGCCCGAAATCATCTGCTTTATGTCTTTTAATAGACATCACTCACATCCAATACACATTTTGCTTTATTTCTTTATCTTTTGTCACCCTATTGCACGAAAATTTTTATTTTCCAACATTCTGGTTGCTGTTGGTTCGATTTTTGTTTATCTTTTGGAGCAACAGGGGTTATCCTACATTTTGGAGCGAAGCTGAATTTCAAACGACGAATTGAGGATAAGTTTTTGGGCGCGTGAATTTGAACGGTCCCTAAACCTACGCGTGCTGACGTATACCTGGGAGAAACCACCCTTTCACATCGCGCTTTTTCAGGCGACGTTTCAGTGATCTCATCATTATCATGACGATTCATTCTCTCTCCTGGCAACGGTATATGAAGGATTCCTAATTACATTTGTCTCTTTTACCTGCAACAAACTCTCTCTATATACACGGCGAATTACAACTGTTCATCTTCTTCCTTAACTCAACAATGGCGACTTCATCATCGGCTCACGATCAAACTGCATCTTCCACATTGCTCTCGATCAAGCCAAACCAGAACATGATCATTGAACTCAACCCTTTTCTGTACGATTCGTATATGATACACGTGGTTGAATGTTTGAAGTATTCACCTCTGGTTTTAGCCCTAACACAGGTAGAATCCGTCCCAATGTCCCTCCTATCCCAAGTCTACACTACCGCTTCGTATGATAAGAACAAGGAGAGGATCTACTTCCAAATCTTCTCTCACAAGGCTTCGATTTCAAAAGGGAGATTTTGTTCATCATTGCAACTTGCTGTGGATTCGTCTGTGATCTCACCGGACTTCATCACCACTACTCAACTGTTCTCGATGCTCTACGAGATGGGTTACACTGATGTGCTTACCACGGTTACGAAGGTTAAGAAGTCATGCTTACCGTCCCAATGGAATGGATTGCTTACTCTTCTTATCAAGAGTTTGGCAGAGAGGAGTGGTGGGTCTGATGGTACTAGTAAGGGTTTTCTGACTCTTCTAAACGGTCTTTACAATGGTATAAATCTCGACTATGGGTCAATTATCTGGTCACAAGTGGTGCAAAGCCTCAACACTTCCACGAGGCACTCTGAAATTTCATGTGGTCGATTCTCGACTCTCATTACACGAAGGGCGATTGATACTTTGCAGATTCCGGTAATGAAGGATGCCCTAGTCGCGTCTGTGGCTACGTTTCACACCAAGAAAATCATCATTTCTGATCCTACAAAGCTCTCTCACAATGGCTCTATACCTGAGACAATGTACAAGTGTGTCTCAGCCGAGAGTAAGGTCATGGCTGAATATCGCAAGATTCCTCCCAAGGAACCGAGAGTCTTATCTCCTGAACAACAGGCTGCCTTGGATGCTGTGGAGAAGCCTGGAAACCGAGGAAAAAGGACTTCTACCAAGAAAGGAACAACCGAGGATGATAAGTCTAAGTCTGTTAAGTCAAGGAAGCGAAAGTCTGAGAAAGGGGATTCTTCTAAGCCAAAGAAGATTAAGAAGATGGCGAAGAAATCCAAGAGTCCCTCTCCTTCCAGTTCAGAAAACGATGAGGAAGATGAAGAAGAGGAAATTCATCATGAATCACCGAGAGGTAACACCCCTCCCCGATCCCCTACTCCAACCGAACCTCTTCATGACAAACTTCCAACACCACCTCCATCACCGAAACAGACAGTTCCTATTTCGGTTGCTCCTGTTCCCCCACCTATCACATTTCAAACTACGACTTCTACACCACCACCACCACCAGTTACTACCATTCCTATTTCTACAACTCCCTTACCACCTCCTATTATTTCCCAATCAACTTCCACCACTATCCCCGAACCGACAGTACGAGTCAACGTATCTGATACGGGGGCGACTACTGAAACCGAACCTCCAGCTACTTCCAAACCACTTTCACCCTCACCTTCAACCGATTCCGGTGCCACTCTCGGTGGTGCTAATGATGAGTTTAATTCAACATACTACAGTCCCTATCGGCTTCCTACAGATGATGATGATGAAGCTCCAGTCACGAGACAACAACTGCAGAGAATTGATGAGAAACTTGATAAGTTGCTTGATGACAACAAGTCATACAGTGGTGTTGTGCTCAAAGCTTTCATGGATACTGCTCTTGAGCAATATACTGAGTCAATTGACAAATCCACAAAGGCTGTTAATGAGTCTACTTCTTCTTGCAAGAAGGCCACTGCTGAAATTGTTCACAGTACTCAGATCTTTCTCGAGTCACTCAAAGGGCATGTTGATACCAATGCAGCCAAGGTGAATGCTTCTGTGGATTCCTTATCCAAGTCACTTCAAGAGGAGCAAAGAAAGTTTGAGGCTGTTCGTTCTTCAATACAAGCAGAGAACACCTCACTTATCAGTTCTGTGAATTCTCGGCTTGAATCTCTTCATGCTGATTTAGCAAAAGAGAGCGCTCTGAAGCAAGATCTTGCCTGCCAAGCGTCAACTATTGAAGTTCAGAAGGTGCAGCTCGCTCAAGATGAAAAGGAAATTTCTTTGTTGAGGACTGAAAGAGCTATTTTTCGAAGTTGTGCTAGGGATGTCAAGGATATGCTTACCAATATTCTTGGTGCTCATGATCCTATCCTTACTCTCACTATCAGAAATCATCTGACATCAAAACTACTTCCTGCCCTTGCAATGTTACATGAGATGAAGGGTGTTTCGGAGAGATTTATACCTCCAAAACAAGGGGGAGAAGGTGCTCAACCAAAGGTTACTGTGAAAACTGAAACCGAATCTGCCCAACTGAAAGTTAAAGTTACAACCGAACCGAAGGGTAATGAAGCTTCGGGTTCTGGTTCTCAAGCTATGAAGAAGGGGATTGATGATGACAGTGATGACGAAGAAGAAGAGACTATTGCTGAGGCCCTTAAACGAAAGAAGAGGGACAGAGAGTTGGATGAAACCTTGAGGGTTGCGAGGGAAGCTGAGGAAAGGGAAAGGAGGAACAAGGAAGAAGATGAAGCCTTAAACTGCAAGAAGGCCTTGTTTCCTCTATGGACAAAAGAGAAACTTATCAATGAGGCAATAGAGTTTCCAAGCATCTACTGGTTGGAACCTGTCGCTTCGTTTGATTGTGACAATTCTAAGGACTCATAGTTCGACATGCCAACAACACAAAAGGCATTCACGTTTCATTGTTTTGATTCGACTGTTGATGTTCCTTTCCCTCATCCAAAAGTTGATCGTGAGCTTATCGACTTTTATCTGAAGTATGGTCAACCGCAGTACTTGACATGGAGCGCACAGAAGATAGTTACTGTTAAGGTACTAAAACCTACGCCTGCTGGGAAGTTCATAAATGTTAATTTTAAAATCACACGAGGATCAGCAAACTCGGTGTCGATTATTTCCCTGGCAGACCTTCCAAATTTAAATCCTCATGACTGGATCCTATTGTTTAACATTCTGCTCACTAATCCGAAAGAATACGAACCGATACTGGATCATTTGAAGAGGATGTTGGCCTCTTACATCCATGAGGTTGCTGCTATGGATCAGGAGATAGCGAAAGTGATGAACAAGAAACCGACTGTCAAGCCAACACTGAAACCAGGAGATGTGAACAAAATGAAGATGGGCCAAATCGATTCTACACATCTTACTGTGATGTTCACAAGAGGCGAAGCCAATCGTTTTCTGTTCGCTCTTGTTGATAAACATTTATTCTCAACTGACTGCTTGGAGCACATTATCAATATCATCCATCGGTGCAAGCAGAACTCAGAAGCAGATAAGAAGAACTTCACAGACATGCTTCGGTGGTATATTACGTTTCGTCATCATCTATTGGCCATCATACCGAAGGTTTTCAAGACAATCAAGAAGTCTTCTGCAGCTCAACCGAAGTGAGCTTTCGGCTCCATTGACGCAAAGGGGGAGACTGTTGGGTATTATTGTGTTGCGTCATGGGCTTGTTATATAGATCCAGATTGGGCCTGTCCATCCGTGATTATCTAGTAGGGTTAGACTATAAATAGTGCATGCATGTATGCATTAGAAACGTTCTTGATTATCGTTAATTATTGTTTTGTAACCGTAAGCACCTCTACAGTTGAAGTTCTTAATCGAGCTCTTCTGAGGTGCTGAAGTTTTAATCATACGACATATTCAAAGCCATTCTTGTGTTCATAATTACGTTTTTAATTGTTTGCCTGCATAGAATCTATCGATCCTAATAGAACTTTGTTCTAACACCTTGTAATTTCCTGTTGTAAGTAGAAGGTATTGTTTAACTATATATTTCCCCAGAAAATCCTATATTTTCCGTAAAATTTTGATGGAGAGAATCTCTATGTGATCCGTTTTAACCATACTTGATTTTTGACGAAATCGCCTGTCGTGGCGTTTTCAGGCGCCGGCTGGATTAAGATAAGGTTTCTCACCCTAGACTGGCCTAGTCTAACTATAGCGAACAACTCATGTGTGGGGTATCACCCCGTATAGATCTATACACAAACTCTCGCTCTCCCTCCAGGACACTCTCGTTATAACTACAGGCTACGATTGTACACTCGAGAGGTGTCAACCGACATGTCTCACTAGAATCCTTAACTGAGTTTACGCGAATATTGTATTACGTTATGTATAATGTTTCTGTGTATGTTTTATGTTTGAAAAGTCCAACGAGTATGTATATGAATGTACGAGGCCCAACAAACATGCAGAATGACCACTAAGGCCCAATAAACATGTAATGTATAGTCTAGGCCCAATAAACATGTAAATAGGCCACTAAGGCCCAATAACATGGATTGTGGGTATTAGGCCCAATAAACATGTAATCGATGAATTTAGCTCGTTTGATATTACATTGTTTGTTTTAGTTTGATTGTTTTCTAAAATGGCATAAAAAGCCCACTTTATGTAATGATGACAGTTTTGGCCCATTAAGCCGAAATTTACAATTTAGGCATATTTTTGATGAAATTGACATTTTAGGTCCTTCAAGACCAAAAATTTACCTTTATGGACTCATTTCAAATAAAAATACATTTTTAGCCCAATTTGGTTAAAAATAACATTTTTGGCCTAATATCATGAAAATTGACATCTTCGGCCCCATTGTATATAAATTGACATTTTTGGCCCAAGTATATATAAATTGATGTTTTCGGCCAAATATTATAAATTACATTTTCAGCCCATTTTAGATAAAAATGACATTTTCGGCCCAAGGTTTGTGAAAATAACATTTTAGAGCCAAATTCAAATAAAGTGGCTATTTCAGCCCATAAAACCGTAAATTTTACATTTTTGGCTCAAATTTGTGTTAAATGACAATTTAATTTATAAAAATCATAAATTTACAATTTAGCCCAATGAACCCGTGAAGGCCCATATTAAGGCCCAATATGCGAAATTTAACACTTTTGGCCCTTTTTTTAAACTATGATTATCATAAAGACCCATTTTATATAAATATGATTCTTTTAGTCCTTGTAAAACCATAGTATCATAAAAATTTCATTCTTTTTGTTTATTTATCAAAAATGGTCCCTTTACAAGATCTAGTTTAGTCTTACAACATCTTTAACATGTATAATACTTTCATCTTCAAGGTAAGTTATATAAAGTGGTTTAGTTCACAAATATCATCAGGTTTTTGTAAAGTTTTCGAGATTTATGGAGTTTCATCACAAAATCACAACACATAACATGGAAAACACACATAAACATGCACAAATACTTAGATCTACACATAAGCAACTTGTATCCTCCCCCAAAACATAGTAAAACTGAAAAACAAGGGGTATGAACTCACTTTGGGTTGTTGTTCTCGGTTTGATGAAGAGTTTGAAGGAGATTTTCGGCCCTAGGAGTTTCCTTGAGGAGGTTTTTGAAATCAAGTGTGGTGAACTTGATGAAAAACCTCTTGTAAACACACACCAAAGTCACGAAAATGGCAAGGGAAGTGAGGGAATTTTCTTTGAGCTTGAGAGGAATTTTGAGAGAGCTTGAAATTTTTTTGAAGTGGAGTGTGGAGTGAGGGGAGGTCTCGGCCAAGAGATAGAGTGAGAGATAAGAGTGAGGAGATTAGTCTTTACTTAGTGTTAATGTGTTAGTTGCCTCAATATTTGTGGGGTAATATGAATGTTTACATGCAAAATAATATGGAGGTGGCACAATTCTAGCCATCCCCACATTTTTTTTCTTTTATAGTTGGGCCGAAAATAAGGGAGAAGAGAAGAAAGGATAAATAGTTTGGGATTGATTTCGATAATATGAGGCCTAAATGGATGGTTCTCGGCCCATTGGGATAGAAGAAATGGAGTTTATGGCCCGTTAGGGCTAATGAAATCATTTATGGCCCATCATGGCCCGTTAGGGATAAAATGAACAATTCTAGGCCCACATGACCCAAAATGTTTTAGTTTGATGAATGTGGGTTCAATTAGAGCCCAATTAGGGTTCTTTGGCCCAAAATAGTCAAATTGAAAGTTTATTGGTCCATTAGCCCCAATAAGAGGATCCTAGTCCATATTAACTTGAACCGGGATTTCTAGGGTTTTCAATCCATATGAGATGTATTGTATTAGGTTTTGAACTTAAATCAAGAGTTTGGATTCAAATGGATGGTTTTGATTAAGCATAGAGTATGATTTTCACTTAGAGTACATGCCTTACAATAGATGATGTTTACATGAGAATAGAATTTTCTAGCTAAAAATTGCTAGTTGTGACATCATCCCCCCGTTAGAGGGAATTTCGTCCTGAAATTCTTTCGAAAGGTAGGATCATGAATGAGAGAATTGTTGGATAAGGTGTCTAAGTCCATAACTATTTCTGGTATGTACTTGACCCGGTTGGCATGGTCCATTTGGTTGCATGGCATTGCAATACTTGGATAGACCAAAATGAGATAAAGGACACTTAAGGTTTATTAATATATTATAAGTTCTAATTTATTAATAATATTATTTAATTAGTATTGATCAAAGAATTATTTTGGAATTAATTAAGTGATCAAAAAGAGACTAATTAAATATATGGGGTTGATTGTGTAAATCATCTATTCTTGTATAGTGGGCTAATGATCCATGGTTTTTATGGATTGGGCTAAAACCCATAAGGTGCTCCATGGATAGTCCATGGAGGTTACAAACCCATGGATCATGGAATATGGAAAGCCATGACAATTAGAGTTTACATGGTCTAACCCTACTTGTGTCACAACTATATAAAGACCCCTTGTCTAGCAAAATTGGCACTTGTACTAGCAAGAAAGAGGGCTAGCTGATTTTGAGGTGTTAGTGAAATTCTCTCAAGGTTATTCCAAGTATTGTGGTGTTGTGTGAGACATTTGAGGCATCACACTTCAGGTGCTAGGCTCACAAGGTTTTCAAGGAATCCAAACAACATAAGGTATGTTATACATCTAGCATTTATGTTTAAAAGTTCCCCATCCTATGCTAGATAGGTTATGAACCTTGGAAATCAAATTTGCATGTATCATAGTAAAACATAGATCCAAGGTTTATAGGGTTGCATGTACACCATAGGAGTGTTAGAATGCTCAAAACCCTTCAGTGGTATCAAAGACTAGGCTTGTTTATTTGATACTTGATGCAAACTTGTTGAAAAAACTCAGTTTTCTGCATTCTGCAGCATGAACTCGCCGAGTCCATGGGGGGACTCGACGAGTCCATGAGTTAATTCACCCTACTCGTCGAGTAGGTTCGTGCACTCGACGAGTAGGAGCCCCTAAATGCGGATTTTCGAGTTTTGCTGCTGGAAATGGACTAGAAACATTACCCTAAATTGTTTTGGTGTTATAAAACTTGTTTTAGATGGTGTAATGGTTATGCTAATCCATTTTCAATGGCTATTATCAAAATTTCAAGTTTTATATGGTTTATTTATGATTCTTGAAATTGTTGATATGAACATTCATGAACTTATGAGTTTAGAAGATCATAGGAATTATTTGTAACTTGATTGTTAGTTTAATTCTTGATCTTGATGTGTTTTAATGGAATCCATAATTTATCCTCAAGTTATGGAAAAGTCACTCTTTTAAAGTCCATTATTAAACACATAGGTTACATAAAATGAAAAGTCTCTCATTTTAATAAACCATTAACTCATAAGTTATGAAAGATGAAAAGTTTTGAAAGTTACAAAACTTGCCCTCAAGTTTTGGAACATGTAAAGTCACTTTAAAACTTTAGTTCCAACCCTTAGAATTTTAAAAGTTAAAATTCAACCCTTATACTTTATAATATTATAAGTTTAATAATAATTATATATGTATAAGAACAAGTCGTTTTACAATTAGTAGGCCTCATTCACGAAGCCGGTCTATAAGGGGGTATAAGGTTGTTGCCTATAAAATGGCAGCTTAATGGGTGTCCACTCTCACCCACCGCTTCCTTGACTGGTGGAGGGTCGTTAGCCGAACGGGTAGGACAATGACTTTAATCCTCATTAAAAGTATGATGATTATAAAGTAACTAAATGTTTTTACAAATTCCCAATCTTAGTTACTTTAGGAAAATGTGAATAAGGTGCTAACCCATGAAATTACACTTTGTACTTTGTTTAAGTCGTTAGTGGGGCGTGTATGGTTAACCGGCACACTAGCCTGGACTTAACAAGGTAGGCAAAGGGTGACTTAAGGTTTACCATAGGTCGGTGGAGCACGTGTGGTTAACCGACACATCGATTGAGTGATACACACTAAGGGTACCAAGTAATTTGCATGGTTACTTCACACCTTGTTTTGTGATCCTCGGCATCCTAGTCACAAAACTTGAAGGGCACACTCGAGATTGAAATATGCCATTGAAAAAGTTCAATGAATCTCAAAGAATCTAGGAGTTTCAAAAAACCAATTAAAAAACCTAATAATTTATTTCGTTTTTCATGGTGGAAATTGGTGAATCGTCATTCACCTACCTTCAAATATTTTATGGCTTGGATTACGACATCCCTCTTCTAAGTTATAAAATATTGTGTTGGGTCCTAGCCTTAATATTACATTTGGGTGTTTTATTAAGGACTATCTTTATATCTAATCTAAACTTGTCTTTCTTCTTTTCAGATGTCTTCCAACAATGCTGCTTCTGGCTCAAACCCTACCGGATCCTTCTCTCTCATGAACCTTTGTGGGAGAGTCATTTTTGATGGATCCAACTTTATGGATTGGATCAGCAACATGAGGATGGTCACTCGTTATGAGGACAAGGAATATGTCCTCGACAAGGAGCTTAAGGAACTTAATGAGTCGTCTGCTACTCCTAAGGAGATCGCTGAATACCAGGAACATCAGAGAGATGCCACCAAAGTGGCATGTATCATGTTGGCTACAATGACAGTCGAGCTCCAAAAGTCCTATGAGGACTTCTACCCATTTGAAATGCACCAGGACTTGATGGACCGCTACCATCAGAGTGCTCGTCAAGAGCGGTATGAAATGATCTCGTCCATGATAACAACCAGGATGAAGGATGGTGAACCCATCACGGGCCACATGCAGAAAATGCAAAGGTATGTGGACCTTTTGCTGAAACTAAATGTGAACTTCCCAGAGGAGTTGGCAACTAATATCATTTTGCAACTCCTTACCTTCGTGTTATGATCAATTCTGCATGACATACCACATGAACAAGGAGGAAGTTACACTCAGCAAACTTCAAGGACTATTGAAGACCGCAGAAAGTGGTCTTAAAGGCAAGTCAGTTATTACTACTCCTACTCCTACCGCGGCCCCTGTCTTGGCAATCGGGCAAGGCAAAGGAAAGAAGAGGAAGAGCCCTTCGAAGGGTACCAAGGGAATGTCCCTTGATGGCTCCTCTTCAAGTGGAACCAAGAAAGGTTTCGTCACTCCTTCTGCCAACCCTAAAGAGGCTGAATGTCTTTTATTACCATGAAAAGTCGCACTGGAAGCGAAACTGCCCAAAGTACTTGCAAGATGTTAAGGATGGGAAAGTAAAACCCAACCATGTAGGTATATACAATATATTGTCTAATAACTCACCCTATTCTAATTCTTGGGTCCTTGATACAGGTTGTGGTATTCACATATGTTCTGATTTGCAGGGACTAAGAAGAAGTGAGAATGTGGAGGATGGGAAGATAAACATGATCATGGGGAATAGGAAAGTTACACCTGTCACCAAGATTGGAGTTTACTCTTTGTTGCTAAGTAGTGGGTTAACATTAGATTTGAATAAATGTTGTTACTCGCCTGAAATGGCAAGAAATATTATTTCCTTTCATGGTTTGTACAAACAAGGTTTTACCTTTTCGTTTGATAATGAATGTGGTGGTATTAATGCTTTCTTTAATAATGTTCTTTATTTTAAAGCATTACCTTGTGATAGTGTGTATGAAACTGTGTCGGTTGTAGATAACCTAGGAAATAATGTGTTGTGTATCGATTCATCCTCTAGCTTGGATAAAGCATCATTATGGCATTGTCGTCTTGGACATGTAAGCAAGAAACGCATAGGCCAACTCCAAAAGGATGGAGTCTTGGAGTCATTTGACCTAAAATCAGATGATAGTTGTGAATCTTGTTTACTTGGGAAAATGACAAAGTCACCCTTCACTGGTACTTGTGTTAGGGGTGAAGGTTTGTTGGATCTTGTACACACTGATGTGTGTGGACCCTTCAGAACCGCCACAAGAGATGCTAACCGCTTCTATGTGACTTCTGCTGATGATTATAGTAGATATGGATATGTCTACTTAATCAAGCCTAAGTCAGAAACCTTTGAAAAGTTCAAGGAGTTTAAACAGGAAGTGGAGAATCAGTTGGGCAGGAACACTAAGATGCTTCGATCCAATCGAGGTGGTGAGTATCTTAGTACAGAGTTCCTTGACTATCTTAAGGAATGTGGGATTGTCTCACAATTGACACCTCCCAGGACACCACAGTTGAATGGTGTGGCTGAGAGGCGCAATAGAACCTTGTTGGATATGGTTCGTTCCATGATGAGTCGAGCTTCGCTGCCAATCTCATTTTGAGGGTATGCCTTAGAGACTGCCGCCCATATCCTTAATCTAGTCCCTACCAAAAAGGTTGCCAAAACACCTCATGAGATGTGGACTGGAAAAGTTCCCAATCTGGACCACATCAAGATTTGGGGTTGCGAGGCTTTCGTGAGGCGCGAGACTCACGATAAACTCGAACCTCAAAGTGAGAAGTGTATTTTCATCGGCTACCCACAGAGATCCTTTGGTTACCTCTTCTACAGACCCGGTGATAATGTAGTCTTTGTAGCAAGGAGAGGAGTCTTTCGAGAGAGAGAATTCATAAGCCAAGGAAACAGTGGGAGGCAAATTGACCTTGAATAAATTCAAGAGTCAAGTGGTGAAGGAACCTCAAACCCTAGCAATCAACCTGAGGAGGAAACTCATGTTGATCCGACAGAAGAGTCTGTACCTCTGAGGCGTTCCACGAGAGTTAGGAATGCACCTGAGCATTACTATGGTTTCCATATTACTGCGGAAGGTGATACACTTATCAGTGATAACACACCGGTAAGTCTGGATGAACCTAACAGCTACACGGAAGCCATGACAGGCCCTGACACTGTTAAATGGAAAGAGGCTATGGACAGTGAGATACAGTCCATGTATGACAATCAAGTTTGGAACTTGGTTGACAATGTACCAGGTCACAAGATAGTCGGGTGCAAATGGATCTTCAAGAAGAAGACCGACATGGAATGTAATGTATACACTTATAAGGCACGACTGGTTGCAAATGGCTTTTCTCAAACCCCGGGAGTTGATTATGATGAGACCTTTTCACCAGTAGCAAAGATTAAGTCTATTAGGGTTATGCTAGCCATTGCTGCATTTCATGACTATGAAATATGGAAAATGGATGTCAAAACCACTTTCCTTAATGGAAAGTTGGCTGAGGATGTTTACATGAGTCAGCCAGAGGGTTTTGTCAGTGCAAAGTACCCTAATAGAGTGTGTAAGCTTGAGAAATCCATCTATGGATTGAAACAAGCACCTCGCAGATGGAATCTTTGTTTCGATGAGAAAGTCAAAGAGTTTGGCTTTTCGAGGAGTGAAGATGAGTCCTGTGTATATGTCAAGGCTAGTGGGAGTATAGTTAGCTTTTTGGTATTGTATGTGGATGACATACTACTTATAGGAAATGACATCCCAACTCTGCAGGAAGTGAATTCATGGCTTGGGAAGTGTTTCGCTATGAAGGACCTTGGTGAAGCTGCCTATATCCTAGGGATAAGGATTTTGAGAGACAGGAGTAAAAGACTAATTGGACTTAGTCAGAGTACCTACTTAGATAAGGTGATGAACAGATTCAGCATGCAGAATTCCAAGAAAGGAGAGTTACCGATCCAGAGTAACGCCAAATTGAGTAAGACTCAGAGCCCGAGTACAGAGGCTGAGATAGCTGAGATGAGTCGAGTACCATATGCTTCCGCTGTAGGCTCGATCATGTATGCTATGACTTGTACTCGTCCTGATGTGGCCTTTGCATTGACCATGGTCAGCAGATATCAAGGGAACCCTGGCACGGATCACTGGACTGTGCTAAAGAACATTCTCAAGTACCTGCGAAGGACTAAGGACTAGGTCCTTACCCTCGGTGGTAGTGATGACTTGAGAGTAGTAGGGTGTAGTGATGCTAGCTTCCCGACTAATAGGGATAATTTCCGCTCTTAGTCAGGCTGGGTCTTTACCTTAAACAGAGGAGCAATTTCTTGGAAAAGTTCCAAGCAGGAGACAGTGGCTGATTCATCTTGTGAATCAGAGTATATAGCGGCAAGCGAGGCAGGAAAGGAGGCTATATGGCTAAAGAACTTCATTGGAGACCTTGGGGTTGTACCAGCTATAAAGGAGCCTATGGAGATTTTCTGTGATAGTGAAAGTGCAGTTGCCTTAGCCAAGGAACCAAGGGATCACGGGAGATCCAGACACATCGACAGAAAATACCACTTCATCAGACATCGAATAGAAGAAGGACTCCTCGTGGCAAAGAGGGTATCATCGGATGAGAACCCAGCAGATCCCCTCACGAGGGGACTAGGTAGGGTTAAGCATCTCCAGCATGCGAGGCGCATAGGGCTGAAGGATGATATTAGTTTTAGTAGTTAGATAGTTTGAAATGTGTAAAGTGTAATTGACATTTGAGGATGAATAAAAGTTGTTGTTTATTTATGAGTAAAGTGTTGCTATCTTTTGTCAAATCGTTTACTATCATTTCATTTTTCATGTTTTGACTTCCAGAATAATTATGTTATGATATATCATATTATTCAAATTCTTCACAGTCGGTCATATGTTGGACGTAGATATGAATCAAGACTGTCATGAAGTTGGTTGTAGATGTCTAAGATATTGAACATAGCAAAGTGTTGCTACAACACTCATGAGTGCTCATAAGTTCTTAGTATTGGATTCAACCCACGCTCACTTGTATCACTTCGTGGAATTTATCTCGAGTGATCGTGAGACGGTAATATCATATAAGTCTTCAAACCTAGAGATATGAGTTGTTGCCTATGAGTTGGTTATACATTGATTGTACGAAAACGCATTGGTAACTCGATATTATAAAATGTGCCTTCGTGTATAATTCAACAAGTAGTAGAACAAGCATATGAGTCGAAGTTTATCTGTTCCTTCTTGGATTAGAAGCGATATTTGGGCCCCTCGATGATTTTGTTGTGACCTATGTACCAGGCCCGGTCAGAACTAAATTGATGTGTTCGATTAATTTCTATGTCAAACAAATAGGAAATCGAGAAACAAACTGTTGGACAATAAGTAAGACATTGTTCCATGTATTTGTCCGGCTGATATCCAGAATAGAGGATTATATGATCACTTATCTTAAATGGCACATCATTATCATCTCAGTTCCGCGAGACCTTGAAAGCGCTACGATTGCTGATCAGTTCCTGAAGTCATACTTGCAGTTATAGTTATTAGACTTATCCAAGTGGAAGACTGTTGGATAAGGTGTCTAAGTCCATAACTATTTCTGGTATGTACTTGAACCGGTTGGCATGGTCCATTTGGGTTGCATGGCATTGCGATACTTGGATAGACCAAAATGAGAGAAAGGACACTTAAGGTTTATTAATATATTATAAGTTCTAATATATTAATAATATTATTTAATTAGTATTGATCAAATAATTAATTTGGAATTAATCAAGTGATCAAAAAGAGACTAATTAAATATATGGGGTTGATTGTGTAAATCATCTATTCTTGTGTAGTGGGCTAATGATCCATGGTTTTAATGGATTGGGCTAAAACCCATAAGGTGCTCCATGATTAGTCCATGGAGGTTACAAACCCATGGATCATGGAATATGGAAAGCCATGACAATTAGGGTTTACATGGTGTAACCCTACTTGTGTCAAAACTATAATAAGACCCCTTGTCTAGCAAAATTGGCACTTGTACAAGTAAGAAAGAGGGCTAGCCGATTTTGAGGTGTTAGTGAACTTCTCTCAAGGTTATTCCAAGTATTGTGGTGTTGTGTGAGACATTTGAGGCATCACACTTGAGGTGCTAGGCTCACAAGGTTTTCAAGGAATCCAAACAACATAAGGTATGTTATACATCTAGCATTTATGTTTAAAAGTTCCCCATTCTATGCTAGATAGGTTATGAACCTTGGAAATCAAATTTGCATGTATCATAGTAAAATATATATCGAAGGTTTCTAGGGTTGCATGTACACCATAGGAGTGTTAAAATGCTCAAAACCCTTCAAGAATAAGTGAATGTACTTCTGCGTCATTTGGTCTTTGCGTTCCCCTATGAATTCCGGTCCACGCTTAGCGTTCCATTGAACCTTCACAATCGAGATGCGGCTCTGCTTCGTACGCTTCACTTCCTTATCCATTATCTCGACTGGTTCCTCGACGAACAGGAGATTCTCGTTTATTTTGATCTCTTCTAAAGGAATGAAAAGAGTTTCATCTGATAAGCACTTTTTCAAATTTGAGACGTGGAACACGGGGTGTACGTTGCTGAGCTCTGAAGGTAGCTGCAACTTATAAGCAACCGGACCAATTCGGGCCAGGATCTCGAATGGTCCGATGTATCGTGGGTTCAGTTTTCCCCGTTTCCCAAAACGGATCATTCCTTTCCAGGGAGAGACTTTTAATAGCACCCGATCTCCGACTTGGAATTCCGGAGGCTTTCGCCGTTGGTCAGCATAGCTCTTTTGTCGGTCTCGTGATGCTTGAAGTCCGAATTTGATTTGGATTATCTTTTCGATCGTTTCTCGAATGATTTATGGCCCTGTGAGAGTGATGTCTGATGATTGTCTTTTTGCTAGTTGGGTGTCACCCACCTCAGCCCAGCATAGAGGTGATATGCATTTACGACCATATAAAGCCTCAAAAGGAGCAATCTTGATGCTCGTGTGGTAACTGTTGTTGTATGAGAATTCAACCAAAGGCAAGTGGGTATCCCATGACTTGACAAAATCAATCACACAGGCTCGGAGCATGTCTTCGCGTGTTTGGATGGTTCATTCGCTTTGGCCATCGGTCTGAGGGTGGTAAGCATTCCTCATGTCTAGTTATGTTCCCATTACTATCTGAAGTGACTGCCAAAACCGTGAGGTAAATCTACTATCTCGATTCGAGATAATAGACACTAGCACCCCATGAAGTCTTACGATCTCCTTGATGTAGATTTGCGTCAACCTTTCCATCTTGTAAGATTCTTTTATTGGCAGGAAATGAGCGGATTTAGTTAACCTACCGATGATTACCCAGATAGCATCCAATCCGTCTGTCGTCTTAGGTAATTTGGTCACGAAGTCCATAGTAATCCTTTCCCATTTCCACTCGGGTATTTATGGCTGTTGTAATAGTCCCGAGGGCTTTTGGTATTCCACTTTCACCTTGGCACAAGTGAGACACTTGCCCACGTAAGTGGCGATCTCTGCCTTCATATTTGGCCACCAATAATGCTGCTTTATATCCAGGTAGATCTTATCCGAACCCGGATGGATGGAATATCGCGTCTTGTGGGCTTCGTTCATGATCACTTCTCTGAATCCCCCAAGTTTAGGGACCCAGATTTTGTTCATGAAATAATAAGCTCCGTTCTCCTTGACTTCAAAGTTCTTGCCCATCCCGCGCAGTGTTTCATGTGCGCTGTTCTCTGGCTTCAATGCATCTGTTTGGGCTCCCTTGATTTGTGAGGTTAGATGGGGTTGGATGGTTATCGATAAGTTTTTCACCCGGCGACCTGAGTATTGTTTTCTGCTCAGGGCATCGGCTACCACGTTAGCCTTGCCTGGGTGGTACTTGATCTCGCACTCGTAATCATTTAACAGCTCAACCCATCTTCGCTGCCTCATGTTTAACTCCTTTTGGTTTAGAATGTGCTGGAGGCTTTTGTGATCGGTGAAGATGGTGCACTTTGTACCATAGACGTAGTGCCTCCAAATCTTTAGGGCGAAGACCACAACTCCCAGCTCGAGATCATGAGTGGAAAATTTACTTCATGCGTCTTTAGTTGCCTGGATACGTAAGCTATCACCTTTCCACGCTGCATGAGGACACAACGTAACCCTTGATTCGAAGCATCGCAGTAGACTACGAAATATTCGGTTCCCTCCGGTAAGGATAACACTGGTGCTCTACAAAGGGCTCGCTTCAGGGTTTAGAAGGCAGCTTCTTGCTTTTCCGTCCAGTTGAAAGACACACCCTTTTGTGTCAAGGCGGTGAGGGGTTTGGCTATCTAAAAAAAATTATGGAAAACCTTCGGTAGTAACCTGCGAGACCCAAGAATTATCGGATTTCCATTGGGGTTCTCGGGATCGCCAAACCTTCATTGGCCTTGATCTTGGAAGGATCTACGTGAATCCCCTCCTCGCTGACTACGTGACGCAAAATGTTTACACTGCGGATCCAGAATTCGCATTTGGAGAGCTTCGCAAATAATCTTTCAGCTCTTAGGGTTTCCAAGATTCGTCGGAGATGTTGACCATGCTCTTCTTTTCTTCGAGAGTAGATAAGAATATCGTCGATGAAGACAATCATGAATTTATCAAGGAATGGGCGGCAGAGTCGATTCATGGGGTCCATAAATGCAGCGGGGTCATTTGTTAGACCGAAGGGCATCACGACAAATTCGTAATGACCGTATCGAGTTCGAAAGGCAGTCTTTGGAATGTCCTCTTCCCGAACTCGGAGTTGATGATAACCTGATCTTAGATCTACTTTTGAGAAATAACTAGCCCCTTGAAGCTGGTAAAATAGATCATCAATTCGAGGAAGTGGGTATTGGTTTTTTTCAGTGAGCTTGTTTAATTCTCTATAGTCGATGCACATTCTGAAGGATCCGTCTTTTTTTCTTGACAAACAAGACCGGAGCTCCCCAGGGTGAGAAGCTTGGTTGGATGAATCCCTTGCTCAGCAGCTCACTTAGTTGGCTGGATAACTCCTGCATTTCGGCGGGAGCTAACCTGTAGGGTGATTTGGCAATTGATGTGGCTCCTGGTATTAGGTCGATTCGGAATTCGACCTGCCTTTCTGGGGGTATTCCCGGAAGATCTTCTGGAAATACATCAGGGAAGTCACATGCCACTGGAATGTCTTGAATGTTTACTTCTTCCTTGGTCTTATCTACTACATGAGCGAGGAATGCGTAGTTCTTCTTGTGTAGGCACTTTTGTGCCTTGATGCATGAGATAAGATGAAGATTGGCGCCAGGTTTATCACCATAGATTATTAGGGTTTCGCGATTGGGGAGATGAAGGCGAACGACCTTCTCACAACACATAATATCAGCATGGTGGGGGCTTAACCAATCCATGCCGATTATCACATCAAAACTCCTAATATTTACTGGCATCAAATCTATTTGAAAAGGGTGATTGTTTAGTGTTAATATGCACCCTACATAGACATCTTTGGTTGTTTCACTTTTCCCATTAGCCATTTCCACCGTGTAGGCTTCATTGAGCTTCTGGGGTTGTTGATTTAGTAAATGTTTGAATTTATTACTAACGAAACTTCGCTCCGCCCCACTATCGAATAAGATGCATGCGTATGTGTTGTTAAGTAGGAACGTACTAGTAACAACTGTTGGTTCCTGAACTGCTTCACCTTGACCCAATGCCAATACCCTTGTTAATGTTCCTACCCCCTGGTTGTTTGCTTTGGGGCAGTCGCGCTTGAAGTGACCGGTTCCTCCACACCCATAGCAGGTGTAACTGGCCCCATCATTGTTGTTGTTGTTGTTGCTGTTGATGTGATTGTTGTTGTTGTTGTTGTTGCGATTGTTGTTGTTGTTGTTGTGGTTCAACTGTTGGTTCTGTTGAGGATAAGTTCTACAGTACGTGGCCGTATGACCCTTTCGGTTGCAACTTGTGCAATGCATCTCCCTGCATTCTCCGTGATCGTGAAAATTGCATTTGCTGCACTTGGGTAGGGTCCCTGAGTACTGTTTGGGAGCATTTGGTGTGGATGAGACTGGAGCATGTGGTGTTATGGTGGCTTCAATAGCAGCATGGACAACAACTGTTTGTTGTTTCTTTGATGATTCTGAGTTTTGTCGTCCCTTTCGCTTGTTGTTTTTACCCTTCATGTTATCACCTTCTTTCTTAACTTCCGCTTTCCCTGCTTTGGCACCCTTTTTGTTGCCATGGTCGTATAGTTTCTTCGCTAGTCTTTTTGTGCTGTCATACGTGGTCGGTTTTGCTGCTATCACATTCCCTTGGATTTGCGTGGTCAATCCCCAAATAAATCTTTCAATCTTCTTCCCTTCAGATGTGATCATTCCTAGACACAAGAGAGACAGCTCACTAAACCTTGATATGTAAGCATCGATGTCAGAGTTTTGAATCGTGAGGTTCCACAGCTCTTGCTCCATTTTCTGGATTTGTCCCCTTGGACAGTACTCGGCCAACAACATTTCCTTAAGCTCCTCCCAGGGCATAGCATTCACCACCGGGAGTGTCATGGCCTCTACGTGACCATTCCACCAAGAGAGATCTTGATCAACGAATGTGCAGGCCGCATACTTGACCTTGCACCCCTCCGGACATCCGCAGATCTGGAACACTGATTCCACCTTTTCTATCCATCTTTTCAGGGTTATTAAACCTCCCGTCCCGTTGAAGGTTCGAGGCTTGTCGTTTGTGAAGTCCTTGTAGGTGCAGGTTATTGTGGGTCCGTGATTTATTCCCTGATTCATGCTTTCGGTTCCCTGCCCGTCACTTACACCGTTGTTTCCGTTGAGAATATGTGCCAGTGCTGCAGTGACCGCAACTGACACTGCTGCTTGGAATGCGACTGAGTTTATTTCTGGTGGCGTCGGTGTCGTGTTGTTTCCGCGGTTTGGTCTTTGAGGCATCTTTCTGTCGTAGAACGGAAAGATGTTGAGTATCCAATGTATTTAGTTTCATGATCTCTTGGTTATAGCACAGTGTTAGTGATTCGGTTGTGTATAAGTGACTGAATGCATACAATCAACATGTAGTAAAAGTAATAGAACACATAGAAGATAACAACATCATGATAAAATATATATCCGTTTTCATTAATGATAATCTTTTGAGTACATGAAAATTTGCCTATATAAGGCATACGATACATGCAGTGAAATAAAATTTGACAGAGTAACGACTGCATGAGTAGTGTAGTCACTTAATCATGTAGTCGACAATACATAAGGTAATGCATAAGAAAATCATGACGATAGTAAGTGAACGGATACTAGCTGCGATGAGATGGGTCTGATGGCGAAATCACATGCCGAAATGTCGTGCTACAAGATCAGCCATCTCGGTCATCTCCGTGATGACCTCGTCCCTCTCGTGCTCTGTTTGTACAGCTCAGACCTATGTTGCTAATAGTGGATGCCAAAGGGTGGCAACCTCCTCCTCTAGGGAGGGAGTCCTATCGATGGGATCTCGTGGTGCTGCGGAGTGATCCTGAACTATCTCTGAAGTGGGAGGCTCACTGGGGACTTCATTAGCGCCCCCATCCTCCTCCATCATCTCATCGGATTCTCCAAACTCGTAGTCTGTCTCCATGTACTCCTCGGGCCCAACACCGGGGGCTGCCTCCTGACCCATCACGGGGTCTTCCTCGATCATTCCGTGGGCCACTAGGGCCTGATAGAAAAGGACGCCCTGATGTGACTCGTCCATGGCGACTGCGCGGGAAACTGGGAGTGAGAAGTGTGTAAAGGGGGGGGGGGTATGTGCAAATAAGTTTCCCAAAATACTCCTACAGTATTTTAATTATTTAAGTTTGAGTTCCTTAAAGGTTTTGGATACGAGGTAAGCTTCTAGATCCATTTCCCGCCATGATTACTCTCAAACACATGTTGGTCATATTTTGAATAAATATAGTTGATCAGGATATATTTATCCCCAATATGACTACATAACTGTCCGGGTTTAATCACAGTGTTCCATTTCCTCCAGAGACTTTTAGTGTTATAGTTTTAATGTATACCTAGGTATCATTTTATTCAGAGTGTTTTAGTCCCATTGTATTTATAGCTGCATATCAAGTATGATTAGATATGCCAGTTCACTATAAACAATGCTCTGATACCAATCTGTCACACCCCCAGAACCAGATGGCGGAAACGTCCGGGGGCTTGTGCGTGACTTCATCTTGTAATATCATCACAATGTATATAATTGAAACAAGACAACACCATCATCATACATATCAAAATACAACCAACATTGTTTACATCAAGTATAGTATCATAAGTTACATGCCATAATATTCAATGTATGATGATAACAAAAATACGACAAATTCCACATGTTCTTGCTGACCTTTCCGCTTAACGATTCCCTGAGAATACAAGTTATTTTGAAAATGTCAACATATATAATGTTGGTGAGTTCATAAGCATGTTTAAATAAAAAGTTTTGTATTGTTCGTAAAACGCCAGAAAATCCGATATTTTCTGAAAATGGTTTAAAAATGATGTGTCAAAATCAAGTACTAATGCATGTGTGTTTTCTGTTTTTGGAATGTATATAAGAATGTAATCTGGAAAGGATTATGTAATTTCCTGTTGTAAGTAGAAGGTATTGTTTAACTGTATATTTCCCCAGAAAATCCTATATTTTCCGTAAAATTTTGTTGGAGAGAATCTCTATTTGAGCCGTTTTAACCATACTTGATTTTTGACAAAATCGCCTGTCGTGGCGTTTTCAGGCGCCGACTGGATTAACATAAGGTTTGTCACCCTAGACTGGCCTAGTCTAACTGTAGCGAACAGCTCAGGTGTGGGGTGTCATCCCATATAGATCTATACACAAACTCTCGCTCTCCCTCCAGGAGACTCTGGTTAAAACTACAGGCTACAATTGTACACTCGAGAGGTGTCAACTGACATGTCTCGCTAGAATCCTTAACTAGGTTTACGCGAATATTGTATTACGTTATGTATAATGTTTCCGTGTACGTTTTATGTTTGAAAAGTCCAACGAGTATGTATATGAATGTACGAGGCCCAACAGACATGCAGAAGGACCACTAAGGCCCAATAAACATGTAATGTATAGTCTAGGCCCAATAAGCAAGTAAATGGGCCACTAAGGCCCAATAACATGGATTGTGGGTATTAGGCCCAATAAACATGTAATCGATGAATTTATCTCGTTTGATATTACATTGTTTGTTTTAGTTTGATTGTTTTCTAAAATGGCATAAAAAGCCCACTTTGTGTAATGATGACAGTTTTGGCCCATTAAGCCGAAATTTACAATTTACCTTTATGGACTCCTTTCAAATAAAAAGACATTTTTAGCCTGATTTGGTTAAAAAATAACATTTTTGGCCCAATATCATGAAAATTGACATCATCGGCCCCATTGTATATAAATTGACATTTTTGGCCCAAGTATATATAAATTGATGTTTTCGGCCCATTATTATAAAAATTTACATTTTCAGCACATTTTAGATAAAAATGACATTTTCGGCCCAAGGTTTGTGAAAATAACATTTTAGACCCAAATTTAAATAAAGTGGCAAGGTTAGCCCATAAAACCGTAAATTTTACATTTTTGGCTCAAATTTATGTTACATAACAATTTAATCCATAAAAATCATAAATTTACAATTTAGCCCAATGAACCCGTGAAGGCCCATATTAAGGCCCAATATGTGAAATTTAACACTTTTGGCCCTTCTTAAAAATATGATTATCATAAAGACCCATTTTATATAAATATGACTCTTTTAGTCCTTGTAAAACCATAGTATCATAAAAATTTCATTCTTTTTGTTTATTTATCAAAAATGGTCTCTTTAAAAGATCTAGTTTAGTCTTACAACATCTTTAACATGTATAATACTTTCATCTTCAAGGTAAGTTATATAAAGTGGTTTAGTTCACAAATATCATCCAGTTTTGTTAGGTTTTCGAGATTTATGGAGTTTCATCACAAAATCACAACGCATAACATGGAAAACACACATAAACATGCACAAATACTTAGATCTATCACATAAGCAACTTGTATCCTCCCCCAAAACATAGTAAAACCGAAAAACAAGGGGTATGAACTCACTTTGGGTTGTTGTTCTCGGTTTGATGAAGAGTTTGAAGGAGATTTTCGGCCCTAGGAGTTTCCTTGAGGAGGTTTTCCAAATCAAGAGTGGTGAACTTGATGAAAAACCTCTTGTAAACACACACCAAAGTCACGAAAATGGCAAGGGAAGTGAGGGAATTTTCCTTGAGCTTGCGAGGAATTTTGAGAGAGCTTGAAATTTTTTTGAAGTGGAGTGTGGAGTGAGGGGAGGTCTCGGCCGAGAGATAGAGTGAGAGATAAGAGTGAGGAGATTAGTCTTTACTTAGTGTTAATGTGTTAGTTGCCTCAATATTTGTGGGGTAATATGAATGTTTACATGCAAAATAATATGGAGGTGGCACAATTCTAGCCATCCCCACATTTTTTTTTTTTGCTTTTATAGTTGGGCCGAAAATAAGGGAGAAGAGAAGAAAGGATAAATAGTTTGGGATTGATTTCGATAATATGAGGCCCAAATGGATGGTTCTCGGCCCATTGGGATAGAAGAAATGGAGTTTATGGCCCGTTAGGGCTAATGAAATCATTTATGGCCCATCATGGCCCATTAGGGATAAAATGAACAATTCTAGGCCAACATGACCCAAAATGTTTTAGTTTGATAAATGTAGGTTCAATTAGAGCCCAATTAGGGTTCTTTGGCCTAAAATAGTCAAATTGAAAGTGTATTGGTCCATTAGCCCCAATAATAGGATCCTAGTCCATATTAACTTGAACTGGGATTTCTAGGGTTTTCAATCCATATGAGATGTATTGTATTAGGTTTTGAACTTAAATCAAGAGTTTGGATTCAAATGGATGGTTTTGATTAAGCATAGAGTATGATTTTCACTTAGAGTACATGCCTTACAATAGATGATGTTTATATGAGAATAGAATTTCCTAGCTAAAAATTGCTAGTTGTGACATAAAGGAAAGAGAAACGAACCGTTTAAACCAAACAATCTCATTTTCCAAATCCTGATTTGAAGCAGAAATTCAAAGCTTCATTTGTCAAAGGGAAAACTAAAATGAAGAATGTAAATCATTGGCTCGAAGGAAAAGGAAAGCCATACCTATCTGGAAAGTTTTCTCAAGAGAAAATCAGGTATGCTTACGAATGCTACTTGAACGAGTCACAAACTAGAAGTTCATCATCAAAGGAATCGAATCCTTCAGTTCGTAAATGGAAAGAAGTTCCTAAAGGAAAAGTTGAGGCAAAACAAACCGCTGATGAAAAAGGGAAAGTTGGTGTTGAACCTAAACCAATGAATGATTTCATTTCGATACCTAAGACTATAAAAGTTGACTTGATCGATAGTTTCAAATCAAAGGTTCGAAGTTGGGTGTTAGGATCCTCATTTCACAATGCATTTTACTCTAATAACCAAGGACCCAAAAAGCCTTGGGGTCCTAAATTATTTAATTGATTGTAGGTATTATGTAACGAGCAATATGATGAACACTGGTACATCGGCAGTGGTTGCTTTCGTCACAGGACAGGTCGGAAGGAAAATTTATGTGATTATAGATGTTTGGAAAATGTTGGAGTTGTGAAGTTCGGGAATAAACACAAGTGTAAGATTAAAGGTTATGGGAAGGTTATGAATGGAAAGTTTACAGTCAATCGAGTGGCATATGTCTAAGGTCCTGAACACAACTTGATAAGTGTTTCACAACTTGTTGTGGGCACTGGTAATCAAGTAGTCTTCGATGAGGAAGGTAGTATCATTTCGAAAAAAGAAACAAAAGAAGTATTGCTTAAGTCTAAGAGGAAAGGTGATATGTTCACACTCGACATCAAGCCAATTGTTGGTGTTCCCTCAGTTTGCTTACTTTCGAATACTCTCCCATCTGAACTTCAAAAATCTTAACAAATTGGTTTCACATGATCTTGTATGTGGCCTTCCTATTTTATAATTTTATAGCGACTCATTATGTGCAGCTTGTGAACAAGGAAGGCAACACCATCAAAGTCATCCTATTTTCATCAATTCCAAAATCATCGAACCACTGGACCTTCTTCATATTGACCTTTGTAGACCTTCAACTGTTCAGACTCTCAACAAGAAGAGGTACATCTTGGTCATAGTTGATGACTTTTGAAGGTTCACTTGGGTTTTCTTTCTTCGTCTGAAGTCTGAAACTGCCCAAGTAATGATTGATTTTATCAAGAACATTGAGCACAGTCTACGGAAGAAAGTTTGAACGATCAAAAGCGATAATGGCTCTGAATTCAAGAACCAAGCTCTTGATTCATTTTTGGCTGAACTAGGGATTACGCATAAGTTTTTATCTCCTTAAACACCACAACAAAATTGTAACAACGTAAATTTCCAAAACAATTTTTCATTTTTAAAACATACTTTTATTCATAACATGATGTCAAACATAATGTATCCAATATTATCATAACAAAAACATATCCCGGAATCTCAAAACATAAACTCCATGAGTGTGTACGGATCATGCCGGCGCATTCCCGCGATCCTCGCTAGTACCTGAAACACATAACACAACAACTGTAAGCATAAATGCTTAGTGAGTTCCCCAAAATACCACATACGCATATATGCCACTCAAGGCTATAAGACCTTCCGGTCACTGTGTCTCAGAGGACTTCCGTCCCACAACCCTGGTAGACCTTCCGGTCCTACCCGTAGTGACCTTCCGGTCCATATCATCTTGACCTTCCGGTCCATATCATAATGACCTTTCGGTCCTTAGCATTCACATCATACATAACACATCAATATCATATAACAGTATACAACACATACATCTCATAGCATATAAGACCTTCCAGTCACACATAGATACCACTCTAGGTACAATATAGTGAGAAGACTCACCTCGTACGATGTCGGATGACCTCTCATGCTCGATAACCCGACCTAGCCTCCTCCTATTAACATAATAACATTCCTGATCAATACTCTCTCATAGCCTCGCTCTAAAGATTGGGTAGAAGGCCATCCTACCCCTCCCTGAACTCCCCTGAATCATCTTGACCAAAACCCTAAGGTCAACTGAAGTCAACTGTCAAACTTTGACCCGACTCGTCGAGTGCACATGGGTGACTCGGCGAGTCCATGCGGGTCCTCTGAATCCTTCTAGTCTCACTGGACACGTCGAGTCATCCCTTCACTCGATGGGTTACACCTGTCATGAATCGCAGGGCAACCCCGACTCGACTCGTCGAGTCCCCTTATGGACTCGACGAGTTCCTTCCATGGAAACACTCAAATGACCTTCTGAGGTCAGATCTGCTTCTCTAACCTATAGATCTGGCCTTCCCAACCACTATAATCACGTAAATTCCCGACCTTTACACTCATGCAACGTCCATAAAGCTTCTTTTGGTGAAATAGCCTCTAAAATGGCAACCTAGGGTCATATCTCTAATGGAATAGAAAAAATCAAGATAGATAGGACTCTCTGGACCTCTTAAGGTCCAGATCTAAGAAGAACTCCACCTTGGGACCTCACATACTTCGAATCCAAGCCAAAGAAGGCATAAGAAAACCCTAGATTCAAGTAGATCAGCAAATACACGAGATTGAGCACAGATTAGTACCTCTAGCAGCCTCTTCTGATCAAATGGTGGTAGATCTGAGCTCCTCAATCTTCCTTGTTTGCCCTCCTTCCTTCTTTCTTGCAAAATCACACTTAGAATGATGAAACTTCTTCTCTCCCTCACAACACTCTCAGGTGCTCTGGTGCTCTCAAAGGTGAAGGTGGACGCAAATGAGGGCCATAAGGTCCTTTAAATATGGCACAGGCCCGGGGATTTAGGGTTTCAGCCCACAGCGCAGACTCGACGAGTCCACCCATCGACTCGTCGAGTCCCTTCATTAATCCAGTCAGCAAAACGCGATCCTACTCTACGAGTCTAGGCGTCAACTCGTCGAGTCCCTCCCTAAAACTCAAAATAAATGAATAACATAGAATACCTGGGAATCTGGATGTTAGAATTCTCCCCCACTAGAATCAGACTTCGCCCTCGAAGTCTCGCTCGACAAAGAACTCTGGATGCTGCTCCCGCATCTCTAACTCCGGCTCCCAAGTCAGCTCGGACCCTCTCCTATACTGCCACTGGACCTGAACCAGGGGTACCTCCTTGTTCCTCAGAACCTTGATCTTCCGATCCAGGATCGCGATCGGTCTCTCAACATAATTCAATCCTGCATCCACCTGAACATCCTCCAGCGGCACTACCGCCGACTCGTCGGCTATACACTTCCTCAACTGAGACACGTGGAAGGTATCATGAATCTGGCTCAACTCCGCAGGTAGCTCCAAACGATACGCTACCCTGCCCACCCTCGCGGTCACTCTGAACGGACTGATGTACTGGGGCCCCAGCTTGCCCCTCTTCCTGAATCGGATCACTCCTTTCCAAGGAGACACCTTCAGGAGTACGAAGTCTCCCACCTGAAACTCAAGCTCGGATCGTCGCCTATCTGCATAACTCTTCTGGCGACTCTGAGCTGTCAACAACCTCTGCCTGACCTGTTGTATCTGCTCAGTCGTCTGAAGCACTATCTCAGTGCTACCCATCACATGCTGCCCTACCTCTCCCCAGCAAATGGGAGTCCGACATCTCCTACCATACAACAACTCGAAGGGAGGCATACCAATACTCGAATGGTGGCTGTTGTTATAGGAAAACTCAGCCAACGGCAAGTACGTGTCCCAACTTCCTCCGAAGTCCAACCCACATGCTCGAAGCATGTCCTCGAGCGTCTGAATCGTCCGCTCACTCTGCCCGTCCGTCTATGGGTGGTATGCGGTACTGAAATGCAGCCGCGTACCTAACTCTTCATGGAACTTCTTCCAGAACCTGGAAGTGAAACGTACATCTCGATCTGACACAATCGAGATCGGTACTCCATGACGCGATACCATCTCTCTCACATACAACTCAGCCAGCCTCTCTGCGGAAGAGCTCTCACTGATAGCAAGGAAGTGAGGGCTCTTCGTCAACCGGTCAACGATCACCCAAATTGCATCGACACCCCTCGCGGTCCTTGGCAATTTGGTGATAAAATCAATGGAAATATGTTCCCACTTCCACTGGGGAACCTCAAGTGGCTGCAACTTGCCATGCGGACGCTGGTGCTCGTCCTTAACCCTGCGACAGGTCAAGCACCTCTCAACAAACCATGCAACATCCCTCTTCATACAGGGCCACCAGTAGTCTTTCCTTCAAATCCAAATACATCTTAGTGGCTCCGGGATGGATCGAGAACCTCGATCTATGCGCCTCTTCCATCAGAATGGTACGTGCCCCGCCTGCATACGGCACCCAAATCCGACCTTGAAAGGTCATTAGCCCTCGGCTATCGGTAACGAACTCAGACACCTGCCCGATCACCCGCTCCCTCTTGCGATTCTCCGGTATCACGGCCTCTGCCTGGGCCTCCCGAATGGTGTCCAACACCGGAGTCATCACCGTCAATCGTATACAAGTGTCTCGAATCGGGGCACTCTCTGCCCTTCGGCTCAGAGCATCAGCTACAACATTAGCTTTGCCCGGGTGGTATAGGATCTCACAATCGTAATCCTTCACCACATCCAACCATCTCCTCTGGCGCATATTCAGGTTGGGCTGATCCATCAAATACTTCAAACTCTTGTGGTCTGTGTATATGGTACAACGAACCCCATACAGATAGTGACGCCAGATCTTGAGAGCGAACACCACTGCCCCTAACTCCAAATCGTGGGTGGGATACCTCGTCTCATGAGGCTTCAGCTGCCTCGATGCATACGCTATCACATGCCCTCTCTGCATAAGCGTCGCACCCAATCCCGATATCGATGCATCGCAGTACACCACAAAATCCTTCATTCCTTCTGGAAGGGATAACATCGGGGCTTTGCACAACCTCTGGCGAAGAGTCTCAAACGAGGTCTGCTGCTCCGGACCCCATGAAAAAGCAACGCCCTTCCGGGTCAACTTGGTGAGGGGCACGACAATCTTGGAGAAATCCTTGATAAATCTCTGATAGTAGCCAGCCAACCCCAGAAAACTCCTGATCTCGGTGGGGGACCTCAGCACCTCCCAACTCATCACAGCCTCAATCTTGGCCGGATCGACCAATATCCCATTCTGGTTAACGAGATGTCCCAAGAACTGGACCTCTCGTAACCAGAAATCGCACTTAGAGAATTTGGCGTAAAGCCTCTCCGACCTCAATACTCCGAGGATCTCTCTCAAATGCTCCTCATGCTGCTCTCTGGATCTCGAATACACCAGTATATCGTCGATGAACACGATCACCGAACGATCCAACATCGGTCTGCACACCCTGTTCATGAGATCCATGAACGCTGCCGGTGCGTTGGTGAGCCCAAAAGGCATCACCACGAACTCGTAATGCCCATAACGAGTCCTGAACGTCGTCTTCTGGATATCCTCATCTCGCACCCTCATCTGGTGATATCCAGATCTCAAATCTATCTTGGAGAACTAAGATGCTCCCTGCAACTGATCGAACAGATCATCAATCCTCGGTAGTGGGTAACGGTTCTTGACCGTTAACTTGTTCAACTCCCGGTAATCAATGCACATCCGGTGTGAACCATCCTTTTTCTTGACAAAAAGGATCGGCGCTCCCCAAGGTGAGCTACTCAGCCTGATAAATCCTTTCCCTAAAAAGCTCCTGAAGCTGTGAGGATAACTCCTGCATCTCTGGTGGCGCAAGGCGATAGGGCGCCTTGGCGATAGGCGCCGCTCCCGTAACCAAATCGATGCGAAACTCCACTTGCCTCTCGGGAGGCACACCCGGCAACTCCTCGGGGAAAACATTCGGGAACTCACGCACTATCGGAACATCATCAACCAAACTCGGCCTTTCCGCGGCCACTCGTTTATCCATCACATAAGCTACAAACCCGCTGCAGCCCTGCTGTAGACTCTGCCTCGCTCTAGCCGCCGAACAGAATGCTGACCCAGATCGGGTACCCTCGCCGTACACCGTAAGTACTCCCCCACTAGGGTCTCGTATCGTCACCAACTGTCGCTCGCAGTCTATAACAGCCCCAAATCGGCTTAATCAATCCATGCCCACTATGACACACATGTCCCCCATCGCAATCGGGACTAGATCTATCGGGAATTCAACCCCGAAGATCTCGAGTACACATCCTCGAATCACATCCGTAGCATACACCGCTCGCTCGTCAGCTATGGAAACTCGTAGCGGTCGACTCAACGCCTCCCGCTGAATACTGATGTGCTGACTAAAGGCTAAAGACACAAATGATCGACTCGCACCCGAGTAAAATAACACCAAAGCAGGTACAGAATTCACAAGAAAAGTACCTACGCATATCATAATATAAGCACAATATCTCAAACTCAGCATAAATAAATGAAAGAATACAGACTAGCCACGACATCGGGCGCTGCGCGAACCTCCTCCGCTGTCAACTGGAAAGCTCTCCCGCGAGCCTTCGGTGCCTCGACCTTCATCGGCCGAACCTCAGTAGCTCGCACGGCTGCAGGGGCAGATCCCTGCGGTGCTCCCTGTGCTGTCCCCCGAAGCTGCAGACACTCGGCCTTCCGGTGTCCGGTTTGGTCAATGAAAGCAAACCATGAACCCCTTGGGGCAATCCTTGGCTATGTGCCCTTCCTTGCCACATTTGTAGCAAGCACCAGATCGACAAACCCCATCATGTCTGTTGCCGTACTTCCCACAAGTGCGGCCCTTCTGGCCTCCAGATCTCGAATCGGCGGGCTTTGCCCGCTTGGCTAACGGCTGGGACTGTGCCAGCCGCCAGTCCCTCCCCTGAGACTCGGCCTCCTCCCGAGCCTGAGTCTCTGGCTCAATCTCCCTCTTCCGGGCATTTTCCTGGAGCTCGGCAAATGTCCGGTATGATGAGTTCGCCACGAACTCCCTGATATCCCTCCTCAAAATGCTCAAGTACCGGCTCATACGTGCCTGCTTAGACGACACGTGTTTATGGCAAAACAACGCCCTCTCATGAAACATCCTCGTAATCACCGTCACAGACTCAGTTCCCTGCTTGAGGGACAAGAACTCCTGGGCTAAACGTTCCCTCTCCACTGGGGGAACATACTCCTCTCGAAACATCATGGTGAACCTCTCCCAGGTCACCGCAGTAAGCTCTGTCGTAGTGAAGTCTGCCGTTACAAACTTCCACCAGTCCTTCGCCCCTAAGCGAAGCTGGTTCAGTGCAAACCGAACCCTCAGATGCTCTGGACACGAGCAGGTGTAGAAGCATCCCTTGATATCAGAAATCCATCTCATCACAGTAATCGGATCCTGCGTCCCATCAAACTCTGGTGGCTTCGTGTTGCTGAACTCCCGGAACAGCAACGAGTCACCCCCCTGAGGTCTAGCAGCAGCAACAGCTGCAGTAGCTACAGCAGCCGCAGCCTCAGTAACCGTTGCGTACCGCTCATCAAAGGTCTCAATCAATGTGGTCTTGATAGACCCAAACATCTCCAGAATCTCGGCTCGGATCGCCGCAGCCACCTTATCGTGGATCATCTGACGAAGCTCCTCGTCACTCACGCCGCTCGTCTCAGGTCTGTGGCGTGTCCCAACCATGATGTCTCTGAAATACAACATAAAAATATCAGAGACTCGCTCGAGCATACTCGTACTCGATCACTCAACCCTACTTGTCCCCTAGTACCCTAAGGATTCTTACTTGGACTGCGCACTGATCTGGTGTCTTCAGTAGTACGGGCCCTATACTACCGTCCACACCGCATCAGTATTCACCCCAAGTCCTCCTCCTAGGATCCCAGATCACAAGTACCCCACATCTCGCTGGCATAGGCTACCCTTTGGTAGACCTCTCATAAGCTCCTCACTACTACCTACTCACTCTCAAGCATCTCATAGCAGCAGAAATCTTCCTAGGCTAAGGCATCACAAATCAGGCCACTCTAGTCCTAATATGAATACCTAGCCTACTCTAGCATGTGTACCATATCATAACTCATAACACATAATGTAAGGGTATTTTGGGAAATCACCGTTCTGGCGCTGGCTGATCGTACACACTGCTTCCTTCTGCTTTTCTCAAATCCTTTTACTTTTTGAAAAATTGTTTATTTTATGAAGAACTTTCTCAAATCCTCAGTTTGAGTTCAAATACACCCGAAGGTGCATCCGAATCCCTCAAACCAAGGTTCTGATACCAACTTGTAACAACGTAAATTTCCAAAACAATTTTTCATTTTTAAAACATACTTTTATTCATAAGATGATGTCAAACATAATGTATCCAATATTATCATAACAAAAACATATCCCAGAATCTCAAAACATAAACTCCATGAGTGTGTACGGATCATGTCGGCGCCTTCCCGCGATCCTCGCTAGTACCTGAAACACATAACACAACAACTGTAAGCATAAATGCTTAGTGAGTTCCCCAAAATACCACATACGCACATATGCCACTCAAGACTATAAGACCTTCCGGTCACTGTGTCTCAGAGGACTTCCGTCCCACAACCCTGGTAGACCTTCCGGTCCTACCCGTAGTGACCTTCCGGTCCATACCATCTTGACCTTCCGGTCCATATCATAATGACCTTCCGGTCCTTAGCATTCACATCATACATAACACATCAATATCATATAACAGTATACAGCACATACATCTCATAGCATATAAGACCTTCCGGTCACACATAGGTACCACTCTAGGTACAGTATAGTGAGAAGACTCACCTCGTACGATGTCGGATGACCTCTCGTGCTCGATAACCCGACCTAGCCTCCTCCTATTAACATAATAACATTCCTGATCAATACTCTCTCATAGCCTCGTCTCTAAAGATTGGGTAGAAGGCCATCCTACCCCTTCCAGAACTCCCCTGAATCAGCTTGACCAAAACCCTAAGGTCAACTGAAGTCAACGGTCAAACTTTGACCCGATTCGTCGAGTGCACATGGGCGACTCGGCGAGTCCATGCGGGTCCTCTGAATCCTTCTAGTCTCACTGGACACGTCGAGTCATCCCTTCACTCGACGGGTTACACCTGTCATGAATCGCGGGGCAACCCCGACTCGACTCGTCGAGTCCCCTTATGGACTCGGCGAGTTCCTTCCATGGCAACACTCAAATGACCTTATGAGGTCAGATCTGCTTCTCTAACCTATAGATCTGGCCTTCCCAACCACTATAATCACGTAAAGGTCCGACCTTTACACTCATGCAACGTCCATAAAGCTTCTTTTGGTGAAATAGCCTCTAAAATGGCAACCTAGGGTCATATCTCTAATGGAATAGCAAAAAGCAATATAGATAGGACTCTCTGGACCTCTTAAGGTCCAGATCTAAGAAGAACTCCACCTTGGGACCTCACATACTTCGAATCCAAGCCAAAGAAGGCATAAGAAAACCCTAGATTCAAGTAGATCACCAAATACACGAGATTAAGCACAGATTAGTACCTCTAGCAGCCTCTTCTGATCAAATGGTGGTAGATCTGAGCTCCTCAATCTTCCTTGTTTGCCCTCCTTCCTTCTTTCTTGCAAAATCACACTTAGAATGATGAAAATGGCTTCTTCTCTCCCTCACAACACTCTCAGGTGCTCTGGTGCTCTCAAAGGTGAAGGTGGCCGCAAATGAGGGCCATAAGGTCCTTTAAATAGGGCACATGCCCGGGGATTTAGGGTTTCAGCCCACAGCGCGGACTCGTCGAGTCCACCCATCGACTCGTCGAGTCCCTTCATTAATTCAGTCAGCAAAACGCGATCCTACTCGACGATTCTAGGCGTCAACTCGTCGAGTCCCTCCCTAAAACTCAAAATAAATGAATAACATAGAATACCTGGGAATCCGGATGTTACAAAAATGGTGTTGTCGAAAGAAGAAACTAATCTCTATGCAAAGAAGAAAGGACGATGCTCACCTATGTGAATCTACCTAAATATCTATGGGCAGAAGCGGTCTCGACAGCGTGTTTTACTCAAAACCAAATGTGAAAATTTTCAATGTTTTTGGTTGCAGATGCTTCATAATGAATCTCAATGATAGCCTTTTTAAATTTCAATCCAAAGCTGATGAGGGGATATTCTTGGGATATTCGCATAACTCAATAGCATATTGGGTGTTGAATAAGAGAACAAGGAAGATAGAAGATACTTTCAATCAAACTTTTGATGATTACTATGTCAAATGTGTTGAAACGACTTTTGAACATAAACCTATCCTTACAAAAACAAATTATGAGTTAGAAATTACTAATTCTTTCGATTTTGATTATGAATTATTTATTGGTGTTCCTGATAAGGCCATAGATGCAGAAGTTCATGTTGATGATAATCAGATTCCTGAAGCATCGAAACATTCTGATGATTTGACGGTAACTCAGGATGATGATGATTCACATTCTACCTCAAACTCTTATATACATGTCGAAAGTCACCCTGTGTTGCAAGGTGATCAAGTCGAGGGGGAACGCTTGAATTCGATATCACAAAATCATTTCAATAAGTCTAATGTTGAGGGGGGGGCATGCTACAACTAACCATTCATTCGAGGGGGAGCCTGAACATTCGAATGTTGATGTCGAGAGGGAGCATCACAATCTAAATCCAATTGTCGAGCGCCAGCAAAAGGATTTATACCAAATGCTTCAAAAGGACAAACTGATGTTTTTCATGACGTGTCTGATAATGTGTCCAATATAGGTGAAGGATCTGAGATGGATGAAATTTTCGAAGATGCACCTTTAAATTTCGATCATGCATATCTGTCACTGGACCGTTGGACACGAAATCATCCTAAAGAACAAGTTCTTGGTGATCCTCAAGTTGGAGTTTTGACAAGGGTTCAGCTCTGTGCTAAAAATAAGGTACTGAATGTGCACCAGGAATATTGCATGTTTGATGTTTTTATTTCGAAAATAGAACCGAAAACAGTAAAGGCTGCTTTAAAAGATACTGACTGGATTGTTTCCATGAAATCTGAACTTGCTGAATTCGAAAGAAACAAGGTTTGGAGATTAGTTCCAAAACCTGATGAAGTTTCATTCATAGGCTTAAAATGGATTTTTAAGAATAAAACTAACCAAGAAGGTAATGTGGTTCGAAACAAAGCAATGTTGGTTGTTAAAGGATATTCGCAACAAGAAGCTATTTACTATGATAAAACTTTTGCCCCTTCCGTGAGACTCGAGGTTGTTCAAATATTTCTTCCTTATACAGCACACAAGGACTTCGATGTTTATCAAATGGATGTCAAGTGCACTTTTCTCAATGACGTGTTAGAAGAAATTGTGTATGTTGAACAACCACCAGGTTTCGTAAATGATAAATTCCCTAATCATTGTTATATTCTCGATAAAGCGGTTTATGGATTATAACAAGCACCTCGAGCCTGGTATGCAACTCTTACCAATTTCTTGAAACTCTCTAAATTTAAACAAGGATCTGTTGATCCCACTCTATTTCGAAAGAAGGTGGGAGATCATCTGATGCTAGTTCAAATTTACGTTGATGATATTATTTTTGGCTCAACTAATCGTTCATTGTCTAGAGAATTTGAGAACATGATGAAAAGTCAATTCGAGATGAGTATGACGGGTAAGATCAATAATTTTATGTGATTGAATATTCGTCAAAACAGGGATGGGATTTTCATCAATCAAGAAAAGTACTCTCATAACTTGATTGAGAAATTTGGCATGATGAATAGTTCGAAATTGAAAGTACCAATGGCAGTCGGCACACGCTTAGGACCTTCGTTAGACAAGCCTGTTGTTGATCTTACATTGTACAAGAGCATGACCGGTTCTTTACTATACTTAACTGCTAGTAGACCTGATATTATGTTCGTTATTTACAATTATGCCAAGTATCAATCGAATCCTAGAAAACCCCATCTAACAGCTGTGAATAATATCTTTCGTTATCTTAAAGGAGTTGTGTCGTTGGGATTATGGTACCCTTCGAAGAATGGTTTCTTCAGTCAGGCATTTTCAGATGCAGATCTAGGTGGGTGTCAACTCGACAGAAAAAGCACTACTGGTGGATGTCAACTTTTGTATGGAAAGCTTATTAGGTGGAAATCGAAGAAAAAAACCTGTGTTTCGATTTTCACAGCAGAAGCGGGATATGTTGCTGCTGCAGCTTGCACTTCTCAGGTCATATGGATCAAAAGTCAACTTCATGATTATGCAATCAACATCAAAAAGATACCTTTGTATTGCGATTCACAAAGTGCAATACGCATCTACCATAAACCGGTGCAACGTTCGAAGACAAAGCACATAACACTTCGATATCATTTCATCAAGGATCATGTCGAGGATGGTAATATTGAGGTTCACTTTGTGAAGACAACGGATCAACTTGCTGACATTTTTACAAAGCCTTTGGATGAGAAATCTTTTCTAAGGATCTTGTCTGGTTTAGGAATGCTTGATGCAAATGTTGTTCCAAGTTTGTCATCAACGTGAAACAATGAGGAGTCGAAATACTGTTGACGGATTCAGAAGTTACTGTTCACTATTCAGCGTTCGACCCCCTTTGTTTTTGAAATGCCTCTGAATGGTTAAGTTCATACTTCGTTGTCTGAGAGAATTTGCTGATTCGAAGTACCTTGTCTGGAAGTCGATACTTCTTACTTCGAATGTGTGGTAACATTTTACTGTTTTTTACTTTTGGTTTTATAAAACAAAACTATCAAAAAGTTTTTCTTTATTGTCTTTATATTTCCAAAATACAAAAACTCCAAGAAGATTTTCTTTATTTTTCTTTAAATTTAAAAATCAAAAAAACCAAAATGATTTTCTTATTTTTGTTTTTCCAATTCAAAAACGAAAACTCCAAAAATATTTTCTTTGTTGTTGTTTTGTGTGTTTAACATTTTTCAGTGTATATTTTTATCACATATATTGGTGTACATTGCTTCGTGATACAGGGTCAGGTACAAATTCGAATCTATGTACTAGTTAGGTTTCCCTAGAAGGATGTTGTTGTATGTCGACCTAAGCCTCATAGACTCAATGTGTTTTGAAGCCTTAATGAATCACTCACTACGAGGGTTCCTTCCCAATCAGGGTATATTCACATTACTCGACGAGCTACCTTTCTATTCTCATTTTGAGTTAAGAGATTTCTGCTAATTCCATATCATTTGCAGAGGTACACAATGTTTCTTAACCAATCTTATTCACCAACTTTGTTCTTCACGATTCACACAATTCACTTGCGTATACTCGACATCTCTTGTAGACACCAACCAGAATGTAGATATTGCACAAATTTGTGTTCATGATCCTGATTCATGAGTCTGTGATGATGGTGAAACCCAACATTCCCAACTCATCAAGGAATTGACGGTGAACTTTATGTTCAATATTTTCACGAAACATTTGTTTCAGTACCTTATTTCGATATTCAAAATCGTATTCCTTCGTTGTGAGTGATCTTGACAAAATGTTCTTTTCCCAAGACATTTTTGCCCAACAAGATCCAATACTTATTATTTATTTTTTTTCGAATATGGTTTCCGTCTGAATATTTGTTTGCATCTTAGTCCCTTTAAAATTCATCCTACCTTCACTTGTCCCTGACTACACTGGTCATACAGGTAATTTTGATCATTTAACTCACACGTATGTTAAGTTGTGGTTATGACCAAAATTAAGCCTACCTTCAAAGCCTAAGTAAAAGAAGCCCTTCGATACGCATTCACGAGTATTCGATTGTACTTCACGGGACACCACACAAGCAGTTCGATGTCTTTCTTGATTTCGAATGAAGTGATCTTTGCCCGGGATCAATCTGCTTTACATTTAATGTTTATTTCATGTCACTATTCGTATAATTTTTTTTATTTTGTTTCTCTCTATATCTTTGGCACACATTTGCACTGAAATCCTCGAGGTTTTGGGTAATTCCAACTTAAAACTATATTTCACAAGTCTGGCTATGATTTCGTTTCGCATCCCAAAAGCGAATGAGCCCTACCTCGAAACGAAGGTCAAGTGATGATTCTTATCCTCTTGGGGAAAACAAAAAGGCTAATGGATGTGACAGTTTAGTTCATTCACGATTTTCAAAGGAAAACTGATCATTACTTCTCAGATGTGGAGACTTTTATGGGAACTGGCCCACTATCCAAGCACACATGTGGCAGAATTTGATTGGTGGTTGTTTCAAATTGAAATTGTGTCTCAAGTATAAAAGGAATTTGGTGGTCTAGAATTAAAACTTTACGCATTTAGTTTAATTGTTCCCCAAATCGTCTTTCCTTATACTTATCTCTTCACACAATTTTCCAAAACCCTAACACTGGCGGCACAACCTGGTCATGTTGATCCTTCTAACACAACTGAAGAAGCAACATCACAACCGTTACTGAAGATTCAAAGCTCCAACTATTGGGTTGAACATGATGTTTTGCAATACCCAGAACCCCTACAGATGTTGTTTATTGCTCTCAATCACTATGTGCTATCAAATGTAATGTCTTCTTCTTTCTCTGTTCCCATGACATGGTTGTCTTTGGCTGGTCCTACTATTGTGTTTAACAAGTCTTCCAAAGTTGTGACATTTCAACTCACAATTGAAAAGAGGTACCAACTCTCTAAGAAACAATTTTCCCAGATCTTGAAACTTCGCAACACAGGTCCGTTTTACAAGGTGACAAATGAACAGGTGATACATATGTTTAATGAGATGGGTCATCAACATCCCACGACAGGACTCAACCAGTTTCGCAAGTCAGCATTACCTACTATTTGTAATTTCTTGTTTGGGATTATTCTACGATGTCTTACAGGTCGTAGCATTGGTCTTGACAAAGCCAAATTAGAAGTATATGCCATGATCGTTGGCTTATACTACGATTTGAATGTGGATTATGTTACACAATTATGGGAGGAGTTCGGAACAAGTATTTCACACACCAATGTTTCGAATGGTGTTTCCTGTTCAAGGTATTGGAGCTTGATTTTGTGAGATGTGTATGAGAAAGAAGGAATTCTAGTTCCATCTGATGTTTCAAAGGCATAATTTACCATCTATCAGCATCCGAAAACTGTTGAAGATGATTCAATGATTTTTCCTACAGTGGCTCGAATCCCAGATGCTTTGTTATGAATGTTGGATCCGGCTCATCTTGTACTTGTGTCTTATTTGACTACAATAAACCCTAATGAACAAGTAAGGTGTTCTTAAACGAACCAAGGAGCCAACACATAAACCCCATCACTCACCAGAAAGACCAATTGTTAAAGAAGTTCCAGATGAGCCTCTCTCTTCACCAAAGGAGAGATCTGTTTCGAAAATTAAGAAAATTCGCAAACCCCAACTCAATCGAAGGGGTGTAATAATTCGTGAGATTTCTTCTCTTGTTTCTCCTGCTTCGAAGAAACGTAGAGCACATTCCTCTGTGAAAAAGATTAAGAAGAAGAAGAAGCAATTGGAAGATCCTCTTGATGAGGTGGTTATGGAAACTGATTTTGAGAGTGGAAGTGATCGTTCTCCTATTCGAACTGAAGATATTGGCTTCGCATCACCTCAAAGGGACTCTCCAATCATTTCGACTTTCGAGGACACTGGAAGTATTGGTGGCTCTGTGAAAGTATCTAATACAGACACAACCACTAATTTGGGTGATCCTACAACAACTACCATCCTTGAGAAGACTGTAGTCATAGCACCTGAGGTTTCGATGGCTTAATCCATCACGGAGGAGGTTCGAACCTCAGGCATCACTATGAACAAATCTAATATGGACACAAACGTCAACAAGGGTGAAGGGGTGATGAATTTTGAAGCTCAAGGTACCGCTTCTGTTGCAACTTCATCGATTCCTATTTCACTCATTTTATCGTCTACCATCGAAACTAAACTGATCGATACATCTACTACCTTACCACCATTTCATACACCTATTACCACTTCGTTACCTGCTTCAACCATATCACATACTTATTCCAACATCATGAATCAACCCATTACTTCTCTTTTCTCTTCTCAATCAACCGAACGCAAAAAAAAAGTTCCAGAAGAAGATCATGATGATGCTGATGTGATGGTCTCTTTTGTAGAGATTCAGTTCGACCTAGAGGAGGATAACATTCATGATCATATGCTTATGTCAGGAAAGCAATTTATAATTTTAAATCACAAACTGAGTTCATTGTTACAGATTCAAACTGATATTGGGGGGTCGACATACTGTATCTGGGATTAAGGTATATTTATTGCTTTAATCCCAAGAGAATCGATTAAAGCAAGCCATGGAACAAATCGAGTCGAAACATGAATAGCGTTTAAAACTTCATGTTGAAAATTTTCAATATGAGGTTAAGAAACTTCGTGTTGTTGCTAAAGAACGTCATCTACTTTTTGTTGAAGAGGTCAAGAAAGTGCAGGAGTCTGTTATTCTGAAAGTGGAGTGCCTCAAGTATGAAAACGTCGAAGGAGGTGGCCAAGGTTGAACAGAGCTATTCGACTCTTCATGTCAAGATAGATGTTGTTACTGAGGCTATCAGGAAACTTGTGGAGAATTATAATTCTTTTTCTACCAAGGATTCGAAGGTGTTTGCTAAGATGGAAGAATTTTTGGGGAGCTTGAAGGAATCCATTTCGAAGATTGATACTTATCATACATCTTTTGTTTCTCATGAGTCTCTATCAGAGATGTTTTCTTCTTTCGAATCAAATCTTAAAGTCGAAATTGCTTCTCTTCTCAAACTTGTTAATCTGATGCCAACAGATCTGGCACCTGTCTAAACAGTGGTGCAAGGGGGAGATATGGGGGTTGTCCCATCGAAGGATCCTTATCAAGGAAAGGTTCTTGGAAAGGTGATAACCACGCAAATTCCAACATCACTTCATGTCTCTATGTCAAAAACTTCAACTACGGTGGCTTCAAGGCCATTAACCAAAGGCATAGTCATAGGTGCTAATGTTGGGGGTTCGAGTTCAAAGCCACCACCTTCAAAACAAGATAAAGGTGATAGAGGAAAGGGAATTGAGAAAGTAATTTCAGAGGAGGAGAAACAGAAAAATGTTGAAAAAGAAATTGAAAGACAAAGGCAGATTAATAGCATCTTGAGACAAAGACAAGGTGATCCACCAGGTTTTGATAAAGGTGATCCAAACAAGAATTTTTTTATGAAACAATCGAACAAATTGTTTCTTCTGGAAATATGAATGATTTTGAGAAGGTTCCGAAAAATAGCTTTGAGATTGAAAATACTAATTTTAAACAGCTGGATTTTCCCATCAATCACATGATGGTTATCTCTGCTCAATATCATTTGGTGGATAATTTCGATGATAAGGAAGAATACAAGATGTTAAAGTTTTGATTTCATTCTGTTCTTGGAAAGAAGGAAGAGGAAGTCTGGTCCTTAGTGAAAATTGTCAAAGTTCTGAATATTTTCAAAGATACATTGTTCAGACGCTTGCTACAGAACTTTCAATTCTATGTGGTTAGAGCGAACAATGTGGCTTTCTACTTCTCAGTAGCCGATTCTCCTCTCATGAATCTGAATGATCTCATCAACGTTGCAAAGATACCGAGTGTTTTTGATGTGTCAAAACTTCAAGTTAATAACAAAGAAGATTTATTGTTTGGTTTTGCTCATATCAAGTTGTTCATAGACAATTACTATGATTGTCTAGCTTTGACAAATGTTGAACTTTCTTTGGCAACGAATAGAACAATGACATTACATCAGTTGTTGTTGAATGGTCAAAGTAGTCTCAAGGATTTTGAAGATGGAGAGATTTGTGTTAAACCTCTGGGAGTTGTATTCTTTGGGAAGAACAAGAATCAAAAGATTACAAAGTTTTTGTTAAAAGTTGAAGATGTGGAGAGGTAAACAAACTCACAGTACACGAATATTCTTGTTCGCTTCAATAACTACAAGAGGAATACAACACGAGATAAGGCTGAGATCCAAAAGATGATAGTTTGGTACACAAAGATTCGTAGAGTACTTCATCAAGCCACAAATATGTTAATGACCTTGATTCGACACTACTCACAAAGGGGGAGATTATTGAGTTCAAAATATATTCTGAGGTGTCAAAGTACCATTTGGTCTAGATTCGAAGTGTATATTTTGTATTCGAATGTATCTATTACATAAGGCACTGTTTAGAGTTTGAAGCTTATGTGTCTAAGTCCTTATGTATTTTTTGTATGCTTCTGTTAACTCCCATAAATATGGGTAGGGATAGGAGTAAGGGTTACTTTATGAACCTTTGTGAACTTTACTCTTTCTAACTATTGTAATTTTTCATAAGCAATAATAGAGCCAAACAAATCGTATTTACATTGTGTGCTCTTAATTCAATCTATACTCTGATTTCATTCTTTACACTCGATTCATACGAACTACAGTAGCCAACCACAAGACCACGATGAACAAGCCTGTATTCTGCAAGTTGCTAGGGCTTGCATCTTCTAATGTGAGTATCGACCCATAATCGATCCCTGGTACTGGATTGATCGAGATGTTTTACCAAATGGGATATACCGACGATATCTCCCTTCTCTCGAAGTTCAGAAAATCCTTCTTACCGCAGATGTGGAATGACCTCTTCACCATTCTCTTCAAAAGCCTGTCAGAATGGGTTGCAGGTTTTAACATTGCCAGCAAGATGTTCTACACTCTTCTCTTTGGGCTCTTCAATGCAGTCAATTTGGATTTCGGTTCCGTAATCTGGGCTCAGTTTGTACAGAGCACCAACTCAACCACTCGACAAACGGAAATTTTGTCTGCTCGTTTCTGGTCGATCATGGTCAAAAAGGTGTTACTGCATTATCATGTTCTGATGAGGAAGGACTCATTGATGGCAGAGATCCCCCAGCTACAGACCACTACATTCGTCATGTCAGATCCACGAAATTTTGATTTTGTCGGTTGAATCCCATAGGTGATGTTCTCATTAGGGCGTATCGATCCTTGCCCTCATCTGGAATCTGCCCAATCCTTGCAGAGATACAACAGGTTATCGATGCAGGAGAAAAGCAGAAAAGATGGGGAAAGAGAAAAGCAGAAAAGATGGGGAAAGAGAAAAGCAAAAGCTTCATCTTCAGAAACTGTGAGGGTTCCGAAGAAAACCAAGAAACCTGCTTCGAAACTCCGATCTGCAGTCCTATTCTCCAATAGATTCAGACGAGATGACTATATCGGAAGTACAAGCAACTAACACTCAACATCATGAGGAAGAGGATACAGCCCACACTTTAGAACCTCCAACTTTAGAACCTCTTCCGAAGGTATCATCTCCTCCTTCCTCATCTGTTCCCACCTCAGATATTTTTGACTCCATTATCCAAGAACCATTTCTAAACCTCTCCCCTCCACCTCCACCCCCACCATTTAACCCTACGTCTTCCAAAACCACAACCTCACCCATCCCCACAACAATTCCGATCTCATCCATTCCTCCCTTACCCTCAACTGCCCCAACAACAACATCTATTCAAACCTCAGTACCCACACTTTCAGTTCCACTTTGCTCAATAATTTTTATCGACTCCACGATACCCACAACCTCAACTATCTCAACTCCGCCAGAAGTCCTTGTATTCAAATCCGTTTCGGAGGAGATACAAACTTTAGGCACTCTTATCAATGGATCTAATGTGGGGGTAAATGTCAATATCGGTGTGACTTCTGAACCAGGCACATCAACTGCTCCTACTTTCAACGAGGATGAATAAATCTTGTTCTGAGACGATCAAGAAACATTTACTGATTTTGTCTTCAGCCTATTCACTATCAATATCAACAGTGACGATGATGAAGCTCCAATGAAGAAGGGTCAGTTCAAAAAATTGAATGAGAAGCTTGACTCGATCCTAGAGCATTCTAACGCATTCTCTTCAACAAAGTAGGAGAATCTGCTCACCACTCACAGGGCCACTGTTGAGATGCTCACCTCCATAAATGCGAAAATCATTGAAGAATCCTCCAAGGCCATCCATGATTCTGAAAAGAGGATTTCTGAAGCAACCAGAAACATCGAAAAACTAAATCAAGAGGTGAAAGAATACATGAATGATTTTTGAATCAACTCCGAAAAAAACACAACTGACGTGAACAAGGTGATAGAAGGATTTTGTTCATCGTTGAAGGCCAAGAAATAAGCTCTATCAAATCTTCGTGCCAAAATCAAGCTTGAAAATGTTGATCTCAATTCGTCCATCTTGGCACAGATCACCATGTTGCAATCAGATTTAGCCATTGACAATAAGATCATGGATGACTTGGCAGAGAAAACTCAGAAAACGAAAGTTCTTTCTAAAAAGTTGAAGAATGCCAAAACTTCCATTGCAAAGCTTAAAGAAGAAAAAATTTAGTGAAAAGTTGTGTTTCGGATATCAACCAAAGACTGTTATACATCATCGAGTCTTGTGACTCTTTATTCAGTATTTTAGTGTGTCAGTCTCTCTCAGAAAAGCTCCAACCTGTGATCGAGTTGCTCAATCGGATACAGGGTGTTTCGGGAAGTAGGGCTTCTGTTAAACAAGGGGGAGACGAGGAAGAAAGGATGAAGACGGAAAATGATTAGAAGAATAATGAAGCTTCCGGTTCAGGTAAAGATAAAGGAAAAGGAATTTCTAAAGATGACAACGATGAAAATCCGATGATGCCTGAATCGGAAAGGATGGCTAGGGAGCAAAGAGACAAATAACTTGACGAACTCATTGCTCTTCGGAAGAAATTCGAGGTAGAAGAAGCTGAAGCAAAGAATGCAAAACTAGTCCTTGAAACTCAAAAATCTTTATTTCCAGCTTGGTCTCATGAACCTATACAAAAAGAAGCCATAGATGATCTAAATCACTACTGGCTGGAGCCAACAATCTCTTTCGACTTAACTAATGATGTGGAACGTCAATTTGATTTTCCCATCACTCCAAGGGCATTTTTCTTTCAGTGTTTCAAAAATATTGAGAAATCCATGATCTTCGATAGTGTAGTAAACTGAAAGCTATTTTCGTTTTACTTGCAATATGCAAAATCGCAGTATGGGACATGGAGCTTAAAGAGAATGATGGCGTTGAAGGAATTGACGGTGAAACCCAACATTCCCAACTCATCAAGGAATTAACAGTGAACTTCATGTTTAATATTTTCATGAAACATTTGTTTCAGTACCTTTTTTCGATATTCAAAATCGTATTCCTTCGTTGTGAGTGATCTTGACAAAATGTTCTTTTCCCAAGACATTTTTGTCCAACAAGATCTAGTACTTATTATTATTTTTTTTGGAATATGGTTTCCGTCTGAATATCTGTTTGCATCTTAGTCCCTTTAAAATTCATCCTACCTTCACTTGTCCCTGACTACACTGGTCATACATGTAAATTTGATCATTTAACTCACACTTATGTTAAGTTGTAGTTATGACCAAAATTAAGTGTAACGCTTGTTTCAGGTATCAATTTCTTTTCAGAATTTTAGGGTTTCAGACTGGAACTCGACGAGTTGAGGAGCTCCAACTCGTCGAGTAGAGATCGTTTGTAGGACGTGGGATTTAGGACCTACACGACGAGTTGGAAGGCCCAACTCGACGATTAGGCACTGTAAAGGAAAACCCTAAATTTTAGGATTTGCACCCTATATAATCTCCTTAAAACCTTGAGGCTCACCTTTCATCAGCCTCCAAAGCCTAAGAACGCCAGTGATAAACCCTAATCTCCATTTTCTCTCATATTGTGAGCTAGAGTGACTTTTGGAGCTTAAGAAGAAGAAGATAGTGAGAAGAAGGAGAAGATCCAACAAACAAAGCCCTCACTCTTGAGCTTGACCATCTTGTGGACTATTGCAGTTGAGTTGGAGCTGCGCATTGGGACTTATCTGATCTTATCTTACCAGTTCAGCATTCTTGAGAGGTGAGTCTCCTCACCATACCGATGGGTCGAAGGCACCAAGGCCGGCCCTTTTTGTGTTATGTGGTACACTAGTGGTTATATGCTAGGTGGTATGCTAGTTGGATATATGCTATGTGGTATGCTAGTTGTTGTTGTAACATTTGCATGAAAGACCATGGGGGTGCCCATGGCACTTGGTTGTAAGACCATGTGGGGGTGCCCATGGCATTCCAGGTAAAGACCATGGGGGTGCCCAATATTAGATCTAATACTTTAGCCATGTTATAATGATATTTGAGTTATGATGATCATATGAATCTTGCTACGTGTATGCTTTCAAAATTGTATACGATTAGGGTCTTATAGCCCCAGAATTATTGATTTGGCCTTATTTCCTGTTCCTTGTCTGGTTATGGTCTTAGGGTAGAGTCCGATATTCGAAAGTTTATTTGATCTTATTCAGTATATAATTTGCATGCATAAGGCAACCTGTTACGATTAAGTTCTGGCTTGTTATGGATGGAGTATGTCTTAGTATAGCCTAGGATTTGAGCTACGTGGTAGCCTGCGAGATATTTTTTTGTTTTGGGAACGAATTAGAGTCATAAAGTAGAGCCTTAGGGAAGGTACAGGTACCCGAACCAATGTTAGATCTGGAGGCTCTAAGGAGAACCGGTGTGGGAGGATCCCCTTGTTGGACATCCTGATCATTATGTTTTGTGATATTGCAGTTTAGTATGGTGGTTACACGATTTGGAGCAGGGGGATCAGGATCAGGATCAGGATCCGGATCTGGGTCGGGCGACGCTACTGAGCCCATGGATGAGAGGCTACACGAGCTTATTGTAGGCGAGGTTACCAGAGGGGTCCTTGACGCTACCCTAGTGATATTTTGGACAGACAAGGAAGGGATGATGGAGATTATGGAGGAGAGGCTCAGGTCATTCAGGGCCGAGATTGATGCGGGCCAGGTCAGGGACCGAACTCCCTTGTTCTGAGAGTTAAAGGCGTGCGGGGCGCCGAAGTTCTTTGGGATCAGGGACCCCATAGTTAGCCGAAGCTAGATGGCGGACATAGAGAATGCCCAACGCACGATTTCTTGACCGGATGCGGCAAATGTGGGGTATGCTTCATGTATGATGAGGGATCGAGCCCGGGACTGGTAGGGAGAGGTGCCTAGCCAGGTGGGGGCAGCTGGTGTGGCTGAGATGACATGGGCCGAGTTTGTCAGAAAATTTGATCTGGAGTTTGCACCACCTATTGAGGTGCAAGGGTTAGTAAGGGAGTTTCAGGAGATTCAGCAGACCACCGAGACTGTGGCGGAGATCACTGCCAAGTTTCGGGAACGAGCACTATTGATCGCGTAGTATGCTGCGGATGAGGATATGAGGAGTACGAGGTATCATTCCATGCTGAGGGATATTATCCGTGAGTTTTTGAACTTTATAGGGTGCAAGACCTTGAACGAGATGGTGGAGAAGGCCTGTGAGCGGGAGATGGAGTTGGAGTTCCGCACCAAGTGGAAACCCGAGCAGGCACATACATCAGCAGGTCAGGCTAACAATCCTAAGACCTCAGATTCTTCCAGTAGGGCCAGCAGGGTCATAGCCGGTGTGCCAAGTGCGGTAAGCCGCACAATGGGGCCTTTCGAGTAGCGGGTTCAGGGTGTTACACGTTTGGAAAGGAGGGTCACATGAGCAGGGATTGCCCCAAGAAGGGCTTGATTTGTTTCCACTGCAACCAGACCGGCCACAAGTGGGCCGATTGTCCGAGGTTGTAGGGAGGAGGCGGAGCAGTGGCGGCGCTTACGCCCGCTACATTGAGGATCACTGATGGCCGCCCAGCTAAGGGGGATGCTCCAGCGGTGAAGAGTCGCGCATTTCAGCTGACCACCGAGGAGGCTTTCAATGAAAATTTTGCTTTATAAATCCGCCCTCTTCAAGCTGTCGAATATAGATAGATATCATCCGGGAGATGGCGGGCCTGCATCCAAGTGGCGATTGGCTGGGGCGGGGGGCTCGAGCCCTCGATAATCCGAGGGACTTCCCGAATGACCGTACCGAGGAATTCTACCGTACTCCGTGCAACTATTGTTGTTGATCCTGCAGAGCCTACCCACCGATTTACAAATTTTATTAACCACAGAATTTAGTGAGCGGCGCCAAATCTTTCTATGGATTGCTTTTTCTCGGGCAGCGCCAGACGTCGTGGTTGGTACGTGTTTTATCTTTCCTGCTTGATATTGGTTTATATTTCTTATATACATATATATGTGCTCATGTATAGGGACCTTTTTGGTTAATGGTATGTCGACTTACATCCTATTTGACTCGGGTGCTACCCGCTCGTTTGTATCTCTTGCGCTTAGCAAGACGTTTCGGGATACTCCGGGGACTTTGGAGTCCCCGCTAGAGGTTGAGATTGCGGATGACGGCACTGTGAGTGCAGTGAGGGTGTATCAGGACTGTGTCCTGAATGTGCTTGGGGAGAGGTTTCGTGTTAATCTAGTCCTGATACCATTGCGATGGCTGAAGGTGATCGTCGGGATGGACTGGTTGGGAGCCGATGGGACCAGAATCGATTGTGAGCTCCAGCTGGTGATGGTTCGAACCCCAAGTGGGGGAGAACTGGTTATTGATGGGGAGAGGGACTTACAGGGGCCAACCCTCTATTCAGCTGCAAGGGCTAGAAGACTGCTTCATCAGGGTTGTTTGCGATTTTTGGCTTATATCTCAGATACGAGGATTGAGACCACGAAAGACGTGGGTAGTGTACCGGTTGTATAGTAGTTCCGGGATGTCTTTCCCGAGGAGTTACCCGGAGTGCCTCCGGAGAGGCAGGTGGAGTTTCACATTGATTTGGTGTCGGGTGCCGCTCTGATAGCCAAGGCACTGTACTAGCTAGCTCCGCCCGAGATGCAGGAGCTATCTACGTAGCTTCAGTCGCTGCTAGACCGAGGGTTTATCCGTCCGAGCACTTCCCCGTGGGGAGCACCGATCTTGTTCGTGAAAAAAGGACGGGTCACACATGATGTGTATTGATTATCGAGAGCTAAAGAAGCTAATGGTTAAAAACCGTTGTCCGCTTCCGAGGATCAATGATTTGTTCGATCAACTGTAGGGTGCGTCTTGGTTTTCCAAGATTGATCTTCGGTCGGGGTACCATTAGATGAGGATTCGGGATGAGGTTATACCTAAGACAGCTTTCATGACTCGTTACGATACGGGCACTATGAGTTTTTGGTGATGTCATTTGGGCTCACCAATGCCCCAGCAGTGTTCATGGATCTCATGAACAGTGTGTTTAGACCGATGTTGGATCAGTCGGTGATCATTTTTATTGATGATATGCTGGTCTATTCTTAGACCAAGGAGTAGCATGAGCAGCATCTGATGGAGGTATTGGAGACACTGAGAACGGAAAGGCTTTATGCCAAGTTCTCAAAGTCTGATTTCCGGCTGTGAGAGGTGCAATTTTTGTTGGATTAGTGTCTAAATCCATAACTATTTTGGTATGTACTTGACCCGATTGCGAGCATGGTCCTTTTGGGTTGCCTTCATCAAAGCAACTTGATAGGATGATTTATGGAGAAAGAGATTAATTATGATTTATTAATATATTATATGAATAATATATTAAGAGAGAAATCATATTATTTAATTAATAATAGTCAAGAATTAATCAGAATTAATTTTGTGGCTATAAGACATTAATTAAATAAAGGGGACTAGAACTGTCAATTGTGTGATAGTTGGATATTGGGCTAATGGACTCCATAGAGGATGAAGTGGACGAAATCTATGGGTAAACCCATTAGAATTCGTCCAAGGCCTCTAAAGGAGGAGTCCATGGGCTGCTTAGGGCCTAAGCAGTCAGATTATGGTTTACTAGTTCAAAACCCTAATAGCCTCACATATTTAAGGACCCCTAGGGCACCAAAAACGTGGCTAACTGATTCCTTAGGGTTTCTAGACGTTTTTGGTGTCCTCTCTCTCCTCCTTCTTCATCCTTATTGCTTATGGTGTTTGTGACTCCATTAGAGGTGTGACACTAGTGACACTAAGCTTTCAGAATCTAATTACAAGAAGGAATTGAGATTGTTATTGCTACATAACAATCAAGGTAATATCTAAACCCTAATTCATATGTTATTTGATTATCATATGCTAGATCTAGGTTTTATGGCTTTGGATGATTTTGCATGTTCATTAGACAAACTAGATCCAAAGCTTTAGGGTTTGCATGTACACCATAGGAATGCTGTAGTGCTCATAACCCATCAGTGGTATCAGAGCCAGGTTTGTTTGTTGATGAATTTGATGCATATTTGATCAAATTATAACTGAAAATCGAAAATTTTGGCTTTAAAGGGTTTGACTCGCCGAGTCATATGGTGAACTCGCCGAGTCGACTGAACTCGACGAGTCCAGGCCAGACTCGACGAGTCAAATGGTCTGGCAGTGTATTTTCGCGATTTTCTTGCTGTTTTGGCTTGGGATACTTACCATAAACGTTTTTAATTAGTAAAATCCGATTTTTTATTGATTTTGGGTGAATATCCTTGCCAAAATAGTAGATAATTGCCATTTAATCAAATAATTGTTGCCTTATAAGATAATGTTTAATTATTTAAGTTATTTGGTGAATTATATTGCAAGTAATTGGACTAGGTCAAAATTAGATAACCACAAATTAATTGTTAATTGCCTTATTTGAATTATTGATCTAGAATGTTCTTGATAAAGTTTGAAAAAGTTTCAATTTTCACCCTTTAGGTTTCATAGTTTTAAATTTCAACTTAATAGTTTAGGTTTTGAAATTTAAATAGTTAAACCATAATGTTTTGAAAAGTTCAAAACTTGTCCTCAAGTTTTGGAATTTAAATTTGTTTTGATTAATAGTTTAATTATGTAATATTTAAATTCTAAAACATTAGTTTGGAAAAAGTTCAAATTACACCCTTATGATTTTATTAAGTTAATTAAAAGTATAATTAAAAGAGAGTTAATAAATCCCTATTGATATGGTTTATGTTTAATTAAATTAAAAGGTATAATTTATTAAATTAACCTACATAGTATTTTAAAAGTATAAAATACACCCTTATACTATATATATAACATTAAAAGTCTAATATTATATATACGTATAACTTAAACTGCTAGTCTTACCGTTAGTAGGCCTCATTCACGAAGCCGATCTATAAGGGGGGTATAAGGTTATGGCCTATAAAATGGCCGTTTAATGGGTGTCCACTCTCACCCACCACTTCCTTGATTGGTGGAGGGTCGTTAGCCGAACGGGTAAGATAGGGCAAACCCTCTCCTCATTAAAAGTATAATGAATGTTAAAGTAACTAAATGTTTTACTAAATTCCAAAATCTTAGTTACTTTAGGAAAAAGTGAAATCGATGCAATTCCATGGAATTACACTTTGTACCCTTGTCGAGACAATTAGTGGAGCGTGTGTGGTTAACCGGCACACTAAGTTGGGTTTGGCATTGGTAGCGAAGGGTGACTCGATGTTTGTCATAGATCGATGGAGCATGTGTGGTTAACCGGCACGTCGATTAGGTAACTGTAACATTTAGGGCACCACGTACATCCGCATGGTTATTCACACCTTATTTGTGATCCTCGGCATCCCAGTCACAAATGAAGGGCATAATCGAGATTAAATATGACATTGAAAAGTTCAATGAATCTCAAAAGATCTAGGAGTTTCAATTAATTTAAAACTTAACCTTCTTTTCGTTTTTCATAATGGAAATTGGTAAATCGTCATTTACCTACCTTCAAATGTTCTGCGAGTTGGATTACGGCATCCCTCTTCTAATTTGTAGGATATTGTGTTGGGTCCTAGCCTTAATATCTCATTTGGGTGTTTTATTAAGGACTCAATCAACTAAACTTGAATATTCTCCCGTTTCATAGATGTCAAAGTCTGACAACTATGGTCTTCCTAAATCCGTTGGAAAACGTTTTCCACGTGAAGATGATGTTCCACGATTGTATTTTGGAAATGGAAATCATGCTTCATTTCCTCTACCTCCTCCAATAATTCTCCCTGACCCACATGTTCAAAGATTTGAAAAGTTCAAAGTCACTCAAGCCCTATTGGCAAAAAGACATAAAGATGGAAAGTATGTGTGTGCACACATCTTAAAGATGATGTCACACATTGAAAGGATAAGGATATTGGGTGTCGATGTCTGAAGGAAGTTGGTTGTTGACTTGGTTTTTCAATCATTTCCTGAATCATATGGTAAGTTCGTTAGAGAGTACTATATGATGGACCACGACATGACCCTTATTGATTTGACTTATTTGCTTATTGCTGCTGAATCAGAAATGATTTGGCGTACTGGTCAGCAAATTGGTCTGGTAAATCAATATCCCAACCCTCTATGGGCAACGGTAACATTGGAAGTCTAGAAAAGTTTTATCTACGCAAGAGAAAGGCTGAGTCTGAGATAGTCTGGTGTGCCATTCCAGAGAGTCCATATGTTTCTACTGCCAAATGAAGGGTCATTGGTTACGAAGCTGCCCTGACTACCTGAGAGATCTAAGAGATGGGAGAGTCAAGATGTATGACTCTGCTTCAGGTAAAATCCACTATCTAACTCTATTAAGTTCCTATTTGGAGATTCTTAATACATGATTTGATAAGATTACATTTCGATGTTTTGAAGGATCGAAGAAAGGAAATGAAGCTTAAAGGAAGGAGCGAGCAGAGTCTGATCGCGAAGAAATGGATTACGATCGCATGGATTCAATGATCGGATTTTTGAGCTGCTGCTTAGAGTTATGATGGATTGCTTAGGAATACATCATAGCATAGTTTTTGTTTGCATTGTAAGGATATATTTTTCCGCAATAAAATAAATTTTGATTCTATCTTATTTATATTTCCTTGCAATGGAAATTGTGAAAATTGATGTCTGTGTGTTTCTATTATAAGCAATGTTAAGTGGATGTGATTCTTAGTTATGTTATTTATGGTAGCGTCGTGATTTTATAAGTAAGGAAAGATTCCCATCGCCCAAGTTTCAATTGGACAGAAGCTTGGAATCATATATTTGAATCATGTGATGTATGGAAATCTTAGTACTTAGAAATTTTAAGGCTAATTCCTTGACAAAGTGTCAAGTGAAGGACTAGGAGACCGAGTTCACAATGTTGTGCACTGGTCAAGTCCACCATAAATAAAATGAGATTATTCGCTATGGTTTACTAAAAGTCTAGTAAATTTGGTTATGCTTACAAGATTAAGTGTAATTCTGAATCATTGAAAAGTTTCAATGAATGGCAGAACGAATAAGAAGAATCAATGAAGGCAGAAAGATAAAACGTTTCTCCAATCTAAGAAGAAGGGAGAGTACTTTTGTATCATGTTTTATGATCGTCTTAAAGATTATAAGAACCATATTACAATTCATCCTCTAATGACATCTTAGTGCACTAGTATGGCTAAGAAGAGGACTCGGGAATTGTCAAAATGGGTTAAGTCAATAAGATGAATCGTACTTCGTTCCAAAATCAAGTCTTAGAGTCAAACTCCAAGATTGTGACTTGAGTGACATAATCTTGAGTAGGAATGTTCTTACATTTGCACATTTTGGTAAGTTGTGATGTCTTGAATAAGACAAAGACCAGCTAGTACCAAATTATGTGTAGTTTTGTCTTGATAAAGACACACACTAACTCTTGAGTATTTGTTTGTCAAGAAATGTTTCTTGACAAGAGAATCTTATATGTAAAGAGGTCAGTGGGAGTCTAAAGATCTTGAAAAGTTTCAAGAACAAATCAAGAAGTAAACCTATTAAACACTAGCACACGACTTGAGGATTGTAACCTATCGTGTTGACAAAATTTTATTTCTGTGCCAATCCAGTTGAGTGATTATGCAAATGAGTTCTACGAGTTCTCAATTGAATGCAGAAGGGCAAACACCTTGATCAATGAAAGTACATTGACTGGCATAGGTGAGCTGCTAAATAACTTGGAAGCAATGGTGGGACCCTTGATGGCAAGAAATTAAGAATGAACAAGTTCTGTCCATAAGAGTTTGAATTTGTCACAAACATTATCTTACGATTATGCTTATAACAAAATTTGCATGGATAGGAACACATGCACCATAAAATCTAAGTGTCATAAGGTTTCTCTCCTTCATGAAAATGATTGTGAGGAAACGCTTTCACTAAGAGAGATTTTAAGGAGATAGCAATTATGTAAATTGCATTCTTAAATTCGATTATGAATACGGCCTCTCTCTTCATAGTTCGAATTATGAGATTTGGCAGTTAGTCTGAACATTTAGGACTTAGTAATATAAGTTCTGAATTAGTTTAGACACACATGTGAGCTATCTAAGGAAAGGTGTGTGAATTTGAGTAGCTTAGATAAAGGCTTATCGAAGCACATCGTATTGGAAATATGAACTTAAGAAATTCAATAAGCATTGAAGTTCAGCTTATTTCTGAATACATGTCAAAGCAAGTGGGAGCATAAGTGTTATGCTAGTAAAGAGAAAATCATCATGTTAGTGGGAGCATGATTATTATTGCAAGTTAGCAATATTAATTATAGAAAACAAAAGTTTCACTTTGCAAAGTTGCAGGGGTTGAAAAGTTGTTTTTGCTATAATTAAGGTAGAGAATGTTATACTTCGTTTCAAATCTAAAAGCTTAGATTGAGAAATTTTAATTGAATTTAGTTAAGGATATATTTATTATTTGCATTCTCAAATTTCGATTATGATTACGGCATCCCTCTTCATAGTTCGAATTTTGAGAACACTTCAAATAGAAATATTATGACAATATTATAGCAAGAAACTAGTAAAGTATCACGTTTCTCATTATGAATCGTATCCCATACAATTTGGGTATAGGATTGATTGCATATGCTGTAATATTCAACTGTTCTAAAAGTTTCCAAATGCCTAGGGCATTAAGAGGGAAAGAGGACTAGAATCGGATTTGACTGAATTAGTTAAACAACTGTCAAGGATAATCTGAGGTTCGCCAAGGATTGGTCACTTGTGGACAGTTAGAAGTATAGTCATGGATGGACCATATTGACATTATTATGAACAGATAAGATTCTATTTAAAATGAGTTAGCATATGGAAAATATGGAAATGTTTCCATATTGGGAGTTGGATGTTAAGAGTTTATGTCTAGATTAGAAAATTTTATGCAAGAAGGATGTTCAAAGGAATGTACTTTGAATGTGAGACTTCATGTCTATGGAATTGTCTTGTAACAATCTCCAATAGAGCATTTTGTAATTTCATTGGCCGAGTCTTGGTGACTTTTGTGCCGTTACATTACGAAATGACCGTTGCATAAAGTGTTAGAATCTAACATATTCTATAAGTGGCAAGAATTTGGTATTCTTACACTTGCGGTAAGGATTGGGAATTGTGAAATGAGTGTGATTGAAAATGTTATTCAATTATACTATTTCACAGAGTAAGGACCATAAGTAAACAAAGTGTGCATGCTAAGAGCATGAGACAATTGTTGTTATAATTCAAGTAAAAGTTGATTTCCCGAAACATTATACAATGAATAATGTGTAATCAATATGGTGATTGAATAAAAGGAGTTTTATTTATACTCAAAAGGTTAGGAGTATATTGGATTCGATTATTATTGTGTTTCACTTTACATGTTTTGACTTCCTAAATAATTGAGTTATTTGAGAATAATCGAATTATTTGAACATTCCACAGTCACTCATACTTTGGGAGTAAGTATGAAAGAAGATTGTCATGAATTGGTATGTAGATTGTCTAAAGTGTATTAGACATAGCAAAAGTTTGCTACAACGTTCATGAGTGCTTATGAATATGATTTGAGCATTGGATTAAACCCACGGTCACTTGGATCGCTTCATGGATTTTATCACGAGTGATTGGTGAGACGATAATATCTTATTTTCTTGAAACCGAGATGTGTGAGTTGTATCTTGCGAATCGGTTACACATTGATAATATGTAAACGCACCAGTAACTTGGTGTTATAAAACGTATTGTTGTGTGTGATTCGTAGAGTGAGTACAAGCAAGCATTGAGTCGAAGTTTATCCGTTCCTTTTATCCAATGTAGGATAAAAGCGATATATGTGGGCCCCTCGATGATTGAGTGATGACAAAGGAAAGTGCTCGGTCGGGCCAGGACTGATTTGATTTGTTCAATTAGTCACTCGTCATAAATCAGAAATTGGGAAACAACACATAGACTGAGAGAATGATTTCAATCCATGTCTCACGTCTATACGATATCTAGAATGGAGGAATATATGATCCCTTATCTAAAGGACGCGTATCTGATAAGATCAAAGTTGACAGCGGCTTTTGAAAGCTACGATTGCTGATCAGGATCTGAAGTCATACGCAGAATAGTTATTAGACTTATCCAAGTGGGAGACTGTTGGATTAGTGTCTAAGTCCATAACTATTTTGGTATGTACATGACCCGATTGCGAGCACGGTCCTTTTGGGTTGCCTTCACCAAAGCAACTTGATAGGATGATTTATGGAGAAAGAGATTAATTATGATTTATTAATATATTATATGAATAATATATTAAGAGAGAAATCATATTATTTAATTAATAATAGTCAAGAATTAATCAGAATTAATTTTGTGGCTATAAGACATTAATTAAATAAAGGGGACTAGAACTGTCATTTGTGTGATAGTTGGATATTGGGCTAATGGACTCCATAGAGGATGGAGTGGAGGAAATCTACGGGGAAACCCATTAGAATTCGTCCAAGGCCTCTAAAGGAGGAGTCCATGGGCTGCTTAGGGCCTAAGCAGTCAGATTAGGGTTTACTAGTTCAAAACCCTAATAGCCTCACATATTTAAGGACCCCAAGCGCACCAAAAACGTGGCTAACTGATTCCTTAGGGTTTCTAGACGTTTTTGGTGTCCTCTCTCTCCTCCTTCTTCATCCTTATTGCTTATGGTGTTTTTGACTCCATTAGAGGTGTGACACTTGTGACACTAAGCTTTCAAAATCCAATTACAAGAAGGAATTGAGATTGTTGTTGCTACATAACAATCAAGGTAATATCTAAACCCTAATTCATATGTTATTTGATTATCACATGCTAGATCTAGGTTTTATGGCTTTGGATGATTATTGCATGTTCATTAGACAAACTAGATCCAAAGCTTTAGGGTTTGCATGTACACCATAGGAATGTTGTAGTGCTCATAACCCATCAGTTTTTGGGGCACATCATCAACCAGGAGGGTATTTCGGTGGATCCAGCAAAGGTTGAGGCAGTGATGCGGTGGGAAGTACCGAAGAACGCATCTGAGATCCGTAGCTTCTTGGGTTTAGCGGGCTATTATCGGAGATTCATCCGGGATTTCTCCAAGCTTGATGTGCGTTTGACCCGCTTGACCAAGAAGAATGTGACTTTCCAGTGGGGCCCGGAACAGCAGTTGACTTTCGAGATCTTGAGGCAGAAGTTATGTAAGGCCCCGATTCTAGTGCTACCGAGGGACTGGATGATTTGATAGTGTATTGCGATGCATCGATCTTAGGTTTAGGGGTGGTATTGATGTAGAGGGGGCATGTGATTGCTTACGTCTCGAGGTAGTTGAACCCTCATGAGGCGAATTACCCCACTCACGACCTGGTATTGGGGGCAGTGGTGTTTACCCTCAAAATATGGAGGCATTACTTGTATGGAGTGCGGTGCACTATTTATACTGATCACAAGAGTTTGAAGTATTTGATGGATCAGCAGAACCTCAACATGCGACAGAGGAGGTGGTTGGATGTGTTGAAAGATTATAACTATGAGAAATTATACCATCTAGGGAATGCCAACGTGGTGGCCGATGCTTTAAGCCGCAAGACTGCGGGTTCCCTGATTGGGAACGTTTGCTTGAGGATGACGGTGATCTCTCCATTGTTGGATATGATCAAGGAGGATCAGGTGGAGGGTTTGAAGAAAGAGAACTGGAAGATAGAGTGGATTCGGGGTCAATTTCCCTTATTTGTTCGGGATAGTCGAGGTCTTCTGACACAGTGTGGTCGGATGTGGGTACCGGTAACCGGGGGTGGGAGACAGCAGATCCTGGAGGAGGCACACAAATCCAAGTTCTTTATTCACCCAGGGGCTAAAAAGATGTATAGAGACCTGACACTGAGTTACTGGTGCCCTACATGAAGCGGGAGATCACCTGGTTTGTGGAGCGGTGCTTGACCTGTAGGAAGGTCAAGGCCGAGCATCAGCGGTCTCATGGCAAGGTTCAGCCACTACCCATTTCCATGTGGAAATGGGAAGAGATCACCATTGACTTCATCACGAAGTTACCGAGAACAGCGATGGGTGTGGATGCCATATGGGTTATCGTCGACAGATTGACGAAGAGTGCCCACTTTATTTCGATCTCCGAGAGCATCTCCGCTGAGAAATTAGCGGATATTTACATGTGAGAGGTAGTGGCTAGGCACGGGGTGTCAGTTTCAGACTATCAGTAGTCTCTGACCGGGATGTCCGGTTACATCTAGATTTTGGAAGAAATTCCACGAGGAACTGGGCACTCAATTACTTTTGAGCACAACGTACTACCCCCAGACAGACCGCCAGAGTGAGAGGATAATCTGAACACTCGACGATATGCTTCGGGCATGCGTGTTGGACTTTGGAGGGAGTTGGGACACATACCTCCCACTAACAAAGTTTTCATATAACAATAGTTAGCATGATTGTATCGACCGACCACTGTTTGAGATGTTGTATGGTCGGAGATGTAGGACCCCTGTTTGTTGGGGTAAGGTAGGGCACCGAGTCATGGGGATCACCGAGGTGGTGCTCAAGACTACTGAGTTGATTCAGCAGGTGCGTCACAGGCTACGAGTTGCATAGAGCCGTCAGAAAAGCTATGCTGACCGGCGCCGATCGGATATTGAGTTTTAGTTGGGGGATTTTGTCTTGCTGAAAGTGTCACCATGGAAGGGTGTCATTAGATTCTGAAAGAGAGGCAAGCTAGGGCCCCGATATATTGGATCGTTCAGGATTACTACCCGGGTGGGCAAGGTGGCCTATCGTTTGGATCTGTTGGACGAGCTTATCCAGATACACAGCACCTTCCACGTGTCCCAGCTTCGGAAGTATGTCACAGACGAGGTCGAGATTGTTTCGCTGGACGACATTCAGGTAGACGAGATCCTGAACTACATTGAGAGGTCTGTTGCAATTTTAGATAGGAAGACCAAGGTTCTTCGGAACAAGGAGGTGAAGTTAGTAAAGGTGCAATGGCAGCACCGAAGAGGCTCTGAATGGACATGGGATCAGGAGGAGGAGATGCGAGAGGACTACCTGAATTTGTTTGCATCAGCAGACTTCAAGGATGAAGACTAGTTCAAGTTGGGGAGATTTGTAACGCTCGTTTCAGGTATCAATTTCTTTTTAGAATTTTAGGGTTTCAGACTGGAACTCGACAAGTTGGGGAGCTCCAACTCGTCGAGTAGAGATCATTTGTGGGACACAGGATTTAGGACCTACTCGACGAGTTGGAAGGCCCAACTCGACGAGTAGGCGATGTAAAGGAAAACCCTAAATTTTAAGGCTTGCATCCTATATAATCTCCTTAAAATCTTAAGGCTGACCTTTCATCAGCCTCCAAACCCTAAGAACGCCAGTGATAAACCCTAATCTCCATTTTCTCTCATATCATGAGCTAGAGTGACTTTTGGAGCTTAAGAAGAAGAAGACAGCGAGAAGAAGGAGAAGATCCAGCAAACAAAGCCCTCACTCTTGAGTTTGACCATATTGTAGACTATTGCAGTTGAGTTGGAGCTGCGTGTTGGTAGTTATTTGATCTTATCTTACCAGTTGATCATTCTTGAGAGGTGAGTCTCCTCACCATACAAATGGGTGGAAGCCACCAAGGTCGGCCCGTATTGTGTTATTTGGTACACTAGTGGTTGTATGTTAGGTGGTATGCTAGTTGGATATATGCTATGTGGTATGCTAGTTGTTGCTGTGATATTTGCATGAAAGACCATGGGGGTGCCCATGACACTTGGTTGTAATACCATGTGGGGGTGCCCATGGCATTCCAGGTAAAGACCATGGGGGGTCCCCGTGGCACTTGGTTGTAAGACCATGTGGGGGTGCCAATAGCATTCCAAGTAACACCATGGGGGTGCCCATGGCACATAGGTGTAAGACCATGTGGGGTTGCCCATGGCACATAGGGAGATTTGTAACGTTCGTTTCAAGTATCAATTTCTTTTCATAATTTTAGGGTTTTAGCTGGAACTCTGTTGAGTTTAATTGTGTTGCGTCATGGGCTTTATGTTTTGTATCCGGATTGGGCCTGTCCATCCGTGATTATCTAGTAGGGTTATACTATAAATATGCATGCATGTATGCATTAGTGAAGGTTGATAATTACGTTCATTGTTTTGTAACCCTAAACACCTCTACAATCGAAGTTCTTAATCGAGCTCTTCTGAGGTGTTGAAGTATTAATCATACGACATATGCAAAGCCATTCTTGTGTTCTTGATTACATTCTTAACTGTTTGCTTGCATAGAATCTAACGATCCTAATAGAACATTGTTCTAACAATTGGTATCAGAGCAGGAGACTGTGTGATCAATACACATTCCTTCTGTATTCAGAATTCTTTAGGGTTTCCGCTTTTATCGTATAAATAGAAGCCGTCTTCTTCGTATCGACGGCAACTCTGTTTCAGATAAAAGCCTAATCTCAAGTTTACAGGTTGGATTCTAGCAGCTCACCATGTCTCACGAAGATTCGCAAACAAATCCCATCAACATCTCAAACAACATTGGATCAACAACCAGGATACCCATACTCTACACTCAAGACTATGAAGTATGGGCGCATCACTTTGAAGACTACATGGTTGGATCTGAAGATAATGGCTATCTCATATGGGAAGCTATCACATTTGGGCCGTTTGTTCATTCAGGAACGAACACGATAGTTAAGTCCCAAAAGGAATATAACAAGCTGGTGGCGAATGTAGAGAAGATGCCACAGGATGAGAAAGACAAGTTGCTGTGTAACGTGAAGGCCATGAGAATGATTAGATTCGCCTTGCAATCTGACACTTTTCGATTGGTTGGATCATGCACGACGGCCAAAGAAATCTGGGATAGGTTGAAAGAACTTTATTCAACTGATGAAGATCTGGAACACTCCATTCAAACCTTGCTGCTGTCAGAATTTGGAGTTTTCAAACAGAAACCAGAAGAAAAACTCATACAAACTTTCGATCGGTTCAATCATCTTCTAAGTAAGATGATCAAGCATGGAATAGAAAGAAAGTTGATCGAGCAGAAGGTGACCTTCATGAACGGTCTAAGACCAGAATGGATGGCTGTGGTTTCAACCGTGAAAGCGCATGAACAGTTTAAATCTTACTCACTAGCGAAACTTGTGGGAATACTTAAGTCCCATGAAAGTGTAGTAACCAAAGAAGCGAAAGTAGTTTCTGGTGTGGGATCGCTGGCCCTTGTCTCAAAAGCAAAAAGCATTGCAGAAGAAGAAGAAGAGTCTGATATGTCTGAGTGTGACCTTACAAGCGAGGAGTATGCTATGATGGTCACCAATCCAAAGAAGTTTGCAAGAAGAAAATTTCCTGTCAACAAGAACCGAAACTGGCAGGGAAGTTATAGTTCTGAGAAGGTGAAGGACGAAGCGAAAGTCTCTTCTCAAAATGATGAAGAGAAGAACGAGAGCAAACTTGCAGGAGACTCTGGGTTCGACTGCAACTACTGTCACGGCAAGTACCACTTTGCCAAAGACTGCATGCTAAGGAAAATGGCTGAGAAAAGAGATGGTGAAGATGATGAGACGTATTACATACGCAAGTTGGAAGAGATCAAGAAAAAGAAGGCAACTAACAGCTCTATGAATGCCTTGATTGTGCAGGAGAATGCAGGTGAAGATGAGTTCGGTGGCGTCGAAGTTTGGTCAACTGATTCTGAAGATGAAGAGGTGAGAAAGCCCACTCATGGAAAGGCTTATGTGGCAAAGGAAGTAGGTTCGGCTGGAAGGTGTTTAATTGTCACAGCTGGTTCATCAACCGAAAGTGCAAGTGAGGAACCGAACCTAACTAAGGACAAGTGTTTTGCGGCCAAGCCTGTGAGTGAGAAGATCAACGACTGCGATCGGTTGATCAAAAAGGTACAATCCATCCTTGAATCACTTAAAGTTCCAATAACAGATTACGAAGAAGAATTAAATGAATTAAAATTTAAATTTTCTAACTTAAGTGGTAGTCTCATGCAAACTCGCTTAGCGAATTCTAACCTAACTGACCAACTCAGCAGGGTGTCTTCAAAAAGTGAGGAGAGAAGGATGTGGATTGAGCTGAAGGAGGCGGAGTTAATTAGGGCTAGGGATGAAAGTATTTATTTACAAAGAGACAATTTAAAGTTTTTAAAACAAAGGAATGTTTTTTGTTTAATTGCTAAGCGTTTATACTTTAATATTGCTCAATTGCATTCAAGTTGTGAGATAGGAAATAAGATTCATAAGATGATGTTACCCTTCCTTGAATTTAAGGAGGATGAGGTCATAGCAGAATGTGAATCAATAGTGTCCTCAGAAGAAACGTCAATTCATTACAAAATCGGACTGGACAAGATAGAAACCTTCATTGACTCTAAGGAACATAAATGTATGCTCAAAGATCTTTTAGATGAAAATGATAGGTTAAAAATAAAGTCCGAAACTATTAAATCATTTGACTTGTCTAACGCAAAATTGATTTCAGAAAATAAAATGAACTTAGAAAATACGTCTGAATTTGATGAGGAAAGTGAGATGAACGAAATCTCAGTGGAAGATGTAGTTGATTGCTCAGAGTTTATGAAAAGCGAAACCAAGAATGAGAAACCTCTCATTTCTGAAAATTCGGTTGAGTTCGCTCGCTTGTCAAAAGACAAGACAAAGAAACTCAAGGAAAAAGCTATGGTCTACCAAAAGGTTCAAACGGTGCCGAATCAGGTGTATGCAGTTACAGGAATCACTGCTAAACAAACAGCAGAATTACAAATCCTGGTCGACAAAGACAATGCTGAAGGATGCGACGATTACTTCTGGTCTGCCTCTATCGACAACGCAGACGAAACCATAGGCTTATCTGAGCAAACTTCATGGAGGGTTAAAGGAAGATATGTTGCTGAACCCATCAACAAACCCTCAAGTTTCGACAAACCAAGCACAAGTGGAACCAAAGAAATCCGTGAAGAACCGATGACAGAACCAACTGTTCCAACAAATACAACCGAAATTAAAAAGGAGAAGCCAAAGGCTAGCTTCAATATCCACAAATCACAGAAGGAGTTAGCTGAACAGAAACGCTTAAGAAATCAAAGATACGCAAGGAATCTGAATGAGCGAAAACGTCACTGGGAATCCCAAAATCCCAACTACGTACCTCCTAAGAAAGAATCAACGGATAGAGGAAAGGAAAAACTGAAAGGAAAAGAAAACTTCAGCCCAAATTCCTACTATTCCAAATCTCAGAACCGAAAGTCTACTTTCGGTTCCCAAACTAGCGTACCGAACCGAAAGACAAGTTCCGGTCCCCACATGGACTCACAGAACCGAAAGACAAGTTTCGGTCCAACCGCCAAGGCTAACAACCAAAAGCCTACTTTCGGTCCCAACAACAGCACTCAGAACCGAAAGTCGAGTCTCGGTCCTAAGTCTAGTTTCGGTCCTTCTAACTCCCAAAGAAAATTAACTTCAATGAAGGATATCAAAGGCAAGGGAAAGCTTGATTTTGAGTTCAATAATAAGAAAAAGTCAGCTAAACCTAGGATTCAAAAGAATATTCCTAAACCATCTAACAACACACAAACTTATACACCAAAACCTAACCAAGATAAAACTAAAATCAAGGTGTATACCATTAAAAGAAAAGATCAAACGACTCTAGTAAAAAGAACATATTTAGTTGATATTTCTTCTATACTTCCTTTTTCTGTGAAAAACTCACCAGGACCCAAGAAACTTTGGGTTCCTAAATCTGCTTAAATTTACAGGTAATCAGTGACGAGCAGTTCGATGATGAATGGTATATAGACAGTGGCTGCTCACGTCACATGACAGGAAGGAAGGAAGAACTGAGGGAGTTTCGGTCCCTAAAAGATGGTGGGTGTGTAAAGTATGGAAATAACTCCTATAGAACAATCAAGGGATATGGTATGATTACCAATGGAGATTTCTCGATTCGAAAAGTGGCATATGTGGAAGGATTGCAACATAACCTCATCAGCGTGTCACAATTAGTTGTGGGAACAGGTCTGAAAGTATCATTTGATGATGAGTGCTCTAAAATAATACAAAAGCAATCGAAAAAGGTTCTGCTAAAGTCTGAACGCAAAGGAGAAATGTATCCTTTAAATCTCAACCCAATACGAGGAAAACCAGCAATATGTCTGTTGTCAAAGGCGAACACTGATGAAAGCTGGTTGTGGCATCGACGTCTATCGCACCTGAACTTCAAAGACATTAATAAGTTGGTGCTTGGTGATCACGTTCGAGGCCTCCCTCTTCTCAAGTTTGACAAGGAACATCTGTGTGCTGCATGTGAGATGGGCAAACAAAACAGAAAGAGCCACCCTACACAAATTAATACAAAGATTGTTGAAGCTCTTGAACTATTCCACATTGACTTATGTGGACCTTCGGCTATCGAGAGCATCGGTGGTAGTAAGTACATCCTTGTGATTGTAGATGATTTTTCACGCTTCACCTGGGTTTTCTTTCTTAAACAGAAATCAGATGCAACTCCCAAGTTGAAGACATTTATCAAGCAAGTGGAAGTGCAGCTGAGAAAGACGGTGAGGAATATCAGAAGTGACAACGGTCTGGAATTCAAGAATAACGATTTTGAGGACTTTCTAGCTGACAAGGGGATAACTCACAATTTTTCGGCCCCTTATACACCACAACAGAATGGGATTGTTGAAAGACGAAACCGTTCTTTGTGTGAAGCAGCCAGAACCATGCTCAGTTTCGCTTCTCTTCCGTTATACTTCTGGGCTGATGCAGTTGCAGCCGCGTGCTACACTCAGAACCGATCTTTGCTCAACAAGAGATTCTCAATCACTCCATACGAGATAATAAACAATCGAAAGCCCAACGTCAAATTTTTTCATGTGTTCGGTTCAAGGTGCTTCATCTTCAATTCAAAGGAGAACCGCAACAAGTTTGACGTCAAAGCAGATGAAGGAATTTTTCTAGGATATTCACTCTCTTCTAAAGCTTACAGAGTGTTGAACAAACGCTCCAAACGAATTGAAGAAACATATTACGTCACCTTTGACGATAATTATATGAAGAAAGTGCAAAGGAGTACAAATGACTTAAGGGAAATATTTCCTGAATCTGGACAGGTCTCGGTTCCAATATCCAACCTGTTTGAAGAGTACATTCGGTTATTTGATGAACCAGAGAAAGCGGCACACTCAGAGGCGAAAGCAGTAGATAAAAAAATTGATAATCTCAAAAAGATCATAGATGAAACTACCAAAGAAATGGAAAGTGATCCTCCTAAAACTATAGGTGTTCAATCCTCAACTGACTCTCCCATCAATGGGTCAATCTTCAAGGGGGAGAGTTCTTCAGCTCCAAAGACAACCGAAATGTCTTTCGAGGGGGAGAGTCCTATTCAATCCCAAACTCCTAAAGGTCCAAGCGAGGGTGAACATACTGCTCCAAACCCACCCAATAGTAGTCCAATCGAGGGAGAGAATCCAACTCTCACAAAGGATGCATATTCTGATGCTGCCACAGGTTACACTTCGCCAGTCGAGGGGGAGAAAGAGAATGCAATTGACGAAGGCGAAGGTGATCAATCAGAACTTGAAGACGAAGTGAATGCTGAATTGGATCCAGCATATGAACCAAATTATCCTCCGTTAGCCAAATGGACCAAGGACCATCCCAAAGCTCAAATTATTGGAGAATCATCTGAAAAAGTACTCACTCGCTCACAGTTGAAAGCGAAACAAACTGCATTATTCTCTAAAGTTGAATTATGTATGTTTAATTCGTTCATATCCAAGATCGAGCCGAAAACAGTTAATGTTGCACTTGATCATTCTGATTGGGTTCAAGCAATGCAAGATGAGCTCCATGAGTTTGAACGCAACCGATTTTGGAGGCTGATTCCTACACCAAAGGATGCTTCAGTAGTCGGCTTAAAATGGGTCTTCAGAAATAAATTAGATAAAGAAGGGAATGTCATTCGCAAAAAGGCTCGGTTGGTGGTGAAAGGTTATTGCCAAGAGGAAGGGATTGATTATGAGGAAACCTTCGCTCCAGTAGCTAGGTTGGAGTCAGTTAGAATCTTCCTGGCATATGCTGCTCATAAAAACTTCGAAGTTTTCCAAATGGATGTCAAATGCGCTTTCTTGAATGTGAAACTAGAAGAAACAGTGTATGTTGAGCAACCTCCCGGGTTCATGAATGAGAAATTCCCTGATCATTGCTATGTGCTGGATAAAGCGGTATATGGTCTGAAGCAAGCACCGAGAGCCTGGTATGAAACTTTAACTCGCTTTCTGAAAATGTCGAAATTTAAGCAAGGTTCGGTTGACCCAACCTTCTTCCGAAAGAAAGAAGGCGAACATCTAATGATAGTTCAAATTTATGTCGATGACATCATCTTCGGCTCCACGAATCCTAGCTTAACAGCTGAATTCAGGAAGTTGATGGAGACTAAATTTGAAATGAGTGCAATGGGTCCGATTAATTTTTTCCTTGGTTTGAATATTAGACAGGGACCAGAAGGTATCTTTATCAACCAGGAGGCGTACACAAAGACCCTGCTAACAAAATTTGGCATGACAGGAGACTCAAAAGTGAAGGTTCCTATGGCGTTTGGCACCAAGTTAACACCTTCTCTGGAAAAACCTGCTGTTGACATAACACTATATCGACAAATGATAGGGTCCCTTATGTATCTAACAGCTAGTAGACCGGACATTATGTTTTATGTTTGTTATTGTGCTAGGTTTCAAGCTAATCCAAGAGAACCTCACATGGTGGCGGTGAAAAATATTTTTCGTTACCTGAAGCGAACATCATCTCTCGGTCTCTGGTATCCTGCTAGATCTGGATTCTTCATTCAAGCCTTTTCTGATGCTGACCTTGGAGGATGTGGTCTGGACCGAAAAAGCACTACAGGTGGATGCCAATTTCTTGACGGAAAACTGGTTAGCTGGCAGTCCAAGAAGCAAACATGTGTGTCACTTTCAACAGCCGAAGCTGAGTATATAGCTGCAACATCTTGTACTTCTCAAGTCATATGGATTCAAAGTCAACTAAGAGATTACGGGCTAAGTATGAAGAAGATTCCTCTCTATTGTGACTCAGAAAGTGCAATAAGGATATGTCACAATCCAGTACAACACTCAAAGACTAAGCACATTGCACTTAGATATCATTTCATCAAGGATCACGTAGAAGATGGGAACGTGGAAGTGCATTTTGTTTGATCCTCTGATCAATTGGCTGACATATTCACTAAAGCCTTACCTGAAGCGAGTTTCACTAAAATTCTGCAAGGCTTGGGAATGATGGAAGCAGAGTCGGTAATGAATCCTTAATTCAACACCTAAAAATTAGACAAGCGAAATGGAGCGAACGCTCGGTCTATTTCGGCTCCATAATTTTCGGGAACCGAAATGAACCGATCGCTCGGTCTATTTTGGCTCTGGAATTTTTGAGGAACCGAAATGAACCGACCGCTTGGTCTATTTCGGCTCCATAATTTTCGGGAACCGAAATGAACCGACCGCTCGGTCTATTTCGGCTCTGGAATTTTAAGGAACCGAAATGAACCGACCGCTCGGTCTATTTCGCTTCATTCCTTTCAGATAAGGTTTCGGTTGTACATTTTGTTCAAAGAGTGTTTTATGCAAAATTATTTTCTTTTTCTGTTTTTATTATTTTTCAGAAAAATTCAAAAATCCAAAAATATTTTCTTTTTCTGTTTTTATTATTTTTCAGAAAACTTCAAAAATCCAAAACTATTTTCTTTTTCTATTTTTACTGTTTTTCAGAAAATTTCAAAACTTCAAAAATAATTTTTTGTGTGGTGTGTTTGTTTGTTTGTTCCTTTCATTAGGTCACACGTGTATCAGTGCAATAGAATTTGGAGCTAAGACAGGTATAATTATTTCCATAAGAACTAGTTAAGGGTCCTTAGAAGCATGATGCAGCATGTTGACCAAAGCCTCTACGACTTAGAGCAAGGCCTTAATGATTCGATCTCTACCTATCGTTTCTTCCCAAGTAGGGTGTTCAGATCAACTCAGTCTAGACCTACCTTACTCTTCTCATATGAGTTAAGAGTTTTTCTGCTTAGTCACGTCTTTATAGCAGAAGGTACTTTCGGTTCTTTAACCACCCTCCTTACTTTCTCCATCAACTTTCGGTTCATCACTGTAACCCTTGAGACTCTCAGTTTTTACCACTGAGGTTTATGGTTGCACAAAATTTGTGTTTATGATCTTAGATATGTACACCACGTACTGAGTGAAACCCACAATCCAACACCAACAACGAATTGACGGTGAATTGTCATATTCAAGATGTTACTAGTTACCGAATGAAATCTCATTTTTATTTTTGAGTGATCTTTTATGAATTTGTCTAACACCAAGGCTTTTTCTTCCCATAAAGATCCAGTTTCTTGTTGTTTTTGAGATTTCTATATCTTCTTTAGTCACTATAAAATATATCCTACCTACTTGTTTCAACAGACCACATTGGTCTCACAAGTACTTCTTCCCATGTTCGGTCTTATGTTAAGCGTCGACGTTCGGTTGAAGATAAGCCACCTTAAGCCAATGATTTAAAAAGAAGCCTTTCAATGTTTCTCTACAAACATTTGATCGTTATTTCACAGGAACCCACACAAGCACTTCAAGTCTCTCTTGACTTTGAAGGAAGCTATTCTTGCCCGGAATCACCTGCTTTCTGTCTTATAATGAGACATCACTCACATCCAATACACATTTGCTTTATTTCTTTATCTTTTGTCACTCTATTGCACGAAAATTTTAATTTTCCAACATTCTGGTTGCTGTTAGTTCGATTTGTGTTTATCTTTTGTAGAAACAGGGGTAATTCTATATCTTGGAGCGCAACTGAATTTCAAACGACGATTGAGGATAAGGATTTGGGGGCGTGAATTTGAATGGTCGAGCTACCCACGCATGCTGACGTATACCTGGGAGTAACCAACCTGTCAGATCGTGCTTTTTCAGGCGACGTTTTAGTGACCGCGTCATTATCACGATGATTTTTCTCTCTCCTGGCAACGGTATATAAAGGGTTTCTAATTTTATTTATCTTTTACCAGCCACAAATTCTCTCCAATTACAAAGCAAGTTCAAACTGTTCATCTTCTTCCTTCGATCAACAATGGCGACTTCTTCATCCGTTCACGATCAGACTGCTTCGTCCACATTGCTTTCGATCAAGCCCAATCAGAACATGATTATTGAACTCAATCTGTTTCTGTACGACTCGTATATGTTGCAGGTGGTTGAGTGTTTGAAGTATTCTCCACTGGTTCTAGCCCTAACACAGGTGGAAGCCGTTCCGATGTCCCTTCTATCACAAGTTTATTCTACTGCCTCATATGACAAGAACAAGGAAAGAATCTACTTTCTAATCCATTCTAAAAAGGCTTCTATTTCAAAAGGGAGATTTTGTTCCTTGTTGCACCTCGCTGTGGATTCATCTGTGATTTCACTCGATTTCATCACCACTACTCAGCTTTTCTCGATGTTGTACGAAATGGGATACACTGGCGTGCTTACAATAATAACGAAGGTTAAGAAGTCCTGCCTACCGTCCCCATGGAATGGACTGCTTACTCTTCTTATCAAGAGTTTGGCGGAGAGAAGTGCTGGATCTGATGGCACCAGCAAGGCTTTCCTAACCCTTCTCTACGGCCTTTACAATGGTCTCCATCTTGATTATGGGACGATCATCTGGTGTCAAGTGGTGCAAAGCCTCAACACTACAACGAGGCATTCTGAAATTTCATGTGCACGATTCTGGACTCTCATTACCAGAAGGGCGATAAATTCTTTGGAAATTCCGGTGATGAAGGATGCCCTAGTTGCGTCTATTGCTACGTTTCACACTAAGAAAATCATAATTTCTGATCCTCTGAAGTTCCCTCACATTGGCTCTATCCCTGAGACAATGTATAGATGTGTTACAGCCGAAAGTAAACTCATAGCTGATTATCGAAAACTTCCTCCCAAGGAACCGAGAGTCCTATCTCCTGAACAGCAGGCTGCCCTAGATGCTGTTGACAAGCCGAGTAACCGAGGTAAATGGATTTCTACCAAGAAAGAGCCAAAAGAGGAGGATAAGTCTAATCCTACCAAGACCAAGAAGCGAAAGTCTGATAAAGGGGATTCTTCTAAACCGAAGAAGATTAAAAAGATGGCAAAAAGGTCCAAGAGTCCTACTCCTCCTAGCTCAGAAAATTACGAGGAAGGTGAAGAAGAGGAAATTCGTCGTGCATCACCGAGAGGTAACACTCCTCCCCGATCTCCTACTCCAACCGAATCTCCTCATAACAAACTTCCAACCCCACCTCCATCACCGAAACAGACAGTTCCAATTTCGGTTCCTCCTATTCCCCCACCTACCACATCTCAAACAACAACTTTACCACCAGTTTCGTCTATTCCTATTTCTACAACTCCCATCTCAACTCCTATTTTTTCCCAATCCATTACAACCACTATTCCTGAACCGACAGTAGGAGTCAATGTATCTAATACGGGGGCGACTACTGAAACAGAACCCCCAGTTACTTCTACACCCCTTTCACCCTCACCTTCAACCGACTCCGGTGCCACTCTCGGTGGTGCTAATAATGAGTATGATTCTACATACTTCAGTCCCTATGGGCTTCCTACTGATGAGGATGATGATGCTCCAGTCACAAGACAAAATCTGCAGAGCATTCACGACAAGCTTGATAAATTGCTTGAGGACAGCAAGTCATACAGTGGTGTTGTACTCAAGGCTTTTCTGGATACAGCTCTAGAACAATACACCGATTCCATTGAAAAATCCACCAAAGCTGTTAATGAGTCTACCTCCTCTTGCAAAAAGGCCACCACTGATGTTACTGAAATTGTACATAGTACTCAGATTTTTCTTGAGTCACTTAAAGGGCATGCTGATACAAATGCAGCAAAGGGAAATGCTTCTGTGGATTCTTTCTCCAAGTCTCTTCAGGAAGAACAAACTAAGTTTGAGGCTGTGCGTTCCTCTATCCAAGCCGAGAACTCTTCACTTATCAGTTCAGTGAATTCTCGACTTGCATTTCTTCACGCTGATTTGGCGAAAGAAAGTGCTTTGAAGGAAGAACTTACTCGCCAAACATCCATGGTTGAAGTACAGAAAGTGCAGCTAGCCCAAGCAGAAAAAGAAATTTCTTTGTTAAAGACCGAAAGAGCTATTTTCGCATCTGTGCATGGGATGTGAAGGATATGCTCACCAACATTCTTGGTGCTCATGATCCTATCCTCACTTTGACCATTCGGAATCATCTTACAACAAAACTTCTGATGGGTTTTGCGCATTCTAACACTCCTAAGTGTACATGCAACCCTAAATACCTTGGATCTATGTTTTCTCTATTATACATGCAATTATGAACTTTCCAAGGTATTACCCTATCTAGTATACAATACTTGATACTTGGGTAATCAAATGGATAGAATACATACCTTTGTTTGATGTAGCTTGTCTCCATGAAGCTTGAGTGCCTAGTGCCCCAAGTGTGACACCTCAAATGGTTCACACAACACCAAATGCACATGGAATGACTTGAGAGAAATGGAACACTCCTTGAAATCGTCTAGCCCTCATATTCACACATTAGTGCACGATTTCTTGAGCCATGGGATTCTTTTATATGGTGGCTATTAGGGTTACACCATGTAACTCATAACTTTACCCATTCCTTATGCTCCATGGATTTTAACCTCCATGGAGTATCCATGGGTCACCCCATGGACTTAGTCCAACATAAGGAATCTTGGATCACAAGCCCACATATATAAGAATGAATGATTTACACAATCAACCCATATATTTAATTAGTCTCCTTTTGATCACTTAATTAATTCCAAATTAATTCTTGATCAATACTAATTAAATAACCTTATTAATATATTAGAACTTATAATATATTAACCAACCTTAAGTGTTATTTCTCTCATTATAGTCTATCCAAATGCATGATGCCATGCAACCCAAATGGACCATGCCGGGTCGGGTCAAGTCTTACCAATTATAGTTATGGACTTAGACATTAATCCAACAACTTCTTCCTGCCCTTGCATTGTTACACGAGATGAAGGGTGTTTCGGAGAAATTCGTTGCTCAAAAACAAGGGGGAGAGGGTGCTCATCAACCGAAGGTTAAGACTGAAACCGAAACTGCTCAACCGAAGGTCAAAGTTACAACCGAACTGAAGTATAATGTAGCTTCAGGTTCTGGTCGACAAGAAAAGCAAAAGGAGATTGATGATGATAGCAGTAACGAATCTGGTGAAACTATTGCTGAGGCTCTTAAGCGAAAGAAGAGAGATAAAGAGCTTGATGAAACCTTGAAGGTTGCAAGGGACGCAGAGGAGAGGGAAAGGAGAACAAGGAAGAAGAAGAAGCCTTGAACTGCAAGAAGGCCTTGTTTCCCTTATGGACTAAAGAGGCACTTATCAATCAAGCTATAGAGTTTCCAAGTATTTATTGGTTGGAACCTGTTGCTTCTTTTGACTGTGATAATTCTAAGGACTCGCAGTTCGACATGCCAATCACACGAAAGGCATTCACGTTCCACTGCTTTGATTCGACTGCTGAGGTTCCTTTTCCTCATCCAAAGGTTGACCGAGAGCTTATTGATTTCTATCTGAAGTATGGACAACCTCAGTACTTGACATGGAGTGCACAAAAAATAATCACTGTCAAGGTACTGAAACCTACGTCTGCTGGGAGATTTGTAAATGTCAATTTCAAAATCACACGAGGTTCTGCAAACTCGGTGTCGAAGGTAAAAGGAATGTATCATCTTTAAATCATCGAGGGGCCCACAGATATCGCTTTTATCCTGAAGGTAAAAGGAATGGATAAACTTCGACTCATATGGCTTGTTCTACTACTTGTTGAATCATACACAAAGGCACGTTTTATAACATCGAGTTACCAAATGCGTTTTCGTGCAATCAATGTACAACCAACTCATAGTAACAACTCATATCTCTAGGTTTGAAGAATATAAGATATTATCGTCTCATGATCACTCGTGATAAAATCCATGAAGTGATTCAAATGAGCGTGGGTTGAATCCAATACTCAGAACTTATGAGCACTCATGAGTGTTGTAGCACCACTTTGTCCACCAACTTGGACCTCTACAAACCAACCCATGATAGTCTTGATTCATATCTACTTCCAACATATGACCGACTGTGAATGGTTTGAATAACTTAATCATTCAGGAAGAGTGACTTAGTTATTCTGGAAGTCAAAACATGCAAAGTGAAACACAAGAATAAATGAATCAAATATGGTATCAAACCCTATGAATATAAATAAACACTTTTATTTATCACCATAATGATTACTCATTATTCATTGTTTCGGTTTTATCAACTTTGTACTTGAATTAAAAACACTAGTTGTCCCATGCTCCAAGCATGTACACTATGTTTTTCTTAAACAATAGCTTTGCCATACACCAAGTATGCATTCTATGTTTGTCTATGATCCTTACTTTGTGAAATAAACCAATTGAACAAAATTTCAATGATTCTAATTTCACACTCCCAAATCCTTATCGAAAAATGTGAGAATTTCAAATTCCTATCATTTATCGAAATCTGTTTAGATTTTAAACTTATATGCACTGACCCTCCTGTAATGAATATGTACAAAGTCACAAAGACTTGTCAACAGTCATTATAAGGTATTCCAATGGAGATCAACTCCATGGAAACTAAGTCTCATATTCAAAGTACATTGCTTTGGACATGCTTCTTGCATTAAGTTTTCTAATCTTACACAGATAACTTCCACCTATGGAGACAACTCCATATTCTCATTTTTGACTATCACTTCTGAATAAGAGATGCCTCTTTTCAGAATATGTCAATATGGTCCTTCCAAAATTAGCACTATACTTCAAACTGTCCCTGAGCAACCAATCTTTGGTAAACCTCAGATTGTACTCGACAATTGCTTAATCATTTTAGTCATATCCAATTCTAGACCTTTTCCCTTCTTAATGCCTCTGGGCATTTGGAAAAATTTAGAAATGACAAATATTATAGCACATGCAATCGATCCTGTACCCAAAGCAAATGGTACATGATTCATGATGTCTCACATAAAGACATGATTCTAGACCAGTCTTTTGCTACAATATTTTTATTTGCCATGTTTTCAAAATTTGACTATGAAGAGGGATGCTGTAATCATAATCGAATTTTGAGAACGCAATATATAGAATTTCCTTAAGTTGAACCAATCCAACATGAAATTCATATATATATTCTTGACTAAAGATGATTAAGGTCTCAATCTAAGCCTTTAGAACTGAAATGAAGTATATCCTCTCCCTTAATTATAGCAAAACAACTTTTTCAATCCCTGCAGCCTCACGAATTGAAACTTTTGTTTTCTATAATTAACATTGCTAACTTGCAACACTAACAATAATTATCATGCTCCCACTAACATGATGATTATTAGCATAACACTTATGCTCCCACTAGCTTTGACATGTACTCAGAAATCAGCTGGACTTCTAGAAATCAATACTTTATTGACTTCCTTACCAAAGTTCAGATTTCTGATACGAGATGCTTTGATAAAACTTTATCAAAATCATACACCTTTCCTTAGATAGCATGCATGTGTGTCTAAACAATTTCAGAACTATGAAAAGGGATGCCGTAATCATAGTCTCAATTGTTTAGACCTTTTTCCATCTGCTTCAAATCTACTTGGTGGAAGTGTTTCCTCACCATCATTTTCATGAATCGGAGAGAAACCTTATGACCCTTAGATTTTATGGTGTATGTGTTCTTATCCATGTGAATCGTCAAAACCATAGTCACAAGACAAGGATAATGACAAATCCAAACTCATATGGACTGAACTTATGCAATCTTAACTTCTTGCCACCTGGCAGTACAGGGCCTGCCATTGCTTCCAAGTTGTTATGCAACCAATTGAGAACTTTCAGAACTCCTATGCAAAGCCAACTTTAACTGGAATAGGCACAGAATATGTCAACATGATAGGTTATAAACCTCAAGTCGTGTGCTAGTGAAGAACCTCAGGTTTTATTCTTGATTAGTTCTTGAAATTCTTTTTAGGATCTTTAAGACTCCCACTGTCCTCTTGACATATAAGACTATCTTGCCAAATATTCAAGAGATAGTGCGGATTCTTTATCAAGACAAACACTTCACACAATTGGCCTTAGTTGGTCTTTGTTTAATCCAAAACATCACAACTTACCAACTTCAAATGTACAAGAGTAGGACACTTTTACTCTTACATTTGACAAGTGTTATAAACCTTTCTTTAAGATATGTCACTCAACTTATAGTCTTGGAGTATGACTCTAAGACTTGTTTTGAAACGAAGTATGACTCATCTTCTTGATTTAACCATTTCAACAATTCATGACTCCTCTTCTTAGTCATAAGAATGCACTAAGATGTCCTTAGAAGACCAATTGTGATGTGGTTCTTTAATCATTAAGATGATCACAAAACATGATACTAAAGTACACTCCCATCTTTTCAGATTTGAGAAACTTTTATCTGTTTGCCTAATTTGATTCTTCCCGTTCGTTCTGCCATACATTGAGACTTTTCCAATGTTTCAGAATTATACTTAAACTTGTAAGTATAACCATATTTACTAAAATTTAGTAAATCATGACGGATAGTCTTAACGAGCTTTGTGGTAGACTTGACCAGTGCACAAGAGTGTGTACTCGATCCCTTTAGTCCTTAACTTTACTCACACATCCATGTGAACAAGTCTTAATTTTCCAATGCTTGAAAGTTCTCATTCATCATACTATTCAACTTGCATGATTCCAAGTTTCTATCCAACTGAAGTCGTGGGAATGAGAATCTTTCCTTATTTGGTAAATTATGACACTACCACAAACGAAAGAATCAAGTCTATTTTTTTTTCAAATATTGCTATCAATGGAATCATATAAACAACCATTTTTCACAAATGCCACTTGTAAGGATATTTAAAATAAATATAAAATTAAAAACTTTTATTTTATTTCAAAACTTTGCGGAAAAAACTTATCCTTATAGTGTAAATGCATATGGAAAAACTTGTTGTTATCTATTCCTAAGCAATATATCATAACTCCTAAGTAACAGCTTCAAAATTCTGATGCGATCGAAATCCACCTACGCGATCAGAATCAGCATATACTTCCTTTAAGCTTTCTCTCTATTCTTTGATTCTTAAAACATCAACATGTGACCCAGTCACATCATGTAATGAGGATCTTAGAATAGAAACTTAACAGAGTTAGATAATGGGCTCTACCTGAAGTAGAGTCAGACTTATTGACTTTAACATCCTTAGGTAAATTTGGCAGCTTTGCAATCAACGCCCCTTCCTTTGGCAAAATAAACATATGGACCCTTTGGTAATGGGACTATCTCAGACTTAGCCTTTCTCTTTACCATTTGGCCAACCGGGTTGACTATGGCCAATCCCTTTCCATTGGGAAGAGAAAGTTTTTTCTGGATTTCCAGTGTCACCATTGTCACTGTCCATAAAGTTTTTGGGAAGTTGATCTTCTAATCAAATTTGCTTTACTATCGTTCCAAATCATTGCTGATTCAGCAGCACCAAGCAAATAGATATGATCATTAAGGTTCATGTCATAGTCTGTTTCATAGTAGTCCCAAAGGAACTCACTATGTGACTTAGAAAGTGATTGAACATCCAACTTTCTCAAGACTTTGACACCCAACTCTCCCAGCTTGTCAATATGTGACTTCATCTCTAAGATGTGATCATACATAGACCTTGCTTGCCATTAGGGCTTGAGTGACCTTGAACTTGTGGATTAGGGAGAATAATTGGAGGAGGTGGAGGAAGTAAAGTTCCAAGAGATTTGGGAAGATCATAGATGTCTGAACTAGACATCTTTTGGGAGATATTCAAGATAGTTGATCTAAACTCCTTAATATAACACCCAATATGAAATATTAAGGCTAGGATCCAACAACCTATTTATAACTCGAAGAGGGATGTCGTAATCCGAGTTATAAAATAGTTGAAGGTAGGTAAATGACGATTTACCAATTTCCACCATGAAAAACGAAATAATGTAATTAGGTTTTTAATTGGATTTGAAACTCCTAGATCTTTTGAGATTCATTGAACTTTTCAATGGCATGTTTCAATTTCGAGTGTGCCCTTCAGGTTTTGTGACTGGGATGCCGAGGATCACAAAACAAGGTGTGAAGTAACCATGCAAATATACTTGGTACCCTTAATATTTACCCCTCAATCGATGTGCCGGTTAACCACACGAGCTCCACCGATACTATGATAAATATTAAGTTACCATTTGCCTACTTTGTTAAACCCAGGTTAGTGTGCCGGTTAACCACACACGCTCCACTAACGGTTTAAACAAAGTGCAAAGTGTAATTTCATGGATTAGCACCTTATTCACATTTTCCTAAGTAACTAAGATTGGGAATTTATAAGTGTTTAGTTACTTAGTATTTATCATTAATACTTTTAATGAAGGGAGAATTATAGTCCTTGTCCTACCCGTTCGGCTAACGACCCTCCACCAGTCAAGGAAGCGGTGGGTGAGAGTGGACACCCATTAAACTGCCATTTTATAGGCAGTAACCTTATACCCCCCTTATAGATCGGCTTCATGAATGAGGCCTACTAACGGTAAGACTGACTTGCTCTTATACATATATTTATTATTAACTTATAATACTATAAAGTATAAGGGTTGAATTTTAACTTTTAAAATTCTAAGGGCTAACTTGGAATTAAAGTATTCATGGGGAAAACTTTACAAATTCCAAAACTTGAGGGCAAGTTTTGAAAATATTCAAAACTAATTAATTCCATAACTTATGTGTTTAAAGTAGTTTTAATTAAAAAAAAAACTCTTCAAGTTCCATAACTTGAGGACAAGTTATGGAAGACTTTAAACTAATAAAAGAATGTAACTTTTCTTTATTTTTGTAACTTATGGAACTAATTAAGGTTACACATTTTATCATTTAATGAAGTGACTCTTGAACCTCCATAACTTGAGGACAAGTTATGGAGTCATAAAACCATTTAATGAGGACAAGACTCTTCATTTTTGTAACCATTGCCAACTTTTTATGAGTTTTATGAAACTTAAATGTGACTTTTCATATAACTTGAGGACAAGTTACAAAAACACATTTTAGAATCAACTCTTAGATTAAAATTGATTGAAAACACATAATCAATTAAATTTTCTATTAATCTAATAAACTCATATGAACAAAGATAATTCACATCAAATTTTTTTCAAGTAATTAGCATAACTTTTAAACTAATACAATTCGATTTTTCAGCTAATTTTGCAAGTATAACAAGAAAACAAACCAGTCTCTGATACCACTGATGGGTTTTGCACATTCTAACACTCCTAAGTGTACATGCAACCCTAAATACCTTGGATCTATGTTTTCTCTATTATACATGCAATTATGAACTTTCCAAGGTATTACCCTATCTAGCATACAATACTTGATACTTGGGTAATCAAATGGATAGAATACATACCTTTGTTTGATGTAGCTTGTCTCCATGAAGCTTGAGTGCCTAGTGCCCCAAGTGTGACACCTCAAATGGTTCACACAACACCAAATGCACATGGAATGACTTGAGAGAAATGGAACACTCCTTGAAATCGTCTAGCCCTCATATTCACACATTAGTGCACGATTTCTTGAGCCATGGGATTCTTTTATATGGTGGCTATTAGGGTTACACCATGTAACTCATAACTTTACCCATTCCTTATGCTCCATGGATTTTAACCTCCATGGAGTATCCATGGGTCACCCCATGGACTTAGTCCAACATAAGGAATCTTGGATCACAAGCCCACATATATAAGAATGAATGATTTACACAATCAACCCATATATCTAATTAGTCTCCTTTTGATCACTTAATTAATTCCAAATTAATTCTTAATCAATACTAATTAAATAACCTTATTAATATATTAGAACTTATAATATATTAACCAACCTTAAGTGTTATTTCTCTCATTATAGTCTATCCAAATGCATGATGCCATGCAACCCAAATGGACCATGCCGGGTCGGGTCAAGTCTTACTTATAGTTATGGACTTAGACATTAATCCAACAACTTCTTCCTGCCCTTGCATTGTTACACGAGATGAAGGGTGTTTCGGAGAAATTCGTTGCTCAAAAACAAGGGGGAGAGGGTGCTCATCAACCGAAGGTTAAGACTGAAACCGAAACTGCTCCACCGAAGGTCAAAGTTACAACCGAACTGAAGTATAATGTAGCTTCAGGTTCTGGTCGACAAGAAAAGAAAAAGGAGATTGATGATGATAGCAGTAACGAATCTGGTGAAACTATTGTTGAGGCTCTTAAGCGAAAGAAAAGAGATAAAGAGCTTGATGAAACCTTGAAGGTTGCAAGGGACGCAGAGGAGAGGGAAAGGAGAACAAGGAAGAAGAAGAAGCCTTGAACTGCAAGAAGGCCTTGTTTCCCTTATGGACTAAAGAGGCACTTATCAATCAAGCTATAGAGTTTCCAAGTATTTATTGGTTGGAATCTGTTGCTTCTTTTGACTGTGATAATTCTAAGGACTCGCAGTTCGACATGCCAATCACACGAAAGGCATTCACGTTCCACTGCTTTGATTCGACTGCTGAGGTTCCTTTTCCTCATCCAAAGGTTGACCGAGAGCTTATTGATTTCTATCTGAAGTATGGACAACCTCAGTACTTGACATGGAGCGCACAAAAAATAATCACTGTCAAGGTACTGAAACCTACGTCTGCTGGGAGATTTGTAAATGTCAATTTCAAAATCACACGAGGTTCTGCAAACTCGGTGTCGATTATTTCCCTAGCAGACCTTCCGAATCTAAACCCTCATGATTGGATTTTATTATTCAATATTCTGCTTACAAATCCGAGGGAATATGAACCAATTTTGGAACACTTGAAGAGGATGTTGGCTTCTTACATCCATGAGGTTGCAGCTATGGATCAAGAAATAGCGAAAGTAATGAACAAGAAACCGACCATCAAGCCAACATCGAAACCAGGAGATGTGAATAAGATGAAGATGGGCCAAATAGATTCAAAACATCTCACTGTGATGTTTACAAAAGGCGAAGCTCACAAATTTTTGTTCGCTCTTGTTGATAAACATTTATTTTCAACTGACTACTTGGAGCACATCATCAACATTATACATCGGTGCAAGCAGAACTCAGAAGCTGACAAGAAGAATTTTACTGACATGCTTCGGTGGTACATAACGTTCCGTCATTATTTGATGGCTATCATTCCGAAGGTGTTCAAAACAATAAAGAAGACTTCTGCAGCTCAACCGAAGTGAGCTTTCGGTCCCATTGACGCAAAGGGGGAGATTGTTGAGTTTAATTGTGTTACGTCATGGGCTTTATGTTTTGTATCCAGATTGGGCCTGTCCATCCGTGATTATCTAGTAGGGTTATACTATAAATATGCATGCATGTATGCATTAGTGAAGGTTGATAATTATGTTCATTGTTTTGTAAACCTAAACACCTCTACAGTCGAAGTTCTTAATCGAGCTCTTCTAAGGTGTTGAAGTATTAATCATACGACATATTCAAAGCCATTCTTGTGTTCTTGATTACATTCTTAACTGTTTGCTTGCATAGAATCTAACGATCCTAATAGAACATTGTTCTAACAAACTCGACGAGTTGGGGAGCTCCAACTCGTCGAGTAGAGATCATTTGTGGGACGCGGGATTTAGGACCTACTCGACGAGTTGGAAGGCCCAACTCAACGAGTAGGCGTTGTAAAGGAAAACCCTAAATTTTAGGGTTTGCACCCTATATAATCTCCTTAAAACCTTGAGGCTGACCTTTCATCCGCCTCCAAACCCTAAGAACGCCAGTGATAAACCCTAATCTCTATTTTCTCTCATATTGTGAGCTAGAGTGACTTTTGGAGCTTAAGAAGAAGAAGAAAGTGAGAAGAAGGAGAAGATCCAGTAAACAAAGCCCTCACTCTTGAGCTTGACCATTTTGTGGACTATTGCAGTTGAGTTGGAGCTGCGCGTTGGGACTTATCTGATCTTATCTTACCAGTTCAGCATTCTTGAGAGGTGAGTCTCCTCACCATACAAATGGGTCGAAGGCACCAAGGCCGGCCCCTTTTGTGTTATGTGGTACACTGGTGGTTATATGCTAGGTGGTATGCTAGTTGGATATATGTTATGTGGTATGCTAGTTGTTGCTATGATATTTGCATGAAAGACCATGGGGGTGTCCATGACACTTGGTTGTAAGACCATGTGGGGGTGCCCATGGCATTCCAGGTAAAGACCATGGGGGGTGCCCATGGCACTTGGTTGTAAGACCATGTGGGGGTGCCCATGGCATTCCAAGTAAGACCATTAGGGGGGTTCCCATGGAACATAGGTGTAAGACCATGTGGGGGGCCCATGGCATCCTGGAGTAAGACCCTGGAGGGTGTCTAGGGCATCCTTATATATTTTTATGCATGGCTTATGTGATTGATATGGATTATATGATTATGCGCTTATGTGGGGTATGCTCTGGGGAACTCACAAAGCATTAGCTTCTAGACTGTTGATTTGTTTTAGGTACTTCTGAGCCTAAGGGCAAGGGCAAGGCTTGATGGCGCACTCTCCGGCATTTGATTTGATGGGACACTATGATGTTTGAAATAAAATGTTAATGTTTTGAATTTTGAAAACAATGGTCAATATTACTTCATATTTATAGGCTCGAATTCCAGATGCTTTGTTATGAAAGTTAGATCCGGGTCATCTTGTACTTGTGTCTTGTTTGACTACAAAAAACCCTAAAGAACAAGTAGGGGTATGTTACCAAAAGGGGCGGAGGAACTTCAAAGGCTTGTAAAACTTCAAATAAATCTAAGAAGTCTGAATAACCTAAGTCTGTTCCTGAGCCAATTGCGAAGTAGGTTGTCAAACCGGTTCAAGAACCTGTTGTCCAAGATGTTTAAAAGGAGGTGGTTCCTTCGAAAATAGGTGTTCTTAAACTAACCAAGGAGCCAGCACTTAGACCTCGTCACTCACCAGAAAGACCAGCTATTGAAGAACTTCCATACGAGCCTCACTCTTCACCAAAGGATAGATATGTTTCGAAAATTAAGAAAATTCTCAAACCCTAACTCAGTCGAAGGGGTGTGATAATTCGTGAGATTCCTGCTATTGTTTCTCCTGCTTCGAAGAAACATAGCGTACATGCCATGGTGAAAACGATTAAGAAGAAGAAGAAGAAGCAATTGGAAGATCCTCTTGATGAGGTGGTTATGGAAACTGATTTCGAGAGTGGAAGTGATTGTTCTCCTATTCGAACTGAAGATATTGGATTCGCATCACCTCAAAGGGACTCTCCAGTTAATTCAACTTTCAAGGAGACTAGAAGTCTTGGTGGCTTTGTGAAGGTATCTAATACAGACAAAACCACTAATTTGGGTGACCCTACAACAACTACCATCCTTAGGAAGACTGTAGTCATACCACCTAAGGTTTCGATGGCTGAATCCGTCATGGAGGAGGTTTCAAACCTCAGGCATCACTGTGAACATATCTAATATGGACACAAACATCAACAAGGGTGAAGGGGTGACGAATTCCGAAGCTCAAGGTACCACTCTTCTATTGCAACTTCACTGATTCCTATTTCACTCATTTTATCGTCTACAATCAAAACTACACTCATCGATACATCTACTACCTTACCACCATTTCATACACCTATTACTATTTCGTTACCTGCTTCAACCATATCACCTACTTATTCCAACATCATGAATCAACGCATTACTTCTCTTTTCTCTTCTCAATTAACCGAAGGCGAAAAGACAGTTCCAGGAGAAGATCATGATGATGATGATGTGATGGTGTCTTTTGTAGAGATCAGTTCGACCCAGAGGAGGATAACATTCCTGATCATATGCTTATGTCAGGAAAGCAATTTAATATTTTAAATCACAAACTGAATTCATTGTTACAGATTCAGGTTGATATTGGGAGTCGACATACTATATCAGGGATTAAGGTATATTTATTGCTTTAATACCAAGAAATTCGATTAAAGCAATCCATGGAACAAATCGAGTTGAAACATGAATAGCGTTTCAAACTTCATGTTGAAAATTTTCAATATGTGGTTAAGGAACTTCGTGTTGTTGCTAAAGAGCGTCATCTACTTTTTGTTGAAGAGGTCAAGAAAGTGCAGGAGTATGTTAATCTGTTAATATGAAGGAGGTGGTCAAGATTGAACAGAGTTATTCAACTCTTCATGGGAAGATAGATGTTGTTACTGAGGCTATCAGGAAACTTGTGGAGAATTATAATTCTTTTTCTACCAGGGATTCGAAGGTGTTTGCTAAGAAGGAAGAATTTTTGGGGAGCTTGAAGGAATCCATTTCTAAGATTGATACTTCTAATACATCTTTTGTTTCTCAGGAGTCTCTATCACATATGTTTTTATTCTTTCGAATCAAATATTAAAGTCGAAATTGCTTATCTTCTCAAACTTGTTAATTTATGCCAACATATGCCCCACTTGTCTAATCAGTGGTGCAAGGGGAAGATAAGGGGGTTGGCTCATCGAAGAATCCTGACCACGCAAATTCCAACATCACTTCCTGTCTCTATGTCAACAACTTCAACCACAATGACTTCAAGGCCATTAACCAAAGGCATAGTCATAGGTGCTAATGCTGGGGGTTCGAGTTCAAAGTCACCACCTTCGAAACAAGATAAAGGTTATAGAGGAAAGGGAATTGAGAAAGTAATTTCAGAGGAGGAGAAAAAGAAAATTGTTGAAAAAGAAATCGAAAGACAGAGGCATATTAATAGCATCTTAAGACAGAGAAGGTGATCCAGAAAAGCAATTTTGTTACAAAACAATCAAACAAATTGTTTCTTCTGGAAATATGCATGATTTTGAGAAAGTTTCGAAAAATATCTTTGAGATTAAAAATACTGATTTCAATCAGCTGGATATTCCCATCAAGATGTATAGGGATCTTCGTCCTGATTATTGGTGGCCCTGCATGAAGCGGGACGTGGCTTGGTATGTGGAGTGATGCTTAACTTGCAGGAAAGTCAAGGTCGAGCATCAGCGGCCTCACAGCAAGATGCAGCCATTGGAGATTCCTGTGTGGAAATGACATGATATTACCATGGATTTCATCACAAAGTTACCCCGAACTGTGCACGGAGTGGATTCGATTTGGGTCACCGTGGATCGGTTGACCAAGAGCGCGTATTTCATCCCGATTCAAGAGAGTATTTCTGTAGAAAAATTGGCTGCGATTTATATCAGGGAGGTTGTGGAACGTCATGGGGTGCCAGGTTTTGGAAGAGGTTCCATGACGAGTTGGGCACTCGTCTCTATTTTAGCACAACATTCCATCCGTAGAACGATGGTCCAAGCGAGCGGACGATTCAGACATTAGAGGATATGCTCCGGGAGTGTGTTCTAGACTTTGGTGGGAGTTGGGATACGTATCTTCCGTTAGCGGAATTTTCGTATAACAACAATTATCACACCAACATTGATCGACCTTCTTTTGAGATGCTCTATGGGAGGAAATGTCGGACCCCGATTTTTTGGAGCGAGGTCGGTCAGTGGGTTAGAGGTGGTATTCAAGACCACTGAGCTGATTCAGCAGGTTCGGAGTAGGCTCAAGACAACTCATAGTTAGCATGAGAGTTATGTCGACAGGCACCGATTAGATTTAGAGTTCTAGGTGGGGGATATGGTTCTCCTGAAGGTGTCACCTTGGAAAGGTGTCATCCGGTTCAGGAAGAGGGGCAAGTTGGGCCCTATGTATATTGGTCGTCTCAGGGTTTTGGCTTCGGTGGGCCGGGTTGCATATCGCTTGGATCTTCCAGACGAGCTCAGTCAGATTCATAGCACGTTCCATGTCTCTTAGCTGCGGAAGTGCTTATTGGATGATTCCGCAGTGGTATCGTTAGAGGATATTCAGGTGGATGACCGCCTAAACGATATTTAGAAACTGATGACGATTCTTGATCGGAATACGAAAATCTTGAGGAACAAGGTTGTTGAGTTGGTGAAGGTGCAATGGCAGCACTGCAAGGGTTCTGAATGGACTTGGGAGCCGGAGGATGAGATGAAGGAGCACTACCCAGAATTATTTGGAGCAACAAACTTCAAGGACGAAGTCTGATTCAAGTGGGGTAGAATTATAACACTTGAAATGGGTATGTTTCCTTTTAGCCCTTCATAATTAAAACAATGCATTTTTGGTCCTTGTGGCTAGTACGCGGGGCATACCATAGTGTACGCTTAGCGTACTAGCTAGGGTGTAATCACGGGTTCGAGCCTCGTACATTGGGCGTACGAGGGTTACGCTGGGCGTAATCTAGCCAGCTTGAAACCCTAATTTTTAGGGTTTAACCCCTATATAAGCTCATTAAGTCCCATGATCTTTGCCTCTTACTAGCCTCCATATTCCCTAAACCCTAAATTTCAATCCTTACCCATCATTTTGTGTCTTTGAGCTTTGAGAAGAAAACTTGGTGTTTTATTACTCATTTTTAAGGGATAGAAGAAGATTGAAGGTTCATTGCTTGGTGTGAAGCTTAGACATCCAAAATCATCATTCCTTTTTGCAAGTCGTTTGAGGTATAAAGACCTTATCTTGACAACTCCTTGTACGGATCTTCTTTTGGACTTATTTCTGGCCATTTTAGTCCCTTTTGGTTGGTCCTTGTGAGCTAGTGTCGTTTCAGAAGCCTAACCTTGTAGATCTGGGCATTTTGGGGTCCCTTTGTCCATAAAAATGCAAGCTTCGAGGTGTTTATGAACTCATGCATGTGTTAAGAACCTTTGTTAAGTTATTTTGAGCTTTAGAGCCCCATTAAGCCATGTATGCACGTAAAGTTGCCAACTTTACGTGACGAGTCACCTTAAAGAAGTCAAATCTAAGTTGGGATTGACGTCTTTATCGATTAAGAGCTAAAAAGTGAAGGTTGGACAAAAGGGTGGAGTACGTTGGGCGTATAAGCAAGTACACTGCACGTACAAGCCCTTAAGCGAGTACGCTGAGCGTACGAGCTGAGTACGCCCTGCGTACTCATCAATGGGCTTAGATTTCGTGGGCTCTTCGGTTTTGGGCCATAGTGGACTTTAGTCGACTTGGGCCTTACTGGGCCATCAGAATTCAATTAATATGTCGTTAATATTTTATTAGACTCTTGGTTGTAGGCCCGTGAAAGGGATTTGGGCCCAATTTGGAAAATTGGGCCATAGTGAGCTTTGAGTAATTATTATGGAATTTGGGCTTTTGGACATTTGGTTTGGGCTTTGGCCTTGGGGCCAATTAGGGAAAGGGTAAAAAGGTCTTTTACCCTAGTTTGGACTCTTAGTGTGGGTCGGGATCCGATTATTGATTGGATGATAATTTTCTAATTGATAGCACGGGGATTTTAGCGGGCCAGCAGCCAGAGATTTATCTGTGAGATTCAGCAGTGTGAGGTGAGTTTCCTCATCATGTTTACTTGGTGTAAGGCATCAATGCCGACCCATGATCAGTGATGCTAGGATACTAGATCTCTGTGTGACTCTTGTATGTGTATGTGCTTATATGATTTGTATGTTGGTCGGGGCCCGTTATGCGACTTTGGGCGTGGCCCGTTATACTCAGTAGGCAGGGCCCGATATGCGAGGTTGGGCGGGGCCCGTTATGTGTTTATTTATGTATGGTATGTTGTATTTATTGAAATTAAAAAAAAAATTGTTTTACCTGTGATGACTGTGGTGGTCGCTGCGCTGGCTGTGTAATCGGCGGGATAGCCGAAGGTTTTCGGCCTATGCCTCTGATATGGCCACACCGTTCACCTATTACTCTCTCGAAAGTAGCTCTTTCTTCAGTAGTGTTAACTCTCCTTCACCATCTGGCCCTTGTGTTTGTTCTAAGAGCTCTTCCACTAACCGATTCTGTTTTTTTCTATAAGTGATTAACAATTAAGTATAAATAAACACTTAATTATATGATAAAATTATAATTAAATACTTACGTATTATTGCTCCGCCTCGACATTAACATATACACCATTCTTATCCGTATGAGCCTTGTGGAACCCTTCCACTCTCTTCAGCTTTTGTTTAACATTAAAAATTAGATTATATTTTAAATAAATTATTACATATATCGTACATTACCTTTTTATAGCAAGTACTGCTATACGAGCTCGACCCCCCACGGTTCACGGTCGTTTGCAGCTCACAGGCTTTTTTGTTTCTTTCCGAAGCAGCTACGTGTTCATCCGTTTGGAAATACTCAATTGATTCCTGCAATTATCAACCCACATATCATGTAGGGGTGGCTAATGCTCTCGGTATATCCCATACCCTTCGACTTTCTAAAAATATTCTTTTGTATCAGCTTTACGCTCTCGATAACTTTTTAACAAAGCCGCTTCAACACTCTCTAACATAATAGCAACTTCTGGATCCCGGGACATCCGATCCAAATGAATATTTGTCTACAAAAACAAAAACAAAAAAAACAAGTTAGCAAAGTAAAAACCAATCATAATTAACCATATAAAATAATCTTCTATAAATAATTTACCCCAAAATGTTGTTTTACTGTATCCTTTATCGCGGGGGAAACTTTTTTCCAAGTTCTTTTATCAAAAGGGACCATCCCCCACATTATTTTCCCACTTTCTCGTACAAACATATCCTTCGGCTCTCCTACGGGATCATATGTCATGTCTCTATCATATTTCATGTTAGTCGGTTTGCCCTTATTGTTTAAGATCGCTCTTTCGAGCTTAATGTTTTTTTGTATTTCCTCTAACTCTCCTGTGTGGCACAACTACAAATATAATTAAAAATTATTAGAAACTGTATTTTATTAAAACTGAATAAAAATAGTAAATAAAAATGCATAATAAGACTTATCATCCTGCTCATACTGACCAACACCTCTACCACCTGGGATAGGTGGTTCCTCGATTCCATCTCCCCCATGTCCATGACCCATAAACAGCAACCATGGTGTGCAAAAACAAGAGCGGTATCGACGCCATTACCTGAAAAATTATAAGATATACATTACGTAAGAATAATAGCATCCTACTTTATTTGTTTTTTTACAACGCACATTGTTTTTTTATATAAAAAATACATACAATCCACATTACATACAAATTGCATACAAATTCAAATATACATACATAATGTCATGTTTTCATTCATACAAATACACATTATACACACATACAATCCACATTAAATACAAATACACATATACTTTAAATATCATTATCAATAATAACATCCTATTTTATTCGTTCTTTTTTCATTATAGCATTGCACTATACACATTACATACAATCCACATTTTGATACATACAATACACATTTTACATACATATACATATAGATACACATATACATACAATTACACATATACATACAATCCACATTTCTTACATACATACCAATACACATTTTATACATATATACAAATACACATTTCATACATATCCAATCTACATTTCATACATAAAAATACCAAATATGCACAAATATGGGTAATTTCATATAATAGGAACAAATATACATTTTTTTTGCAAATAATCTAGAAATTAAAGGAGAAAGCTACCTATGGTGGCCGGAAATCAACAATGGTGACCGGAAATCAAGCTTTAGTTGTCCGTGAATGTCAAAACTCCAAAAAACTGAATATCAACATTTTTCAGAAATTAATCTCGAATATAAGCTGGAAATTGAAGTTATAAGAGAAAGAAATAGAGAAATAATGAATGGGATGCTCACCGTCGTCGGTGAAGCTTTAAAATCGCCATTAAAACCGACCCGCCGCCGTAATTAGGTGGCAAACACTGGTTGTGGTGGTTGGCCGGTGGTTGAAGGTGGAGGAAGGAGAACGGTGTAGTAGGGAATGATCGCCGAACCTTGATGCTCGACAAAGAAGAAGCGAATCAGAAGGGACGATAGGAGGCAAGCACGAACGAAAGAAAGGGAGACCCGATGGGGTCTTATTTCGTCGACCTTTACCGGCGACACTCAATAGCAGCGACAACGAAGGAGGAAACTTATCCCGCTTCTTTTCTTCACGACCTTTAGCGGCGACACTTTTACCCTTTAGCGGCGACAAAATGTCGCCGGTATTAAGTTTGTGTAAGAAGGGCCCATACCATTGGATTAGAATGTTGATATGACGGTTGGGATTTACGGGTAACTGTGGATTCGGTTCATAGAGCATTACCGGCGACTCAAGCTTGAGACGCCGGTAAAGACCATATTTCTTGTGGTGGAAATATATTTTAGAAAATATTTAAACTTTAAAGTATACTTTTTGAATCCTAAGTCACCCTTATTCCGCATTTTTTTTAATTGTATTGAGATTTCAAAGATCCTCGAAATTCATCAAATTATGTTCTATCATTATTTTATTTCAACAACTCGGTAAGGGTAAGGAGAACTGCATGTTTGACGTTCCATAACATACGATTTTACAACAACAATTTATTTCAAGTACACATAACGTAATTATGAACAAACTATATTATACTTCACTCCATTTTCATATGTGTCTAGCATTGATGGCAGTAGACTATCTACCCTCCGGTAAAGGTAAGGTTGTCAACATCTAACTTCCCGTTATCCAATTTGTGTTATGGGTTTACTGTATTGTTGTTGTTGACACTGGGAATAGCATTGTCGAGTTCTCCACCTGCAAGAAAGAATTGCAACATTGATCAATCCACAACCCCAAAGATGTGACCCAAAGAAGAAAATAAGCAGCCGTCATATGTGTTTGTGTGTATAGAATTATACCATCAGGATGAAGAAATGTGCCAGTATAGTACGAAGAGTCCTTGGACGCGAGAAACACATATGATGGAGCAATCTCTACAGGTTGAGCTGCCCTGTTCATGGGCACCTGTGACCCAAACGTTGCAATATCATCGTCATTGAGTGATGCAGCTTCAAGTGGGGTCCAAATAGGGCCTGGGGCCACACCATTAACACGAATCCCTTTGTCAACCAGGAATATTGCTAGACTCTTGGTGAAGTTCACAATGGCTCCCTTTGTTGACGCGTAATCAATGAGTTTTGGACTTCCCGAGAATCATAACACTGAAGCGGTGTTTATGATGCTGCTTCCTGGTTTCATGTGCTTCACAGCATGCCTATACATCCACATCATCACAACCCATCAAAACTAGATGTGGAAAATAAGCGTCCTCGGTGGATTATCACAATGCTTCGTAAATAATACTTTATTTAAGTTACACACATTCATTAAGCTTTTTTGAAAACGACTCTTCTTTCATCTACATAGTGAAAAAGCACAAGTCTTTTTTTTTGAGCACTTAAAAGAGTTCCAATAACACTACAAAAAAGGTATAAATTGTTTGAACTAAGGAGAGCTCCATGATGCTTGTATGGGATTGATTTGCCATTTGTTGGTGATTTGTTTCACTAATTGTGTTTAAGTGTAATGGGTTGACTTGTTGATCAAAATCAATCTTGATGAATATTAAACAAGTAAGAAATGTGTGGAGTGGACACTTGTTTAAGTTTATTCAAGCTAAAAGTAAACTGTCATTTAGGGGCGAAGCCCCTAAACGAAGTGGGGTTCAGGGGCAGCGCCCCTAGGAACGGGGTCGAAGGGGCAGAGCCCCTGGCTGGGTTATATTGTTGTATTAAAAATGCATCAGAAATCCAAATTTAGAATATTTGACCCGTTTTTTTGGCTTGGTATTAATCCTTATAAAAAACCTGGATTTATGACGGTTTTTGACTGTTGTCAAACTGTTTTATGACAGTTGTGACATTTTTCAGACAAATGAGGTATTTAACCAATTTTGGTCATATTTTTGGTACTTACGAAATTCATACATCCCATTCTCTGTTCTGAATCTCTTATGAGTCTTATCCAATCAAATATTAGGAAGTACTACTTTCTCTTGATTTTTCTCTTATCACCTGCGTGAGAGAAGGATTCCAGTAGGGTATCCATGCATGGTTAACAGGACCGAAATCATATTTCTGAAGGTTAACCGCGACTAACGGTTTACTAATTTCTTAAACCTAAACCTAAACCAAAAATACAGGTTACCCGATTTTTTCGGTTTGGTTTTTTGGTTAAACAATTAACCGTTTACTAATTTTAAAATCTATTTCAAAATTAATTAACTTTAAAACTAATTTTCAAAATAATTGTAAATCTTTCGATCTTTTGTAAATATAAAATTTAAAGGTACTGTATATAAAATAAATATAATATTCATTTATTTACGTTAAATTGTAAGGAACTCATGGAAATTATATTTATCCTATTATGTATTCACCTCAATTGTGTTTTGACTACAATTGCTAATAAATATGACACTTGTTAACTGAAACTTTAAGTTATAATAATGAATTTAATATTAGCACTAAACTTCAAACCTAAACAGTATCTTAAAATATAAAAATTAAAATTTGATTTTTTGGTTAACCGTCCGTGCACCAAAAAACCGATACTTTTACAGGTTCGATTAACCAAACCAAAAGAGGTAAAAATAGCAGGTTCAGTTAACTTGAAAATTGGTATGGTTTGTCGGGTTTTAAGTTCTGTTTTTCATTTTCGGACATTCTTGAACACCCCTAGTTTCCAACAAAGCCTTCAAATTATCTTTCAAATTGAATCAAGATTCCACATTAATTAAATTAAAATTTACTATAATTTCCAACAATCACCTACGTGATTGGAATGCTTTCCTAATACAACCATTCCAAGCTATCATGAAGATTGATTATTATCTTACCACCGAAGGTTCAAATAACAGTTCCTTGCCAGAAAAAACACAACCCTTTTTTTAGCACTTAAAAGAGTTCCAATTACTGCAAAAAATGTATAAAGTGATTTAAATAGCTAGGGAGATGTCCATGATGCTTGTATGGGGTTGATTTACCTTGGATACACATAGGGATCGAGATGGCTATGATACTTGTCTGGCCGTGGGGTGATTTGCGCGCACTCCCCTTAGTCCCACACCATTACATAGACACATTTAATTTAACTTAAAAAGTTTTTTATTATCTTCAACCTATGTGAGACATGGTTTGAACCAAAATTTATGAAGTATCATCAAATTAAATTGAGATTCCACAGAAAATTACAATTTATTTAAGCTTTAATAATTACCCATATTTGAATACAAAGAATTGCATATACCATGCACATATAGAGAGAAGAGGCTCGATCAAAAATTAGTGAAACCAATGATGACTACATGTAGAAGTCTCGATTTCACCAAATGTCTTATTATAGGATTACCCTGAACAAATCTTTTGGATAAAATAAAGCCATCAACACAAAACAGCACAATTGAGTTGCAAAATATATACTGATAGGAAGAAACATATAGCACAAATGTTATTACTCTGTGAATTGCAATGTATTCCATGTTAGTTTTAACACGGACTTTTATATATATATATATATATATATATATATATATATATATATATATATATATATATATATATATCCATTCATGCTCTATTTTAATAAATTTTAGTATAAATCAATAGCTACCTTTTACGTATCTTTAATTAAGACTCTCGAAACTCTCCTTTTTGGGGCAAAGTAATTATTGAAGTTCTCAAGAAAAAATATAACTGGTGAAAAAAAATAATAATAACTTGAACATTAAGAGGCACACCTTGTCATGAAGAAATGGGAGAATATATTAGTTCTAAATATCCTTTCAAGCCTCTCTTCCGTGATATCATCTAATGTATATGTTTCATACTGCACAGCTGCGTTGTTCACCAGGACATCAATTCGTCCATATGTCCCAACCACCTTATCAACAACATCCTTACAATTCTTGTCATACCTTACATCAGTAGGAATTGCAATTGGATCACCTGCATCACTCATTTTTGAATCATTTATGATCTCTAAAGTATACTTCGCATCTATGTCTTCGGCACCTTTCACATAAGTGAATGCTATAGTTGCACCCTCCTTAGCAAAAGAGTAGCAAACAGCCCTCCCAATACCCGAATCCCCTCCTATCACCAAAGCCACCTTTCCCTGCACCAAGAAAACAAAAAAGAAATTACGTTAGATGGTTTTTTCATATTAGGAAACAAGCAGCAGACAGGATTTCGCTTCTTCTTTTTTTTTGCTGCTTCGGCAAAAGGTTCGATATTTACACTGTTTATCTTTAAAAACCTTTTTGCATTGAAATCAAATGACAATATATGATAACTACAAATGAGAAGCTTCATACAGAGATGATCTTTGATTTTTTCTAATTTAGCTGAAGTCTATCCGGTGACCAAATGACAAGAATAATAAAATACAAGAAAACAAATTGTACTTCAAGTTTGTTAGAGGGCTTGTAATTAGGATCGCTGAATATTGGAAGAGGATCCATGAGGTACTCTTTTCCGGGTTGGACCATCCTGATGCTGTGGTGGGAATCTTCGTTCGCATTCTTCCCTCTGCATGGCTTTCGCCTAAAAATAGATACGAAACTCCAGTTAGGTTAACTGAATGCTTGTGAGTTTTATCATCTACGGCTACTCGGATTTGAAAGGATTTGAAACAAAAAAAAAATGATGATTTTACACCACAAGGACCAATTAATATTCCAATAATATATTCCAATCAAAATTAGCATTTTGAATAAAAGAGAAAGAAGCTGACCTTAGAGGTGTGAATAGAAGATGAACCACGTCTTAAAACACATGTTGCCATCGCTGCAACACCATTATTGCTAATTCTTGTAGAAGGATGTGAAGTCAACAACCTCCGTGAGTGTAGACATGAGTTCTGTGTGATCGGCATCCTGCCGGAGACTGAACCCACCAAAGAAATCATCACTGAGCACAAAATTACTTACGATGGATGAATGAATGAATTACCTCGTTATGAAATATTACATATATAGGGAAATTTTTTCTCAAAGACAAATATTTCATTAATCTGAAAAATAAGTCCGACTGACCACATTAATGACTATTTGGTCTCTGCCTAACCTTGCTTATTGTATCATCATCTGACAGTTTATCAACCTAAAATAAGCATAAGACGACACCAAATGCCTTATAGGGAAAGTGACAAAAAAGACTTCAATTTAAAAAATCATTTCTATCGATTGTTAATAGACATTAATATAGCAACCTCAAAGCTAAAATTTTCATATCCACATTTATTTCTTCTTTGTATTGTCAACGGAGGCTGGTGACTGCACATCTTTTAATAAGAAATTTTCGTCCAAAGCATTTCAAAATTTGTGCTAATTTCCTACATTTCTAAGCCACTAAAGCATTTCTTCTTAATTTGTATGGTCATATCCAATCTCACTCTATTTTTATAAATATGTTTAGTGTAAATGAATAGTATATTACCAAACATGTTGTAACATTTTAATGTGTCACTTTAGTGACTCGTGTTTCATGTTTATTCTATTATAATTTATAATAAATGAATAAAGTTATATCCTATATATAATAAATACGATAGTAATATACTATATATTAAATTGACACTATTTAATAGTAAATATACAAAAGTATGTTTTAAACTGGTTTTATTTACTATAAAACAATATTTAATTCAAATTAATAATATACAAATAAATAATTTTGTTATAATTTTTTAATAAAAAAAATTATACATTTAAAGACAAATATATATATATATATATATATATATATATATATATATATATATATATATATATATATATATAATTTGTCTTTAAATGTATATATATAATAAGGAAATAGTTGACTAGTTAAACGGTGTTCTTGACAATCAATATAAGTTTAAAAAATGGTGATTTAGGAAATATATACTTTTTAGTATAAAAAATGGTGTAGTGTTGGAGAAAATATAAGTGAATGTGGTTGCAAATGTATATTAAGGCCACATGCCCGACCTAATGCACTACAAAAATTACTACCTTTAGTGGCGACATCTGTCACTGCTATAGGTAACGATTGTCACCGCTAATGCCATTAGTGGCGACATGTCGTCGCTTTTGGTTTGTGGCTAATGTTTACTGTATTTCCATATGTCGCCAATAATTCCTTCCATCACCGCACTAATGCATGTTGTCGCCACTAATAGTTGTTTTTTTTTTAAACTGCACATTCCAAACGCATAAAAAATGCTATGAAAAATAAAAACTACTACAAAATATTAATTGCAAAAAAAAATATAGATCCTAACATTAAGAGTTTTATAATACGGCATCTCAAAATCTTAATACAAACATTAAGTGCAAAATACGTTATAATTCTAACAAAACATTATATAACTCCTAAAAATAGCAGACAACAAAGACTAATCAGGGTAATACAACATTGAAGAGAGTGGTAGAGTCTATTGTTAATGGTGATTCTCATGTACCTTTGAGATAGCAAGTTAACCATGATTTTGTATAGGTAAATGTTAACATTTTACATATCTTAAGCTATTAGCTATGTATATATTATATGTATTGAATATGAACTTACTCACATGTTCATTTTAATGTTGTGTTTTGTTTTTCTATAATAAATTTTAGGCAATATCAGCAATTCATTACATATATTTACTATTGGAATAATCATTTGTATTTGACATATTATATTTTGTGCAATGAATTATTTTTTTGTAAATTGTATTATATTTTGTATATATAGTGAAAATACTTAAAATTAGTGTTGTAAAAATCCCGATTAGGTCCCGATTAAGCCTTAGGTGCTACCCAACCGACTAAAAGGCGCCTAGCGATTAATCTCTGACTACACAATGAGCGAAGCAGTAACAAACGATGAAATTGTAACACTTTGAAAAAAAATTATATCAATATAAACTATTTGAGACATGAGTTGTGTTCTATTAATCATATTAACCTATTTTGTTATGATATTAGTGGTATTTACGAACTTTGTTATGATATTAGTCATATTTAATTTATTAAAATTCGACGAATTAGCAATTTAAGGTGTCTAATTAATCCTCTCCTAGCCAATTAATCCATTAACCCAAGTCTACCGATTAGCTAACGTCGAACGTTTTTACAACCTTGCTTAAAATTATGACACGCAAAAATATATGTTGACTTTTTCTTTATAACAGGGGCTTTAATGATACGTTTTGCGTGTCGTAAATGTGAGTCGTAAGGTTACCACATTCAAATGCATGCCGTCTTCCTTTATGACAGGGGATTCAATGACATGCATTTGTGTGTCATCTGTATGCTTTTATGACATGCAATGCGTGTCATTAAAGGCTAGTTTTATTGTAGTGCAGACTGTGTGGTTTACCTTTTTTTTTGTTATCCAGTAAGAGCATGAATACTAGTCACCGATATTTTTTTATAGAATTTCAATTTTTTCTATACTTGTACTTGAGTTGATTGAACACTACAAGAAAAAAAAGGAATTAGCGGCGACAAAAGTCACCGGTAAAGGCTAGCAAACTTGCCGGTAAAGGCTTTAACGGTGACAAGTCGCCGGTAAAAAGTCGTTCGTACTGCTCTGTCACTATTGCTCAAAATATTGTTGGTAAAGATATTTGTTGCTGCTAATGCTCTTGTCGCCGGTAATACCTTGTTTCGCCGCTAATGGTCTTCTTGCCGGTAATTCCTTTCGTCGCCGATAATAGTGTCGTCGGTAATAATTGTAATGTCTGGATTCGCCAGGTAAAATCTCTTGAATTATACTTCTTCTACCCGTGGACTAGACCTGAGTACGATGGGCGTACACAAGGTACGCACGGTGTACTCCCATACATGCGCAGATTGGGGGTATCCCCTGCGTATGATGGGCATACCCATGAGTACGCGGCGCGTACACGAGCCAGGGGCAAACCTAAATTTTTAGGGTTTGCACCCTATTTAAACACATTAAGCCCTTCATCCTCTTCACCTTATCATCCTCCTTTGCCTCTTGAGCCATATCTCAAAACCCTAATCCATTTTCCCTAAAGTTTGAGCTTGTGTGGGTGTTTTGTGTGTGTGAGTGTGTTGCTTAGAGAAAAAGAAAGAGATTTATGAAGAAGCATTGGACCAACAAGAGCTTGTAGATCTAGAGGTTTCTCAGCATTTCTATCTTATTGGAGGTAAAAAGCTCCTACCTTAATGATTCCATGTGTTAGTTTTAGTTTAGGGCTTATATTCTTCATATTATGGTCATTAAGGTGGTTTTTGAGAGTATAAGGTACTCCAGAAGAAAATAATGTTAGATCCTAGTGTCTCTGATGTCCCTTGAGCATAAAAATGGAATCATGATGGATTAAGTTCAACCATGCAAGGGTTAAAGTTGGGTTCATGAAGCTATTTTAACATTTGACGATTCAAGACATGCAAAAGCATGAAGTTATCAACTTTATAGATTAAGACACTCTAATGAGCTTGTATCTAAAACTGGACGATAGGTCTTAACTGATTAAGACCTTGAAAGTGGAATTTGGCTAGTTGCAGCGTACACTGCGCATATGCTCAAGAAGTCACGTGGATGTGAAGGAAGTGAGTACGCAAGGCGTACTCACCAGAAGGGGGCTTGTGCTTTATTTCGGGCCGTTTTGGGGCTTAAGGACATTGGGCCCTTGTTGGGCCATGAGTTTTTCTGTGATGGGCTTTTATACTTGGACCCATTTTTGACATGGCATGTCTTTTGGGCCTTGGGACTAATTGTATGTGGGCCTTGGTGGGTTAGGCCCAATAAGGCAAGGATTAAGTATCTTTTTCCCATAAAGATGGGATTTAGGGTTTGGACCCTCGTGGTGGGCTATTGTCCTAATTTCTAATTAGGGTTTATTTTACTTGTGATTTAGAGCATCTCCAATGGTAAACCTATATCATAGGTCAAAAATATTGTCACTTCACTTCTTTATTTTTATTGGCCTCTAATTAAATTGTTTCTCCAATGGTTCAACTTTTTTATGACTTTTTTTGTAGTTTAACTATTTTATCCTTATCTATCTAAAATATTATATAAACCCCTCGTTTAACTAATCGTATTTTAAACACATCATATTTTAATATAAACATTCATTCACGTACAAACAATTTATATACTACTATATTTTATAATTATATATTATATATTTGTTTATCTATAAATTTTAGATAAATAATAACTAAATCAAAGTAAATCAAAGGTAGAAAATGAAATATATTTAAACAGAAAGTGGTTGATTGTTCAAACCTTTAAACTAGATTGACCACTCAATATATATTGAGTGATCAATAAAAATAAGCAAATAAGTCATGCACTCCAATGGTGTTTAATTATTTTGACCACTTAAACAAATAGTAATAAGCTATAAAAAAAAACCCCACCATTAGAGATGCTCTTAGAATGAGAGTATTTTGCAAGTCAACAGCCCGAGTGTGATTTAATACCTTCAGTCTGAGGTGAGTTTCCTTCAATATAATTGTGGGTCATGTTGGAAAGAGTGTCCAAGGTCATTAACTATTGGTAATATTTCTAATAATAACAGGGTCCTTTTGGGTTGCCCTCAAGACCCAAATTGAGTAGAATAAATAAAGGAGAAATCGGTTTATTAGTTATTATGGTTAATCATTAAATAGAAACTAATTGGAAAACATTTTGGGAATTAATTAACAGTTTAATTAATCAAAGGGTTGAATATTCAACTAATCAATAATTGGTTGATCGTGAATGTTCCAGATTCCTTATGGAATTAGGTTTGGATGAAAATCACTCCATCCGACATGGGAAAAGGAGTGAATTTCGTGGTTAGGCTCCCATCCCACATGGGAAGGAGTACAAAACCTAGGAAGGGATCCAAGGCTATAAATAAGGCATTAGGGATTTCATTCTTCCTTGCACCTTGGCTTGAAGTTTCGCCAACCCTTCTTCATCCCCCTATTAGGGACGATTTCTAATCCTCTTAGGGTTTGTGAAATTGAACCTTCTCCTAGTTATTTTTATTCCACTATTTGGTGTCATTGGGTGTGATTCCATTAGAGGGATTTTGGTTTGGGTCCTCTCATCCAAGCAACTTCATGGAGGATTAAGATCTCAAACATGGAGATCAAGGGCTACATAAGATGTATGTTTTTGTTCTTTGTATTTTGTTGTCTAGGGTAGATGTAATTAGCATGAAACCTTAGATCCATATGTTGCATGTATACTTAGGTATATCGTAGTTTTGATTTTTCCGCTACCTAGTTTAGAGGGTATTTGATGCATAGAAAATACAATAGCGGTATCAGATCTACTGGTTCATATTTACATTCAGCCTAGATCCATATTTTCTGTAAAATACTTGTTTGAAATTGAATGAAAGAAGAATGATTGAAAAATCGTAATCAAGAAACCTTTTAGTCGCGCGTGGGACTCAATGCCCACGACATGGTGACGCCGAATTTAAGGTTTCCTTTTCTTTTATTTTTTCAAATCTAAAGATTTATCTAATATGGATATATACCAAATTTAAAATGTTTTAAATCTGGAAAATTGATAAATATTATTTAATATGATTATTTGAATTTGAATATTTATTTATTATTTAAATAGTTAATTTAAATATTTAATATTATTTATAATAGAGATTTATAAATTTGAATATTAACCCCTCATGATTTATTAATTGTTACATTGTGTCCTCGCAATTAATTAGAATTAATAATAGACAACTAAATTTAAAGAGTTTTAAATTTACCCCTTATATATATTAGAATTGTATCTACTATATGTATAACCAAGTTACAACATGTGTCGTCGCATGTTAAAATATCGATATTATCATTCTTACCATGACTAGGCTCAACCATTCTAATGTTGGGGTTAAGGAGGTCTCTATGATTTCTAATGAGGTTGGTTTTTAATATGATTTGTGCTTACCACCATCACCTCCCTATTGCATTGTGAGAATGGAGTTACTGAAAGGGTTTCATAGTGATAATGGTCAATCTAAAAGTATTCTAAATACAAGTATAAAATAAAATCCTATTTTATTAATGGAATGTGAAGTTCATATTATCTATGAAAATTGCATATTTTCTTTATATTATCTTGATGGAGCTCATGTGGTTACCCGACACATCAATCTAGAATATAATTGAGAATGATATGGAACTCGCGAATCTCAAGCATAACTTGAGCCTGGGACCATGCGATTTTTCATGGTTAATTCACAATCTATTAAATGAGAATCATATGTTATCCATAAAAGTTGCACATTCTCTTTATAACATGTTGATGGAGCTCATGTGGTTAACCGGCACATCAGTTTGAGAGTATAGGTAGAGAATGATGTAGAACTCACCAATCTCAAGCGTTACTTGAGCCGGGGACCACGCAATTTTGAATGGTCGATTCACCATCTGTTCAGGGATCCATGACGACCCCATCATTGAATTTGAGATGAACATAATCTGAGATTAACATGCCATTGATAGTCAATGAATCTCAAAGATCTAGGAATTTCATGGTGATCAAAATTAGCAAAGGGCTTTGCCTACCTAAATAACTTTATGGTGTGTTTACGGCATCCCTTTACGCATCAAGGAGCCAAATATGGATCCTGGCCTTCATAAATAATTTATTTAAGGGCAATTATTTTCTAAGGATAAGTAAAACAAAGTATAATGGAAATTGATATTGAATGATGTCTATAACATTATCCACTAAAGTCTTTCTATAAAACCTTTGAAAGGATTAGCTATTAGGATGACCAATCTTGTCTAAAATTGTAGTTTGGGAATAGTTCTTATAAATGAAAGGACAGATCATGTTGTTGATAAAGCTCTTCTTAGATTACTCCAAAGATTGCATTCTAAACTATTAGAAAAAGCAGTTATCAAATGTAGGTTGTAAACTTACATATTGAAGTAAAATAGAACTTCCTTGAATTAGAACTTGACTAGGGCTAGTCAACTACCTAACATGTACATATAATCAATTTATTCTTATTTTGATATGAACAACTTTGAATATCCATGAAAGGAGTTGTGTAGCATGTTGAGGTTTCGTTTTGAAACTAACATCGCCAATCATAGAAACTCAAATTCAAAACACTCCCACAAATTTACTATCATGAATAGAAGTTTCAAGAAGAAGGAAGCCAATTGCCCATGGGTTAAAAGGCGATTAGTGTTGGTATACCTAATCTAGGCCCAAATGCCAAGGATAAAGGAAGGCTTATTCTAAGATATGTTATGATAGCTACTCGTTTCCATAACAAGAGAAGACTTAGAAAGCATACATGCCCAATATATATATATATATATATATATATATATATATATATATATATATATGTATATTTGAGGTGAAAGGACTGAAACATGAAGAAGTTAAATTTGATCATGGATCACGAGTCCTTGCTACTTTCCATAGGGTCAAAAAATAACTAGTTCTCCCATGTTTGGTGTTCAATCAAATATACAGATTCATAATGTCATCAGAAAGATACTTCTAAACCTTGAGTATTTTACTAAGGATTAAGTACTGACATTTGCAAAAATGTGTAGTGACTAAAATGAAGTAAGAAGACTGAAACATGGAGAAGATAATTTGATCATGAATGTCAAGCCCTTACTACTATTCATGGGATCAAAAGACAACTCTTTTTCCAAATGTTTAGTCTATGGTCTTATAATTGAAATTGTTTATACTTTGTTTCATGCGATCGTTCTGACTTATTTAAATGTAGAGCATTCTAAAATGTTAAAAGAAAGTCATGAAATCTTTGAAACTAGTACGTGTACTATTGTGGTGTAAATATTTGTTGGAATTAGTTTACATAATGGATCGTTCCGATTGACCAAACTACGTACTGATTCAAATACATCCAAAAGGTTTGGGTAAAATGTATTTGTGGAATCATAGTCTTAGATACATAAATGAGAAACCCATTACCAAGTATCCAGTTGGATCAGATTTTGGATATCATTTAACCTCGAGTCTTGTGATAAATGCAAATTTTGTTTATCAAGATAGATAATGAACACATCATTCGGTGATGATAATATATGTTGAAATTAGTTTGCACTAATGGACCGTTCAGATTAACCACGATAAATGGTAAGATCAACTTCGTATGAACATGAGTCTGGAACCTTCCAGGTATTCAGATCTCTTATAAAATGAAGTTGTGAATCGACCGGGCAATAGGATGAGATAGGATAGTGATCTTCTCATTCTAAACTCTATCGATCATCTAAGTAACTGTGAAAGAGCTTCACAAGCTATCTCCACCCATAACACTGCCACTTGGAGTGTTAGTTGGATAGAGAAATGAATTATTCATTAATTTTTGTATTGGATGAGTCGCACAATGCTTACTAATAATTCATGGATTGTACCATGAATAGTGTTACGAGAAGTCCTTTTGGTCTTGTACCAACTATGTAGGTTCATGAAACACACTATGATATGTGAAGTGGGATTCAGTCCTCTCTACCACATATGGAAGTCTATGATTATGAGGCTTACGCTCGTCATGAAGTGCTCGACAATCTAGAACTTAGAATAGAGATGTGTTATCTCGTTGGAGAACCCATCAAGCATTTTCGATAATTATTCAACAATCATTCTGAGAACAAAGTATATGTTGCTCGAAGGGCAGTCTTCCAAGAGAGGGGGTTGGTTTTCAAAAGGGCTAGTGGGAGCCATATTGATCTTGATAAGATTCAAGAGTCAACCAACAAAGAACCTAAAGTTGCACATAGCATTTAATTCGGGATTGAAAGAGCTATTGAGGAAACTGGCATATTTCCACCTTTTCCTTATAGATCTGATAGAGGACGTCATACACCAAGTTATCTAAGAGTTTATATTATTGAGGTATATGAGTCATTGGTAGATAGCAATCAGATTTACCAGCTATCGGAAGCTATGGTAGTCCCTAATGGCTACAAAATGGAAGACATGGAAAGCGAGATTCAGTCCATGTATGTGAAAACTTGGTAGATCAAGCACTTAGACTTAACGATTAGGTATAAGTGGATCTTCAAGAAGAGACGAGAATGGATAGAAACAGGGATATAATCAAACCAAGATATTTTGTGAAGGATGTATAAGCTTGAGAAGTTCATTTATGAATGAAACAAGCATCTTGTAATTGGAATCTTTGTTTCAATGAGAAAAGTTCAAGGAATTTGAATTTCGACAAATAAGGATGAGCCATACATATGTCAAAGATAGCGGGAGTAATTGGAATCTTAGTTTCAATGAGAAAGTTCAAGGAGTTTGAATTTCGAGAAACATACATAAACCATATATATGTCAATGCTAGTGGGAGCATTGTAGTCACCCTTGTATTGTACATACATAATGTACGATTCATAGGAAACTATGTTCTAACTTAGCAAGTGTAAAAACTTGGCTTGGTATGAGAACTGTTTCGCTATGACAAACATGGGAGATACAAAACATATACATAATAAAGATCTACGGAGATAGATCAATGTGATTTGTTGGATTAAGCACGAGTACATGGAATCTTGAGGAAACTCGACATGTAAAACTCGAAAAGCAGTCTGTGCTTATTAACATATGGCATGAAGGAAATGAGTCGATCTACTATTGAGGTAAAGGAAATGAGTCGTATCCCACATGCTTTTGCTATGGGATCGATCATACATTCCATGACATGTACCATATTAGAGTATGGTGATGTATTAGCATGAAAGAGTACCAAGTAATACACCATAGTGGATTTAACAAACTTAGAGTATATTGCAGTTGGTAAAATTGCAATGAAAATAATGTTACAAAAAGAGATTCATTAGTGACATATTTTATGAAATTCAACCATTGATGGTCCTTTTGAAGTTTCTTGTGACTATAAGGGTGAACTTACCTCAAGTATGGATCCCAAGTCACACAACCCTACAAGACACATACTCAGTAAGTATCAACACATTTGATAGAGAGTCAAATGTAAAGACATCATAGTCAATAAGTCATATCAGAAGATAATATTGTTAATCCATTCCCTAAGCCAATGTCACTGACCAAGTCTGATAGTCTGACAAAGTCAAGAGGCATTAGATTGCAAATAAATTGGCATAATCACTCTTAGTTTGGTTTGTTTTAAACCTGAGAACTTAAAACAATATATGTGTTAATTCGATGTGGTGATTATTAAGTGGAGATCTTAATATATGATGGAGTTCGGTTATTTTAATTAGCTTATTACGGTGTTCTCCTTTTGCATGTTTGGAACCCACTTCCCGAGAATCAATTTACTCAAACTTCCACAGTCGGTCATACTCTTGGAAGTAAGTAGTGATTTAAGAATGACATGAGCATTAGTGGATTGTCCATAGTGATTGGACATAGAATGGAGATTGCGCTAACACTCATGAGTACTTAATAGAGATTTATATATTGGACCAACCCGCGCGTAGAGATTACGTCATTGATCCAGTCACGAGTAATTCTAAGATGATAATATCTTTTATTCTTCAAACCTAGATGCATGTGGAGTTTTTCTCTATGGTTATTTTTTTTGGGTTTTGTATACTACAACATCCTATGGTGCACATACAACCCTAAATACCTTGGATCTATGTTTTCACTAATTATACATGCAAATGGTTTCCAAGGAATTAAACCTATAACTAGCATGCATTTGACATAAACCATATAAGATACTAGTTAGGGTAACATACCTTTTATTTAGCTTGAAGTCTTGATGTATTTGGCCTTAAGAGCTTAGCCCCAATAGTGTGGAAGCCTCAAATGAAGTCACAACACATCATGGACAAAGGATGAAACTTGAGAGAGAATTCATACACACCAAAACCGTCCATATCCTCCAAGAATACATTAGTGGTGATTTTGGCTATGAAGTAACATATTTATATGTGGAATTCCAAAGGTCATGGGTTAACCCAAACCCATACCCATGGGTTTATGATCCATGGTGCATGTGGCCCAACTCTTTATGTATCCATACATAAACTTGGTCCAGCATGGATCATAAGCCCAACACATACAAATATAACTAATTACCATAATTAGTCCCCATAGATTTAATTAGTCTCTTTTGATCACTAAATTAATTCAAAATTAATTCTTGATCAATACTAATTAAAACATATGATTTCATATTAATATATTAGAACTTACAATATATTAATAAATCATACATAACCTTCTCTCAAGAGTCTATCCTATCAAATTGTCCTGATGATACGCAACCCAAATGGACCATGCTACTCTCGGGTCAAGTATATACCAATAATGGTTATGGGCTTAGACATCTAATCCAACAGTCTCCCACTTGGATAAGTCTAAAACTATTATTGCAAGTAAGACTCCAAAACCCAACTAGCAATCGTAGCTCTTAAAAGCCGTTGTCGAACTCTGACCTAGTCAATGTCGCGTCCATTATATAAGGGATCATATATTCCTCCATTCTAGATATCATATGGACTGAGACATGGATTATAATCATTCTCTCTATCCATTTGTTGTTTCCCGATTTCCAATTTATGACGACCGACTAATTGAACAAATTCAAATAAGTCCAGGCCCGGCCGAGCACTTACGTTTGTCATCACTAAATCATCAAGGGGCCCACATATATCGCTTTTATCCCTCCAAGGGTAAAAGGAATGGATAAACTTCGACCCAAATGTTCGCTTGTACTTACTCATCAAGTTACACACAACGATATGTTTTATAAGAACCAAGTTACTGGTTGCGTTTACATATTTCAATGTGCAACCGACGCGCAACTACAACTCACATGTCTCCGTTTGAAGAATATAAGATATTATCGTCTCATGATAACTTGTGATAAAATCCATGAAGTGATTCAAATGAGCGTGGGTTTAATCCAATACTCGAATCTCATTCCAGGAGCACTCATGAATGTTGCAGCAACTTTTGCTATGTCTAAACACTTTAGATATCTACAAGCCCAATTCATGATAGTCTTGATTCATACCTACTTCCAAAGTATGATTGACTGTGGAGAGTTTGAATAACCTAGTTATTCGGGAAGTCAAAACATGCAAAGTGAAACACAAGAATAATTGAATTCAATATGGTCTCAGAACTTATGAACATAAATAAAACACCTTTTACTTAATCACTATATTGATTACACATTATTCATTGCATAATGTTTCAAATAATCAAATTAATACTTGAACTGAAACAATAGTCATGCCATGCTCCAAGCATGCACACTATGTTTGTGCAAACAATAGTTATGCCATACTCCAAGTATGCACACTATGTTTGTCTATGATCCTTACTTTGTGAAATAGACCAATTGAACATGATTCCAATGATGCTCATTTCACAATCTCAAATCCTTACCGCAAATGGAATACAAGATTCTTTGCCATTTACTGAAATCTGTTAGATTTTAAACTTATACGCATTGATCCTCTTGTAATGACTATGCATAAAAGTCACAAAGACTTGGCAACATACATTTACAAAGTGTTCCAATGGAGAGCAATTCCATGGAAACGAAGTCTCAAAATCAAAGTACATTCCTTTGAACATCCTTCTTGCATTAAGTTTTCTAATCTTACACAGATTTAATGAACAACTTGCACCTATGGAAATATTTCCATATTCCCATTTTGACTATCACTTCTGAACAAGAGTTGCCTCTTTTCAGAATATGTCAATATGGTCCTTCCAAAATTAATACTATACTTCCAATTGTCCATTAGCAACCAATCTTTGGTAAACCTCAGATTGTCATCGACAATTGCTTAATCATATTAGTCATATCCAGTTCTAGTTCTTTTTCCCTCTTAATGCCCTAGGCATTTGGAAAATTTAGAACGGATAAGTATTATAGCACATGAATCGATCCTATATCCGAAGCATAGAAGACATGATTCATGATGTCTCACATAAAGACATGATACTTGACCAGTCTTTTGCTACAATATTTCTTATAATTTGCCATGTTCTCATAATTCAAATTATGAAAAGGGATGTCGTAATCATAATCAAATTTTAGAACGCAAATAATGTAATGATGACTAAATTTGATTAAAATCTCACAATCTAAGTTTTTAGATTTGAAATGAAGTATAATTTCCTCTCCCTTAATTATAGCAAAACAACTTTTCAAACCCTCCAAAGTACATTTTGCAAATTGAAACTTTTGTTTTCTATAATTAACATTGCTAACTTGCAACACCTAACATGATAATTATTAGCATAGCACTTATCCTCCCACTAGCTTTGACATGTATCCAGAAATCAGGTGGACTTCTAGAAATCAATACTTTATTGACTTTCTTACCAAAGTTCATATTTCTGATACGAGATGCTTTGATAAGACTTTATCAATATCATACACCTTTCCTTAGATAGCTCACATGTGTGTCTAAACAATTTTTAGAACTATGAAAAGGGATGCCGTAATCATAGTCTCAATTGTTTAGACCTTTGCCATTTCTCACAAGTCCATGTTAGTGTGTCGGTTAACCACACACGCTCCACTAACGACATTGAGAATGCAAATATCACAATTGCTATCTACTTAAAATCTACTTAGTGAAAGCGTTTCCTCACCATCATTTTCATGAATCGGAGAGAAACCTTATGACACTTATATTTTATGATGTATATGTTCCTATCCATGTGAATTTGTCATAACCATAATCATAAGACAAGGTTAGCGACAAAACCAAACTCATATGGACTGAACTTATGCAATCTTAATTTCTCGCCACTTGGCAGCACAAGGGCCTACCAGTGCTTCCAGGTTGTTATGCAAACAATTGAGAACTCAAGCATAGTCAACTTTAGCATAGAAACAAGAATATGTCAACACGATAGGTTACAAACCTCAAGTCGCGTGCTAGTGATAAACAACAGGTTTTATTCTTGATTAGTTCTTGAAATGTTTTCAAGATCTTTAAGACTCCCACTGACCTCTTGACATATAAGATTCTCTTGTCAAGAACCATTCCTTGACAAAGCAAATATTCAAGAGTTAGTGTGGATTCTTATCAAGATAAACACTTCACTCAATTGGTCTTAGTTGGTCTTTGTTTTATCCAAAAACATCACAACTTACCAATTTCAAATGTAGAAGAGTAGAAAACATTTTACTCTACATTTGATAAGTGTTTTAAACCTTCTTAAGATTATGTCACTCAAGTTACAATCTTGGAGTATCACTCTAAGACTCATTTTTGCAACGAAGTATGATTTATCTTTTTGATTTAACCAATTCAACAATTCATGATTCCTCTTCTTAGTCAAACAAATGCACTAAGATGTCCTTAGAGAATCAATTGTGATATGGTTTCATAATCACTAAGACAATCATAGAACAAGATACTCAAGTACTTTCCCATCTTTTCAGATTAGAGAAACTTTTATCTTTCTGCCTAATTTGATTCTTCTCATTCGTTCTGCCATACATTGAAACTTTTCCAATGTTTCGGAATTACACTTAAACTTGTAAATATAACCGTATTCACTAAACTTTAGTAAATCATGACGAATATCCTTATAGGTCTTAGTGGTGGACCTGACCAGCGCACAACCAAGTGTACCTGATCCTATAGTCCTTTACTTGACTCACACGAACATGTGAACATGGAATTAGTCTTAATTTTCCAAAGATGAAAAATTCTCATTCATCATACAATACAAGTTGCATGATTCCAAGTTTCTATCCAACTAAAACTTGGGTGATGAGAATCTTTCCTTATTTGGTAAATTATGACACTACCACAAACAAAAGAATCAAATCTATTTTCCAATATTGCTATCAATGGAATCACATAAACAATAATTTTCACAAATTCCATTGTAAGGATACTTAAAATAAATAAAATCAAAATATTTCTTTTTATCTTAAAATTGCGGAAAAACTTATCCTTACAATGCAAATACATATAAAAATTATATTATTATGCATTCCTAAGTAATCTGTCATAACTCTTAAGCAGCAGCTCAAAATTCTGATCATCGAACCATGCGATCAAAATCCATCTATTCACGATCAGAATCAGCTTACTCTTCCTTTAAACTTCCTCTCTTTTCTTTGATTCTTAAAACATCAAAATGCGACCTAGTCACATCATGTAAAAAGAATCTCCAAATAGGAACTTAACAGAGTTAGATAGTGGACTTACCTGAAGTAGAGTCATACATTCTGACTTTACAATCCTTATGATCTTTCAGGTAAATAGGAAAGCTTCGCAACCAATTCCCCTTCCTTTGGCAATAGAAACATATGGACTCTTTGTGAATGGTACACGGGACTATCTCAGACTTAGCCTTTCTCTTTACCATTTGGTCAATCGGGTTGACTATGGCCGATCCTTTTCCATTGGGAAGAGAAGACTTTTCTGGACTTCTAATATTACCATTATCAATGTCCATGGAAGTTTGGGAAGTAGATCTTCCAATAAAATTTGCCTTACGAGTGCCCTAAATCATTGCTGATTCAACAGCAACAAGCAAATAGGTAAGATCAATAAAGGTCATGTCGTGGTGTGTCACATAGTAGTCCTTAATGAACTCACTATATGACTCGGAAGGTGATTGAAGAACCCAGTCAACAGTCAACTTCCTTGAGACTTCGACACCCAACTCTCCCAGCTTGTCAAAATGTGACTTCATCTCCAAGATGTGAGTACATATAGACACTGCTTGCCAACAGGGATTGAGTGACTTTGATATTTTCAAGAACTTGTGGGTTAGGGAGAATAATTGGAGGAGGTGGAGGAAGAGAAGTATGATTTCCATGATACAATCGCGGGACATCATCTTCATTAGGAAAGCTTGTTCCAAGAGATTTGGGAAGATCATAGCTGTCTGAACCAGACATCTACAATGGGAGAAATTCAAGTTAGTTGATTTAAGTCCTTAATATAACACCCAATATGAAATATTAAGGCTAGGACCCAACACAATATTTTATAACTTGGAAGAGGGATGCCGTAATCCAAGCTATAAAATATTTGAAGGTAAGTAAATGACGATTTACCAATTTCCACCACGAAAAACGAAAAAGAATTTTAGGTCTTAAGTGAATTGAAACTCCTAGATCCTTTGAGATTCATTGAACTTTTCAATGGCATGTTTAAATCTCGGTTGTGCCCTCTCAAGTTTGTGACTGGGATGTCGAGGATCACAAACAAGGTGTGAATAACCATGCAAATTAACTTGGTACCCTTAACTTTATCACCAAATCGATGTGACGGTTAACCACACGCGCTCCACCGATCTATGATAAACATTAAGTTACTCTTTTCCACTCTTACTAGTCCATTTAGTGTGCCGGTTAACCACACACGCTCCACCAATGACTTGGTAAGGTACAAAGTGTAATTTCATGGGTTAGCACCAAATTCACATTTTCCTAAAGTAACTAAGATTGGGAATTTAATAAGGTTTAGTTACTTTATATTTATCATTATATTTTTAATGAAGGGGGAATTAATGTCTTGTCAAACCCGTTCGGATAACGACCCTCCACCAGTCAAGGAAGCGGTGGGTGAGAGTGGACACTCATTAAACTGCCATTTTATAGGCAGTAACCTTATAACCCTTTATAGACCGGCTTCATGAATGAGGCCTACTAACGGTGAGACTACCTTTACTCTTATACATATATATATATATATATATATATATATATATATATATATATATATATATATATATATATATATATATATTAAACGTATAACATTATAATAGTATCAGGGTTGAATTTTAAACTATTAAAAAACTAGGGTTTGGAACTAAAGGATATCGGAGGGAGCGAGCTTGGGATTGGTGGGAGGAGGTTGGATATACTTTGGGATCCCCAACCATTGAGGCCATGTCTTGGCCAGATTTTGTGACCCAATCCAAAGCAGAGTTTGCAACAGCTAGCGAGGGAGTTCCTGGACATGAGACAGATGACTGAAACCATGGCGGAGATCACCGCCAAGTTCCGAGAGAGAGAGCTTAATTGGTACCCAGTGTGCCGCAGACAAAGAGATAAGGAGGACTCGGTACCATGATATGTTGAGATCAGATATTCGGGAGTTTGTCAGTTTTTTCGCCTGCCCGAAATTGGATGACATGATAGCTAGGGCCCGAGAGCGGGAGTTTGATTCGGAGCACCTGGTCGAGAGGAAGGCAGAACAGGGGAAGATGACTGGGTTTTCGGCTGAGAAACCAAGGGATTTAATTCTAGATCGAGGGTCCAGTAGGGTCGGGGCTGTTTTGGAAAGTGCGGCAAGACTCATGACGGAGCTTGAAGGGGTGTGGTCCAAGCTGCTATAAGTGCAACAAGTCGAGGCACTTTAGCAGGGATTGTATTGCTACGATCACCACCTAGGGATCTAATATGATTTTCTTCCATAACAGTCAGAGGGGCCAAAAGAAGGCCAACTGCCCGAATTTTGCATCAGGAGGAACAGTAGCAGCACCTGCTCCAGCGACTCTGAGGATTACAGATGGTCGCCAGGGCAATGCGGAGGCGCCCGTTGTTTAGAGTAGGGCATTTCAGCTTATAGCCGAGGAGGCTCGTGCAGCACCCGATGTGGTCATTGGTATGTATTTTCTCCTTATCTTTTTATGTATATTATATGTCATGCTTATATGTTTGTATTGATGTTTAGGGTCGTTCCTTGTGAACGATATTCTTGCATTGGTTTTATTTGATTTGGGGGCGACCCGATCTTTTGTATCTCTTGCACTTAAAAAGAGGTCTGGCGAGGCTCCGGGAGAGTTGGATCATCCACTAGAGGTTAAGATTGTTGATGACCGTCTGGTGTGAATATCGAGGGTTCACTGAGGATGTACCTTAGAGTTATTTAGTGAGCATTATATGATCGACTTGGTTCCAATTCCCTCGCGTGAGAGCAAGGTCATTGTGGGGATGGATAGGGTGAGCCCCAATGGGGCGATGATTGATTGTGGACTTTAGTTGGTATGTGTTCGAACCCCAAGTGGGGTAGAGTTGGTGATCCACAGTGAGGGTGCTCAGTGTGGGCCGGCTCTTTGTTCGGCATCCAGGGCCAGACGTTATCTTCAGCAGGGTTGTTCTGGGTTTGTAGCCTATGTGATGGATGCCTGGGAGAAGGGTGAGGTGACCATTAATGATGTATTTATTGTTCGCGAATACCTGGATGTGCTCCTGGAGGATTTTCTGAGAGTGCCTCGAGTGAGGCAGGTGGAGTTTCATATTGATTTGGTTCCAAGAGCGGCTATGATAGCCAAGGCACCCTATCGGTTAACACCTCCAGAGATGCAGAAGTTGTCTACGCACCTGCAAGAGCTGCTAGACAAGGGATTTATTCGGCCGAGTAGTTCACCAAGGGGAGCGCCGATCCTATTTATGAAGAAAAAGGATGGGACGCATCGGATGTCTATTGACTACCAGGAGCTGAATAAGTTAACGGTGAAGAACCGTTACCCACTTCCATGGATCGACGATTTATTCGATCAGCTTCAGGGTGCATCTTGGTTCTCCAAGATTGATCTGTGCTCGGGTTATCATCAGATGAGGGTAAGGGAGGAGGACATGCAGAAGACGGCCTTCCAAACTCGTTATGGTCATTACGAGTTCATGGTGATGCCTTTCGGGCTCACCAATGCCCCCTCCGCATTCATGGATCTCATGAATCGCGTATGCAGACAAATGTTGGATCGGTCTATTGTGTTTATTGATGGCATTCTGGTCTATTACAAGACCCGGGAGCAGTATGAGGAGCACTTGAGGGAGGAATTGGAGACTCTGAGAAGGGAGACATTGTACACAAAGTTCTCTAAGTGTGAGTTCTGGTTACGCGAGGTGCAGTTTTTGGGGCACCTTGTCAACCAGAACGTTATTCTGGTCGACCCGACTAAGATTGAGGTGGGAGGTTCCGAGGTCTCCATCTGAGATTCGGAGTTTCCTTGGATTAGCAGGTTACTATCGGAGATTTGTTCAGGATTTCTCCAAGATAGCGGTTCCCTTGACCAGGCTGATAGAGAAGACTGTCACATTTCGTTGGGGGCCTGAGCAGCAGGAAGCTTTTGAGACCATGAGACAGAAATTGTGTGAGGCACCGATTTTGACCCTGCCAGAGGATGTGGAGGATTTTTTGGTGTATTGTGATGCTTCGATCACAGGGTTAGGTGCAATATTGATGTAGTGAGGTCATGTGATCGCGTACTCGTCGAGGCAGCTGAAGCATCACTTGATTTGGAGTTGGGGGCAATGGTGTTTGCACTCAAGATTTGGGAACAATACCTCTATGGGGTCCGTTGTACTATATACATGGATCACAAGAGTCTGAGGTATTTGATGGATCAACCAAATCTGAACATGAGGCAGCGCTGATGGTTGCATGTGGTGAAGAATTATGATTGTAAGATCCTTTATCACCCGGGGAAGGCCAATGTGGTGGCCGATTCTTTCAGCCACAACGTGGCCGCGGCTCCGATCATGGATTTATATTTGAGGATGACAGTGATCACCCTGCTATTGGATCAGATTAGGGAGGCTCAGATTGAGGCTATGAAAGAAGATCACTGTAAGAGTGAGCGCATTGTGGGGCAGGTGGCTTCCTTCGATTATGATAGTCGGGGATTATTTACCCTTAATCGAAGGGTGTGGGTTCCATACTGGGGTTGTGCGCAACAGGTTTTGATAATGAGTCGCACAAGTCGAGATTCTCTATTCATCTCGGAGTGACAAATATGTATAGAGATCTTCGTCCTGATTATTGGTGGCCATGTATGAACCGGGATGTAGCTTGGTATGTAGAGTGGTGCTTGACTTGAAGGAAAGTCAAGGCCAAGCATCAGCGATCTCACGTCATGATGCAGTCATTAGACATTCCAGTTTGGAAATAGGAAGAGACTACTATGGATTTATCACGAAGTTGCCACAGACAGCGCACGGAGTGGATTTAATATGGGTCATCGTGGATCGATTGACCAAGAGCACGCATTTCGTTCCGATTCAGGAGAGTATATCTGCAGAGAAGCTGGCCGATGTCTACATCAGGGAGGTGGTGGCACGGCATGGGGTACCGGTTTCAGTGATTTCAGACAGGGATATCCGGTTTACTTCTTGGTTTTGGAATAGTTTTCACGAGGAGTTGGGTACTCGTCTGCACTTTAGCACGGCCTTCAACCCGCAGGCTGACGGACATAGTGAACGGACTATACAGACCCTGGAGGGTATGCTTCGGGCTTTTGTATTGGATTTCGGTGGGAGTTGGGATACACATCTTCCTTGGGCAGAGTTTTCGTATAACAGCAGTTATCATGTCAGCATCGATTGACCTCCTTTTGAGATGCTCTATGGGAGGAAGTGCGGGACCCCGATATGTTGGGGTGAGGTCGGTAAGCGAGTCATGGGGAGTACGGAAGTGGTACTCAAAACTACCGAGTTGATTGAGAAAGTTCGGGGTAGGCTTCAGACGGCGCAGAGTCGACAAAAGAGCTACACAGACAGACGCCAGTCAGACTTAGAATTCCAGGTCTGGGATATGGTTCTTCTGATGGTGTCACCTTGGAAAGGTGTCATCCGATTTAGGTCGAGGGGAAAGTTGGGTCCCAGGTACATCGGTCCTTTCATGGTTTTGGCGCGGGTGGCTTATCGCTTGGATCTTCCCGAGGAGCTTAGTCATATCCATAGCATGTTTCACATCTCTCAGCTGCGGAAATGTTTGGTTGATGATTCGGAACTAGTTCCATTGGAGGATATCCAGGTGGACGATCGCTTGAATTATATCGAGAGACTGGTAGCGATCCTTAACCGGAAGACGAAAACCTTGAGGAACAAAGTTGTTGAGTTGGTGAAAGTATAGTCGCAGCACTGCAAGGGTTCTGAGTGGACGTGGGAGCCTGAGGAAGAAATGATAGAGCATTATCGTGACAACCGTCAAAATTCGAGTCGATTCTATATTTGACTAAGCTCGGTTGCACGAATAGGCACGACACATGCTAGACTTAGTAGCTCGAGGCTAAGTCATAACCTACTAGAAAACTTGGAAACAAGTTGAATCGAAGGATAGTGTACTTAGATTTCACATTGATATGTGAATTCTACAACTACTTTAACAGTAACAACTATCCAAATCCGGCACATTCATTGACTCGAGCAGCTTTGTACATTCATGTAGACACATCATGCACTTGACCTAGAAGTAGAAATTAGGTCAGAGTCTCATATGAACTTAAGTCAAAGTTGAAACTAGAACTAGTATACTTGATTCCTCAATTACACTTGAATCTCGAAACCACTACATAGAAACGCCAATAAACTGATAAGATAAATTTCAAAAATTATTTCTAACTTGAATAAGAGTTATAAAACTATAAGATAGTTAGAAGTCTCAAAATTATATTAATTTTGATATCCAAAGATTTACAAACTCCTTAAAACCCTACAAGCCTCAAAAACTCAAGTTTATAAGGTTTAACATCAAGAATTATATAAAATGGTTATGAACTTCATAATATTAATCTAAAATAATTAAAATTAGGAAAAATATAATCAAGAGAAATAAAAATTTAAGCCATTAACATTTAACCTTATTTTATAAGCTAAAAATCCAAGAGTTATGAACAAAATTTATATAAAATACACATTTTATATAAATTGAAAGAAATTTTATAAAAATTAAGGAATTAATTAAAAAAATAAAGAAAATAAAATCTCCTCTATCCTCTTCAAATTTCGGATCCCTCTCTCTCCATTCATTTCTCCTCCCAAAGTCAATCATTTTCACTTCACATCCACTCCACCTCCTACTTTCCTCTGTCTAAAACTTCTCTCTAACAATGATGAACTTAGAAGCAGAATAAATAGGAGAGATTTTTACATTCGATTCTTCATGAGTTCCCTTACATCTCTGTATTTTGGTGGCTGATTTTGGTGGAGAGAAACCCCAAAGAGATGACGAAAGATATTGGGTATCAAGAGAGACAGAATCTCTTTTTTCTCTTTTTTCTTCTCTCTAAAACCCTCATTCTTTCCCTCTATGAATTAGCTCCAAAACCCATGAAATATCCAACAAATATCCCTCATTTTACTCAAGAATCTTCATCATTTGAAGTTGATCTTCAAGGTAAAATCAATTTCCTTACATTTTGTTCACTTTTATTTCAAAATTTTCAAGTTTTCTTGCATTTTCTCCCTCTTCTACACCATTCTTTATGAACATTCAGATGCATGTTCATGCATGTCGAATTTGATGATGATGGTGGTAGGATTTTACCCAAAAATAACATGCATGTTGTTAGAAGGTGAAATCGAATAACCAAAACCTAAATCAAATCCATAAACTTGAGTTTTTACAGGTTTTAAAGATCCAAAACCACATGCATTCAACTTTTTCAATTAGAAACATAATTTTGAACAAAATAAGTTCATTCATGGTCTTCAAATCATAATGCATGTGATGAACATCAAAACGTACAGGCTTGATGATCAAAGTACAATGTTAAGAATGCTTATAAAGGATTTATTCACAAATAAATATCTAAAACCCCTTTTCTGCTCAAATACAATTTTTCCCAGAATCCAAACAACAAAATAAGATGATCTAGAAATTTTCAGAAAAGAACTCATTTTGCTAGATTTATTGTAAAAAATAGAGAAATAATTCACATAAAATATGTTTTGTGATCAATAAATTCTAAGAAAATTTTAGGATGACCCATACACTGATCAAAGCATTTTGTAAAGTTGCATGTATTTCTATGACTGTTTTATGTTAATTTCTATTTTATGTTTGTTGAGAACAAATAAATCATACAATATAGTTATGAATATCTTAAACCATATTTGATAATTTTTGCACCTTCTATACATCATACAGACTCCATGAAAAAAATTTACAGATTTTTCCATGAACATTTCTTATTTTTCCCGATTTAATGAAGATTTAAGGGGTTAACTTGATAATAAATAGCTACACTTATCCAAAACTTATAAGACGTCATCATAATATATTATAATACATATTAATCATAAATAAAAAGTTTAACAAATTTTAATTACTTTTAATAATTTTTCATGAATTAATGCTTATTTATGGTAATCAATCAATGAAAAATAGTTAAACTATTCTACAAATCACAAGAAATTATCATAACATCGTATATTACATTTTAACAACAAATAAAAAGTTTAGGAAATTTTGCAAACTGTTTAATATTTATTTCCATTTTTGCTAGAATATATACACAAGAATCATAAAAATATGTTAAACTATTTAAAAACAAGTTTCAATATTTTTTTCAGTTTACATGCATTAATTAACAATAGTACAAAAAGTTTGAAGATTTATTTCAACAGTTTGCTATTTATTTCCAATTTCCTAAGATTAAACACCCATAAATCCAAAAATGCTTTTCAACTGTTTAAAATGACTTTTGATATTGTTCCATATTATATACATTGGATAACAGTTGTACAAGAACACTGGTACTTTTCCGAAGTTGTTTAGTACTTTTCGAAGTTTTATGATGTTATCAAGGAATTAAATAGTGGAAAAATAGTTAAACATATTTAAAAATCATGAAAAATTACAAGAAGGTTCTAAATTACAGTAAGAACTGAATTCTAAAGTATGGAAATTTTTAGAACTAAATTGATTTAGTTATTGAATATGTAATCATTGGAACACCTCCTAAAATGTTAAATTTTAACATTTCAATAATGGAAATTTCCACTTGAATTTTTTATATAACAAATTGATTCATATAAATCTAAATTTCAGGGAAAAATGTTTGTAACTTATCAATATCAAAATTTGACACAATATTGGCATAATTTTATTGTAGTAGTAAGTATACTGGTATTAGATTTCAATTAGAGACTCGTTAGTGTGTAACATCGTTGTAGAAATCGGTAACGGTACGAGTGGAGCGTAGTTCAAGACACCATTTGCATTATCTCAAGGCATTGTGAGTATTCACGTCTCCGCTTATATTCGGTTTTTAAATGTTTTGGGGTGGAAAAGCATGTCGTTTACTCAATTATATTCGTTGTACTTATTTTCAATTGTATCAAAAGTGATTTGCTATTTATGTGTATGCTATTGTTAATTCATGAGGCCTTATCACGGTTAAGTCCATGGAATCAGTTCACACAACTCATTAACTCACTTGAGCTCATGGTCATTATATATAACGCTATTAGGAGGTAGACAACTCCTTACTCGCCCGTTTCGCGGAGTGCATTTTACCATTTCTATCTATGTGAGCAATACACGTAGATCTCAATAGGGCACCCCTCGGTCATTAGGTTTGGGTTGTGAACTCATGATTTGATCATTATGCACATACGAACCTTGTATCTCGTTTTAGCATCGAACTTATTTCCCATGAGAATATGAACTTTGCATCTCATTTTGGCAACGCACCTTAATTCTCATGATGACAACGAACTTATTTACTCATGATAGCAATGAACTTTGTTATGAAAACTTGTTTACTCATTATAGCAATGAACTTGCTTACTCATTTTAGCAACAAATTTTATTTTCATAATAACAATGGACTTTGTTTCTCATGATAGCATCGAACTATATTTCCCATGAGAATATGAACTTTGCATCTCATTCTGGCAACATACTTTATTTCTCATGATGACAACGAACTTATTTACTCATTTTAGCAATGTACTTTTGCTTATAGAAACTTTTATCAAAACTTTGATTATGATTCATGAAACCACATTTTTTGTGAACATGTGAACTCACCAACTATTTTTATAGTTGACGCTCGTTTTACATGCTTTTTTAAGAATCATCGAACGTAGGGATACATCACTTGTAGGAGCATTTGCATGTGTTATTTTATTTTAATACATTGTAATTTCTTTTAAAAGTTATACAAACTCATTGTAAATTGTAATGCTCTTTAATACTATGGTTGGTGTTGTCTTTTAACTGTTGCTATGAGACCCTTTGTACTATCGCGCCCTGTGTTTCCTCTTTAGCAGGGTGTGACAATTACCCTGAGTTATTTGCGACAGTAGACTTCGAGGACGAAGTTTGATTCAATTGAGGGGAAGTTGTAACGTCTGGATTCTCCAGGTAAAAAATCTTTCATTATACTTCTTTTACCTGTGGACTAGACCCGAGTACGTTGGGCATACATAAGGTACGCACAGTGTACTCCCACGCATGCACGGATCGGGGGTGTCCGCTGTTTACGCTGGGAGTACCCATGCGTACATGGGGCGTACACAAGCTAGGGGCAAACCCTAATTTTTAGGGTTTGCACCCTATTTAAACATATTAAGCCCTTCATCCTCTTTACCTTATCAACCTTCTTTAACTCTTGAGCCATATCTCGAAACCCTAATCCATTTGCCCTAAAGTTTGAGCTTGTGTGGGTGTTTTGTGTGTGTTGCTTAGAGAAGATGAAGGAGATTTGTGAAGAAGAATTAGACCAACAAGAGATTTTAGATCCAGAGAGTTCTCACCATTTCTAGCTTATTGGAGGTAAAAAGCTCCTACCTTGATGACTCCATATCTTAGTTTTAGTTTAGGGCTTATATTCTTCATATTATGGTCCTTAAGGTGGTTCTTGAGAGTATAAGCTACTCCACAAGAGCATAATGTTATATCCTAGTGTCTCTGATGTCCCTTGAGCATAAAAGTGGAGTCTTGATGGATTAAGTTCACCCATACCAGGGTTGAAGTTGGGTTTATGAAGTTAGTTCACGATTTGACCCATTCAAGACATGCAAAAGCATAAAGTTTGCAACTTTATGGATTCAGACACTCTAATGAGCTTATATCTAAAATTGGACGTTAGGTCTTAACTGATTCACACCTTGAAAGTGGACTTTGTCTTGTTGCAGCGTACGTCGGGCATACCTAGGCATACGTCGCGCGTACGCTCAAGAAGTCTCGTGGATGCGAAGGCAGTGACTACGCCTGTATTTTCTTGATGTCTCTGTACTCTCTTGTTATGACATTATGTGGTAGTGGTAGGGTGAAATAGACCCGATACCGGTTGAAAGAGACCGAAGGGGTTGAAATATACCCAGTACCAGTTGAAAGAGACCGAAAGGGTTGAAATATACCCAATATCGGTTGAAAGACACCGAAGGGGTTGAAATATACCCAATACCGGTTGAAAGAGATCGAAGGGGTTGAAAGCACCTAGATATGCTCGACTGTTATGTATGAATCGAATGGGGTATTTTGGGGGAACTCACTAAGTTTTATGCTTACGGTTTTTAGTTTATGTTTCAGGTACTTCCAGCTCGAAAGGGAAGGGCCCGACCTGATCGCACTGCATCCACCTATATTTTTCCGCATCACGTGATTTTGGGATTTTGTACTCTGATAATATTTTATTATGATATACTCTCGATTGTTTAGATATGACTATCTTATCATCGAAATGAATTTAATAACAAAAATTTTATCTGAATTTTTGGGATGTTACAATAACATCTTTCATTTTTAAATTTTTTTTAAAACAACGATTTTGGGTGCAAAAAACTGATACGTAAGTACATTAAATGCAGAAAAAAATTACATAATGACATTCTATTAGGTACCAAATAGTGTTATCATTAATTTCATACAAAAATAAACAACCAAAGTTTTCTAATTCCAACAAGTACCAAAGTTTCACAACAAGTCTAACATACAAAACACAAACTAATTATTGATTGAACCATAATCTCTGTTCCAATCGTTTCCTCCTTGATCTTTCCCCGATTGAAAAAACGCATAAAGTTTCTCCTTACATGCTGGGTCGTTGAGCATTTCCCGAAGATTTTCCAACTACATAATTAATAACAACATATACAAACTTATAGGTTAAATTGTCAAACATAAACAAAAACTACCAAAGTACATTGCTATTTCTTGCACTTAAATACAAGAAATACCAAAATTAGCTTGCTATTTCTTGAATTTTGTACAAAAACACAATTACCAAATCAACATGCATTTATTGATGTCAAAGTACATTGCTATTTTTAAACTAGGGACAAAAAACCAAAGTACATTGCTATTTCTTGCACTTAAAACGTAAACACAATTACCAAATCAACATGGATTTATTGATTATTATATAGATATATGACACTTTGAAATTAAATAATCTACTTTTTTTGTGCTAAAGAACCTTAAATACAATAAATACCAAAGTACATTGCTATTTCTTGCACTTAAATACAAGAAATACCAAAAGTACATTGTTATATCTTGCACTTGGAGCAAAAACACTATTACCAAATCAACATGTATTTCTTGATGCCAAAGTACATTGCTATTTTTAAACTAGGGACAAAAAACCAAAGTACGTTGCTATTTCTTGCACTTGGGACAAAAAACCAATTACCAAAGCTTTTAGCAAATAATCACCACAAACCAAAATTACAAAATCAACAAGCATTTATAGAAAATAAATCATCTTGATTTACCTGTGATGGCTATGATGGTTGTGATCATTGTGGTGGTAGATGCGATGGTTGTGCAATCGGCGGGATAGCAGAAGGTTTTCTTATGATGCCTCTGGTTTGGCCACACCGTTCACCTAATACTCTCTCGAAAGTAGCTCTTTCTTCAGTGGGTGTTAACTCTCTTTCACCTTTTGGCCCTAGCGTTTGTTCTAAGAGCTCTTCCACATACCGATTATGTGCTTTCCAAAAGTGATTAACAATTAACTATAAATAAAAACTTAACTATATGATAAAATTATAATTAAATACTTATGTATTGCGGCTCCGCCTCATCATTAACAAATACACCATTCTTATCGGTATGAGCTTTGTGGAACGGTTCCACTCTCTTAAGGTTTTCTTTAACATTAAAAATTAGATTATATCTTAATTAAATAATTCATATATCGTACGTTACCTTTTTTATAACAAGCACTGCTATACGAGCTCGACCCCTCATGGTTCACAGTCGTTTGCAGTTCACAAACTTTTTTGTTTCTTTCCGAAGCAGCTAGGTCTTCATCTGTTTGGTAGTACTCAATCGCTTTCCTCCAATTATCAACATCCATATCATGTGAGGATGGCTAAAGTTCTCGGGATATCCTCATACCCTTCGACTTTCAAAAAATATTATTTTGCATCAGCTTAACGCTCTCGATAACATTTTAACAAAGCCGCTTCAAAACTTTCTAACATCATAGCAACGTCTGGATCCCTGGATATCCGATCCAAATCAAACTTTGTCTCCAAAAACAAAAAAAAAAGTTAGCCAATTAAAAACCAATCAAAAGTAACCATATAAAATATTCTTATATTAATTATTTACACCTAAATGTTGTTTTACTGTATCCTTTACCGCAGGGGAAACTTTTTTCCAAGTTCTTTTATCCGAAATGGACCATCTGCCACATTATTTTCCCAATTTCACGTGCAAACATGTCATTCGGCTCTCCTACGGGATCAAATGTCATATCCCTATCATAGTTCATGTCAATAGGTTTGCCCTTATTGTTTAAGATCGCTCTTTCGAGATTAATGTTTTTTGCTTTTCCTCTTACTGTCCTATGTGGCACAACTACAAATATAATTAAAATTATTCGAAACGGTATTTTATAATAACTGAATAAAAATAGTAAATAAAAATTCATAACAAGACTTACCATCCTGTTCATGTTGACCAGCACCTCTACCGCCTGGGAGAGGTGGGTCCTCAACTCCATCGCCCCCATATCAACAGCCCATAACAACAACCATGGTGTACAAAAACAAGAGCCATATCGACACCATTCCCTGAAAAATTATAAGATATACAGATACAATTTCTATTACAAATACACATTACATAAGAATAATAGCATCCTACTTTATTTGTATTTTTTACAACGCATATTGTTTTTTTTTACAAAAAAGACATACAATCCACATACATAAAATTGCATACAATTCAAATATACATACATAATTTCATGTTTTCATTCAAACAAATACACATTATACACACATACAATCCACATTACATACAAATACGCATATACTTTAAATATTATTATCAATAATGGCATCCTATTTTATTTGTTCTTTTTCATTATAACATTGCAATATACACATTACATACAATCCACATTTTGATACATACAATACACATTATACATACATATACATACAAATACACATATATATACAATTACACATATACATACAATCCACATTTCTTATATACATACAAGATAAAATTACAAAAATGGTCTCTGTGGTTTGCCAAAAGTCACAAAGTCAGTCCCTGCTAATTTTTTTTGATGCAAATGGTCATTGTGGTTTGTAAAACTTGCAAATATGTCCCTTTTTACTAACGTCGTTAGTATTCTGCCCTTAGAGACTGAATCTGTAAGGGCATTTTCGTCTTTTCATGTATAAAGGGACTGAATTCGTGACATTTGATAAACCACAGGGACCATATTTGTAATTTTTCATAAAATAATATAAATGATAGAAGATGAGGGGAGTAAGATTGGAACTTGGGACCTCCTCACCCTCTCCCTTAATCAAGCAAAGCCTTAACCAACTAGGCTAGAGCAACACTTGTTTTATATTTTCGAAAACTAATAAATATTATCTACAAATCGTAAATAAATTAATAATAAAATATAAAAAAAAACATATTTTTACAAAAAGGAAATTTTAATAAAACAAAATATATTTTTAGCGTATTGTAAAAAAATACAAACAATTTGTTTGTTTTTTTACGTATTTGTTTTACGTAAAATATATTTTTTTATGTATTTAAAAAATTAAGTTTTCGTATAATATGTTATTACATTGCTATGATCCTAAAACATATTTTTACGTTTTCATATATTTAAAAAATATGTTTCGTAAAAAATGTTATTACATTATTATAATTCGAAAATATACATTTAAATACATAAAAAAACGTAATAACATACATATTATACAAAAACGTGATCCTAAATAAACACAAAAAAAAAAAGTTTTTTGTATATATTTATTTTTTGTGAAGTATGTTTTTTATGTATTTAAAAAATACATTTTTGTATAATACGTTATTGCGGTATAATCCTATAATATACTTTTACGTTATCTTAATGTCTTTAGTTGATTTAAAGCGAATATGCAAGTACTTTTTTACGTGAAAATATTAACGTGATAACACATTGTACGATAACTTATTTTTACGTTATGTTAACGTCTTTAGTTTTGTTCTATGTAAAAAAAATATATGCCGTTTTGCTTTTATCCGAAAACATATTTATACGTTATGTTTTAAGATCATAGCAATGTAATAACATATTATATGAAAACGTATTTTTTTAAATACATAAAAACGTATATTTTACGTAAAACAAACACGTAAAAAAAACATATATACGAGGATATTTAAATACGTAAGAACAAAATGTAGGAAGATATTTAATTTCTCTTTCGTATAATATGTTATTACGTTTTTTAGGTATTTAAAAGTATATTTTCGTATTATAACAATGTAATAACATATTATACGAAAGCGTATTTTTTAAATATATAAAAACGTACATTTTACGTAAAACAAATACTTAAAAAAACATATAAATTATTTGTAGTTTTTTTTACAATTCGCTAAAAATATATTTTGTTTCATTAAAAAAAGTTTTTTTGTAAAAGTATATATTTTTTAATATTTTATTATTAATTTATTTACGATTTGTACATAATATTAATTAGTTTTCGAAAATATAAAATAATTGTGGCTTTAACCTAGTTGGTTAAGGTTTTGGTTGATTAAGGGAGAAGGGGATGAGGTCCTAAGTTTAAATCCTACTCCCCTCATTTTCTAATATTTATATTATTTTATGACAAATTACGAATATGGTCCCTGTGGTTTATCAACTGTCACGAATTCAGTCTCTTTATACTTGAAAAGACGAAAATGCTCTTACAGATTCAGTCTCTAACGGCTGAATACGAACGGCGTTAGTAAAAAATGTCATATTTGCAAGTTTTGCAAACCACAAGGACCATTTGCATAAAAAAAATTAGCTGACTTTATGACTTTTGACAAACCACAGGACCAGTTTTGTAATTTTGTCTACATACAAATACACATTTTATACATACATAAAAATACACATTTCATACATATACAATCTACATTTCATACATAAAAATACCACATATACAACAAAGGTGGGAACTTATCCCGCTTCTTTTCTTCACGATCTTTAGTGGCGACACTTTTACTTTAGCGGCGACAAAATGTCGCCGGTATTGAGTTTGTGCCAGAAGGGTCCCAGCCAATATTGGATTAGAACGTTGATATGACGGTTGGGATTTACTAGGTAACTGCGGATTCGGTTCGTAGAGAATTACCAGCGACACGAAGCTTCAGCGACGACTCACGCTTGAGTCACCACTGAAAGTGTCACCGGTAATGACCTTATTTCTTGTAGTGGAAATATATTTTAGAAAATATTTAAGCTTTAAAGTATACTTTTTGAATCCTAATTCACCCTTATTCCGCTTTTTTTCATTGCATTAAGATTTCAAAGATCCTCGAAATTCATCAAATTATGTTCTATCAGTAGTTTATTTCAACAGCTCGGTAAAGGTAAGGAGAACTGCATGTGTGACGTTCCATTACATGAGATTTTACAACACCAAGTTATTTCAAGTACACATAACGTTAATTATGAACAAACTATATTAAACTTCACTCCATTTTCTTATGTGATTCAAGGAAATTACAAGGGCTAGAATTAATGGAAGTAGACTATCTACCCTCCGGTAAAGGTAAGGTTGTCAACATCTAACTTCCCATTATCCGATTTTTGTTATGGGTTTACTGTATTATTGTTGTTGACACTGGGAATAGCAGTGTCGAGTTCTCCACCTGCAAGAAAGAATTGCAACATCTTGATCAATCCACAACCCCAAAGATACGACCCAAAGAAGAAAATAAGAAGCCATCATATGTGTTTGTGTGTATAGAATTCTACCATCGGGATGAAGAAATGTGCCAGTATAGTAGGAAGAGTCCTTGGACGCGAGGAACACATATGATGGAGCAATCTCTACAGATTGAGTTGCCCTATTCATGGGCACCTGTGACCCAAACATTGCAATATTATCGTCATTGAGTGATTCAGCTTCAAGTGGGGTCCAGATAGGGCCTGGGGCCACACCAATAACACGAATCCCCTTGTCAACCAGGAATATTGCTAGACTCTTAGTGACGTTCACAATGGCTCCCTTTGTAGACGCATAATCAATGAGTTTTGGACTTCCTGAGCTAGAATCCTAACACTGAAGCGGTGTTTATGATGTTGCTTCCTGGTTTCATGTGCTTCACATCATGCCTATACATCCACATCATCACAACCCATCAAAACTAGATGTGGAAAATAAGGGTCCTCCGTGGATTATCACAATGCTTCGTAAATAATACTTTATTCAAGTTCCACACATTCATTAAGCTTTTTTTTTAAAACGACTCTTCTTTCATCTAGATAGTGAAAATGACAGAGATCTAACATGACTTGTTGCTAAATTGTTTTGGTTTCTACTGCTTCAGTGCAAAATAATCAAGTTATTTAACAAGCGTCGCATTTCACTAATTTTGTGTAAAGATATCGGAAGTTTCACGTATAAGAAATACCATAAAAGTAGTGGAAACAAAATATTAGATAACATGGAAGAACACTTTTCTTTCGTTGAGGTAAGAAGGTGTCGCCACTAATAGTTGTTTTTATTTTTTAGTTTTTTTTAAACCGCACATTCCAAACACGTAAAACATGCTATAAAAAAATAAAAACCACTACAAAATATTAATTGAAAGAAAATAGATCCAAACATTAAGAGTTTTATAATACGGCATCCCAAAATATTAATCCAAGCATTAAGTGCAAAATACGTTATAATTCTATTGAAACATTATACAAATCCTAAAAATAGCAGACACCAAAGACTAATCAGGGTAATACAACATTGAAGAGAGTGGCAGAGTCTATTGTTAATGGTGATTCTCATGTACCTTTTAGAGATAGCAAGTTAACCATTTTGTGGCGGTGGCAATGATTGAAACCATAATTCAAGTGTCGCTCTACATGTTGGGTCGGCAAGCATTGTTTGAAGCATACCTAACTACAAAATAAACAACATAATCTTATAAGTGAAACCAGCAACTTACCAAAATATAAGTAACATTTGGTCACTGAGTTTTTTTTTCGTCCACATTTACCCCTTCAACTTGTTAAACTGTATACATTCAGTCCTTATGACCGGCTACTCCAGGTTACCCGGTAAAAATGACTTAATAGGGTAATATATTTCTCACTTTGTACACATTTAGTCCTTAATATTTTTGTACACATTTAGTCCTTTTTTTTTGTTTTTTGCAAAATAAGTCATTTTTTGTACTCATTCAGTACTTATGAATGATTTTTTAGTTTTTTCTCATAAAATCTTACGTGAGACATTCATTAATGAGGTGTATGAGGCTTTTGATGCTTATATCCATCGCGATCTCGACTACTTGGTTGCTTAGGTCATGTGTTCTGAACGTCATAACTTCTTCATATAATCTCGGATTTTAACGATCTTTATATCCATGCGTTCGTATTTTAGTCTACTACAACTTTCATTTAGATTACTCTCATTAAAAAATAATATATTTTTACTTACGATTTTTATATCCATACGCGGTGGCGGATTTAGTATGGTCCCGGTGTTGCACCGACAACACCTGTTTTTTCTGTTCGCAGTGAAAAATTTTTTGCTTTTTTTTTACGTTTATACCTATTTTCCATGTATCGGCAACACCTACTATGTATTACTGCGTCTTCCCCTGTCCGTACGTTTTTTATGAATGCATGTATGTATGTTTTTTTTATAAAATCGTTAGTAAAAATATATTACATTTTAACGGGAGTAATCTTAATGAAAGTTGTAGTAGACTCAAAAAATGAACATGTGGATAAAGATCCTTAAAATCTGATATCGTATGAAGAAGTTACGATGTTCAAAATACAAGACCTAAGCCAAACCACAAGACTTACGCAACCAAGCAGTCGAGATCGCATTGGACATAAGCATCAACAACCCCAAGCACCTCATCAATGATTGTCTCACGTAAGATGTCGTGAAAAAAACCTAAAGAAATCATTCATAAGTACTGAATGAGTACAAAAAAAAGACTTATTTTGAAACAAAAAAAATGTTAAGGACTAAATATGTACAAAAATATTAAGGACTAAATGTGTACAAAATGAAAAATATATTACCCTATCAAGTCATTTTTCCCGGCTAACCTGGAGTAACAGGTCATAAGGACTAAATGTGTACAGTTTAACAAGTAAATGTGAACGAAAAAAAACTCAGTGACCAAATGTGTACAAATCGAATAATATGTTACCCTTCAAACTACAAAACTAACAATAACCAAACTACGAATACGGACATATCAAACTATAACCAATTTATATATATATATATATATATATATATATATATATATATATATATATATATATATATATACGGTCAAGATCTTTTACGAACCTATATTTTCCCGCAAACCACTCTTAAAATGTGAACTTTTTTATATGATATTTTTTTAAAAAAAAAGTTAAATAAAGCACCAAGTAGGTCCTATAGAAGTATATTCGCATAAAAAATCTCGAAAAAATTGTGCATATACGACAGGTGCATATGTCCATTTTTTACGAAATTTGTGAATTTCTAATGTTTGTGGACATATGCACCTATCGTATATACACATTTTTTTCGAGATTTATTTTGCGAATATGCATTTGTACGACCGATTTGGTGCTTTATGTCACCTTTTTTTTAAAAAAAAATGATCGCATTTTAGGAGTGGTACGAGGGAAACTATGGGTTCGCAAAAGATCATGACCCTATATATATATATATATATATATATATATATATATATATATATATATATATATATATATATATATATATATATATATATAGAGAGAGAGAGAGAGAGAGAGAGAGAAAGAGAGAGAGAGAGAGAGAGAGAGAGAGGTTCAGTGCTCCCCATATCGATTGTATGCTACAATGGACCAATAAGAATTTAGTACAAATTAAATTATTATTTAATCAAATAAAGATAGATATTAAAAGATATCCATAATTGTATGTATATCAAATGACATCCATAATTAGAATTTATTTTTTTATGGAAACTAATTAAATTCGTAATTAATGTAAGCAATAATATCCTTTCAAAATAAATTCTCATCTAGGTTTTCATGTATGTGTTCATGCTTTGTTTCAGTACACACTCACTCAAGATACAACAAAGTTGCCTGGAACATGGAGAACGAGAGTGTATTCTAGCAGAATGAGAGTTTATTCTAGTTGAATACACTCGCGTTCTTCATGTTCCTGACCACTTTGTTGTATTTTAAGTGAGTGGGTCTTGAAACAACACACAAACCCATCCATTAAACCTATATGCCAATTTATTCTTAAAAAATATTATTGATGACATTAATGGAATTTTATTAGTTTCCATAAAAATGTATTATAATTATGGATATCATTTAATATCCATACAATTATGGAAATTATTTAATATGTATTTTTATTTGATTAAATAATAATTTAAGTTTTTACTAAATTCTTATTTGTCCATTCTAACACAAAATAGATGTAAGGAACACATGAACCTAGCCATATATATATATATATATATATACATATATATATATATATATATATATATATATATATATATATATATATATATATATATATATATATATATATATATATATATATATAGAGAGAGAGAGAGAGAGAAAAGAGAGAGAGAGAGAGAGAGAGAGAGAGGCGGGATCAATGGCGAACTCCTTCAATGGAGCGAACCAGCAATCGAACAATACCAAATTTCGATTTATGTGGCTAGAGATGTGTCTAACAAATCTTCAACCTCTACAATTCGGGGGCAGGGCAATGCAAATACTTAGAAGCGATTGAACGTAAGCAACATTGAAAATTTATTAATGTGAAGTAAATTTAAAAAAAAAATCTTATGCATTTGATTGATGCATTGCTTTTTTTTTTCACAGAAACCTAATTACTAAATGATTGTTAGATTATATAGATTGAAAATTTATTAATTTGGAGTAAACTTTAAAAAATATCTTATGCATTTGATTGTGCATTTTTTTTGTGGAATTACTTGAACATTCATTGAGAGATGCATTGTTCTTTTATTCTTACTTGAACGTAAGCAAGATTACTCGCAATTAAAGAAAAAACCAACAAATAGATTACTAAATCATTGTTCGATTACATTGATTGAAATGAATGTATTTCCGATTACAGATATTAAAAACAATCTTATGCATTTGATTGATGCATTGTTTTCTTTTTTCTTATTTGTTTCATAGAAGCATGACTAAGATTTTCAAGTTCTGTTTTTCATGAAGATCGATAGAAACTTTTTTTTAGAGTGAATAGAAAGATTCAACCACATAGTGTTCCATAACCTCTCGAACCTCTATCTAGAACACAGACATGATGTTGGAGCATGGAAATGCTCTACAAATTATGAGTGATAAGTTAGGTTATTTTATTACCATTTATTGTTTGTAAGGTACCTCTCTCTATAAATAGAGAAGGAGTGGTCATTGTTTCAGTGTGCACCAAATATGAATTTGTAAGGTACCTCTCTCGGTTGGGATCTCTCCCACCGAGGTGTTCTTCGTTCTTCATAGTGTAACCTCTCTTTCTATTAATATCATTTGATTACTCATCTTATCGTGTTCTTTATTTATATTTTTGTTATCGTTAAATCACAAGATCCTATTATTCTGCACCTAGTCGATTGTCAAAACGGGTTCCTATAATTAGTATCAGAGTCATACATTGAAGATTTAAGCGATTATTTCAATGCTAGTTTAGATGTTCAGAATCGACTGTACCCATTCGGTATTTAAATCTTGCGGCTACTCTTATAAATTTTTATATCTATAACACTAAAAGAAATATTCTACCGATATTATAATTTTTATACCTGCAAATTTTCAATTGAAAATTCAAATGTAGTAAGTTCAACACAACCATGAAATTTTCAGGCTTGAAGTTGTTCCTTCACATTTCTTTAAAAGATACATGTTACAAAAATGTATCTTTTATAATAACATAATTATGTTAATCCTAAAAGTATGAAGGGTAAAATTAATTTGTAAAAAAAAACTTAAAGAATATTTCTCTTTGACTACTTAAACAGGTGACATGAATTAAAAAACAATGCAAGTTCATTGCCCCTTGACCAAAAAAAAGTCAAAGTACATTGCCTTTTCATGCTCAAAATGATATTAGGTGACTAGAAACCCAAAAAAATATAATGTACATTACCCTTTCCAGAAAAAAGCTACCAAGTAACAAAAAACCAAACATTAAAATGAAAGTGTGTTGCCTTATTATGCAAAAACACTATACACGTGATAAAAAAAAAAGAACAATATGTTAACAAAAATGATACCTATTTTAAAAAGTTAACAAAAATGGTCCCATTGTTCGGATTGACATATTCCACCTCAGATGAAAAGTGATTTCTTCATTACCAATAGTTATGAAAACTTCGTTGTTGACTAACAATACAAATGTGGTATTAAAACGCACTGATTAGTTGTTGGGCTGGATGATTCAACTATAACATCTTTAAAAAACAAATACAATGAATACATGATGTTATAAATAAATTTTAGAATATGTAAGAAATTAACGTAATTATTATTTATAAAATATTACCTATAGGTTTTCTATCAAGAAAATAATAGATTTCAACATTCATGGTTGTTGTTGATGCATATATCTTTACCACATTCATTGGGGTGAATGGAATTCTTATATCATAACATGGGTAGCAACCATGAACAACCATCAAATCCCTTAACAATGAATACCAAGTTGGAAATTTTTGAATGATTTTTACTTTGTTCGACAGGGTCTACTCCAACATATTTTGATCCAGACTCGAAAATATCCACCTATTTCTAAGTTGTCGGGTTTGTAGTTTTAATTTATTATGAGTAGCCAAATCACATAAAGTTATAGAAACATGATAAATATAGTACTTTAAGGAATTGATGATTGTTATGTACCGATTGTTATTCTAGCATATTGATGTATGTGATCTACTTCAAAGATAATCCATTCATCACTTCAACTTCTTTCATTAATTTTATGCAATAAAAATATAATCTTGATTAGACATAATATCAACTACTAAGAAAAAAAATAACAAATCCTTTCCTTTGTAATATATTTCCAGTAGTTGCACCTTAAATTCCATTTAAGTGCAGTAGGTGCATTACGATGCCGACACAATCATATGTGTTTCTAAAAACACATTCACATCATTTTATCAATAATAATCATCGATATTAGTATATGAGAAATCATTGTTATCTTTTCAACCAAGTTTTTGGTATTGGTTCTCATGTTTGACCTGGAGTTATTTTCTTTCTTAAGTACTCTACTATGCATAATGATGTATCTGACCAAGTTCATGTTGTAAGTTGATAACTTTTTTCATCATTTCTGGTTTCTATTTGTGTAATCATTTTTATGTCACATTCCATTTGAATTGTTCACTTGTTTGTTACCCCTGAGACTTATTAGACTTCTACCTTCAAATGTTTTCCAAAAGCTACCTCATAAGAATCGTTCATGCGCAAACTCCCACCTCTCCCACAAATATTGTGGAATCCCTAAATCAAATTGCACAAACTAGTCAAAATATTATGTACATAATAGTCAATATATATAATTTACATTAAAATTATATACAATATGTAACATCGCAAAAATCATGATAAAATTTTTCATTTTTCAAAATACCATTTTATAATCCATAAGTCATACAAAACATTATTTTCAAAACGTAGTCATCAAATCAGAGTATCCAAAAACAACTCTCAACATAAATCCAGGGATGATGTTTATGATCACGCTTTTGTCTTGCCCAGATCATCCGATGTACCTGAAACCATGAAAGCAAAAATTGTAAGTCAAACCTTAGTGAGTTCCCCCAAAATACCCCATTAAGAAAAATACAAACAATGCACGCAAACGAGGCCTACAGCATAAGGCTGGACCGACATCAAGCCTTCAGCTATAAGATGGACCACTCCTGAGCCTACAACATAAGTTGTACCGCTCCCTTGGGCCTACAATATCAAAATGACTTCCCGGGTATCTTGGCCTTCAGCACAAAGTAGGACCGGCTCAACCCAACCACAATATGTCGACATATGTACATCATTTACACAAGGATACGTAATACAATCTAGTGGGTCGATATTGGTGCATTCGACCCACGAGTACAGTGAGAAAAACTCACCTTAAAGATTAGAAGATAACTGAACTGATCACTGCTCCAAATATCGGCTCTACAGGTCACCAATACATCAAACAGGGACCAAGTTTCAGTCTATGACTAAAATTACTTCATTTGACTTAAATTCAAACTTGGTCACGTCAACGGTCAACAGCCAAAAGTCAAATCCATCCAGAGTACGCCCAACATACCAAATCTACTCACAGCGTAGAGCCTAAGATGGCAATTACAAGTGAAAATGGGGCTACGCGTTGCGTAGCTAGAATTACGCCCTACATAGTAAGTTTTTGCCCAAACCCCTCCATTAAGTGCTTATTTTTAAAAAGCAGGAAAAAAAAACTCTTAAAGCATTCATAATAATAAAGATGTAAATTATAATTTTGTAAAAAAAAAACTAATTTGTTAAAACCAAAGTTGTAATAAAAACTATTTATTAAGAAAATAATCTTAAAAAATTTATGGCTAAAGATAGATAAAAAAGAGTTAAAGAAAATATCTACATAAATTTTGGACTAATTTTGTAAAAAGCAAATTTCAATTGGGACAAAGCTATAAAAATGAAGTTCGTGAACCGAATTCGTAAAAGTAAAATAAAATTTAGGTAAAAGCTATAAAAACAGAAAGTTGAGTGAAAAACAAAATTGAAATAAAATACTATAAGCTTTTTTAAAGAAAGTATAATGTTGTAGATTCTTTCAAAGTACAAATGTCTTGGTAAAAAATCACTGACTTCTATCAAATTCCTAAAAAGTTGAGCTTTAAAATTTCTCATTCATTTTTCTTACATAATCAATCTGTGTTTATATTATATAATTATAGTAAATCCAAAAAATTTACCTCGTTGTTGCACAATTGAATAATTTATTTCCATTATTGCAATTATGATTTGAATGTATCGAGTACACTATCTAAAGTTTTTACTTCCGTGTGGTTACCTCCATTTTGAATAGAACCTACTATCCTCCTCCAGACTACACATTTACCTTTCAAACTTGGAATAATGAACTTTTTGTGCTTGAAAAATGTTGAAATATGTGAAAAATACTATTCTAACTATGTTTTGCATTTTGGAACCATTAATGTGTTTATGATGTGTGTGTGTCTAATGTGTATGTTTGTCAGATAACAATCAGGGCCGGTCCAAACGTATATGGGGCCTGGGGCGAAAAGAAAAAAATGCCCCTTAAAAACAAATATAATAAAGATTCAAAAAAATATATCATTTATTCTTCACTAAAAAAGCGTTTAATTAGCAATAACAAGCAAGCCAAGTTGTTCATTTTTTGAGCTAGTTTGAGTTTGAACAACTTTAGGCCTTAAAAATCATTTAGGTAATAATTTTTTTTATATATACGCTACATAGCCCATAAATTTTAGGCCCCTTAGAGACGTGGGCCCTGGACGGTCGTCCAGGTTGCCTACCGTCTGGACCGGCCCTGATAACAATGAACATCCACTTTTTTGTGTATTACAACAACATACATCCATTTTAAAAGCGTAAAAAAACTGCAAATTGAAACTTAAAAATGTCATTTTAAAGGTTAGCAAATTGTCATTTAGTGGTTAAAAATTTTAACTTAATTCGTAAAGGAAGCAAAGTACGTTGTTATGTCCTATATTTTTCCATGTACTTTTTGATGTATGTGTGTGATGTGTATTTGTCTCTCATATGTGTGTCTGATGTACTTACAAAAGAAGTCCTTTGGACAAATCATCAAGCACTTGGCATGCAGTTTGAGTGATAACTGTAAGTTCCAGACGAAGAGAAATGGTTTTACCTTGTTAGCAACAAAGTTATTCAATGGATCCTATTTATTGTTTTTTGAAGGTTTAATTTGAGGCCGCCAAAGTCTCAGCTTGCACTTATTCCATACTTTGATATTAGCTTCCTATGTTGCAACAAATACAAAAAGAAAAACACAAGTATTGAATAGTCTTTGATTAATGGAGATAGGTTCAAACAACCTCCACAAGCATATCATATTATGCCAACCACCCTTTTTTGAAATTATATTAAACAAAAAAGATACATGTATAATATATTGACCACTATATATTCTAGTTATTATGGAATATTGAATTAATGATGGCAAAAAACTAGAACAAATATTACCTAATTCTTACTTGGAGCCATGATGAAGAGAAACAGATGCATCATCAGGGGTACTAAAGCTCTCATTTCTACTTTGCAAAATATGTACGAAAAGAAATATTTTTCCATTGACAATAAATCCATCCTAACTTTGGTCACCAGGGGTACTAAAGCTCTTATTTCTACTTTGCAAAATATGTATGAAAATAAATATTTTTCCATTGACAAATTCCATTTATCTATGTTAATTTACATATATGGTATTGTTTGGTTCGCAAAATATTTTTGAAGAAATTACAGTTGAAATTGGAAAAAATAAATCTGTCAGGAATTTGAATCCAATTTTATACTTTGTTTGGTTGGCAGGAAATGGAATTAGAATCAATTTCAGATTTTGTTTGGTTTGTAGGAAATAAAATTGGAATCTATGTAAAATGACATAATTACCCATTTTGTCCGTTTTGCTTAATTTTACCTTGTTTTCTAACTTTTATGTAAAGATACATTATATAAATTAAAAAAAATAGTAAATTTTCGGCGGTGGTGGCAGTGGTGGTTACACTGGCGGCAGCGACGGTGATGGTGGCGGCGACGGTGGTGGTGGTGATAAAGATAGTGGCAGCGATAGTGGTGGTGGTGGCAGTGGTGGCAACGGTGGCAGCGGTGGTGGTGGTGGTGGTCGTGGTGGAGGTGGAGGTGGAGGTGGAGGTGGCAGGTGATGGTAGTGGTTGTTGCGACAACGGTGACAGTGGTAATGGTGGTAGTGGCGGCGGTGGTGGTGGTGGAGGTGGTAGTGATGGTGGTGGCGGTGGAGACGTTGGTAGTGGTGGTGGTCAACAAATGTGAAAGGTCCTCGTCTCTAATATCATGATGGTGATATCATCAATAGTTTTAAAGGCATCATCATATTCTATCATCCATGGATCCAATGAAGAAGACATTTGTCTAAACACAAGGAACCAATAATTATAAACATGTCAAATCACTGATGACAATCATACGACTCCCTTTGTAAACTGTAAAGTTAAGTAAAATCATAGTAGAGAAAGCAGGAGGTGGACGAAGGAGACCCATAGTGATGTGAAATTTAACCACAATCCCCGCCACAAAAGAAAAATAAGACACAATCCTCCTTCTCCTTTAATCGATGACACCACAAAAGAGAAAACAGAAGATGGAAGAAGGAGACTCATAAGCGAAGCGGTGGAGGAAACATGTAGGGGATAATCATCTTCTCAGAAATGTTAACCCTAATTTTATTTTACAACCTCCTCACTATAATTTCAATCGATGATTGACCAGGAGAGGGGCCATTGATGGATTTGGAGAGATCATATGGCATCAACTGATCTTCCCAAGCTTTATTTGCAGTCGGACGGTTGTGCCAGGAAGAAGGCAAACCTAGGTGTGCTTGCCTATCAATCTCCTCCAATCTCTCTATATCGGCCGCTAATTCCAGTCAACGAGAATCCATACAATAGATTGCAATTCATTCGTGAATGTACCCGATGAGGTTGATCCTGAAGTTGCTTGATTTCATTGGACAATTAATGGCGGTGGAGAGAGCAAATAGGGGCAGCACCAAAATTAAGCCTGAGCTGATGAATAGTAACCATCAGTTAATGTTCACTGTTCACAAGTCAATTCCCTTTTAACTGTATATATAACGAGCAACATTAGTGGATTTTTTACTGACACTTTGCACCAATTTATTTTGTATATTGTTATTTTTCACCCTCTACATTATAAAATGTCACTTTCACCCCCTTAAACTTTGAATTTTCTAAAATTTCACTTTCACATCTCCATTTTCTAAACTTTCGTATTTATCCCCGTAATATATATATATATATATATATATATATATATATATATATATATATATATATAATCTGATTTTTCATTGGTTACCAACCTTTAAGTTTGTAAAATGTCATTTTAACCCCCTCGACTTTGAACTTTGTAAAATGTCACTTTCATCTCCTGGACTTTCTAAACTTTCATGTTTACCCCATTCACCGACAGTTATAATGTAACGACCAAAAATTTCAACCAATTTAAAACATTTTATTTCATTCAAAAGCCATTACGTTCATACATCTTGTTTTCAAAACAGTTTAAACATCAGAGTATTTCCCCAGAACCATAACGCATAAAACATAAACATGAGGAGCGGTACGATCACGCCTTCGCCTTGCCACGATCTCCTGAAGCACCTGAAACAATAAACCACAACTGTAAGCCCGAAAGCTTAGTGAGTTTCCTCCAAAGTACCCATACACACAAAAACATACACATACAGCAAAGAACAACATACTACGGGTCCATTCAACCTTCCGGTTGGAATACCCCCGGCCCTCAACCATCGGGTTGGAATGCCTACATAACGCGAGCCCAATCATCCTACCGGGATGGAATACTCTCGGCCCACAACCATCGGGTTGGAATGCCCAAACACCTATACATACAACAATAGTTACTATGGGTCCAATCATCCCTTAGGATGGAATACCCCAGGCCCCTCAACCATCGGGTTGGAATGCCAACATACTATGAGTCCAATCATCCTACCGGGATGGAATACTCCTGGCCCACAACCATCGGGTTGGAATGCCCCACTTCCTATACATACAGCAATAGCTACTATGGGTCCAATCATCCCTTGGGATGGAATACCCCAGGCCCCTCATCCATCGGGTTGGAATGCCAACATACTATGAGTCCAATCATCCTACCGGGATGGAATACTCCTGGCCCACAACCATCGGGTTGGAATGCCACACTTCCTATACATATAGTAACTACTACTACTATTATGGGTCCAATCATCCCTTGGGATGGAATACCCCAGGCCCCTCAACCATCGGGTTGGAATGCCAAACTACTATGAGTCCAGTCATCCTACCGGGATGGAATACTCCTGGCCCACAACCATCGGGTTGGAATGCCAATCTACTCTAGCAGACATGCACACATATCAGGCAACCACATAACACTCTACAGAACTAGCACACTAGGGCCCTATCATCCTACCGGGATGGAATACCCTCTACCACTGCTCAACATACATAACCCGTAGGTATCCTCCTACCAGCGTACATAATGCAAGACCCACTACCGGTCTATAAATAATCACTACCCAACTACCAGGGCGCTGATCCAACAGAACTAGCCATCATACAACTATCCATCTCTCTAGGATACTAGGCAAAAGGCATACTCTCATATCACTATCTTATCCACCAGAATACTAGCAAGCATATCATCACATAATATAACAAGCTCTAAGAACAATTCAAAGGGCCGGCCTTGGTGCCTTAGACCCTTGAGTACAGTGAGGAAAACTCACCTTGCCACTGCCGAAATCCTACAAATCTCTGACTGCTGATTCACCGGGAATCCCCACTATCACATGCAAAAATCATCTCATTATACACTATCATGACTTTCTAGGCCAAGGGCCCACAACACTCATTAAGTCCATCATCCTCTTATTGGGCCAAGACCCAAAACTAAATCCTCATGCAAAGCCCAATATTTGCCCAATTTACTAAATTGGGCCCACCTCACCAAATGGGCCTAGATCCAAGGTCCATAATAATTATTGGTTCTAAATTACTCCATCCATAATGTTCAGTCACGTCCCAAGCCCCACCAGCCCATAAACAGCCCAATCACTTAAGGCCCAAAATCAAAAACCCAACAGAGGGAGTACGCTGGGCGTACCCCTCTTGGTATGCTGGGCGTACTTCGATGCTCGCGGACTGGAAACGGGACACTGACCCACTACGCTGGGCGTACATCCATTTACACGGGGCGTAATCTTGCTGACTAAAATTCCTCATAAGTTCTTAATGGCTTAAGCTCTTAAGCCCAAACTTCAGATCCATCGACCAAACATGCCTAGGATTCATAAAGTCTCAAACTTTATTACTTGGGACGTCCATAAAGCTCTTAACTCAAGGTCTTAACCCAATAAGACATTCTTATTTCTTACATGGGACAACCAAAGCCATTGGGACCTCATTTTTCGTACTCAAGACCTCTCCAATGGTCTGAAAGGACAGCTCATCTTAACCAAAACACATCATGCATCAAGATGTGGGTTTTTGGGACAAGAATGGTGTCAAAACTTCACCATACATAGATCTACACAAAATAGATGTCAAGCAAGAAGCTTTATACCTCAAAAGGGCTCCAGAAGATGATGTCTTCCCAGATCTACGAGCTCCAGCCACCCAACTCCTTCCTTGACAACTTCTTCTTTCTTCTCCTAGGCTCTCCTTTGCCAAACCAAGCTCCCCAAGGTCAAATATCCACAACCATGGAAGAAAACGGCTACTTAGGGTTTCTAAGAGTAAGAGGGCAGATATGGAGGCTAGGGTTGGAACCATAATGTTCCTTATATAGTGGTTGGCCCTAAAATTAGGGTTTCTGGACACTGGACGTACGCTGGGCGTAAATCCAGTACGCTGGGCGTACGTCGAGGAACTCTGCGTTTCATTTACTCTATTACGCTGGGCGTAACCCAGCCTACACTAGGCGTACCCACGCGTGTCCCAAGCATGCATGGCCTTTCTTTGACAACTTTTCCATCAAGTGCCATAAGTGTGAATATCTTCAAAGTGCCATAACTCCATTATTCTAAGTCCGTTTCCGACGAACTTTATATCCACGAAAAGGTGGCGAGAAGCCCTACGCTTCTAGCAACACATCCCGACCCGAAGCCTTCTCAAATAAAACCCATTGCCCATAAAAAGACCGAAACGCCCTTACTCTTGATCTCGGGAATTCCATAAATAATTACTCTTAGAACGGGGCGTTAATATTCTCCCCCACTTAAATATGATTTCGTCCTCGAAATCGCCAATTGCCAACTCTGGCTACCCAAACTTCCAAAAGGCACATTCACGCCCCTAAAGCGTGACGACCACTAAGGGAGGCCAGCCCCACTGGCACTCCTCCTCGAAGAGATACCTACTCCACCGTGGGAACCTGAATTCCTATCCTGAAAACAGGACCACAAGTCAGACTCTGTTGTTGGCCACACTTGCTCCCTCTTTAACTCATTCCCAAACGAACATACAACGATACTCTTACCGAAACCAACACTCATGCCTGGACCAATCAGCCTAGGGCTGGAATACCAGGCATGCCTACGACGAGTCCGCTCATCCCTAGGATGGAATACCCTCGCATCCTACTCATGTTTGGCCCAGTCAACCCTCGGGTTGGAATACCAAACACATCAGGTCCAATCAATCATAGGGTCCGGTCATCCTCATGATGGAATACCCCAGATTGGAATACCTCCACATACATAACTCAAACCCAAAACCATACTCGGAACCAAGGACCTTATCCTTGCGTCCCCCTCGAACTCTCCGGTTCGCCACACTTGAGTATAACCCACTCATACTTCCCTAACACAATCTCTAGGTCCTTGACCTACGACTGTACAATCCTCATCATCGATCCAGACTGCTCCCGAGTCTGCTAACCTGCTATCTCGCCTTCCTTTGTCCAAACCTCCAATCTGGAGACACTATCCCCCTCCTCTTCCAAGGGGACTGAAAACATGCCTACGCGTCATCCAACCTCTGGTTCAAAGATCCTCGACACTTGCAAAGCCCTTACTATGACCGAACCGCCTCAAAGCACCATCCCAATAACCAACATTCAAACCGCGTCAGAAAACCTTCTACAACCAGCGGCTCATCCGAGAATTTCCAATTTTCCCCCACTTAGGGCACTAACCCCTATCCACTGGCGGAGAAGTTAACACGCTGCTCAATCGAACCCCACTAATACACCGGACTTCAAGGAACCTAAGTTCCTGCTGAAAGTTCCCGAATTCCCGAACCATAACCTTCCTTCCTCACGAATTCCACATCGGATACTATCTCTCTAACAACTCTCAATACTAACTCTTCTCTAACACATACAACACTTTATATCTCATGCAAGAAACAACAACTCAATCATACATAAACAAGATAAAGCAGAAAACATACCGGCTGACACCTCTGGCTCAGACCTGATCGCCTCGGTCACAAGCTGATAAGCACGCCATGGAGCCATCGGAGGCTCTGCCCGACCCTGACTCCCGTCAGTAAGTCTCAACGTGGATGGCGCTGGGGCCTGCACTGACCTGGCAGCCAATAGAGGACACTGGGCCTTCATATGGCCCACCTGATCACAATGATAACAAAGTCGGACTCCTGCAGATGGAGTCGACTGCCTACAATCTCTGGCTATGTGGCCCTTCTTGCCACACCTGTGGCACCCCGAAGAAGAACGGCAACTACCCTCGTGCACCTTGCCGCACTTCCCGCAAGTGCGACTCTTCTGAACGCCCTGTCGATAATCAGGTGGCCTCATCCGCTTCGGTGCAGGCTGCGACTGCACCGAGGCCTGCCTCTGCTCTCTCAACTGGAGCTCCATCTCCAACTCACGCCGCCTGGCGGCCTCCTGCAACTCCAACAAGGTACTACACCTCTGCGTGGACACAAACTGCTGGATATCCCTCTTGAGCATACTCAGATATCGGGACATCTGAGCCTGCTCCGAAGCAAACTCCGGGCAAAACATCGCCCTCTCAGTAAACATCCTGGTGATCTCCGTCACCGACTCTGAATCCTGCTTCAACTCCAGGAACTCCTGAGCCAACCTCTCTCTCTCAACCTGTGGAGCATAACGGGTACTGAACATCTCCCGGAACTGATCCTACGAAACCGCTGCCCATTGCGCATTAGAGTAAGATCCCGTAGTCAACCTCCACCAATCCTTCGTCCCGAGCCTCAAAAGGTTCAGAGCACACCTCACCCTCTGATCCGCAGGGCATGAACACGTGAAGAAACAACCCTCCACGTCTGACAACCACCTCATAGCAACAATCGGATCCTGAACTCCATCGAAAGTAGGGGGCTTCGTATTGTCGAAATCCCGATACTGAAAACCCCGACTGGCTCCTCCCCCTGCCGCTGCCACAGCCGATGCGGCTGCCGTGGCCGCTGTCTCTGCAAGAGCCACATAACGCTCATCAAAATACTCAACCATGGCGGTCTTGATCGACCCAAACAGTTCCGGCAACTCAGCCCGGAACATAGCAGCAACCTCATCATGCAGGATATCACGAATCCTAGCATCCAACTCATCCGTACTCATCTGACCAATCACCTCGGGAGGTGCTGATCCATCCTGACCACCCTCTCCCACTCTCGAACCGGATCCTAACTCGAGACGTCTCGCATCTGCCATACTGCAATAAACCACAAGAACCTCAGATACCTCGCATAACCGCCGAGAAATAACCTCTAACCAACAACCTAGGGGTTGTGACTTCCTTGACACGCGTATGGGTCCTGTGCTTTCAGTAGTACGGGCCCATACTACCTTCCACACCTACCCATATTTGTCTCAAGTATCATCACAACGACCTAAGCACAAACATACATAGCAGGCACTCAATCCTCACCCCTAGAGGAATACTGAATATCTCATATCAAGAAAACCCTAGGCTAGCAGGCATCACAAATCAAGCAATTCTATCATGCAATTCCTGAAGATCCCTAGCCTAGTACTAGCATGTTGTTCTAACATATCTCATAAACAAATAACTTGTATGGTATTTTGGGGTAACTTACTGGCTCCGGCTGATCGTACCCTCTGCGTCCTCCTTTACTTATTTTGAAAACCATTTGAAAACTATTTTTGAAAATCTCTCCTTGATTTGAGGCTGGATTCACACGAATGTTCCTCCAATTCACTCAAACCAAGGCTCTGATACCAACTTGTAATGACCAAAAATTTCAACCAATTTAAAACATTTTATTTCATTCAAAAGCCATTACGTTCATACATCTTGTTTTCAAAACAGTTTAAACATCAGAGTATTTCCCCAGAACCATAACGCATAAAACATAAACATGAGGAGCGGTACGATCACGCCTTCGCCTTGCCACGATCTCCTGAAGCACCTGAAACAATAAACCACAACTGTAAGCCCAAAAGCTTAGTGAGTTTCCCCCAAAGTACCCATACACACAAAAACATACACATACATCAAAGAACAACATACTATGGGTCCATTCAACCTTCCGGTTGGAATACCACCGGCCCTCAACCATCGGGTTGGAATGCCTACATAACGCGAGCCCAATCATCCTACCGGGATGGAATACTCTCGACCCACAACCATCGGGTTGGAATGCCCAAACACCTATACATACAACAATATCTACTATGGGTCCAATCATCCCTTAGGATGGAATACCCCAGGCCCCTCAACCATCGGGTTGGAATGCCAACATACTATGAGTCCAATCATCCTACCGGGATGGAATACTCCTGGCCCACAACCATCGGGTTGGAATGCCCCACTTCCTATACATACAGCAATAGCTACTATGGGTCCAATCATCCCTTAGGATGGAATACCCCAGGCCCCTCAACCATCGGGTTGGAATGCCAACATACTATGAGTCCAATCATCCTACCGGGATGGAATACTCCTGGCCCACAACCATCGGGTTGGAATTCCCCACTTCCTATACATACAGTAACTACTACTACTATTATGGGTCCAATCATCCCTTGGGATGGAATACCCCAGGCCCCTCAACCATCGGGTTGGAATGCCAAACTACTATGAGTCCAATCATCCTACCGGGATGGAATACTCCTGGCCCACAACCATCGGGTTGGAATGCCAATCTACTCTAGCAGACATGCACACATATCAGGCAACCACATAACACTCTACAGAACTAGCACACTAGGGCCCTATCATCCTACCGGGATGGAATACCCTCTACCACTGCTCAACATACATAGCCCGCAGGTATCCTCCTACCAGCGTACATAATGCAAGACCCACTACCGGTCTATAAATAATCACTACCCAACTACCAGGGCGCTGATCCAACAGAACTAACCATCATACAATTATCCATCTCTCTAGGATACTAGGCAAAAGGCATACTCTCATATCACTATCTTATCCACCAGAATACTAGCAAGCATATCATCACATAATATAACAAGCTCTAACAACAATTCAAAGGGCCGACCTTGGTGCCTTAGACCCTTGAGTACAGTGAGGAAAACTCACCTTGCCACTGCCGAAATCCTGCAAATCTCTGACTGCTGATTCACCGGGAATCCCCACTATCACATGCAAAAATCATCTTATTATACACTATCATGACTTTCTAGGCCAAGGGCCCACAACACTCATTAAGTCCATCATCCTCTTATTGGGCCAAGACCCCAAACCAAATCCTCATGCAAAGCCCAATATTGGCCCAATTTACTAAATTGGGCCCACCTCACCAAATGGGCCTAGATCCAAGGTCCAGAATAATTATTGGGTCTAAATTACTCCATCCATAATGTTCAGTCACGGCCCAAGCCCCACCAGCCCATAAACAGCCCAATCACTTAAGGCCCAAAATCAAAAACCCAACAGAGGGAGTACGCTGGGCGTACCCCTCTTGGTACGCTGGGCGTACTTCGATGCTCGCGGACTGGAAACGGGACACTGACCCACTACGCTGGGCGTACATCCATTTACGCGGGGCGTAATCTTGCTGGCTAAAATTCCTCATAAGTTCTTAATGGCTTAAGCTCTTAAGCCCAAACTTCAGATCCATCGACCAAACATGCCTAGGATTCATAAAGTCTCAAACTTTATTACTTGGGACGTCCATAAAGCTCTTAACTCAAGGTCTTAACCCAATAAGACCTTCCTATTTCTTACATGGGACAACCAAAGCCATTGGGACCTCATTTTTCTTACTCAAGACCTCTCCAATGGTCTGAAAGGACAACTCATCTTAACCAAAACACATCATGCATCAAGATGTGGGTTTTTGGGACAAGAATGGTGTCAAAACTTCACCATACATAGATCTACACAAAATAGATGTCAAGCAAGAAGCTTTATACCTCAAAGGGCTCCAGAAGATGATGCCTTCCCAGATCTACGAGCTCTAGCCACCCAACTCCTTCCTTGACAACTTCTTCTTTCTTCTCCTAGGCTCTCCTTTGCCAAACCAAGCTCCCCAAGGTCAAATATCCACAACCATGGAAGAAAATGGCTACTTAGGGTTTCTGAGAGTAAGAGGGCAGATATGGAGGCTAGGGTTGGAACCATAATGTTCCTTATATAGTGGCTGGCCCTAAAATTAGGGTTTCTGGACACTGGACGTACGTTGGGCGTAAATCCAGTACGATGGGCGTACTTCGAGGAACTCTGCGTTTCATTTACTCTATTACGCTGGGCGTAACCCAGCCTACACTGGTCGTACCCACGCGTGTCCCAAGCATGCATGGCCTTTCTTTGACAACTTTTCCATCAAGTGCCATAAGTGTGAATATCTTCAAAGTGCCATAACTCCATTATTCTAAGTCCGTTTCCGACGAACTTTATATCCACGAAAAGGTGGCGAGAAGCCCTACGCTTCTAGCAACACACCCCGACCCGAAGCCTTCTCGAATAAAACCCATTGCCCATAAAAATACCGAAACGCCCTTACTCTTGATCTCAGGAATTCCATAAATAATTACTCTTAGAACGGGGCGTTACATATAATCCTTCAACTTTGTAAAATATCACTTTGACCCCCTCAGCCTTGAATTTTGCGTCACCATAACGCTCTGCGGGCAAACAACTAGTTCTTTTAAAACACATGTTTTATTGTTGTCCACATATGACCATCCAACATGAAAAGATAACACTAACAATTCATAGGCAATCGTTTTATAGATATCAAACTTAAACTATTAAAAATGTCAATGTTAAACTAAACACAAAAACTTATAAATACATCAGGGATTATTTTTGTAAACTAGTCTAGAATTTTAGACCCGAATGTCAATAACTAAAAAAAGGTAGGACTTAGGACTAATGGGAGACACTCTTTCTTAAAGCTAAAAGCAAAATTCTACTAAAAAGGTGATCTATTTTGAAAATCAGACTGGACCTGGTTTAAACCGGTATGACAACCATATCTTTGTTGGATAAGGTGTCTAAGTCCATAACTATTTCTGGTATGTACTTGACCCGACCCGGCATGGTCCATTTGGGTTGCATGGCATCATGCATTTGGATAGACTAAATGAGAGAAATAACACTTGTGGTTTATTAATATATTATAAGTTCTAATATATTAATAGTATTATTTAATTAGTATTGATCAAGAATTAATCTAGGATTAATTAAGTGATCAAAAGATGACTAATTAAATATATGGGTTGATCATGTAAATCATCCATAACTTGTATAGTGGGCTAAAAGGCTCCATGGATAATCAAGTTGGGTTAAACCCATTGAATGCTCCATGGGAGTTACAAACCCATGGGTCATGGAAATGAAGAGTCATGCCACATTAGGGTTTACATGGTGTAACCCTAGATGTGACACACTATATAAGCAACATGTTCTCCACCAAAATTGCCGACACTAAGAAACAAGAGGGCTAGAGCCGATTTTGCAAGTGTAAGATTCTCTCAAAGTTTACTCCTTTGTATTTGGTGTTGTGTGAAGCATTTGAGGCATCACACTTGGGGTGCTAGGCTCACAAGGTTTCAAGGATCATAATCAACAAGAAGGTAAGTTATTCTATCTTTCATTCAAGTTAAAAATGTTCCCCATGTATGCTAGATAGGAATATAACCTTGGAATTCAACTTTGCATGATTATTAGACAAACATAGATCCAAGGTTATTAGGGTTGCATGTACACTTAGGAAGTGTTAGAATGCTCAAAACCCATCAGTGGTATCAGAGCCTAGGTTTGTTTGTTGTTTTTTTTTTGTGTGCAAACAGCTTGAAAAAAAATCGTTTTTCTGTTTTCTGCTCGTATGAAAGTTTGCACATTTGTTGCTGGAAATGGACTAGAAACATTACCCTAAACTGTTTTGATGTTTTAAAGCTTGTTTTAGATGGTGTAATGTTTATGCTAATCCATTTACAATGGCAGTTATTAAAATTACAAGTTTTTTTAAGTGTAATTTTTTGATTCTTGAAAGTGTTCATATTCATGTTCTTGAACTTATGAAGATTAGATGATCATAGGAATTGTTTGTAACCTTCATGGTAGTTTAATTCATGATCATAATGTGTTTTAATGGAGTCCATAACTTGTCCTCAAGTTATGGAAAACCAAAAGTCTCACTTTTATTAAAGTCATTAAAAGAACACAAGAGTTATAAAAATGAAGAGTATTCATTTTTATTACTCAATTAATTCATAAGTTATAAGAAATGAAAAGTTTTGGAAGTTTACAAAACTTGCCCTCAAGTTTTGGAACATGTAAAGTCTTGATTAAAACTTTAGTTCCAACCCTTAGAATTTTAAAAGTTAAAATTCAACCCTTATACTTTATAATATTATAAGTTACTAATATATATATGTATAACGTCAAGTCGTCTTACCGCTAGTACGCCTCATTCACGAAGCCGGTCTATAAGGGGGGTATAAGGTTGTTGCCTATAAAATGGCAACTTAATGGGTGTCCACTCTCACCCACCGCTTCCTTGATCGGTGGAGGGTCGTTAGCCAAACGGGTAGGACAAGGACTTATAAATTCTCATTAAAAGTATGATGAATATTATAAAGTAACTAAATGCTTTTATTAAATTCCTAATCTTAGTTACTTTAGGAAAATGTGAATAAGGTGCTAATCCATGAAATTACACTTTACACTTTGTTTAAGTCGTTAGTGGAGCTCGTGTGGTTAACTGGCACACTAACTTGGACTTAACAAGGTAGGTAAAGGGTGACTTAAAGTTTATTATAGGTCGGTGGAGCTCGTGTGGTTAACCGGCACATCGATTGAGTAATAAACATTGAGTGTACCAAGTGATTTGCATGGTTACTTCACACCTCGTTTTGTGATCCTCGGTATCCCAGTCACAAAACTTGGAGGGCACACTCGAGATTGAAACATGCCTTTGAAAAGTTCATTGAATCTCAAAAGAATCTAGGAATTTCTAAGAACCAATTAAAAACCTAATATTTATATTTCGTTTTTCATGGTGGAAATTGGTGAATCGTCATTCACCTACCTTTCAAATATGTTATAGCTTGGATTACGGCATACCTCTTCTAAGTTATAATATATTGTGATTGGATCCTAGCCTTAATATTACATTTGGGTGTTTTATTAAGGACTCTCTTAATATCTAAACTAATCTTGTTCTCTTCTTTCAGATGTCTTCAAACAATGTTGCTTCTGGCTCTAATCCTAATGGCTCCTTTACCCTTATGAACTTGTGTGGGAAAGTCACTTTTGATGGATCCAACTTCAATGAATGGATCTGAAACATCAGGATGATTACCCGCTACGAGGACAAAGAATATGTCCTTGACAAGGAGCTTAAGGAGATTGATGAGACTACTGCAACTCCCTAGAAGATCGCTGACTTTCGGGCACATGAAAGGGATGCTACAAAAGTGGCATGCATCATGTTGGCCACCATGACAGCGGAACTCCAAAAGTCCTATGAGGACTTCTACCCTTTTGAAATGCACCAAGATCTGATGGAAAGATACCATCAAAGTGCACGACAAGAGAGGTATGAAATCATATGCTCTATCATAACAACCATGATGAAGGACGGGGAATCCGTCACGAGCCACATGCAGAAAATGCAAAGGTATGTGGATCGGGTGCTGAAGCTTAATGTGAACTTCCCTGAGGAGCTTGCAATAGATATCATTTTGCACTCCTTACCATCGTGTTATGATCAATTCCGCATGACATATCACATGAATAAGGAAGAGGTCACACTCAGCAAACTTCAGGGACTCCTCAAGACCGCAGAAACAGGTCTTAAGGGTAAGTCGGTTGTTAACACTCCTACTCCAAACTCCGCCCCGGTTTTGGCAATCGGGAAAGGTAGAGGGAAGAAGAGGAAGAGCTCTTCGAAGGGTACCAAGGCTAGGACCCTTGATGGCTCTTCTTCAAGTGGAACCAAGAAAAGTTTTTTCACTCCTTCTTCTGACCCTAAAGAGGCTGAATGCTTCTATTGCCATGAAAAGTCACATTGGAAGCGGAACTGCCCAAAGTACCAGCAAGATGTGAAGGATGGGAAAGTTAAACCCAACCATGCAGGTATTTACACTATCTTATCTAATAACTCACCCCATTCTAACTCTTGGGTCCTTGATACCGGTTGTGGTATTCATATCTGTTCTGATTTGCAAGGACTAAGAAGAAGTGAGAATGTGGAGCATGGAAGAATAAACTTAATCATGGGGAATATGAAAGATTTACCTGTCACCAAGATTGGAGTTTATACTTTATCGCTAAGTAGTGGGTTTAGTTTAGATTTGAATAAATGTTGTTATTCGCCAGAAATGGCAAGAAATATTATTTCCTTTCATGCATTGTATAAACAAGGTTTCACCATTTCATTTGATAATGAAGTTGGTTCGATTAATGCTTTCTTTAATAATGTTCTTTATTTTAAAGCATTACCTTGTGATGGTGTGTATGAAACTGTATCTGTGGTTGATAACTTAGGAAATAATGTATTGTGTATTGATTCTGTTAATGATAATAACTTGGATAAAGCATCATTATGGCATTGTCGTCTTGGACATATAAGCAAGAAACGCATATGACAACTCCAAAAGGATGGAGTATTGGAGTCATTTGACCTAAAGTCAGATGATAGTTGCGAATCATGCTTACTTGGAAAAATGACAAAGTCACCCTTCACAGGTTCTTGTGAGAGGGGTGAAGGTTTGTTGGATCTTATACACACGGATGTGTGTGGGCCCTTCAAACATGCCACAAGGGATGCTAATCGTTATTATTTGACTTTTACTGATGATTACAGTAGATATGGATATGTCTACTTAATCAAGCATAAGTCAGAGACTTTTGAGAGGTTTAAAGAGTTTAAACAGGAAGTCGAGAATCAATTGGGCAGGAACATTAAGATGCTTCGATCCGATCGAGGTGGTGAGTATCTTAGTTCAGAGTTCCTCGACTATCTTAGGGAATGTGGGATTGTCTCACAATTGACACCTCCCAGGACACCGCAGTTGAATGGTGTAGCTGAGAGGCGTAATCGAACCTTGTTGAATATGGTTCGTTCCATGATGAGTCGAGCTTCGCTACCAATCTCATTTTGGGGGTATGCCTTAGAGACTGCCGCCCATATCCTTAATCTAGTTCCCACAAAGAAAGTTGCCAAAAATCCTCATGAGATGTGGACTGGTAAAGTACCCAAACTAGACCACATTAAGATTTGGGGTTGCGAGGCTTTCGTGAGACGCGAGACTCATCATAAGCTCGAACCTCGAAGTGAGAGGTGTATTTTCATCGGCTACCCACAGAAATCCTTTGGTTACCTCTTCTACAGACCTAGTGAGAATGTGGTCTTTGTAGCTAGGAGGGCTTTCTTTCGAGAGAGAGAGAGTTCATAAGCCAAGGAGACAGTGGGAGGCAAGTTGACCTTGAAGAAATTCAAGAGTCAAGTGGTGAAGGAACTTCAAACCCTAGCACTTAACTTGAGGAGGAAACTTCTGTTGAGCCAATTGACAAGTCTGTACCTCTGAGGCGTTCCACAAGGGTTAGGAATGCACCTGAGCATTACTATGGATTCCATATTACTGCGGAAGGTGATACACTTATCAGTGATGAGACACTGATAGGTCTGGATGAACCTAACAGTTACGCGGAAGCCATGGCAGGCCCTAAGTCAGCCAAGTGGAAAGAGGCAATGGACAGCGAGATACAGTCCATGTATGACAATCAAGTTTGGAACTTGGTTGAGAATGTACCAGGTCGTAAGACTATAGGGTGCAAATGGATCTTCAAGAAGAAGACCGACATGGATGGTAATGTACACACTTATAAGGCACGACTGGTTGCAAAGGGTTTCTCACAAACTCCGGGAGTTGATTATGATGAGACCTTTTCTCTAGTGGCCAAGATTAAGTCTATTAGGGTTCTGTTAGCCATAGCCGCATTTCATGACTATGAAATATGGCAAATGGATGTCAAAACCGCTTTCCTTAATGGAAAGTTGGCTGAGGATGTTTACATGAGTCAGCCAGAGGGTTTTGTCAACACAGAGTACCCTAATAGAGTGTGTAAGCTTGAGAAATCCATTTATGGGTTAAAGCAAGCACCTCGCAGATGGAATCTTTGCTTTGATGAGAAAGTCAAGGAATTTGGCTTTTCTAGGAGTGAAGATGAATCTTGTGTATATGTCAAGGCTAGTGAGAGTATAGTTAGCTTTTTGGTATTGTATGTGGATGACATACTACTCATAGGAAATGACATCCCAACTCTACAGGAAGTTAAGTCCTGGCTTGGGAAGTGTTTCTCTATGAAGGACCTAGGAGAAGCTGCCTATATTCTAGGGATAAGGATCTTGAGAGACCGGAGTAAAAGACTAATTGGACTTAGTCAGAGTACTTACTTGGATAAGGTGTTGAAGAGATTCGGCATGCAGGACTCCAAGAAAGGAGAGTTACCCATCCAGAGTAACGCCAGATTGAGTAAGACACAAAGCCCTAGTACTGAGGCTGAGATAGCAGAAATGAGTCGAATACCTTATGCTTCGGCTGTAGGATCGATCATGTATGCTATGACGTGTACTCGACCTGATGTAGCCTTTGCTTTGAGCATGGTTAGCAGGTATCTGGGGAACCCTGGCAAGGCACACTGGACTGCGGTAAAGAATATCCTCAAGTACCTACGGAGGACTAAGGACTGGGTCCTTACCCTCGGTGGGAGTGAAGACTTGAGAGTTGTAGGGTATAGTGATGCTAGCTTTCAGACTGATAGGGATAATTTCCGCTCTCAGTCAGGCTGGGTCTTTACCTTAAATGGAGGAGCAATTTCTTGGAAGAGTTCCAAGCAAGAGACAGTGGCTGATTCAACTTGCGAATCAGAGTATATAGCAGCTAGCGAGGCAGCAAAGGAGGCGATATGGCTGAAGAACTTCATTGGAGACCTTGGAGTTGTACCAGCTATTAAAGAGCCAATGGAAATTTTCTGTGATAGTGAAAGTGCAGTTGCCTTAGCCAAGGAACCAAGGGATCACGGGAGATCCAGACACATCGAAAGAAAATACCATTTCATCAGACATCGAATAGAAGAAGGACTCCTCGTGGCAAAGAGGGTATCATCGGATGAGAATCCAGCAGATCCCCTCACGAAAGGACTGACTCGGGTTAAGCATCTCCAGCATGCTCGGAGCATAGGGCTGAAGGATGATATTAGATTTAGTAGTTAGATAACCTTGAAATTTGTAAAGTGTAATTGACATTAGATGATGAATAAAAGGTGTTTTATTTATGAGTAAAGTGTTGTTATCTCTTGTCGATCGTTTACTATATTTCTTTTGCATGTTTTGACTTCCAGAATAATTATGTTTGGTATATCATATTATTCGAACCTCCACAGTCGGTCATATGTCGGAAGTAGGTATGAATCAAGACTGTCATGATTGGTTGCAGAGGTCTAAGTTGTTGGACATGGCTACAACACTCATGAGTGCTCATAAGTTCTGAGCATTGGACTCAACCCACGCTCACTGGAATCACTTCATGGAATTTATCTCGAGTGATCGTGAGACGGTAATATCATATAAGTCTTCAAACCTAGATATATGATTTGTTACTTATGAGTTGGTTATGCATTGATTGTACGAAAACGCATTGGTAACTCGATGTTATAAAACGTGCTCTTGTGTATAATTCAACGAGTAGTAGAACAAATATATGAGTCGAAGTTTATATGTTCCTTCTTCGATTAGAAGCTGATATCTGGGCCCCTCGATGATTTTGTTTTGACCTATGTACCGGGCCCGGTCAGAACTATGTTGATGTGTTCAATTGAGTTCTATGTCAAACAAATCGGAAATCGGGAAACAAACTGTTGGACACAAAGTAAGACACTGTTCCATGTATTTGTCCGGCTGATATCTAGAACAGAGGATTATATGATCACTTATCTTAAATGGCGTATCATCATCTTCTCAGTTTCGAGAAACCTTAAAAAGAGCTACGATTGCTGATCGGTTCCTGAAGTCATACTTGCAGTTATAGTTATTAGACTTATCCAAGTGGGAGACTGTTGGATAAGGTGTCTAAGTCCATAACTATTTCTGGTATGTACTTGACCCGACCCGGCATGGTCCATTTGGGTTGCATGGCATCATGCATTTGGATAGACTAAATGATAGAAATAACACTTGTGGTTTATTAATATATTATAAGTTCTAATATATTAATAGTATTATTTAATTATTATTGATCAAGAATTAATCTAGGATTAATTAAGTGATCAAAAGATGACTAATTAAATATATGGGTTGATCATGTAAATCATCCATAACTTGTATAGTGGGCTAAAAGGCTCCATGGATAATCAAGTTGGGTTAAACCCATTGAATGCTCCATGGGAGTTACAAACCCATGGGTCATGGAAATGAAGAGTCATGCCACATTAGGGTTTACATGGTGTAACCCTAGATGTGACACACTATATAAGCAACATGTTCTCCACCAAAATCGGCGACACTAAGAAACAAGAGGGCTAGAGCCGATTTTGCAAGTGTAAGATTCTCTCAAAGTTTACTCCTTTGCATTTGGTGTTGTGTGAAGCATTTGAGGCATCACACTTGGGGTGCTAGGCTCACAAGGTTTCAAGGATCATAATCAACAACAAGGTAAGTTATTCTATCTTTCATTCAAGTTAAAAATGTTCCCCATGTATGCTAGATAGGAATATAACCTTGGAATTCAACTTTGCATGATTATTAGACAAACATAGATCCAAGGTTATTAGGGTTGCATGTACACTTAGGAAGTGTTAGAATGCTCAAAACCCATCAATTTTAATACCAAAAAACCGTATGTTATTGAAAAAATTAATAAAAGCAGATGGTTCAAAAGAAACTGGATTCAACCAAACTTTAACCGGTAAAACAGGTTCATCATGTAGCAAATCTCAAAACTTTTCAATTAAAACCGGACTAAAAATCAAGAATTAAACAACGGACCGGAGCTGAGCTATGGGACTTGCTTTAACAAAGAAATTGCTACGCAAACCAAGCTATTTATAAGAAAGTAACAAAGAGCTTTTGGTTTAGCGATATCAAGTGTTGAAGTATGGTTGCCCATCAGCTAAAAGCTAAAGGTTCACGTTCCACTGCGAATGAAAGATATAGATTTATAAATAAAATGTTGGAAATCAGGCCCTCACTCACTCTTTGAACACCGATTAAAACAAGAAGTTTGTATATATATATATATATATATATATATATATATATATATATATATATATATATATATATATATATATTACTTTCACAAAATCTGATTGCCTCCTACAAAACACATTTACTAGTGCTACCTATTTATAACAAAGAAAACAATAAAAACACATTCTCATAAATACCCCACGTTTTCCTTCTAAGTAGCAACTAACTCCACGGTTCACTTTCAAGTCCAACAAATTCGGTCAACTCTAGACCAAGTCATTAACATGCAGAATATTGATGACCCATGCATATGACTCGTACCCGACTTGACCCGTACTCTATTCGAACCATCAAGATTAACCCAACATTCACCCCCTTAATCTTCATGATCTTGATCTTGATCTTGCTACTTCTCTTCTTGTTTCTTGCTACCTGCTTTCTTTTCTTGCTACTTGATGTTTTGTTCTAATCTTCTAGCATATGACAATGATTTGCTGCTTCCTTCTTCTTCTTCTTCTTCTGATCACCAAAAGTGATCAGACTCTGTGCTTGCTTTCATTCTTTCTTCTTTCTTCTTTCATTCTTTCTACTTTCTTCTTTCTTTTTTCTTTCTTTCTTCTTTGTTCTTTGTTCTTTCTTCATTCATTATTTCTTTCTTTCTTCTTTCTTTCTTCTTCTTTCTTTCTTCTTTCTTTATTTCTTTATTTCTTTCTTCTTTCTAATTTGCTGTTGTACAGCCTTTCTTCATGCTTTGTACTTGTCACGAACTTTCTACTTGCTTTCTTGCTTGCTAACATGCAACAAACATGTTGTTGCTTCTTTTTTTCTTCTGATCACAAAGACCCAACACCAAAAAAAATTAAAGCCACCCATGCACAGACATGGAGAGAGATAGTCTCTCCTTTCTTCCTTCTCTCAATCTGAATGCATATGGTTGCAATCAACATTCTCTTTCTTGATATCACACACTTTGTGCAATAATACGGTAAAAAATTGTACCTTTTTGTCACAGAATTGGTACTCGGTCTCTATTTCTCAGGCAAATTTTAGATCTCTTTTTCCCATCTACAGTCTTCGGTCTAGATTTCAAGCAGCCGGTCCCTTGTTGCTTTGTTGGTCTTCTGTCAGAGATAACGGTCTTCTTCCTGGCAGCGATCACTCTTTGTTTTTATGTCGCAGGCGAGTTCCGGTCAGACTTCTCGCCAGTCTTCATTCCTCACGCCGGTATTCTGATTTTCCGAAGACGGTCTTTGCTGCTTTAGCAGCCGGTCTTCACTTCTTCCTGCGATTCACATGAAATCGCCTCTCCCTTCTTCTAAACACGCCCTAGGATCTGATACCAAATGTTGGAAATCAGGTCCTCACTCACTCTTTGAACACTGATCAAAACAGCAAGTTTGTATATATATATTACTTTCACAAAATCTGATTACCTCCTACATAATACATTTACTATTGCTACCTATTTATAAAAAAACAAAACTGATGGGAATATTGCGCTATAGATCGATAGATTCTAAACAGAAAAACAATATTAATCAAGTAAAGAACACAGGAATGGATCAAATGGTGTCAAATGATTAATATCTCACACCTCAGAAGAGCTCGATGAAGAACTTCGACTGTAGAGGTGTGCTAGGGTTACAATGCAAAAGTATTTAATGAGTACGATAACCTGAAAGCTATACATGCATGCATAATATATACGCTAACCCTAATAATAATCCACGGTTGGACAGGCCCAAACCGGGTAAACAAAATGGACTATAAAACGAGCCCAAGACGCAACACTTAAACCCAACAATCTCCCCCTTTGCGTCAATAGAGGCGAGAGATCAATTCGGTTGAGCAAGTGTAGACTTCTTCACTGTCTTGAATACATTCGGTATAATGGCCAAAAGAGTGTGACGAAATGCTATATACCACCGAAGCATGTCAGAGAATTTCTTCTTATCCTAATCACTATTCTGTTTACACCTGTGATTTATATCAAGTACGTGCTCCAAACAAGTTTGTGGAGAACAGGTGTTTGTCAACAAGAGCGAAAAGAAATTTTTCACCTTCGCCTCTAGTGAACATAACAGTATGATGAACCGGATCTATCTAGCCCATTTTCATCTTATTTAGATCACTTGGCTTCCTGATAGGCTTCACAATAGGCTTCTTTCTCAAAACGTTTGCAATCTCCTGATCCATCTTAGCAACTTCATGGATGTAGGAAGCCAACATTCTTTTAATGTGATCGAGGATCGGCTCATACTACTGTTGATTGGTAAGCAGAATGTTGAATAGCAGAATCCAATCGTGTGGGTTCAGGTTTGGAAGATCAGCTAACAAAATCATATGAACCGAGTTATCAGAACCTCAGGTCACCCTGAACTTAACGTTGATAAATTTTCCAGCAACAGTTGGTTTCAATACCTTGAAAGTGGTTATTTTCTGAGCACTCCATATCAAGTATTGGGGTTGGGCAAATTCAAGATAATAATCGATCAGATCTTGATCAACCTGTGGGTGAGGAGAAGGGACTTCAACCGTTGAATCAAAACAGTGGAACACGAATGCCCTACAGGTGATGGGCATGTCAAATTAAGAATCCCTCGTGTTTTCACATTCAAACGAGGCAACAGGTTCCAGCCAGTGAGTGCTAGGAGACTCAATTGCTTCTTTGATTAATCTTTCCCGGGTCCAAGGGGGAAAGAGAGCCTGCTTGCAAATCAGAGCGTCTTGAGCTTCTTTCTGCTTTCACTCTTTCTCTTCTTCCTCTTTGGCTATCCTCAGATTTTCATTGATCTCTTTATCCCTTTTCTTCCTCTATAAAGCCTGAGCAATCGTTTCTTCTTCTTCTTCGTCATCACTATTTTCCACAACACCCTTCAATTTTTCCTGTTCACCAGAACCCGAAGCTACATTAACCTTCGGTTCGGTTTCGATAATGACTTTGGGTGGAATTGGAGGATTTTGATCAGCTTCTCCCCCTTGTTACGGAGTGACCACGGGCTCCGTAACACCCTGAATCTGAATTAATATCTGAATAGCAGGAAGAAGTTTAGCAGTCAAGTGATTCTGGATAGTAAGGGTGAGAACAGGATCATGAGTATTAACAAGATTACTGAGAATCGAGAGAACATCCCCAGCACAACTTTTAAGAACTGCCCGCTCAGTCTTAAGTGATGCAATTTCCGTCTGGGCTTGAGAAAGATGAGCTGACTGGACTTCAAGTTGTGTAGTCTTTTGAGCAAGTTCGTCCATAATCTTCTTTTCGGTGGCCAGGTCAGCCTGAAGCTTATCAAGGCGAGAGTTGACCGAAGTGAGAAGAGAAGTGTGATCAGCTTGGAACTCAGTTCGAACAGAATCAAATTTTTCTTTCTCTTCTTAAAGGGACTTTGAGATAGAATCAACAGAAGCATTGACCTTGGTTGCATTGGAATCGGCATGGGCTTTGAGTGATTCCAAAAAGATCTTTGACTCATGAACGAGATCTGTTACTTCTGTTGTTGCTTTCTTGCAGGTAGATGTGGAAGCATCCACAGACTTTGTAGATTTGTCAATTGAGTCTGTATATTGCTGAAGAGCAGTGTCAAGAAAAGCTTTTAAAACAACGTCTGAATAAGTTCGTGAGGTACCAAGCAATTTGTCAAGCTTATCATGAAGATCTTGTAAATGGAGCTTTGTCACCGGAGCATCATCCTTATTTTCACTTGGAAGTCGATAAGGACTATAATAAGTGGAGTCAAAATCAAAGTCTGAACCTCCCAGAATAGGCTCAGAGTATGTTGAAGGTGATAGTGATAGAGGTGTTGGATAAGATGTCTAAGTCCATAACTTATTTGGTATATACTTGACCCGACCCGGCATGGTCCATTTGGGTTGCACTTCACCCGAACTATTTATATGGATAACATTATGAGAAGAGTATATTTGCGGCTTATTAATATATTATAAGTTATAATATATTAATATGAAATTGTATTATTTAATTAGTATTGGTCTTAAATTAATTATGAATTAATTTAGTGATCAAATGGTGACTAATTAAACATGGACTATTATATTTATATAGTGTGGGCTAACACTCATTATGGTAATGGGCTAAGCTTATATGGAAGTCCATGGATGATCCATGGAGCTTTTAACCCATGGATCCTTGGAAAGGAAAAGACATGGGTTATTAGGGTTTACCCTAATCATGTGCACTATATAAACAAGCTTGTGATGCATGAAATAACACCCTAGTGTGTGTGTAATAGTGGTGGCCGATTTATAAGTGTTAGTATACTCTCTCATACATTTTCCAAGTTTGTGGTGATTTGTGATTTCCATTTGAGGCATTCACATTATTGGTGCTTGGCTCTCAAACTCCAAGAAATCAACAATCAACAAAAGGTATGTAATTCATCTAGTCCTTTTATGTTTAAAAGTACCCCATGCCATGCTAGATAGGTTATAAACCTTGGAAATTAATATTTTTCATGTACCTTAGACAAACATAGATCCAAGGTTTATTAGGGTTGCATGTACACTTAGGAAGTGTTAGAATGCTCAAAACCCAACAGTGGTATCAGAGCCTAGGCTTGTTTGTTTGATACTTGATGCAAAATAGTGATAAAAAGTCGATTTTTTGCTGTCTGACTGATGAACTCGCCGAGTCCATGGGGGGACTCGCCGAGTTCATGTGTAAACTCATCCTACTCGCCGAGTAGGTTCGTGCACTCGACGAGTAGGAGCCTCAGAATGCAGATTTTCGACTTTTGCTGCTGGAAATGGACTAGAAACATTACCCTAAACTGTTTTGGTGTTTTAAAACTTGTTTTAGTTGGTGTAGTGGTAGTTCTAATCCATTTACAATAGCTTATATCAAATTTTCATGCTTTGTATGTGTTCATATAATTCTTGAAACTTTGATGATCATGGTCATGTTCTTATGAATTTAGAAGATGATAGGAATTATTTGTTGAATTGTTTAGGATTAATTCTTGATCATTTATGTGTTTTAATGGAGTCCATAATTTGTCCTCAAGTTATGGATATCCAAAGGTCACTTCTTTTAAACACACACTTAAGACACATAAGTTACATAAAATGAAGAGTCTTCATTTTTATGAACCTTTAATTCATAAGTTATGAAATGAAAAGTTTTGGATAGTTACAAAACTTGCCCTCAAGTTTTGGAATTTGTAAAGTTTCACACACTTTAATAAACTTTAATTCCAAACCCTTAGAGTTTTAAAAGTTAAAATTCAACCCTTATACTATTTATAACATTAATGGTTAATTATTATATATATGTATAAGATCAAGTCGTTTTACCGTTAGTAGGCCTCATTCACGAAGCCAGTCTATAAGGGGGGTATAAGGTTGTTGCCTATAAAATGGCAACTTAATGGGTGTCGATTCTCACCCACCGCTTCCTTGATCGGTGGAGGGTCGTTATCCGAACGGATAGGACAATGACTTTAAATTCTCATTAAAAGTATAATGAATATTATAAAGTAACTAAACCTTTTATAAATTCCCAATCTTATTTACTTTAGGAAAATGTGAATATGGTGCTAACCCATGAAATTCACACTTTGTACCTTACCAAGTCGTTGGTGGAGCGTGTGTGGTTAACCGGCACACTAACTTGGACTAGTAAGGATCACGAAGGGTGACTTAATGTTTATTATAGATCGGTGGAGCGTGTGTGGTTAACCGGCACATCGATTAGGTGATAATATTAAGGGTACCAAGTGAGTTTGCATGGTTATTCACACCTTGTTTTGTGATCCTCGGCATCCCAGTCACAAAACTTGAAGGGCACAATCGAGATTGAAACATGCCATTGAAAAGTTCAATGAATCTCAAAAGATCTAGGAGTTTCAAATCCAATTAAAACCTAATAAATTATTTCGTTTTTCATGGTGGAAATTGGTGAATCGTCATTCACCTACCTTCAAATATTTTATAGCTTGGATTACGGCATCCCTCTTCCAAGTTATAAAATATTGTGTTGGGTCCTAGCCTTAATATTTCATTTTGGGTGTTATATTAAGGACTTGAATCAACTAACTTGATTTTCTCCCATTGTAGATGTCTGGTTCAGACAACTATGATCTTCCCAAATCGCTTGAAACAAGCTTTCCTCCTGAAGATGATGTCCCTCAACATCATGCTTCACTCCCCCCACCTCCTCCATTTATTCTCCCTGACCCACAAGCCCGAAGACTTGAAAGGTTCAAGATCACTCAAGCTCTACTAGAAATGAAACATAAAGATGGAAGACCTGTGTGCACTCATGTCTTAGGAATGAAGTCACATATAGACAGGTTGAGAATGTTGGGTGCTGTTATTTCAAGGAAGTTCGCTGTTGACTGGGTTCTTCAGTCACTTCCTGAGTCATATAGTGAGTTTATTAAAGACTACCATATGACAGATCCCGACATAACCCTAATAGATCTTTCTTATTTGCTTGTTGCTGCTGAATCAGCAATGATTTGGCGCAATAGTCAAGCAAATATTGATGGAAAATCTATTTCTCAAACTTCCATGGACATGGACAATGGTAACATTGGAAGTCCAGAAAAGCTTTCTCGTCCCAATGGAAGGGGATCGGCCTTGGTCAACCCGGTTGACCAAAAGGTAAAGGGAAAGGCTAAGTCTGTGATTGTCTCGTGTACCATTCCCAAAGAGTCTATATGTTTTTATTGTCATGAGAAGGGACATTGGAAGTGAAGCTGCCCTGAATACCTGAAATATTTGAAAGCAAGTAGAGACAAAATGTTTGACTCGGCTTCAAGTAAGTCCACTATCTAACTTTGTTAAAGTTCCTAATTGTTGATTCTTATTACATGATGTGACTAGGTTACATCTTGATGTTTAGCAGGATCGAGCAAAAGGAAGGTTAAAATAAGAGTGTGCTGAATCTGATCACGAAGATGGATTTCTATCGCATGGTTCGAGGATCGGATTTTTGAGCTACTACTTAAAACTTATGATAGATTGCTAGGAAATATGTAATATCATAGTTTTCATTTGAAGATGCATTGTAAGGAATATTTTTCCGCATTTTAATAAAGAAATAAAAGTTTTGTTTAGTTTATTTTATATTATATCCCCTTACAATGGCATTTATGGAAATTGATGTTTGTATGTTTCTAGAAATAATGGAAATATGAGTTTGATTCTCTCATATGTGGTAGTGTCTGAATTTACCAAATGAGGAAAGGTTCTCATCACCCAAGCTTCAGTTAGACAGAAACTTGGAATCATACAAGTTGTATTGTATGATGAATGAGAATTTTCATCTTTGTAAAATTGAGACTAATTCATTGATCACATGCATATGTGAGTCAATTGAAGGACTGAGGAATTAGGTACACTGGGAGTGTGCTGGTCAAGGTCCACCACAAAGATCAATTCGTCATGATTTACTAAAGATTAGTAAATATGGTTATACTTATAAGGTTAAGTATAATTCTGTAACATTGGAAAAGTTTCAATGTATGGCAGAACGGATGAGAAGAATCAAATTTGGCAGAGAGATAAAAGTTTCTCAAATCTGAAAAGATGGGAGAGTACTTTAGTATCATGTTTTTATGATCATCTTAATGATTATGAAACCATATCACAAATTCATACTCTAAGGACATCTTAGTGCATTGTTATGACTAAGAAGAGGGGTCATGAATTGTTGGAATGGTTAAAATCAAGAGAATGAGTCATACTTCGTTCCAAAACAACTCTTAGAGTCATACTCCAAGATTGTAACATTGAGTGACATAAAGTAAGGTTTAAAACACTTATCAAATGTAGTGTAAAATGTTTTCTACTCTTGTACATTTGAAATTGGTAAGTTGTGATGTCTTGAATGAGACAAAGACCAATTAAGACCAATTGTATGAAGTGTTAGTCTTGATAAGAATCCGTACTATCCCTTGAATATTTGTTTTGTCAAGGAATGGTTCTTGACTAGGGAAACTTATATGTCAAGAGGACAGTGGGAGTCTTAAAGATCCTGAAAGGATTTCAAGATTTAATCAAGAGTAAAACCTGAGTTTTATCACTAGCACACGACTTAAGGTTTGAAACCTATTAAGTTGACATAATTCTTGTTTCTGTGTCTGTTCCTATTAAGTTGACTATGCATATGAGTTATGTTAGTTCTAAACTGTATGCATAACAGCTTGGAAGCATTGGTGGGCCTTGTGCTACCAGATGACAAGAAATTAAGATTGAACAAGTTCAATCCATGTAAGGCTGAATTTGTTACTAACCTTGTCTTGTGATTATGGTTTTGAAAAATTCACATGGATAGGAACTCATACACCATAAAATCTAAGTGTCATAAGGTTTCTCTCTGATTCATGAAAATGATGGTGAGGAAATGCTTTCACTAAGAAGATTTTAAGTAGATAGCAATTGTGATGTTTGCATTCTCAAAGTCGTTAGTGGAGCATGTGTGGTTAACCGGCACACTAACATGGACTTGTGAGAAATGGCAAAAGTCTAAAAAATTAAGACTATGATTACGGCATCCCTTTTCATAGTTCTGGAAATTGTTTAGACACACATGTGAGCTATCTAAAAAAAAGGGTGTACGAATCTAAATTTCAGAAGTCCAGCTGATTTCTGGAAATATGTCAGAGCTAGTGGGAGCATAAGTGTTATGCTGATAATCATCATGTTAGTGGGAGCATGATTATTATGTTTAGTGTTGCAAGTTAGCAATGTTAATTATAGAAAAACAAAAGTTTCAATTAGTAAAGTTGTAGGGGTTGAAAAAGTTGTTTTGCTATAATTAAGGGAGAGGAAATTATACTTCATTTCAATTCTAAAAGCTTAGATTGAGTTTTAATCATCTTTAGTCAAGGATATATATATGAATTTTATGTTGGAATGGTTCAACATAAGGAAATTCTATATATATTGCGTTCTCAAATTCGATTATGATCACGACATCCCTCTTCATAGTCGATTTTTGAAAACATGGAAAATAAAAATATATTGTAGCAAAAGACTGATCCAGTATCAGGTCTTTATGTGAGACATCGTGAATCGTGTCCCATATGCTTCGGGTATAGGATCGGTCACATGTGCTATAATATTCATCCTTTCTAAATTTTCCAAATGCTCAGAGCATTAAGAAGGGAAAAGTCTAGAATTGGATAAGACTAAAATGATTAAGAAATTGTCGAGGACAGTCTGAGGCTCACCAAAGATTGTTTGCTCAGGGACAGTTGGAAGTATAGTGTTAAATTTTGGAAGGACCATATGGATATATTCTGAAAAGAGGTAGCTCTTGTTCAGATATGATAATCAAAATAGGAATATGGAAATTTTCCATATTGGGAGTTGGATATTAAGAATCTATGAGAAAGTTAGAAACTTTTATGCAAGAAGGATGTTCAAAGCAATGTACTTTGAATATGAGAGTTCGTTTCCATAGAGTTGATCTCCTTTGGAATCCTTTGTAATGACTGATGACAAGGTTTTGGTGACCTTGTGCATAATCATTACGAGAGGATCAGTGCATATAAGTTTAAAATCTAACAGTTTTTTTTTGGTAAATGGTAGGAATTAGGAATTCTTACATTTACAATAAGGATTTGGGATTGTGAAATGAGCATCATTGGAATCATGTTCAATTGATCTATTTCACAAAGTAAAGATCATAGACAAACATAGTGTGCATACTTGGAGTATGGCATAACTATTGTTTAGAAAAACAAAGTGTACATGCTAGGAGCATGGGACGACTGTTGTTTTTGTTCAAGTATTAAGTTGATTATTTGAAACATTATACAATGAATAATGTGTAATCAATATGGTGATAAATAAAAGGTGGTTTTATTTATATTCAAAAGGGTTCTGAGACCATATTGGATTCGATTATTATTGTGTTTCACTTTGCATGTTTTGACTTCTAGAATAGCTAGGTTATTCTTTCCGAATGACTAAGTTATTTAAACACTTCACAGTCGTTCATATGTTGGAAGTAGGTATGAATTAAGACTGTCATGAATCGAGTTTGTAGATGGCTAAACGTGTTTAGACATAGCAATGGTTGCTACAACATTCATGAGTACTCATAAGTTATGAGTATTGGAATTAACCCACGCTCACTTGTATCACTTCATGGAATTTATCTCGAGTGATCGTGAGACGGTAATATCATATAAGTCTTCAAACCTAGAGATATGAGTTGTTACCTATGAGTTGGTTGTGTATTGATTGCACGTAAACGCATCAGTAACTTGATGTTATAAAACATGCCTTTGTGTATAATTCAACAAGTAGTAGAAACAAGTATATGAGTCGAAGTTTATCTGTTCCTTCTAGTCCTTGGAGGATTAGAAGCGATATCTGGGCCCCTCGATGATTTTGTTTTGACCTATGTACCGGGCCCGGTCAGAACCTAATTGATGTGTTCAATTTAGTTCTTTGTCAAACAAATCGGAAATCGGGAAACAAACTGCTGGACAATAAGTACGACGTTGTTCCATGTATTTGTCCGGCTGATATCATGAGAACAGAGGATTATATGATCACTTATCTAAAATAACGCTTCATAGTTCAACAGAGTTTTCGAGAGCTACGATTGCCGGTTGGTTCCTGAAGTCATATAGGCAAATATAGTTATTAGACTTATCCAAGTGGGAGACTGTTGGATAAGATGTCTAAGTCCATAACTTATTTGGTATATACTTGACCCGACCCGACATGGTCCATTTGGGTATCACTTCACCCGCACTATTTATATGGATAACATTATGAGAAGAGTATATTTGCGGCTTATTAATATATTATAAGTTATAATATATTAATATGAATTTGTATTATTTAATTAGTATTGGTCTTAAATTAATTATGAATTAATTTAGTGATCAAATGGTGACTAATTAAACATGGGCTATTATATTTATATAGTGTGGGCTAACACTCATTATGGTAATGGGCTAAGCTTATATGGAAGTCCATGGATGATCCATGGAGCTTTTAAGCCATGGATCCTTGGAAAGGAAAAGACATGGGTTATTAGGGTTTACCCTAATCATGTGCACTATATAAACAAGCTTGTGATGCATGAAATGACACCCTAGTGTGTGTGTAATAGTGGTGGCCGATTTCTAAGTGTTAGTATACTCTCTCATACATTTTCCAAGTTTGTGGTGATTTGTGATTTCCATTTGAGGCATTCACATTATTGGTGCTTGGCTCTCAAACTCCAAGAAATCAACAATCAACAAAAGGTATGTAATTCATCTAGTCCTTTTATGTTTAAAAGTACCCCATGCCATGCTAGATAGGTTATAAACCTTGGAAATTAATATTTTGCATGTACCTTAGACAAACATAGATCCAAGGTTTATTAGGGTTGCATGTACACTTAGGAAGTGTTAGAATGCTCAAAACCCAACAAGAGGTTTGGTGGTAACAGGTGTGTTAATGCCAACGGTATGTGCCCCCGTATCAGATACGTTGACACTCACCAAAGGTCCAGTGGTTGTGGTTGTTGTAGCTTGAGAAAAGATTGGTGGTGGTAGTGGAGCAGTAGTAGTAGGTTGAGAAGTGACAGGTGGTGGAACGGGAGCAACCGAGATTGGTATTGTTGTTTGTTTTGGAGAAGGAGGAGGAGTAGGAACGGGAATCTATACCTCAGGAGTTGGAGATCGGGGAGGAGTATTTCCCCTTGGTGAGTCTTCGTTTTGAACTTCTTCCTCTTCATTGGCAGGATTGTTCTCTGCATTGGAAGCAGAAGGCTTCGGTGCCTTTGGTCGGTTAGCCATCTTCTTGACCTTTTTCTTTTTGGAAGCCGAAGGTGCATCTGTATCAGCCTTACGCTTTTTAGGAGATGAGGGACCTTCGGTCTCGGCTTTCTTAGACTCCGGTTTCTTCCCTCTCTTGGTAGGTTTGTCAGCAACCTCCAAAGCACTCTGCATCTCAGGAGTGAGTTGGCGTGGACCAGAAGGTGGCAATTTCCTATAATCTGCCATTACTCTACTTTCACTAGTTACACAGCGGCTCATGGATTCAGGAATAGAATCGATGTAGATAAACTTTGTAGGATCAGTTACAATAATTTTGACCGTGTGAAAAGTAGCAATAGAAGACCTCAGAGCACCCTCCATGATAGGAATCTGAAAAGTCTGAATGGCTCTGTGAGTGACTAATGTCCAGAAACGACCGCATGAAATCTCAGAATGTTTGGATGAGGAGTTGAGACGCTGCACCAGTTGTGCCCAGATTAGTGAACCATAATCCAAATTGATTCCATTGTAGAGACCATAAAGAATGGTCAGTAAACCTTTACTCGCCCCATCCGACCCTGCAACCCTTTCTACTAACCCCTTGTAGAGAAGTGTAAGAAGACCATTCCATTGAGGTGGTAAACATGACTTATTGAATTTCGTCGCCGTCGTTAGAACGTCCATGTATCCCATGTCATAGAGCATCGAAAACAACTGAGTCGTTGTTATGAAATCCGGTGAGATGACAGAAGCATCTGCAGCAAGCCCTAGCAATGAGCAAAAGCGTGCTTTGGATACAGATGTCTTTTGATTAAAGATATCGAAGAAGATTCGTTCCTTGCGTTTGTTGTATGAAGCAGTGAAATAGACCTGTGATAGAAGGGACATGGGAACTGATTCGACTTGTGTGAGAGCAATCACCAAGGGAGAATACTTGAGACACTCTACAACGTGAAGCATGTACGAATCATAAAGGAAAGGGTCCAGTTAAATGATGAGATTCTGATTGGGTTTTATCATAAGCAAAGATGATGACACTGTTTGATCTTGAAAAGAGGATGATTCCGCCATTGTTGTAATAAAGAAGAAGATGAACAGTTGTAGATCGCCGATTGTTTGCAAGAGGGAGGTTGAAGAAGGTAAGGAGGTACAGTAGGTGTGAGAACCCCCTTTTATACCGTTTCCAGGAGAGAGAAAAAAATCCATTGTGATGATGATACGATATCTGAAACGTCGCCTGAAAAAGCGCGTTTTGACAGCTTGGTTTCCCTAGATATACGTCAGAAGGCGTGGGTGTAGGAACCGTTTCAAATTCACTCGCCCACTTCAAATGCTTATCCAATTACTGTCTCTTCAATTTTGAAAATACAAGCAGCTACAAACGAGACTCATTCGTTCGCTTCATGTTAAGCAACCGTCACTCCTCCATAAGAAAGGGAACCATCATATCTGTTAGAACCAAAAGCACAAAACTGAAAAGTGCCATTAGTACCACAAACAAGAGTTTGGAAAATCATAAAGATCCTCGTGCAAGAGTGTGTCAAAGAAAAAGAAATAAAGCAAAACATTTGTGGGATTTAAGTGATGTCTATTTAGACACGAAACTGTGGATCCTGGGCACGAATCTCTTCCTTCAAAGTCAAGAGAGACTGAGAAGTGTCTGTGTGGTTTCCCGTGAATTACAATCAAATGTTTGTAAAGAAACATTGAAAGGCATCTTTTCAATTATAGGCTTTAGTGGGTAGTTTACCTTCAACCGAACATCGATACTTAAAATAAGACCGAAAGTTGGATGAAGTACTTGTGAGACCGATGTGGCCTTTTGAACAAGTAGGTTTGATAAAATATCCAGTAACTGGATGTATTTTAGAAATCTCAAAAAAAAAACCGGATCTTATGGGAAGAAACGTCCTGGTGTTAGACAGTTTCATAAAGATCACGCAAAAATAAAAATAGATTTCGTAAGGTAACAAGTAACAGCTTGAACAGTTTAGCGTTCACCGTCAATTCATTCAAGGTATTGGATTTTGGGTCTCACTTAGCACATGGTAAACGAAACTAAGATCATCAACACAGAGATTGTGTAACCATAAACCTCAGTGGTAATAGCTGAGAGTCGCAAGGGTTACTTTTATGAAACGAAACTTAATGGAGAAATGTGAGAAGATGGTGAAGGAACCGAAAGTACCTCTGCTATATAAGAATGACAAAGCAGAAAACTCTTAACTCACTATGAGAAGAGTAAGGTAGCTCGTGACTTGAGTGATTTTAGCAGCTTGATTGGGAAGAAACGATTGGTGTTTATCGAATCATTAAGGCTTCACTCAGTGTCATGGAGGCTTCGGTCTACATACAGCAACATGCTTCTAGGGACACTAAACTAGTACATAGATAAGAATGTTATATCTGCCCCATCGTCATTGTGTTTCGCATCTGTGATCTTGAATGAATTTTGAGAATTGAGAGATATAACTTAAAACACATAGAAATATTTTTGTAGTTTTTGGATTTGTCTGAAAAATAATAAAAACAGAAGAGAAAATATTTTTGGATTTTTGGAATTTCTGAAAAATAATAAAAACAGAAGAGAAAATTTTTGGAATTTTGGAATTTCTGAAAAAATAATAAAAACAGAAAAGAAAATATTTTTGGATTTTTGGAATTTCTGGAAAAAAAATAATAATAACAGAAAATATAAACACACGAAAGAATAAGAAAGCTTTACAAAAATATACAACCGAAACCATACCATAGAAAAGATGAAAGCGAAATAGACCGAGCGTTCAGTTCATTTTGGTTCCAAAAAAAAATTCCAGAGCCAAAATAGACCGAGCGTTCGGTTCATTTTGGTTCCCGAAAAATTCTAGAGCCGAAATAGACCGAGCGTTCGGTTCATTTCGGTTCCCGAAAAATTCTAGAGCCGAAATAGACCGAGCGTTCACTCTATTTCGCTTGTTTAATTTTAGTTAGAAGAAAGAGGTTTCGGTACTGACTCAGCTTCCATAATTCCCAAGCCTTGGAATATCTTGTTAAAGCTTGCTTCTGGTAAGGCCTTGGTGAAGATGTCAGCCAGTTGATCTGAGGACCAAACGAAGTGAACTTCAACATTACCATCTTCAACGTGGTCCTTAATAAATTGGTATCTCAGTGTAATATGCTTGGTCTTGGAATGTTGCACTGGATTGTGACATATTCGAATCGCACTTTCAGAGTCACAATAGAGAGGGATCTTCTTCATGCTTAAGCCATAATCTCTAAGTTGGTGTTGTATCCATATAACCTGTGATGTACAGGATGCTACAGCGATGTACTCAACTTCGGCTGTGGAAAGAGACATGCAAGTTTGTTTCTGTGACTGCAAGCTGACAAGTTTGCCATCAAGGAACTGGCACCCGCCGGTTGTGCTCTTTCGATCCAATCCACATCCACCAAGATCAGCGTCCGAGAAAGCTTGAACAAAGAAGCCGGATTTTGCAGTATACCAAAGACCGAGAGACGAGGTTCGCTTCAAATAACGGAAGATATTTTTCACTGCAAGCATATGAGGTTCTCTTGGATTTTCTTGAAACCTGGCACAATAGCAGACAGAAAACATTATGTCCGGCCTACTAGCTGTTAGATACATTAGAGATCCTATCATCTGACGATAGAGAGTCATATCAACAGCCGGTTTCTCAAGAGATGGAGTATGCTTCGTGCCAAATGCCATTGGAACCTTTACTTTGGAATCTCTCGTCATGTCGAACTTCGTCAACAGAGTCTTCGTATATGCTTCCTGATTAATGAAGATGCCTTCTGGTCCCTGTCTTATATTTAATCCAAGAGAAAATTTAATCGGACCCATTGCGCTCATTTCAAACTTAGTCTCCATCAACTTCCTGAATTCAGCTGTTAACCTAGGATTCGTGGAGCCGAAGATGATGTCATCGACGTAAATTTGAACAATCATTAAGTGTTCGCCTTCTTTCTTGCGAAAGAAGGTTGGGTCGACCGAACCTTGTTTGAACTTTGACATTTTGAGAAAACGTGTTAGAGTTTCATACCAGGCTCTCGGGGCTTGCTTCAATCCATAGACTGCTTTATCCAGAATGTAGCAGTGATCAGGATGCTTCTCGTTCACAAATCCGGGTGGTTGCTCAACGTATTCCGTTTCTTCTAGTTCTCCATTCAAGAAAGCACATTTTACGTCCATTTGGAATACTTCGAAGTTTTTATGTGCAGCATATGCCAAAAAGATTCTTACAGATTCCAACCTTGCTACTGGAGCGAAGGTCTCTTCATAGTCGATTCCTTCTTCCTGGCAATATCCTTTCACCACCAGCCTCGCTTTGTTGCGAAGGATGTTTCCCTCTTTATCTAACTTATTTATAAAAACCCATTTTAAACCGACAACAAATACATCCTTTGGTGTGGGAATCAGCCTCCAAACACGATTTCGTTCAAACTCATGGAGTTCGTCTTGCATAGCTTGCACCCAATCAGAGTGATCAAGAGCAGCATTTACCGTCTTCGGTTCAACTTTAGAGAAAAACGAATTAAACATGCAGAATTCTACTTGAGAGAATAAAGCAGTTTGCTTCGCTTTCATTTGAGAGCGTGTGAGAACACCCTCAGATGATTCACCAATAATTTGAGTTTTAGTATGATCCTTTGTCCATTTTATGAGAGGAGGGTAATTTGGATCATAGGCAGGATCCAGCTCAGCATTGACTTCTTCTTCCAGTTCTGACATATCGCCTTCGTCATTTGCATTTTCATTCTCCCCCTCAAATGGCGAACCGAATCCCATGTCAGGTTCTGTACTCTCCCCCTCAAATGGATCTTCATGGGTTGGGGTTTTTTATGGATTCTCCTCCTGGAAAGGCATGTCGTTTGTTTTTGGTGTAGACGAACCCTCCCCCTGGAGTATAGTGCTTTCTCTTGGAGGGTCATCAGTAGCTGGATGATCACCTGATGCAGTGGGTTCGCTTTGAGTCTGCTTCTCGGTTAGTTGTTGAGGTTCGCTTTCCATGTCTTTAGCAGCTTCATCGATAATTTTCTTCAAGGAATCGATTTTGTTATCTTCTGCTTTCGCTTCTGAGTGGATCGCCTTCTCTGGTTCATCAAAGAGCAGCATGTACTCTTCAAACAGATTGGAAATAGGAACCGAGAATTGACCGGATTCAGGAAAGATTTCCTCCGTTGGAATTTTGGTTGTTCGTATTTTCTTCACGTAATTTTCATCAAAAGTAACATAGTAGGTTTCTTCAATCTTCTTCAAGCGTTTATTCAGAACCCTATATGCTTTTGAAGTAAGCGAATAACCAAGAAAGATCCCTTCGTCTGCCTTGACATCAAATTTATTTCGGTTCTCTTTGGAGTTGAAAATAAAGCATCTTGAACCGAACACGTGGAAAAACTTCACATTGGGCTTACGATTATTCAAAATCTCGTATGGAGTGATGGAAAATCGCGTGTTGAGGAAGGATCAGTTCTGAGTGTAACATGCAGCAGCAATTGCATCAGCCCACAAGTATAGTGGAAGAGAGGCGAAGCTCAGCATGATTCGGGCGACTTCACATAAAGAATGGTTTCGCCTTTCAACGATCCCATTCTGTTGTGGAGTATAAGGAGCAGAGAAGTTGTGAGTTACTCCCTTTTCTGCCAGAAACTCTTCAAAGTCTTTGTTTTTGAACTCTAGCCCATTATCGCTTCTTATATTTCTTACCACCTTTCGCAGCTGCAATTCCATTTGCTTGATAAAAACCTTCAGCTTGGGAGTCGCCTCTGATTTCTGTTTAAGAAAGAAAACCCAGGTGAAGCATGAAAAATCATCTAAAATTACAAGTATAAACTTACTACCCCCGAAGCTTTCGATATCCGAAAGGCCACATAGGTCGATGTGGAGTAGTTCAAGAGGTTCGATGATCTTTGTATTGATACGAGAAGGGTGACTCTTTCGGCTTTGCTTGCCCATCTTGCATGTTGCGCACAGATGTTCTTTGTCAAATTTGAGAACAGGAAGTCCACGCACGTGATCACCAAGCACCAGTTTATTAATATCTTTGAAGTTCAGATGCGATAATCTTCGGTGCCACAACCAACTTTCATTTGAGTTTGCCTTCGACAGCAAACAATTGCTGGCTTTCCTTTTATCGGGTTAAGATTTAGAGGATACATCTCCCCTTTGCGCTCAGATTTCAACAGAACTTTCTTCGTTTGCTTTTCAATTATCTCTGAGCCCTCATCATCAAACAAGACTTTCAAACCGGTTCCCATGACTAGTTGAGAAACACTGATGAGGTTGTGCTGCAATCCTTCCACGTAGGCTACTTTTCGTATTGAGAATTCTCCGTTGGTGATCATCCCATACCCTTTGATCGTACCGTATGAGTTGTTTCCATATTTAACATATCCACCATCCTTAAGGGACCAAAACTCCCTAAGCTCTTCCCTCCTTCCAGTCATGTGACGAGAGCAGCCACTGTCAATATACCATTCGTTGTCAAACTGCTCGTCACTTATAACCTGCAAAATTAAGCAGATTTAGGAACCCAAAGTCTCTTGGGCCCAGGTGAGTCTTTTACAGAATGGGGAATTGCAACCGAAAGATCAACCATATATGTTCTTTTTATTATAGTGGTTTCATCTTTTCTTTTGATGGTATAAACTTTGATTTTATTTTTCTCTTGTTTTAGTTGGGATGTTACAGATTGTTTATCTTTAGTTGGTTTCTTTATTGAGGTTTTCTTTGGAGTCCTAAGGTTAGCTGTCTTTTTGTTTTTTTGGATTTCAGAATCTGAGCACAGCTTTCCCTTTCCTTTGATATCCTTCACAGAGTTGGACTTTGGTTGAGAGTGAGGAGGATGGGATTTAGGACCGAAACTTGACTTTTGGTTCTGAGCACTTGTGTCGGGACCGAAACAGGACTTTCGGTTCTTGACGTAGTATGAGTTGGGACCGAAACTTGACTTTTGGTTCTTGTGACTACTAGAATTAGGACCGAAACTGGTAGTTCGGTTTACCTGACTGCATGACTGGCAGTGATTGCAAGAATGAGACTTGGCTTGTGCTTCCTTTTTGAGATTAGAAGCTTTTTCAGAGCGAACATAAGAGGGGTTTTGGGATTGCCAAAACTGTTTTCTCTCATTGAGGTTCTTCATGTATCTTTTGTTCCTCTGGCGTTTCCGTTCAGCAAGTTGCTCTTGAGTCAAGTGAATGTTGGCCTTAGGTTTCGTTTTCTTCTCATGAGCTTCGGTTGTTGTTGATGATTCGCTGGAAGCTTTCAGTGGTTCGTTTGATATTTCTTTTGTACCACTTGTACTGGGTTTATCGAAGCTTGAGGTTTTGTTGAGGGGTTCAGGAATGTATCGTCCCTTAACTCACCATGAGGTTTGCTCTGATAGACCAACTGTTTCGTCTGCATTATCGATAGGAGCAGACCAGAAGTGGTTATCGCAACCTTCAGCATTATCTTTGTCAACCATGGACGTCAACTCCTCCGTTTGTTTCTTAGTTACTCCTGTGACTGGATACACTTGGTTTGGTGTAGTTTGTACCTTCTAATAAACAACGACCTTTTCTTTGAGTTTCTTGGATTTGTCCTTTGATACCCGAGCGTACTCAACCGAATTTTCAGATATGAGTGGTTTTGGTGCTTCGGGTTCGCTTTTAAGAAATTCTGAACAATCGACCTCGTCTTCCATGGAGATTTCGCTCATTTCACTGTCCTCATCAAATTCAGATGTGGTTTCTAAATTTATTTTATTTTCTGAACTTAATTTGGCGTTGGATGAGTCAAACCTCTGTATAGTCTCGGTCTTGATTTTTAATTTATCGTTTGCGTCCAATAAATTCTTAAGCATGCATTTATTTTCTTTGGACTTAATGAAGGATTCAATTTTATCCAGTCCATATTTGTAGGTGACTGAAATCTCATCTGAATACATTATAGATTCACATTCAGCAATGACTTCGTCTTCCTTAAATTCAAGGAAGGGCAAAATTATTTTATGAATCTTTTTACCTATCTCACAATCTAGATTTGATACCAACTGTGACATCCCCTAATTTCTCGGCCAGAAAAGACCGATTTAATTTATGCTTTTTAAAATAAAATCAGATAAATCTTTTTAAAAGATGTTGCGGAATTGGTCCCCAAACCAAAACATGATAAAAGTTTGTCAAAACCTTTCTTTAAGAAATATATAATCTCCTTTTATATCAAAACCTCGGGATGTCATGTTCCGATACAGATCAAAAGCATAAACAAGACATTATAAGCCTTACAACAGTCATTTATAACTACTGGCCTATAATCCAAAAATCACTCATCATCATCATCCGACTATGCTCGGGGTCCACTAACTGTAATATAAAAAGCTGAGTGGGTCAAGCTTGGAAGCCTGGTGAGCATATAGGGTTTTCAACCCACAATAAATAATAAACTCTTTAAGTTTATCAATCAACAAATAAGTTATCAATTTCATCAACCAAAAACAACCCTAATTACCCATTCCCGTTATCCTCATCTTACGTCCCTAAAACAACTATCACAAGGGACCTAGCCTAAGGATTTTCATTAGGGGTGACAACATTGCTTCGGGGGTTCCTCAGCAATTTATGTCAAATAAGGCAACCAAAGGGGGTGACAACACTGCTGTCCTCAGCAATTTATGTCAAACAAGACAACCTAACACAAAACAACCAATAAGGTGACAACATTGCTTTCTTCAGCAATTTATGTCAAATAAAACAACCAATAGGGTGACAACATTGCTTTCCTCCGCAATTTATGTCAAATAAGGAAAACATCGGGGTGACAACATTGCTTTTCCCTCAGCAATTTATGTCAAATAAAACGATCATCGGGGTGACAACATTGCTTTCCTTCAGCAATTTATGTCAAATAAAACAAACACCTGGGTGACAACATTGCTTTCCCTCAGCAATTTATGTCAAATAAAACAAACACCGGGGCGACAACATTGTTTTCCTTCAACAATTTATGTCAAATAGGCACGAAGTCACATCGTCGCCAAGGTTTATACAACAGGCACTAAGTCCATAGCTGCCAACATACTAAATCCGTAGCTACCAACGTACATCTATATTGTACTAAATTCATAGCTACCAACGTACATCTATACTGTACTAAATTCATAGCTACCAACGTACATCTATACTGTACTTCTATCCCTCATACTTTATCTACCCATGTTTTAACCAACATATTTGAAGATAAAATATATATACATTTTAAATCATTTTAGAAATGTATAAAACATTCATTCAACACCCATCTCCAATAAACAAACAACATATATACACATAGCACGTATTTTATATAAAATACTTCATATCTATGTGTAAGATGAAAGTGACTACACACTCACCTGATTTAATGAAAATCGGGCAGCAATTCGTTTCCTAAAACGATCGTTTCTAATAAAACCGGGAGTTTTATTGAGAAACCGGGCTCTGCGAAAGGTCGGGCTTCAAAACCGAAAAGATAAATTTTTTGGGTCTTCGGGAACTTCGGAACGTATTTCGGGCTTTAGAAATGATATCGGGGCTTCGGGGGAAGTCAAAATGATAAAAAAGATGAAAATGGGTGAAAAGTGGCAAATTTCGGATTCTACCCGGGAAGTCTCGCAGCCACTACTATATATAGTAGCGAGGCTTGGATCCGAATCGAGGAGGGAAAGGCACGCGTTTGCGAGGCTCGGACCAGGTAGCAGCTTCGGCGAGGCTCGGATGCGAGGAGGCTACGTGCCGGCTTCGGATTGGGCCAGCACCTCGGACACGGGGCATCAGCAGCGATGCGCGTCAGAAGTCCATTGGACCGCACCCTCGGTCGAATCAGCATGCGACACGCGAGTCGGGCACTAGCCAAGCATGCGAGGATCACGTGGCCAGCACCATTCCTTGCGAATTTTCTCGAAAATTGTGCCCATTCTTGTAAAATCCATAACTTTCTCATACGGGCTCCGTTTTTTACGTTCTTTATATGCACGCGTAGGTAAAATTACGCTCTACAACTTTCGTTTAGACTTCGTCGGCTATTTTTGAATTTAATTTTTATATTATTATTTTTAACAGACCGGGACAGGAAATCCGTTAAAAATTCATAACTTCTTCATCTGACGTCCATTTTCGTCTGTCTTTTTACTGTTCTGCTACAAATGACGAGACCTTCGATTCTCATTTAGGTCGTGTCGGCTAAAAATCACTCGATCTAAAATTCGAGTTTTTAGCTGTCTACTGCTAAGCTGAAACATCGAAAAATCATAACTTCCTCATACGAAGTCAGATTTGGGCGTTCTTTTTATCGAACTTCTCGGTTTAACGAATACTACGAGTTTCGTTTAGATTATTAAGGCTAAAAAGTAGTTTATCAAAAACTCACTTTTTACGACATTCGGCACCGTGTCGGTTTGTCGCGAAACTTCGACAGGTCATAACTTCTTCGTTATAACTCGGATTTCGGCATTCTTTATATATCCGTAATCCTTGTCACGACCACTACATCTTTCTTAATAAATATCGGCTTTATCTAATATTTATTTTCGACGCTCATTTTTAGTCTTAATTAATTAAATCCTAATAATTAAGCATAAAACACATAATATTCACATAATTCCTTTTCATTTCTCCAAAATGAGTCACAAAGGTTAACCTAGACTATCTTGTCAATATTAATTCCTAGCCTAGAAACACGGGCATTACAATTCTCTCCCCCTTAGAATGATTCCGTCCCCGGAATCACATATCACCAAACAAATACGGGTAGCGACTCATCATGTCACTCTCCGTTTTTCCCCAGGTGAGATTTGGCCCATTCGTATGTTTCCAACGCACAAGCACTAAATCGACCATCTGGCGTCACAACTCCTTAGTCTTACGGTCAATGATTGCCTCAGGTTCTTCAATTAACCTCTTGTTCTCATCCAACCTTAATGCAGAAATGGGAATTATGCCGGGCACATCTCCCGTGAACTTCCTTAAATAACACACATAAAAGGTGTTATGAATACCCTCCAGTTCTTCCGGTAATTCTAGCTTGTAAGCTTGATTCCCGATCCTCTAAAGAACTTTAAATGGTCCAATAAATCATGGACTCAACTTTCCCCTTCTACCAACTCTTATAAGTCCCTTCCATGGCGAGACTTTAAGTAAAACCGAATCTCCAACTTCGAATGATATCGGTTGTCTTTTCTTGTCAACATGGCTCTTTTGACGATCTTGAACTGCTAACATCCTTTACTTCAATTCGGCTTAAGTCAACTACTACATCGAACTTGGTTCTCTGAACCACGTAATAAACTCATCGTAGTCAGACTCAATTTGATATGACCTCTAGGGTCGGAATAACAATCATCTTCTTAGTCATTACCGAAACGAAGGTAATGAAGTACTCGAACAATAACGGAATCAATTTCTAGCTTCTTGGTAACCTTGTGACTTTCCTTGATCCAAGTACGAGTCCTGTGCTTCCGGTAGTATAGGCCTCTACTACCATTCACACCTACTCCTACTCGTCCCAAGTATTATCTCGCAGTTCTCCAAGTCACCATACAATAATTTCACATAGTCATTCAATTCATCAGATGACAAAACCAGGGTTTATATTTTTTCTTAAAATAATTACACAGAGGTTTGAGTTTACCCTATACTACGCATCTAATAGGCTACACCACAAGTTACTAACTGCATTGCTACTTTATATCTTAGCTTTGAGAATATAAGGTCCTTACTCCTGATCCTTTGTATTTCCATCTGCTTCATTAAGGATCATTTGGAATGCCTTTGGTTTTGGTTTTGGTGGAACATTGGGCATTGCTGCCTCTTTCTTCTTTGGGCAGTCTTTCGAAATGTGCCCTTCCTCGTTACATCGATAACACATCCTCTTGTTGGACGGACACTCGTTGGCATAATGCCCAGTCTTTCCATACTTGTAGCAGGTCACCTCTTCGCTACATTTCCCGAAGTGCTTCTTTTTGCACTTCTCGCACCATTTTGCTTCGCCTTCTCCTCCTCCAGACTTCAAGAATTTTCTTTTCTCGTTGGACCCTGAAGTCCTTTCAAGCTTTCTTTTCTTGCCAACTTCAACCTTGCTGGCGGCTCTCCCTTTAATCATATCTTCAACAGACTTGGCAGCCCAGATAGCTGCCTCCAAAGTAAGTGCCTAACGTACTGGCACCGCATACTCCCATGGAAGTCCCTTTGCGTACCTGTCAATTTTCGCCAGCTCATCTGGGACAATACGCAAAGCAAACTCCATTTTGTCTGTGAAGTTATTCGTATATTCAGCAACGGTCATACTCCCGTTCTTCAGCGTTAGAAATTGGTTTTCTAACTCAAGCACGTTTTGGGCCGAGCAGTACTTCCGCTTAAAGTACACCAAGAACTCTGCCCAAGTCAGTTGCAGTGGCTCATTAGGGCTTAGGGTTTTCCCCAGAGTGTTCCACCAACGAGCAGCACTACCCCTGAACTGACGTACTGTAAATGTGGTATGTAACTTGCCTTGGAAACCACAAGTCATGAAAGCCAACTCCATTTCCGAGATCCAGTCCATTACTCCGACAAGATCTTCTTTTCCAGTGAAGGTCGATGGCTTGCAAGTCATAAAGTCCTTATACTTCCACCCATTTCTATTCACTCTATCCTCGTGGTTATTTCTCCTAACCACAAGCGGTTCACTATGACCAACCGATCTGCTGTTATTCCCTTCTTCAGATCGATCGTCATTTAATTCACGTTATTCAACAGGAACTGAAGGTTCATCCCTGTTGTTCAGCAACATTTGCCTCAATTCCTCCCTTTGTTCAGCCAACATGATCTGAATCATAGTTCGTACTCCAGCCATAGTGATGGGTTCTGGTGCAGCTCCTACTATAGGCACCTGTTCCACCACTTGGGGTTGAGGTTGCTGATTTCTATTTACATTTCCAGCTCCACTTCGGGTTCTTGCCATTATAATCTATACGCCAAATTAGGTGAATTTAGACCTTTATCCACGACAAGTATTTAAATTCTCCTTATCACTCCGAAACGTTATATGTTAGTTCTAATTTCGTAATCATACGCTTAGAATCCTACACACATAAGGTTTCCAGATCCGGTCGGCAACAGACCATAGATCCGAACAATTAATGAGATACATGGCAAACATATAACATTTAGCACATAAAAGCATTTTAGGCATCTTTCCTAAAATAAACTAGTGCTCGTTTCTAAAATATGGTAGACACTCATCTCACAATCATCACTTAGCATTCTAAGTTTAAGTCTAGAAATCCTACAATTTCTTAGTTCGCTTAAACTAATGCTCTGATACCAACTGTGACATCCCCTAATTTCTCGGCCAGAAAAGACCGATTTAATTTATGCTTTTTAAAATAAAATCAGATAAATCTTTTTAAAAGATGTTGCGGAATTGGTCCCCAAACCAAAACATGATAAAAGTTTGTCAAAACCTTTCTTTAAGAAATATATAATCTCCTTTTATATCAAAACCTCGGGATGTCATGTTCCGATACAGATCAAAAGCATAAACAAGACATTATAAGCCTTACAACAGTCATTTATAACTACTGGCCTATAATCCAAAAATCACTCATCATCATCATCCGACTATGCTCGGGGTCCACTACCTGTAATATAAAAAGCTGAGTGGGTCAGGCTTGGAAGCCTGGTGAGCATATAGGGTTTTCAACCCACAATAAATAATAAACTCTTTAAGTTTATCAATCAACAAATAAGTTATCAATTTCATCAACCAAAAACAACCCTAATTACCCATTCCCGTTATCCTCATCTTACGTCCCTAAAACAACTATCACAAGGGACCTAGCCTAAGGATTTTCATTAGGGGTGACAACATTGCTTCGGGGGTTCCTCAGCAATTTATGTCAAATAAGGCAACCAAAGGGGGTGACAACACTGCTGTCCTCAGCAATTTATGTCAAACAAGACAACCTAACACAAAACAACCAATAAGGTGACAACATTGCTTTCTTCAGCAATTTATGTCAAATAAAACAACCAATAGGGTGACAACATTGCTTTCCTCCGCAATTTATGTCAAATAAGGAAAACATCGGGGTGACAACATTGCTTTTCCCTCAGCAATTTATGTCAAATAAAACGATCATCGGGGTGACAACATTGCTTTCCTTCAGCAATTTATGTCAAATAAAACAAACACCTGGGTGACAACATTGCTTTCCCTCAGCAATTTATGTCAAATAAAACAAACACCGGGGCGACAACATTGTTTTCCTTCAACAATTTATGTCAAATAGGCACGAAGTCACATCGTCGCCAAGGTTTATACAATAGGCACTAAATCCATAGCTGCCAACATACTATATCCGTAGCTACCAACGTACATCTATGCTGTACTAAATTCATAGCTACCAACGTACATCTATACTGTACTAAATTCATAGCTACCAACGTACAGCTATACTGTACTTCTATCCCTCATACTTTATCTACCCATGTTTTAACCAACATATTTGAAGATAAAATATATATACATTTTAAATCATTTTAAACATGTATAAAACATTCATTCAACACCCATCTCCAATAAACAAACAACATATATACACATAGCACGTATTTTATATAAAATACTTCATATCTATGTGTAAGATGAAAGTGACTACACACTCACCTGATTTAATGAAAATCGGGCAGCAATTCGTTTCCTAAAACGATCGTTTCTAATAAAACTGGGAGTTTTATTGAGAAACCGGGCTCTGCGAAAGGTCGGGCTTCAAAACCGAAAAGATAATTTTCCGGGTCTTCGGGAACTTCGGAACGTATTTCGGGCTTTAGAAATGATACCGGGGCTTCGGGGGAAGTCAAAATGATAAAAAAGATGAAAAATGGGTGAAAAGTGGCAAATTTCGGATTCTACCCGGGAAGTCTCGCAGCCACTACTATATATAGTAGCGAGGCTTGGATCCGAACCGAGGAGGGAAAGGCACGCGTCTGCGAGGCTCGGACCAGGTAGCAGCTTCGGCGAGGCTCGGATGCGAGGAGGCTACGTGCCGGCTTCGGATTGGGCTAGCACCTCGGACAGGGGGCATCAGCAGCGATGCGCGTCGGAATTCCATTGGACCGCACCCTCGGTCGAATCAGCATGCGACACGCGAGTCGGGCACTAGCCAAGCATGCGAGGATCACGTGGCCAGCACCATTCCTTGCGAATTTTCTCGAAAATTGTGTCCATTCTTGTAAAATCCATAACTTTCTCATACGGGATCCGTTTTTTACGTTCTTTATATGCACGCGTAGGTAAAGTTACGCTCTACAACTTTCGTTTAGACTTCGTCGGCTAATTTTGACTTTAATTTTTATATTATTATTTTTAACAGACCGGGACAGGAAATTCGTTAAAAATTCATAACTTCTTCATCCGACGTCCGTTTTCGTCTGTCTTTTTACCGTTGTGCTACAAATGACGAGACCTTCGATTCTCGTTTAGGTCGTGTCGGCTAAAAATCATTCGATCTAAAATTCGAGTTTTTAGTTGTCTACTGCTAAGCTGAAACTTCGAAAAATCATAACTTCCTCATACGAAGTCAGATTTGGGCGTTCTTTTTATCGAACTTCTCGGTTTAACGAATACTACGAGTTTTGTTTAGATTACTAAGGCTAAAAAATAGTTTATCAAAAACTCACTTTTTACGACATTCGGCACCATGCCGGTTTGTCGCGAAACTTCGACAGGTCATAACTTCTTCATTATAACTCGGATTTCGGCATTCTTTATATATCTGTAATCCTTGTCACGACCACTACATCTTTCTTAATAAATATCGGCTTTATCTAATATTTATTTTCGACGCTCATTTTTAGTCTTAATTAATTAAATCCTAATAATTAAGCATAAAACACATAATATTCACATAATTCCTTTTCATTTCTCCAAAATGAGTCACAAAGGATAACCTAGACTATCATGTCAATATTAATGCCTAGCCTAGAAACACGGGCATTACAATGCAACTGGGTGATATTTGTATATAAGTGTTTAGCAATCAAACAGAAAACATTTCTTTATTTTAAAAACTTTAAATTGTCTCGTTGCACATAAATAAGTTCATCCCTAGCCCTAACTAACTCTGACTCCTTCAGCTGAATCCACATCCTTCTCTCATCACTCTTGGAAGACTCCCTGCTGAGTTGGCCAGTTAGGTTAGAATTTTCTAAGCGAGTTTGCATGAGACTGCCACTTAAGTTAGAAAACTTGAATTTTAATTCATTTAGTTCTTTTTTGTAGTTTTTTACTGGTATTTTAAGTGATTCTAGGATAGATTGTACCTTCTTGATCAATTGATCGCAATCGTTGATCTTTTCACTCACAGGCTTGGCAGCGAAACATTTGTCTTCCTTAAGCTTCGCTTCCTCATGCTTACTTTCGGTTGTTACCATTAAGCATCTCCCAGCCGACTCAGCAACTCCTTCTCTCGCCACATAGGCTCTTCCATGCGAGGGTCTGCGTACCTCTTCATCTTCAGAGTCTGTAGACCAGACTTCTACTCCACCAAACTCATCATCAATAACATGTTCCTGCACAATTAAAGCATTCATAGAAACATTAGTTGCTTTCTTCTTCTTTATCTCCTCCAGCTTTCTCATGTAATAAGCTTCGTCATCTTCACCATCCTTCTTCTCAGCCATCTTTCTTAGCATGCAATCCTTGGCAAAGTGGTTATTGTCGTGATAGTAGTTGCAATCGTACCTAGAGTCTCCCACAATCTTACTCTCCTTATTTTCGTCGTCCTTTTGAGAGGTGTTCTTGGTTTCTTCTTTCACCTTTTCTGCACTGTAGCTTCCCTGCTAGTTTCGGTTCTTGTTGATGGGGAACTTTCTGTGAGCAAACTTCTTTGGGTTTGTAACCATTATTGCATATTCCTCACTGGACAGATCACACTCTGACATATCAGATTCCTCCTCTTCTTCTCCTACAGTCTTGCTCTTAGAAACAAGTGCCAGTGAACCCACACCCAAAACTACATTCGCGTCCTTTGTCACCACGCTTTCATGAGATTTGAGTATACCCATCAGTTTCGCCAGTGAATATGATTTAAATTGCTCATGATCCTTCACAGTCGAGACCACTGCCATCCATTCGGGCCTTAATCCATTCAAGAAGGTAACCTTTTGTTCAATCACCTTCCTTTCAATGCCATGCTTCATCATCTTGTTGAGCAGATGGTTGAAACGATCGAATGTCTGAATGAGCTTCTCTTCAGGTTTTTGTTCGAAAGCATCGAATTCAGAGAGCAATAGGGTTTGGATCGAGTGCTCTAGATCCTCATCAGTTGAATATAATTCTTTCAACCTATCCCATATTTCTTTAGCTGTTGTGCATGAACTTACCAGACTAAAAGTGTCGGATTGCAAAGCGAATCGGATCATCCTCATGGCTTTCACGTTGCATAACACCTTGTCTTTTTCATCTTGAGGGATCTTATCTACGTCAGCCAGGAGTTGGTTATACTCTTTTTGAGTCTTGACCATTCTGTTCGTTCCAGAGTGAACAAACGGACCCAATGTTATTGCTTCCCAGATTAGATAGCCATTGTCTTCAGATCCAACGACATAGTCTTCGAAGTGATGTGCCCATACTTCATAATCTTGAGTATAAAGAATGCGAACCCTTGTAGTGGATCCTATACTGTTGGAGATGTTGATCGGATTGATTTGAGATTCGTCGTGAGACATTATGAACCTTTTTCTTTTAATATGTTAGAATCAGACTTGTAAAGTTGAAGTTAGGGTTTTATCAAATACAAGAGATACTGTCGACAAGAAGAAGACAGCTTCTATATATTGATAAAAGCGGAAACCCTAAAGGATTCTTTAAACAGAAGAGATGCGTATGTATTACACAGTCTCCTGCTCTGATACCAATTGATGGGAATATTGCGCTATAGATCGATAGATTGTAAACAGAAAAACAATATTAATCAAGTAAAGAACACAGGAATGGATCAAATGGTGTCGAATGATTATTATCTCACACCTCAGAAAAGCTCGATGAAGAACTTCGACTGTAGAGGTGTGCTAGGGTTACAATGCAAAAGTATTTAATGAGTACGATAACCTGAAAGCTATACATGCATGCATAATATATACGCTAACCCTAATAATAATCCACGGTTGGACAGGCCCAAACCGGGTAAACAAAATGGACTATAAAACGAGCCCAAGACGCAACACTTAAACCCAACAAAAAAAATAATAACACATTTTCATAAACACCCCACGTTTTCCTTTTAAGTAGCAACTAACTCCACGGTTCACTTTCAAGTCCAACAAATGCGGTCAACTCTAAACCAAGTCATTAACATGCATAATATTGATGACCTATGCACATGACCCGTACCCGACTTGACCTGTAACATTTGGAATCTAGAAGGTCAATTATGGAAATAAATTCCCTTTTTAGGGGCCAACTCGTCGAGTTTATGGTATAAACTCGACGTGTTGGAAGCTCTTGGGGCGCATGTTTTTAAGGACCAACTCGTCGAGTTGGTGAAGGAAATTCGACGAGTTGGACGCTGTTTGAGGAAACCCTAATTTTAGAGTTTGCACCCTATTTAAAGACCTTAACTCCCTTGACTGGCCTCCTTGTCCAGAAAACCCTAATTTCGTGTATTATCCTTCAAAGTTGAGTGTGTGAGCTTGTGGTGAGCTTGGAGAGTTGGTGTTTGGTGTTCTTTGGAAAGAGTTTGAAGATTGAAGGTGCTTAGTTTGGAAGGAATGATTTGGATCCAGAAACTCTCCATTTGTTGCAGTCCTTTTGAGGTATAAAGTCGAAACCTTGTGTTGTAATATTCTAGATCTCTTTGTGGGATGTTTTAGCTTGATTTTGGGTGTATGGTTGGTTTTTCCAAAAGGTTAAGGGTTCCAGGGGTTATTATGTTAGATCTGACCCTTTTATGACCTTTCTTGGCATAAAGTTGCAAGCTTTGCTAAGTCCTAAGTCGTATCCATGCATTAAGTCCTTTATTAAGCCATTTTGGGCTCTAGGGTTCCTTTGTTGCATGTATGGACGTAAACTTGGAAACTTTACGTGATAATCCAACCTTGGGATGCCAGATCTATGTTTTGGGACTACGCTTTGAGAGTTTAAGGGCTTAATGGGTTAAGCCTCACTACATTAAGCCAAGGATTCAGGTTTGGGTTCATTGTAGTGGTTTTTAAGGGTAAAGTTGGAAACTTTACCCTTCAATTCATCATTTGGGAAGAGATCTGAGGATGGAATCTTCTAGATTCGATGGAAACGGCTTAATGCATTAAGTTGTTTGATTCCTGGCCAACTCGGCGAGTTCATTAGGAGAACTCGGCGAGTTGATGTGAGTTTTCCCGATCGTTGCAATTAATGGAGAAACTCGGCGAGTTTAAGGAGAACTCGGCGAGTTGATGCGAGTTTTCTCGATCTGTTCAATTAATGGAGAAACTTTACGAGTTGAAGCCGAGTTGGGTCAACTTGGACTGTTGACTTTGACTTTTGACTTATAATTAAGGGAATTATGGGCTTAGTATAAGGCCTGTATGGGGCTAGGCCCAATTTGGAAAATTGGGCCATTAGTGGGGTTTGATAGATCTAGTAGTTTCTGGTATTTTGGGCTTGAGTTATTAATGGGCCATCAAGATACAAAGTGTTTGGACTAGAAAGAATGGTTAGGCCTTAAGTCAGGGCCATGTAAGGAGTTTGGTCCCAATTTGGAAAATTAGGCCATTGGTTGATTAGTGGGCCTTTGGGCCTTTCAGATTGTAGTTTGGGCCATAGATTTGAACAAGGCTAGGTTAGGGGTAAAATGGTCCTTTTACCCCAGGAATGGAGTTGTGATTATGGATTGGAACTCAACTGTTAATTGAGTGTTTTTTTGTTATTAATAGTTGGGGAAGCCGTCAGGGCAGCAGCTAGGGATTCTTTCAGTGAGCTTCTACAGTGCGAGGTGAGTCTTCTTACTATATCCATGGGTCTAGGGCACTAATGTCGGCCCATTATATGTTATGTGGTATATTAGTTATTTCCGTGTTATGTGGTATGCTAGTTGTATCTGTGATACTTGCATGGAAGACCCCGAGGGGTGCCCGTGGCATTTGGATATCAGACCATGAGGCGAGCCCATGGCATTCCAGGTAAAGACCATGGGGGAGCCTATGGCATATCAAATAAAGACCATGGGGGAGCCCATGGCAACTATATGTACGTTGCGTGATATTCTGTGGTTGTATGTTGTGTGGTATTTTGGGGAACTCGCTAAGTGCACTCTCGCGAATGCCCATGACTTTCGCCATGGTTAGAAGGATTTGCACCAGCTCCCGACCCACTAGCACCAGGAGTATTGATATGAGACATGGCAGTAGCTACAGCCGCCATGTCCGCCGCTTGGAACATAGCGGGGTCGAACTGAGGAGATGGTGGCGGAGGTGGTACCGGTGCTTCATTAACATTGTTACGTCTTGGATTTCTACGAGGAGGCATCTTTTTCTATAAAAGTCAAAAGATACAATATGGTAAGATATCAATAGTGAATATGAATTTTGATATCTTTGAACTAAAACATAAATTTCAACACGAATTTTGTAATAAATTGGAAATAGAAGTCTACGACAAGTACAACTTGTAACAGAATGATATGAAATTGAATGGTTATTTTTCAAAGACTATGAAAGGCATGTCGATTGAATTTGCATATTGATTACATAAAGTCTGGAAAACTTGACCTTAAACAGGTCTACAATACACCAAATTCTGGGAAAATATCGACATCATACAGACCTACCGAAAAATAAAATTTCCATGGTCTTACTGAAAAACATGAAAATTAACGCTAGAACCTATCCGTAGACTTAACTATAACCAAAAGAGTAAATTGGAAACGAGTAGAGTATCTTCTACTGGCGACGGGTATCTCTTGGATGAAACCTCAACTCAGCCAGTTGACGCTCCATAGCAAGCATATGTCTTTCATATACTGTCAGACGTGCTCGGAGCTCTATGACTTCAGCTTAAGTTTCAGCTAACTCTTGCAGTAGGTACTCATTGTCTCTCATAGCTCTCTCGCTAGCATATTCAAGACGACGAATGCGGACTGTATTAATTCTCGCATTGGCATCAACTTCCCTGATTTGATTGATGGTTGTTCTACCCTGAATTTCATTTCGGGCAACCCTGCGGACTAGAATTGGCAGGACTCTGTCTGTTGAGCCTCCTTCGCTCAGGTTGTAGAAGCTTATGTCTCCATTGTATGGCATAGGTTGACCCTGCTCTTGACTCCATGTTTCCAAGCTTTCTACCCATGGAGGCATTGGGCCTTGAAAGGCTGGACGAGGGTTAGGATTTTGAGCTACAGGTGGAGGATTATAGGCTTCTGATTCAGAATCATTTTCTTCAGGAAAATTTTCTGCAAAATCATCATCTAAAGGAATTTCGTGATTTTCTTCTGGCTCTGCATCTTGTTCTTAAGCGGGGAAGTAAGGGTCTCCGGGTAAGTGAAATCCAGCCATTGTTATCTAAGCGAGAATAGCGATAAGAGATATAGAATATAGTTAGTAACGATTGATTAAGGATATAAGTTTCTACGAAAGAGATCTATAGTTAACAAATAATGTATTCTGTATAACATGTTCTAGGTCTTACTATAACTATAAAGTGTATACTAATTATATATAACTTGGGTATAATCGACCTTTGACTAAATGACCTGGCTCTAAATCCACAACCAAACAAGGAACAAGAAATGAAGCTAAATCACATATTCTAAGTCTATATAACTTCAATTATATATAATTGTAATATACCCTTAATATTTATAGTTCTACCCTTAATTGTTCTATTGTTTTCACATGTTTGTTTTTAGTATATACTGCCTAAAATACCCCTATAGTATTTTTAATCTTTATGCTCTGTTCTAGAGTTCTTCTGAATATGCATAACTGCTAAGTTTTAGACATGTCACAACACCGCTATCACTCCCAAACACATGTTGGTCATATCTCAAATCAATATAGTTGATCAGGCTATATTAATCCCAGATATGATTACATCAAGATACAAAGTGTTTGGACTAGAAAGAATGGTTGGGCCTTAAGGCAGGGCCATGTAAGGAGTTTGGTCCCAATTTGGAAAATTAGGCAATTGGTTTATTAGTGGTCCTTTGGGCCTTTCACATCGTAGTTTGGGCCATAGATTTGGACAAGGCTAGGTTAGGGGTAAAATGTTCCTTTTACCCCAGGAATGGAGTTGTGATTATGGATTGGAACTCAACTGTTAATTGAGTGTTGTTTTGTTATTAATAGTTGGGGAAGCCGTCAGGGCAGCAGCTAGGGATTCTTTCAGTGAGCTTCTACAGTGCGAGGTGAGTCTTCTTACTATATCCATGGGTCTAGGGCACCAATGCCATCCCATTATATGTTATGTGGTATATTAGTTATTTCCGTGTTATGTGGTATGCTAGTTGTATCTGTGATACTTGCATGGAAGACCCCGGGGGGAGCCCGTGGCATTTGGATATCAGACCATGAGGAGAGCCCATGGCATTCTAGGTAAAGACCATGGGGGAGCCTATGGCATATCAAATAAAGACCATGAGGGAGCCCATGGCAACTATATGTATGTTGCGTGATATTTTGTGGTTGTATGTTGTGTGGTATTTTGGGGAACTCACTAAGCATTATGCTTACGATTTTCAATTTATGTTTTAGGTACTATGGTTTTCAAATGGAAGGGCTCGGGATGATAGTAGAGCACACACCACATGTTTCCATTTTCTACAAATTACTCTGATTTATTAAAGTTTCGCTAGGACTTAATTACTGTGGTTTTTATGATAAAGACATGTATTAACGATTTATTAATCTAAAATCGAAATTTTTTTTTACATCATGATTTTCGGGACGTTACAAGTTGGTATCAGATCCTTGGTTTGAGGGATTCGAACATACCATAAGGTGTGTCTGAACTCACACTGAGGATTGGTAAAATTTTCAAAAAAATATTTTTTTTTTAGAAAAGAGTTTTCTAAAATAAGAGAAAGGTGTGGTGCATGCAATCAGCCGAGCTCAAGTAAGTTTTCCCAAAATGTCCATATGTGTTAGTTGATATGACTTGATTTATGAATCAGTGAATTACATGCTAGTTCGGGCTAAGGATCTGCTCAGTTGTTGCATGATAGAATGCTAGGAAAGAGGCCTTTGTATATATTTATTGTATAAGTTGGTAGACTTGCATGCAAAAGCTGATAAGTCAGGATATATGTGATGCTTAGTAGTCTTGGGAGTATTGAATGTTATGTTGTAATGGGAATATCTATTGGAATCAGTAACTGCTAAGTGTATGCTTTAAAAATTGTATACGGTTAGGATCTTATAGCCTTAGAATAATTGATTTGGCCTTAATTTCTGTTCCTTGTCTGGTTTTGGTCCTAGGGTAGAGTTTGTTATTCGACAGTCTATTTGATCATGTTCTGTTTATAATTTGCATGCATAAGGCAGCCGACAGTAAGGGTGGATGTGGATAGCATGAGTTGTGGTATGTGGGTTGAATGATTTATGATAGTTTTATGGATTGAGGAGTTTCTGCACGGATGTTGCTTTCTTTGTGCTTTGTAGAACTCTTAGGTGGTGGGAGTCAGTTACTAAGTGAATACGATGGTATTCATGAGGTGGATGATTGGCATTATGAGGAGTTCTTCAGCATATGATGGCAAGAGGTGTCACACCCCCAAACCAGACGGCGGAAACGTCCGGGGGTGGAGGACTTCATTTGTAGTATCACAACACATGCATTATAGTAATCAGAGTACAAACAACCACTGTATTTAAAAAGTATAAATATTTACATGTGTTTCATTATTGTATACTGAAACTAAATAGTTGTACAAAAGAAGAAAACAAAACATAAATAGCTTCATCTTCTCAAAAGCTTGGGGTGTACATGTCTACTGGTTCCCTGAGAATACAAGTAATTTGAAAAGAGAGTATCAACATAAAGTTGAGTAAGTGCATAAGTATTTATGTTTGAAAGAATGTTTTCTGTTTCTTGAATATGTAATCTGTTTCCAGAAAATCCTATATTTTCTGCTATATATGAAAAGTAGTTCTTGCTACATAAAATTGTTCTAATTGTAAATCAATGTTCTGTAATTGTAATCCTTTTGTAAACTTGTATCTGAGAGTATGTCTGATTTCATAAACTGTTATTGTAAACTGTAATGTAATACTGTAAACTGTATCTTGTAAACTAATACTTTGAAAATGTACATAAGTTTAGTTTATTATACACTAACGTATTGTTAATATCTTTTATATAAGTTATTATAACCATACTGACTAGATGGCCTGACTCAACGCTATGAGTGCGCTGAAAACATGTTGATAACAATTTGTCACTCACAGGCATGTATGCCTGACTGTAGCTAGCAGTCCGAGTGCGGGGTTGTCAATCCCAATATAGATCTATACACACATTGTTTCGATCCCCGGCTGGAGATTCTGGTTATAATGTCAGGACTTTACTATATTTTTTAAATGAATTAAACAACATGTACTACTTGACTCATAAAATCATATAAACGTTACATGTATAATAGTTATGAAAACCCAATCATTCTGAAATAAATGATTGATAGTATGTTCTTAAATTGATATTCTTAACATATATCTAAAAGAATGTATAGTCTTGACTAGTTTTGAATCAAAACTTTTTTCTTGTAAAACAAAATATTCTAGTATACTTGAATGGTGAATTAATGTTCTATGAATCATAAATTATACCTATTATAATTTGTGTGTACTTTCTGGATTGATACTTAGTACTTATGAATGCAACCCCTTGCTCAACTTGTTACAAAGGGTAATTGAAAAATGAACAAACTTTTATACTCGTATACATATACAAATATACATAAGTAAAATTTAAATGACACTCGGACAAATAACTGATACTTGTAATCCCACATCCAAACAAGGAAAAGGAACCAAAGTGGGTTATCAGTCCTAAATCTTTTAAATCTTATTTATATAAATATATGTATACTAGTATGATTTTTGGGGAAAAATATAAGTTTATAAAAATATTTAAAAGAAGTTTGATATTTTTAAATCCATTTTGGTGACTTGATGTCATTTTGAAACAATCATTTAAAACCATTTGATTTGATGATAACTGAAATCCATTTTGATAAGATATTTGAAAATCACTTGTTTATAACACAAAAACTTTGTGTTAGACTTGTATCCCCCCCCCCCCCTTAAACAGTAAAAACTATGAAAATACGGGGGTATGAACTCACCTATAGTAAGTTATTCAAATGTACGACCGGTGTAGGATGCTAAGTGTCAAGTAAAACCTTGAGCACAAACGGATCCTAATAGCTTATAATCACACATATATGAATATAATTAGTGTTTATGCATCTAAATATGCTAAGAAACCATCTTAGGGACTAGGAATCACTTGGACTAAGTGTTAGAATCACATGTGATTCATCTAAGGAGTGTTTAATGTCCAACCATGGAGTGTACGGCCATGGGTGTACGGCTAGGGAGTGTACGGTCGTACACTCATGGTGAAATATTCTCAAGAGGGTGTTTAAACCTTAGGGAAGCTTGTGGGTCTATTGCTCATCAAGGTTATGTACTAGTTTCTCAATTTTGAGGCCCTTTAGGGGTGTTTTGAGGAGTGTACGGCCGTACACCCATGATGATCTTGAGTTAGATGTCATTTTAAGGCTTTGAATCCAGTGTTTAACATGTCTTACTAGATGATAGAAGGAATACTCACACTTTTGAGGGCTTCAAAGGAGTTCAAGACTCAAGAAAAAGTGTGTGTTCTTGGTGTTCTTGGTGAAATGGATGAAGATTTGAAGATCTAATCAAAAGAGAAGTTTTCATGGATGAAAATATGGATCTTCACTAGATAAACCCATGTATCAACAATTAAATGGAAGGAATGCTTACTTATTTGAAGATCAAGGTGTAAATCTTGATGAACTTTGAGAGAGAATCGGAATTTCTTGAGGTGAAAGTATGAAAAGTGTGAGGAAAGGAAAAACATATATATATATATATATATATATATATATATATATATATATATATATATATATATGTTTGGGTTCACGGCCACACTTGGGTGTACGGCCGTACACCCATGTGTACGGTTGTACACTCATGTGTACGGCTGTACACATGTGTACGGCCGTACACTCCTTTAGATGGAGTGTTTGGCCCGAATGCTATACAATGACTTAAGTTATCTCATTCCTAAACTCAAATCTTGAATGTATTAGACTTAGAACATTCAAACAGACCCTGAACAACGCTAAAAGATAGCAAAAATGAGTCCGATTATGATTGAATTTGAAAGACTGTAAAAGATAGAAATTTCGGGTTGTCACAGGAGGAGGTCGGGAACCTAGGGGGAAGCCTAGGAGGTTGTTTGGTGGTTTTTGTGTTACTGTTAGCGAATATTTAGTGCATCAATGGAGTACGTGACTTAGAGGATTCGGGATGATCCTTGAGGAAAGTATGGATATGTGTGAAATGTAGTATTAGGCCTGTACTACTGAAAGCACAAGATCTATACTCGAATCGGGGAAAGTCTTGGAGAATCTAAGAAGTTTGGGGAAGAGGATTCTTGAGTATGTTATGATCTCCTGCATGATGGTATTTCAGTTTGGTGATGAGCTTCCAGGAAGGGGGTTTAGGTTCGGGTTCCGACTCAGGTAAGGGTACTGAGCCGATTAGCGAGCAGATGCGAGAATTTATCTTGTCGGAGATTACCCGCGGTGTTTTGAAGAAGACTCCTGTAATCTTTGGTTTTGATAAGGATGGGTTTTTGGAGATCTTGGATGAGCGCTTGGGAGCGTTCCGTGCTGAGGTTATGGAGATCATTGGAGCTCACATTCTTTCTTTCCGTGAGTTTCGTGCTTGTGGAGCTCCTTCATTCGATGGAGGAAGGGACCACGTTGCCAGTAGGAGGTGGTTAGCGATTATGGCTAACGCGTTCAGGACAAGTTTCTAGTTAAGGAGGCGAGGGTCATGTATGCTTCCTGCTTATTGAAGACCAAATGCATATTTTGGAGGGTCTCGGGGAGAGACCTAAGGTTTCTTATTAGCGTTTGAGAGGCCAGCAGGGCCGGAGTCAGTACGGCATGTGCGGGAAACTGCATGATGGAGTTTGTCGTTCCAGGAGTATGGGTTGCTACAAACATAGTAGGATGGACCATGCCAGTAGGGGATATTGCGGGTATGTTTGTCTTTTGTTTTCTTCGGTTGCTATCAGTATTTATGTTCTTAGAGTGTTTTATTGGTTGGAGTAAGTGATATTTCTGGTCTAATTCTCTGATATTGTGGGTTATATCTTCGACAATTGTTGTATGTCTTTTGCATGCCGTGAGACATTAGTGGGACTATAGAAGGGTCGTCGCTCGTATAGCAGAATCCAAGTGTTCGGTCGTATTTTGGGTGGTAGTCGAGATCGGTTCATGGGCATTATGTGGAAGGTTTATGGTCAGGATTCAGCGGGTTAATTCTCCATTATCATCAGGATTCAGGGGTTTTTCCAGGTGAGTTGATTGTCTATTAGGGACGACTAAGGAAGTGGTCCATTGTTGAATATTGTATCATTTCAACTGTTTGGGATCATCTGTCACACCCCCGAACCGTCAGAACGGACGGCCGAAACGTCCGGGGGCGGTCGACGTCATGTGTAGTATCACAACAATCGTATCATAGCAATCAAAGTAAACACAACCATTACATTGCAATATGAATATTTACATTTTTTTGAAGACATAGTTTGTACATATCATTATATTCAAAAACAACAAAAGATAAAGACTGGACTTCAAGATGCTCCGTCTTCTCCAAAAGTGAGTGAAGGTACCTGTCTATCGTTTCCCTGAGAATACAAGCGATTTTGAAAACGTATCAGCATAAAGCTGGTGAGTTCATAAGCATGTTGTTGTATTGGAAACTAGTCACTGAATTTGTAAAATTGATTCCTTTTCGTTATAAGTAAATATCGTTTGAAAACCCTGGATTACCACCAGTAAGTAGTTTTATTACTCAAATAAAACCAAGAGTTAGATCGCTGGAATACCCTCCGGTAAGTAGATAAGTAGTTTCATTAGTTAAAATAAAACTATTGAAGAAGAAAAATCTCATAAACAAGGTTAGTTATACTTATTGTGAGTCGGATAACCATGCTGATATGACACGTGACCTCCTTGACGTTTCTTCAGACGTCGTACGATTACAAAATTTGTCACCCCAGGCGTGCCCGCCTAACTGTAGCTAACAGTTCAGGTGTGGGATTGTCAGTCCCGAATAGATCTATTCACAAATTTCACGCTCTCCCTCCAGGAGACTCTGGTTATACTTCCGGAGAGGATTTATTGGTACCCAGAAGGGCATAACGAAGATAAGTCTCACAATCCTGTATTAACTAGTTTACGTGTAGTTCGGTTATTCTCGAATTCGAAATCGTTAATAAGCAATGTAGAGTATAAATAATTATACAAAATAATTATTTAGTAAGATACTCTCGTTATTTGAATGGATAAACTAAATCTGTCATAGTTTATATATTTGAATTTGCATGGAGTTTGATTCTGTAAAACCAGTGATGAAATCCCCAAACTATACCTATTATAGTTTGATTGATAAGTTATGATCATGTACTATTCTAAAAACTATGCAATTATGTTTAGAAAATGTCCTTTATGCTCCGCATATTAAAAAAGGGATAAAGTATCTAAATGTTTAACGTAAAACCATTGTAATTGCATCAATTTTTAAGTTGTGAAAACATTTATGTTTGGCTTGTATTCCCCCCCCCCCCTGAAAACGTTATAAAAACTTATAAAAGCGTAGGGATATGAACTCACAGTTTGACGTAGGATTCGGATGTACGATCGGTTATGAGTACTGAGTGTCAACTGATGTTTCGTATGCAAGTGGATCCTATTAACATATAATAACATATCTATGTATTAGATTAAGGTATTCCATGACAAAACATGACGGGAAACCACCCTAAGGACTTGGAAATGCTTGGAACTAAGTGTCGGAGCCATAAATGATCGAATAAGGGAGGTGTATGGCCATTTGAGTGAGTGTGCGGCCAAAGTGTGCGGCCAGGCTGTGTGTGCGGTTGCACACAGGAGTGTGCGGCCTTACAGAGGGGGTGTGCGGCCGTACACAGGGGTGTGCGACCGTACACTCCTCATTTGTGCCCGAAATATCGATTTTGAGGTGTTCTAGTGCTAATACCAAGTCCAACTAGCAAATGGAGGCCAAACTCTTCACTTTGGAGAGTCTTTAAGGTGTGTACGGCCACCTTATGAAGGTATGCGGCCATACACCTTCAAAGGATGAAGAACATGAAGAACACTATGAGTTTTAGGCTTAGATTCAGGTGTCTTACCAATATAACAAGCTGAATGATGAAGTAGTTCACGTTTTTGAGGCCTTTAGAGTGTTCTTGGATGAAGTTTTTAGTGAGAGAAAGTAGAGTGCAGCCAAAGGAAAGGAATGAGTGAAGGGGTCTCCTCCTTTATATAGAGGAGGGTGTACGGTTGGAGGGTGGGTGTGCAGCCGCACACCCATGTGTACGGCCGTACACTCCTCCCGAGATGGTGTATGGCCCGAATGTTGTACTACGACTTGGTATTACTCTACCTAGAACTCAACCTTTGATTGTACGAGGCTTAGAAAGTATTATTACACCCTTAAACGGTGTTAAATGATGATAAAATCGAGTTTAATATTGATAACATTAACTGATCTTACAAGTTAGGAGTTTCGGGTTGTCACATCATCCCCCCGTTAGAGGGAATTTCGTCCTAAAATTCGAATATAGAATACAAATCATGAATTAGGGAAAGAGATGCGGATACTTCTGTTTCATCTGATCTTCGCGCTCCCAAGTGAATTCAGGTCCCCGCTTGGCATTCCAGCGAACCTTCACTATCGGGATGCGACTTTATTTTGTTCGTTTGATCTCCCTATCCATGATTTTGATTGGTTCTTCCACAAAATTTAGATTCTCGTTGATTTCAATCTCCTCAAGAGGAATAGTAAGAGTCTCGTCGGATAAGCACTTTTTAAGGTTCGAGACGTGGAAGACAGGATGAATGTTACTAAGCTCTTGAGGTAAACGGAGTTTGTATGCCACGGGACCGATCCTAGCAAGGATCTCGAATGGTCCTATGTATCTTGGATTTAGCTTTCCACGCTTTCCAAAGCGTATCATGCCTTTCCAGGGCGAGACCTTCAACAGGACACGGTCTCCAACCTGGAATTCCAAGGGTTTTCGTCGTATATCGGCGTAGCTCTTTTGTCTGTCTCGCAAGGCTTTCAGTCGTTCTCGGATTTGTACGATCTTTTCTGTGGTTTCGCGAATGATTTCTGGGCCTGTGAGAGTGCTGTCGGGGACTTGTCCCTTGGCAAGCTGCATGTCGCCTACCTCAGCCCAGCACATAGGGGATCTGCACTTGCGACCATAGAGGGTTTCGAAAGGCGCAGCCTTGATGCTGGTATGGTAGCTGTTGTTGTAGGAGAACTCGATCAAGGGTAAATGGATGTCCTACGACTTACCGAAATCGATGACACATGCTCTCAACATGTCTTCCAAGGTCTGGATGGTTCTCTCACTCTGCCCATCTGTCTGAGGATGATAAGATATGCTCATATCCAGCTTAGTTCCAAGACCCTTCTGCAGGGACTGCCAGAATCTCGAAGTAAACCTGCTATCTCGATCGGAGATAATGGACACAGGTACACCGTGCAGTCGGACTATCTCTTGGATGTAGATTCGTGTGAGCCTCTCCATTTTGAAATTTTCCTTGATCGGCAGGAAGTGAGCGGATTTAGTTAGTCGGTCGACTATTACCCAGATGGTGTCGTACCCACTCGGAGATTTGGGTAATTTGGTGATGAAATCCATAGTAATCCTCTCCCACTTCCATTCTAGTATTTCCGGTTGTTGGAGCAGACCTGAGGGCTTCTGATATTCGATTTTCACTTTGGCGTACGTCAGACACTTGCCCACAAATGTAGCGATCTCCGCTTTCATGTTTGGCCACCAATATAGTTTCTTGAGATCGAGGTACATCTTATCCGAGCCTGGATGAACGGAGTATCTGGTCCTGTGAGCTTCGTTCATGACAACTTCTCTGTGACCACCGAACTTTGGGGTCCAGATCCGGTCCATGAAATAATAGACTCCGTCTCCCTTGATCTCTAGGTTCTTATCCATTCCTCTCGAGGCCTCATCCGTGACGTTCTCTGGTTTTAGGGCTTCCAGCTGAGCCTCTCTGATTTGCGCGGATAAGTGGGAATGGATAGTCATAGTTAATGCTTTCGCACTGCGACTTGTGTACTCTTTTCGACTAAGAGCATCCGCCACCACATTGGCTTTGCCGGGATGGTAGCGTATTTCGCACTCGTAATCGCTGAGTAGCTCAACCCATCGCCGTTGTCGCATGTTCAACTCCTTCTGGTCGAAAATATGCTGCAGACTTTTATGGTCGGTGAAGATAGTGCACTTGGTTCCGTAGAGATAATGTCTCCATATCTTCAATGCGAAGACCACTGCTCCCAACTCCAGGTCGTGCGTTGTGTAGTTGACTTCGTGTGTTTTCAGCTGTCTCGAGGCATAAGCAATAACTTTTCCCCGCTGCATGAGCACACAGCCTAAGCCCTGATTGGATGCATCGCAGTAGACAACGAAATCCTCCGTCCCTTCGGGCAGAGACAGGATAGGTGCGATGCATAGGGCCTTTTTCAAGGTTTGGAACGCAGTATCTTGCTTTTCACTCCAACAGAAAGGTACGCCTTTCTGAGTCAGAGTGGTTAAGGGTTTGGCAATTCTGGAGAAATTCTGAATAAATCTGCGATAATAGCCAACGAGACCCAAGAATTGACGAATTTCTGTGGGTGTCTTCGGTGCTGACCAGCTCTCTATCGCTTTGATTTTGGAAGGGTCCACGTGAATGCCTTCCTCGCTTACCACGTGACCTAGGAAGGTTACTTTTCGAATCCAGAATTCGCATTTGGAGAATTTTGCGTAAAGATTCTCCGCCCTTAGAGTTTCTAGCACCAATCTCAAGTGCTGTTTGTGATCTTCCTCGCTTCTGGAATAGACAAGTATATCGTCGATGAACACGATGACGAACTTGTCCAGGAAAGGACGGCACACCCGATTCATCAGGTCCATGAATATTGTCGATGCGTTAGTTAGACCGAAGGGCATTACTACGAACTCATAGTGACCATATCGAGTCCGAAAAGCTGTTTTAGGAACATCACTCTCATGGACTCGCAGCTGATGGTACCCTGATCTTAAATCTGTTTTCGAGAAGTAGCTGGCTCCTTGAAGTTGGTCGAAGAGATCATCGATTCGAGGAAGAGGGTAACGGTTTTTGACAGTGAGCTTGTTCAGCTCTCGATAATTGATACACATCCGAAAGGATCCATCCTTCTTTTTCACGAACAAGATCGGGGCTCCCCAGGGTGAGGAACTAGGTCTGATGAATCCTTTGCTGAGCAGCTCATTGAGCTGACTAGATAACTCCTGCATTTCTGCTGGCGCTAGGCGATATGGAGATTTAGCTACAGGGTAGCTCCGGGGACTAAGTCGATACGAAACTCGACTTGGCGTTCAGGAGGGATTCCCGGAAGCTCCTCGGGTAAGACATCAGGAAAGTTGCAGACTTCGGGAATGCTCTCAAGGTCTTTAACTTCCTGTTTTTTGTTAACAACATGGGCTAGGAACACATGACATTCCTTTCGCATAAGTTTCTGAGCTTTGATGCACGAGATGATGCGGAGGTTTGAACTGAGTTTATCACCGTAGATTATGAGAGTTTTGCCAGAGGGAAGGTTGAGACGAATAGCTTTTTCGAAGCAAAGGATATCAGCACGATTGGGGCTCAACCAATCCATGCCGATGATGACATCGAAACTTTTAATGGAAACTGGCATAAGATCAATGGGAAATGAATGATTGTTCAGGGTAAGAGTACAACCGCGGATTATATCATTAGCGCTCTCCTTCTCACTGTTAGCCATCTCGACGGTAAATATTTCGATTAAGGGTTGAGGTTTATGTTTAAGAAAATGCTTGAATGCATGACTAACAAAACTTCTTTCAGCACCAGAATCGAAAAGAATGCATGCATAAGAGTTATCAAGGAGGAACGTACCCGTCACAACGGTAGGGTCAGCCACGGCCTCCTCTTGCCCCATAGATAGTACTCTCCCGGTGTTGCCAGTTGTTGCTGTCTTGGGGCAGTTTCTCTTGTAATGCCCGACTTCCCCACAGCCGTAACAGGCTTGACCAACACCTGCTCCAGAGGCCTGATCGGTTGGTTGGACTGGGTTTCTGCAGCCTCGAGCCAGGTGGCCCTTTTGACCACAGTTGTTGCAGAGCATCTCACGACATAGACCAGGGATGCGGTAATGATAACTGCACTTATTGCACCAAGGGAGGGTACCAGTATACATACTGGTAGGTGCTTGAGTTGCAGGAGCAGCGATAGGTTTATGGTTTATGGTTTATGGTCAGGATTCAACGGGTTAATTCTCCATTATCATCAGGATTCAGGGGTTTTTCCATGTGAGTTGATTGTCTATTAGGGACGACTAAGGAAGTGGTCAATTGCTGAAGTTTTGGTCTGGGTATCAGTTCTGAGGGTTACAAGTGTTGGATATTGTATCATTTCAAGTGTTTGGGATCATCTGTCACACCCCCGAACCGTCGGAACGGACGGCGGAAACGTCCGGGGGCGGTCGACGTCATGCGTAGTATCATGACAATCGTATCATAGCAATCAAAGTAAACACAACCATTACATTGCAATATGAATATTTACATTTTTTTGAAGACATAGTTTGTACATATCATTATATTCAAAAACAAAAAAAGATAAAGACTGGACTTCAAGATGCTCCGTCTTCTCCAAAAGTGAGCGAAGGTACCTGTCTATCGTTTCCCTGAGAATACAAGCGATTTTGAAAACGTATCAGTATAAAGCTGGTGAGTTCATAAGCATGTTGTTGTATTGGAAACTAGTCACTGAATTTGTAAAATTGATTCCTTTTCGTTATAAGTAAATATCGTTTGAAAACCCTGGATTACCACCAGTAAGTAGTTTTATTACTCAAATAAAACCAAGAGTTAGATCGCTGGAATACCCTCCAGTAAGTAGATAAGTAGTTTCATTAGTTAAAATAAAACTATTGAAGAAGAAAAATCTCGTAAACAAGGTTAGTTATACTTATTGTGAGTCGGATAACCATGCTGATATGACACGTGACCTCCTTGACGTTTCTTCAGACGTCGTATGATTACAAAATTTGTCACCCCAGGCGTGCCCGCCTAACTGTAGCTAACAGTTCAGGTGTGGGATTGTCAGTCCCGAATAGATCTATTCACAAATTTCACGCTCTCCCTCCAGGAGACTCTGGTTATACTTCCGGAGAGGATTTATTGGTACCCAGAAGGGCATAACGAAGATAAGTCTCACAATCCTGTATTAACTAATTTACGTGTAGTTCGGTTATTCTCGAATTCGAAATCGTTAATAAGTAATGTAGAGTATAAATAATTATACAAAATAATTATTTAGTAAGATACTCTCGTTATTTGAATGGATAAACTAAATCTGTCATAGTTTATATATTTGAATTTGCATGGAGTTTGATTCTGTAAAACCGGTGATGAAATCCCCAAACTATACCTATTATAGTTTGATTGATAAGTTATGATCATGTACTATTCTGAAAACTATGCAATTATGTTTAGAAAACGTCCCTTATGCTCCGCATATTAAAAAAGGGATAAAGTATCTAAATGTTTAACGTAAAACCATTGTAATTGCATCAATTTTTAAGTTGTGAACACCTTTATGTTTGGCTTGTATTCCCCCCCCCCTGAAAACGTTATAAAAACTTATAAAAGCGTAGGGGTATGAACTCACAGTTTGACGTAGGATTCGGATGTACGATCGGTTACGAGTACTGAGTGTCAACTGATGTTTCGTACGCAAGTGGATCCTATTAACATATAATAACATATCTATGTATTAGATTAAGGTATTCCATGACAAAACATGACGGGAAACCACCCTAAGGACTTGGAAATGCTTGGAACTAAGTGTCGGAGCCATAAATGATCGAATAAGGGAGGTGTATGGCCATTTGAGTGAGTGTACGGCCAAAGTGTGCGGCCAGGCTGTGTGTGCGGTTGCACACAAGAGTGTGCGGCCTTACAGAGGGGGTGTGCGGCCGTATACAGGGGTGTGCGACCGTACACTCCTCATTTGTGCCTGAAATGTCGATTTTGAGGTGTTCTAGTGCTAATACCAAGTCCAACTAGCAAATGGAGGCCAAACTCTTCACTTTGGAGAGTCTTTAAGGTGTGTACGGCCATCTTATGAAGGTATGCGGCCGTACACCTTCAAAGGATGAAGAACATGAAGAACACTATGAGTTTTAGGCTTAGATTCAGGTGTCTTACCAATATAACAAGCTGAATGATGAAGTAGTTCACGTTTTTTAGGCCTTTAGAGTGTTCTTGGATAAAGTTTTTAGAGAGAGAAAGTAGTGAGAGAAAGTAGAGTGCAGCCAAAGGAAAGGAATGAGTGAAGGGGTCTCCTCCTTTATATAGAGGAGGGTGTACGGTTGGAGGGTGGGTGTCCGGCCGCACACCCATGTGTACGGCCATACACTCCTCCCGAGAAGGTGTATAGCCCGAATGTTGTACTATGACCTGGTATTACTCGACCTAGAACTCAACCTTTGATTGTACGAGGCTTAGAAAGTATTATTACACCCTTAAACGGTGTTAAATGATGATAAAATCGAGTTTAATATTGATAACATTAACTGATCTTACAAGTTAGGAGTTCCGGGTTGTCACATCATCAGTGTTGTCAGGATTCGGGAAGTGTTCAATGGATCTTCAGGGATTGTACAGTCTTTTAGGATGGTTAGTGATGGAACACTAGCATTGGTAAGCAATGGTTGTCAGTAGATCGTTAGAGGGTAAGAAGGGTTGGGAATCCTTCAACTCTCGTGTGCTTTGGGAATGTAATCGAATCAAGGTGGGGGAGAATCTTTCGGGTATTCAGGGGCAGGAGCTGTTATGAAACTAGGATTAATTTTGCATCCCCGTCGGGGCGGAAGGCGGCCCAAGTGGCTGTTTGGTTTGAGCATCGTGTGATTTAGAACTTTGGGAGACTTCCCAACATTTGAATCATGTCCTCTTGGCGCTTGATAGCAGGCTTTGTGGAACCAAGTTGGGGTTCTAGTCATGAGATGACTTCATTTTGGGTGTTCGGTCGAGTGCGTGCTCGACTCTGGGTGTGCTCGATTTGATAGATTAGGGGTAAGGCATTGGGTTGTGATTATGGTGAGGTGAAAGTGTTGTAAGACTACGGGGGAGCCATAACTTTCACTAGTAATCAGTTGAGGTGAAAGTGATTTAAGACTATGGGGGAGCCGTAGCATTCACCAATAATCAGTTAGGGCGAGAGTGTTGTAAGACTATGGGATAGCCCGTAGCATTCACCGGTTCCTAGGCAACGGTGAGATGGTGAAAAATCTGTAATTGCTCTCGAATTTCTTCTGTAAAGGGTATCATGGGAGGTGATTTGGATTATCCAATTGGTTAAGATTTCAAATAGTAATCTTCAGGAAATTGGGTGATCATTGTGTTTGGCTAGCAATAGAGCGCTAATATTATTCAACGCAGAGCATGGGCGGTTCATGCTTTTTGGGGGGAGGGATCAGGGATCCATAAGGTTTAAGAGGTGAGAGAGCATCGTCGAGTCCAAGTGGGGGAGAAATAAGTGGCGGTTTAGACCTAGGTTGTGTTGGTGGGAGTTCAGGAAACTCCCAATCACTGGTCGGCATCGCCTTGGTTATGTATAGTAGGCAGTGGGAATTCGTAGGTGTGACCCGAACACCTGATGGGATACATTATTCGGCTCTGGAGGCGTGACGTTGTGATGGTTTGAGTGTGGTGAGGCCATGGGTGGTAAGCATGGTTGGATGGAAGTAATGTAAGGCTACGATAGGATCGTAGCATTCATCGGTTCGAAGTAGACTATTTAGGTAATGGTCACGAGCATGGAAAGGGAATCAGTTCGTGCCTTGGGCATGCCGGCCAGGGTTGTCAGGGAATTATTCTCTGTTGTAGGTTGAGGATCTTTGGGGTCCATGGGCGGGCCCGGGTGATTATGGAAATTCAGGTAGGAACTGGTAGAGACCGTTGAGTCAAGGGTTTGGATCTTGAGTTGCAGTTGCATGTGGGTAACCAGTGTGTGACGCAGAGGGGTTTAGGCTGGGTAGCCTGGTTGTTGGACTCTTGGGAACTTGGTGGTTGGATCAGGTGCGAGATTGGAAGTCTCGGAGATAGTTTGGGTATACCTATTTATCGATTAAGTAAATGGTTGGTAATCAGAAGGTTGTAGTGTGAAATGCAGGTGCAGATTCGTACATGTTGGGTTATGAGTGGGGTATCGAATCGGTTTTGGGTAAAATCTCGAGTTGGGTATCGCGCACGTTTTGTGCAGGGTTTTGTTTCAGTGGAATAAGAATTTGGGGTATCCTTATGCCAAGGGCATCAAACGCATGGTTCAAGAGTAAGGAATGGGTTTAGTATGATGACAGATCGAGCCATTAGGCTGTGTCTTCGGATGGTAATATACGTGAAAGAACCACAGCGTGTTCAGAATTAGGAGAAGTGGATTTGGTGGCGAGGTGTTTTGGGGCAGTTTTGTCAGTCGAGATCTTCTTTCGGGAGTCGCGTGATGCTCGGGGCAGCAGTTGTGATTTGAGGTTCCGTGTGAGAGTGGGGTAACTGGTTGATTAGTAAATGCTAAGTCGTTTGCAGTTGGATTAAATAATCTCAGAGTGTCTGATTAGACCCTGTTGTGCAGCTCTCGTCTGAGTCTAACTGTTGTAGGGATGAATCTTCTACTCGAAGGATTATTTAAGCCTTCTTTCGAGTATAAGTGTTCTATAGCTGTATATAATTGGTGATTTTGTCCAGTAAACGCATCAAGATAATCTGGGTTGGAAGTATTTGTCTAGTCTGGTCCGGTCATGGTAGTCATCTGTCAGAAGTCGGGTCAATTTAGGATTTCGGGTTTCAGGAAAGATAGAGGTAGTTTTTCTGCAAGGGGTTTAAGGTTCTTTCTGCTCGAGTTGATTTCAGTTGCCTTGGGAAGACTATTTTGTGAGCAGAATTTTCGACTATGATCATCAGGTTGGTTGTTTTGATATGAGTGTTAATAAGGAGCGATTTCGAGGACGAAATCTAATTTAAGTAGAGGAGGGTTGTAACATCCGGAATCTAGAAGGTCAATTATGGAAATAAATTCCCTTTTTAGGGGCCAACTCGTCGAGTTTATGGCATAAACTCGACGTGTTGGAAGCTTTTGGGGCGCGTGTTTTTAAGGACCAACTCGTCGAGTTGGTGAAGGAAACTCGACGAGTTGGACGCTATTTGAGGAAACCCTAATTTTTGAGTTTTGCACCCTATTTAAAGACCTTAACTCCCTTGGTTGGCCTCCTTACCAACCTCTTTGTCTAGAAAACCCTAATTTCGTGTATTATCCTTAAAAGTTGACCGTGTGAGCTTGTGGTGAGCTTGGAGAGTTGGTTTTTGGTGTTCTTTAGAAAGAGTTTGAAGATTGAACGTGCTTAGTTTGGAAGGAAGGCTTTGGATCCAGAAACTCTCCATTTGTTGCAATCCTTTTGAGGTATAAAGTCGAAACCATGTGTTGTTATCTTCTAGATCTCTTTTTGGGATGTTTTAGTTTGATTTTGGGTGTATGGTTGGGTTGTCCAAAAGGTTAAGGGTTCCAGGGGTTATTATGTTAGATCTGACCCTTTTATGACCTCTCTTGGCATAAAGTTGCAAGCTTTGTTGTCCTAAGTCCCATCCATGCATTAAGTCCTTTATTAAGCCATTTTGGGCTCTAAGGTTCCTTTCTTGCATGTATGGACGTAAAGTTGGAAACTTTACGTGATAATCCAGCCTTAGGATGCCAGATCTGTGTTTTGGGACTATGCTTTGAGAGTTTAAGGGCTTAATGGGTTAAGCCTCACTACATTAAGCCAAGGATTCGGGTTTGGGTTCATTGTAGTGGTTTTTAAGGGTAAACTTGGAAACTTTACCCATCTAGTCATCATTTGGGAAGAGATCTGAGGATGGAAGCTTCTAGATTCGATGGAAACGGATTAATGCATTAAGTTGTTTGATTCCTGGCCAACTCAGCGAGTTTATTAGGAGAACTCGGCGAGTTGATGCGAGTTTTCCCGATCTGTGCAATTAATGGAGAAACTTGACGAGTTGAAGGAGAACTCGGTGAGTTGATGCGAGTTTTCTCGATCTGTGCAATTAATGGAGAAACTCGACGAGTTGAAGGACAACTCGGCGAGTTGGGTCAACTCGGACCGTTAACTTTGACTTTTGACTTATAATTAACGGAATTATGGGCTTAGTATAAGCCCCGTATGGGGTTGGGCCCAATTTGGAAAATTGGGCCATTAGTGGGCTTTGATGGATCTAGTAGTTTCTTGTATTTTGGGCTTGAGTTATTAATGGGTCATCGGGATACAAAGTGTTTGGACTAGAAAGAATGGTTGGGCCTTAAGGCAGGGTCATGTAAGGAGTTTGGGCCCAATTTGGAAAATTAGGTCATTGGTTAATTAGTGGGCCTTTGGGCCTTTCAGATTGTAGTTCGGGTCATGGATTTGGACAAGGCTAGGTTAGGGGTAAAATGGTCCTTTTACCCCAGGAATGGAGTTGTGATTATGGATTGGAACTCAACTGTTAATTGAGTGTTGTTTTGTTATTAATAGTTCGGGAAGCCGTCAGGGCAGCAGCTAGGGATTCTTTCAGTGAGCTTCTACAGTGTGAGGTGACTTTTCTTACTATATCCGGTCGAAGGCACCATTATCGGCCCATTATATGTTATGTGGTATATTAGTTATTTCCATGTTATGTGGTATGGTAGTTGTCTCTATGATACTTGCATCGAAGAAATCGGGGGGAGCCCGTGGCATTTGGATATCAGACCATGGGGCGAGCCCATGGCATTCCAGGTAAAGACCATAGTGGGAGCCTATGGCATATCAGATAAAGACCATCGGGGAGTCCATGGCAACTATATGTACGTTGCGTGATATTTTGTGGTTGTATGTTGTGTGGTATTTTGGGGAACTCACTAAGTTTTGTGCTTACGGTTTTTAATTTATGTTACAGGTACTATGGTTTTCAAACGGAAGGGCTCGGGATGATTGTAGAGCACACACCACATGTTTCCGTTTTCTACGAATTACTCTGATTTGTTGAAGTTTTGCTAGGACTTAATCACTCTGGTTTTTATGGAAAATACATGTATTGACGATTTATTAATCTAAAAACAAGAAAAAAAATTATATCATGATTTTGGGGACGTTACATGACCCGTACTCTATCCGAACCATCAAGATTAACCCAACATAAAATAGTAGGTATGTATGTAAGCCGTTTTAAAAAATATAAAAAATGGCAGCTGCTTTGTCTGTGTTTGGAGTCACTATGGGACTCAATTTTGAAACATAGTGCCACCCTTGTTTCTTGTTAAGCAACAATAGTTATTAGGTATGTCATTTTTTCCTAATTATATTAATTATAATAATTGTGTTTTTTAATTAATTAACTACATAAATAAATAGATATTCAAAGGCTATTTTATAAACCATTTTTTTCTTTACCTCTATTCTCATCTAAAAAAAAGATAGCTAAAGATTTGGTTTTATATTTTAATTAATTAATTAATTAACTTACACTATTTTAATTTTGATGTGTTATATTATATTTTGTATTTATTATATATAATTCTACATTTACTTATGATGTGATAATGATATCATCTGATATTTTGGATCGGCCTGACCAATTGAACCGGTTGAACAATCAAACCGGTAAGACAACTGGTTCGGTGACCGGTCCGATTTCAAAACATTTATCAATATTAAGGCTATATGTATAATATGTAATTGGTTGACTTTTCTATATCTTGTCCGGGTCTATATAGATATTATTAAGTGGTTGCAATCCCTTTTTTATTAATAATGCATTATGTATGTATTTTTCAAATGTGACTGTATATGGTGTGAATTATTGTATCCTTCATCAAACCAAATTGCAACTTTCTAAATAAACCAGAATCGTATATAGGTTTACGGCTGTTATGTCTAGAAGATGGGATAAAATCCCACATTGATAATCATAATACCTTTAGAATTTTATTCTATTACAATTGTATTTTAGATCAGAACATCAATTTATTTCAAGTACACAACTTAATTAATTTGGCGCGCAACTATATTATTCTTCACTCCATTTTTATTTGGGACTCATGGAAATGACAAAGGAGTGGAGGACTAGCATTAATGGAAGTAGACTCTTTTTCCTTGGCGTAGGTAAGGTTGTCAACATCTAATTTACTCCCATTATGTTATGGGCTTTCTGTATTGTGGTTGTTGTTGACTTCAGGAATAGCTTTGTCGAGTTCTCCACCTGCAAGAAAATATTGCAACATCGTGATTAACCCACAACTCCAGAGATTTCACCCAATGTTTAAGTGCATGTGTTTGTGTGTATAGGATTTTACCATCAGGATGAAGAAATGATCCAGTGTAGAAGGAAGCCTCCTTGGATGCCAGGAACAAATATGATGGACCAACCTCCACAGGTTGAGCTGCCCGATTCATAGGATTCTGTGACCCAAAGGTTGCTAAATCCTCATCATCGAGTGACGCAGCTTCAAGTGGGGTCCAGATAGGGCCAGGGGCCACACCATTAACACGAATCCCCTTGTCAGCCAGGAATATTGCTAAACTCTTGGTGAAGTTCACAATGGCTCCCTTTGTTGAAGCGTAATCAATGAGTTTTGGACTGCCTGAGAATCCTAACACTGAAGCGGTGTTTATGATGCTGCTTCCTCGTTTCATGTGCTTCACAGCATGCCTGCACATCCAATTCATCACAATTTGTTGTGCTATACTATGATGATTCGTACAGCACAAAGAGAACACAAGGGAAAAAGTGAAAAACTGGGATGAAAAGTTGAAAACACCCTTTGTCCACGTTAACATCTACTTTAGGTCAAACCTCAAAAGTCTTTTAACTTCTACCTTATTACACATAAAACCCTTATGCTTAAAACTTATTTACAAACAAGACCCTAGACTTAGTTTTAATCCACTTTTTACCTACAAGTTTCACCACAAAAGCTAAGGGTGCGTTTGGTTGTGCAAAACTGTTTTTATTTTCTTAGAAAATGTTTTCAGAAAATAGAGTTGAGTTTTCATTTTTAGTTTTCAATGAAAATTTTAAAAATGCGTTTGGTTGGAAGCGATGGAGTTTTCATTTTCCACCTTAGAAATTTGGAAAACTGTAAAACTCGCTTTTCTAACTTACATACAATTTGGAAATTTGAAAATTTTCATTTTCTTAGAAAACTTTGGAAAACTGAACGAACCAAACGCGTTTTCAAAATTTCCATTTTTTTTGGAAAATTTTCCACTGCCAAAAGCACCCTAGCTATTTCCAAACTACTCTTTAGTGTACATAGTGAAAATGACAGGTTAAATTGTTGCAGCTTTATATGCTGTCAGCTACTTCAATGCAAAATAATCAGTTATTTGACATTTGTATATCAAAGGGTTTTTGGCTAAGCAATATGAGGGCATTTGAAATGTGCTCCTCAACCAAATGTTGAGGGTTGAAGTCTCGTGGTGGTGGACAAATGTGTCAATTTAGGAATAGGATTATGAGGTGTGTGTTAGCGTTTCAAATTATTATTATTATTGTTTGACAAACACATGCCACAATCATTAATTTTGTGTGCATATATTAAAAGCTTCACATAAAAGATTTACCATAAAAGGAGCCAAAACATTAGATGGCATGGAAGAATACTATCTATCTTTGAGGTAAGAAGGTGTTGCATCTATGTTACTGGTGGTAGACACTTTCCATTACAAAGACAATATGCTTAATTCAGTTTAATAAGTCTCTAAAAATCATTCACTTGATTTTTCTTCTATTACCTATTTGACAGAAGGTTTCCACGCTAATTGGAATTAACCTTGCATATGATTTCCAACAATCACCTACTACTGATTGGAATGATGTGATATCATGCAAGATTATACAGATTATAATCTGAATACACAAGGTTCAAATAACAGTTCCATGTGAGACAATGTTTTGAACCAAATATTTATATTTTCTTCAAATTGAGAAATTCCACACAATATTTCAATTTCTTTCAACTGTAATTACCCAAATTTGTATATAAAGAAAATGCACATACCATGCTCATATAGAGAAAAGACCCGATCATGGATTAATTAGTAAAGTCAATGACTACATGTAGAATTGTCGATTTGTCACCAATTGTCTAACAAAGTATTACCCAGAACAAATTTTTTAGATAAAATAAAGCTATAAACACAAGATAGAACAGTTGACTTGGAAGATGTATAAAGCTAAGAAGAAATCTATCAATTGTTAACTGTATACAAAATCCATTTTCTGCAAGCTCGTGATGTAGCTTAGTACAATCAATTAAAAGCAATTCTCACCCCGGATACTCTATTTTAATAAAAAATTAGATTAAAATCAATAGCTACTAATTAGTTTTTTTTAAGTAATAGAATTTCTCAGAAAAAACAATTTGTCCACGAAAATAATAATTGAACAATTAATAAGAGGAGATACACACACCTTGTCATGAAGAAATGTGAAAAAATGTTGGTTCTATATATCCTTTCAAGCCTCTCTTCCGTTATCTCATCTAATGTATATGTTTCATACTGCACGGCTGCATTGTTCACCAGGATATCTATGCGTCCATATTTAGCAACGACCTCATCCACGACTTTCTTACAATTCTTGTCATACCTAACATCAGTATGTATTGCAATTGGATCACCTGCGTAACTCATTTTTGAATCATTTATGATCTCTAACGTGTACTTTGCATCTATGTCTTCCACACCTTTCACGTAAGTGAAGGCTATAGTTGCACCTTCCCTAGAAAAGAAGTAGCAAATAGACCTCCCAATACCCGAATCCCCACCTATCACCAACGCCACCTTCCCCTGCACCAAGAAATTAATTAAAACAAGAAAAATATGATGACTTTTTCATAGAGAAAGCAAGCCGAAAGGATTATATATCCTTCTTCTGATTTTATGCTGCTTTGGTCAAAGGTTCAATATTTACACTGTTTTACTTCAGAAAACTTTTGCAATGAAATCAAATGAGAATGTGGTATTAATTACAAACTCAGAAGTTTCATAAAGGAAGGATCAAATTTCTTCTAATTTAGCAGCACTCTAACAGAAGGGTGACGAAATTACATGAAGAATAAAAGCTTAATGAACGAAGTGTACTTTCAGTTTGTTAGTGGGCTGGTAATTAGGATCGCTGAATATTGGAAGAGGGTCCATTAGGTACTCCTTTCCGGGTTGACCATCCTGATGCTGTGGTGGGAATCTTCGTTCGTCTTCTTCCCTCCTCATGGCCTTCGCCTAAAAAAAGTTACCAAATTAACTCCGGTTAGGAGAATTTCATGTGTGTGAGACTTTGTCATTAATGAATTGCAACCTTAGCATTCCACTTTTCATTCGACTTTACAATTTAATTCTTACAAATCATTGAACTCTTCTAAGAAGTTCAGTCATTGAACTTCAAATTCATTGAATGTTAGCTTTAGCATCACACTTTGGTTGAATATAATCCATTGAATACCAACAACACATTCCACCTCATTTAACCATTCAATTAAATCAAGCATCGTGGATGCTCTAAGTAACACATTACTAAATTATCTGAATTAAAATAAACATCTTGAATAAATGAGAAAGAAGACAACCTTAAAACTGTGAATAGAAGAGGAACCACGTCGGAAGACACTTTGTCCCACCGCTGCAACACTGTTATTTCTTATGCTTGTTGAAACGTGTGAAGTCAGAAACCTCCGTGACCATAGACACGAGTTCTCCGTGATCAGAATCGGCCTGCCAGACACTGATCCCACTAAACAGGCCATCACTAAGCAGAATATATATTACTTACTATGGATAAATGAATGAAACAACCCCATAAGAAATACTACAATATATATAGTGGGAAAACATCAATCATCTAAATGTCAAATACTTCATCAATATGAAATATAGATGAATGTTTGGTCTCTTTTCAACCTTGCTTATTGTATCATCCCACTACCTAACAAATTGAAATAAGTGTGTTGTTGATACGAAAATGCATTATATGGAAAAACTATTGGCAGGAAAGATTTTTATTTACACTTGTTTCTGTAGCTGCAACAACAGTTATCTTTTCATGTCTTTAATTTCAACTTATTATTTCTTCTTTATATATTTATTATAGGGTTAGCATACATGCACCCACACTTGTTAGATGCACCACCTATCTATTGATGTATCGATATTATTAATATACATTTAATAAAGTAAAGACAAATATTCATAAATGGTCTATATGGTTTGAATAAATAATATCAAATGTAATCTCTAATTTTTTTTCGGTCTAATGGAAGGTCCCTATTGTTTCAATTTCTATCGTGGTTGGTCCCTCATCCATACAAAAAAAACTTTTATACCCTTTTTATTATATTTTTCTTTAAATAAAATGAAATAAATAACACCCCCTTGCCGTCTTCTTCCCCACCGCCTTCACCTCCTAAAAATCTTAACACCGCCAACTTCCATTGAAACCGGCAACACCAATTTACATAAACATGTATACTATACTATCCATACATAGGAAGAACGAAATCTGAGAAATTTGATTCGTTTTTCAACGTTATCTCCGATTTTCAGATCCGGACAACTAAATCTATGAAATTCAATTCGTTTTTCGATTAGGAAGATATTCAAGAATCAGGTTTCTTGAAGCAGAAATCTTCGATTCAGAAGATATTCTGAGAAATTCGATTTGTCTTTCACCTTCATCTATGATATGTAGATCCGACCAAAACTCTTGATAAGTCTACTTTGTTGAAGCAAGTATTCGAAAATCAGCAAAAATATGTAGATTTTGGTTTGTTTAATCGTTTCCTTGATGGATCAACATTTTTTGCATTTGATAAATTTGGCATGTTTAATCGATTTATTGCACCCAGTTTAGATGACATTTTTCCTTTGTTGATTTTTGCAACCGATTTGACATTAACTTGTTCAGGAAGGGATAAAGGAGGGTGTTTTGAAGTTGATGGTGGTTAATGGTGATAAAGGTTGTCGTGGTGGTTTGTAGATGATGTAGGTGTTTTCTGGTGGTGATTTGAAGTTGTGGTGGTTCTTGACTAGAAGGACAAGGGACGTCAATGATTCCATGGTAACGATGGTGGCGGGAAGGTGGTTGAAAGGAAGAATAAGGGTGGTGTTTGGTTGTCTGTGTGGTGGGTTGAAGTTGCCTCCGAAGAAGGTGAAGAAGGGTGTTGAATTTGGTGTTGGATGTTTGGTTGTCTATGTGGTGGGTTGAAGTTACCTCCAAAGAAGGTGAAGAAGGGTGATGAATGTAACGTCCACACCTTTTGTTAGACATATCATAGATAGACCCTCATTTACGTTATCGAATTAATGTAAAAGTTTATTATAAATGAATAAATAAGATTTATTTGTACATGTAGTGTGTTTACAAAAGTGTGCTTTGTATATGATATGTTATTATGTTATACAGATATATATTATAACGATATAATATTTGTATAAAAATATGGTTAAAAACGTAACGAAAAGCTAAAACTAATAATTAAAAATAAAAGCGTATTTAGGATAAATAATCTAAATGAAGGTCGTAGTATTCGTCAATACGAAATTATCGATATAAAGAACACCCAAATCTGACTTCATATGAGGAAGTTATAGTTTTTCGAAGTTTCGAGTTTGACGCAATACATCTATGTGTGTCATAAAAATCAAATCGAAAATCGCTTGCTCGTTGGACAAAACAAAAAAGTTTTAAAAAGGTCGTGAAAATTGGAGATGTCACAATAAATGATGCTGTGAAACTCATAACTTCTTCATACGAGCTCAGTTTTCGACGTTCTTTATATCCCCACTTTCATACCGACAAGTACTACAACTTTCATTTAGATTGTCACAATAAATGATGATGTGAAACTCATAACTTCTTCCTACGAGCTCTATTTTCGACATTCTTTATATCCCTACTTTCGTACCGACGAGTACTACAACTTTCACTTAGATTGTTAAAAAATCTAAATAAAAGTTGTAGTACTCGTCAGTATGAAAGTGGGGATATAAAGAACGTCGAAAACTATAAAAAATCTAAATGAAAGTTGTACTACTCGTCAGTATGAAAGTGGGGATATAAAGAACGTCGAAAACAGAGCTCGTATGAAGAACAGAAGAAGTTATGAGTTTCACAGCATCATTTATTATGACATCTCCAATTTTCACGGCCTTTTTAAAACTTTTTTGTTTATGCTTATTTAAAACATTTGTTATTGCGGAATTGGTCCCAAAATATCCTTGACATGATATAATATCAAAATCAAGGCGTTTCAGAAGATTTTATATTTTAAAAGTTTGGGATGTCATAACTTATATAAGAAACATAAGCATAAACGGAGACTTGCAAAGTATCAATATACTAAAGATCTACATCTCCTTGAATCTCTCAGCAGATAATTACATTATCTATCAGTATCTTCATATCGCTACCTGTGATACAAGAAAACTGAGTGGGTCGGGTTGGAAAACCTGGCGAGCACATAGGGTTTTCAACCTACAATATTATAATCTTTAATTATAAACTATTCAACATTTAAATAACCCAGTTACCCCATTCCCATTATTCTCACTTCCTAATCCTAGAATGATGACCTCAAGAGATCTTTTTTAAAGGATCTTTGACATTAGTCATCTATATTTTTCCTAAATGATTAGGCATAGAAGTGTGACAACACTTTAGACATAGCACGGCAGTACAATTAGTACTTTCAGGTGAGCACGGTAGTACAACGGTACTTTAAACAGGCATGGCAGTACAATAGGACTTTAGACAGTCACGATAGTATAATAGTACTTTAGACAGACACGGAAGTACAGTAGTACTTTAGACAGGCACGGAAGCACAGTTGTACTTTAGATAGGCACGGCAGTACAGTAGTACTTTGGACAAACACGGCAAGTCACAACTTATTTATTTTTCATAACTCTCACTTAACTTATCATGGCCACTATCTCACACTGACCTATTACAGCCTTTCATTTATTATTTCGCACGGCCCTTTACTACCTAGTCATATTATTAAATATCATAAAATATATATAGTTTAATTAAATAATAACTATATCATGTTGCACATATATATTAAACACAGTATGACAGCGCACATAACATTTAAACATTAGAATACTTGTATCTATGTGTAAGTTGAATGAAACTACGCACTCACTTGATAAAGTGGATGACTGGTGATTTGAGCTGAGCTTCGCTAACACCTGGACTTTTCCCCTTGACGTGACCTAAGTATGATTATTAGTAAGTCTTAGTCTAATATTCCTTATGACTAATGATAGTTTAGATTCATCAACAATCTCAATGTCTATATCAAGATCTATCAAGTAAGGAACAACCAGGTAGGATCATATCGAAGGTAGGGTCCGTTTGGTATACAGAGTATATTGTTTGGAAATCCCACTTTAAACACCTCACTAAATCCATCTTACACATCACTACGTAAGTAGATCAATCAACATAATTACCTTGGAATCACTGATAAGTCTTAATTATAAGTTCATAATAACGACTATGACTATAATTATAAGTTACACTTAAAGCAGAGTAAGCGTAGCTCAACTTACAGAGTATTCTAATGAAAACCGGGAATTATGGAGGCAGAACTCTAATTCGGGAGCTTCTATTCACCGGCTATCTGACACCGCAGGTCTCCACTAAAGTAACCGGAGACTCGGGGTAAAAGAGACTAGAAGTACGAGAGAATTCTAGAGAGATTTGGCTGAATTTTGAGTGAGAATGAGCTGAACTTCAGCCGCCTTTTATAGCTGAAAAATGACATGAGCTTCGTGTTGTGCACGCCACGCACTTGGTCATAAGTGTTGACGTGGCAGCCGATGCATGGTGACACTTGTCGCGATTTGGGTGGTGTGTCAGTGCACGGCGCGCATGCTGTCTATGCGCACGGGCTCAAGCGTGGAATTTATGTTTCTTCAAAAATTCATATCTTCTTCATACGAGCTGCGTTCTCGACGGGTTTTATATTCACACGTAGCTATCGACAAGATCTACAACTTTCATTTAGACTCTGTCTCCTAATTTTGACTTTATTTTAAAAGTTATATTTTTAATAGGATTAGACTGTTAAAGTCCGTTAAGAATTCATAACTCTCTCATAAAATATTCGTTATCGATTGTCTTTATATTGATGGATAGGTATGGACGAGATCTTCAACTCTCATTTAGATTGTTTTTCCTAACAATCAACCGAATTCAATTTCGGATTCTGAGCCGTATAATGTTGCACTGAAACTTCGAAAAATCATAACTTCCTCATACGAAGTCAAATTTTGGCGTTCTTTATATGTACGTCATCCTTGTCATATACCTTGACTTTGGTTAAGATTATTTATCCTATGTAATCTTATATCAAAAGTCATATTTAGCGCTTAATATATCTAAATTGGCTAGCCCGAATCTATGGGTGTTATATTTATAGTGTAAGCCTTCTCAAACCATAAAATGAAAAATAAAGTGTGAATTAACCTATAAAGTCTAAATAAAAGTTGTAGTATCCATCGATACGAAAGTTGGGATATAAAGATCGTCGAAAACAGAGCTTATATGCAAAAGTTATGATTTTTAGAAGATTTAGAAATTTGAACCCTCCAGATCGCGGCACGTGGCAACACGGATGGGCCACACGTGTCACCACCGGGAGCAACCCTTCCCCCCAAAGCTTGGACACCACGACATGGAAAACACTAGCCCACGACTTGACAAACACATTTTAAGCCTATAAAGAGATGTCAAGCCCACTTCCCTTTCTTGCTCATTTCCTCTCAACTCTCTTCCTCAAAACCCTCCTTAAACCTCGAGATCCAACCCTCTAAGTCAAGAGCATTTTAGCAAAGTGTTGCAGCGTTGGAAATCTCGAAGGAAAGAAGTATTCAGAGTCAAAGTTCTACCTGCAACTTCCCAAACTTGCGCTAGAAAACCTATAATTTGAGTTATGTTTACTATACTTTAAGTATAACTTATATTTATGTTTGTAATTGTTATTATGAACTTATAAATAAGATTTATCAGTAATACTGGTCGTTATACTAATCGATCTACTTACGGGAATGATATCTATGCTAGATCTGTGAGGTGTTTAAAGTGGATTTTCCCAACACTATATATTTATATGCCAAATGGACCCTACCTCTGAAACAATCTTACATGGTTGTTTATTATTAGCTATAAGTTAGTATTTGTTTAGGATTATTGATAAGATTGAGAAACTATAATTATAATCGCGAATAATATAAACGATGACTGAACTTAGTAATATTTATACATAGGTCCTTTTAAAATAAAATTTTAAAGTGTTATTCGAAGCGTGAACCTGTTGGTAAAGAAAACTTGAGAAGTTAAATTTTTGGTTGGCTGAGCTTGAATGCCAAGTTGAGACAAGAGTTTGTGTAATGCTTGCAACGGATCAGAAGATGGCGTTGGGAATATTGTGTGATTTTGGCTTGGAGTGGTGGTAGCCGTAAATGCTTGAACTAGAGAGACGTCATGTTCATGTATAGATTTTCTTACCATATAATCATGATCTGAAAGAAGGCCATAGAGTTCGGAGAATCAGTGGGAATTTGTCGAGCAAGAATGGTAGATTTTAGACCATTATACTCTTCCGGAAGGTCGGAGATAACAAGCATGAAAAGGTCCTTTTCTTTCATAGGTTCGCCAATATTAGCAAGAGCATCAACATATGTGTGAGCCCTGTTCAGATAAGCAGATGAGGTTTCGTCACCTTTCATCTCGAGTTTCAGGAGTTGAGTCTTTAACGTATATTCCTTTGAGGACGTATGTGGATCATAATCACGCTCAAGAAAAAGCCACATATCTCGAGATGTAGAGCTTTGAACATGTATAAAGGAAGCCACGGATATAGTCGACAGAATCAGCATACGCACATGAGCATCATTGGCAATCTACACTGTGTAATTAGGATTGGTCTCTGGAACGGTTCCTTTTCCAGATGTTGCATTTAATTGATTCGGGCAAGGTATCGTGCCATCAACAACCGAACAAGCCATTTGTAACCAGAAAGGGTTGAATCATGGTTTTCCATTAGCCATAATTTGTTGGAGATAGGGTAAATCCAAATTTGTGAGAATTATGAGATGTCTTCTCAGTTGTAGTAAAGAATATTAAAGGAGCCATGTAAACAAAAAGAAACAAAAAAGAAACAAGAGGATAAAACCAGTCTTTGTGCGATGGCAGTGTTGTGATTTTCAACACGAGAAGTGGCGGCGTCGGGAGAGTTGTTTGCAGAGGGCTCTAATATCAAGTTAAACTTGATAATCATAATTGTGTTGATATATAGTATAATGTGTATTATGGTCTAATACGGCACAATAAAAGCAAAGTAAGTGTAAAAATATCTTTTATAATTTACATACCTTGTATTATAAATTATTGAAATGATTTATTATCTTATATTGAAATTTTTGTATTTTTTTTGTAGTAAAAATGATGACTATAGACAAACAAGTGCTCTTGTAGGGACAAATCATTTTTGTTTTTGTAATCTAGAGTTGTCTAGAAAGTAAGTTAAAAATCAATTGTTACACATGTTTTTGTTTTCATGAGTTTTAATATAATAATGAACATCTTTATTTTTTTTATATAAACAGTGTATAGAAATATAGGATCTTGATGAAAAAGATCCATCTATGAAAGAAGGAGGTGGGGAAAGTGTCATTGATTTTGCTTTTAGACAAACAACTATCCTGTTATAGATCGAGTTTAATAGCAACGTACTTTCATATTACTATATTGTAGCATCCTACTTTCTACTTTCATATTTTCGTGTAAATAACATATATTTCATTCCAAACATAGTTTAGTACAGTAAATTAAATTTTAGTGATTATAGCATCCTACTTACTACTTTCATGTTTTAGTGTAAAATGTTTACAGATGACAATATTGTACATTCAATTGCTTTCTTATTTTAAAAGTACTTTTCAAAGTATGATGTTGTGATAAGAAGAAATAAAAGTAGGATGCTATATCAAAAGCTTCAACCTCATTACGAAGCACGCGCATATTTACTAGTTTACATCAAAACCTATATTTATTTTAAGTACACAAAAGGTAATTATGCGCAAACTATATTATGCTTCACTCCATTGTACATCAGAACCTCCAATCATCCTATTTTTGTTACGGGTTTTCTGTATTCTGGTTGTTGTGGACTCGAGGAATAGCATTATTGTCGAGTAATCCACCTGCAAGAAAATATTACAACATCATGATCTACCCACACTTCCAATGAAGAAAATAGGCAGTTATTATCAGTGGTATGTGTGTATGTATGTGTTTAAGTGTTTGTGTCTATGTGTATAAATTATACCATCAGGATGAAGAAATGTGCCAGTATAGTAGGATGCATCATTGGATGCGAGGAACACATATGCGGAACCAACTTCGAAAGGTTGACCTGCCCTATTCATTGGGGCCTGTGACCCCAAGATTGCTATATCTTCGTCATCAAGTGCTGCAGCTTCAAGTGGGGTCCAGATAGGGCCAGGGGCCACACCATTAACATGAATCTTCTTGTCAATAAGGAATATTGCTAGACTCTTGGTGAAGTTCACAATAGCCCCCTTTGTTGAAGCGTAATCAATGAACTTTGGGCTGCCTGAGAATCCTAACACTGAAGTGGTGTTTATGATGCTGCTTCCTGGTTTCATGTGCTTCACAGCATGCCTATACATCCAAGTCATCACAACCCATCAAAACCAGAAGTGAAAAATAGACGTCCTCGATTGAGTTTTCTCAAATCATCATTGTTGTAAAATACGACGGATCCAAATTGACTTAAATAATATTAGCTCAATGCGGAATGGGATCAAAAATTATCAAAGCGTAATAATCACAACGTAATACGAATAAAATAAATAGAATAGAGACACAGGAATTTACGTGGAAACCCAAATCGGGAAAAAACCACGGGCGGAGGAAGCCGAGAAACAATTCACTATAATTTGCAGTGTTTACAGGGATTATGAAAGAGATTACAAATAGAGTGAGAGGGCTAAAATATATGGTGGTGTATCAGTATATATATATATATATATATATATATATATATATATATATAATGTTTTACTATATATATATATATATATTTTTGATTGTTGGGTTATATGTGGGTTAAATCTCTCTGGCTATTTATAGCCAAAGAGGAGAATACAAATCTAATATGAAAACAAAAATGCCGTCCAAACAATTGCTGCGCCTCCATTCCGTCCAATTTCATTTTCAATTTCATATTAGATTACTATTCATAGTCAAACTATGAATAGTAAATGATAAGTTACGGAAATAACCCCTAAACTATTTGCCACTTGATAATTTTGAGGGCAACTTTTCCACAATCTCCACCTTGACATCAAAATTAAGCAAGTCATGCTTTACGATTGGTCAAAACCTTTAGCTCGTCAAACTCTAAAACTTCCATAAAAAACTGCAATTTTGTATAGAGAAAAATTGTTTCCGGAAAAATAAATAATAGTTCCTCCACCACGAGCCTTCAGGCTCAACTGCGATCAGAAACACCCACTATGTCCAAACATAATTTGAACTTGGCTATAGGAAGACTTTTAGTGAACATATCAACGGGATTATAATCTGTATGAATCTTGTCCACAACACAATCACCTTTTTCAATGATATCCCGCACAAAATGATAACGAATATCAATATGCTTTGTTCGGTCATGAAACATTTGATCTTTACTCAAGAAGATAGCACTCTGGTTGTCACAGAAAACTGTGGTCACCTTTATTCTATCATCGAGTTCTCCGAATAACCCCTTCAACCAGATATCTTCCTTAACTGCTTCTGTAATCGCCATGTACTCTGCCTCGGTAGAAGACAGGGCAACTGTAGACTGTAACTGGGCTTTCCAACTAACAGCACAACCATTTAGTGTAAACACATACCCTGTAATTGATCTTCGTTTATCCAAATCTTTTCCATAATCTGAATCAACATATCCGAACACCCCAGTGTTAGATTTGCCAAAACGTAAACACATGGAAGACGTACCTCGTAAATAACGAAAAATCCACTGTACTGCTTTCCAGTGTTCTTTCCCCGGGTTCGCCATGTATCTACTAACCATGCTAACAGCATAAGCCAAATCAGGGTGTGTGCAGATCATAGCATACATTAAAGATCCAACAGCACTAGAGTATGGAACACGTGCCATGTAAGCCATATCAGTCTCATTAGTAGGACTCAAAGCGGATGATAGCTTGAAATGAGCTGCAAAAGGTGTGTTGACAGACTTTGCTTCGTGCATATTGAAGCGTCTTAGGACTTTCTCAATATAACTTTTCTGAGAAAGATGCAAGATCCTAGACTTCCTGTCACGAATAATTTCCATACCTAAAATCTTTTTGGCAGCTCCTAAGTCCTTCATTTCAAATTCAGCTTTCAACTGGTCTTTTAACTTCTGAATCTCCTTCATATCTTTTGCTGTAATCAACATGTCATCCACGTACAAGAGTAAGTAGATCTTTGAACCATTGTCACCTTTCTTGAAATAAACGCAGCTATCATAGGTGCACCTGCTGAATTTGTGACTGGTCATGAAAGAATCGAACCTCTTGTACCATTGTCTAGGAGACTGCTTGAGGCCATAAAGAGATTTGTTCAACTTGCATACGTAGTTCTCCTTTCCAGGAACTACAAAACCTTCAGGTTGTTGCATAAAAATCTCTTCCTCAAGCTCACCATTTAGGAAAGTTGTAGTGACATCAAGTTGTTCTAACTCAAAATCGTTAGAAGCAACCAACCCCAACAATACACGAATGGAAGTATGTTTGACAACTGGGGAATAAATGTCAGTGTAATCAATACCAGGAATCTGACTGTAGCCTTTAGCTACTAACCGAGCTTTGTATCTTGGTTTATCATTTGGGTTAACAGGTTCCTTGAGCTTATAGACCCACTTGCATTTAACTGGTCTCTTCCTTTTCGGAATAGGAACTAAATTCCAAGTACTGTTTCGCTGCAAGGATTCCATCTCATTTTGCATAGCGAGCATCCAATCATTTGAGTCTTCAGATTTGATTGCCTCGTCATAATTCGCAGGCTCCGTTGCGTACTCAATATTATCAGCAACAATAAAAGCATAGGCAACCAAATCAGATTCAGCATACCTCTTCGGAGGAATAATCTGTCTTCTCGGTCTATCTCTTGCAATGCTTGGAGTAGTAGCTTGTGGTTGTGAAGGTGTTGAATCTTCACCAACAACATGCTCATCCGACGAAGAAGAATCTTGATGCTGATTTGTACTCTGATTAGTGGTAGGTGAAGTAGGAAGCTCCACCTCCATTTGAGCATACTCTTTATTTGCTTCGGATGATACATCTGATGCATCTGTTCTTTTAGAAGAGTCAGCAACTGGTTGAATCATAGCAGACTCATCAAAAGTAACATCTCTTGAGATGATAATTTTCTTCAAATCAAAGCTCCATAACTTGTAACCCTTTACACCTTGATTGTACCCAAGAAAAACGCATTTGATTGCTCTTGGTTCTAGCTTCCCATTGTCAACTCGTGCATACGCTGGACATCCGAATGGTTTTAAATCTGAATAATTGGCAGGTTTACGGGACCATAACTCAAACGGAGTTTTCTTCTCGATTGCTCGTGACGGTGATCGGTTGATAACATAGCAAGCAGTCGAAGCAGCCTCCGCCCAAAAAAACTTTGGCAATTTGGAATTAGAAAGCATACACCGGACCTTCTCCATAATGGTGCGATTCATCCTTTCAGCTACACCATTTTGTTGAGGTGAATGGACTACTGTGCGATGTCGAGTAATGCCTTCCTTTTGACAATAGACATTAAACTCTTCTGAGCAAAACTCAAGTCCATTATCCGTACGAAGATACTTTACCACCAGACCTGATTGCTTTTCAACCTGAACTTTCCAATTTCTGAAGGTATAGAAAACGTCTCCTTTATGTTTTAAGAAGAAAGACCACACCTTCCTGGAGAAATCATCAATAATAGTGAGCATATAAATAGCTCCACCTTTTGAAGCAACTCGAGCCGGTCCCCACAAATCTGAGTGAACATAATCAAGTGGTCCTTTCGTTGTATGGATGCCACTTGCAAACCTCACTCGTTTTGCCTTGTCATATACACAGTCTTCACAGAAATCCAAATCAACAATCTTTTGTTGACCAAGTAAACCTCTTCGACTCAATTCTGACATGCCTTGAAAACTCATATGGCCGAGTCGAAGGTGCCAAAGACGGGATTGATCTGGATCAGAAAGAGACTTTGAAACAACAGCAGCATCACTCGAAATTGTTTGCCCGTCAAGAAAGTAAAGATCTGAGGTTTTTCGTTTGGCTCTCAGTTTGTCGGAGCCGTCTTTGAATACCCTGAGAACTCCACCTTTACCAGCAAACTCGTATCCCCTTTTGTAAAAGGAACTGAGAGATAACAAGTTTCTTCTGAGGTCAGGAACATATCTAACATCCCCCATGGTTCGAATAACTCCGTCAAACATGCGGATCCTGACTGAACCATGTCCAAGAACTGGACATGTAGTATTGTTACCCATCAACACATAGCCCTGCTTAACCTTTTCAAATGTGTAAAACCAACTTTTGTTGTGACACATATGAAAAGTACAACCAGAGTCGAGTATCCAATCACCAGTGGAATCCAGTTTATCTGAATAAACTGTCAAAAGTTCTCCAATACCTTCGACCTCAGCTAGATCGGCTTCACCCGAAGTGCTAGCTTGTTTACCATTTGATGCCGTCTTCTCTTTTTCTTTGTTCTTCAACTTGAAGCATTCTTCAAGCACATGTCCCTTCTTGTGACAATAGTTGCAAAACTTTCGTTTTCCTTTTGACTTGGATCTGGTTCTGTTGGAAGATTGAGAAGTTCTACTTCTCTCTGTTGTTCTTCCTCTGGCATTCAAACCTTCGGCTTTAGCATCACTTGAACCACCACCAGTAATATGCTTCATCTTCTCTTTTGAATCCAAAGCTGTATAGACTTCATCTAAAACTAAAGTGTCACGGCTATAGATAATAGTATCACGAAAATGGCTATAGGATTCTGGCAACGACGATAGTAAGAATAGAGCCAAGTCTTCATCTTCATACTGAACATCCATATTCTCTAAGTTATTTACTAACTCTTTAAATGTGGATATATGTTCAGTTAAAGAGCCTCCTTCAATCATCTTGAGATTGAATAACCGTTGCTTCAAATGCAACTTGTTTGGTAAGCTCTTGGTCATCAACAGTTGCTCCAACTTTAGCCATAAAGAAGCCGCTGACGTTTCTTTTAGAACATCTTGCAAAACATCGTTTGACAAGTGCAAACGAATCTGGGATAAAGCCTTCAGATCTTTCATCTCCTTTTCTTCTTCGGTCCATGTATCGGGCATCTTATTGAAACCCAATAGCGCCTTGTGTAAATCCATCTGAATGAGAATGTCTTTCATCTTTACTTGCCACAACGGAAATCGGGTGTTACGATCCAGTAGTGGAATATCGTATTTTACCGAAGACATGATTAATTACTTGATAAAATGATCCCAACGAGCTAATATCACAACCCGGATGCTCTGATACCAATTGTTGTAAAATACGACGGATCCAAATTGACTTAAATAATATTAGCTCAATGCGGAATGGGATCAAAAATTATCAAAGCGTAATAAGCACAACGTAATACGAATAAAATAAATAGAATAGAGACACAGGAATTTACGTGGAAACCCAAATCGGGAAAAAACCACGGGCGGAGGAAGCCGAGAAACAATTCACTATAATTTGCAGTGTTTACAGGGATTATGAAAGAGATTACAAATAGAGTGAGAGGGCTAAAATATATGGTGGTGTATCAGTATATATATATATATATATATATATATATATATATATATATATATATATATATATATATATATATATATATATATAATGTTTTACTATATATATATATATATATATATATATTTTTGATTGTTGGGTTATATATGGGTTAAATCTCTCTGGCTATTTATAGCCAAAGAGGAGAATACAAATCTAATATGAAAACAAAAATGCCGTCCAAACAATTGCTGCGCCTCCATTCCGTTTATTCATAGTCAAATTATGAATAGTAAATGATAAGTTACGGAAATAACCCCTGAACTATTTGCCACTTGCTAATTTTGGAGGCAACTTTTCCACAATCATAATAGATATTTTCATTTAAGTTTCACCTCAAATCTAGCTTTTTCCAAACTACTCATCTTTGGTGTACATAGCGAAAATGAAAGGGAACTAACATGAGGTGTTAAATTGTTGCTATTTTCTACTCCACAACTCGGTGCAAAATAATCAAGTTATTTGACAAACAGGTACCAAAGGGTCTCAGCCCCAACCGTATAGGTGTACTGGAAGCCTCTTAAACAAAAAGTCAAAGTGCCGATGTATTACATGTCATTAATTTTGTTTGAATATATTGGAAGCTTCGCATAAAAGAGATGCCATATAAGGAGTAGAAACATTAGATGACATGGAAGAAGGCTTATCTATCCTTAAGGTAAGCAGCTCCTGCATCCATGTGTACGCACAAACGGGTGCTACACACTCCCGATTCCAAAGACAATATGTTTAAATCAGTAAAAGTCTCTACAAATTATTTACTATTTTTCTTCTATTACCTATGTGGGAGAAGGTTTCCATGCTAATTTGAATTAAATTTGACTATAATTGCCAACGCCCAACAATCACCTACCTGGTTGGATGCTGCACTAATAATCTACTAAATCATTCCAATTTATTTCAACTCTAACTACCCAAATTTTGTTTAAAAAGAAAATGCATATACCATGCTCATATAGAGAAGAGACTCGATCATCAATTACTAAAGTCAATAACTACAGGTTGAATTGTCGATTTGTCACCAAATGTATAACAAAGTATTACCCAGAACTAATCTTTTAGATAAAATATTAAAGCTATAAACACGAAATAGTACAGTTGATTCAGAAGATATATAAAGATAAGAAGAAATTTGTCAATAGTTACTGTGTGAGTTGCAATGTATTCTCTGTTAATTAACTGTATACAAAAAGTCAAAAATCCCATTTTCTTCAAAGTCATGATGTAACTTCGTACAATCAATGAAAAGCAATTCTCACATGGTCACATGGACTTCTATCCATTCATGCTCTACTTTAACAAATTATAGTTTAAAAAGCAATAGCTAGCTAGTTAGCTACTCATTAGGCTTTTACTTTTTAGACTCTTAGAATTCTCCTTATAGGGACGATGTAATAGAATTTCTCAAGAAAACATTAATTTGTCAAAGAAAAAATAATTGCTTGCACATTAAGAGGAGATAACAAACCTTGTCATGAAGAAATGAGAGAATATATTAGTCCTAAAAATCCTTTCAAGCCTCTCTTCAGTGATATCGTCTAATGTATAGGCATTGTACTGCACGGCTGCATTGTTCACCAGGACATCAATACGTCCATATTTAGCAACGACCTCGTCCACAACTTTCTTACATTGCTTATCATACCTAACATCAGTAGGTATTGCAATTGGATCACCTGCGTCACTTATTTTTGCATCATTTATAATCTCTAAGGTGTACTTTGCATCTATGTCTTCGACACCTTTAACATAAGTGAATGCTACAGTTGCACCCTCCTTAGCAAAGAAGTAGCAAACAGACCTCCCAATACCCGAATCGCCTCCTGTCACCAAAGCAACCTTTCCCTTCACCAAGTAAAAAAAAAATTGATGGATTTTTCAGAGAAAAATCAAATGAGAATGTGGTATAATAACTACAAACTCAGAAATTTCATAAAGGAAGGGATCAAATTTCTTGTACTTTAGCAGCACTCTATCAGAAGGGTGACGAAATGACAAGAAGAATAAAAATTTAATGAGCGAAGTGTACTTTGAGTTTGTTAGTGGGCTTGTAATCAGGATTGCTGAATATTGGCCGAGGATCCATGAGGTACTCTTTTCCGGGTTGACCATCCTGATGCTGGGGTGGGAATCGTCGTTCAGGTTCTTCCCTACTCATGGCCTTCGCCTATAAAATAGTCACCAAACTTGGATTAGGGGAATTGCATGCTTGTGAGAGTTTGTCAATGATGGCTACTAAGGTAGCCGATAAAAAATTAGAAATTAACTACAAACCAACCATGACATGCCTTAGATTCAAGCATCATACCCACCCTAATTGCATCCATATATGTATTGAACTTGATATGTGAGCATTATATTTTTACATTCAACTTTACCAATTAAATTTTATAAAGCATTGAAATCTACAAAGTAATCGAACATGTTTTTAAAATATTAAAAAAAACTTTGTTTTTTCTTATTGAATAATTCAGTGGGCATTGAACTTCAAATTCGAATGGAAACTTGTTGGCATGATGGCATCTCACTACGGGGAAATTTAATTCATTAATTAATTATCCGAATTAAAATAAACATCTTGAATAAAAGAGAAAGAATATGACCTTAAAGGTGTTAATAGAAGAGGAACCATGTCCGCAAATACTTCGTACCACTGCTGCAACATTGTTATTCCTAATGCTAATTGAAGCACGTGAACTCAACAACCACTGTGACCATAGACACGGGTTCTTGGTTATTGGAATCGGCCTGCCGGACACCGATCCCACTAAATAGGCCATCATGCACTAAGGAGAATATTAGTTACGATGAATGAATGAAACACCTCCTAAAGAAATATATAGTATTACATATATAGTGGGAAAACATCAATCATCTCAATGTCGAATATTTCACCGATCAATATAAATGTTTGGTTTAGTTTTCAACATTGCTTATTGTATCATATCACTACCTACCAAACTGAAATATGTGTGAATACAAAACAAAAATGCATTATATGGAAAGTCTATTGGTAGGAAAGATTTCTATTTACACTCGTTTATATCGCTTGTGTCTGTAGATCTCTTTGCTGCAACCTAGCCCGGTTATCTTTTCATGTCTTTTCAACTTATTATTAATCTTCTTTTTATATATTTACTAGACGAATGCATGCGCGTTGCGTAGGAATTAAAAGGTTAATATTAATATTTTTTTTAAATAACTAGTTAATCGCTATTAACTATGATAATTATTTTTATACTAAAACAAAAAGTATATACAAATTAGATATTAATTAGAATATGTGATAAAAGACATATCAATTATAAGAAGGCTGAAAATGGAAATTTAAAGTATTTATATTAACAAAAGAGTAAATTACACGAATGGTCCCTATGGTTTAGGGTTATTTGCACGTTTAGTCCCTAACTTATTTTTTTAACTCGGAAGGTCCCTGTTGTTGGTTTTTATTGCGCGCTTGTTCCCTGTCTTACCTAAAAAGACTATTTTGCCCTTAATTTTTTAATTTATTTAAATAAACACACCCCAACCCCACTTCCACCTCACCTTACCTTACCTTACCTACCCCGCTTTATTTAAATAAATTAAAAAATCAAGGGCAAAATAGTCTTTTTAGGTAAAACAGGGACCAAGCAGGCAACAAAAACAAATTGTAGAGACCTTCCGAGTTAAAAAAATAAGTTAGGGATCAAACGTGCAAATTACCCCAAACCATAGGGACCATTCGTGTAATTTACTCTTAACAAAATAATCTATACACGGGTTGAACTTTAATGATTTAAAAATTATTACTTAATTCATTTTCAATTTTGATAATGATGCATTTTTCAAACGATTATTTTTCATGTAATGTAATTCTCAGTTTTATATAGTTTTTAGTTAACGTTAAACTTTGATTTAATGTTTTATTCAACTATTCATGTTGTGAAAAAAAAAAAAAAACTATTTATTTTAGAAAATAATCTCAAGACATTTTAATAGTTTGTTTGACATTTATCACCATATTTAAATTAAAATAATTAAGTACTATAGGTTATAAATTAAAATTTTAGTATTATATAAATAATTTCCATTGAAAAATAATACAAAATATAAATAACTATATGTTTCGTTATATTCTTTCATTAGTAGTTAAAATGATTACATATTACTAATTAACATGATAGCTTGAGAAATATCATAAATTAAACATTTAATATCACAAAAACCTTATATAAAAGTAAGTTTATGATAAATAATATATTGCAATCATTTTACGAATGATTAACATTATGTCTTTAAAGAAAGAAAAAGCAATAAGAGTACCAAATAACTCAAATATTTTACGTTAACCTGTGGAAGTTAATGAATAAAAATATCAAATTCTTATGGTAAAAATATAATTATTTAACTTGAATGATCTCATCTATCTATCTATCTATCTATATATATATATATATATATATATATATATATATCTATAATACTTATAAAAAAGACATATTTCCAAGTACCACATTCATTTGAAACTCTCATGTCTTTTTATATTTCCAAAGAATTTCCAAATCCTTTTTAATAATGATTGATAAATGCTTTAGCATCAAAGATGTTATATAAACTATGAAATGTTACCTTGGATTCTAACAATCTCAACGATGAGTGCCCTATACTACTTCATATTTCATCATTCAATTTCCTCTCTTTTTCTTTTGTAATGACCTCCATTAGAAAAGAAAGGAAAATGTTTGGACTTCTTGAGAAACACAATGACTATTTTGTTCGTGTAAAGGTCTTTCATATAAAGATGATTACTTGTAGGTAAAAAATTACATTTATTGTGTGATCAAGTTATTTAAGTAATATGATTTTTTTCCCATTAAATGGTTAAAATTATGACTATGACTTTGTACAACAGAAACTCAAGGAAAACACAGTACTCAAGACTCCAGATGAATTCTACTTTAAGATGATGAATTCCAAGATTCTTGACGATGTATATAAACACGTGTAATTTTTTATACTCCACCCTCTTTTTTCAAAAAAAAAAAAGCAAAAACCAACAAATTGTTTTATATTATTAGGAGTGAACCAAACAAATGAACTTTTATGGATGAAGTCACAAGATATAAGTTATATCTTGCAGAAAGTTCAATATTAGAAAAAGGTGGAGTATTGCAATTTGTTTTTTTTTATAATTTTAAGAGTATTATATACTTAAGCCATTTTCATTTAATTCAGAAAATTGAAAAGCTAATTGCAACACCATGGTCACTTAGTTCCCAACCATCAAACATACATGTAAATTATGCTGAAGACACATCTTAACCTCTTTAAATGTATCTCACTTTTTTTATAAAAACTAATTAATAATACTTATTGGATGTTATGTTATCAATAAATATATTTTATGGTTAAATATTTTATCTTTTTAGGGAAGGTGCTAAGAGAATACTATCGGAGACAAACAATGTTGGTAGATCTCAAGCTTTTAAGGTTGTGTGGTATTGCTTTTGGTGTCGATTAGTTTGACACCACCACCGCCAAAGGAAATAAACAACTTCAAAGGTTCTTTAACTGGTTGTACTTATGGGTCACTATTGTAGCTTTTATCGAAGTTCTCCACGTACATCCAAACAAACATCAATAGGTGTAGAAATATAAGACTAAATTACGTTAATGGTCCATGTAATATAGAGAAATAGTTAACTTTGGTCCAATTTAACTATAACGTTATTAAGTCATTATCACCTAGACGGAATGGTATGTTGCACGAGTCATGAACCCACAAATAGATTCATATTGGAGTTCTGGAATCCAAAAAATGATATATATTCCAATCCGACAAATCTATATTTATCCATGCTAAGATCCAAAGAATCCAAAATGGATCCATATTTATCCATACCACACTTTTTGAATCCTAACTATATTAAAATATAGTGTATCCATATTACTCCAATTTTGGATTCGAAAGGATCCATATTGATATAGATCCATACTACTTTAATTAACTGTAATGGTATTTAATAATACAATAATTACAAAATAAATAAGTTAATTACTTTCTAACAATTAAGATTAATTGATTTTAAAATTGTGTTTTGTCAACATTGATGTATTTTTTTAATTATTGTTACATTTTAGTTTTGTTTAAAAATTATTTTTTTATGTACAACGTGCGGGAATTCGCCTAGTTTATTATATATTGAAGTATAAATAAGTTAAATGACAATAAGACTAACCAACACTACATTTCACATAATATTTAATTTACTAATTAAGTATTATGAGTTACAAACCTTTTGGGTTATACTATTTAATAGATAAGTTGAAAAATCATGACAGTTTCTAATAAATAAAGTTCAAGATATGAATTTATCTTAAATCACATAAATATAAAAATAAAGATTATAAAGATATTAGATTTGTACTTGGTTTCTTTGATTTATCAATACTTTTTATGAATGTTTGTGTTTGCAATATTTGATTTAATTCAATCATTCTAATTTGTTTTATTTGGGTAGCAATTGTATGTAGCTTTTGATTTTTATTGGTATTTAATGTGCTTTAGATTTTATATTATACTTATATTTCTTACTACTTAAATAATTAGTTAAAAGATTTTAACTTAAAGATGAAAACTAAAACTACCAGATATTTTTAATTGTCTTACATTGAATTGTTATAATATTAGATAGGGATATAATAGTCAGTTGGTCGTTACAAAATTATTAATCTAGTTGTTGTGATTTTGTCGATTTTTATAGAAAATCAGTTGATTCTTCTTTTTTTTTCTTTTTGAAATATTAAAATCTAGAATGTTGTGATATATAAAAAACAATTGATTTTTTATATATCGAAAATACTTTTATGTATACATTATAATTAATAAATGTTTAACAAAATAAATCACAAAATACAAAAGAATTTTATAGATATGATAAAAAAAATCAAATTCATCCAAAACTTAATTATCTTTTATATATGGTTTTAAGGAGTAAAGAGTTTGTAGGTTTTAGGAAAGAAAAAAAATTATAGGTTTTGATGTTAAAAAGCCAAATTTTGACGGAACGAAAAATTTAACTTGTTATTTGTGTTTCTCTTTATATCCACATATATAAATTGAAAGAAATAAAAGAACATAAATAGTCTTATCTATTTCCACTTTTATTTTAGATAACTAAAACAAAAGAGAATAAAATAAAGTGTGAAAAAACCAAACAAATAAAAAAAATTATAAATATATAAATTGAAAGAGAGAAAATAATTTCTATAGATTTACCTATACGCACATTCGTATCTATGTTTCATGCAGCATAGATAGCTAAAACGACAAAAATAAAAAAAACAGGTGTAAGTAACCAATCAAATCAAGAAACTTTTTATAAATATATAAATTGAAAGAGAGAAAAAGAACTCAAATACATTTACATATTAGCAGATTCTTTTCAATTTTCATTAACTCTAAATAAGTTCTTATATAGGCAAAAAAATCAATTAATTACAAATTAAATAGCATAAGTTGAAAAGGATGGGAGTTTCAAATGAATATGATTTTGAACCACATTGATTTGAATGATCTTCTTTATAAGAGTTATAGAGATAGAGATTATGCGGTTAATTAGCAGCACCAACACAAGCAACACTTATTAGATGCACTAGTTATCTATTCATTTACTATTTTATAACTCGTGAGAACCACGGTCATAAAATTAATTAAACTTTCATATTAAAAAATCAAAATTATTAATCAATTATTTTAAATAAATTATTGCTTAAGAGATATTTTTTTTAGTTCTATAAAATTATAATCGTTGATTTAAATAAATACGTGAAGTTATATCACCTTATCTTCTGTATTAATTTTATTTTATTTTTTAATATAATGTTATTAATTTAATGTAATTAAAGTGAAAAATTTTAAATTTTGAAATTTAAATGGAGAATCAATTATTAATTTAATGAAATTAGAGTGGAAATTTAAAATATGAAATTTGAAATGGATAATTAATAGGTTGACAAGTGGAATGATAGGTGACATATAATATTAATGAAGAGTTCTAATATTATAACATTTGTCCATAGGAGAATAAATTTATTCATTTATTAGAATAGGAAGAGGAGATTGATATTATTATATTAAGAGTTAATGACAGTTAATAAAGAGCAAGTTATATAAATCATGTAGTTTAGCTCAATTTACAATTTTTGTCCCTATAAGATTTTTTCACTCACACCGTTCTTATGATATGATTTTGTTACGGTTTTGTTCTCTATCAAAAATGACTAATTTACTCTAACTAATAGATCCAAAATGACTAATTTACTCTTATTTTTTAAACATTTTTATTATGATTAACTTAATAAAAAAAACTTTAATAAAATATGTCGGTCTCATAGCCCCACCCATGTTCAGTAATTCACCATCATGGGGAAAATAGGAAAATTTCTTTTTCCAATTTTTTTTAAGTTTATTCAATGCATGTTTTAGCGTTCAGTTAGGATTCTAAATTTTTTAGTATAAATATGAAGGTTTTTTGAGCATTCTAACACTCCTAAGGTGTACATGCAACCCTAGAAACCGTGGATCTATGTTTTACTAAGATACATGCAAATTTGATTTTTCCAAGGTTCTTAACCTAACTAGCATGACATGGGGAACTTAAAACATAAAAGCTAGTAGAAGAACATACCTTTCTTGTTGCTTGGATTCCTTAAGAACTTTGTGAGCCTAGCACCCCAAATGTGATGCCTCAAATGTTTCACACAACACCACAACTCTTGGAATAACTTTGAGGGAAATACACTATCACTCAAAATCGGCTAGCCCTCCTTGTTCTAGTCTAAATGCCGATTTTGCTAGCCTATGGGGTCTTTATATAGTGTGTCACAAGTAGGGTTACACCATGTAAACCCTAATTGACATGGCTTTTCATTTCCTCCGTGATCCATGGGTTTTAGCCTCCATGGAGCATCCACGGAGCACCCTATGGATTTAGCCCAATCCAATAAACCATGGATCATTAGCCCACTATATAAGAATGGATGATTTACACAATCAACCCCATATATTTAATTAGTCTCAATTTTGATCATAAAATTAATTCCAAATTAATTCTTCATCAATACTAATTAAATAATATGATTTCATATTAATATATTATAACTTATAATATATTAACAAATCATAAGTGTCCTTCTTCTCATTTTGTCTATCCAATTATCATGATGCCATGCAACCCAAATGGACCATGCCAATCGGGTCAAATACATATCAAAAATAGTTATGGACTTAGACACCTTATCCAACAAAATAGATGTAGACCATTTGTTTTTTAACTCAATTCAGTACCTTCTTTTGCTTATTAATAAAATGACTTTGGCACAAACTAATCTCCTCTCTTTATCTTTATGTCCATGTGTTGTTCTTTCCATGTTTCTTCTTCCCCTATTCCAGGTTATATTTCCTCTATTCCAAGTTATATTTCCTTTGTTCATCCGTTTTCCTTGAGCATCAAGGTTGCTTTATTTACACTTGCTAACAGCTAACCAGGTTTTATCAACAACAAAGTATAACCTGTCATGGAAGGTCCAAATATGCACTACCCTATATTGTCCAGGAGAAATTATGTAGCCAGGATCATAAAGATGAAGGTCTTTACATAGGCTCAAGAAGTGTGGGAGATCATGGAGCCAAGGAATCCCCAAAACTCTGTCGGTGTGAAGAAATATAAGATGAATCGTGTCACAATCTATCAAGGAATCCCATAAGACTTGTAACAACCCAAATTTTCAAAAGAAATGTTTTCATTTTTAAATAGTCAAAAACATTTCCAATAAACCATAAAATCTCAAGTACATTCATTTTCAATTCATAACATCAACAACATTATTCCAAACATCAGAGTGTCCCATAAAAATACCTAAGAGAGAGTGCATGCCGAACCATCAAGCATTGCCCTTGCCCTTGGGCTTGGAAGTACCTGAAACAATCAACAAACTGTAAGTTAATGCTTAGGTCCCATTTGATAGTTGCTGACTGAGAAAGAGCTGACTGGGAAAGGTCTGTCTGGGTAAGAAATCCTGAATGAGTAAGAAACCATGTTGTTTGATTGTATATCTGACTTAATGTGCTGACTGATGAAAAGTGATCATTTTACCCTTCTACTCTATACAACGATGGATGAAGTTGTTGAAAATTATAAAAACATACAAATTGTCATACAAAATGTAAATTACGCGCAAATCCTTTAAAATCCAAATAAAAATTATAAAAAGAATCATTGTTTTTATAAAGTTATATGGTATGTATTTCAAAAGGAGAAATGGACTTTTAAGCACAGTAAAAGGAATAGAAGTCTACATGGTATGTAGACATACAATTGGTTTTCATTGAGCAATCAATCAAACACATGGTATGTATTTCAACAAATAATACATTAAGATGATTAAAGATAAAAGAAATACATATATAATAAATATATAAGAAATCAATTAAATGTGAACCTGTACCTGCATATTGAAATCAAGAATAAAGAAATAGTTCTTGATTGAAATTTATAAGGAATAATCCAAGCGCATAGGACCAAATAGCACTTCGTCATTTACCATATCCAAGGTTGTAAAAATCGTTCGGCGGTAGCTCGGCGGTGGACTTGCGATAAACGATTAATCGGACTAGACGGGGATTAATCGGAAATTAATCGGGGACCCTTAATTATTAATAAAATTATTTAAAAAATTAATATTCCCTAAAAAACTAAGTATTTGAAAATTTAAAATTTTGAAAATTTTAGTTTAATATTTTAAAATTTGAAAGCATAAAAATTTGAAAATTTAAAATTTTGGTGTAATATTTGAAAATTAAAATTTTTTGAATTTTTTAAAAAAATTCCCGCCTATGACCGCTGAAACCGCCAAGTCCGACTTTGACCGATTTCCGCCAAGCAACCTAATCGTAATCGATTTAAGGCCACCAAACGATTAATCGCCGACTAATCGACCGCCAAGGCCGATTTCTGCAACACTGACCATATCCAATACAAAGCATATGAATTGATTTCATAATCACATAATCCAATTCGGCATGTCAATTTTGACTTTTTATTTGATTTTTGTATTTCAAGATCAAAACTTTAAGGCTTCAATCAGGTGATCATTAGAACCCATTACATCTTCGTTATTGACCAGAAAACCTTGATAACATCCAAATCACCAACTTCAAAAATTTATTGATAAAAAATTCAACGCCATGGAATTCTTAATCTCCAAAAATAACATATAAGAACAGATATGTATGTATGTGTTCAGGCATGAAATAACCAACAACAGAAAAATCACTTGATAAATCGAAACTTTTATTCCTCTCAACAGCAAATGACATTCAAGAGCAAAAGAAAATTCAAGAACAAACAGCAAAAATCGGAACTTGTCCATTCAAATTGAAAAATCAAGAGCATAAATCAGAACATTCAATAACAAAATAATCGGAACTTTTATCCCTCTAAACGGAAAAAATCGGAACTTTCCCAAAAATCGGAACATTCAAGCGTACCTGATGAGATGAGAAAGGAGCTTCGATCGATCGGTGGGTGGAAGAGGAAGAATGGGGTCGACGATGCTTGCTGGTTGGGGAGAAGAAAGGAGCAGTTGAAAGAGGATGGAGAAAGGAGTTGTTGGAAGAGACACGTTAGGGAAGGGTACTATTGGAACCTTTTTCAGTCAGCCTATTTTTCACTTCTTTCTCATTCAGATATTCCTTTGAGAGTCATATGCACAAAAGTTAATTATCAAACACTTATAGCTGACCGAGTCAGCCAAAAAGGTCTGACTCGGCTCGGTCAGACGATTCTCAAACACGACCTTAGTGAGTTCCCCATAGCATACCCCACACAATACACATAATCACATAATCAGATTAGCTATAAAAGCTACATAAACCACATAATCCATGCATACAACATATAGGGATGTCGTGGGCTCGTCCCCAGGGTCTTACTCAAGGATGTCATGGGCTCCCCACATGGTCTTACACTTAAGTGCCATGGGCTCTCCCATGGTCTTTAATAGGAAAGCCATGGGCTCTCCACATGGTCTTACATCTGGATGCCATGGGCTCTCCCATGGTATTCCATACAAGCATACCACATATACAACTAGCATACTTCCTAGCACGTAACCAACTATCATGCCTCATAATATTACTTTAGCTAATGTACCACATATCATAAAATGGGTCGGCCTTGGTGCCTTCGGCCCATTGGTTTGGTGAGAAGACTCACCTCTCGTGAATGCTGAACTGACAAGATAAGATCCGATAAGTCCCAACGTACCGCTCCAACTCAACTGCTTATAATCATCATGTGATTCACTTGTCACAATCCAGAAATACCATAAATACTCTCAAAGGCAACCCTGGTCAACCCTAGTCAAAGTCAAGGTCAACAGTCCATGTTGACCCCAATTCGTCGAGTGCATCCAGTAACTCGTCGAGTTCCTTCAGAGTCCAAAAAATCGGGACAAACCCTAGCCAACTCGCCGAGTTGTCTCATTGACTCGACAAGTTCACTCAATGTCCACTCAGACGGGGAAACTCGATCCAAATCGTCTAGTTTCCAGGGCAACTCGTCGAGTTCCCTCCCCTCCCCCCCCTGTTTGCTTATTCCAATGATACGTCGATTGCAGGGACTCCAGGGCTTAGATCTAAAACCTGAAAGTGTCTTGAAGGATAAAGTTTCCAACTTTATCCTCTAGAACCACTCTGAGTGCTCTAAGTTCTTTAACAAAGGTTAGAAAGCTCAAAATCTTAGCCATGTAGTTCAAGACTCTAGGGATCTGGAATCCCTCCTTTCCAGAAGAGTTTCTAATCCTCAAAACGTTCCAAAGATGGAGGCTTTATGGACATGCATGTCCAATGCATGTCTTGAAGTCAAAATGGCCAAAAGGGGGAATTATACTCTAAAAACCCATGCATGGCATCCTTGCTTGACCAAAAGCTAGATCTAGCCCACCTTGGGACCATTTTGCCCTGGAGATTCATAAAGTTGCAAACTTTATGAACCCCATGCATGCAATCAACAAGAATGATAGGAAATAAAGAGTAAACACAAGATCTATCCACATTCTAAAATAAAAATCGAATCTTGAAGACTTCCAATAGTCCACAAGATGGTCAAGGTCAAGAGTGAAGGCTTTGTTTGTTGGATCTTCTCCTTCTTCTCACTATCTTCTTCTTCTTAAGCTCCACAAGTCACTCTAGCTCACAATATGAGAGAAAATAGGGATTAGGGTTTAGCACAGACGTTCTTAGGGTTTGGAGGCTGATGGAAGGTCAGCCTCAAGGTTCTTAAGGAGATTATATAGGGTGCAAACCATAAAATTAGGGTTTTTCCTTTACAGCACCTACTCGTCGAGTTGGGCCTTCCAACTCGTCGAGTAGGTCTTAGATCCCGCGTCCCTCAAATGAATTCTACTCGACGAATTGGAGCTCCCCGACTCGTGGAGTTCCAGTCTAAACCCCAAAAATTCTGAAAAGAAATAGATACCTGAATTGAGTGTTACAAGACTTGTAATTGTCATCGCAGAGAAGCAAACGACAAAGGAAGCATGGGAAACATTGAAGGTGATGTATATGGGTGCAACCATGGTAAGGAATGTGTGTTGAAAAGTGTGCCCAAGGTCATTAACTATTGGTAATATTTCTAATAATAACAGGGTCCTTTTGTGTTGCCCTCAAGACCCAAATTGAGTAGAATAAATAAATGAGAAATTTGTTTATTAATTATTATGGTTAATAATTAATTAGAAATTAATTGGAAATATATTTTGGGAATTAATTAACAGTTTAATTAATTAAAGGGTTGAGTATTCAATTAATCAATAGTTGGTTGATCAGGAATATTCCAGAACCTTTATGGAATTAGGGTTGGATGAAAATCACTCCATCCCACATGGGAAAATGAGTGAATTTCATGGTTAGGCTCTTATCCCACATGGGAAGGAGTACAAAACCTAGGAAGGGATCCAAGGTTATAAATAGGGCCTTAGGGATTTCATTCTTCCTTGCACCTTGGCTTGAAGTTTTGCCAACCCTTCTTCTTCCCTCTCTTAGGGACGATTTCTATCCCTCTTAGGGTCTGTGAACCTGACCCTTCTCCTAGTTATTTTTATTTCACTCTTTGGTGTCATTGGGTGTGATACCATTAGAGGGATTCTGGTTTGGGTCCTCTCGTCCAAGAAACTTCATGGAGTATCAAGATCTCAAGCATGGTTATAAAGGGCTACACAAGAGATATGTTTTTCTTTATGTTTTTATGTTTCTAGGGTTTAGATGTAATTAGCATGAAACCATAGATTCATAGATTGCATGTACACTTAGGTATATCGTAGTTTTGATTTTTCTCCTACCTAGTTTAGAGTGTATTTGATGCGTAGAAAACCCAAAAGTGGTATCAGTGTCATTGGTTCATGATTACATTCAACCTAAATCCATATTTTATGTAAAAACTTGTTTAAAATTGAATGAAAGAAGAATTATTGAAAAATTCGTAATTGATAAAACCTTCATTCGCAGCTCACGACGTGAGAGCTTGATGCTCACGACATGAGCCCACTGAATTTAGGGTTTCCTTAATTTTTCATTTTTCAAATTTGAAGGTTTGTTAAATATGGATAAATACCAAATTTAAAATGTTTTAAATCTAGAAAAAAATAAATATTATTTAATAGAGATTTGAATTTGAATATTTATTTATTATTTAAATAGTGAATTTAAATATTTAATATTATTTATAATAGAGATTTATAAATTTGAATATTAACCCCTTGTGGTTTATTAACTGTTACATTGCGTCCTCGCAATTAATTAAAATTAATAATAGACAACTAAATTTAAATATTTTTAAATTTACCCCTTATATATATTAGAATTGTGTCTATTATATATTATATGTATAAGAAAGTTACAACATGCGCCCTCGTATGTTTTAAATATTGTCATTGTCAGTCTTACCATGACTAAGCTCATCCATTCTAATATAGGGGTTTAAGGAAATCTCTATGATTCCTAATGGCGTCGGTTTTTAATATGTTTCGCGCTTACCACCCTCACCGTCCTATTGCATTTTGAGAATGGAGTTACCGAAAGGGTTTGATAGTGATAATGGTCAATCTAAAAGTATTCTAAATACAAGTATAAAACAAAATCTCATTTTATTAATAGAATATGAAGTTCATATTATCCATGAAATTACACATTCTCTTTATATTTTGTTGGTGGAGCTAATGTGGTTAACCGGCACATCAATCTAGAGTTTAGTTGAGAATGATATGGAACTCGTGAATCTCAAGCGTAACTTAAGCCTGGGACCATGCGATTTTGCATGGTTAATTCGCAATCTATTTAATGTGAATCTTATGTTATCCATAAAATTTGCACATTCTCTTTATAACTTGTTGATGGAGCTCGTGTGGTTAACTGGAACATCAATTTGAGAGTATAGGTAGACAATGATGTGGAACTCACGAATCTCAAGCGTAACTTGAGTCGGGGACCATGCGATTTTGTATGGTCAATTCACCATCTGTTCACTGATCTGCGGCGACCCCGTCATTGAATCTGAGATGAACATAATATGATATTAACATGTCATTGATAGTCAATGAATTTCAAAGATCTAGGAATTTCGTGGTGATCAAAATTGGGAAAGGGTTTTGCTTGCCTAAATAACTTTATGGTGTGTTTACGGCATCCGTTTACACATCATGGAGCCAAATATGGATCATAGCCTTCTTAAATAATTTTATTTAAGGTGATTATTTTCCAAGGATAAGGAAAACAAACCTTAATGGAAATTAATATTGAATGATGTCTATAACCTTATCCGCTAAAATCTACTGCTATAAAACCTTTGACAGGATTAGATATGAGGATGATCAATCTTATCAAATTCGTAGTTTGGGAATAGTTCTCATAAATCATGCCTTTGATAAAGCTCTTCCTATGTTACTTCAAACATTGCATTCTAAACTGTTAGAAAGAGCATTTATCAAGTGTAGGTAGTAAACTGACATATTGAAGTAAAATGGAACTTCCTTGAATTAGGAGTTGATTAGGGTTAGTCGACTAGCTAACATGTACATATAATCAGTTCACTCTGATTTTGATATGAACAACTTAATATGTCCATTAACGAGTTGTGTAGTATGTTGAGGTTTCCTTTTGGAACTAACATGGGCAATCATAGAAACTCAAACTTCAAAACACTCCCATATTTTTACTATCATGAATATAAGTGTCAAGAAGAAGAAAGCCAATTGTCCATGGGTAAAAAGGTGATTAGTGTTGGTATACCTAATCTAGGCCCAAATGCCAATGACAAAGAAAGGCTTATTCTGAGACATGTTCTGATAGCAATTCGTTTTCATAACAAAAAAGGACTAGGAAAGCATACATGCCCAAAATATATATTTGAGGTGAAAGGACCGAAACATGAAGAAGTTAAATTTGATCATCGATCACGTGCCCTTGCTACTTTCCATAGGATCAAAGATAACTAATTCTCCCATGTTTGGTGTTCAATCAAATATCTTAATTCATAATACCATTTAAAATTACTTCTAAACCTTGAGTATTTTACTAAGGATTAAGTACTGACATTTGCAAGAATGTGCAGTGACTAAAATGAAGTAAGAAGACTGAAACATGGAGAAGATAATTTGATCATGAATATCGAGCCCTTGTTAATATTTATAGGATCAAAAGACAACTCTTTTCCCAAATGTTTAATCTATGGTCTTATAATTGAAATTTTTTATACTTTGTTTCATGCGATAGTTCTGACTTATTTAAATCTAGAGCATTCTAACATGTTAAAAGAAAGTCATGAAATCTATGCAACAAGTATAGTAGCAATAGTTCAAAGTTGATTCAAATATTTAAATAAAGTGTATTATTGTGTGAATATGTGTTGAAATTAGTTTAACTAATGGATCGTTCAGATTCACCATAATACGTACTGATTCAAATACATCCAAATGGTTTGGGTGAAATGTATTTGTGGAATCATAGTCTTGGGTAAATAAATGAGAAATGCATTACCAAGTCTCCAGTTGGATCTAATTTTGGATATCATTTGACATCGAGTCTCATGATAAATGCAAATCTTGTTTATCAAGATAGATGATGAATACATAACTGGGTGGTGAGAATATCTGTTGGAATTAGTTTGCACTGATGGACGGTTCAGATTAACCACGATACATGGTAAGACCAACTTCGTATGAACTTGAGTTTGGAACCTTTCGGGTATTCAGATCTCTCATAAAACGAAGTTGTGAATCGACTGGGCAATAGGATGAGACAGGATAGTGATCATCTCATATGAAACTTTATCGATCATCTAAGTAAATATGAAAGAGTTTCACGAGCTATATCCACCCATAACACTGCCACTGGAAGTGTTAGTTAGATAGAGAAACAAATCGTTCATTGATTTTGTACTAGATGAGTCGCATTATGCATACTAACAATTCGTGGATCGTACCATGAATAGTGTTACGAGTAGTCCTTTGGTCTTGTACCAACTAAGTAGGTTCATGAAAAACTATATGATATGTGAAGTGGGATTCAGTCCTCGCTGTCACATATATAAGTTTACGATTATGAGGCTTACGCGCGTCGTGAAGCGCTCAATAATCTAGAACTTAGAGTAGAGACGTGTTATCTCGTTAGATAACCCTTCAAGCATTTTGGATAATTGTTCAACAATCCTTTTGAGAAAAAAGTGTATGTTGCTCGAAGGGCAGTCTTCCAAGAGAGTGAGCTGATTTCCAAAAGGGCTAGTAGGAGCCACATTGATCTTGATAAGATTCAAGAGTCAACCAATGAAGAGATTGAATTTGGACCTAGCATTCAATTCAAGACTGAAAGAGCTATTAAGGAAACTGGAATGTTTCCACCTCTTCCTTATAGATATGATGGAGGACTGTATACACCTAGTTATATAAGAGATTATATTACTGAGGTAAATGAGTCACTGGTATGGAGCAATCAGATTATACCAGCTATCGGAAGTTATGGCAGGCCCTAAAGGCTACAACATGGAAGGAGGAAATGGAGAGTGAGATTCAATCCATGTATGTGAAAACTTGGTAGATCAATCACTTAGCCTAGACCATTAGGTATAAGTGGATCTTCAAGAAGAGACAAGCATGGATAGGAACAAACACATAATCAAACCAAGATAGGTTATGAAGGATGTGTAATCTTGAGAAGTTCCTTGTGGACCGAAACAAGCATCTCGCAATTGGAGTCTTTGTTTCAATGAGAAAAGTTCAAGGAGTTTGAATTTCGAGAAATAAAGATGAGTCATACATATGTCAAAGCTAGTGGGAGTAATTGGAATCTTTGTTTCAATGAGAAAGTTCAAGGAGTTTTAATTGCAAGAAACATAGATAAACCATATATATGTCAATGCTAGTGGAAGCATTCTAGTCACCCTTGTATTGTAAATAGATAATGTACGATTCATAGGAAACTATATTCTAACTTAGCAAGTGTAAAAACTTGGCTTGGTATGAGAATCGTTTAGCTATGATATACATGGGAGATACAAAACACGTACATAATAAGGATCTATAGAGATAAATCAAAGTAATTCATTGGATTAAGCCAAAGTACATGGACTCTTGAGGAAACTCAACATGCAGAACTTGGAATGGTTCGTGCTTAATATGGCATGACATTAAGAAATGCTAATATCCTAGTTTTACTATTGAACTAGAGGTTATGAATCGTGTCCCACATGCTTCTACTATAGGATCGATCATATATGCCATGAGATGTACCAGATCTGATGACTCGTTTGCCTTGATTGTGACAAGTTGGATTAGATCATTTTGGCAAGAATCAACGAATCAAAATCAATAACTTTCTTAAGTGTCCTATGAGGACAGAGTAAAGGATCTTGACAGTACGGAAGAGGTCATTGTGAAGATTACATTGATGCTAAGTTCCATACTGATAAAGACGATTATGTTCGCAGTCAGAATTTGTGCTTTTACTGAATGGTGAAGTATTGGCTTGGAAGAGTACCAAGTAATACACCATAGTGGATTTGACAAACTTAGAGTACATTGCATTTAGTTAAATTGCAAAGAAAAGAATGTGACTAAAAGAGATTCATTAGTGACATCTTTGTTGAAATTCAATCATTGATGGTCCATTTGGAGGCTCTTTGTGACTTTAAGGGTGAACTTACCTCGAGTATGGATCCCAAGTCACATAAGCTCACAAGACACATACTTAGTAAGTACCATCACATTTCATAGTGAGTCAAATGTAAAGACATCATAGTCAATAATTCATATCGGAAGATAATCTTGTCGATCCATTCCACAAGCCAATGTCATTGACCAAGTCTGACAGTCAGGTAAAGTCAAGAGGCATTAGATTTGCAAATGAATTGGCTTAAACACTCTTAGTTTAGATTGTTTTAAACCTAAGAACTTAAAGCAGTATAAGTGTTAATTCGTTTTGGCGATTATTAAGTGGAGATCTTAATATATGATGGAGTTCGGTCATTTTAATTAGCTTATCACTATGTTCTCCTTTTGCATGTTTGGAACCCACTTCCCGAGTGATAATTTACTCAAAATTTCCACAGTCGGTCATACTCTTGGAAGTAAGTAGTGATTCAAGATTGTCATGAGCGTTAGTGGATTGTCCATAGTGATTGGACATAGCATAGAGATTGCGTTAACACTCATGAGTACTTAATAGAGACTTATGTATTGGACCGACCCACGCTTATAGATTACTTCATGGATCCAGCACGAGTAATTCTAAGACGATAATAACTTCTATTCTTCAAACCTAGATACATGTGGAGTTTTGCTCTATGATTCTGTTATGCATTGGTCTACTCTAACGCTATCTGTAACTTGTAGTTATAAAGGGTATGTCCATGTGTGACATAATGAAGTAGACAAAAACTATGTAGTCGAAGTTTATTTGTTCCTTCTGCCTTAACAGGAGAAGCGATATATATATGGGCCCCTCGATGATTTGGTGCTGACATCTAAAGTGCTTGGCCAAGCCCTTACTGGAATTGATGTGTTCCATTTAGTAGTTAGATGCAGTCGTCACAAATCTATATTCGGAAACATAATCTTGAATTTTGAGATTGACCATTATCCATGTCTCGAGTTCATACATATATCATAGAACGAAGGGATAGTTGATCACTTATCTAAGGGCTGAATCTTGATTAGATCAAGAGTTTGATAGTTGCATTGGATTGCTAACTCTTTGTTGATTATTGGAGAAGTATTGGTCCTCGTATAGTTGATGACTTGTCCAAGTGGGAGACTGTTGGAAAGTATGTCAAGGGTCATTAACTATTGGTAATATTTCTAATAATAATAGGGTCCTTTTGGGTTGCCCTCAAGACCCAAATTGAGTAGAATAAATAAAGGAGAAATTGGTTTATTGATTATTATGGCTAATAATTAACTAGAAACTAATAGAAAATATATTTTGGAAATTAATTAACAGTTTAATTAATTAAAGGGTTGAGTATTTAATTAATCAATAGTTGGTTGATCAGAAATATTCCACAACCCTTATGGAATTAGGGTTGAATGAAAATCATTCCATCCCACATGGGAAAATGAGTGAATTTCGTGGTTAGGCTCCTATCCCACATGGGAAGGAGTACAAAACCTAGGAAGTGATCCAAGGCTATAAATAGGGCCTTAGGGATTTCATTCTTCCTTGCACCTTGGCTTGAAGTTTCGCTAACCCTTCTTCCTCCCCCTCTTAGGGACGATTTCTAACCCTCTTAGGGTTTGTGAAATTCATGAACCTTCTCCTAGTTATTTTTATTCCACTCTTTGGTGCCATTGGGTGTGATACCATTAGAGGGATTCTGGTTTGGGTCCTCTCCTCCAAGCAACTTCATGGAGGATCAAGATCTCAAGCATGGAGATCAAGGGCTACATAAGAGGTATTTTTTATGTTTTTATGTTTCTAGGGTAGATGTAATTAGCATGAAACCATAAATCCATAGGTTGCATCTACACTTAGGTATATCGTAGTTTCGATTTTCCCGCTACCTAGTTTAGAGTGTATTTGATGAGTAGAAAACCTAACACTGCAAAGGTCCAAACCTTAAATGCGGAGTTTGAAATCCTAAATATGAAGAAATAGGAGACTATAGATGACTTTTCCATGGAGGTTAATAATGTGGCAAGCAACATCTAGGATTTGGGAGGTACCAAGAACGAAGCATATGTTGTGAAAATTGCTTCGTGTTGTACCAGAAAAGTTTGTGCAAAATGCTTTAACAATTTAACAATTCATCGATCTTGAAACTATGACTGTCGAGGAGGTTATCGGGAAATTGAAAGCTTGTGAAGAACGGGTGTGTGGTCAAACTGAAACTAATGAGAAAAACTTGTTATTAACTCACGAGGAATTGATCAAAAGCTTAGAAATAATTTTGGAGAGAGGCAAGGTAACAACCGTTCAGGAAGGGACAACACTTCTGGTCATGGTAGATGTTGTGGGAGAGGTGGCAATGGTTCTAATCGAGGTGCGGTCATGATGGTGATTCCCACCAACACCATGAAGGTGGTTGAGTTTCATCATTTAATCAAGACAAATGCAAGTTCTAATTTTACAATTATCAAGGTTTTGGTCATTATATAGCTGAACGTAAAAATCCACTTCGTGAAAGAAACCAAGAAGCAAACTTAGCCTAATGTCGAATCACCAATGAACCAGCATTGTTACTTATAGCGATCAACACATGTGATAATCATGGAGAAGTTTACTTGAATAAGAATGGCAATATAAATGAAACACAATAATCACATTGTCGACATAAATGAGAATGGAAATGAAGATTCCATCGTGTTTATATAGGAAAAGTGAATGATCAGATTTTGATTGTTTGAAATTAAGACCCAAGAGAGCGGTAGTGAACTTTTTGTACCAATTCTGGGAGGCTTGTTTGAGTCCATAAAGAAACTTTCGCAGACGACAAACTCTCACATCATTTTCTTTAGAAAATCCTTGAGGAACCTTCATGTAAACTTCTTCATCCAAGTTTCCATGCAATAAGGCATTATTGACATCAAGTTAATGTATCATCCAATCCTGCTTGACAGTAACAGCCGAAAAAGTTCGTACGGTAACAAGCTTCGCGACAGGAGAGAAGGTGTCGTGAAAATCGACTCCTTCGGTTTGTGTGAAGACTTTTGCGACAAGTCTCGCCTTGTATTCTTCAATTTCCTCATTAGGCTTGTATTTTATTTTGTAGGCCCACTTAGAGTCAATTGCACGTTTTCCTTTTGGGAGAGCCTCTAAAGTCCACGCCTCATTTTGTTCAAGAGCCTGAATCTCCTTTTTCATGGCATCAATCCATCGTGGATCCTGCATGGCTTGTTTGAAACAATTTGGCTCATCATTTGAGGTGATGGCCACTATGAACACTTTATGAAAGTTCGAAAATTTACCATAAGATAAAAAGTTGGTAATTGGGTGTACCGTCGAGGAGCTTTGATTTGGTGCGGATTGTGTGGGATCAACCTAAGGGGGAAGCTTCACAATGTAGTCACTCAAATGTTTTGGTGGAGCATAATGTCTTTCAGTCCTTGTGGTGGTGGTTTGAGTTTCTAGACTTTCAATAGAAGAATCAAGATCCACATTTTGTGGGCTAGTGACCCATCGTCGGCCTATGGGCTTACAGTTTCATCTTGAAGTCGTGAGCCTGGACTATGTGGACTAGTAGGCAAGTTTTTAGTCCTTTGTTCAGAATCTTCATCATGTGCTCCATGATTATTTTCTTGCGCAAAATGGGCTGGTGTATCGTCAAAAAATCACCTGGTTCTTCATTGCCACGCATCGAATTGTAGGAAAAGGGAAGTTGTCTTCATGGAACTTGGTGTTTCTTGATACAACAATTTTTCTCTTCTCTATATCGAAAATCTTATATCCTTTTGTTCCAAGTGGATAACCTAAGAAAATACTTGGTCTCCCTCTCACTTCAAACTTGTCATCTTTGGTTTCATTACGTCTATAGTATGCTAACCAAGCAAATACCTTCATGCGTTCATAATCAGATTTCTGACCAAAATAACACTTCATATGGAGTTTTGTTTGAATGAGATGTAGAAGGTAACCGGTTGATGATATAGGCAGCAGTCAACAAACACTCTCCCTAAAATTTCTTTGGAAGACCAGCCTCAAACCTTAAATCTCGAGTTGTGTCCAAAAGGTTTCTGTGTTTGCGTTTAACCACCCCATTTTGTTGGGGTGTGTGAGGGCAAGTTGTTTCAAATAAAATGCCATGACTTTTTTAACAAATGGTCATGGCATAGGTCACCCCATTATCACTCCTTATTCTCTTGATTTGTTTCCCAAATTGATTTTCAACCATTTTATGAAAATTGATTAAACATCTACTAGCATCGTTTTTATAAAGAGAATCTATACAAATCTACTGAAATCATCAACAATAGTTAGGAAATAATTTGCACCCGTAAGGGAGGGTATACGGTATTTTCCCCAAACGTCATAATGAATTTACTTAAAAGATTGATTTGTCTTTATTTGACTCAAAACAAAAGGTGGCCTAATATATTTTGCCTTTGAACAAGAATCACATACTTTATTCTTAAATCTAGAAGCGATGTTTTTAAGAAAATCTAATTTAACTAACTTTCCTTCTGAATCGTGACCCAATCTCTTGTGTCATCTTTCAATCATGAGATGCATTTCCTTTCTTTCTTCCTTAATAATCCCCATATGGTACAGTCCCCTTCGACAATCACCCTCACCAATCAAGTTCCTTGATCATAGACCCTACATTACACAAAAATCGGAAATAAGTTTATGGCACATTGTAGATTTTTTGTTAACCGACTAACAGATAAAAGATTTCGATTAAAATGAGGGACGTGAAGGATCCTTCAATTTAGGTGCCACCTAGTAAGGTGTAATCACCCCTTCGTTCAACCGGTATGGCATCTCCTTTAAGAATCACAACAAGCCTCTCATATGTATGTTTTATTTTGTTGGTGAGGATGTCGACCCTATAAGTCATATGTTCGGTTAGACCGGAATCTATGATCCAGTCATCCTCATCACCCAATCTACCTGTCATGTTAGTCACTGGTATTGTTTCTTCATTTTCGAGTTTAGTGGATTCTCCAAAATGCTTCAAGAAATCTTTGTACTGGTCTATTTTAAGCCCAAGAATGGGACTTGTGTCGACACATATAGCTTTAGGTTTGTCTTTATCTGCTTTGCCCTTGCCTGGCCGCTAATCTGGATACTCGATACGTTTGAAACATCCATCACGATTGTGACCATCTTTATCACAAAAGGCGCAATGTTGCATTTCTATTTCTCACCTTGTGGGATTTTGATTTGACTTGTTCTTTTGCCAAGAATTCTAGTCTCGATTGTTAGGCACAAAAGCCTTAAAGGTGGAAGCCTCTATGGAGGGTTTCCCGTCATTAATGATGGTTCTTTGGCGTTCGTCTTCAGCAACGACGTGGTAAGCCGATCCCAAACCCGGTGTTGGTGAAGTAGCCAGTATTTGGGTTTTGATGACAGTAAAGTCTCCATCAGGACCCATGAGAAACTCATACAATTTCTCTTTTTCTTGGTGTTCAACAAGACGTATGCCAATACCACAGGTATACCTATTACAGGTGCACTTCGGTGTAGGGAAGGTTGATTGAATCTCATCACATATTGATCGAAACTTGGTGTAGTAGGCTGATACATAGATCCCATCTTGTTGAGTGTTGGTGAGTTGGTTCTGTAGTTCATAGGCCCTAGGAGCACTTTCTTTCCCAAATATTTCATGAAGATCCAACCATATTTTTGAAGCAGTGTTGGCGTATTTGACGCTACTCCTTATTTCTTTTTCCAGGGTTGTAGTAACCAAGCCCTTTTTCATCGCATCGCATCTCATCCATGGCATGTACTCCTTCGACATCTTCTCTGGCTTCACAATGGTGTCGTCTATGAATCCAATCTTGTTCTTGGCAAACAAGAATTTCTCCATATCTTGAACCCAATCCCTACAGTTTTTATCATACAAAGCCTCATTGACTTTCATCTGTCTGGGAGAATCAGATGGGTGAAGATAGTAGGGGGAATCATGATCTAGTGTATTATTGTTGTTCTTCTTCTTCTTGGAAGTGTTGACATCGTTACCTGCCATGGCGATGTAGGTTTAGGGTTTCGCAAAGCAGCTAGGTTTCTTGCTCTAATACCATCATAAATTTGATACGTTCTTATTTTTATTCAAAAGATCTCAATAATCCTTTTATATACATTACAATAAAAGGAAAAGGTATGACTAGCTAGGAAATAGGAGATAATAACAAACAAAATATTTAAATCAAATTCAATATTATGGATGGTTTGAGATATTTAACTTGCACCTGACCAGACATTTTATATGTTGTCGGAGTGATAAATCAATTCACAGAAAGGCCCACGGTCCAACACCAAAAAGAATTAAAAAAAGATCTTAAGGTATGTAAAAGGAACCATTGATTTTGGGTTAGTCTATACACAAAGCAGTCAAAGAGTTGAAGTTATATGATACTCAAATAGTGATCTTGCTAGAGATGTAGTTGATAGGAGAAAGTACAGGAGAAATGGTTTTTATGTGAATGAAAATTTGGTAACTTGGTCATCACAGAAGCAAAGATGCGTTGCACTCTCTTCATGTGAAGTTAAGTTTATGGTTGCCACAACCACCACATGTTAAGCAATATGGATTCGTCGTTTGGTTGAAGATTTAACAGGAACAAGTGTCAAACTTGTTATTATTTACTTAAATAACAATCCATCTATAGAATATGTTAAAAACCTAGTGTTCCATAGAAGAAGTAAGAATGTAGACACAAGGTTGTGATTTCATCAAACTGTGTTGAGAATGGGGACATTGTATGTAACATCTGGTTTCAAGAAGCTTCCTATTTCGAGAATTATAGGCATTAATGGATCAAGTGATGGCCCTGGACTTTAATGGTTTGGGTTTTAGACCCATTTGGGTGTGGATTATATAGGTCGGGTGACCCAGGCTCTCGGTTGGTGCTTGGAGTCCAAGGGTATAATAGTAAAAGTGATGCTTCAGATCTCTTCTTGAATTAAGGATTCAAGTTCGAAGAGTTTTAAGTCGAATGATATTACATGGGATTATAGGGTTTTTCATTACCTTTCCGAGCATATAAAGATCACCGAAGGCGGTTTTGGGATGCGGGAGTTATGACCATTCGAAGTTAGGAAAGTTATAGGTTTAGGCTAATACGTTGGGTGTACATGGTGTACGTTGGGAGAACACGGCTTAAATGATCGCGTAGGTTTCTCTCGTACGCTAGGCGTACCTGGAGTACCCATGGCGTATGCAAGGCAGAGTCAAACCCTAATTTTTGGGCCTTTAACCCTATTTAAAGGCTGTAAATTATTGGAAACCCTTCTTGTCTTTAGCCTCCATCCTCTCTAACCCTAAATTCGAAACCATGGCCCCATTTGTGAGATTCTTGAGCCTTTGAGTGATTTTGGTGTGTTTTTGGTGCATTTGGAAGAAAAATAACTCATTTGATGAGTGTTGGTTAGCTAGGAGCTTGAAGATCCAAAACTCTCTTCACCTTTGCAAGCTTCTGGTGTAACGTCCCAAAAATTAATAGTAAAATTTTCATTTTTAAAACAATAAACCATACAAAAGAGTTGTTCCAAAACTATTTAAAGTGAGTATATTATTTAAACATCAGAGTAAAGATCATAATTAGCTAATACGTAAAACTCTGGGGGGATGTTGTGCAATCATGTCGGGCCCTTCCCTTTCGTACCAGAAGTACCTGAAACCATAAACGTTAAACCGTAAGCACAAAGCTTAGTGAGTTCCTCAAAATACCACATACCATACATACAATAGAGAATGCTATGTGCCAACCATAGTCTTGCCATTATGCCATGATCTGTATCATGGTCTTTCCTTGTCATTCCCCCCGTCTTACAGACCAGTGCTAAGAGCCACCTACTAGTCTTCCATGCAAGTATCACATAGAAAACTAGCATACGGCATATAATTTCAAGAGTCTGATCCCTGGTCTTGCATAAAAATTTTCGGGAGCCACCTTCGGGTCTTCCATAGAAATGCCAAGGGCCACCCCCTGGTCTTCCTATATAACATAAGCCAATGGGCCGACATTGGTGCCTTCGACCACATAGTATAGTGAGGAGACTCACATGAATCACAAATCCGACTAACACTTAGCTCAAAATCGTGTCGACGACATCTAACTACTCTCCTAACAATAATGGGTGCTTAACACCTCCTGACACTCCATACAAGGTAAACCTTAAGTCTACCTTCTAAAAGTAGAATTTGACTAAAAGTCAAACCAAGCCAAAAGTCAACGGTCAAAGTCAAAGTCAACAGCCCAATGTCAACCTATCCATCTTCACATCGTAACCAGTCCTTGGTCACGTCGTGAGATCTCACTCGATCCGATTCCAACTCATCCCAACTCAACCCAGTCAACTCAGACATGAAAAGTCGATAGAGCTGACCTCACATCATGAGAAGCCTTTCCTCATGTCGTAAGCTCCAAGAAGCTCATCAGAAATGGGATCATTCACTCCTCACATCATGAGACCTCCATGTCTCACGTCGTGAGAATAGTCTGAAGCAAAAAGTCCAACGTTTAAGTCCTTAATCCATTAAGCCTTGAACCCAAACTTTCGAGAAGGTCTTATAACTTCATAATACACTGGAAAGTCGATGCTTTTAAGATATATATGTCCAACACATGTCTAGATCTCATTTGGGTCAAAAGTTGAAAAAAAGGCATCCAACTTTCATGCAAGGTTCCAAAACTCAACCATTCTCTAGATCTGATCTCCAAGACACCCCTAAGGCCCTCATAACCCATAAAGTTGCCAACTTTATGGTTTCCATTCATTCAAACTTGCACATCCAAGAAGAAAAGTGGGACAAAACTTAGATCTGGCCTCATATAACAAGAAAGGTAGAGGCTTGGGCACTTACAATGGTCTAGAAACAATGTAAGGTGGTGATGATGATGATTCCTTGCAAGCCTCAACAAAAGATCACCTTCTTCTTCTTTTTTTCTTATTCTTCCAAACCAAGAAAGGCTCCAAAATGACCAAGAATCAAGCCAGGATGAAGACTAGTGTTTTTTCTAAGGTGAAAGAGGGTTTGAGGCTAATAAGAAACCCTAAAATGAGTTTAGATGTGCTTAAATACGAAGGAAACCCTAAAAGATCATGGGTTTGGGCTGCAGCAACTCTCACGTCGTTAGCCTTTATGTTTCATGTCGTGAGACCAGTCCCGAACAAAAGTTCCCATACAACCCATCTCACATCGTGAGCCTCTATGTCTCACGTCGTGAGGCTTATTTTCTTCCAAAATCCAACCTTTTGACTCCTTGAAACCCTAATTCGAATCATCTTGGAAAACGTGTGTCACAACTCTCCTCCACTTAAATTAGATTTCGTCCTCGAAATCACTCCTTACTACCTTCCAGAAACGCCAGACTACATGGGCAATACTTCCACAACCTCGATACGAGTAGAGAAGTCGACTCCTATATACAACGGCCTTCCAAAACTGTAACCGAACCCAGCCTTAGCAGGGCTCTCAAATCCTGATGATGAACAAATCCTTGCCCACTAGCATTAACACTGAAGAATAACCATTACTACTCTTCTCGAAATCTGAAATCCTAGAACATTGTATGATTCCCCAACAGACAACCCATTCTAAATTACTGCTAATCCGACTCCACTTTGCAATCCAAACTGAGCAATAACCCTTCCAACCCTGGGTTATCTTGTTGTTTCCACTGGGAAGCAGAATCCCTGACCATTTATTGCTTTCGAAAACCTTTCACTTGATAACAAGACGACACCTAACACGAGTTTCCATAATTAGTACCATCGCAAGCTCGTCTTGTTGTCCCATAATTATATTTTTGATGCAATAACCGGCCTCACACGACCCACAACCTTCCTTAATTCCATGAATGGTGTGGCCTTCCCACAGTCTCATGACTTGTCCTGCTATGGTCTAATCCCACCTAAAGGAAACTACGAGCCAAATCATAGATTCACCACGCTCTCACAGCTGCTCAAGGACCAGGTGAATGCTACGGGCCACCCCGCAGTCTTACCACACCTTTATACTGCTTACCAACCTAGTGAATGTTATGGCCACCCACGCAGTCTTACACCACTTTTACACTACCATGGTCCCAACCCATGGTCTTTCCGTCTATCTACCATACCAACCATAATCATCATTAGTCGAACCTGCATCTGACTATACCCCCAATCAGGTGTTCGGGTCAGGCTTCGAACCCCAAAACCTTAATCAGACAAGAACAGGCATAGAGGCTCTAACACAACCCTTAACATGTTCCTGATCACATATCCACCATGCGTCACTAATGATGTGTAATGAAACCTGAATATCCATTCTTGTGCAACCCTTAGACTAAATGATTCTCCCCCACTTGGATTCTACTGCGCTCTTTCCAATCCACAAAATTTGATGGATTTCCAATCCATCTCACAATTCAAACTGTCGACCACCTGAACTTACAAGAAATAGCATTACATTACAAGCCAATCTTCATGATCACACACATTCTAAAACCAGATGAATCTTTACTAGAAATCTCAACGATCACTACAATCCCAAGTACTTCCCATTGACTTCATTACAAGTCCTCGGCGACTTATCGGATGACAAAGAACAACATCTCAGCTATCGAAACGGGTTCCCAACCTATTCCACGACCTACTTGCACTTAGAGTAACCCCCATGTGAACCTGTAACTGACCATAATATGAATGTATGAACTTGGCAACTACTGATCTTACACCCACGGTCAAACCAATTCCACGTTTCCTCGAAACCAGGAAAACCCCTTACATATCCTACATTCAAACCCGGCATGCCCACCTCGCGGATTCCTTGAATTCCTGCTAATACCACCAAAGGTCAAATCGATTGGTGATCTTTTCACACTTTAAGCTTGTTCTGATGATGACCGATGCCTCCTACCTCGAAATCCAAGACTATCTCACCCAAATATCCCCTAAACATGCCTCTCAGTATTCGAAATGGCATGAAAGGATTCTCACTATAAAATGACTAGACCATCATGAAGAAAACTATAATTTCCAGTGGAGACTTAGATACACCCCACATGGCATCTTACACATAAACATACAATCATTAACACAATTATTAAGAGCATGAAGGAAGTGAACACAACACATACCTGCGATGTCAACTGATGGAACTCAGATCCCCTCTGCCTGTGACTGCAATGCTCGGCTCCTCGCCACAGGAACCTCCATTCTGCCCACGTGACCGTCAGTAGTCCTCAGAGTGGCTGGAGCAGGTGCCCTCACCGCTCCTCTCATCAAATCCAGATAGTCAACCTTCTTGTGGCCCACTTGGTTGTAGTGAAAACATAGCAGGCTTGTCCCTTGGGGACAATCTCTGCTGACATGACCAACACTGCCACACTTGTAGCAACCCATACCCCTAGATCAACAAACCTCGTCATGTTGCTTCCCGCACGTGTTGCACTAACCCCAACCATGTTGGTCCCTCAACCGCTGATCTGAAAGTCTTGGGTCTCTTCGCAATACCCCCAACTGTCTGCACCTGCTTTCGCTTCCTCTTCCCCAGGTGCTCCAAATCAATCTCTCACTTTCTGCTCTAGCAATCATATCATTTAGGGTCTTGCACCCTGACAAACTCACAAACTCCCTGATGTCATCCCTCAGTATATCATGATACCTTACCTTCTTCATCTCCTCATCCATTGCATACTATATAACCAACAAAGCCCTCTCCCGGAACTTGGCAGTGATCTCTGCTATAGTCTCAGTAGTCTGGCGAAGGTCCTGAAACTCTCTCGCAGTTGTTACACCTCAATAGTTGGTGCAAAATCCGCCCTAAACCGAGCCACAAACTCATCCCATGTCATCGTCTCAAGGTCTTCACCTCCTAAAGTGAAGTCTACCTCCTCCCATCAATCTCCAGCTCTTTCTTTCAGAAAATAGGAAGCAAATCTAACCTTTGACCCCTCGGGGCAGAAACTCGTCTGGAAAGCGTTCACCATATCCGCTAACCACCTCCTACTAGCAATGGGGTCCTTCTCCCCAGGGGCGGAGCCATGTTTTAACAATAACGGGGGCTGACAGCCTCACATTGTAATAATATTTTAAAGTATAATTTTACTAATACTATCATATTATGAAAATCTTCTTTAGTATTATTACTAACCGGATGCAATAATAGGTCACACACATCTTCTATTCGTTTGAAAAAATAATTTTCTTGCTCGCAATTTACCCTACAAATTTATAATTACAATCAACCAAATTATCAAAATCATAATTAAATTAGAAATTAGAAATTACAATAAATAAAGTGTGCAATAAAAATTAAAATTTACCTTAAGAAAATTGAAATCATTGATGTAACAGTGTTGTCGGTAATTGTTAATTTAAAAATTAACCTCTTTGACAGCTACACATTATAAAGTCGGTCTTGGCCTCATAATTTCCACACCCTTATGACTCATTGTTTTATGAATATATAATAATATAATAATAGTTGTATTTTTAAAGTAATTAGGAGGGGCTTAAGTATTTATCACTAAATCGATATGGGATAGCAGTTTATCACTAAATCAGTAAATCTTATAATAATATACCTGCAATTTGAAAGGAGGTTGGAGGGGGCAGAGCACCCGGCAGCCCCCTTGCTGCCTCCGCCACTGCTTCTCCCCAAAGAACTCGGGAGCTCCACAAGCACGAAACTCCTGAAAGGAAAAAGTGTGAGCTCCCACAATAGCCATAATCTCAGTGCGGAATGTGCCCAGGCGCTCATCCAAAATCTCTATAATCCCCTCTTTGACCGCTCTAAAGATCACAGGAGTCTGCTCCAAAATACCGCGGGTGATCTCCGACGAGATGAACTCCCACATCTGCTCATCAATCGGCTCAACGCCTACACCTGAGCCTGAACCAAAACCTGAACCTCCTCCATGTGTTCTCATCACCATTCTGAAAAACAATCATACAAATGATTAAAACATACCCAAAGAATCCTCATCCAACAAGCTTCCTAGATTCTCTGTGACTCTCCTCGATTCGAGTATGGATCCTATGATTTCAGTAGTATGGGCCCAATACTACATTCCACACCTATCCATACTTTCCTCAAGAATCATCATGAATCCTCTAAGTTACATTCTCAACGTGTACTCCAAGTATTCACTAAACAGCGCGTCGGAACCCGCTAAAAAACACTTCCTATGCTCTCCTAGGTTCCGACCTCACCATGTCATCAGTTGCTGAAGAAATCTCAATAATGTCAGGTAACTATTTCATGAATATAATCACATGCCACAAAGATTAGATAATATTTCGAGTAAAAGACTCAACCCTACAACGGTTAGACTCAGACGAGAGTTGCGCAATAGAGTCAAATCCATCACTCTGATATTATTTAACCTTTGTAACATGTGACTTAACATATTCACTCAATATTTAACTTACATCACTAAAAGTTCCACAAAGCACAAAGCAAGCAGCATTCGTGCAGTAACACTCCAAGCCACAGACTAATAAAGAACATCCAAAGCTCACTTACTACAAACCATGCTAGGAACTTCCATTCTCACTACCGATTGCCTTATGCATGCAAATTAAACACAATACATGATCAAATAGACTGTCGAATAAAAGACTCTAACCTAGGACCAAAACCAAATGAGGAACAGGAAATAAGGCCAAATCAGTCATTCTAAGGCTATATGACCCTAACTGTATATAATTTTTAAAGCATACACTTAGCAATTACTTCTACCAATACAGATTTCTAAATATAGCATAGCATCTGATCCTCTTAGGCTACGAGGCATCACATATCAGTCCAATCCATCCAATTCCCTAAAATACATACTAGCATGCAATTCCAAAAGCTCAAACAATCAGGAAAATAAAGACATCTCTCCTAGCATGAAATCTTGAGCAGATCCTTAGCCCTAATCTAGCATGCAATTCTCATAACATATAACATAACAAACATGTATGGGTATTCTAGTAATCACTTACTTGATCTCGGATGATTGCACGCATCACGCCCCTTTCTTTTATTAGGAAATACTTTAATAAAACATTTCTTTTTATGAAAAATCTACCAAACCCTCAATTCGAGTTCAGACACACCCAAGAGCATGCCCGAATCCCTCAAACCTAGGCTCTGATACCAACTTGTAATGTCCTAAAAAATTCATTGTAAACTTTTCATTGTTAAAACAATAAACCATACAAAAGAGTTATTCCAAAACTGATTAAAGTGAGTATATTATTTAAACATCAGAGTAAAGATCATAATTTACCAATGTGGAAAACTCTGGGGGGGGGAAGTTGTGCAGTCACGCCGGGCCCTTCCCTTTTTTACCAAAAGTACCTGAAACCATAAACATTAAACCGCAAGCACAAAGCTTAGTGAGTTCCCCAAAATACCACATAATATACATACAATAGAGAATGATATGTGACAACCATAGTCTTGCCATTATGTCATGAGTTGTATCATGGTCTTTCCTTGCCAGGCCAGGGGCCAAAACCCTAGCTCTTACAGACAAGTGCCAGGAGCCACCTCATATTCGTCCATGCAAGTATCACATCAACAACTAGCATACTACATATAATTTCCAGGGTCTGATCCCTGGTCTTGCATACAATTTGTTGGGAGCCACCTCCGGGTCTTTCATACAAATGCCAAGGGCCACCCCCTGGTATTCCTATATAACATAAGCCAATGGGCCGACATTGGTGCCTTCGACCCCATAGTATAGTGAGGAGACTCACCTAAATCACAAAGCTGACTAACACTCACCTCAAAATCGTGCTGACGACAGCTAACTTCTCTCCTGACAATGATGGGTGCTTAACACCTCCTAACAGTCCACACAAGGTAAACCTTAAGTCTACCTTCTAAAAGTAGAATTTGACCAAAAGTCAAACCAAGCCAAAATTCAACAGTCAAATTTAACAACCCAATGTCAACCTATCCATCCTCACGTCGTGACCAATCCTTGGCCACGTCGTGAGATCCCACTCGATCTGATTCCAACTCATCCCGACTCAACTCATTCAACTTAGACATGAAAAGTCGTTGGAGCTGACCTCACATCATGAGAAGCCTTTCCTCATGTCGTGAGCTTCAAGAAGCTAATCAGAAATGGGATCACTCACTCCTCACGTCATGACACCTCCATGTCTCACGTCGTGAGAACAGTCTGAAGCCAAAAGTCCAACTTTTAAGTCCTTAATTCATTAAGCCTTGAACCCAAACTTTCCAGAAGGTCTTATAACTTCATAATACACTGTAAAGTCGATGCTTTTAAGACATATATGTCCAATACATGTCTAGATCTCATTTGGGTCAAAAGTTGAAAAAAAAAGTCATCCAACTTTCATGTAAGGTTCCAAAACTCAACCATTCTCTAGATCTGAACTCCAAGACACCCCTAAGTCCATCATAACCCATAAAGTTGCCAACTTTATGGTTTCCATTCATTCAAACTTGCACATCCAAGAAGAAAAGTGGGACAAAACTTAGATCTAGCCTCATATAACAATAAAGGTGGAAGCTTTGGCACTTACAATGGTCCAGAAACAATGTAAGGTGATGATGATGATGATGATTCCTTGCAAGCCTCAACAAAATATCACATTTTTCTTCTTATTTTGTTCTTCTTCCAAACCAAGAAAGGCTCCAAAATGACCAAGAATCAAGCAAGGACGAAGACTAGGGTTTTTCTGAGGTGAAAAAGGGTTTGAGACTGATAAGAAACCCTAAAATGAGTTTATATGTGCTTAAATACTAAGTAAACCCTAAAAGATTATGGGCTTGGGCTGCAGCAGCTCTCACGTCGTGAGCCTTTATGTCTTACATCCAGTCACGAACAAACGTTTGCATACAACCCATCTCACGCTTTGAGCCTCTATGTCTCACATCGTGAGGCTTCTTTTCTTCCAAAATTAAAACTTTTGACTCCTTGAAACCCTAATTCGAATCATCCTAGAAAACGTGTGTTATATTTGGAGGTATAAAGCATCAATATTGATGTTTCTTTTAGGTAGATCTAGTTTTGGGTCATGATTTGACATGTTTTGGTCCCATAATTTGGATCTTGTGAGTAGAAGTTACTCCAGAACCTTTGAGCCTCATTTCTAGTCATTTGTGGGGTCATTAAGTTGTAAAAATCAAATCTTGATTCGTATATATCTTCCATGCATAAGTTAGCGGCCTTTTGGTGAAGCTATGAATCTAGGGCTTTGGTTTGGACTCCATTAAGCCATGCAAAGTCATAAAGTCAAGAACTTTATAACTTAAGACGTCCCTTTGAATTAGATTTGGGTGTTAGGCTTAAAGTCTTAAGGTATTAAGAAGATTAGATTTGAGTTTGGGCATCAGCGAGTTACGCTGGGCGTACCCTCCTGATACGCTGCGTGTAACGGGTTCAGCCCGTTAACCCTCTCTTCGATCACGTTGTACGTCGGGCTTACAATGGTGGTACCTAGGGCGTACTCACCAAAAGCCATTTGGGCCTTTTTGGGCTTCGGTTCATTTTGGGTTTGGACCATGTTATGTTGGGCCAAGTATGGGAAGGGTTAAAATAGTTTTTAACCCCTTAGCATGATAGAATAAGAGTTGGACCTTTGATTTTGGGTTATTACCCTAATTATTGATTAGGGATGATTTTGGATATGTTCAGTATGAGGAGCCCAGTAGCAACAGCACGTGTGTGATTCAGTTATCTCTAGATTGAGGTGAGTCTCCTTACTATACTTGTGGGTCTTGCTTTGTATGTTGGGTTGGGCCCATTGTATGGCGGGCTAGACCCAAATATATGTTAGTCAAGGCCCATTCATTAGGAAGTGCTAGGCCCATTATTATGGGTTGGGCTCAATATGCAGGATAGGCCCAATGATATGTATGGTATGTGGTACTTTGGGGAACTCATTAAGCTTTGTGCTTATAGTTTTATGGTTATGGTTTCAGGTACTTCCAGTTCGAAAGGGAAGGTCCCGGCATGACTACACAACATCCCCCTAAGTTTTTATTTTGCGTGGTTGTTTATAATTTTTACTCTGATGTTTAAATAATATATCCATTTTGACTGGTTTTAGAACAACTCGTTTGTATGGTTTATTGTTTTAAAAATGAAAATTTTTCTATGGATTTTTTTGGATGTTACATTGCAGTGAATCTTGTTTGCAGTAAGGAGAAAATGACGAGCATCTTCACAAAGTCATTGGTAAGATTGAATTTCATAGAGATTATATAATTATTGGGAGTAAGGAGCATACCTGATTCTAAATTAGGAGGGAAAATGTTGGAGTAATTTAGCATCAGGGGAAAAACAGGAAAGTTTCATTGTCTTAGGTTTTTAAGTGTATTCCCTGCATGTTTTAGAGTTCGGTTAGGATTCTAATTGTTTTAGTATAAACATATGTAGACCGTATGTTTCTCAATTAAGTTTAGTACATTCTTTTGCGTATTAATAAAAAGCCTTTGGCACCAAGTAGTCTCCTCTCTTTATCTTTCTTTCCCTGTTTCTTCTTCCCCTGGTTATATTTCCTATGTTCATTTGTTTTCCTTAAGCATTAAGGTTGCTTGTTTACAATCACCTTATCCATTCTCACCACACACCTATCACTTATGGCAAAGACAGATAAAATTTGCACTACAATATCTAGATCTGAAACTAGTAGGCTTGATTTCGTTGATCTAAAGTAAGTATCAAGATACTTGCCTTTTACTTTTTGTTTCTGGTTCTTTAGGTTTTCGAAATATGCATGAGGTGGATCCCAAAGAACAACTTATAATTGTTACTATTATTTAAGCTCTAGAAATAGCCATTATATGGTTAACAAAGATAAATCTTCTCACCATGATCACCTGGTCTGAAGTTTCTTGAGACAAAAATGTAAATGTGTGTAGTTTGAGGGATACAAATTGTTTTGCGTTGCTTGTTGAAATAAACCCCCTTGAAAAATTATACTAGTCATTAAACATTAGACTGAATCATTAGTTAATATAGGTTGAGTTAAGTTTCCAAACATTATTTTAGTTATGTGTGAAGAGTGAAAAATGAGTATGTAAAGAAGAAAAGAAGAGAAAAAAGTTTTGAAAAAGAAAAAACAGTGTTGAAAAGTAAAATTTTATTGAGTTAATAAGAAATTACAAAGTATGAAGATTTTGAAGAAAGTGAAGAAATAAGGCTAAAAGCCAAAAGTTGTTGCAAAAGCAAAAAGTTGTAAAAGCCAAAGCTTGAAATATCAAAGTGGAAAAGTTGTAATTATTATTTTATATGTTATTTTTCTTTTTATATTGAGTCTAAGAGCTTGGGAACTTGGCAAACATACCTTGAGGTTAGTGAATTTTTAAACGGTGTATTCAAAGGGATGCATATAATGAGTCTTGTTCAAATTAAAGGGTAAGTATTTTATGAGGACTGTGAGTATTCGAAACTTGGAAAGGAATTAGGATTAGACATAAATATATGCATTGATGCTAGGTATAATTTATGCGTTTGAATTAGGTTATCTCATGTAATGTTGGTAAATAAAGTTTTGATGGGATGATATTGAAGTTGAATTGCAATACTTTGAATGATTATGGTTTGTTTGGGGACAAGCAAAAGATAAGTGTGAAGTATTTTGATTTGGTCTTCTTTATATAATTCATTTTAGTTCATTATCTTAAACATTTTAGACTTAATTGTTATGTAATTTTTATTTTTATTTAATGGAAAAATTAGTTTTAAAAAAATTTTAAAAAAATTGTGATGTTAACCCACCCTAAATAAATGGCATTGTAAGGATGATATGTGGCAAAACTCATGTGGTCGTGATACGTGACAGTGCACTAAGCATGACACCATAAGAAAAACGTGAGTTTACTAGGGAAGGGCGCTATAGAACGTATTTTCGTTGTTAATCCGCAATGGATCGTGCTATGGAATGTCGTTCCATAGCAAGGTTGCTACCACATTGTCTACGGAATTTATTTCCGGTAGCGAGCATGGGACTTGCTAGAGAAAATGCTACCGACTCCATATCCGTTTGTATTATGCTACCGATATTTCTATGGAAAAAACATTTGTCGCAATTTTGCAACGAAATTTTTTACGAAATCACTTTCCGTTGTACTGCTGCTATGGAATTAATTATCGTGGTTACTATGCAACATACTTTTTCAACGGAACCCAATTTCATAGTTGTTTTGCTATGGAAGTACCATTCGTAGGTATTTGCTAGGGAATTCTGCTATGGAATTTGATTTCCTTTACTTGTTTTGCTATGGAACAAAAAGCCTAGCTAATTTGTTACGACATTTGTTACGAAATTATATTCCATAGCAACGTTGATAAGGAGTAGTTCAAACTCATAGGTATTTAGCTATGGAAATTTGCAACGGCAATAAAACTCGTGGAATTTTTAGTATTGAGCAATTATATGTTGCAACTTTTGTTACCAATTTTGCTAGGAATTAATTTTTTGTAAAGTAATTATGTTTATGTTATATTGAATAATTTTTTACCATTTCAATGTAAAAAAACTGGATTATAACATAAACAATTACTTAATTGGATATTTAATGAAAATATTGTACATACAAATATCTCAAAAACACATGTCCCCTTTTAGTAAATGCTTTCAATGTACCAAAGAATGATAAAATTTCATTTTATTTAATTCTCATGAAGGGCACTAATACATAACATCATATTTACCAATTCGCATGCAAGAACTAAAAATTAGACAATGTAACCATCCTTCTATAAAGAAACAAAAACATCTAGTCAATATCTTCTTCCTCCTCTTCTTCTTCCTCCTCTTCTTCTTCGTTGCTCGATGTACTATACTTATAACTACCCTCGCTGTCAGGAATACCATCATTGTCATCCTCATGAATGTCACCTTTTTCATCAATGTTACTTTCATTATCTGAACTGCTGCTTGACATGTCGTGATCGGCATAATTGTCTGTATCGGCTGCAGTTGGTATAATGATTTCATTTGTTTCAACTTCCTCTTCTTGGAAAGCAACGTCTTTCTGAGGATGATTTTCACGTACATCAGTCCAGCCACGAGGTTTAACTTTAAATACAGCCCACCAGTCCAAGTTGTTTGTTTTCAAACTTGGGTAAGGAATGTAACACACCTGAGTGGATTGCATGGCTAAAACAAACGGCTCGAACTTATTGTATTCTCTTTTGACGTTTATCTCGACCAAGTTATATTGTTTGTGAAACTTAACTCCTATGTTAGGTGTTTGATTGTACCAATGACATTTAAACAAAATTATGGTTTTAATTGGGTAACCAGGGTACTCGACTTCTAAAATTTCCTCTACCTTACCGTAATAATCACCTCCTTGGCTACTAACACACAATCCGCTATTGATTGTTGATTTGTTCAGACCATGAGCTTCTGTGTGAAACTTGTAACCATTGACAAAGTATACACTATATAATTTCACTCTTTTGAATGGATTTTTGGAAAGGTCAGATATATACTTGTTTATCCGGATCCTACGTGCCTATATGACAAATGGTAAAGCACTTAATTAGAGTTAATTATAACCATAACAAAAAATTAAAAAATTAAAAAATATAAAATTAACACCCACATAGTTTTGAAACCGTACTGCAAATTTTCTTCTCAACTTCAGCTGCAAGCTCCTGTTCATCCATATCCCCAACAAGTTCATTCAAATCTTCTTCAAATATACTATATTACCATTTAAATAATATTTTTAAAGTTACTATGATTTAATAAACAAAATAATGCTTGTAAATGTTATTCAGATCAATTACAAATGATTATTTATTATAATTAAAAGTGAAGTATATGTTACTTACCTGATGTAATGTTTGATCTTATCTTCGTTAAGGAGTATGTAAGTTTGGGCAGCATGCAATTTATCACCAGACAATATTATATTCCTGAATCTTCCATAATGACGACCAGGATATGAAAATATATCTAAAATTTCATTGTTATCATCAGGTTGCTCATCTCCTCCTCCATCATCATTTCGAGGCAACTTTCTATTACGTGTGGGGACACGAGTCTCGAAATAATGAGAGCAAAATATTGAAGCGTTAACAACGGACCCTTCCACTCGAGCTTTATTTTTCACATCTTTTTTCAACTGATTTAGATATCTATAGTAAAGAAGATTTAAATTAGCTTACAAAAATAGCAACATACATTTTGATGTAACATATAAACGTTTCAAATGGATACATCCACCGATATTGGACGGGACCGGCTATCTTGCTTCGTATGGCAAATGTATTGGAAAATGTTCCATGGAGTTAAAAATACCAGGGACAAAGATGGTCTCTAATTTACATAGAATTATTAGGATCTCGGCTTCAATCCTTTCCATGTCTTTTGTTGTGATTAATGTTGTTGTTAATGTTTTGAAGAAAAGACTCAATTCTGTTAATTCTTTCCACACATGTTTTGGCAACATCTCACGAAATGCAATTGGCATCAATCTTTGCATAAAAACATGAAAATCGTGGTTTTTCATTCCGAACACTCTACACCCTGTTAAATCAACACACCTCCCCAAATTAGAAACATAACCATCGGAGAAATGCAATTTCTCCACCCATTCGCATATAGCTTTCTTTTGATTCTTGACTAGATCATAGTACGCTCTTTGATCATCTTCGACTCATATTCTCTTCCTACAATAGAGTTCCAGATCTCTTCTCGCTGCTACATTGTCCTTCGTCCTTGCTTTGACATCCATTACAGTGTAAAAAAAGTTCTCAAATACATTTTTCACAATATGCATAACATCAAAATTATATCTAATGAGGTTTGTTTTCCAATATGGTAAATCCCAAAATATGCTTTTCTTTTTCCAACCATGATCGTCACATGCTTTGTTTACATCATCAGCATTTAGTTCAGTCACTTTTACCAAACCTAATTGTTCAATTTTCGTTAAAGTTTGTTCACCATTCTTACTTGGAGGAGGACCTTCTGTCACTTCACGATTTCTCTTGAACTTATTTTTATCCTTTCTATATGGGTGATTTACCTATAGAAATCTTCTATGGCAGTCAAACCATGACATATTATTACCATTCTTTAGTCTGAATGCTTGTGTATGTTTCCCACAATGTGGACATGCTAGCTTACCTGTTGTAGACCATCCTGACAACATTGCATATGCTGGAAAATCGCTTATTGTCCACATCAAAGTTGCTCACAAATGGAAATTTTGTTTTAAATATATATCATATGTTACTACGCCTTCTTCCCATAACTGCTCCAATTCTGCAACAACTGGTTGTAAAAATACATCTATTTTATGCTTAGGGTTTGAAGGTCCTGGCACAAGTGTGGTCAAAAACATGTAAGGCTCTTTCATGCACATAGAAGGTGGCAAATTATAAGGTGTTATAATAATAGGCCAAGATGAAGATTGTTTTCCAAATGCTCCATGTGGTGCAAACCCATATGTACTTAGGACTAATCTAACATTACGTATTTCTACTGCAAATGAAGGATGAATTTTGTTAAAGTGCTTTCAAGCTTCTGACTCGGATGGATGACACATTACTCCAGCATCATGTCCATGATCCTCGGAGTGTCATCGCATGGAAGCGGTTGTGGCTTGTGAAGCATACAGTCTCTTCAACCTTTGAGTCAAAGGAAAGTAATGCATTCTCTTAAAGGATACGCGAGAACATCTGGCCAAATTTTTTGACCGTTTGTACCTATCAGCATTACAGAATTTGCATCGATAAAGATCTTTGTCTCCCCTCCAATATATCATACATCCAGACCTGCAGCATTCAATCATCTCCACAGGCAAACCTAGTGCTTGTATTAACTTTTTGCTCTCGTATAAACTACCTATCATATTATTCTCCTCCGGTAACACAACATTTATCAATTGGCAGATAGCATCATAACTTTGTTTAGGTATGCGGTACTCTAATTTTATATTCAATAGTCTAGCTACAGCAGACAGTTGTGTGACTTTTTTACATCCAGGCCACAACTCTTTATCGGCTGCCTCTAGCATATCAAAGGATTTTTTATCTAGTGCATTTGGCTCTTCCTTAGGATTACTAGTATTAAAATCAGGAGACATTGCATCTATGACCATTTCTCTATAAGTACATTCACCTTCATTCAAATTTGTGTTTGAATCATCCACCCCTAAAGACGTATTGTCATCATCAATGGATGTTTCGTCATGTTTATCCCAAAACCAATATTCCTTAAGAAAACCTGACTTGTACAAATGATGCTTAATAGTATCAGAGTCTCTATATGGTATGTTATGACACTTGATGCATGGGCATTTGATTCTATCTTCGACCATGAACCTTTGTTGACTGGTAGCAAAGTCTATGAATTTTTTCACTCCTTGTATGAAAACAGGCGATACACAACCACGATTATATTTTCTTTCATACATCCATGTTCTATTGGTATTGTTCATGGTGTTAAATCTATAAAATATACATTTAAATAACATAATATTATGTTCATTAATGTTGCCTCGAATTAATAGATGAGATTTGAAGTAAATATATATGTACAATATAAATATTGCAAAGGTACCTTAACAACAAATCGTTTCACAAAATTAATGACCGAATGATGAACCAATCTTCAAAGTTTTCCCATTTGAATGGATGAATCACTTTGATGATTTGATAATGGCTGAGAATATTTGTACAATGGTTTAATAGAAATTGAGAATTGTAGAACACAGATTCAAAGAAAGAGTGTATGAGGGAACTTTCAACAACCCTTGATTTCGATGTGGTGGATGGATACTAGGTCAAAGTATTTGGTCGATATTATTCAATACTAGGTTAAAACCCGTGTAGTACACGGGTAATAAATTTAAATAACATGCATAATAAAGTCACAGCTTTGAACAGTATGAAATACTTAAATTATTAGTTTAAATATAACGTTAAAGGGTTCACTTAAATCAAATTTTCAATTAAACTTAAAATTAAATCAAAATATTATTTTATAAATAGTTAAAATATATAAATTGTAGTGTTAAATGCAAAGCCTAAATTGTAACCCCAAAATAACCAAAAAAGAAAAACAACGTTTGATGTTTTTAAATAATTAGAATGATAGTAATTCAAAGGGTAAGCAAAAAAAACATTTTGAAACTTACCATGATGTAATAAATGAGCAAACTTAAACAAATTAACATCATCAAGTTACTACTTTACTATATACCATACAAAGTGCACAGTCTAATTGCCAAATCCAAAAATAAAATACATTTATGTATTGATGTTAAACCAAATTACAAATATATATTAACATTTCACCAAATTACAAGTATATATTCACATTACACCAAAATACATATATAATATGCATCACTAATTGTCTGAATCAAACAACCATCTTATAACTACTCTAAACTAATGTTAAACATCTAAGCAAACTCAACCAAACATGCATCCCACAAACAAATATCACAATTAAACAACCAACTATATTCATGCATAAAAGCTTTTCCATATCTGCTCACAGAAGGATGTTTTGCACAACTTTTATGCAAGCCATGGAATTGTATCTGCTTTGATCTCCTTCCCCTAACCAAGTGGCTTCGAACCTTGTAACAAGTTTGTCTCAGATTCCAACTTCTTCTTGTACTAATGTAAGCATTATTCAACATGATCAGAGCTTCTTGCTTCCTTTCACTGCCTTCGGTCATCAACAACATTCCCAAAGCGAATATTGCATCTAATTGTCCCTTATCGGCTGTATCTTGAAGCAACTGTTTCCCTGGTTCATCCTCTCCTAACAAAAAATACTTCTCCTGAAATACATTAAGTAATCATACAATTTTAATATAAACAAATACAATATAGAAAACAAATTGCATGTGTAATTAATAGAATGCATAAAAAAGAGTATCATTTCATCGTTGAAGAGTATGTGTAGGTTGTTCAACTTTTTGCATCTGCGGATGACTTCAACCATATCAACACTAAATGGACAAAACCTTAATCGATTTGTGTCCATGGTTTGATATATTGCTTCTGATGATGCAGAATCTCTAAAGAGTTTGCAGCTATAATTTACAAATGAAAAAAATTCATCTATTAAACACAAAATTAACTACATATACAAATATAATAGAAGTATTGTACACGAAACTTACACTAACTGGTACTTAAAAGCATCGATTGGTGATTTTCCCCCAACCATAGTTACTATTTTTTCGATCATTTATGATGGCAAAGCAGTAATCGTTGTTCCTTGTTGTCTTGTTCGCATAATTGCTGATGAAGAACTCGTTGCCATGATGTTGAACTACTTCGAGTATAATACAGATAATGCAAGAACAAGGATTTTAGGGCTTATTGGTCACCATCTTGGAAGTTTGATGTTTGGGAATGGATTGTAGTTGATCTTGTTGGGTTTTATGTACTCTAACATCCCTATGGTGCACATATAACCCTAATGCTTTGGATCTAATTTTTCTCTAGTTATACTATTGGATAAGGTGTCTAAGTCCATAACATTATTTGGTATATACTTGCTCGACCCGGCATGGTCCATTTGGGTTGCACTTCACCCGAACTATTTGTATGGTTAAACCTTTGAGAATTGTATGTTTATGATTTGTTAATATATTATAAGTTATAATATATTAATATGAAATCATATTATTTAATTAGTATTTGATCATAAATTAATTTATAATTAATTTGGTGATCAAAAAGGTGACTAATTAAATATGGGCTCTTGTATTTATATAAGTGTGGGCTAATACTCATTTGGAATGGGCTTGGCATGCATGGGAGTCCATGGATAGTCCATGGAGCTTTTAAACCATGGATCCTTGGAAAGGAAGAGTCATGGGTATTAGGGTTTACATGGATGTAACCCTAACTCCCCACACTATATAAAGGAGCTTATGATGCTTGAAATGGCACTAAGTGTGTGTGTAAGAAAGGTGGCTGATTTCTACAAGCAAACATACACTCTCATAGTTTTTCCAAAGTTTGTGGTGATTTTTGACTTCCATTTGAGGCATCCACATTATTGGTGCTTGGCTCTCAAACTCCAAGGAATCAACTCACTATTGAAAGGTATGTAATTCTTCTAGCTTTTATGTTTAAAGTTCCCCATACCATGCTAGATAGGTTATGAACCTTGGAAAAACAAATTTGCATGTATTCATAGTAAAACATAGATCCAAGGTTTCTAGGGTTGCATGTACACCATAGGAGTGTTAGGATGCTCAAAACCCATCAGTGGTATCAGAGCCTAGGATTGTTTTCTTGAATACTTGATGCAAATTGTTGAAAAATCGAAAAATTGAGTTGTCTGGGTAGTGGACTCGTCGAGTCCATGGGGGGAATCGACGAGTCCAAGTGAAAATTCATCCTACTCGTCGAGTAGGTTCCTGCACTCGATGAGTAGGAGGCTCTGACTGTAGTTTTTCGACTTTTACTGCTGGAAATGGACTAGAAACATTACCCTAAACTGTTTTGGTGTTTTAAAACTTGTTTTAGATGGTGTAATGGTTATGCTAATCCATTTACAATGGCTAATATCAAAATTCCATGTTTTATATGTGTCCATATGATTCTTGAAGTTTTGATATAATATTCATGTTCTTATGAGTTACTGTTAGATCATAGGAATTACTTGCTAAATTGTTTAATGATTAATTCTTGATCAATTATGTGTTTTAATGGAATCCATAATTTGTCCTCAAGTTATGGATTTCCAAAGGTCACTTTCTTTAATGTACATTTAAAACACATAAGTTACATAAAAATGAAGAGTCTTCACTTTTATGAACCATTAACTCATAAGTTATGAAATGAAAAGTTTTGAATAGTTTCAAAACTTGCCCTCAAGTTTTGGAATTTGTAAAGTCGCACACACTTTAAAATACTTTAATTCCAACCCTTAGGATTTTAAAAGTTAAAATTCAACCCTTATACTATTATAAGATTAATGGTTAATATTTATATATATGTATAAGAACAAGTCGTTTTACCGTTAGTAGGCCTCATTCACGAAGTCGGTCTATAAGGAGGGTATAAGGTTGTTGCCTATAAAATGGCAGCTTAATGGGTGTCCACTCTCACCCACCGCTTCCTTGACTGGTGGAGGGTCGTTAACCGAACGGGTAGGACAATGACTTTAATTCTCATTAAAAGTATAATGATTATTATAAAGTAACTAAATGTTTTTATAAATTCCCAATCTTAGTTACTTTAGGAAAATGTGAAAATGATGCTAACCCATGAAATTCACACTTTGTACCTTACCAAGTCGTTGGTGGAGCGTGTGTGGTTAACCGGCACACTAACTTGGACTAGTAACGATAACAAAGGGTGACTTAATGTTTATCATAGATCGGTGGAGCGCGTGTGGTTAACCGGCACATTGATTAGGTGATAATATTAAGGATACCAAGTGAATTTCCATGGTTATTCACACCTTGTTTTGTGATCCTCGGCATCCCAGTCACAAAACTTGAATGGCACAATCGAGATTGAAACATGCCATTGAAGAGTTCAATGAATCTCAAAAGAATCTAGGAATTTCAAAAACCAATTAAAACCTAATAAGTTATTTCGTTTTCATGGTGGAAATTGGTGAATCGTCATTCACCTACCTTCAAATATGTTACAGCTTAGATTACGGCATCCCTCTTCTAAGTTATAATATATTGTGTTGGGTCCTAGCCTTAATATTACATTTGGGTGTCTTATTAAGGACTCTATATATCTAATCTAAACTTGTCTTTCTTCTTTTTCAGATGTCTTCCAACAATGCTTCGGATTCTAACCCTATCGGCTCCTTCTCTCTCATGAACCTTTGTGGGAGAGTCATCTTCGATGGTTCCAACTTTATGGATTGCATCCGGAACATCAGGATGGTCACTCGTTACGAGGACAAGGAATATGTCCTCGACAAGGAGCTTAAGGAACTCGATGAGACTACTGCTATTCCTGAGGAGATCGCTGAATACAGGACACATGAGAGAGGTGCCACCAAAGTGGCATGCATCATGATGGACACGATGACAGCCGAGCTCCAAAAGTCCTATGAGGACTATTACCCTTTTGAGATGCACCAGGACTTGATGGAAAGGTACCATCAGAGTGCTCGTCAAGAGCGGTATGAAATAATCTCCTCCATGATAACAACCCGGATGAAGGATGGTGAATCCATCACGGGCCACATGCAGAAAATGCAAAGGTATGTGGACCGTTTGCTGAAACTGAATGTGAACTTCCCAGAGGAGTTGGCAATTGACATCATTTTGCACTCCCTACCCTCATGTTATGATCAATTCCGCATGACATACCACATGAACAAGGAGGAAGTTACACTCAGCAAGCTTCAAGGACTTCTGAAGACCACCGAAAGTGGTCTTAAAGGTAAGTCCGTTGTTACTCCTACTCCTACAGCAACCCCTTTTTTGGCTATCGGGCAAGGCAAAGGGAAGAAGAGGAAGAACCCTTCGAAGGGTACCAAGGGAAAGTCTCTTGATGGCTCCTCATCAAGTGGAACCAAAGGTGGTTCTGCTACTCCTTCTGCCATCCCTAAGGATGCTGATTGCTTCTATTGCCATAATAAGGGGCACTGGAAGCGAAACTGCCCAAAGTACTTGCAGGATGTCAAGGATGGGAAAGTGAAACCATCCCATGCAGGTATTTACACTATATTGTCTAATAACTCACCATATTCTAACTCTTGGGTCCTTGATACAGGTTGTGGTATTCACATATGTTCTGATTTGTAGGGCCTAAGAAGAAGTGAGGATGTGGAGCACGGGAAGATAAACTTAATCATGGGGAATATGAAGACTTCACCTATTACCAAGATTGGAGTTTATACTTTATTGCTAAGTAGTGGGTTAAAGTTAGATTTGAATAAATGTGTGTACTCGTCTGAAATGGCGAGGAATATTATTTCCTTTCATGGTTTGTACAAACAAGGGTTTACATTTTCGTTTGATAATGAATGTGGTGGTATTAATGCTTTCTTTAATAATGTTCTTTATTTTAAAGCATTACCTTGTGATGGTGTGTATGAAACTGTGTCAGTTGTAGATAACCTAGGAAATAATGTGTTGTGTATTGATTCCTCTACTAGCTTGGATAAAGCATCATTGTGGCATTGTCGTCTTGGACATGTAATCAAGAAACGCATAGGCCATCTCCAAAAGGATGGAGTCTTGGAGTCGTTCGACCTTAAGTCGGATGATAGTTGTGAATCTTGTCTACTTGGAAAAATGACAAAATCACCCTTCACTGGTACTTGTGCAAGGGGTGAGGGTTTGTTGGACCTTATACATACTGATGTATGTGGACCCTTCAAAACCGCCACAAGGGATGCTAATCGCTATTATCTGACTTTTACTGATGATTATAGTAGATATGGTTATGTCTACTTAATCCAGCATAAGTCAGAGACTTTTGAAAAGTTTAAAGAGTTTAAACAGGAAGTAGAAAATCAATTGGGCAGGAACATTAAGATGCTTCGATTCGATCAAGGTGGTGAGTATCTTAGCACAGAGTTCCTCGACTATCTTAAGGAGTGTGGGATTGTCTCACAATTGACACCTCCCAGGACACCACAGCTGAATGGTATGGCTGAGAGGCGTAATCGAACCTTGTTGGACATGGTTCGTTCCATGATAAGTCGAGCTTCGCTACCAATCTCTTTTTGGGGGTATGCCTTAGATATTGCCGCCCATATCCTTAATTTAGTCCCTACAAAGAAGGTTGCCAAAACACCTCATGAGATGTGGACTGGGAAAGTTCCCAACTTGGACCACATCAATATTTGGGGTTGCGAGGCTTTTGTGAGGCGCGAGACGCACGATAAGCTCGAACCTCGAAGTGAGAGGTGTATTTTCATCGGCTACCCACAGAAATCCTTTGGTTACCTCTTCTAACATACCCAGTGAGAATGTGGTCTTTGTGGCAAGGAGAGGGGTCTTTCGTGAAAGAGAGTTCATGAGCCAAGGAAACAGTGGGAGGCTAATTGACCTTGAAGAAATTCAAGAGTCAAGTGGTGAAGGAACCTCAAACCCTAGGAATCAACCTGAGGAGGAAACTCATGTTGATCCGACTGACGGGTCTGTACCTCTGAGGCGTTCCACGAGAGTTAGGAATGCACCTGAGCATTACTATGGTTTCCATATTACTGCGGAAGGTGATACACTTATCAGTGATAGTACACTGGTAAATCTGGATGAACCTAACGGCTACACGGAAGCCATGGCAGGCCCTGAGGCTGCTAAATGGAAAGATGCTATGGACAGCGAGATACAGTCCATGTATGACAATCAAGTTTGGAACTTGGTTGACAATGTACCAGGTCGTAAGACAGTCGGGTGCAAATGGATCTTCAAGAAGAAGACCGACATGGATGGTAATATACACACTTATAAGGCGTGACTAGTTGCAAAGGGATATTCTCAAACTCCGGGAGTTGATTATGATGAGACCTTTTCACCAGTAGCAAAGATTAAGTCTATTAGGGTTATGTTAGCCATTGCAGCATTTCATGACTATTAAATATGGCAAATGGATGTCAAAACCGCTTTCCTTAATGGGAAGCTGGCTGGGAATGTTTACATGAGTCAGTCAGAGGGTTTTGTCAGCACAGAGTACCCTAATAGAGTGTGTAAGCTTGAGAAATCCATCTATGGATTGAAACAAGCACCTTGCATATGGAATCTTTGTTTCGATGAGAAAGTCAAAGAGTTTGGCTTTTCGAGAAGTGAAGATGAGTCATGTGTATATGTCATAGCTAGTGGGAGTATAGTTAGCTTCTTGGTGATGTATGTAGATGACATACTGCTCATATAAATGACATCCAAACCTTGCAGGAGGTGAAGTCCTGGCTTGGGAAGTGTTTTGCTATGAAGGACCTAGGAGAGACTGACTATATCCTAGGGATAAGGATATTAAGAGACAGGAGTAAAAGACTAATTGGACTTAGTCAGAGTACCTACTTGGACAAGGTGTTAAAAAGGTTCAACATGCAGAATTCCAAGAAAGGAGAATTACCGATCCAAAGCAATGTCAAACTGAGCAAGGCTCAGAGCCCGAGTACATAGGCTGAGATAGTTGAGATGAGTCGATTACCACATGCTTCCATTGTTGGCTTGATCATGTATGCTATGACTTGTACCCGTCCTGATGTGGCCTTCGCTTTGAGCATGGTCAGCAGATATCAGGGGAACCCTGGCAAGGCTCACTGGACTGCGGTAAAGAATATTCTCAAGTACATGCGGAGGACTAAGGATTGGATTCTTACCCTTAGTGGGAGTGATGACTTGAGAGTAGTAGGGTATAGTGATGCTAGCTTTCAGACTGATAGGGATAACTTCCGCTCTTAGTCGGGCTGGGTCTTTACTCTAAATGGAGGGGCAATCACTTGGAAGAGTTCCAAGCAGTAGCTGATTCGACCTGTGAATCAGAGTACATAGCAGCGAGTGAAGCGGAAAAGGAGTCGATATGGCTGAAGAACTTCATCGGAGACCTTGGAGTTGTACCAGCTATTAAGGAGCCTATGGACATTTTCCGTGACAGCAATAGTGTGGTTGCCTTAGCCAAGGAACCGAGAGATCATGGCAGATCCAGACACATTGATAGAAAATATCACTTCATAAGACATAAGATAGAAGAAGGACTCCTCGTGGCAAAGAGGGTATCATCAGAAGAGAATCATGCAGATCCCCTTACGAAGGGACTGACTAGGGTTAAGCATTTACAGCATGTGAGGCGCATCGGGCTGAAGGATGATATTAGTTTTACAGATTAGATAGCTATTTCTAAAACTTGTAAAATGTAATCGACATTTGATGATGAATAAAAGGTGTGTTTATTTATGAGTAAGGTGTTACTGTCTTTTGTCAATTATTTACTATTGTTTCAGCTTTGCATGTTTTGACTTCCAGAATAAATTACTTTATTCAAACTTCCACAGTCGGTCATACGTCGGGAGTAGGTATGAATTAAGACTGTCATGAATTGGGCTTGTAGATGACTAAAGGTGTTTAGCCATCGCAATGGTTGCTACAACATTCATGAGTGCTCATAAGTTCTGAGTATTGGAATAAACCCACTCTCACTTGCATCACTTCATGGAATTTATCTCGAGTGATCGTGAGATGGTAATATCATATAAGTCTTCAAACCTAGAGATATGGGTTGTTGCCTATGAGTTGGTTGTGCATTGATTGCACGAAAACGCATCAGTAACTTGATGTTATAAAACGTGCCTTTGTGTATAATTCAACAAGTAGTAGAACAAGTATATGAGTCGAAGTTTATCTATTCCTTCTAGTCCTTGGAGGTTTAGAAGCGATATATGGGCCCCTCGATGATTTTGTTTTGACCTATGTACCGGGCCGGTCAGAACCTATTTGATGTGTTCAATTTAGTTCTATGTCAAACAAATCGGAAATCGGGAAACAAACTGCTGCACAATAAGTACGACGTTGGTCCATGTATTTGTCCGGCTGATATCTTGAGAACAGAGGATTATATGATCACTTATCTAAAATGGCGCTTCATAGTTCAACAGAGTTTTAAGAGCTACGATTGCCGGTTGGTTCCTGAAGTAATATACGCAAATATAGTTATTAGACTTATCCAAGTGGGAGACTGTTGGATAAGGTGTCTAAGTCCATAACTTTATTTGGTATATACTTGACCCGAACCGGCATGGTCCATTTGGGTTGTACTTCACCCGAACTATTTGTATGGTTAAACCTTTGAGAATTGTATGTTTATGATTTATTAATATATTATAAGTTATAATATATTAATATGAAATCATATTATTTAATTAGTATTTGATCATAAATTAATTTAGAATTAATTTGGTGATAAAAAAGGTGACTAATTAAATATAGGCTCTTGTATTTATATAAGTGCGGGCTAATACTCATTTGGAATGGGTTTGGCATGCATGGGAGTCCATGGATAGTCCATGGAGCTTTTAACCCATTGATCCTTGGAAAGGAAGAGTCATGGGTATTAGGGTTTACATGGATGTAACCCTAATTCCCCACACTATATAAAGGAGCTTATGATGCTTGAAATGTCACTAAGTGTGTGTGTGTGTAAGAAAGGTGGCCGATTTCTACAAGCAAACATACACTCTCATAGTTTTTCCAAAGTTTGTGGTGATTTTTGACTTCCATTTGAGGCATCCATATTATTGGTGTTTGGCTCTCAAACTCCAAGGAATCAACTCACTATTGAAAGGTATGTAATTCTTCTAGCTTTTATGTTTAAAGTTCCCCATGCCCATGCTAGATAGGTTATGAACCTTGGAAAAACAAATTTGCATGTATTCATAGTAAAACATAGATCCAAGGTTTCTAGGGTTGCATGTACACCATAGGAGTGTTAGGATGCTCAAAACCCATCATATACATGCAACAAAAAAATATCCAAAGCATGAAACCTATAACTAGCATACAACTTGATATTTGAAACATAAAACAAGTTAGACAATTACTTCTTTGTTGTAGCTTGTAGAGTTTTGGCCTTTCAAGAGCTTAGTGCCTCAAATGTTGCACCTCTAATGGAATCATAACACACCATGAACAAATGGAGGACTTTTTGAGAGAGAGGTTAAACACACCAAAAACAGAAATATTCTTCATGGAATACTCTTGTGTCGATTTTAGGGTTTAGAGAATACATATATAGTGTAGAATTCTAAGAGTCATATGTAAACCCTAATTCTTACACTTAGGCTTATGATCCAATAACTCATATGGACTAACTCTTCATGGACTCTCACATAAACTTAGTCCATCATGGGTCAATAGCCCAAACCATATGTATCACTGATTTACATAATCAGTCCCCGTTAATTTAATCAGTCTCTTTTGATCACTAAATTAATTCCAAATTAATTTTTGATAAATACTAATTAAATCATATGATTTCTCAATTAATATATTATACTTATAATATATTAATAAATCACAAATAACCTCTTTCTCAAATATACATCCTATGAAATTGCCCTGGTGAATGCAACCCAAAAGGTCTATGCTACTCTCGGGTCCAATACATACCAATTATAGTTATGGACTTAGAAACCTAATCCAATAGTCTCCCACTTGGATAAGTCTAATAACTATAACTGCAAGTACGACTTCAAAACCCAACTAGCAATCGTAGCTCTTAAAAGCCGATGTCGAACTCTGACGCGTCCTTTAGATAAGGGATCATATATTCCTCCATTCTAGATATCGTATGGACATGAGACACAGATTATAATCATTCTCTTTTTCCATGTGTTTTTTCCCGATTTCCGATTTATGACGACTGACTAATTGAACAAATCAAATCAGTCCAGGCTTTGCCAAACGCTTAGAGTGTCATCACTAAATCATCAAGGGGCCCACATATATCGTTTTTATCCCTCTTAGGGTAAAAGGAACAGATAAACTTCAACTCATATGCTTGCTCTATTTACTCATCAAATCCCACACAACAATATGTTTTATAACACCAAGTTACTGGTGCGTTTACATATCATCAATGTGCAACCGACTTGTAAGCTGCAACTATATGTCTCCGTTTCAAGAATATAAGATATTACCGTCTCAATAATCACTCGTGATAAAATCCATGAAGTGATTCAGATGAGTGTGGGTTTAATCCAATACTCAAATCTTATTACAGGAGTACTCATGAACACTTCAGCAAACTTGTTCTATGTCTAAACGCTTTAGACAATCTACAGACGGATTCATGACAAACTTACCTCAATACCTACTTCCAAAGTATGATCGACTGTGGATAGTTTGAATAATCTTATTATTAGGGAAGTCAAAACATGCAAAGTGAAACACAAGAATAATCGAATTCAATATGGTCTCAAAACTTTTGAATATAAATAAAACACCTTTTATTTAATCACCACATTGATTACACATTATTCATTGTATAATGTTTCGATTAATCAACTTAATACTTGAATTAAAACAATAGTTATCCCATGCTCCAAGCATGCACACTATGTTTATATATGGTCCTTACTTTGTGAAATAGATCAATTGAAAACATTTCAATAATGCTCATTTCACAATTCCAAATCCTTATTACTTAGTGTAAGAATACCTAATTCCTGCCACTATAAGAATGTGTTAGATTCTAAACTATCATGCAATGTATCTTTTTTAATGTCGAGGTACCAAAGTCACAGAGACTTTGCCAACGATATTACAAAACTTTCCACTGGAGATTGATAACAAAACAATTCCAAGGAAGCGAAGTGTCAAATTCAAAGTACATTCCTTTGAACATCCTTCTTGCATAAAGGTTTCTAACCTACACATAGATTCTTAATACCAAACTCCCATTATGAAAACATTTCCATATTTGCCATATGACAATGCATTATTAATAGAATTCTGTCTATTCATAATAATGTCAATATGGTCCATCCATTACTATACTTCCAACTGTCCTTAAGCAACCAATCCTTAGCAAACCTTAGATTGTCCTTGACAGTTGTTTAACCACTTTAGTCATATCCGGTTCTAGTCCTTTTCCCCTCTTAATGTCCTAGGCATTTGGAAAATTAGAACATATGAATATTATAGCATATGCAATAGATCCTATATCTGAAGCATTTGGGACACGATTCATAATGTCTTACATAAAGACATGATACTTGACCAGTCTTTTGTTATAATATTTCCATATATAGAATTTCCAGTGTTGAAATATTTCAACATGGTATTCATATATATCCATGACTAAGTTTGATTAATACTTCAATCTAAACTTTTAGATTCAAAATATAAGTATAAGCATCCTCTCCCTTACTATAGCGAAACAACTTTTCAATCTTTGAAACTTTGCAAATTAGAACTTTGTTTCCTATAAATAGTATTGCTAACTCGCAACACTTACCATAATAATTATGCTCCCACTAGCATAACAATTATTTTGTTACTAGCATAACATTTATGCTCCCACTAGCTTTGACATGTATCCAAAATCAGCTGGACTTCTAGAAATCAATACTTTATTGCCTTTCTTACCAAAGTTTAGATTTCTGATACGAGATGCTTCGATAAGCCTTTATCTAAGCTCATACACCTTTTATTAGAAAGCTCATATGTGTGTCTAAACTATTTCAGAACTTACGGCAGTAAGTCCCGAATGTTCAAACTATTTGCCATTTCTCACAATTCGAACTATAAAGAGGGATGTCGTAATCATAATCGAATTTGAGAATGCAAATATTACAATTACTAACTCTTTAAAATCTGCTTAGTGAAAGCGTTTCCTCACAATTATTTTCATGAATTGGAGAGAAACCTTACCACATAGATTTAATGGTCTATGTGTTCCTATCCATGTGAATCTGTCATTTCCAACCATTGTCATAAGACAAGGTCTATGACAAATTCAAACTCATATGGACTGAACTTGTTCAATCTTAATTTCTTGCCACTTGGCAGCACAAGGGCCTACCATGTCTTCCAATTTGTTAAGCAGCTCACCTATACAGATCAACGAACTTTTACTGATCAAGGTCCTTCGCCTTATGCAAACAATTGAGAACTCATAGAACTCACATGCATAGTCAAATTTTAACTGGAATGGGCACAGAAACAAGAATATGTCAACACGATAGGTTACAAACCTCAAGTCGTGAGCTAGTGATACACAATAGGTTTATTCTTGATTAGTTCCTGAAACTTTTCAAGATCTTTAGGACTCCCACTGACTTCTTGACATATAAGATTCTCTTGTCAAGAAACACTCCTTGACAAACAAATATTCAAGAGTTAGTGCAGATTCTTATCAAGGAAAAACACTTCATACAATTGGTCTTTGTTGGTCTTTGTTTTATTAAAAACATCACAACTACCAATTTGAAATGCACAAGAGTAAGAAAACATTTTCTACTCCACATTTCATGATGTGTTATAAACTTTCTTAAGATTATGTCACTCAAGTCACAATCTTGGAGTACGACTCTAAGACTTGATTTTGAAACGAAGTATGACTCACCTTAATTGATTTAACCATTCAACAATTTCAGATTCCTCTTCTTAGCCATACTTATGTACTAAGGTGTCCTTAAAGGATCAATTGTGATATGGTTTTCATAATCATTAAAATGATCATAAAACACGATACTTAAGTACTCTCCTTTCCTTTCAGATTGGAGAAACTTTTATCTTTCTACCTAATTGATTCTTCTTATTCGTTCTGCTATACATTGAGACTTTTTCAATGATTTAGAATTATACTTAATCTTGTAAGCATAATCATATTCACTAAACTTTCAATAAATCATGACGAATAGTCTTATTGTTCTTTGTGGTAGACTTGACCAGTGCACAACCAAGTGTACCCGATCCCCTAGTCCTTCACTTGACTCACATATACATGTGAACAAGGAATTAGTCTTAATTTCCCAAAGACGAAGGTTCTCATTCATAATACAATACAAGTTGCATGATTCCAAGTTTCTGTCCAGTGAATACTTGGTGATGATAATCTTTCCTTATTTGGTAAATTTAGACACTACCACAAACGAAAGAATCAAATCCATATTTCTAAAAATAGAAACATACAAACATCAATTTTCACAAATGTCATTGCAAGGAAATATAAAATCAAATCAAATCAAATTTTTCTTTATTTATTAAAATTGCGGAAAATCTTGTCCTTACAATGCAATTACAAATGAAAACTATGTCACTACATATTTCTAAGCAATCTATCATAACTCCTAAGTAGCAGCTCACAATTCTAATCATCGAATCATGCGATCGAAATCCATCTCTTCGCGATCAGACTCAGCATGTTTTTCCTTCAAGCTTCCTTTCTTTTCTTCGATCCTACAAAACATCAAAATGTGATCTCATCACATCATGTATTAAGAATCTTCAAATAGGAACTTAATAGAGTTAGATAGTGAATTTACCTGAAGCAGAGTCAACCACTTTGACTTTACCATCCTTGTGAACCTTTAGGTAAATAAGGCAGCTTCACAACCAATGCCCCTTCTCTTGGCAGTAGTAACAAACAGACTCTTTTGGAATGGTACACGGGACAATCACAGACTTAGCATTTCTCTTTACCATTTGGTGAAACGATTTGACCTTGGCCAATCCCTTTCCATTGGGAAGAGAAAGCTTTGATGGACTTCCAATGTTGCCATTGTCAATGTCCATGGAATTTTGGGAAGTAAATCTTACAATCAAGTTTGCTTTACCAGTCCACCAAATCATTGCCGATTCAGCATCAATAAGCAAATAAGTAAGATCGATAAGGGTCACGTCATGGTCTGTCATATAGTAATTTTTAACGAACTCACTATATGACTTAGGAAGTGATTGAAGAACCAAGTCAACAGCCAACTTCCTCGAGACAATGACACCTAACATTCCCAGTCTGTCAATGTGTGACTTCATCTCCAAGACAAGTACACACACAGACCTTCCATCTTGGTGTTTGCTTGCCAATAGGGTTTGAGTGACCTTGAACTTTTCAAGTCGACAAACATGTGGGTCAGGGAGAATAATTGTAGGAGGTGGAGAAAGTGAAGAATGATTTCCATTTTCATGATCGAAGTGTGGAACATCATCTTCGTGAGGGAAGCTATTTTCAAAAGATTTGGGGAGATCATAGTTGTCAGAACTAGACATCTACAAGGGAGAAATTCAAGTTTAGTTGATTTAAGTCCTTAATATAAAACCCAAATGAAATATCAAGGCTAGGACCCAACACAATATTCTACAATTCGGAAGGTAGGTAAATGACGATTTACCAATTTCCACCATGAAAAACGAAAGTGAACATTAGGATTTAAATGAGTTGAAATTCCTAGATTCTTTGAGATTCATTGAACTTTTCAATGGCATGTTTCATCTCAATTATGCCCTTCAAGTTTGTGACTGGGATACCGAGGATCACAAACAAGGTGTAAATAACCATGCAAATTAGTTTGGTACTCTCGATGTCATTAATCATCTAATCAATGTGCCGGTTAACCACACACGCTCCATTGATCAACGATAATTTACGAGAAACCCATTGTCATCCTTCATTAGTCCACATTAGTGTGTCGGTTAACCACACACGCTCCACTAACTGACCAGTAAGGTGCAATGTGCAATTTCATGGGTTAGCATCAAATTCACATTTTCCTAAAGTAACTAAGATTGGGAATTTATAAAGTGTTTAGTTACTTTGTATTTCATTATACTTTTAATGAGGATTTAAGTGTCCTGTCAAACCCGTTCGGCTAACGACCCTCCACTGGTCAATGGTGCGGTGGGTAAGAGTGGATACCCAATGGCGGTCATTTTACAGGCCGCTTCCTTAAACACCCCTTATAGACCAGCTTCGTGAATCAAGGCCTACTAACGGTAAGACTGACTTTTTGCTTATACATATATAATATATTAGACTTTTAATTTTATACAGTATAAGGGTGTATTTCACACTTTTAAAATACTAGGTGGTTTAATCTATTAATAAATTAAACTTTTAATTTAATTAACTTTAAACCATATGATTATGGATTTATTAACTTTCTCTTTTAATTAAACATTTAATCAATTTAATAAAGTCCATAAGAGTGTAATTTGAATTATTCAAATGAAACATCAAGGTTCTAAATACAAAATTCAAAATTAAAACTATTTAATTAATTTTTTAAGTTATGAACCCAAGAGTTGCACCTTTTCAAATTACTAGATTTTTTAGAATTCAATGTTTCATAAATGAGACTTTTCAATTTCCAAAACTTGAGGGCAAGTTTTGTAACTCTTGAAAACCTTTTGAATTCCAAACTTGAAGGCAAGTTTTGTAACTCCTTTAAAACATTTAATCAAATTTTAACCCAATAAAATAATCATAATTTTATCTTTTTACCAATTTGACCTAATGCAACTCTTATAGCAAGATAACTTCAAATCAAAGAATTACAAACAATTAGCTTATCATATAAACTAGTAATTATCTCAAGATTTGACAATTTATCTTTTAATTGGATGAGGTTAATCACTACCATATAAAAAAACAGATTTTATGATATAAAACAGTTCATGGTAATGATCCTAATCCAATTCTGGCCAAAAAAACTCAAAAAATTCTGCCAACAGACTGCCCAACTCGTTGAGTCAGGGCATGGACTCGACGAGTTCATCCCCAGATGATCCAACTCGGCGAGTCCACTCATGGGACTCGTCGAGTCCAGCAGTCAGACAGCAAAAATTGAAAATTTTCAGCTTTGAAAATAAACACATGCATCTATATAACAGAAAACAACTCATGGCTCTGATACTATTGTTGGGTTTTATGTACTCCAACATCCCTATGGTGCACATACAATCATAATGCTTTAGATCTAAGTTTTCTCTAGTTATACATGCAACAACAAAATATCCAAAGCATGAAATCTATAACTAGCATACAACTTGATATTTGAAACATAAAACAAGTTAGACAATTACCTCTTTGTTGTAGCTTGTAGAGTTTTGGCCTTTCAAGAGCTTAGTGCCTCAAATGTTGCACCTCTAATGGAATCACAACACACCATGAACAAATGGAGGCCTTTTTTAGAGAGAGGTTAGACACACCAAAAACGGAAATATTCTTCATGGAATACTCTTATGTCGATTTTAGGGTTTAGGGAATACATATATAGTGTAGAATTCCAAGAGTCATATGTAAACCCTAATTCTTACACTTAGGCTTATGATCCAATAACTCATATGGACTAACTCTTCATGGACTCTCACATAAACTTAGTCCATCATGGATCAATAGCCAAAACCATATGTATCACTGATTTACATAATCAGTCCCCGTTAATTTAATTAGTCTCTTTTGATCACTAAATTAATTCTTGATCAATACTAATTAAATAATATGATTTCTCAATTAATATATATACTTATAATATATTAATAAATCACAAATAACCTCTTTCTCAAATATCCTTCCTATCAAATTGCCCTGGTGAATGCAACCCAAAAGGACCATGCTACTCTCGATTCAAATACATACCAATTATAGTTATGGACTTAGATACCTAATCCAACAGATCTATCGTTAAGAAACTGAAACGATGGGATGATTCTGACTCCAAATTATGGCGCCTAAGTGTTTAGACTGTGAATTGACCTAACTGCCTTTATACATACAAAGCTTAATATGTAAATGGTAAGGGTATTTTTGTAAATACTATTAATTCAAAAACTGAAATTTCTTTGAAAAATAAAATAATTATCGAAATTGTATACATAATTACAAGTTATAAAAAACATAGAAACGTTATTATACTTATTAACACAAAATAACAACCTCAACAATTGTATACAAAATTGACCCATTGTCATTGAAGTAACATACACTAAATTAACATATATGTAAAAATTGATAATTATAACACAACCATTTAATTTTACTAACATAATATAAACACTATTATATATATATATATATATATATATATATATATATATATATATATGTGTGTGTGTGTGTATATATATATATATATATATATTAAAGCTTGACAAAGTTAGGAATAGTAAGCTTTTGTTGACTTTCATTTTGCCACAAGACTTTCTAAACTTTTACACTTTTATCCCCTTAGTAAACTTTTGTTGACCTTCATTTTGCCACATTAATTTCCAAATTTGTACACTTTTAGTCCCTTAATAACAACACAACATATATACTAATCAAGTAACAACATCAACTAACTACTCAAACACCATAGCATAATAAAATGACCAAAATGCCTTTTTACCAGAAAATAACAACATAAACCAAAATAAAAGTATATCCAACTACATATATAATATAGTATAAACACTCATATTAATATAAACACTGATATTGAAAGTCATTAATATATACTTAATAAACTATTACTTTCCATTATCAACCATGTATATATTTAAGAAAACTACAAAACCTACCGTACTCCACATACCAACGGCAAACCATGCAATACCTTTGTGGATCCTCATCCTCTTCATATCCTACCGCAAATGCCCCTTTAACAGAATGAAGTGCCTCTTCACATTGGAATGTGATGTTATTCATTGTAAGTATATGAACAACATCAAAAGTCTTCAACAAATCGTTGGCACTATCAACAACACCTATGTACTCCCCATGATCCGAAACTGCCCAACCAAAATACGCATCAAGTAGTTGTAAACCTACACATTAAAAAAACTATCAATTAATCCAATGTAGTCGTTTCAACATAGCAGTAAATATTATACAACACAACACTAAATATTAACCCCAAATTATAAACATGTATTACTTAACTATATACAAAATTTAATGTACATATATACCATACATACCTTGATCATACTGAGGAGGCCCTCTTGAAATGTAGATCATTCCAAGCAAATAAATTGCCTCAAAATGATATTCATCTGTTGCTTGTCTCAACAAAGTCATTCTGACATCAAAATTGTCATTACATAAGCACTCATCCTGTTAATAGAATAACAATATCATTAACATCAATGACACTAAAAATTAATAAATGAAATCAAATTACATAAAATTACTGAAATTACACATACCGCTTCTTGTCTACACATGGCGTCAATGTTATTATGCACTGCACATGTGCGTATAAATAAATCAGCATTAAGATGTTTGGGACCCATCCCTTCAATCATGTGCAGGGATGTTGTTCTGAACACTTGAGGATCACCCCCCATTGAATACATCTTTTTTGAACTTCAAAAATTGAAATATACAGTAAATAAGTAATAAATCAAGTTATATTTCTTCAATTAAACATTTATTAGTTGATGTTTAGTAAGAATTACCAAATTCTTGTAGAGATGATGTCTTTTGCAGATTCTGACCCTAACATTACAATAATCTGACTCAAAATCTCTATTTAAAGATCATCCAACAAACTACAACTTCTTGTATTCAAAATTCTACTTACAAAATACACATTGCATTAGTTGATTCCAATTTTTTAAAAAAATTTAGGCGTAATTTTGAAAAACGGTGTAAAGGGGTAAGGAAAAAAACCTTACTTTATGATGCTCTGATCGTCGACTAAGTACCGGCGTCAATATTATCGGGGAAAATCGATTTTCAGAGCGATTGCCTATCAACGATTCGGGGTTTATATGTTCGTCTGCAATTTTACCGTCGAGAAGATTTGAGACGTTCTGAATGATTAAAGCAATGAAACGACGACATGACATCAGAACCATCATGGCGCCTAAACGATGTACAATGAAAAAGACCAAAGTGCCCTTGAAATCATTCCAAATATGTGATTACTAAGGGTAGTTGTGTCAAAACAAATTATTCAAACATTATAACCTTTTATGGGTCAAAGTGGAACTTTAACAATTTAAATGAAAAAGACGAAGTTAAATAAAAAGATTGAAGGAAGTAGGAGTCGAACCTGCGACTTAGGGAAAGATGAAAGACGCGTCATCCAGCTGAACGAAAGTAACTTATGTTTCTTAAAATTAAATAACTTTAATATTATGTTCATTAATGTGGCAGCCCATGACTCATATGTCATCCATGGGTGTTACCATGTGTAATGCCCGTGTTTCTAGGTTAGGCATTAATATTGATGTGATAGTCTAGGTTAACCTTTGTAACTCATTTTGAAGAAATGAAAAGGAATTATGTGAATATTATGTGTTTTATGTGTTTTATGCTTAATTATTAGGATTTAATTAATTAAGAATAAAAATGAGCGTCGAAAATAAATATTAGATAAAGCCGATATCTATTAAGAAAGTTGTAGTGGTCGTGACAAGGATTACGGATATATAAACAATACCAAAATCCGAGTTATAACGAAGAAGTTATGACATGTCGAAGTTTCGCGACAAAACCGGCACGGTGCCGAATGTCGTAAAAAGTGAGTTTTTGATAAACTAATTTTTAGCCGTAGTGATCTAAACGAAAGTCGTAGTGCTCGTTAAACCGAGAGTATGTATAAAAAGAACGCCCAAATCTGACTTCGTATGAGGAAGTTATGATTTTTCTAAGTTCCAGCTTAGCAGTAGACAGCTAAAAACTCGAATTTTAGATCGAGTAATTTTTAGCCGACACGACCTAAACGAGAATCGAAGGTCTCGTCAATAGTAGCACAACGGTATAAATACAGACGAAAACGGACGTCGGATGAAGAAGTTATGAATTTTTAACGGATTTCCTGTCCCGGTCTGTTAAAAATAATAATATAAAAATTAAAATCAAAATTATACAACGAAGTCTAAACGAAAGTTGTAGAGCGTAATTTTACCTACGCGTGCATATAAAGAACGTCAAAAACGGAGCCCGTATGCGAAAGTTATGGATTTTAGAAGTTTTGGCACAAAAATCGAGAAAAATTGCAAAATCCGAGAAATTTCGCAAGGTGGACTTCGGCCACGTCACCCTCGCTCAAAACGTGCCACGTGTCCGAAATTGTTGTGTCATCAGAAGCGTGTCCAAACCGGAGAGCCATCCGAAGTGGTCCACTAAAAATCTGACGTGTGTCCTTTCTCGCGTGTCCGAGCCTCGCAGGAGTGCCACGAACCCCCCTCCTCGGACCCTAGACTTCGGTCCACTTAGAAGCCTCCAGCAGGACCCTCGCATGCGCAACCCACGTGACCCCTCTTCGGATCTGCTGCCACCTGGTAGCCTCTCAGCCGTCCGATCAGGAGCCTCGCCCCTATAAATAGGAGGGTGTGAGACCTCCCGGGGATACTTTGAAAAATTGTCAATTTTCACCCATCTTTCAATATTTCTTTCATTCTAACTTCCCCCAAAGCCCCGGTATTATACCAAACACCCGAAACACGTCCCGAAGTGCCCGAGAAGCCCGAGAAATTTATCTTTTCGGTTTTGAAGCCCTACCCTCGCAGAGCCCGGTTTCTCAATAAAACTCCTGGTTTTATTAGAAACGATCGTTTTAGGAAACGAAGTGCTGCCCGATTATCATCAAATCATGTGAGTGTGTAGTCACTTTCATATTACACCTAGATATGAAGTATTTTCTATAAAATACGTGCTATGTGTAATTATATTAAGTGTTTATTTGAGGTGACTGTTGAACAGATGTTTTATACAAGTTTTAAACTGTATATGTATTTTATCTACAAATATGTTGGGTAGAACATGGGTAGATGAAATAGTCGATGTGTGTTAAAATGGTGAAAGGCCTCGATGTTTTTGTTGTTGTTGTCGTCTAGCGGAGTATAGATGACGACCACGAACCTTTCTAGACAGTCCAGTGGCACACTAGCAGGTTCGCAACTTGTAGATGTTGATGAACTAAATGTTCATTGGCATACTCCATCCCCCTCATGGTTGCCTTTAGGACATGTATGGCTGAGGAGTCCCCTTAGCATTAGTGTCCATCCCGATGATATTCCTTAGGCTAGGTACCTTGTGATAGGTGTTTAGGGACGTAAAGTGAGGATAACGGGAATGGGTAATCAGGGTTATTGTTGATTGGTGAACGTAATAAGTTTATTATTATTGTGGGTTGAAAACCCTATATGCTCACCAGGCTCCCAAGCCTGACCCACTCAGCTTTTTATGGTACAGGTAGTGGACCCCGAGCATAGTCGGAGGATGATGAGAGATTTTTGGATTATAGGCCAGTAGTTGTAAATAACTGTTGTAAGGCTTATAATGTCTTGTTTATGCTTTTGATCTGTATCGGAACATGACATCCCGAGGTTTTGATATGAAATGAAATTATATATTTCTTAAAGAAAGCTTTTGATAAACTTTTATCATTTTTGTTTTGGGGACCAATTCCGCAACATCTTTTAAAAAGATTTCTCTGATTTTATTTTAAAAAACATAAATTAAATCGGTCTTTTCTGGCCGAGAAATTTGGGGATGTCACACCATGACACTATAAGCAACTACCACATTGACCCATGACCCATATGTCATCCATGGGTATTACCATCACACTATAACCAACTAATACATGGATATATGACCCAAATGTCATCCATGGGTATTACCATGACACTATAAGCAGCCCATGACCCATATGTCATCCATGGGTGTTACCATCACACCCATGACCCATATGTCATCCATGGGTGTTACCATGACACTATAAGCAACTACCACATGATCCATGACCCATATGTCATCCATGGGTATTACCATGACACTATAAGCAACTACCATATTGACCAATGACCCATATGTCATCCATAAGTATCACCATGACATTATATGCAACTACCACATTAACCCATGACCCATATAAGCAACCCGTGACCCATATGTCATCCATGGGTGTTACCATCACACAATAACCAACTACCACATGGACCTATGACCCAAATGTAATCCATGGGTATTACCATCACACCCATGACCCATATTGCGTCCATGGGTGTTACCATGACACTATAAGCAACTACCACATGACCCATGACCCATATGTCATCCATGGGTGTTACCATGACACTATAACCAACTACCACATGGATATATGACCTAAATGTCATCCATGGGTATTACCATGACATTATAAGCAGCGCATGACCCATATGTCATCCATGGGTGTTACCATCGCACCAATGACCCATATGTCATCCATGGGTGTTACCATGACACTATAAGCAACTACCACATGACCCATGACCCATATGTCATCCATGGTTATTACCATGACACTATAAGCAACTACCATATTGACCAATGATCCATATGTCATCCATGAGTATTACCATGACATTATAAGCAACTATCATATTGACCAATGACCCATATGTCATCCATGAGTATTATCATGACACTATAAGCAACTACCACATTAACCCATGACCCATATGTCATCTATGGGTGTTACCATCACACTATAACCAACTACCATATGGACCTATGACCCAAATGTCATCCATAGGTTTTACCATCACACCCATGACTCATATGTCATCCATGGGTGTTACCATGACACTAGCTATAAGCAACTACCACATGACCCATGACCCATATGCCATCCATGGGTGTTACCATGACATTATAACCAACTACCACATGGATATATGACCCAAATGTTATCCATGAGTATTACCATGACACTATAAGCATCCCATGACCCATATGTCATCCATGGGTGTTACCATCACACCCATGACCCATATGTCATCTATGGGTGTTATACCATGACACTATAAGCAACTACCACATTGACCCATGACCCATACGTCTTTTATATATAAATTTTGGTTCAAACATAGCAACATAAAGATGTATAGTTTATTATTGTTTAATTCTCGTTTATAATTTTAAATTAAATTTATGGTATGAACACCTCGTTACTCTTTGTTCTTTCTTGACGTTATATACCCTTTCTATCAAGCTGGAACTACTTTAAAAATTTTGAATTACTATATATTTAGTGTTAATTTGTACAGTTCAAAATTTTCATTAGTGGAGCTTCAAAGTATTTCGCAATTCTTTTCCCTCTAACCTACACACGTTAAGGCTGCATATTAGGGTAAGTTAACTGATTAGGAATAGGATCTACATTTTCTATAATCATCTCCGTCGGCTAATTGATCGAGATATTTGTTCGCTACGTTTGTGCACTGACTTTGGCGATATAGGTTGTCACTCATCTAAAATTTATTTTTATTTAATTTACTATTGTCGTGATCATCGTTTCTTGTTCTCTGATCATCTTCATATATATTATCATCTTAAATTACAACTACATTGGTTTTGATTGTATTCAATAGTATGCATGTGTAGTAATTCCTTCATCTATAATTTATTTTTATTGTATGATTGTTCTCTACTCATAAATATTTTATCATCTTTAATACATTGGTATTGACTATAGTTTTTGTTTATTTTTAAGCAAGAAAGATGTCGAACTTGAAACCAAAAGGAGCATCAGGTATGAAGGCAACTAAATTCATTACACCACATGTTTGGAACCGTAACAGGACTTCAACTGAAAATTCATAAGCAGACAATTACAAGATGAAGAAATCGACTTCCCAAAATCAGTAACCACATCCAATGCACCTATAACATCTAGCACCAAAACCCCTAAACCTAAATAATTAACACCAACCATGACTACCACTTCCTCAACATCACTTACAACATCCACACCATCCTCAACAAATACATCTAAAACTTCAGCAACTGGAACAATACAATCCTCAATACCTACATCTACAACCAAAACTTCAGCACCTACATCATCGAAACCATCCTCAACACCGACATCCACTACCACATCATCAACACTTATATCTATTACCACAACCTTAAAACCTTCATCGACACTACCATCCTCAACAACTACAATAACTAACACATCCTCCTTACCTAAAGGAACTACCACATCCTCAACATATACATCTATCACAACACCTACCCCAGAATATACCCCATCACCAACACCTATCCCAGAATCTACCCCATCACCAACACAACCAACCGTGAATGGATTTGTTGTGGAAAATGTAGAAGGTGAAAACAGTTCCTCTGAAGATTGTGGACCAGATGAATGTTTAACTGTTCATGTTTGGAAAAAAAACGTGAGTTACCAATCATATCTTACAACTTTTTTCTATGTATAACCTTTTAGTGTACACGTACATATTAATTTAAAACTAAACCGATCACATGATTATTTGCAGGCTCATGCCACTAGGCCCTTGTACACACATTATTAGTCGGTCATTTTTACAAAGAGTAGATCCATAAGGGTACACTTGGGGAAAAGTAAGCAAAGAAATACGCGAATTATATTGGGAGGAGTTCCAGGTAGTTAACTATATGTGATAAATTGTTGTTTGGTAAACATTTACATTTAAACTTATGTTTATATTGTTAATGTGAATAAAAAATGTTGTTGGGATGAAACAATAGACTCGATGGTGAGGCAAGCTTGGGCAAGTAAAGCGGCACAAAGTTATGACCAATATCTCTACAACATGCGGAGCCCACAAAGAAACCCACATGCCTTTAAACCAGCTCATATTGCACATGAAGTCTGGAACTCCTGACAAGTAAAATGGAATACAGATGAATACAAGCTAAAATCCGAGCAGAACAAGAAAAATAGGCGTAAGGGTGTGGCTGATGGAGTAGCACAACCTACCCATAACTCTGGATCCGCAAATCATTTGAAGATAGCTTCTGATTTGGTAATTTTTTTAATGGTACATCAATGTTTATGTTTATGTGTATATTTGACATTTTATGGTATTTATGCGGAAGAGGAAATTAGGATGTGATCCACCCCATAGTGAATTGTTCATGTATACACACAAAGAATCACAATGGAGTCACTTTCACAAATGAAAAAGATAGGCAAATTCATGTAATATTCATTTCAGTGCAATTAAACTTTTATATTGTAGCTAGTCCATAATGTCATTCATAACTTTGATATCTTTTAATTTATATTATTTTTATTTTGTAGGCGGCCTATACAGAAAAACGGGAAGAGTTGGAAGCTGAAGGTGCTGAATTTGAGGAGGACAAACTATGTTATGATGTTGTTGGTGGTCATGACAAAAAAAGAAGACTTTATGGATTAGGCTCTTTTACAAAGGCGGTTCCCAATATTAACGGTAAAACGGATGTATCTTACATTTCGGGAAAAAAATGATGAAATGGAAGAAATGAGGGAGCTTGTTGCTAAACAAAAAGAGCAAAACGAAGAGCTTAAAGAAATAATGAAGGCCCAAGAAGAACAAAACAACGCAAGAGTCGGTCAACTTGAAAACAACTTAAAACGGAAATGGATCTTATTAATGTCATTACAAAACAACAACACTAGTAGGTCATAAAGTGTTGATATATTTATTGCAAAGTATTTATTTTAGATTAACCACTTTCCATTTTCCATGTAATAAATAATTATTGTATTATTTTATGATATAATGTTATTTGATTTTTTTGTTATTTTTGTTTTTCATATATTACTACAAAATAATTTAGATTTAATTTATAAATCAATTATCCATCCGTCCATATGGAATCTTTGATATGAAATCTGCTATATAATATACACCACGAAAATTGCTAGGGATTCACCACCACAGAATTTGCTAGGAAGTCATCAAACGGAAGTTGTTAGGGATTCATCACCACCAAATTTGCTAGGGATCCACAACCATGGAATTTGCTAGGGATTCATCACCACAAAATTTGCTAGGGAATCACCACCACAGAATTTGCTAGGGATTCATCACCACATAATTTTCTAGGGAATCACCACCACGGAATTTACTAGGGAATCACCACCACGGAATTTACTATGGATTCACCACCATGGAATTTGCTAGGGAATCATCACCATGGATTTTGTTAGGGATTAACTACAACGGAATTTGTGATGGAAGAACTACCACGAAATTTGTGATGGAATCCTACTACGGAATACACGACGGAAAATCATTTACAACGAATTTCATCCGTTGTCACAATTGCGACGGAATGATTGTTTCCCTAGCAAACACTCGCTATGGGGTTTTTTGGGACGGAAATCGGTCGTCGCGAATTTTGTTGCTATTCATATTTTGCAACGGAATTTCAGCTTTTCGCAACGGATTCCTCCGTTGTAAAATCACATTTTTCTTGTACTGAGAACCGACCATAGCCATAACTACCATCCATGTGATTAAATTCTCAACATTCTTTTTAACCCACATTTCACTATCTTAACCCTTATGAAACAACAACCATTGTTCCATTATAATTCGAGAATCATAAACCAATACATCAACGAGATCACTAAGAATATCATATTGAAATGAAGAAACATAATCATACGCTGACCATGGGTTGAGTGGACTGCAACCGGGGCATAAGATGACAACGAGGTCGTCGAAGATGACAGAGAGGGTTCGTATTTATAGAGAGGTTAAGTTCTAAAGTGATGTTATTGTGATATCATGACTCAAGATCAATTCCAACAATTTAAAAGTAAAAACAAAATGATCAATTAAATTTTTTTTTATAATTATAATGATTTTAAATATAAAAACCCGATTATAAGTTATTTACAAATCCTAAAAATAATGATTTTAGTATATATATAAAGAACAAAAAGAAAATATCTTCACTAAACTTCAAATCAAACTTTAATGACATATTATAAAAAAAGAAGGGTTAAATTAAAAAAAAAATGTAACAACTAAAACACAATCATGATACAACTCTAATTCTATAGTCTCCATCATCATCCAAACCCCCAAATAGAATAGGAAACGGCGGAGTTAAACACAGCAAAACGAGAAAAAATAGCCATAAAAAGATATCATGATCGAGTTATATATATTCATACACGCATCCAGGCTTCTAAACTAGGATTTTCTGTTCCTCCGAAGCTCAAATTTGCGGAGGAAGAACAGGGCAAGTACAAGGAGGAGCTTATTTGTACCTTGTGGTTTACTCATCTCTGAAGGTTTCATCGGTCACCCATACTAAATATATTTTAATAATCTATGCAGAAAAAAATCACATTTGTTATATATTCATTGAATCTTATAAAATATTCCATAGAAGACCCGTCTTTCGTTATAAGCTTGTTCTTTCTTTAGCTAAAATCTTAAGTAATTCCATATATTCCTGTTCTCCCCCTTTGCTTTTACGTCATTGATTATCTCTCTTTATTGGGGTTTTCTCCTCTCTAATTTACCATTGAACCAACCGTTCGAGTTTAGTGTACATATAAGAAGTATACCCGATTTCCTTTGTGGGTAATCGTTTGTTCGGCTGAAAACGCCAGTGATTATTCCCAATTTTAACGATTTGAGTTTTAATTTCGATAACCTTGGTGTTCTACCGACGAAATCTTGGTGGGTTTTCCAATCTTGTGTAGATTTCAATGGTCGGTTGATGAGTATTAGGGTTTTATTGATAATAAACATCGTTGGATTTCGTTTATTTTTGGACATTAAATGACTTTTGTAGATCTCGGTGGTGGGTATTCATTAATTTAGGGTTTTATTGAGGTTTGAACTAAATTTCTTTGCAGATTTCGGCGGTGGTGTAAACGCAGCTGGATTTGATCAAATCAGCCGAGTGTATGGTGGTCTACCACCACACCACACAATCGTTTTAGCTTATTTATGCTATTGGATTGAGAAATCGTCAATCTTTATTGGATTAATTGGCCTGTTTGGGGTTATAAAAGATGAGTTCAACTGAAAATGTAATACAAAGGGGAAAACTTTTAGTTCATATAGCAGAAAACGGGCATTCATTTGAGCTTGATTGTGATGAAGACACCCTTGTTGAATCTATCCAACAATATCTTGAATCCCTTTCAGGAATTCGCTTAAATGATCAACTTATTCTCTATTTGGATTTAAAATTAGAACCTCAACAGCCACTTTCTGCATACAAACTCCCATCAGATGATCGAGAGGTTTTCTTATTCAATCGAGCTAAAATGAGAACCAATTCCACCCCACCAAGCCCTGAAGAACTTGAAGTAGCTGAAAATTACCATCTTGACCCTCCACCCCCATCTTCCTCCCATGATCCACATCCATTAGATGAAGCCTCTGATCCTGCTTTAAAGGCTTTACCCTCATACGAAAGACAATTTAGATACCATTACCAGCTTGGAGACGCAATTTACCGACGTACCCTTATGAAATATGAGGCCAGTGAGCGGGTTTCAAGAAAGCACAGGGTGCAAGAGAAGGCACTGGAGATTGCCAGGGGTAATTTGGACCATTTCTATAAGATGATCCTACAAAACTACACTGATTTCGTGAGGTGTTATTCTCAGCAGCAAAGGACACATTCGAATTTGTTGGTGAATTTTGGGAGGGATTTGGAGAGGCTAAGGTCCATTAAACTTCTGCCTGTGTTACAGAGTGGTGATAGAAAGTGTTTGTTGGATTTTGTGAAAGAAGATAATTTGAGAAAAATGGTGGATGATTGTAGTAATTCTCATAGACAGTTTGAAAGTAAAGTTGGAGAGTTTAAGCAGGAATTTGGAGAATTAAAGAGAAGCACTGAGTGTTTGTTTTCTAGTAAAGCTTCAATTCTTGGTAGAGATTTGGAGAGAACTGTTAAGGAGCACCAGCATCATATTAATGAGCAGAAAAGCATAATGCAGGCTTTGAGGTTTGTTATCTTTCTCAAAACCTTATACCCTTTTTGCCCCTTTGAATTAAATTTTTGTTTGTTGCAATTATACATGTATAATGTCATCTGGGGTTGTGTTCTTGCTGTCTGTTAATGTTTGTGAGAGGCTAGGTAAGGTTCTAGTCTTCCATGAACATTTTGATCACAAATTTCATGTCTTAAAAGAGGTTTTAGGATCTTTTTTCTTTCTATAAGTGTTGTCTGGATAAATTATTTTCTGTACAGATGATGTTTAGAAGGAAAAAATAAACGAAGGGAAATTTGTAAAAGGTTAGGACTTAAGGGAGAAGTACCTCTTTTATCTGACTTTTTGATAAGTCGTACTTTCTGTATCAAGTCAAAAAGAAACAGCAATATATAGCTTACTAGGTTTTGTTCCTATTAAGTCTATTCAGTCAAAAAAGAAGCACTCATATATAGCTTACTAGATTCTGTCCCAGTTAAGTCTACTAAGTCAAAAAGAGACAACACCTTAGTCTGATTATATTCTTCATTTAAGAGAAGAAAAGCATTTGTGAAGTAAATATGTTTTTTCATAATCTGATTTTAATTTGTAATTGTATATATATGTGGGAAGAGGTATTGTGTGAGCATTATTGTTTGTTGCATGTAAATCATACTACTATCTCCATCTATGTGTGTTTGTATAGAAAAGGGTAAATGTGTACTTTTTTTGGAATCAATTGTTCCTTTTGTGGTTCTCATTCATCTCTTTGAAATTCTCTGGGAAATTTTAAAGTTGGAATGACCTATCTGCCCATTGTTCTGCTGATGCTTCTGATTTTCCTCCACAAGACTTTTATTTTGTCATTATTTGGAGGGCATTTAAGGCATTTAACTAATAATAACATCTCACAAAGGCCATGCCTAGTCAAAACAATGAATCTTTCATAATAAAGGTGTTAGTTTCATTTCACAAAAGGGTTAATAACTTGTTTATGCAACAAAACTACACACTTTCACCTAAATATACAACAAACTAGATTTCTTTCCAGTTTTTTGCAACATATTCCAATATGTTACTTAAAGATTAGCTTAAACTTGTAAAGATGTGCATTTTGAGAGAAGTTTTTCTTTTCATTGACCTTCAATCTAAATCAATGCAGCAAAGATGTGGGCTTAGTGAAAAAACTTGTGGATGATTGTTTGACTAGTCAACTCTCCAATTCCCTTCGTCCACACGATGCTGTTTCTGCATTGGGCCCCATGTATGAAGGTCATGACAAAAGCTACATCCCCAAAATGCAAGCATGTGAACGTGCCATTTCCAACCTTCTCACTTTCTGCAAAAACAAAAAATCAGAAATGAACACTTTTGTACACAAATACATGCAAAAAATTGCATACATTCAATACACCATCAAAGAAATCCGCAACAAATTCTCACTTTTCACCGAAGCCCTAAAACGCCAAAATGACCAATTTGACCATTTAAAAGTCATCCGTGGCATCGGGCCCGCATACCGTGCTTGTTTAGCAGAAATAGTGAGAAGAAAAGCCTCCATGAAGCTTTACATGGGAATGGCTGGACATTTAGCTGAAAAACTTGCATCCAAAAGGGAAATTGAAATAAGGAGAAGAGAAGAGTTTTTAAAAGTTCACAGTTCGTATATTCCAAGAGACATTTTAGCTTCCATGGGGCTATACGATACGCCCAATACATGTGATGTGAATATAGCTCCATTTGATGGGAATTTACTCGATATTGACGTATCGGATATTGACCGTTTTGCCCCTGAGCATCTAGTCGGGCTTTCTTTCAAAAAGGGCGTTGAGGAAACTTCCGAAAGTGGGAATGATTTTATCGAAGCTTCTGAATTGGTTGAGATTGCTGGAACTAGTAAAATTGAAGTTGAAAATGCAAAATTGAAAGCCGAATTAGCTTCCACAATTGCCCTCCTTTGTTCTTTTTCACCCGAAATTGAATTCGAATCACTTGATGATAGTAAAGTAGGAGATTTGCTAAAGAATGCAACTGAAAAAACTGCTGAGGCGTTACGTTTGAAAGATGAACATGAAAAGCATTTGTTATCAATGCTAAAAGTGAAACATTTGCAATGTGAATCATATGAGAAACGGATAAAGGAACTCGAACAAAGACTTTCGGATCAGTATACTCTAGAAGTCAAACTCAATAAAGACGAGTCAACCGGGAAAACCGGAGATTCAAAATCGGAAATCTTCTCTCCTATGGATGAGGCTTCTTATGGGTCAAACACGCATCTGGATTCATCAATGCCGGATGAGAAAGATGAAAAGGAGGCGATGGTGGCGAGCTCTAGCGGCGATTACATGCCGGAGAAAAGTTTTCCGGCGAAGGCCGGTGGTGGTGGTGGTGGTGGTGATGTTGTGGAGTTGCAGAGTTTGGTGGCTGAGAAGACAAATGAAGTAAATGAAATGGAAATAAAGCTCCGGGAAGCTGTGGATGAGGTTGCAAGGCTGGGTAACGAGTTGGAAATGAGTCGGAATCTTCTAGATGAATCTCAGGTAATTATATATTATTATTTATAAATTGTATTTTTATATGATTAAAAAAATTTGGTTTACTATATATATTATTAATTTTTTTTTTTTGTGTGTGTGGGGTCCAGATGAATTGTGCACACTTAGAGAATTGTCTACACGAAGCAAGAGAAGAGGCGCAGACTCATCTATGTGCAGCTGACCGTAAAGCATCGGAATACACCGCGTTACGTGCCTCGGCGGTTAAAGTGCGCACGCTTTTCGAGAGGCTTAAAACGTGTGTTTCCTCTGCTGGTGTGGTGGGTTTTGCTGACTCACTACGCGCGTTAGCTCAATCTCTTGCCACGTAAGCATTCAAAAACTCTGATATTATTAATTAATTAATTTTTCACCACTTAATATGTTTTTACAAGAATTGATGGTTTTATTTAGTTGTGCAAATGAGAATAGTGATGATGGTGTGGCGGAGTTTCGTGAATGTGTGCGGGTGTTGGCTGAGAAAGTGGGAGTGCTGACTAGGCAACGAGCCGAGCTAATCGATAGGTACACAAAGGCGGAGGCATCACATGAAGAGCTCACAAAGGAGTTGAATGAAAAGAAAGAATTGCTCAACACTTTGTATGTCAAGCTTCAATCTGAAAAACAGGTTTCATTTTTTACCAAAATACATACGGGTAACCGAATGTATTTTTTTCTACTGTATTTTTTAATAATATAAATAAAAATGATGATAATATCTGTGAACAGGTGAACAAGGAGAAGATATCATTCAGTCGTTTAGAGCTTCATGAGATAGCAGCATTTGTACTTAACAATGTATCAGGCCACTATGAAGCCATCAACCGAAACTCTGCACATTCTCATTACTTTCTTTCTTCAGAATCTGTCGCCTTATTTGCTGATCACCTTCCAAACCGGCCCACATACATTGTGGGCCAAATCGTGCACATCGAGAGACAAACTGTAAAATCATCCCCGGGTCGACCCACGGGTTTGAACCCGTATGGGTTACCGGGTGGGGTTGGGTGCGAGTACTTTGTGGTGACTGTAGCCATGTTACCTGACACAACCATTCATTCGCCTACTGCTGCTTCCTGATCGTTAAAATTTGGGCAGATATGATGGAAGAAAAGAAAAAAAAAAATAGAGGCAAGTGTACATAGATGACGTTTTAATGGGAAATTTGAAAGTTTAATGATTGAATTTTATTTCAGTTTGGTGTACAGTTGATATGATGATGGTAATGTGTTCAGTTGTATATATGTACGTACCCTGATCATGTAAAAAAAAAAAATACTTTGTATATTGTCGCTTAATCGGTAGCTATTGATGAAAATTGGGAACCATCTGACTTGCTTATTGGAATGGTTCTTGATGTTTGTGTGGTGGTTGACTTTTTGTTACGTGGGTCATGATCGAATATTTTTTGTAAAATGCTATTCTTCCAAGTTCCAAGCATACAAACCCTAAGTTGATCAACACTTGTTAGGTGGCTGACATAAGAGCCTAATAATCCCATAAGGAACCAAATCCATAGTTTCGAACCTTTGATAACTTTTGCAAGTACATAATGTTTGCTATGTTGTGGGACAAAAAAATGATGATGTTGTAATTTGTTTGGTATGGCATAAAAACCTTCTTTTAATAATGTAACATACTAACTTAAATATAATCCTTGTATTTTATTTTTTTATTTTGAATGATGTGCCACATTTCCTGTTTTTAGAACTTACACAAAAGACCATAGCTTGTAATGGTTATGGCCTCGATTCGGTTATTTTAAATTCCAAAAAACTACATGTCTCTAAATACCAAGGTTTCAAAATGTTCATCATGATACATCCTGACTCCAAGACTTGTATTTTACGTCACGTTTTAACAAAATATTGTCTTAAGGTATATATGTATATAAAAATGAATAATAGTAGAAAATATATATAGAAGTATTAATTATAAAAAAAATGTCTTAAGTCATGTGTAATAAAGTTTGACGTGTGACATTGCCGTCAAGTCACGGCTAACGTTATCTAGAACATTGCTAAATAATAAATATTAAGCTCGTTATTTTGGTGATTATGTACTAAGAACTCGCTGGAAAAATAGAATTAACCAAAAAAATAAAACTACTAAAATATTTGATTTCGACCAAAAGTTTCAATGTATTCCTTCTTGTAGTTCGAGAAGCTAGTCCATCTAATGAAAAGAAAAGACAATGATATCCAAAAACACGCATGATCATCCCACTAACTAGACCCTAGATAATCATGTACTCTCTCCGTCTTAAAATTATTGTCTACAGACAAAAAACACATAGATTAAGGAAACATTAATTATCATTAACTTTATTAAATGAAATGACAATTATACCCTTTTGTTGCATTTAATTTCATTGTAGTTTTACTAATAATGAATGACATTTTGGTAAAAATGATATTTATTTTTAGAAGTGGACAATTATTTTGGGATGGACTATTAATTTGGGACGGAGGGAGTAAATAACAAACTTGCTACTTGGTACTGTTTTTTGCAATATTGGTTACCAAAACCACCCTTGCTACTTGGTACTGTTTTTTGCAATATTGGTTTTCCCACTTTGCCCCTCCTTGCATAAGTGAATAGCAATACCTCACCCCAAAGATTCATATTGTACTAAATGTGAAATGAAAGAAAAGGATGATGCATGATTTCCAAGTCCTCACAAGGTGGCTTCCAATGTCGGCATCCCTTTCCACTTGATAAGAAGTTCCCTAAGCAATACAACGGGTGATGACTGGACGGTGCCATGTATTCGAAAGAGTCTTTCCAGAAAAAGACCATGAAGATTTCTACCCGATCATAAACTGTTGATGATAAGTACCCATGGAGGTGGACGCCTTTGTAGGGATATCTAGTCTTGTATTGGATCCCCAAAATCGAATTCTAAAAGCTTGTACAACCACTTTTGAGATACCTAAAAGCCCTTTAGGTATCTCAAAAATGTCCTCAAACTCATGTAAAGAGCCCCAAATAAGGGGTACCCTTGATTCTCCCATCCCCTTCTCTCTTTTCTACTGCTTGGATGAGTTTGATAAGGAATTCCCCTTTGCAGATTTGTTCATTTCGAATTTTGTATACTAATTAGGTTTTCCTTTTGGTTGTGAACGGACCAAGTTTTCCTAACCACTGGACCCCAATATTATATTTGGATTTCCCGAGGTTTTAGTTTGCTCATCAATTTCATAGTTTTAGGTTTCGTAATACCAAGAAACATTTTAGCCTAAAATTTTATAATAAGAAAATTATTTCTAATGTTATTCTAACTTTATATATGCCTCTTCTATCATATAATTACATAATAAAGACAATCATAAAATTTTCAGCTTTCAATCTTTTTCTCCAACTAGAGAGCACGAAAAACTATCGGGTTCTTTTAGAAAAAGACAAACACATTTAAAAGAAAATAGAAGATCCAGAATGCATATGTAAACGATTGACTTGTATATAGCTTAACAGTCTTATCCTTATTAAATCCATTAAGTCAAAAAGAGACAACACAGATATACACTACCCTACACTAACAATGTTACTTGAATCCCTCACTAGCATATACATTAAAAGATCATTCCATTTTCATCTTAATTCCTCCAAAAAACGTACACTACAAATACCACATTTCCCTAAAACCAAACCTCAAGAACCCCTTCAATGAGCTCAAAGGTCAAGATCATCTTCAATCAACGATCCACCTGGCTTCAAGTATCCCACGAGGGTCCCACCATGAATCTCCATCTTTTTGCCAAAAAATGTACATGTTTTGCTACTTTGTTATGCCTCGATTTCTCAAAAAAACTCTATATCCCTTCATGAATATCATCATGAGAACTTGTTAAGATCTCAATCCTTTTAAGACACAAACGTATATTGATGTGATGATGCTTCTTGCTGGCTTGTAAAATACACTTCTGTACAGACACTGTGTTGTGTTTAGTTGAAAAAATAAGGCGAATTAAGAACTTCATTCAGATCAAAGTTGCCACGCTTTGGTAGGGGAGGAAACTCGAGCCCTGGATATGTTGTTTGAAAGCTTTCAAGCAGCTGTTTTGAGATTAAAGTAAAAAAACAAATCATAAGAACAAAAGTTAGATTAGTGCTGTTTTGGATAAATGATGTAAAGAAATATTTCAGAAAATGAAGGGATGCACCAAAGTTTCACCTTTTTCTCAATCTAGGACCAAAAGTTGCATAAATTATATAAAAGTGAAGCATCGTTGCATAAATTGGTATAAAAGGTGAATCATTGATGCATAATAAGCCTTTATGGAATGAAAAGATGCTTACATTTTCAAGAATAGGCATGCTATAAAGCTCTACAAACTTTTCTCTTAGAATTTGGTTCATCTTGTCAATATCACATGCATGTGTCCAGAAAGAATCATGAACCCCTGTTGTTATGATATGACATTAAATTTCTATCCAATCTTGAAATAGGAAAATTAAATCCAAAAAACAAAAATAAACATTGTAAGGAAAGCCAAAGCCGACAGTTTTACAATTATACCCTTCCTGTCTGTTTCCTATAAAAATGTATAGTATTTTTCACGGGTATTTTTGTCATTAAATAAAATAAGTATACCTGATATCTTTCAACCTCATTCATTTCCTAGAATTTTTTTTACCTTTATCATGATGTTCTACTATCAACATATCTTATTTTATGATTGAATTTATATCATTATGTTATATCAAATAATCTTTAGTTGACATTTTTTTTCCTTTTATACTTTTAATACAAAAACATTTATTAAACAATTTTAAACCTGCAAAACGCAATCCAGCATCCCTGCAAGCAACAGCAGTCATCATCATGTGGGTCCCATCAAGTGAGTGCACAAAATTTGGAGGAAATGCAGTCCTCTGCTTTTTAACCTCCACCTATAAATACAAATACAGTGATAAAAATCTTAGAAACTTCACAAGATGTTTGAAACTTGAAAAAGAAGATCAAATTTTGAAAGGTAATGGCAAATTACCATACTACCCTCTCGTTGCAAAGCTAAGACCTGAAGAGATGTTTTTATCTGCAACCAATTGACAACAATAATAGTCATGTCTTGTAACAAAATAGTATAATCCAATACAATGTAAAAAAAAAAAAAAAACATACCCTTTGACTTTTCGAGGTCAACAAATTTCAAATCTACATAAAAAATCAAAAAAGAAATTTAAGAACATCTTACAATATGACGTTTGGTTTTGAAATAAGGTTGCACAACAGGAAGCCCTAGAGGCGTTGTCCACCTAACAGGCTGATTTTCTGAAGCAATCACCTGCAAAAAATTTACTTGTCAACATATGCTTCTTTTTCACTTAATGGGGACATGACTTAATGAAATAAGTTAAAAATGTGTGTTTCTTTTTGACTTAATGCCAAAAGAAAGTCTTTTATAATAAGTAAATAAATAGAGAACATAAGAATTAACATGGTCCCACCTTTGCACAATCACCAAGCCAACACATGGTCCCACGTGCAGCTTCAAATATCTCACCAAGGGCTTCTAGTGTCACCTAATCAATGATGACTTACACTTCAATATAATGACACAAAAGTATTGTATTTTAGTTTTAGGCTTAAATGCTAGAAATAGCAACATACTTTCATTGAAAATTATACCCAATTATAGCAATGTCATTCAAAAACAAAGCAATATTCAGTTTAAGATCTTTTAGACTATAATCTCAAATAAAATAAAGAGTAAATTACACGAATGGTCCCTATGGTTTAGGGTAATTTGTGTGTTTGGTCCTTAACTTATTTTTTTAACTCGGAAGGTTCCTACTGTTTGTTTTTGTTACGCGTTTGGTCCCTGTCTTACCTAAAAAAACTATTTTGCCCTTGATTTTTTAATTTATTTAAATAAACACACCTCCAATCTCACCCTCTCACATTACCTTACCTACCCCACCATTTTTCCCTATTTAAATAATAGTCTTTTTAGGTAAGACAGGGACCAAGCGCGTAACAAAAACAAACAATAGGGACTTTCCGAGTTAAAAAAATAAGTTAGGGACCAAACATGCAAATTACCCCAAACCATAGGGACCATTCGTGTAATTTACTCTAAAATAAAAAAGTTGAAAGTACATGTTGTAATAAAAATAAAGGAAAAGTAGGATGCTATAACACACAAATGAATGAAAGTATGTTGCTATTTATTGCATTTAATGATACTCACTTTAGCTGCATAACATGATGCACTAAAAAGAAGTTGATCATCTGTAATAAGACCCTTCTCTTGTAATCTTCTTTTAATTTGTTCTCGTGCCCCAACAAATGTAACTCCATATACTGAAGTCATTACAGTTTGTTTCACTAACTTCCTATTCACCTAAATGTTTCAAACAATCAAATCATCAACTATTTGAAAATAACATGCAATTTTTATACTTTTGAAGGAAAAATAATCAAAAGTATGAAGCATTTGTATCAAAAACTTTTACAAAAGAAGAGTGTAAACATATAAAAAAAACCTGGCCAATTAAGAGTCTGGCTAGTATAGCATTGGGAAAAGTTGTTGAATCTTTTTCACTATCTCGCTGCATGATATCATGAACCCTATGAAAATTTAAAAAAATAATAATAAGAAGAATAAGAAATTATAGAGAATATATTAAATATCGTTATCTAGAAGGGTTTATTATACTTTTGGCTAATAGCAACACATTTAGTTTTAACACCCTAAGTTTAAAGTTACAAACTAGTCCAATAAACTTTAAATCAGCTTCTAACATCAATGGGTTCTCAGTTCCCTATCTTTACTTGAAGTCAAAGATAAGAATGTTTGACTTCAAAAGTCAAAAAGGAAGAAGTGATGTATAATAAATAAGTATAAAAATAATCTTCACACATTATACCTTGCTGCAATCTCTGAGTAAACATCAGAAGGTTTCTCTCCAGCAACTAGGTTAACTGCAGCAGCTTCCAACTGTAAAATTACACGAAAAATGGAAAAGAAAATATTTAGATCCAAAAAAATATATATAAAAACAACAAAAAGAAAAATTATTAAAGTGGAAAATGGGAACATACAGTGTCTCTTCCCAATGCAGCATAGTGCTGGAGGCCATTGCATGAACCATCCTATAATAAAAACAACAATCAAGTTATAATAAAATATAAAACAAAAATATATATCCTCCATGTTTTTTTTTTACTTATTAAATTAATCAGGTAAGCTATATATATATATATATATATATATATATATATATATATATATATATGTATGTGTTTCTTTTTTATTTAATGCAAAAAGAACAACTTAGTAAAAACTTATTACAAATTTTCCCTCGATTCTTTTAAGCAAGAAATATAAACTTACTTCTATTTATTTGTGTATTGAAGCATCCTACTTTCATTTTTTTCCATTACAGCATTGTACCTTTAGTTTTTTCTAGTTAAGATATTGTACTTTTTTTTTTTTTTTTAAATCTACTAAAGCATATATACTTTGAAGAGTCACCTAACTATAGCAACAAAAATTGTTTTTTTTTCTTATTTTGATGAAATTTCCAATATTACTTGGTAATTTTTCAAAAGTACAATGCAATAATAGGAGGAAATGAAAGTTCAATGTTATAACTTATAACAAACAAATCAATAAAATAACCCTATACTTTTTTCCTTTCATTTCACCGAATTTCTCATGATCTTCTCAAATACTTTTTAAACATCATTTATCATAAACACCACCAAATTACTTACCTGATGAACTGGCAAATGTGAAATAACAGTATGAGGTGAAGAACTTTTTAGGGTTTCTGACAAATTAATACATGCAGCTAAACACTGAAAAGGGTCCTCAGCTGTTAACCACCATCTATTTCCACCAAGTGGATTATCAGCTGAATCAATAATATCATTCAGATGATTTTCCACAAATTGTAATCTACAATCATATGAAAGCTTTTCAACTCCAGCTCCATAAAGATTTGCTAAATGTATCCTCAACCATCTTAACCCTGATTTCCCTAATGCCCTTCCTTCAGCAAACTCAAGAATTCCTCTACACAAATCAGAACTCAAATGGTTTAAATGAGGATGCATAGGGTATGCTCTCCCTCTAAAGTCAAGGTTGTGAGGATAATAGAATCCTTCTTCATCTTTCATCCTTCTTGCCACCTGTCCCACATCAAAAAAAAAACTTGGATTATACTTATTTTGCATTACTTTTGTAAAAAGATTAGAAATTTAGAATCTTGTTCAATACCCAGTTGACAGAATCATGTGCACATGTTAAAAAGATTTTATATAGTGCAAGATTAACTTGAGTATCTTTAAAGTTATGTTATTACTATCAAGCTTATAACTTGGTGATATATGCACCATTTCTGAACTGAAGTGGTAGTTTTTTTTTATTGTTGTATATATATATAGAAACAAAATATAAGAATTACCGAAAGTTTTAATTCTATGTCACATCGTTGAGAATGTAATTCTTGATTGATTTTCTTTGCTTTTCTCACACTCCATTTCCATTCTTTTATTTCATTCAAGTCCTCTGAATTCAAATCAGGAACCAAAACCTACAATCACATAAAACACACAAGTCTCAAGTTTCAAATGAACAACACAAAACCAAGATTTTTAAAGAACTTTCAAGATCATTAAAAGTATCTGTATTTGAGAAAAAAAAAAAAAAAAAAAAAAGAAGCTTACATCTTCACGATTAACAAGACCAGCAATATCACCACCTGCAGCCCAGATGCTCTCAACAACATTAAGTAATCTTTTATTCACTCTCCATTTGGTGTTTCCAAGTGTATCCAAAGCCTGTTGTTCATGTACAATTTCATTACTTTTTTGTGAAAAAGACAAAAAAGAAACAATTACAAATATAGAAATCAAGTATCCATGGAAACTTAATGAAGTTTTGACTTTTGACCTCATATATTTTTTGCATTTGTGTAGAGGGAACATTCCTAACAGCCTCTTGTTGTTGCCTTGATCCATGAGTACGCATGAGATATGAAGGTAAGAAAAAGTGGCCCCCACTATCATACCTGAAATAAGTTTATAAAATTTATCCACTTTAAGAAATCTTTAAAAAATGTATAATGTATTAGCAATTTAGCATCATAAGTTTAAATCCATACCCTTTCCACTTTCTTGGAGGCACCAACATGGGAACGTAAGGAATAATCATGTGTCGAGCCTGCAATTTGATAGCATAGGGTTGTGAAAAACCGAAAATGCCCCTCATGGTGATCAAGCTAACCCTAAGTAATGTATTGTTACATGGAATAAAAGTAGATATAAACTAAATTGATTATTAACTTACAGTTCTTTCAAGTCCAGTGAGGATCATTTTATCACATTCAATAACTCCACACTTTCTGACATGACTGCAGATTTTATTAAATATACAAAAAGTTTAATCATTTTGGTTCTTTTATGATTTATATTCTCATAGTTCGATCTCAATTTACAAATAAGATAGAAATTTAATGCAAGTAATATCATTCTAACACATGATATAACATTGAAAACAACAAATTATCAAAAAAAAAGATTATTTTTTTACAATCTCACCCTGATTCCATTGCTATAATTTTGAAAATATGTCGAAATGCTGGACGAATATCAGGTGGGGCATCAGCTGATTGACTTGCTGGAGATTGAACATAAGCTATTTCTGTTAATAACTCAATAAGTCTGCATCCCAGCTGTATCAAAAATCAAAATACACAATTTTTTTTGTTAGGAAAAGTCATTAAATAGTTGATATTCTGAAGTATTGATGAAGTTTATAAGGTTTAGGTGTCAAGGAATTCTTCTGAGAAGAAATATAAATTGGGAAAAACATACCTTTGCTTGTTTATCTCTTCCCCAAGGTTGATATTCTTCATTTTTCAAAATCTTTTGTACTTCCATTATTCGTTTTCTTTTGATCAAAGTTTTAACACGTTTTCTGAGCATATCGTTTTCTTTTGTTCCATCTTGTTGAGCTTGAATTAAAACCTTCTTCTTTGGGCAATTCTTGGTTTTCTCCAAGAATGTCTGAATTCTAACCTGAAAAATACCAGTTACTACATCTCATCTACAGTGGATATATCCACAGATAGTGTATAACAGAGTCAAATATGAACATGAATCAGAGATTATTAACACACCTCCAGCTCAACTGCCATTCCAATCTGAATAGCAGCCTGAACCACTCGAACATATCTATATTCATGTCCCATCATCAATAGCCCCATCATTTTATGCATCACAATAATCGCCATTTTATCAGATGGCAATGAATCAATATAAGGGGCGTATGCCTCTTGATGCTTCTTAGTATTCGGTGATTTCTGCTCCTTCTCAATTGCTTTACTCAATGGCTCAAACCAACCTGCAAATAATGACTTCACGTATGGAAGATTTGGTGCCAATTTCTTCTCACACATCTCCCTTTGAAACTCTCTATACTCTTCGGTCATCTTCTCCCAAGCCTCTGTTTCTGCCTTTATTTGTCTCCTTCTCAATATATAGTAATTTCTCTTATCGATTTCAAATCTAACCCTCTTTTTAACATTACTCCTATAGAAATTCTTCATCAGCAATGAAGTAATCCAAGGTGGCTCTTGTATATAAACCCTTTTCGGGTTCATCTCCGGAGTAGATATCGAATCAAACCCATGTGTAATTCGCTGTAAAGTTGCGAGATTTTCGAGATTTTTGGTGAAGTTTTCGTCGGCGGAGTCAGGCAGTGGGTGAGAATGGGTGGATGAAATTGGGTCTTTTAGAGATGGTAATTTAAGGTTGTGAGGGAAAGAGGATGAATAAATTAGTGGGTTTTGAGATGGATGTTTGAAGAGCTGAAGAGTGGGAAGAAGAGTAGAGGGTTTTTGTGGTTTTCTTGGTTTGATAGTTTTAGTTGACCATGGAGATTGAAGGTCACCTCTGGGGCTTGGGGAGAAGATAGCTGACGAAGCCATGGTTACCTTCGTTGATATTGGTTGCTTCTGGTTTGAGAGGTGGAATGGGTGGATAAGGAGTGGAAATGAGGTTGAAGAAGACGATGAGTAAACCCTGCCTAAAACCTTGTGTTGCTTGCCCTTCTTATTTTTCAAGTTCAATGTCCAAGGGTAGTAATGTAATCCACTTTTAATCCATTTTTTTTTAGTCTATTTTCTTTTTGTAAAGCCTAAAATATAAATTTTAAATTTCCCTTGCAATAATTTTTTAAAGGCTATTTTTATCCTTAACCCCTTTCTAATTAACCATACCCCTATTGATTGTGTTTTATTTTTTTTAAATAACCAACCATCATGGGTGCGGTCTTGGTGTGGTCTTGGCCGCAGTGTGGCTAATTTTGTTTCTGATTGGTTGGGGAGGTTTGACCATTTGAACGATCATTTTCTAAAATTCATTTTTTTTAATAACCCTATATATACATATCTGTTTTTACAAAACCGCATTCATATTTCTTTATATTTTACCATCTTTTTCTCAAATCATCTCAGCATGTCTTCTTCCAAAAAGTCTACCAACGAAAAAACACCCACTAGAAACACCGCAACCCCAAGACCTTCGTATGATCAACCGTTTTATTCGCATCTGTATTAACACTATGGCGGGTATGCTTCCGCATTATCTACAACAAATCTCACAACTACGACGACCAACACAGCCACTTCCACAAACACAACCACAACCCGACACAGGTTTTAATTCGTTTTACTTTTTCTCTCAATCTGAGTTTGTTCAACAAACACAATCACAACCATGAACACCCATTTCTGATTTTGAATCGGAATTCGTTCATGAAACTCAACTCACTCGAGCACCAAGAAAAAGAAAAGAGAAGGCGACAGCTAGAGGATGGGAACCCCTACAAGTGTTAGGGTTGGCACAATCATGGATCGATATTTCAGAAGATGCGACGACTGGAACAGACTAAAAACTTGACCGTTTTTTAGATGCGGGTTTTACATAGGTTCCACAAAGGAATGAACTGTGGAGAATATCATTCAAAACATCAAGTGTACTCGAAATGGGGGAAGATGAACAAGGAAGTCATGTTGTTTAATGATTTGTATACCAACATGAAACGTCAATGGAAAAGCGTAGAAAGCGATGATGTGATTTTGTAGAAAGCGTTGAAAGTGTATCAAAAAAAACTATAACATCCTGTTTCGAGAAGTTTCTTATTTCATGATTATGGGCAATAAATGGATCAAGTAGAGGCATTGGGCTTCAAGGGAATATGTTTTAGACCCTATTGGATGTTGATAATATTGGTTATGCCATCTAAACCCTTGGTTTGTATTTTAGAGCTAAGGGGTAAAATAGGAAAAGTTATACGTTAGGCTTCTTTCAAGCACTATGGTTTTTAGTTCGACATGTGTTAAGCTAAAATTAACTAGATAAAAGTGTGGGGCTCGTCAATACCTTTCCGTGGATATAAATATCGCCGAAAACGGAGTTGAAACGAAGAAGTTATCGTTGTTTGAAATTGAAGTGGATTTGGGTGAAAACCGTCGTCACAGAGTGGGGATCAAAGCCCACGGTGTGGCAGCCGCCATGGCACGACGATCAATCAAGCCCAAGCTCATGATTTTAGGGTTTTCAATGTATTTAAGCATAAGGTTCCAACTTTTTGGCCATTTTACTAGCCTTCATCACCTCTAGAACCCCTTAGGAGAAACCCTAACCTCCACCTTCAAGATTTGAGCTTCTCCTCTCTCCTCTCTCCTCTTTTGGGTGTTTTTTATGATATTTTGATGAAGTTAAATATCAAGAAGGATCTTTTGGTTTCAAGGAATGATGCTCCAAGTTTAGATCCATTAAAGACACTACATTTATGGAATATTGTAAGTATAAAGTTCTAATCTTGCTATCTAGTTTTTTAGATCTTGTCATTTGGGGTTTTTTGCACTTTTGGTCCATTTTATGGGTGAACTTGGAGTTGAGTGGACTCCAACTTCTTTTGATTAGTTTGGAATGTTTCTTAGACCTCATGGATTAGGAAAGTTATGATCTTTTGTCTTCCCTTTTAGTCATGCAAGTTATCTTGGTCCTTTAGGCCATTTTGGTGTATTAAAGTTTAGATCTTGAATGATTGGGGCATTATTATGGATAAAGTTGGAAACTTTATCCCTCTAGACATCTTTTTGATTCAGATTTGGAATTGGAAGACTTGGACTTAGGTAGTGTTTGTTTTTTGTCTGCAGATCTGTGTGGCCTCTTCTGTCTGCGCCGTGCAGACCACGCGCAGACATTAGCCTTCGCAGACTGTTTGTTTTTTTGAAGACTGCAGACCTAAAAATGTCTGCGCGCCCTCTTCTTGGCGCAGATGTGGACCAGAGTCTTCTAACATCTTCAGACATCTTCTAGCCTAAAAAAACATATATATCTTTATTTTTTTTAAGTTTTTTTTTTTAATTTAATTTTTTTCCAACTTTATTAATGATAAACAATTTGAAAAAAAAATTACAAAACTTAAAAAAAAAAACGTTAAACGATACAACATGAAATTTTTGACAAATTTATAAATAAAGATTTATTAGAATAGTCGTTGAAGTTGTTTATATAAATATGAAAAAAAATCATAATATATTCTTATATTTTTTTTGCCAAATTTTGTAAAACATTATTTAATATAGTATCGTTAATTTCTCAAAAAAATATTTATGGTACGTGATGCGACATCGACCTCCGACGATGCTTCTGGTCTTCTGCTCCGGCGGAGATCTAGACATCACAGTGCAAACCCGTTAGAGCCGTCCCAGGGACTGTGCCCCGGGAGCGGGCTCCGATGGTCAAGTTAGATCAGCTAGAAGATCTGAGATGGTCCTCCATAGCTGGAGAGAACCATCTTGGTGCTGGTGGTGGTGTATGGTGGCTGACGGCGGCGGGTGGCGGCTGAGCCACCCGGCCGGAGGATAGTGTGGCGGCTGAGCCATGGGGAAGTCTAGTGGCGGCTGAACCACTTGGGAAGGAGCCCCCCTTCATGGAGGAGGTATTGTTCATTATATAGGGGACAATTAGGTCAGGCCTTGGGCCAGCCCAATTCAGGCCCAGCTAGCAAGGAGTTGGGCGAGGCCGCCCGGAGGCGCCGGGCGGGGCTGACGGGCGCGCTCCAGGCAGGGCTGGCGGGCGCGCACCAGGAGAGGATGGCAAGGGAGTGCCAGGCGAGGGAGCGCCTGGCCGAGCCGGCAGGAGAGTCCCCAGCAGGGCTGGCAAGGGAGTCCCCAGCAAGGCTGGCAAGGGAGCGTCAGGCAAGGCTGGCAAGGGAACGCCAGGCAGGGCTGGCAGGAGCGCGCCAGGCCAGGCTTGCGCGCTAGAGCAGTCTAGGCCATGCCAATGGACCATATATCATCAAGTCCCCCCAGTCTGGTGTTATTGGTACGCGGCCAATGACATCGGACTGGACTAAGTCGTATAAACCAACAGGAGAGTCCCCAGCGAGGCTGGCAAGGGAGTCCCCGACAAGGTTGGCAGGAGCGCGCCAGGCCAGGCTGGCGCGCTAGAGCCGTCTGGGCCATGCTAATGGACCATATATCATCAAGTCCCCCCAGTCTGGTGTTATTGGTACGCGGCCAATGACATCGGACTGGAACTAGTCATATAAATTGTGCGTCGTCAAGTCCCCCTAGTCTGATGCGATTGGGTTGCTGACAATCGGATCGGACTAGATAAAGCACCAAAGCATTTAAATAATAAAGAGAATGACCGAACCTCGCCCACGAGAGCCGTGAGGTTATGCGATGAGCCAAACGTTGCTTGTGCGGCTTGAGCTGACTTGATGCTCCTTCATTGAGAGGAGTGCGAGCTAATCGGTGTAATGCAACGTAACTGTTGTTGCGATCATGCGGACCGAGGTTGCTAAAGAGTGTTACGCGACACTGATGTCGGTGGAATGTCGGACCGGGGTAGCTAAGAAGCGTAAGCTTACCATTCAGTCCCTGAGACTGTTATCCGACGTGATTGTTGTGGTAGCCATGCGAGATGGGATGTCACCAGTAACCATCTACATAGTCTGCATTAATAACCATCTTGAGGATCTTTCTTGCTCGGGCTACACCTAGCTGGATTGCGGCGTACCAACCCTACTCCCCCCCCCCCTTTCTTAGAGGAGGCGAGGAATAGATTCCGAGAGCTGGGCGACTAGGTTGCTAGCGAGGGTCACGCAGTGAGACTATTGCCGATAGCCAGACAATAGAATTGTTGAGGGATAGGCAGTGAGGCTATAGGTTGGGGTTGCATAGCAAGACCGTTTCCGAGAGCCAGGAAACAGAGGTGCTGTGGGATACGCGGTGAGGCTACAGGTAAGGTTGTGCAGCGAGACCATTTCCAAGAGCCAGGAAACAGAGATGCTGTGGGGTATGCGGCTAGGCTATAGGTCGGGTTACGCAGTAAGACCGTTTCCGAGAGCCAGGAAACAGAGATGCTGTGGGGTCGTAGGTAGCAGGGCAGCTGTCGGGATGACCTTCTTGCTGGAGAGTATCCTCACTATGGCAGGTTGTAATGTGGATAACACTTCATCGATCGTCCGAGCACAAGAGAACCATGATGACTGTGAGAGAGGAAGCACCAAGATCATGGTGTGGAAGAAGCTTGTGATGCGCGACTTATGATGTGCGACTTAGGAGAATAGCTTGGGCTTAGCAGCCAATGATCATGGAGGTGTCATGAGGGAAAACCTCGCGTGTAACAGATCGGGTTTGGCTGCTAACGATCGTAGATAGATTGTGCGAAAGAGCGTCGCGTGGAATGGATCAGGCTTGGCTGCCAGCGATCGTAGATAAATCACGCGGAAGAGCGTCGCGTGGAATGGATCGGGCTTAGCTGCCAGCGATCGTAGATAAATCACGCGGAAGAGCGTCGCGTGGAATGGCTGGAGCAAGTTGCTATAATGGAGTCGGGCTGAGAAGCCAGGCGACTCGAGGCGAGGGTACTGAACCTCACATGCGGAGCTTGCCGCTGTAATGGAGTCGGGCTGGGAAGCCAGGCGACTCGAGGCGAGGGTACTGAACCTCGCATGCAGAGCTTGCCGCTATAATGGAGTCGGGCTGAGAAGCCAGGCGACTCGAGGCGAGGGTACTGAACCTCGAATGCGGAGCGTGCCGCTATAATGAAGTTGGGCTGGGAAGCCAGGCGACTCCAGGCGAGGGTACTGAACCTCGCACGCGGAGCTTGCCGCTATAATGGAGTCGGGCTAAGAAGCCAGGCGACTCCAGGCGAGGGTACTGAACCTCGCATGATTGGGCGTAGCGCCCTACAATCTATGTATCTAGCTCGTGTGATCAGTCTGAGTTAAAGCGGAATGGTACCTGATGCTTTGCTGCATCGCTAGTCGTACGAATAATTGATGCCTCGGTGCCTTGGCTGTTTGCAGAGAGTTATGTGGCGGTGCTACTTAGAGCTTGATAGTGTAGCTGTTGTTAGGAGGTGCTTAGCGAAACTGCTGTCAGGAACTGGTCTGCAGGGCTGCTGAGAACTAAGCATCGAGCTGCTAGCGATAAATGAGCAGCACGACCACTAAAGGTTGGGCAATGAGACTGCCGAGAGCTGGACCACGAGGCTACTCTTTCAATCCGGAATACCAATGTCACCTCGGGGATACACCATCATTCATGGTGTCAGCTCTTTAACTCTTCCCCTTGGGAATAAAAACCACTTCTAAATAGTGTCGTACCAACACTATTCTCCCCCCCACCTTTTTTTTTAGGGGAGGCGAAGAAAGGGAAAGACGGATGTATAGCCGCTGAAAGGCGAGATACATAGCTGTGGAGAGAGCTAGGCAACCCAAGCACTAACAAAACTGGGTGGCACGGCTGGCGAGCGCTAAGCAGCGCGACTGCTGGGAGTCAGACAAAGTAGCTGCTGATGGTTGGGCTTTGCAGCTGTTGAGCTCGGTCTTGTCGCTGCTCAAGGTCGAGCTGTGCGACTACTAAGAGTTGGGCGGTAAGACTAGCAGGGGTTGGTCAACATGAATGTGAGAGTTGATTAGCGAGACCTCCCGGGATTGGTCAACACGGCTGCTGATGACCGCGCAGCGCAGTTACTGATGGCTATTTCAGAATGTTTCACGAGTAGTAGTAGTAATGTACTACTCTTCTCCCCCCCCCTTTTTTCTTGAAAACATTGGGATGGTCGGACCGCATCTTATAGAATCATATTTAGCTTGATTGGATTGGAGCACATGGCGTTGAATTGTTGATTTTTCCTTATAAAAATTAGCCCATATTTAACTTGTTAGAAGCCCAAAATATGTTAGAGTCCTCTTGAAGAATAGTTGTTAGCCCAAGCCATATTTCCTTTCTCTTCTATTTTTTTTGTTCGAATCGTATTGTGCACAAGGTTGGCCGTGTTGAGTGGGGCTTGCGAGGCGACATACAACTTTTGTGTAATTTATTCTTGGAAAATGTAGATTATTCCATTATTGAATTAGCCCAATAGAATGTCAAGAAATCCCATGTAAATGTAAGCCCAATTGATTGTGAGCAGCCCATTTTTTAAGGAGAAACCCAATTGTTACTTTGTTTGAATGTATTAGGGTTAGGCATCCAGGCCCACTTATACTTCCATTGGCTTTGAAGAATTCCAGCCGACATCTTATTTTCCCGATCTGTCAAGTGGGGAGCCAAAAAGGAATACGTCGGTGACTGGCTATCTTGTAACTCCTAGACATCTCGCTGGCCTTTCCTGGTGGTTCGTCGCCTAGACATACAACTTTTGTGTAATTTATTCTTGGAAAATGTAGATTATTCTATTATTGAATTAGCCCAATAGAATGTCAAGAAATCCCATGTAAATGTAAGCCCAATTGATTGTGAGCAGCCTATTTTTTAAGGAGAAACCCAATTGTTACTTTGTTTGAATGTATTAGGGTTAGGCATCCAGGCCCACTTATACTTCCATTGGCTTTGAAGAATTCCAGCCGACATCTTATTTTCCCGATCTGTCAAGTGGGGAGCCAAAAAGGAATACGTCGGTGACTGGCTATCTTGTGACTCCTAGACATCTCGCTGGCCTTTCCTGGTGGTTCGTCGCCTGGAGACGATGGCGAAGAAAGAAAATAGAGCAGCGATTCCGGCAGCGACATTGGTGTGTTGGGTTGCCGGTAGTGATGAGGCGATGACATGTAGTCTGGCAGAGGGAGCAGCTCTTAGCGACTGAGGTTCTTCGACCGGGCGGCGGGTGCGGTGGTTAATTGGACACAGGGGCGCGGAGGTTGAGTGGCGGTGTTGTAATTTCATCCAATAATGATTAAACAAAAACGCAGGGGCCGGAGATTGTTTTGGGTCGCCGATGAGACTGTTGCCGCCAGAGCTCGCTCGTCAGAGCTATAGGTTGTTGGTGATGGCTTGTTTTTGATCGTTGGGTCAATGGAGAGGATAGGCAAGTCAGGTGGGTATGGATGACAGCGAGAGGATTGGTCCTGGTCCTGGTGGTTTGGTTTCACTACCGGTGACTGGATATGGTCCGGATGCGCTGGTTATTTGCTTCGGATCTGATGTCTGCAAGCTTGAGACGAAGGTTGGCAAGTTGCAATGGGATGTGATGTTAAACTTGTGATCTTGAGGAAGGAGATAAACATGTGATATCCGTCTAGTCAGGGATGGCCTGATGAGGAGCAACGACTTTGCAGTCAACAAGGAGCTCCTGGATCGTCGTTGAATTCATTCGGCGGTGACCGATCGTCTGAGGGTGATGACATCGGACGTGGAAACTGTTGTAGTAACCCGGTGGTTCACCGACGGGGATCGTCCGAGTTCCAAGGAAGAGTTGGACCAAGCGGGTCCCACTTAAATCTGTTTTTTCTTTTTCTGCCAGTTGTTGGTTTTTTTGTGGTCTTTTGAGACTTGTCATTTCAATGCAGGAGAGTACAGCCAGTACACCCTTCCCCCTTTTTTGTCGGTTGAAAAGAAACAGACTGTACAAGTCTTGTAATCTCTTTTCTTTTGCTGATAAGATGTAAAAGACTTTGAATTTTGGTTCTGTATATGCAGTTACTTCTTCTTGTAGAACTCTTTTTCTATATTTCTTTTTTCCTTGTTGGTTCAAAACCACATATCTCAACATCTTCCTATCCCTTTTTTGTTGTTTTTTACTGAGCAGTAAATTTTGGGAAGGATAGGGTGAACCTTTTTAAGGGTAAAAATGTTATTTGTTGTGAAATGTACAAGTACTACAGCTGTGTTTACAAATTAAACACATTTGAATCATTACTAAAATAAAATTTGCATAGTGTGAACTGTAATAGATGGTAATAACTCAGTGGATCCAAGGATCTGAATTAAGAATATATACACGAATACTCAAGTGAAGAATAAAATTTCTGTGGAGGTAAAAATTTTGAAAGAACTTATTTCCTTTCTCAAGCTTCTAAACAACCTAAGTAAAATCATAAACATAAGTTTTTCTTGAAAATTTATGGACTGAAAGTAGGGTTAAACCCGTCAAAACTTCTCCTCCCTTCTTATCTTTTATATTTTTGAAGGTTTTTGTAAAATGTACAAGCCATGTGGCTATATGTACAAATAATTGTTACAATGGGTAACAATGTACATGGAAATGCACAGCTAGAGAAGGATCTTCAGATAATGCATGAACATGAGGTGGGATAAAACTCATAAAACACTTCTTTTCCTCTCAGCCTACTGGGAAAAACCCCAAAATATAAACAAAAACGGGTTTGACAAAGTCTCTTCTTATAAGACTTTCTTTTCCCTTCAGTTTGCTCAAAAAGCTATTGAGATATGAAAAAGAAACAGATCCCATAAATTTTCGTTTTTCTTTTTTGGAGCCTCCAAAGGAAACACCAACTTGAATTAAGATAAATAACCACAAAGAGTTTCTCTTCTCTTCAAGTTGTTTGATAAAACACCAAAATAAAAACGAAAATGGGTTAACAACTCATAAGAGTTTCATTCTTCATGACTTGCTGAAGAACCCATCAAAGTATAAACGGAAAAAATGGATCTGATAAAATCTTTTAAAGCTTAAGAGTTGTTCGGATGAACTAAAACGAAATATCACAACATATTTGAGCAAAAAACAAGACAGATCTAAAGATCTGAACGAGAAAACCTCAACAGATCAAGAGATCTGAACTAAAAAGAGCATATCAAAAGATATGAACGATGGTTAGACAGATCTGAAGAGATCTTGTGAAGAACCAAACTGATCTGAACAGATCTTGGCAAAAGCCAAACGGATCTGAACTAAAGGGTGCTAGAAATGAACAGATCTGAGAAGAACCTGAGCTGAAGCACAACAGATCTGAACAGATCTAGGCAAGAACAAGATGATGGCTGCTTGTTCAAGCCCGGGATGGCGCCAAATGATGCGACATCGACCTCCGACGATGCTTCTGGTCTTCTGCTCCGGTGGAGATCTGGACATCACAGTGCAAACCCGTTAGAGCCGTCCCAGGGACTGTGCCCCGGGAGCGGGCTCCGACGGTTAAGTTAGATCAGCTAGAAGATCAGAGATGGTCCTCCATAGCTGAAGAGAACCATCTTGGTGTTGGTGGTGGTGTATGGTGGCTGACGGCGGCGGGTGGCAGCTGAGCCACCCGACCGGAGGATAGTGTGGCGGCTGAGCCATGGGGAAGTCTAGTGGCGGCTGAACCACTTGGGAAGGAGCCCCCCTTCATGGAGGAGGTATTGTTCATTATATAGGGGACAATTAGGTCAGGCCTTGGGCCAGCCCAATTCAGGCCCAGCTAGCAAGGAGTTGGGCGAGGCCGCCCGGAGGCACCGGGCGGGGATGGCGGGCGCGCACCAGGAGAGGATGGCAAGGGAGTGTCAGGCGAGGGAGCGTCTGGCCGAGCCGGCAGGAGAGTCCCCAGCAGGGCTGGCAAGGGAGTCCCCATCAAGGCTGGCAAGGGAGCGTCAGGCAAGGCTGGCAAGGGAACGCCAGGCAGGGCTGGCAGGAGCGCGCCAGGCCAGGCTGGCGCGCTAGAGCAGTCTAGGCCATGCCAATGGACCATATATCATCAGTACGTTTTTAATGGATTTAATTGAAAAAAATAGAAGTTTATTTCCATCCATTTATGTATCAAATTCTTTGATCACTAATTATAATGTTTAGTTATCACTTTACAACAAAAGTTATTGGTTTTTATCAAATATATACGTTAATTCATACCATTTTTATTTTTATTTTTTATACAATAATACATAAAAGTTGATCTAGATTCGTTAATTATTTATAACAAAGTCATAAAAATATTAAAAAATCATTTTGAAGTTTAAAAAAACCAGTTTATTTAGATTTCAGTTTATTTTAGTAGCCCGCAGATGTTAAAAAAACAAACAGTCTTCTTTTTTCAGACTGCGGACGTTTGGTCCACCTCTTCTACTGCAGAGGTCTACAGATGTGGTCCGCAGACTGAAGACATTTTGCCTCAGAAAAAACAAACAGCACCTTAATGGATTAAGTTGAGAAATATGCATTTTTTGGTCCCTTTGAGACTTAAAGTCTAGATCTTGGTGGTTTGGACATTTCTAATGGATAAAGTTAGAAACTTTATCCATTAAGACCTTTGGAAATAATCAGATATGAGCTTTGGAATTCTTGAAATCGGAAGAAAATGGATTAAGCTCATTTGAGTTGTTCAGACCAGTCCCCACGACGTGGCGACTGGGGAATCAGCGACTGTTTTGGCATTTAGTGCCCGCGACGTGGAGGGTTGTTGTTGGCACTTTTTGACCTTAGATTTGACCGTTGACTTTTGACTTGTTTGACTTTTGGTCAAACTTGGGTAGAATTGAGTATTTGACTAAGGGTTGGTTCGTTTTGGCTTTAGGAAGTTTCGGTTGGCTATTCTGATGTTGAGGTAGTTATTGGGCTTCTGTTGAGTAGTTCAAGTGAGTTTCTTTACTATAATTGTGGGTCGAAGGCATCAATGTCGGGCCACTATGTCACACCCCCAAACCGGAACGGCGGAAACGTTCGGGGGCGGAGGACGTCATGTTTAGTATCACAAGACATGCATCATAGTAATCAAAGCAACACACAACCATTTCATTAATATTAAAGTGTTTACAAAGTATATGATTCACAAAAGTTAGACTTTAAAAGTAAATAACAAAACAAGACATGAAGCTACTATGCTCCATCTTCTGAATCCTACTAGTTTCCTAAGAATACAAGTTATTTTGAAAGAGTAGATCAGCATTTAAGCTGGTGAGTTCATAAGTACCAGAGCATCTGTGAGCCTTGTGAGTGAGAAAGGAGGCCATTGTTCACCATTTCTTGTGGATTTTAGCAAGAAGGAAAGAGGAAGGTCAAGCTAGGCGAGTTGGGGAGTTTGAATCTACTTCCATTTAATCAGAGGAAGCTGTTGGAGGTATCAATCTATGCTTATTCTCGTATTTTTGTTGATTTGGTTGAACCTAGGGTTTCTTTATGCCTTATCTAGCTTAAATCTGGAAAGTGTGAGGTCCCAAGGTGAAATGGTTATTAGATCTGGACCTTAAGGGGTCCAGAGAGTCCCTATCATTATGTTTTATGCCACCCCTTTGGAGTGATGAGCCTAGGAAGCCATTTTAGTAGTTATTTCACCAAAAGAAGCATTGGGTGCCTTGCATGTGGGTCAAGTTTCGACCTTTACGTGGTTATTGGTCTTGGGGAGGTCAGATCTATAGTTTAGAAAAGCAGGTCTGACCTCAGAAGGTCATTTGAGAGATGTTATGGGAGCAACTCGCCGAGTCCATAAGGGGGCTCGACGAGTCGAGTCGGGGTTGCCCCGCGATTCGTGACAGGAGGAACCCGTCGAGTGGAAGGATGACTCGACGAGCCAAGAGAGGCCAGAATGAGTCAGAGAACCCGCATGAACTCGCCGAGTCGCCCAGGTGCACTCGACGAGTCGGGTCAAAGTTTGACCGTTGACTTTTAGGGTTTTGGTCAACATTTGGACTTTTGGGTCGAAGAGGGGTAAAATGGTCTTTTACCCTTCTGAGGGATTGTAGAAGGGGATTTAATATAGTCTTTGAGAGCCATTATTTATTTGAGGATATTGTGTATGTGATTAGGCGGGGGCTAGATCAATATATTCGTGTGAGAGATCATCCGAGATACCCGAGGTGAGTCTTCTCACTATACATTACCTAGAGTGGTATTTATGTGTAGACCGGAGGGTCTTGTATGCTATGTGTATATATGAGATTATGTGCATTGTGTTATATGTATGCTAAGTGTTGTATAGACCGGACCGGAGGGTCCAACGATATAGATCGGACCGAAGGGTCCAACGATACAGACCGAACCGAAGGGTCCAACGATACAGACCGGGCCGAAGGGTCCAACGAGCTACGGGACTGGAGGGTTCCGCTGAGACACATCGACCGGAGGGTCGTACTGTAGCCTCGAGTGGCGTATGTGTTGTATGTGGTATTTTGGGGAACTCACTAAGCATGTATGCTTACCGTGTTGTGTGTTACGTGTTTCAGGTACCAGTGAGGATCGCGGGAAGGCGCCGACATGATCAGTACACACTCATAGAGATTATGTTGAGATTCTGGGAATTGTTTTATGATGATGACATTGGATACATTATGTTTTGATGTTGTTTTATGATTAAAAGTACGATTTAAAAATGAAAATTTGTTTTGGAAATTTACGTTGTTACAAGTTGGTATCAGAGCCTTGGTTTGAGGGATTCGGACGCATCTTCGGGCGTATCTGAACTCAAACTGAGGATTTGATGAATTTTTCGCAATAAAACCACTTTTCTAAAAAGTGTAAAAGGTTTTGAGACGAGCAGAACAGAGCAGTATGTACGGTCAGCCAGCGCCCGAACGGTGATTTCCCAAAATACCCTTACATTATGTGTTATGAGATATGATATGATATGTTATGCAAGCTAGAATAGGCTAGGTATTCATATTAGGACTAGAGTGGCCTGATCTGTGATGCCTTAGCCTAGGAGATTACTGCTGCTATGAGATGCTTGAGAGTGAGTAGGTAGCAGCGAGGAGCTGATGAGGGGTCTACCGAAGGGTAGCCTATGCTAGCGAGATGTAGAGTACTTGAGATCTGGGATCCAAGGAGGAGGACTTGGAGTGAATACTGATGCGGTGTGGACGGTAGTATAAGGCCCGTACTACTGAAAACACTGGATCAGTGCGCAGTCGAAGTAAGAATCTTTTGGGTACTAGGGAACAAGTAGGGTTGAGTTATCGAGTGTGAGTATACTCGAGCGGGTATCTGATATTTTATGTTGTATTTCAGAGAGACATCATGGTGGGGACACACCAGACACCTGAGAGCAGCAGTGTCAGTGATGAGGAGATCCGCTGATTGATTCATGAGGAGGTGGTTGCGGCCATCCGAGCAGAGATACCAAAGATGTTCAGGTCTATCAAGACCACATTGATCGAGACTTTTGATGAGCGGTACGCCGCTCTTACTGATGTTGTTGTTGCTGCGGCCACCGCAGCCGTCGCTGCTGCCAGGCCACAGGGAGGTGACTCGTTGCTGTACCGAGAGTTCAGCAACACGAAGCCACCAGAGTTTGATGGGACGCAGGATCCGATCGCTGCGATGAGATGGGTTGCTGATATTGAGGGGTGTTTCTATACCTGCTCGTGTCCGGAGCATTTGAGAGTACGGTTCGCGCTGAACCAGCTTCGCTTGGGGGCGAAGGACTGGTGGAAGTTTGTATCGGCAGATTTCACCCCCGCTGCGCTTACTGCGGTGACCTGGGAGAGGTTCACCACTATGTTTCGTGATGAGTGTGGAGAGGGAACGACTGGCTCAGGAGTTTTTGACCCTCAAGCAGGGTAATGATCCTGTTACTGTGGTTACCAGGAAGTTTCATGAGAGGGCGATGTTCTGCCCTGAGCAGGTGTCTACCGAGCAGGCACGCATGAGCCGGTATTTGAGCATTTTGAGGAGGGATATTCGGGAGTTCGTGTCGAACTCGACTTACCGGACCTTTGCTGAGCTCCAGGCAAATGCTCAGAAGAGGGAGATCGAGCTAGAGACTCAGGCCAGGGAGGAGGCGGAGTCTCAGGGGAGGGATCGGCGGCTGGCACAGTCTCAGCCGGCAGCCAAGCGGGCAAAGCCCGCTGATTCGAGATTTGGGGGTCCAAAGGGCCGCACTTGTGGGAAGTGCGGCAAGAGCCACGAGGGAGTGTGCAGAGCTGGGTGTGTTACAAGTGCGGGAAGGAGGGGCATTATGCGAGGGATTTCCCCAAGGGGTTCACGGTTTGCTTTCATTGCAACCAGACCGGCCATCGGAAGGTCGAGTGCCCACAACTACTGCAGGGATCAGCACCTACTACTCGAGCTACTGAGATCCGGCCAGCGAAGGCCGAGGCACCAAGGCTCGCGGGAGAGCCTTTCAGTTGACAGCGGAGGAGGTCCGCGCAGCGCCCGATGTTGTGGCTGGTATGTATTCTTTAATTTATTTATGCTGAGTATGAGATATTGTGCTTATATTATGATATGCATAGGTACTTTTCTTGTGAGTTTTGTACCTGCTTTGGTGTTATTTGACTCGGGTGCGAGTCGGTCATTTGTGTCGTTAGCGTTTAGTCAGCACCTCAGTATCCAGCGAGAGGTGTTGAGTCGACCTCTACGAGTTTCCATAGCTGACTAGAGGGCGGTGTATGCCACTGATGTGATTCGAGGATGTGTACTCGAGATCTTCGGCGTTGAGTTTCCGATTGATTTGGTCCCGATTGCGATGGGAGAGGTGTGTGTCATAGTGGGCATGGATTGGTTGAGCCGTTTTGGGGCTGTTATAGACTGCGAGCGGCAGTTGGTGACGATACGAGACCCTAGTGGGGGAGTTCTTACGGTGTACGGCGAGGGTACCCGTTCAGGGTCAGCATTCTATTCGGCTGCTAGAGTGAGGCAGAGTCTACAGCAGGGCTGTAGTGGGTTTGTGGCCTACGTGATGGACACACGAGTAGCAGCGGAGAGGCCTAGTTATGTTGATGATGTGCCGATAGTGCGAGAGTTTCCGGACGTTTTCCCCGAGGAGTTGTCGGGTGTGCCTCCCGAGAGGCAGGTGGAGTTTCTCATCGATTTGGTTCCGGGAGCGGCGCCCTATCGTCTTGCGCCACCAGAGATGCATGAGTTATCCTCACAGCTTCAAGAGATGTTGTGGAAAGGATTTATCAGACCGAGTAGCTCACCTTGGGGAGCGTCGATCCTTTTTGTCAAGAAAAAGGATGGTTCACACCGAATGTGTATTGATTACCGGGAGTTGAACAAGCTAACGGTTAAGAACCGTTACCCCTTACCGAGGATCGATGATTTGTTCGATCAGTTGCAGGGAGCGTCTTGGTTTTCCAAGATTGATCTGAGATCGGGATATCATCAGATGAGAGGACGGGATGAGGATATCCAGAAGACGACATTCAGGACTCGTTATGGGCATTACGAGTTCGTGGTGATGCCTTTCGGGCTCACCAATGCACCGGCGGCGTTCATGGATCTCATGAACAGGGTGTGCAGACCGATGTTGGATCATTCGGTGATCGTGTTCATTGATAATATATTGGTGTATTCGAGATCCAGAGAGCAGCATGAGGAGCATTTGAGGGAGGTCCTCGGAGTTCTGAGATCGGAGAGGCTTTACACCAAATTCTCCAAGTGTGATTTCTGGTTACGAGAGGTCCAGTTCCTGGGTCATCTCGTTAACCAGAATGGGATATTGGTCGATCCGGCCAAGATTGAGGCAGTGATGAGCTGGGAGGTGCCGAGATCCCCCACCGAAATCAGGAGTTTTCTGGGGTTGGCCGACTATTATAGGAGATTTATTAAAGATTTCTCCAAGATTGCTGTTCCTCTCACCAGGTTGACCCGGAAGGGCATGGCTTTCTGTTGGGGCCCGGAGCAGCACGCCTCATTCGAGACACTTCGCCAGAGATTATGCGAAGCCCCAGTGTTAGCCCTTCCGGAGGGGATGGAGGATTTTGTGGTGTATTGTGACGCATCGATATCGGGGTTGGGTGTAGTACTTATGCAGAGGGGTCATGTGATAGCATATGCATCGAGGCAGCTGAAGCATCATGAGACGAGGTATCCCACCCACGATCTAGAGTTGGAGGCGGTAGTGTTCGCCCTCAAGATCCGGCGTCACTATCTGTATGGGGTTCAGTGCACCATATACACGGACCACAAGAGCTTGAAGTATTTGATGGATCAGCCCAACCTGAATATGCGCCAGAGGAGATGGTTGGATGTGGTAAAGGATTACGATTGTGAGATCATGTACCACCCGGGCAAAGCTAATGTTGTAGCTGATGCTCTGAGCCGTAGGGCGGAGAGTGCCCCGATTCGAGACATTTGTATGTGGTTGACAGTGATGACTCCGGTGTTGGACACCATTCGGGAGGCCCAGGCAGAGGTTGTGAGACCGGAGAACCGCAAGAGAGAGCGGGTGATTGGGGAGGTATCTGAGTTCGTCACCGATAGCCGAGGGCTTATGACCTTTCAGGGTCAGATTTGGGTGCCATATGCAGGCGGGACACGTACCACCTTGATGGAGGAGGCGCACAGATCGAGGTTCTCGATTCATCCCGGGGCCACTAAGATGTATTTGGACCTGAAGAAAGATTATTGGTGGCCCTGTATGAAGAGGGATGTTGCATGGTTTGTTGAGAGGTGCTTGACCTGTCGCAGGGTTAAGGCCGAGCACCAGCGTCCGCACGGCAAGTTGCAGCCACTTGAGGTTCCCCAGTGGAAGTGGGAACAGATTTCCATGGATTTTATCACCAAGTTGCCAAGGACCGCAAGAGGTGTCGATGCTATTTGGGTGATTGTCGACCGGCTGACGAAGAGCGCGCATTTTCTTGCTATCAGTGAGAGCTCTTCTGCTGAGAGGCTGGCAGAGTTGTATGTGAGGGAGGTGGTATCGCGGCATGGAGTGCCGATCTCGATTGTGTCAGATCGGGATGTACGTTTCACTTCCAGATTCTGGAAGAAGTTCCACGGGGAGTTGGGCACAGGCTGCATTTCAGTACCGCTTACCACCCACATACGGACGGACAGAGTGAGCGGACGATTCAGACGCTTGAGGACATGCTTCGAGCATGTGTGTTGGACTTCGGAGGAAGCTGGGACACATACCTACCATTGGCTGAGTTTTCCTATAACAACAGCCACCATTCGAGAATTGGTATGCCTCCCTTCGAGTTGTTGTATGGGAGGAGGTGTCGGACTCCCATTTGCTGGGGAGAGGTAGGACAGCGCGTGATGGGCAGCACTGAGATAGTGCTTCAGACGACCGAGCAGATACAGTAGGTTAGACAGAGGTTGTTGACAGCTCAGAGCCGCCAGAAGAGTTATGCGGATAGACGACGATCCGAGCTGGAGTTCCAGGTGGGAGAATTCGTACTCCTGAAGGTGTCTCCTTGGAAAGGAGTGATTCGATTCAGGAAGAGGGGCAAGTTGGGGCCCCGGTACATTGGGTCGTTCAGGGTGACCGCGAGGGTGGGCAGGGTAGCGTATCAGTTGGAGCTACCTGCAGAGTTGAGCCAGATTCATGATACCTTCCACGTGTCTCAGTTGAGGAAGTGTATAGCCGACGAGTCGGCGGTGGTGCCGTTGGAGGATATTCAGGTGGATGCGAGCCTGAATTATGCTGAGAGGCCGATCGCGATCCGGGATCGGAAGATCAAGGTTCTCAGGAACAAGGAGGTGTCCCTGGTTCAGGTCCAGTGGCAACACCGTCCGAGCTGACCTGGGAGCCGGAGTTGGAGATGCGGGAGCAGCATCCAGGGTTGTTTGAGGAGCAAGACTTCGAGGGCGAAGTCTGATTCTAGTGGGGGAGAATTGTAACATCCGGATTTCCAGGTATTATGTTTGATCATTTATTTTAAGAAAAAGAGAGGGACTCGACGAGTTGAGGCGTGGACTCATCGAGTAGGACCGCGATTGTTGACTGGATTAATGAACGGACTCGACGAGTCGGAAAGGGTGGACTCGACGAGTCCGCGCTGTGGGTTGAAACCCTAAATCCCCGGGCCTGTGCCCTATTTAAAGGACCTTATGGCCCTTAATTGCGGCTACCTTTGTCCTTGAGAGTACCAGAGCATCTGTGAGCCTTGTGAGTGAGAAAGGAGGCCATTGTTCACCATTTATTGTGGATTTTAGCAAGAAGGAAAGAGGAAGGTCAAGCTAGGCAATTTGGGGAGCTTGAATCTACTTCCATTTAATCAGAGGAAGCTGTTGGAGGTATCAATCTATGCTTATTCTCGTATTTTTGTTGATTTGGTTGAACCGAGGGTTTCTTTATGCCTTATCTAGCTTAAATCTGGAAAGTGTGAGGTCCCAAGGTGAAATGGTTATTAGATCTGGACCTTAAGGGGTCCAGAGAGTCCCTATCATTATGCTTTATGCCACCCCTTTGGAGTGATGAGCCTAGGAAGCCATTTTAGTAGTTATTTCACCAAAAGAAGCATCGGGTGCCTTGCATGTGGGTCAAGTTTCGACCTTTACGTGGTTATTGGTCTTGGGGAGGTCAGATCTATAGTTTAGAAAAGCAGATCTGACCTCAGAAGGTCATTTGAGAGATGTTATGGGAGCAACTCGCCGAGTCCATAAGGAGGCTCGACGAGTCGAGTCGGGGTTGCCTCGCGATTCGTGACAGGAGGAACCCGTCGAGTGGAAGGATGACTCGACGAGCCAAGAGAGGCCAGAAGGAGTCAGAGAACCCGCATGAACTCGCCGAGTCGCCCAGGTGCACTCGACGAGTCGGGTCAAAGTTTGACCGTTGACTTTCGTTGACTTTTAGGGTTTTGGTCAACATTTGGACTTTTGGGTCGAAGAGGGGTAAAATGGTCTTTTACCCTTCTGAGGGATTGTAGAAGGGGATTTAATATAGTCTTTGAGAGCCATTATTTATTTGAGGATATTGTGTATGTGATTAGGCGGGGGCTAGATCAATATATTCGTGTGAGAGATCATCCGAGATACCTGAGGTGAGTCTTCTCACTATACATTACCTAGAGTGGTATTTATGTGTAGACCGGAGGGTCTTGTATGCTATGTGTATATATGAGATTATGTGCATTGTGTTATATGTATGTTAAGTGTTGTATAGACCGGACCGGAGGGTCCAACGATAGAGACCGGACCGAAGGGTCCAACGATACAGACCGGACCGAAGGGTCCAACGATACAGACCGGGCCGAAGGGTCGAACGAGCTACGGGACTGGAGGGTTCCGCTGAGATACATCGACCGGAGGGTCGTACTGTAGCCTCGAGTGGCGTATGTGTTGTATGTGGTATTTTGGGGAACTCACTAAGCATTTATGCTTACCGTGTTGTGTGTTACGTGTTTCAGGTACCAGTGAGGATCGCGGGAAGGCGCCGGCATGATCAGTACACACTCATAGAGATTATGTTGAGATTCTGGGAATTGTTTTATGATGATGACATTGGATACATTATGTTTTGATGTTGTTTTATGATTAAAAGTACGATTTAAAAATGAAAAATTGTTTTGGAAACTTACGTTGTTACACGAGGAATCATAAAGTTAGCATTATAGGCCCCCTTCTAACTAAATGTACTAAGACTCGACTGTTCTGTTTGTCTTTTGTAATGATGTAAGTTTTCCCAAGTTTAAGACTATTTTTAATAGTTGGCATTACCTTTTATGTTGGGAGATCACAATAAGAATGTAATGGGAAAAAGAAAGTATTCAGTAATATTGTATAAAGTGACTACTGAAGCACTAACTACCTTAAAACTAGATTGTTAATTAAGGTTTAAAATGTGATGTGGTTATAACCATACTGATATGATACGTGATAACACGACGACCTAATGGCGTCGAACTGATGTGAGATTTGTCACCCGTAGACTTGCAAGTCCTACTGTAGCCAGCAGCAAGGTGTGGGGTGTCAATCCCGTATAGATCTATACACAAACTCATGCTCTCCCTTCAGGAGACTCTGGTTACAAAACGCGACCTAACAAGTATATTGATAAGCCGTGAAGTAGTGGTTTCACATTAATGTTATAGTATTCTTGTATTTGTATAGTATTTTCCCCTGTTCTAGTGTATAGTATGTTCTTTCTGTTTCTCGTTATAGTATGTTCCTTCTGTTCTAGTGTATAGTATGAACTGAACCCCTAAACTATACCTATTATAGTTTACTAGTATGTTTACTTTGAACTGTTAATGACTTGAAAAGACTCATTTATCTACTGAGTTATGATTGTACTTTAAAAATGGAGTTTTATAAACTATAAAGTAACATAACTTTAAATAAGTTTTTGAAATGATTTGATAACTTATAAACACATAAGCAATCCTTTAAAATGATGTTTATCACAGATAACATTTACACAATTATCATTGTGTTCAACTTGTATTCCCCCCTTAAAAGCATTTAAAACATTTAAAAGATTGATTATAGGGGTATGACCTCACCTTATGTGGGTGATTCAATTGATGATTCGCGTAAGGATGAGGAGTTCCACGAATGAATTCCCGAGATACAAACGAGTCCTAAATGAAATATAATGGGATATATAGGCACGTAATTAGTGTATAAAACAACTAACATGCAAGGAAACAACCTTAGGGACTAGGAAACACTTGGAATGAAGTGTTACAATCACATGTGATTGATCAAAGGGAGTTTACGGCCAAAGGGATGAGTTCAAGGCCAAGGTGTTTACGGCCCAAGGGTGTTTACGGTTAATGTGTTTACGGCCAATGAAGATCTTGAGGTGGGTTTACGGCCAAGGGAGATTTCATGGTCGTAAACTCTCCAAAATGGTGCAAATTGGTTCTTGGTTCAAGCTTAAAGGGTGTTTGTTTCATGAGGCTTTGAGTGTTTCTAGTGGTTAACAAGATTATGGAAGAAATACTCACCATTGGGAGGCTTTATGGAGTTCACGGCCACCAAGAACAAGTATGTGTTCTTGGTGTTCTTGGTGAAAGATGATGATCTTGAAGATTTAGACCAAAAGTGATGAATTCACAGATGAAATCAGAAGGGTGTATTAGATTGAGAAGGATATCAAGGAATAAATGGAAGAATCACTTACGATTTGGACGAGAAATGGAGTAATTCTTGATGATACTTGAGAGAGAATGGAAGTTCTTGAGTTGGAATTTTGAAGAATGAAGAAGAAATGATGGAAATCTATACATAAGGGGAATAGTTCACGGCCACCAAGAGTTTACGGCCATAAACTCCTAGTTTGCGGCCGTAAACTCCTTGTGATGGAGTTTACGACTCGATTTCAACTCAATAAACTTAATCTGATACAACCCTACACCCAATCCTTAAGTGTACTAGGATTAGAACCCTCAAACAGACTCCTAACAATGCTATAAGATAGCAGAAACAAGCCTAACCTTGGATTGGATTGATTGAATTTACTGGATAGAAATTTTCGGGTTGTCACACACTAGATTATGTTTGTAGGATGATAATTATCTTTGTGACACTTGTTGATATGCATGTATGTGCTTGTTGTATTTGTGACTCATGCTGATATGTCTGTATGTTTATATATGTGCAGTGAAATAGACTCGAGGGTTGTTACGGTCCCGACACAACTACATGTTGTTATATGGAGTTATTATGGACTCGGGGTTGATTCGGACCCGAAGGTTGTTACGGACCCGACACAACTACATGTTGTTATATGGAGTCATTATGGACTCGGGGTTGTTATGAACCCGATCCAGCTACGTGTTGTTATAAATATGTTGTGTGTGGTATTTTGGGGAACTCACTAAGCTTTGTCCTTACGGTTTATGTTTAAAATGTTTTCAGGTGCTTTTGGTTTCAAAAAGAAGGGTCTGACTTGATCATACTGCATCCCCTGAAGATTTATTATGCAATGATTGTTTACGATTTTACTCTGATGTTTTGAGAATACTTTTACTTTGATCGTCTTTAGGGATAATGAATGAATGATTTTCACTTATTTAAAATGAAATTTTTACTCGGTATTTTTGGGACGTTACAAAAACATGAAGGCTTTTAAGTTTCTTGAAGTTTGGAATCTTGTGAAAGATAACAAGAAATGGCAAAACAACAAATCATCGAGCTGCCCGACTCCAGATCCTGAGCCTAAACCCTCACCAGCACCAGTACTGCCAACAGGCCTACCTCTCAATGTCACCATACTGAAATAAGAGCATATAAACCATCAGAATACACATCGAAATATATATCGAGGAAACACAACTCCACAAGCTCCCTGGTTTCATCGCAACTCTTCTTGAATCGAATATGGATCATATGCTTCCAGTAGTACGTGTCCATGCTACCTACCACATCTATCCGTACTTTCCTCAAGAATTGCCTTGACTCGGCCAAGTTACTTTATATCTATACAACTTTCCCTCACAGATAAGGCTCCTAATACTAGATCTCATCCTAGGTTTTCCTAGGGCAAACTCCATACCACTCTCTGCCATCAACTGTAGAAGGAACTCCCGCTAACTCCTTCTAACTAGCTCACGAGTACAATTACATATCACTAAGACCATATAATTCTTTGAATAAGAGGTCTCACACTAAAACGGTTGGAATCAAATAAGAGCTACGCAATAGAGTTAAAACATAACCTTATAAAATTATTTAGTTCCCATTATATGCAACTTAACATATTCACTTACTAGTTAGCTGAAATTAGTAAGAACTCCTAATAGCACAAAGCAAGCACCATTCGAGCATCAAGTAACCAAAACCAAGCATAACCTAATCAAGTCATCCTATCAATGATTGATCAGTACTAGCATGTAAGTCTACAAGCTCATACAGGCATACAACTGCATCTTTCCTAGCATTATATCATGCAAAATCTAAGCAGATCCTTAGCCCTAACTACCATGCGATTCACAGATTAAATCATATCAGATAACATGTATGGGTAATTTGGGAAAACTTACTTGAGCTCGGCTGATTGCATGCACCACACCCTTTCTTATTTTAGGAAAAACCCTTTTCTCAAAAATATATTTCTTTTTGAAAAAACTTTACCAAATCCTCAGTTTGAGTTCGGTCACACCCAAGAGTGTGCCTGAATCCCTCAAACCAAGGCTCTAATACCAACTTGAAACGTCCCAAAAATATGATCAAAAATTTTCATTTTTGATTTAATTAAAACAGTATTCCAAAAACATTATCCATACAAACCATATGAAAATAAGTGTATCAAACATCATATCAATCAGAGTAACATCTCAAAAGCGGAACCCAGGTGGTGTGTGCGATGCAGTCATCCCGAGCTCTTTCCCTTGGAACCAGAAGTACCTGAAACATAAACCGAAAACCGTAAGAACAACGTTTAGTGAATTCCCCAAATTACCCTATACCATACATAATAAATCACATATTAGGCCCCCACCCTACATCGGGCCCCGTCCGCCACCGGGCCTCGCCCTACATCGAGCCCCGTTTGGTATACAGATCTATTACTCTTAGGCCCCGCCTGGCATCGCCCCCCCCCCCCCCACTGTACACATACAATATATATCATATAATCATGCTAACACATATAATGATCATAAACAATAGCATACGTTTCAGTCATCGACCCTCACCCGACATCGAGCCTCGCCCGATATACATAGCAACACATAACACATGCAAGGGTCATGCAGATTCCTAGCATCCTAACATAAATAATAAGGGTCGACATTGGTGCCTTAGACCCGCTAAACCCGGTGAGGAAACTCACCTCGACTACTAAATCTCACTGAAAATCCTTGGCTGCTGGTCCGACGAATCCCCGAGCTATCAATACCAAAATAACACCCAATTAACATTTGGGTCCCAAACCATATCCAACAATCCATAGTTGGGGTAAAAAGACCATTTTACCCCTAACTTAGCTTGGTCCAAGACTAAGGCCCAAAAGCCAATTAATCAACCAAGGCCCAATTATGGCCCAATTTTCCAAATTAGACTCAAACGCCTTACATGGGCCTTACCTTAAAACCCATCCATTTTCCTAGTCCAAAACACTTGCACTCAGATGGCCCAATATGAAGCCCAAAAAAAAGCCCAAACTCGAAGCCCAACATGCAAAATTCCACCTGACTGAGTACATGGGGCGTACTCAACTGTACGCCAAGTGTACATGCAAAAAGACTTGTACGTTGCGCGTACAGACTTGTACACCCATCGTACTTACCCATTAAGCCAAATTTTGCTTTAAGCTCTTAATGCTTAAGTCCAGAAGTCCAAATCCCAAATCTCAACCCTAATAAACATCTAGAACCATAAAGTCACTAACTTGGTGACTTTGCATGCCCCATAAAGACCCAACTTCAAGATATAGCATAATACTTTCACCAAATGGACATAAACTCATGCATGGGGATTCTAAACCCTAAAGGTGCCAACTTTATAGACCTTAAACCTCAGAAACACCATGAGTGGCAACTCATAGCTCCTGGAGTGGTATTAACAACTAGATCTCATTCTTGGGGGCCAAAAAGGGACCAAAACTCATATATAATATATCTAAGCCATAAATAAACAAGTTCATAGCTTTATACCTCAAACAAGCTGGAAATAAAGCAAATAATCAAGATCGACAAGCTCTTCCTTGATCCACCACCTTGCACCAAGCTTCTACTTCTTGAATATGGACCAAAACACACCAAAATGGACACAATGAGCTCAAAACACAAAGGAGAGGCTTAGGGTTTTGAATATGAGGTTAAAAGGTCAGAGGAGGCTGAGAAATAAGGGTTTCATGAGCCATAAAGATGATTATATAGTTTCCAACCCCGAAATTAGGGTTTTCATTAAAGCACACGTACGCCCCGCGTACATGGATGTACGCCTCGTATACGTGTCCGGAACCCCGTCCAAGCCTACCATGAGTACGCTAAGCGTACAATGTGGTACGCCCCGCGCACACGCTTCGCAGCTTGTACGCCAAGCGTATCATGTGGTACGCCCCGCGTACAACACAAAGACCAAAATGCAATTAATCAATACACAAGGGGTAATAATGAACATACCAGGATTCCAAGTGTTACACTATATCATCAATACAAAAATGTTTTTAGAAATTGAATATAAATAATTTATAAAATAAAAAAATGTTTTATTTTATATGTTTGAAAGCATAAAAAGATATCTCATTAAATAGGTTTAAGTAATATTTATAATCATAAAAAGATATCTCATTGAATAGATTTAAGTAATATTTATAATCTGTATAAAAAAAATCCAACATTACTTCATAATCCAGAAAAGAGAGATGTCATTTTAATTTGGGGTTTTAAGACAAAATGGTTTTGCCTTTGTAAAATGGTTTTGACATTGTATAAATTAAATGTGAATAACAACACCCATTAGTGTGTGCATAGTAGGACATTTCTTTTTTAAAGTGAATTATTGACTTTTAGTTTTTTCAAAAAGTTAAAAAATTATAAAAGATGTTTGGCATTCGAAAAAGGTCTTTTGAAATTATTTTTTTGATAAGAATAAATGGTTATTTTTTTAAAATACAACTTTTACCTTTTTAAAAGGAAAAATGACTTATAAAGGTATTTAACTTTTCAGTTTGTTCACATCTAGATAACTATTTTTTTGTACACATCTAGGTAACAAACTTGTTGGAAGTGTTCACATATGACCATTATGACCTGCTGTAGCAGGTTACATCCTAGATGTGAACACTTTCAACAAGTTCGTTACCTAGATGTGTACAAAAAAAATAGTTACCCAAATATGAACAAAACAAAAAGTAAGAGTAAATTACACGAATAGCCCCTGTTGTTTCGGGGAATTTATATTTTTGGTCACTAACTTATTTTTTTAACTCGGATGGTCCATACTGTTTATTTTTGTTGCACGTTTGGTCTCTGTCTTACCTAGAAAGACTATTGTGCCCTTATTATTTTATTTTTTTTATTAATTTTCTTATTTATGTATTTATTTTTTTATATATTTAAAAAAATTAATAGACCCCACATATCTGTATCTCGTCACCGTAAACCTGAAACCACATTTGAGAAATTTAATTTGGGTCTCACCGGTCACCATCCCATCTCTCATCATCGTCAACTTTTATTTCTTTTCCATCTTTAGTAACATCGACGTCTTCACCATCCTTCTTTTTTTGGTCCTTCAACTCTGGCGAACCAACACCATAACCCACTGTCAACATGGGATGGTGAGAGATACAGATATGTGGGGTCTATTAATTTTTTTTAAATATATAAAGAATAAATACATAAATAAGAAAATTAATTAAAAAAAATAGATTAATAAGGGCACAATAGTCTTTTTAGGTAAGACATGGACCAAACGCGTAACAAAAATAAACAGTAGGGATCATCCGAGTTAAAAAAATAAATTAATTAAAAAATAAACAGTAAGGATCATTCGAGGAGATACATATATGTGGGGTCTATTAATTTTTTTAAATATATAAAAAATAAATACATAAATAAGAAAATAAATTAATAAGGGCACAATAGTCTTTTTAGGTAAGACAATGAGCAAACGTGCAACAAAAATAAACAATATGGATCATCCGAGTTAAAAAAAATAAGTTAGGGACCAAAAACACAAATTCCCCGAAACCACAGGGACCATTCGTGTAATTACTCTTACTTTTCGTTTTGTTCATATTTGGGTAACTATTTTTTTTGTATACATCTAGGTAACGAACTTGTTGAAAGTGTTCACATCTAGGATTTTACTGCTACAGCAGGTCATAATGGTCATATATGAACACTTCCAACAAGTTTGTTACCTAGATGTAAACATATCGAAAAGTTAATTACCTTAATAAGTCATTTCCCTTTTTAAAAGTTAAAAGATAAATTAACTTCAAAAATCAAGAAATATTAAACAAACTTTTCTAAAACATAAACTAACTTCAAAAATCAAGAAATATTAAACAAACGGAGGATTTTAAATACACCCGAAAAGAAAAATCAAGACCAACTATTTAAAACCATTAACAGTAAATTCAATTAAAAAAATATTAAAAATGTAATGATAGTATATAGGAATGACAGATTACCGGTGAGACTTTTCAAAACTATTTGAATGTTTTTGTTTAGAGTAAAATATAGAAATAGTCCTTGTGCTTTGGTTTTATTTTCAGTTTTGTTTCCTAATTTAAAAATTAATAGGTTGTATCCCTATAGTTTATGAATATTACATTTTTAGTCCTTGTTTCATATAAAAACATTAACTTATTCTTCCTTTTTCTTTTTTATTTTCTTTTAACAATTTATTATTATTATTATTATTATTATTGTTATTATATAAGAATTTTATTTGTTCTTTATTTTAATAGAGTTTGTATAAATTTCATATAATTTTTTTATTTTTTCAAATTACTTATAAACTTTTCGGTTTAAATTTGAGTTTGTTTACGTTTCGAACAATAAAAAATAACGATCACAAACAATTAAACGAACAATAAAAAATATAATATGATATTTTTTCACAACTATAACAAATAAAATTATCATTTTCAATTATCACTGTTTTGTCAAACACTGTCATATTTTAATTTTATTAATTATCAGGGACATCAACTACATGGATATTATAATTATTACGTGGTGCATTCGGTGGAATATATGCAGTAAGTCGAGCATTATACAATATTTCTCATCCATCGGCACGTTCTGATCCGTGGTGACGCCAAAGTGACAAAATTGTAGGCATTGGATGTGATTCTTGTAAACCAACTCATTTCCTTTTACTTAGCCTATCGTTTTTCAAACTATCGTACAATGAAAATGAAGTTTGGGTCACATTCATTTATAGTAAAACTTTAGGCATGAAAATGAATAGTATATAAATTATAGGTTAAGTTAAAGGACCATAAATGTAAATATAGTTATATTATTTTGTGCAGATCGTAGTGGTATTCATTTAGACCGCACTAAAATAAAGATAAAGTATTTATTGTAAATGTAGGGTACGTTAAAGGACCATAAATGTAAATATAGTTATATTATTTTGATTTGATCGTACTGGTATTCATTTATACCTCATTAAAATAAAGATAAGGTATTTATTGTAAATGTAGGGTAAGTTAAATGACCGTAAATGTAAATATAGTTATATTATTTTGATTTAATTGTAATGGTATTCATTTATACCGCACTAAAATAAAGATAGGGTATTTATTGTAAATGTAGGGTAAATTAAAGGACTATAAATATAAATATAGTTATTAGTTTTGCCCAATTTCTTAAAGGGTGAGGAGTGTTATTATCTTTTAAAATAGAGAAGGGTATAAATTGAAAATATTTACATTCGTGTGTTTATGTGTGTGACAAAGTTTAAATATCAATATATTAATAATATATTAATAAGTATGGAAAGTAATTTTTTTAAAATAGAGAAGGGCATAAATTGAAAATATATTTTAACTATAAAGGGTTAAAGTGTTAAAATTATTTCATTTTTGTTAATATATTATAAAATAAAAGATATAAAAAATATCGTAAAATACGGGATTACGAAGTTAATTAAAAAATATAAAAAATACATAAAAGTGTTAAAGTCTTGTCAATTTAGGTTTAAAAGATATAATAGTGGGTTGGGGATGGTTATAGCCGTGTGTGTCTCTTGGTGTCTTGGTGCGTGCCAGCCGCAGCCTAGTGTGTGTTTGGTGGGTGTTTTCTTTTCATTCGGGTAGACAAATTTTAGGCTTTTGGCTGCCTGCTGTAGCACTCCTTTCGGGTTTTTTGTTGTGTGGTGTGTTTGTGTATCCTAGTGTAAGCTGGGGAGGGGGGTGTGTCTTTTGGTGTGTGTCGCGTTTTTTTTCTCCTATCTGCTCCTCATCTGCAGGTCGAGATTAGTATCTTGGCTAGATATTCAGCTTGCCCTTTCTATTATCTACAAATGGGCTTATCTCAATCATGGGTTCAGTGTTTCATGGCTTCCCAAAAATTCAGTGCATTATGAAGTATACTTTCTTACAGAAGACGTTTTACATACCTCCAATGGGTCTGCTGGATCTACTATTACTTGCAGCTTTACAGAATTAAAGGGGAATTAGGCGTATGAAGTGTGGTTTCTGCTTTATCTTGGAGTCAATTCCATGATGCTGGCTTGGATGAATTCCCCTGCAGTCCATGTTTGATTGCTGTGTTAGGTCCTTTGGTTATGGGTTGTTTTCACGGGGTGGAAATTCTTTGATGATATGGTCTTTTGGTTTCTATTATTTGGCGATACCTCTAGTGCTGGTCTGGAGAGTTGGCCCTTTCACTTCTGGCATAATTATGTAGATTGATTTCCCTTTTCTTCTTGTTTTGTGTTTTTGTAGTCTATTGTAGTACTTATTTGCAGCTTCGCGCTGCCTTTTCTTTTAATATATTCTTGATTTTTCAAAAAAAAAAAAAAAAAAAAAAGTTAGGTGGTTTTGAACCAAATTTTTGGGTGTGTTTAACAACCCCCAAAATCAATCCCAAACTACAGTAAACCAATATGCGTATACAGTAACAATAATCTAAACTCGAAAGCATCAAATTCAACAAAAAATAATGGAGCTCGAATAAACATAAGTAGACAAACTTGAGTCCATTAATTGACTGAATCACATGTATTGCATAAACATAAAATTCCACAAGAAATTGATAAAAACTAATCAATTCGTGAGCATCAATTACACATCTGATACACGTGATATCCGACGAATTTGTATTAAGAGAATCATTCGAGATGAAGAATTCGACAAGAAATTGATAAAAAGTAACTAAATTTGTATTAAGAGACATCAATTACACATCATATCAATTCAGATTACATAATCAAACTAGGAAAAAGCCTACACCCAGAAACGAAAAGGTAGCAAATTTCTATCAACCACCAAATCCGTAGAGAGTACGGCCTTGACGCTTCAAAGCATAAACGACATCCATGGCAGTAACAGTTTTCCGGCGAGCATGTTCGGTATATGTGACGGCGTCACGGATGACGTTCTCAAGAAAGATTTTCAAAACTCCACGGGTCTCCTCGTAGATTAACCCACTGATACGCTTGACACCTCCTCGTCTGGCTAGACGGCGGATCGCCGGCTTGGTGATACCTTGGATGTTGTCCCGGAGAACCTTACGATGTCGTTTGGCTCCTCCCTTTCCCAATCCCTTGCCTCCTTTTCCTCTTCCTGACATTTTTTTCTCTCTCTAGATATGAGTTCGATTTTCGTTTGTGCTTGACATCGGCGTGAGGGTTTCTACTTAAAAGGTGGAATATGATTCTTTGTTTGTATACTTCCGTTGGATGAGATGAAATAAGGGCCATATAAGCCGTACGATTGCAATCCGTGTGATGAGCTATTAGAGCTGTTGATTGGTTTGTTCGACTTGTGCTGGATCTAGGTGAGGGTAACTCGGGTCATCCATTGTGCAACGTGCTAAATAAGTGGGTAAGAGTAATTTATATTTTTTTAAAGTGTATTTAAATAGAATAATCGATTAAGGTGTTGTATCATTTTATTTATTGGATTTAACGAGGAAATAATTAGTTTGTGTAGACATATAATGGTGTTTTTTTATTTAATATGTAAACCTAAGCTTGATGGATTTATTAAGTTATCTAGTATTTTATTATTTCACGTAAAATGTTTAAAACACTTATTCTAACTATCCGGGTGTAATATATAAATTTAACTAAAATTAGAATATATAAAAAAAACAACAAACATAAATTGAAAATACAGCAAGGAGTTCAAATGGACAGAAATTACATGGGAATATTTAGAATCGGATTTTGTAATATTTTTATTGTCAAACCAATCAAACAAAAATATTAGGTGCTTCTCACGAAGGAAATCGTTTTGTAAATAACATTATTTCGGTAGCTCCATAAGGCCGTCCGGTATACGGACCACAAACCCGGTCGTGGTCTAGGTGGCCACGAACAACGGCCGTGCACACCACTATTATCAACATCATCAGTTTTTCTTAAAACATATATAACGATGTAGTAATTACATAACATAACTAATGTCTTCAATGGGTAATAAACTCATCTCACTGGTAAAAAAAATATCATTAAACTTTATAAATATACAAAAATATATCGGTAAAGTTCAACCTATGACCACTCGAATGCAATATTAATGTTTATACATGGTTGATTGTCTAACTATATTAATGGGTGGGTGTAAGGCAGATGATGTTGTAACGCCCGTATGTCGAGACTAAGCATTGATGCAATGATGTAATAGTCTAGGTCAACCATTGTAACCTATTTTAAAGTAATAAAGATGAATTATTTGAGTATTACGTGAATTATGTAAATTTATGTGCTTTATACTTAATTATAAATATATAATTAATAAATAATAAAAATAAGCGTCAAAATTAAAGTGTGAGATAAACCCGATATCTTTACATAAAGTTCTAGTGGTCGAAACAAGGATTCCGGATATATAAAGAACGCCGAAATTCGAGTTATAACGAAGAAGTTATGACCCGTCGAAGTTTCGCGACGGAACCGGCACGGCACCGGGAAGTGTAAATAGTGAATTTACGATAGAAGACTTTTTGACCTTAGTAATCTAAACGAAAGTCATAGAGTATGTTAAACCGAGAACATCCATAAAAAGAACGCCAAAATCTGACTTCGTATGAGGAAATTATGAATTTTCAACGATTCGGCATAGCAGTGCACGACCCGAAACTCGAATTTTAGTTCGAGCGGTTTTTGGCTTACGCGACCTAAATGAGAGTTGAAGATCTCATTAATAGGAACTCAACGATAAAAAGACAGACGAAAACGGAATCCGTATGAAGGAGTTACGAATTCTTCACGGTCATTTAACAGTATAATCACCTCCTACTGTTAAGTTTAAGATCGGTCGAGAATTAGCCGATGGTGTCAAAAGGAAAGTTGTAGATCTTGTTTTTACCTACGCGTGGATATAAAGAACATCGAAAACGGAGCTCGTATACAAAAGTTATGGGGTTTAGAAGTCAGCAAGGTGCTGCAGCGAAGTGGGTGACGTGGCACAATCTGATGACGAAACGTGGCACCGAATCGACGAGTTGGACCAACAAATCGACAAGTTGGGCCAGAAACTCGACGAGTTGGGCCAGAAACTCGACGAGTTCACCCCTTTTTCAGCCTATAAATACCCCCCGAGAGTTCCTTCATTTTTCATACCAAAACCCACATATTCTTCTCTCTACACACTCTCTAAACCTCCCAAGACACCCCAAGAAGCCTAGGAATCCTTTCTAGATCTAGAAGGAAGCCTTTTAGAGCCCGGATTCTCCGAGAAAAAGAGTTTTTCGATTCAAAACTCTGCCCGTGTAGAGCCCGGTTTTCAAGCAAACTTCCCGGTTTCGTCAAGGAAGATTATTTAAGAAGCGAAGTGCTGTCCGAATCACTCCTTATCAGGTGAGTGTATAGTCACTTTCATCTTACACATAGATATGAAGTATTTTACATAAATTATGTGCTATGTGTATATATATGTTATCTGTTTACCTGAGATGTTTGCTGGATGAAGGATCTATACTTCTTTCTTTCAGATCTGAAACTTTTTCCTTCAAATCTACACTTTCTCATCTCATATCTAAACTTTTTCTTCAGATATAAACTGTATACTTTGAGATCTATGTTGGATGAAAGATCTGAACTTCTTTCCTTCAGATCTGAACTTTTTCTTCAGATCTAGACCGTATATATATATTTTATGCTTTGAAAGTTATGTTGGATGAAAGACGTAAACATTATTTGTCAGATCTAGACTGTATAAATATTTTATGCTTTGAAAGTTATATTGGATGAAGGATGTAAACATTGTTTTTCAGATCTGGACTATATATGTATTTTATGCTTTAAAAGTTATGCTGGATAAAAGATGTAAGATTTATTTTACAGATCTGGACCATGTATGTATTTTATATCTACAAATATGTTGGGTAAAACATGGGTAGATGAAATAGTTGGTGTGTGATGAAAGATGAGTTAGAGGATGAGCTAAAATGTAATATAGATTATGAGATGAGGGTGAGAGGTGAAAAATGAGAGAAACCTTTACCCAAACGATGGCCCCGTCATCTAGCAGAGTACGGATGACAACCATGGCCAAATGAAGAAAAAGTAAAGAAGATGGTGCTCATAGTACAAAGAGACAATCAAATAAATAACTAGGGGAATATGACTTATTAAGGTAATTAACTTTTCGCTTTTTTCACAATTGGTTAACTATTTTTTTGTACATATTTACGCAACGAACTTGTTGAAAGTGCTCACATATGACCATTATGACTTATTGTGGCTGGTTACACCCGGTCATAAAGGTCATATGTGAACGTTTTCAACAAGTTCGTTACATAAATGTGTACAAAAAGAATAGTTAGGCAAATATGAACAAAACGAAAAGTAATAGTAAATAACACGAATGATCCCTATGGTTTGGGAGAATTTGTGCGTTTGGTCTCTAACTTATTTTTCTAACACGGATGGTCCCAACTGTTTATTTTTATCGCGATTTGTCCCTAACTTACCTAAAAAGACTATTGTGCCATCTATTAATTTATTTTTTTAATTAATTTTCTTATTTATGTATTTATTTTTTATTTATTTAAAAAATTAATAAAGTCACATATATGTATATCCTCACCCTATACCTGAAACCATATTTGAAAATTTTAAATTGGATACCACCGGTCATCATCCCATCTTTCATCCTCCTCGGCTTCTACTCCTTTCACATATTTAGTGACATCGATGTTTTCATCATACATTTTTTTTTCGGTCCTTCAACTCTGGCGAAACAACACCACAACTCACCGTCTCTTTATTAAATTTTCCACCACCACAACCCAATGTATCACAATCCTTTGAGGAAAAGAAAATTGATACCGGAAAGAAAAAATGGAGAACCAGATCAACTGAAAACCATAACTTGAAATGCAAATCAAAACTTTAAAGTCTATTAACAATATTTTAAGCTTTAATTCATCAAACGATGTTTTTTTATATTATTGGTCTCAATTTCTGATATTTTTAGTCTCTAGTAAATTTAAATTTTTATATTTAATATCTTAAACAATAAAATTATATAAAACGACGATGTGCTTTTTTTCTTGTCAATTCTAGATTTTTTTGTTTACCAAAGTAGTGTATTTTAAAAATATATTACCAAAATGGTGTGGTTTTAAAAAATTTACCATTTAGGTTAAATTTTATACCAAATCAAAATTAGAAGGTAAAATAAAAAAGAAATGAAATTTACTTATCAACGTAGTTAATTTTTCGGTTTGTTTAGATCTATGTAACTATTTTTATACACATCTAGGTAACAAGTTTTTTGAAAGTGTTCATATATGACAATTATGAGCAGATGTAACATGCTATAGTTGGTCATAATGGTCATATGTAAACATTTCTAAAAAAAATCGTTACGTAGATGTGTACAAAAAAAAAAATAGTTACCCAGATGTCAACAAACCGAAATTTTAATTACCTTACTAAATCAATTTCTATATGTTTTGGTAAGTGGGAAAGGTAAGTATAGTGCAAGAAATATGGACTGTAACATACACGTTCGGTTATCGTGTTATGTAATTTTAAAAGTGAATAATACTATGAAATATTATATAATTATGAGTATTGAGTTCTAATAGATAGTTTTTACTAGAAATGAAGTAAAACTATGTTTAAAATCACTCGGAAAATATTGGAAGTCTTATGAGATTCCAATTAAAAGTTAAAATATCGGAATTTAACGAAAATATAAAATTTTAAATAAGTAAATTTTTATTATGAAGAGTTGTAAAGAATCTTGTTAGAAACATTTAGGCGAAAACCTCATCGAAATCCGAGTTATAACGAAGAAGTTATGACCAATCGAAGATCCGCGACAAAACCGACACGGTGCCGAATGACGTAAAAAGTGAGTTTTTGATAAACTACTTTTTAGCCTTACTGATCTAAATAAAAGTCGTAGTATTCGTTAAACCGAGAAGTTCGATAAAAAGAACGCCAAAATCTGACTTCATATGAGGAAGTTATGATTTTTCTAAGTTTCGGATTAGCGGCAGACAGCTAAAAACTCGAATTTTAGATCGAGTGATTTTTAGCCGACACAGCCTGTACGAGAATCGAAGGTCTCGTCATTAGCAGTACAACGGTAAAAAGTCTGACGAAAACGGACGTCGGATGAAGAAGTTAAGAATTTTTAACGGATTTACCAGTTCCGGTCTGTTAAAAATAATAATATTAAAAATAAATTCAAAATTAGCCGACGAAGTCTAAACGAAAGTCGTAGAGCATAATTTTCCCTACGCGTGCATATAAAGAACGTCAAAAACGGAGCCCGTATGTGAAAGTTATGGATTTTAGAAGGTTTGGGCACAAAATCCGAGAATTTCGCTTGGCTAGTGTTCGGCCACGTCACCCCTGTCCGGAACTCGACCCGTGTCCGATATTGAAATCCCCGTGTCCGATGCCGATGACTCAGCCGAAGCAGCAGCCGACGCGTGTACAGTGACTCTTCGCTTTCGAAGCTGTGGCGCGTCCGAGGAGCGACGCGTGTCGCCGTCCGAGCCGAGCCAGCAGGCGTCCGACCCTCGCATCCGAGCCTCGCTGGCCTTCGTTGCTTCTGCCGCGTGTCCGAACTCCTCGCTGCCACCTCCTTCCTTCGGCCGAACCTCGCATCTTCCCCCCTATAAATAAGAGGGCTGTGAACCCTCCCGGGTATTTTTAGAATTTTGGCACTTTTTCACCCTTTTTCAATAATTTTACTATTTTGACATCCCCCGAAGCCCCGAGATTAATTCCAACGCCCGAAACACGCCCCGAAATTCCCGAGAAGCCCGAAAATTTTATCTTTTCGGTTTCGAAGCTCTACCTTCTTAGAGCCCGGTTTTCAAGAAAACACCCGGTTTTCAACGAAGAAAGTCATATTTAGAGCCGAAGTGCTGCCCAAATTACTATTTTAACCCCCGGTTATTTCACGGTGAGTTTAATATATAGGAACAATTGTATGTTATGTGTTATATGTGCTATGTGCTTTTCGGTGTTATTATTCCGGGTTATATTCCCGTGTTATTTTTTTATTTCTATTATTTATGATAGCAAAGCTATACCTTTGACCATGTGATCAGTTTAAGAACTCAGATTCACGGTGGTACTGGTATGTAGCCTTTGGCCATGTAGAGCATGTCCCCCAGTAAGTGAATAACTCTATTCTATGCCATTGGCAGAAGGTTAGACAGGGCGTACGTAGCCTCTGGCCATGTAGAGCATGTCTCCGTAAGAGAATGACTTATATTCTATGACATTGGCAGAAGGTTAGACAGGACGTGAAAACCTGAAATCTACCTTAATGTTAATCAGAAATTGTTTGTCTTCAGTGCCATTTGGGCCGAAGCGTTATTGATGTTTATAAAGTATTGAAATTGTTATATATCATTGATTGTATATCTTTGAATCGAGTCATTGATTGATATGAAAAGTTTTTCGCATTATGCCTTTGTTTTTTCTTGTTCCTCTTTGCTTCTGTCATATTGAAGTATATATATGACATAACGTTATATTGTATCTATTATTGAACTCACTAAGCGTCACCGCTTACCCCTCTCAATGTTTAACAAATTTGCAGGAGATAAGTAACCAGTATGGTTATATACTATCGGAAGATGTAGAATAGTTTTTGCTATTACTTTTGTACTTTGGTTTATGTTTGTATAAATTACAATATCCTGGGTAGTTATGTAAAATATTAAAACATAGTCGGTTTGTATCCAATCTTTGTAATCACTTTATCAATGTAAAATATTATTTTATAAATATGCATATAGCATGTTTTGAAGTAACTATATTGTCAAGTATGAAAATTGGGTCTTTCAGAAATATGAAAGTTTAGAAAGGGGTTCTTTCATGGACCTATCAAATCGATAATAATAATAATAATAAATTCAATAAAATATGTATAGTATAGGAAAATTGTCATATTAGAATATTTATCAAATCAAACCTAATAATGTTAAATTTATTTACCAAATTACTGCCAAACTGACTAAAAATAACGAAGTTTGCAGTTTATTTTAACATTTATAGTGTTTTTTTATAGAGTGTCAAGAGGTTGATGGTTGAATATTCAACTCTAATATATATATATATATATATATATATATATATATATATATATATATATATATATATATATATAATCATTAGCAATTTGTTACTCTATATGTTAATAGTTTTTTTTTGGAACAATTCATCAAATTTATTTAATGCTATTCAATGTTGTTATTTTTTTACCGAAACAAAAACATTTATATATTCTTAAGCCATTTTCACATATAAAAAGTTATTACTTAGAGGGTGTTTGGGTTGTTTTTTTTAATAGTTTATTAATTTATTGGTTATTTAATAAGTGATGAGGCTTAAAAAGTTATTGAATATTGCATAATTGCTTTTTAAAGTGACTTTTTGATATGTTTTCAAACAGAGGTTTCCAAAAATTATTTTTATTAGTACATGGTTTTTTAAACTGAAAATGACAATAGTATTTTTATTAAACTCTTTTTTTTTTCTTTCTTCCTCTCTTTGCATGCATTTTTGTAGTTGTTTTACAATTATAATTTTTTTTTCTTTCATCGTCTCTTTCTATGCATTTTTTTAGTTATTTTACAATTATAAAAATTTTATTCATCATAAAAGTTAATCTTAACATTTTTTTAAAAACACATTTTATCATCACCATAAATCAGTGGCAGAGCTAGATGGGGCGTTGGAGGTACTACAATATCCCCAAAAAATTGTTTTATGTATATAAAAAAAATGTATTTGTAAACATGTTCTATGTTATTGTACCCTCAGCTTAAGATATTATACCATGTTTTTTAATGTCCGGAATATGATAACTACATAGAATATATATTGATAATGTTTGTACACCCATATCAAAATTTCTGGCTCCGCCACGGTTATAAATCAATAATTAGTTTTGTTCAAAAACAGTGAGGTTTAAAAAACAATCCCATACAGCTATATAACATATGTATTTTTTACATGATTAAGAGTCATTATTGCATCCCGTGTTCAATAATTGATTTGATCATTCCTTTTAAGACAAAATATACAAGGGTACACACTCTTTAGACACTCTATAAATATTTTTATCAAAAGTCAATCTATAATTAACCATTTATAATCATCTTTTTCAAAAAACAATATAATTTCAACCAATAAAAATACCTTAAAAACTATATAGGATGTCTAAATTATAAAATAGAGTGTTTTTTTTCCTCAAGGATGTCTAAATTATAAAACGAAGTCTCTTTTTAACCAAACTCATATACAAGATCTTGTGGTATTTAACTCGGATGACAAAAATAACATATCAACAACACATCAACGAATTCGACTATTCGAGAACGACAATACACAGTTTCATTGATCAACGATTACACAAACTGCAATACACAGTTTCATTCATCAGGTTACAGATCCAGAAAAGTCAAACATACAAATTACTAAATTCTAAGTCCAGATTTGTTTTATAATGAGTGATACGTTATATGCAATGACTACATCAAAGGGAAAATACATGATCAGTGAAAGTTATGTAAGACCTCTCAACAATTCAATATCTAAATCATTCGAGAAAGAAGAAATTCAAACCATAAATTGACTTGCTATCTGATATTATATTAAGAACTTCAATTACAAGTAATATCACTTCGAATTAAACTCCGGTGTCAAACAAGAACCCTAGAGACACTAAACTTCTATTAACCACCAAATCCGTAGAGAGTACGTCCTTGGCGCTTCAAAGCATATACGACATCCATGGCGGTAACAGTTTTCCGGCGAGCATGTTCGGTGTATGTGACGGCGTCACGGATGACGTTCTCAAGAAAGATCTTCAAAACACCACGGGTCTCCTCGTAGATTAACCCACTGATACGCTTAACACCTCCTCGTCTGGCCAGACGGCGGATCGCCGGCTTGGTGATACCTTGGATGTTGTCCCGGAGAACCTTACGATGTCGTTTGGCTCCTCCTTTTCCCAATCCCTTGCCTCCCTTTCCTCTTCCTGACATTTTTTTTTTGTCTCTAGAAATGAAATTGATTTTCGTTTGTGATTGAAATGTCGTTGATTAGGTAGGGCTTTTGTAAGTAAAGGTGGGAGGGGTATATGTTTTTGTGGCCGTTGGATCTAATAATATACAAGGGATTGTTGGTCGTACGATTGTAATCCGTGTGATCAGCAACAAAACGTTTTGGTTGGTTCATTTTACTATTGCTGGACCAAGGTAAGATTAAGTCCTGGATTAATTAAAGAGATTTTTTTCACCAAGTAACTTCATAAAATCATAGCTTTACTTTTTTTAATAAAAATTGATAAAAGAAACATGGTAATTGTTTATATAAAAATATAATAAACCTAGGGATGAGCATTAGAACCGCCGGAATCGGAATCGAACCGGAACCGGAACCGGAATTGGTAATAGGTCCGGTTACCGGTTCTCCATTTTTATGAAAACCGGTCCCGGTTCTAAAAACCGGAACCGGTTTGACATTTTTTTCATTTTTTAAAATGCACATAACTCGCGCATATGAAGTCGAAATTATTTGATTTTTTTCCAACATGTCATTTGGAGTTTGTAATTCATTTTTGACGGTACAAACTTATGTTTTGGTTAGATATTGAATCAGACACATGCACTGAAAGAAAGCATATCGATGTTGCGTTTTTTTTATTTCAGCATTATTTTTTTGTTTTTTGAATATGTCCCATTTTTTAAATGTTTATAACTCATTCATATGACGTCGGAATTACTTAATGTTTTTTCCAGCATGTAATTTGGTGTTTGTAGTTCATTTTAGACTATAAAAACACATATTTTGGTTAGATATTGAATCAGTTATAGACCCCGGAAGACAACATATCAATGCTGCGTTTTTTCTGTTTCAGCATTTTTTATTTTTTTTAATCTGTCCCCGCTTTTAAAATGCGCATAACTCACTCATATGAAGTCGGAATTACTTGATTCTTTTTTCATCATGTAATTTAGTGTTTGTACTTCAATTTACAATGTAAAAAGTCATAATTTGGTTAAATATTGAATCATTTACAAGCTCCAGAAGATAGCATATAATCTATAGTATTTCAACCGGTTCTATTTTGAAAAATAACCGAAAAACCGGGACCGGAACCGGAACCGGCGGTCCGGTTCCCGGTTCTTATAATATAGGAAAACTGGTTCCGGTTCCGAACCGGTCCGGTTCCAAAGCTCATCCTTAAATAAACCTGTAATCCTTAGATTTTAGTGCTTTTGGTTTTTAACCGGTACTAATAAGAAAATTTTATATATGTGGGATTATATTTTTGATTTATTAACGATAAATGTATAATGTTTTATCGTACAATTTTATAGTATTTTCTTTGTTTGACGGATAGGAGTGTATGGGGTGGTTTGGTTCGGTTAATGGTCAAAACCGAACAATAATCATTACAATTGGTTAATATATTTCGATAATCATTTGGTAGCGGTTAATATTGATTTTGGTTGGGGATTTTAGTCGGTTGATGGTTATGGTTAGTGGTTAAAATCGGTTAACCATAATAGTCCAAGATGACATAAAAATAAAAATGTTGTAACACTCGGTTATTGATTTGCTTCATTGCTCGGGGTTGTGACTCAATCATCAATTGTCATAAGGCTTAGGGCCTTGGGAAGGAAAGGATTTGGCCCATTTCGGATGTGGGAGTCATAGTATAAGTGATCCAAGTGTTCGATTGTGTCTTCGGAGGCCAAAAGTATAATCGTAATTGGGTATCTTGATCTTTTATGGATTTTGGGTTTTGTTCGGGAGGTTTTAAGGTTTGGGTGTGTTCTTAGGAGCGCAGGGCTTCTCGCCACCTTTTCATGGATATAAGGTTCGTTGGTGGCCTATAAAGTTCTACTACTTGAATGATGCTTACCTTGTGCTTTGTAGGACTCATATTGACGTGAGTTAATTGTTACGTGAATATGTTAAGTTACATGTTGCAAAGGATAAATAATCTTAAAGTGATTGATTTGGCCCTATTGTGCAACTCTAGTTTGAGTCCAACCGTTGTAGGACTGAGTCTTTTAGTCGAAGGATTATTTAAGCTTTCTTGCATGTAATTGTATTCATGAAGTAGTTAGCTGGCATCGGTAGGAATCTTTTAGTAGCTAATGGTAGGGTGAGTTGAGAATCTTAAGAAGTGATTTAGTGTGGTTGGTGCGTTGATTTGCAGGTATTGTGAATATCAGTATGAGGAGGTGACTTAGCGTATCCGGGATGATTATTGAGAGAAGTATGGATAGGTGTGGAATGTAATATTGGTCCCATACTACTGAAAGCACACGATCCGTTCTCAAATCAAGGAAAGTATTGAGGATTCTAAAAAGCATGTAGAATGAGGAATTCATCGGGTATGTTATGATTATTGTATAGTTGTTTTTCAGCATGATGATGATCACTCATTGAGGAGGTTCTGGTTCAAGTTCTAATTCTGGCTCTAGCGCCGAACTAATGGATGAGCGGATGCATGAGTTCGTCTCATCAGAGATCACTCGCGGTATTTTGGAGCAGACTCCTGTGATTTTCAGTACTATCAATGAGGGTATAATGGAGTTGCTAGATGAATGGCTTGAGGTTTTTGTGCATATATTGTGGCTAGTAAGATTGGTCAACAAACTTTCTCTTTTTGGGAGTTCAAGACTTGTGGAGCCCCATATTTCTTCGAGAAGAAGGACCTTATCACTAGTAGACGGTGGATTGCTGACACGGAGAATGATCGGCATACAAATTTATGCCTTGAGGGATCGAAGGTAGGATTTTCATCTTGCATTATGAGGGATAGAGCCCACGATTAGTGGGAGGAGGTTGGTCGCTCCTTTGGGAGTTGAGGCTGTGGCGGCTCATAAATTAAAGAACTAGTATTCCATTACTGATAGTTGACCTCAAATGGAACCTTTTAACATAAAATCATGACTTCCACCTTGTTATTATCCACTAATGTAATACACTACTTATGCATGTTAACTCTACAACAACGTAATGATTCCCCATAAGGGTCCATCTCAGATGGGCATACTAAGGACTGATCACTTCCTTTGTAGGGTCTATCATGATCATCCAAACCTTGATCACTTCCATATAAAGGTCTATCATGGTCAAGCATACTAATCCATGTCCACCTTATATGTGGAAAACTCAAAACATATAATCCATGTTGCACACGATCTAAAACTTAATGGGTTCAACCCACATAAGGCACTTACTTATTTGTTCATGATATGTTGTGACACCATCTAGTTATTTGAAAAAACAAGATCTCGGTACACCACTGTTCTTGTCATCCTATCTACATACGTTTTTCAAATGAGAAAACCATATCGCTAGCACGCAACACGAAAGACCGATTGGGTTCCTACCCGTATTTGTTAACATTCATTTATTCCTCTTCATGAGATAGTTGGTCTAACTATAGTCTTATATTAGTTGTAACTGTAAAATTGATAACACAAAGCCACTCTATCCAAAATGTATCTCAGACGTCGTGAACTTGGAAAAATCTTCATCAGGTGTTGGATGGTGTCTCGAATCCCCAAGCGTTTAACAGAAAATAACAGCCATGTAGACTCTCCACACAACTGTCGACCAGATCCAAAACAACTATCCTTATGCACAAAGCTGACACATCTTTCCCTTACCGAACTTTACGCAATGCAAAGTCACATATGGAGAATCAAAGGAATATTGCTCCTGAAAGTTGAACTCCTATCATCTCATGCCAAAAGTTTAGTAGTCTGTGATAATCACTAACACCAACTATCCCACCACGAGTCAAACAATCCTAATCCATAATCCTTACACATCTTGGTGGAGCACTAACAAATTCCAACTGTATCACTCTATCCGTGTACTCAAAGAAGATTGTTCTTGGTACTTATTTACTTTTAAACTTGCTACGATATTCGATTACAATATAAAACGAATAAAGCGTACATAACCAATTTTGAAATTGATCTGTAATTTCCAATCCTCAACAACGGATAGTTGATAGTTGTTGAGAGCTAACTGTAACACCCGTAAATTCGGTCTAGATAAATAGTATTATAAGCCATAATACTAACTTTCAAATAGGAGATTACTTAGGATAAATTATAGTTGGTAATGGATCGGCCTGGGTTGGGTTATGGTTCAACCCATTTATTAATTAGGTTGAAGATTTCAACCCAACCCAACCTGTTTATTTAAATGGGTTGATATTTTCAACCCAACCCAACCTCTCAGATAAATGGGTTGTCACCAGGTTGACCTATTTATGTAGTTATCAACCCAACCTATTAAATAAATGGGTTAAACTTGGGTTGACCCATTTAATAAAAATAAATTTATTAATTAACTAAAGATTATGCCACTTAAATAATTATAGACTTAAATAAACTTTCAAAATATGACAAAAGCACAATTCCAATTCACATATACAAAGAAATTGTTCAAATAACATTGAAGATATGTAATTTCTAAGTGATGTTGGAGTGTGGCTAATGTTGTCGATGCTAAGAAAAAGATAGGAATTAGGACTCCATTTTAAAAACATAAATAATAATACGAACATTGTAATTTATAATATAATATTTAGATTTAATACATGATAATATTTAAATAATTATTTGTAACACCGTAAATTTTCATTTAAAATCGCACAATTCTCATAACACATTTCACAAAAAAAATCATTTATTTAATTTACAAATCGCAGCTCCATAATTGTTTGATTAAAATCTAGGATCATAAAAACATAACTCTTTCACTGGTGTGTATAATCAAGCCGGTGCCTTCCCGCGATCCTGAGAAAACCAGAAACACATAACACATAACACGGTAAGCACGAAGCTTAGTGAGTTCCCCAAAATACCACATACATCTCATTAGCCACTCGAGGCTATAACACTGTAAGAACCTCCAGTCTATGTGTCTCGGTGGGACCCTCCAGTCCCACAGCTCGTTGGACCCTCTGATCCGGTCTGGTTGGGACCCTCCAGTCCCATCGCTCGTTGGACCCTCCGGTCCGGTCTCAGTAACACATAATATAACATATATCGCACAGAAAAACACATGACTCAAGTAAGCACATAAGACCTTCCGGTCACACATAAATACCACTCTGGATAAAGTATAGTGAGAATACTCACCTCGCAAGCAGGTAATCAAATAATCCTCGCGCTCGGATCTCGAACTAGCCTCCGCCTAAGACAAAGGATGAATATATCTAATTAATACTCTTTTCACTACTCAAATAACCGAAGGTTATTCTTTCTCTCTCTAACTATTTGAAGTGGATAGAAGACCATTTTACCCCTCCATGGTCTCTATTACTCATGTTGACCAAAACCCCAAATTCAACAGAAGTCAAGCTCGAGTCAACAGTCCATGTTTGACCCAACTCATCGAGTGCACTCTTTCGACTCGTCGAGTCCCCTCGTCTCCTCAGAAGTCTCAAAGAGTCCAGCTCAACTCGTCGAGTTGACCTCTAACTCGCCGAGTTATCGCACAATCAACCCATCGGGACAAACCCTCACCGACTCGTAGAGTCAAGCCATGGACTCGGCGAGTCCCTTCGATCAGATTCCTCATTCAGACGATTTAAGGCAGATCATGTTGGGTTTTGAGCAAACTAACACTCCTAAGGTGTTCATGCAACCTTATAAACCTTGGATCTATGTTTATCTAAAATACATGCAAAACAATTTTCCAAGGTCCATAACCTATCTAGCATGCATGGGGTATTTTTTAAACATAAAAGATACTAGTAGAATTACATACCTTTAGTAGTGAGTTGATTCCTTAGGAGTTTGAGAGCCTAGCACCAATAATGTGAATGCCTCAAATGGAAATCACAAATCACCACAAACTTGGAAAACTTATGAGAGAGTATACAAACACTCTAGAAATCGGCCACTCTTATGCACACACACATAGTGTCATCTCAAGCACCACAAGCCTCTTTATATAGTGTAGATGATTAGGGTTATGAACCATGCAAACCCTAATAACCCATGTCTTTTCCTTTTCCAAGGATCCATGGGTTAAAAGCTCCATGGATCATCCATGGACTCCCATTTAAGCTTAGCCCATTTCCTAATGAGTGTTAGTCCACACCATATAAATATAATAGCCCATTATTTAATTAGCCACCTTTTGATCACTAAATTAATTCATAATTAATTTAAGATCAATACTAAATAAATAATACGATTTCATATTAATATATTATAACTTATAATATATTAATAAGTCACAAATATTCTCTTCTCATAATATTATCCAAATAAATAGTTCGGGTGAAGTGCAACCCAAATTGACCATGCCGGGTCGGGTCAAGTATATACCAAATAAGTTATGGACTTAGACACCTTATCCAACAGTCTCCCACTTGGATAAGTCTGATAACTGTATTTGCCTATATAGCTTGAGGAAACAACCGGCAATCGTAGCTCTTGAAAACTCTGTTGAACTATGAAACGCCATTTTAGATAAGTGATCATATAATCCTCTGCTCTCACGATATCAGCCAGACAAATACATGGAACAATGTCTTACTTATTGTCCAGCAGTTTGTTTCCCGATTTCTGATTTGTTTGACAAAGAACTTAATCAAACACATCAATTTAGTTATGACCGGGCCCGATACATAGGTCAAAAACAAAATCATCGAGGGGCACAGATATCGCTTCTAATCCAAGAAGGAATAGATAAACTTCGACTCATATGCTTGTTCTACTACTTGTTGAATTGTACACAAAGGCACGTTTTATAACATCAAGTTACTGATGCGTTTTCGTGCAATCAATGCACAACCAACTCATAGGCAACAACGTATATCTCTAGGTTTGAAGACTTATATGATATTACCATCTCACGATCACTCGAGATAAATTCCATCAAGTGATACAAGTGAGCGTGGGTTTATTCCAATACTCATAACTTATGAGCACTCATGAAGGTTGTAGCAACCATTGCTATGGCTAAACGCCTTTAGTCATCTACAAGCCCAATTCATGACAATCTTGATTCATACCTACTTCCAACATATGACCGACTGTGGAGAATTTGAATAAATTTATTATTCTGGAAGTCAAAACATGCAAAGCTGAAACAATAGTAAACAATTGACAATGATAGCAACACCTTACTCATGAATAAATCACAACTTTTATTCATCATCAAACGTCGATTACATTTTACAAGTTTCAGTAATAACTATCTAATCTGTAAAACTAATATCGTCCCTCAGCCCGATGCGCCTCGCATGCTGCAAATGCCTAACCCTCGTCAGTCCCTTCGTAAGGGGGTCTGCAGGGTTCTCATCCGACGATACCCTCTTTGCCATGAGGAGTTCTTCTTCTATCTTGTGTCTTTTGAAGTGATATTTTCTGTCAATGTGTCGAGATCTGCCATGATCTCTTGGTTCCTTGGCTAAGGCAACCGCACTATTGCCGTCACAGAAAAACTCCATAGGCTCCTTAATAGCTGGTACAACTCCAAGGTCTCCGATGAAGTTCTTCAGCCATATCGCCTCCTTTTCCGCTTCACTCGCTGCTATGTACTCTGATTCACAAGTCGAATCAGCTACCGTCTCCTGCTTGGAACTCTTCCAAGTGATTACCCCTCCATTTAGGGTAAAGACCCAGCCCGACTGAGAGCGGAAGTTATCCCTATCAGTTTGAAAACTAGCATCATTATACCCTACTACTCTCAAGTCATCACTCCCGCCAAGGGTGAGGATCCAATCCTTAGTCCTCCGCATGTACTTGAGAATATTCTTTACCGCAGTCCAATGAGCCTTGCCAGGGTTCCCCTGATATCTGTTGACCATGCTCAAAGCGAAGGCCACATCAGGACGGGTGCAAGTCATGGCATACATGATCGAGCCAACAGCGGAAGCATAAGGTAATGGAATCATCTCAGCTATCTCAGCCTCTGTACTCGGGCTTTGAGCCTTGCTCAGTTTGGCATTGCTTTGGATCGGTAATTCTCCTTTCTTGGAATTCTGCATGTTGAACCTTTTCAACACCTTATCCAAGTAGGTACTCTGACTAAGTCCAATAAGTCTTTTACTCCTTTCTCTTAATATCCTTATCCCTAGGATATAGGCAGCTTCTCCAAGGTCCTTCATAGAAAAGCACTTCCCAAGCCAGGACTTAACCTCCTGCAAGGTTGGGATGTCATTTCCTATGAGTAGTATGTCATCTACATACAGTACCAAAAAGCTAACTATACTCCCACTAGCTCTGACATACACGCAAGACTCATCTTCACTTCTTGAGAAACCAAATTCTTTAACCTTCTCATCGAAACAAAGATTCCAGCTTCGAGATGCTTGTTTCAATCCATAAATGGATTTCTCAAGCTTGCACACTCTATTAGGGTACTCTGCACTGACAAAACCCTCTGGATGATTCATATAAACATCCTCAGCCAACTTTCCGTTAAGGAAAGCGGTTTTGACATCCATCTGCCATATTTCATAATCATGAAATGCAGCAATGGCTAGCATAACCCTAATAGACTTAATCTTCGCCACTGGTGAAAAGGTTTCATCATAATCAATACCCTGAGTCTGAGTAAAACCCTTCGCAACCAGTCACGCTTTATAAGTGTGCACCTTCCCATCCATGTCGGTCTTCTTCTTGAAGATCCATTTGCACCCGACTGTCTTACGGCCTGGTGCATTGTCAACCAAGTTCCAAACTTGATTGTCATACATGGACTGTATCTCGCTGTCCATAGCCTCCTTCCATTTAGCAGACTTCGGGCCTGCCATGGCTTCCTTAACATTGTTAGGTTCATCCAGATTTACCAGTGTATTATCACTGATAAATGTATCACCTTCCGTAGTAATATGAAATCCATAATAAAACTCAGGTGTGTTCCTAACCCTTGTGGAACGCCTCGGAGGTACAGACTCTTCAGTCGGATCAACAGGAGTTTCCTCCTCAGGTTGATTGCTAGTGTCTGAGGTTCCTTCACCAATTGACTCTTGAATTTCTTCAAGATCAATTTGCCTCCTACTGTCTCCTTGGCTTATAAATTCTCTCTCTCGAAAGACCCCTCTCCTTGCCACAAAGACCACATTCTCACTAGGTCTATAAAAGAGGTAACCAAAGGATTTTTGTGGATAGTTGATGAAAATACACCTTTCACTTCGAGGTTCGAGCTTATCATGAGTCTCGCGCCTCACGAAAGCCTCGCAGCCCCAAATCTTGATGTGGTCCAAATTGGGAACTTTCCCAGTCCACATCTCATGAGGTGTTTTGGAAACCTTCTTTGTAGGGACTAGATTAAGGATGTGGGCGACAGTCTCTAAGTCATACCCCCAAAAAGATATTGGTAGCGAAGCTCGACTCATCATAGAGCGAACCATGTCCAACAAAGTTCGATTACGCCTCTCAGCCACACCATTCAGTTGTGGTGTCCTGGCAGGTGTCAATTGTGAGACAATCCCACACTCCTTAAGATAGTCGAGGAACTCAGTGCTAAGATACTCACCGCCTCGATCGGATCGAAGTATCTTAATGTTCATGCCCAATTGATTTTCTACTTCCTATTTAAGCTCTTTAAACCTTTCAAAAGTTTCTGACTTATGTTTGATTAAGTAGACATAACCATATCTACTAAAATCATCAATAAAAGTCACATAATAGCGATTAGCATCCCTTGTGGCAGTTTTGAATGGTCCACATACATCAGTATGTATAAGGTCCAACAAACCCTCACCCCTTGCACAAGTACCAGTGAAGGGTGATTTTGTTATTTTTCCAAGTAGACAAGATTCACAACTATCATCCGACTTAAGGTCGAACGACTCCAAGACTCCATCCTTTTGGAGATGGCCTATGCGTTTCTTGCTTACATGTCCACGACGACAATGCCACAAAGATGCTTTATCCAACCTAGTAGAAGAATCAATACACAATACATTATTTCCTAAATTATCTACAATGGATACAACTTCATACACACCATCACAAGGTAATGCTTTAAAATAAAGAACATTATTAAAGAAAGCATTAATACTACCAACTTCATTATCAAAAGAAAAGGTAAAACCTTGTTTATACAAAGCATGAAAAGAAATAATATTCCTCGCCATTTCTGACGAGTAAACACATTTATTCAAATCTAACTTTAACCCACTATCTAGCAACAAAGTATAAACTCCAATCTTGGAAACATGTGAAGTCTTCCTATTCCCCATGATCAGGTTTATCTCTCCGTGCTCCACATCCTCACTTCTTCTTAGGCCCTGCAAATAAGAACATATGTGAATACCACATCCTTTATCAAGCACCCAATAGTTAGAATATGGTGAGTTATTAGACAATATAGTGTAAATACCTGCATGGGATGGTTTCACTTTCCCATCCTTAACATCCTGCAAATACTTTGGGCAGTTTCGATTCCAGTGCCCCTTATTCTGACAGTAGAAGCAATCAGCATCCTTAGGGATGGCAGAAGGAGTGATAGAACCACCTTTGGTTCCAGATGAGGAGCCTTCAAGAGACTTTCCCTTGGTACCCTTTGAAGGGTGCTTCCTCTTCTTCCCTTTGCCTTGCCCGATAGCCATAACAGGGGTAGTTGTAGGAGTAGGAGTAACAACCGACTTACTTTTAAGACTACTTTCGGTGGTCTTCAGAAGTCCTTGAAGCTTACTGAGTGTAACTTCCTCCTTGTTCATGTGGTATGTAATGCGAAATTGATCATAACACGAGGGTAAGGAGTGCAAAATGATATCAATTGCCAACTCCTATGGGAAGTTCACATTTAGTTTCAGTAAACGGTCCACATACCTTTGCATTTTCTGCATGTGGCCCGTGATTGGTTCACTATCCTTCATACGGGTTGTTATCATGGAGGAGATTATTTCATACTGCTCTTGACGAGCGCTCTGATGGTACCTTTCCATCAGATCCTGATGTATCTCAAAAGGGTAATGGTCCTCATAGGACTTTTGGAGTTCAGCTGTCATCGTGGCCATCATGATGCATGCCACTTTGGTGGCATCTCTCTCATGGGCCTGATACTCAGCGACCTCCTCAGGAGTAGCAGTGGACTCATCAAGCTACTTTAACTCCTTGTCGAGGACATATTCCTTGTCCTCGTAACGAGTAACCATCCTGATGTTCCGGATCCAATCCATGAAGTTGGAACCATCGAAGATGACTCTCCCACAAAGGTTCATGAGAGAGAAGGAGCCAGTAGGGTTAGAGCCCGAAGCATTGTTGTTGGAAGACATCTGAAAATAAGAAAACAAGTTTAGATTAGATATATTAAATCCTTAATAAAACACCCAAATGTAATATTAAGGCTAGGATCCAACACAATATATTATAACTTAGAAGAGGGGTGTCGTAATCTAAGCTATAACATATTTGAAGGTAGGTGAATGACGATTCACCAATTTCCACCATGAAAAAATGAAATGAATTATTAGGTTTAATTGGTTTTGAAATTCCTAGATTCTTTTGAGATTCATTGAATTTTTCAATGGCATGTTTCAATCTCGATTGTGCCCTTCAAGTTTTGTGACTGGGATGCCGAGGATCACAAAACAATGTGTGGATAACCATGCAAATTCACTTGGTACCCTTAATACTATCACCTAATCAATGTGTCGGTTAACCACACGCGCTCCACCGATCTATGATAAACATTAAGTCACCCTTCATGATCCTTACTATTCCAAGTTAGTGTGTCGGTTAACCACACACGCTCCAACAACGACTTGGTAAGGTACAAAGTGTGAATTTCATGGGTTAGCACCATATTCACATTTTCCTAAAGTAACTAAGATTGGGAATTCATAAAAACCTTTAGTTACTTTATAATATTCATTATACTTTTAATGAGAATTAAAGTCATGGTCCTACCCGTTCGGCTAACGACCCTCCACCGATCAAGGAAGCGGTGGGTGAGAATGGACACCCATTAAGCTGCCATTTTATAGGCAACAACCTTATACCCCCTTATAGACCGGCTTCGTGAATGAGGCCTACTAACGGTAAAACGACTTGATCTTATACATATATATATAATAACTAACCATTAATGTTATAAATAGTATAAGGGTTGAATTTTAACTTTTAAAACTCTAAGGGTTGGAATTAAAGTATATTAAAGTGTGTGAAACTTTACAAATTCCAAAACTTGAGGACAAGTTTTGAAACTATTCAAAACTTTTCATTTCATAACTTATGAATTAAAGGTTCATAAAAATGAAGACTCTTCATTTTCATGTAACTTATGTGTTTTAAATGTGCATAAAAGAAAGTGACATATGGAAATCCATAACTTGAGGACAAATTATGGACTCCATTAAAACACATAAATGATCAAGAATTATCAATAAACAATTTAGCAAATAATTCCTATGATCTAACAATAATTCATAAGAACATGAACATCATATCAAAATTTCAAGAACATATGAACACATATAAACATGTAATTTTGATATTAGCCATTGTAAATGGATTAGCATAAACATTACACCATCTAAAACAGGTTTCAAAACATCAAAACAGTTTAGGGTAATGTTTCTAGTCCATTTGCAGCAGCAAAAGTCAAAAATTTGCACTCTGCATAGCCAACTCGTCGAGTGCATTAACTGACTCGCCGAGTTGGTTGAACATTCGCTTGGACTCGTCGAGTCCCCCCATGGACTCGGCGAGTCCCCTGTGCAGACAACAAATATTTTGACTTTTTCAGCTATTTTGCATCAACTATCAAACAAACAAGCCTAGACTCTGATACCACTGTTGGGTTTTGAGCAAACTAACACTCCTAAGGTGTTCATGCAACCCTAGAAACCTTGGATCTATGTTTGTCTAAAATACATGCAAAATAATTTTCCAAGGTCCATAACCTATCTAGCATGCATGGGGTACTTTTTAAACATAAAAAATACTAGTAGAATTGCATACCTTTAGTAGTGAGTTGATTCCTTAGGAGTTTGAGAGCCTAGCACCAATAATGTGAATGCCTCAAATGGAAATCACAAATCACCACAAACTTGGAAAACTTATGAGAGAGTACACAAACACTCTAGAAATCGGCCACTCTTATGCACACACACATAGTGCCATCTCAAGCACCACAAGCCTCTTTATATAGTGTAGATGATTAGGGTTATGAACCATGCAAACCCTAATAACCCATGTCTTTTCCTTTTTCCAAGGATCCATGGGTTAAAAGCTCCATGGATCATCCATGGACTCCCAGTTAACCTTAGCCCATTTCCTAACGAGTGTTAGCCCACACCATATAAATATAATAGCCCATTATTTAATTAACCACCTTTTGATCACTAAATTAATTCATAATTAATTTAAGATCAATACTAAATAAATAATACGATTTCATATTAATATATTATAACTTATAATATATTAATAAGTCACAAATATTCTCTTCTCATAATATTATCCAAATAAATAGTTCGGGTGAAGTGCAACCCAAATGGACCATGCCGGGTCGGGTCAAGTATATACCAAATAAGTTATGGACTTAGACACCTTATCCAACAGATCCATCACTCCAAACACCAGATCTACCATCCTAAGGGTCGATTGTCACGTAAAGCTTCATGCTTTACGTTTAAACATGGCATATAAGACTCATAATGCCAAAACATGCTCCCACAAGGGCTAGATGCACAAAAGCTAGACTCTAGCTCAATAAAGATTGGATCTTTGGTCTCTCAAGTCCTTCTACAGTCCAGATCTGAGGTTTCAACCTCATGATATGCTCAAATAACTCATTGCCAAGAATGGATGGGAGAAAACCTTCAAAATCTCCCTAAACTAATATCTCACAAAGGAAAGGTCAAGATAGGAGCTTTTTACCTTTGCAATGAAGCTAACCACTGGAGAACTCTGGATCTACAGCCCCTCCTTGATCAAACACACCAAGCTCTCCAAATCTCCTTTAAAGGATGCACAAAACCACTCAAATTAGATCCTCTCTCACTCTCTAACTCTATCGGCGATTAGGGTTTGCTCTCATGGATGTAGGGTAACTGGTGAGGCGTAAATGGGGGCATAAGTTCCCTTATATAGGCCCCAAACCCGGGAAATTAGGGTTTCTCTGCCCAGAACCTACTCGACGAGTCGATTCTCTGACTCGTCGAGTCCACTCATTAATTCCATGCGAGCAACTCGACTTGACTCGGCGAGTTGGACCCTCAACTTGTCGAGTCTCTCCATAAATCTTAAGATTAAAATACAAAATAATGTACCTGAAAATTCGGGTGTTACAATTCTCCCCCACTTGAATTTGATTTCGCCCTCGAAATCGCCCCTCAACAACACATAGATCGAACCCAATAACCCGAACATCACCACTGAAAGGATCTCATACCACTCAAATATCTTTCCCCATGGACACCTGAATCCAAACAGGAACTTCCAAACCCATAATAAGACGGACCTTTCTACTGCTACGACGCCCCCTTCTGACTCTCCAAACTCTGGAAACTCTAGTGGCCTATCTCACTGCCAGACCGTCCCCTCAAGATATCACCATGATAATTGCTCCTTGAATAACAGACCCCGATAACTCATTGCCCCTCCGATTCTCTCGTTGTGACAGATAAACCAAGACCATGCCCAAAAACCGGCTGTCGGTCACTTAAACCAGCCATATTAAACAATCGAAATCATACTCAAAGAAATGAACGGATCACCTCACACCAGGAACCCGTCCACTGAACTGTAAACAAAACCCATCTTAACGATGAACTCTCAACACCCTGCCCTCAGACATAGGAAAATATCATGCTTGCTCAGCAGTATCCTCCGACATCTAACAAACATAAACCCCAGCTCCCTCCTCGGATATCCCCTTTTAACACTGAGAACTAGATCATCTCCTGACCCAACAATTGAACGTCCAAAGGTTATCCGACATGCTCCAAAACGTCTCACTGACTTCCTTCTCACAATAACTATCTCGGCCCATTGTGACACACAAGTCACCAAGCTCGCTTTTCCCCAAGCGATTACTATAATCCCAACTGAAATCGTCTCACCTCGACCTCTGTCGTCAACTACCCATTAGTCCCATGCGTCTTGCGGTTTCCCATACCAACAAACTGACCCACTCAGGTCTAAGACACCAGATGAGAAACAATACCCCCTCCAAAATGAAATCCATCTCTAAATCCAAAATCTCATTCCGCCTACTCAATACACCACTAGAATCAAACTCAACTTGAGAGTCTGGTCCGACACAGAATTGGAACCACTCGTCCCAACGAAACACTCAACTCGCGACCCATGACCCGCAACCCACGCGTACATCACTTCTCCGATTCCTTCCGGTTGCGGTCTCCACAGCCTAACTCAAAATATAATGATTCCCGACCATTATGAAGACCTCCGTCTCTTTCCCGGTCTAGCCACCAGGTTCCCGCAGACTCAATCCAATAAGGCTACTCAAGCCTAAGAACTCTCCTGCATCATGCTCCGACTAACGAATAACACGGCTCCCCGCAGCACCACGACACTCTTTCACTTGCTAGTGAGTACTACGGCTTCCCGCAATATCACAACACCCTCTCGCTGACTAATGAGTACTACGGCTCCCCGCAGTATCACAACACCCCCTCGCTGACTAGTGAGTACTACGACTCCCCACAGTATGACAACACCCTCTCGCTGACTAGTGAGTAGTACGGCTCCCCGCAGTATCACAACACCCCCTCGCTGACTAGTGAGTACTACGGCTCCCCGCAATATCACAACACCCTCTCGCTGACTAGTGAGTCCCGCAGTATCATAACACCCTCTCACTTATCACCCCACAATCTCATCCTCAGGTCATTACTTCACTGCGTTCACTAACTCACGCTTCGCGGCCCAACATAGATAGGTACACACACCTACCCAGGCTAAGCATCACTACTCCTGATGACCACCGTCGGGACAAAACACTTTTTCTCGCTGTAATTCACATTCTCAGATAATCCCGCTTGATGTCAATTAGTTGAAAGGGCTCCCACTGGAACCGTAGACACCTGATACGTCACTCTCCATCTCATAACCCAAGTCTCAAAATAATCCGAAATTTAGAACATCATACTCGGATACCTCGGTACACCGTCACAGAACCTCACGATGTCCTGCCTCAACCACTGATCTCCTACTTACGACATCATACACAGATACGTCAATGCATTCCTTCATAACCTCATAACTAATCTTCATTTCACACAACACGTAACTTCGAAATATTCCAACTCTCAACTGAAACACGGAAGAATCGTCAACGACTCAGAATACGTTGACGAACATCCGCAACTCCATCCTCTATTGCTCAAAATCCCATGCAATAATACCCATACTGAACTGGAAACTGGTTCCCCAAACAACTTCTACCCTTCCCAAAGTGCATACAACAACCCATACATTGAACCAAAAATTCTCAACCGTTGAAAGTATCCTTACGAGCCACCACACGGTCTTCGACCGACGGCCACCTGCCGTGGGGACACCGGACACTCATCATTTCCTTAACACATACAACATGCATTATCTTGCTCTGCCCTCGCCTCGACCACCAATAACCCTGGCCTCATGTGTCCGTATCGTAGATCTCCATAACCATTTCTCTAATCGCACTTGAACGGATCGCTGATCCCCTAAATAGAATACCCAATTCTCCCCCACTCAGGGTTCGAACCATCACCGATTGGCATGCCAACAATATATTCCATAGACTGTTTCACCAGGTATGTCACACTTGACTCTTGAAACGTACTACACAAACACTCAAGGACCTTCCCAATGGAACCAAGCAATCTCCAAATATCCTGTCTCTGACGAAAAATCTTGAAATCCTCCTAACGTGGGAATAATCATAAAAGCAAGAGACCTCACTCTCATAGCCGATACACAACTTAGACAACGAAAACCACCGCCCCAAAAATGCTCCCCTTGATTACCTGACACCGTTGCTAACACATGCCCTACTATAATCAAATAGGGTATATCCTTGTCCTTGATCATCTCAGTCACCACTGATGATCCTCTCTTACTATAATACTACCTTGCGGTAGACATACTGCCCGGATACTCTGGTGAAAGATCGCAACCAATGCTACCCCACAGGGTTTAACCCCAAGCTCAGAAACCGAAAGTCTCGATATCTCATCTGCTTCTTACGGGAAATGGAAATAACACAACTCTGGTCACAGAAAGTGACATCTCCTCTATCGGCCGATTGCTCAATTCAGACCGTAATCCTCTATAAATCACCATCTTCTACTCATCCCTAAGTCTTGCGACTCCAACAGACATATCACCAAAAATCCATCGGAAACTAACTCGATTTCCCTCACAAGGTATGCTCCATTGAAAATCGTTCAACATGGCCCTCTGGCCCCATACTCTTTCACATTTGATCTTAGTCTAACCAATCACAACAGAATAACTGGTAAAACCAGAAGCACTAACCGCCATGAGTCATGGTACTCGAGCCTTGTGGCCACCTCTCGATCTGCTATGAATCATGGTACCCGAACCATGTTCTCTCTTCTCAACCCGCTACGAATCATGGTACTCGAACCATGTTCTCTCTTCTCAATCCGCTACGAATCATGGTATGCGAACCATGTTCTCTCTTCTCAATCCGCTACGAATCATGGTACCCGATCATGTTCTCTCTTCTCAATCCGCTACTTAGAACTTCTGGAGGTGCCACGTGGAGGCCTCGCATGCGAGGGATGACGTGTCCGAGGTGACTCAGCGAAATTTCCCGGTTTTCCACATTTTCTTGATTTTTGTGCCAAAAACTTGCGAAAATCATAACTTTCGCATACGAGCTCCGTTTTTGACGTTCTTTATATGCACGCGTAGGTAAAATCATACTCTACGACTTTCGTTTAGACTTCCTCGGCTAATTTTGAATTTAATTTTAATATTATTATTTTTAACAGACCGGGATAGGAAATCCGTTAAAAATTCATAACTTCTTCATCCGACGTCCGTTTTCGTCAGACTTTTTACCGTTGTACTGCTAATGACGAGACCTTCGATTCTCGTTTAGGTTGTGTCGGCTAAAAATCACTCGATCTAAAATTCGAGTTTTTAGCTGTCTACTGCTAAGCTGAAACTTAGAAAAATCATAACTTCCTCATACGAAGTCAGATTTTGGCGTTCTTTTTATCAAAATTCTTGGTTTAACGAATACTACGACTTTCATTTAGATCACTAAGGCTAAAAAGTAGTTTATAAAAAAACTCACTTTTTACGTCATTCAACACCGTGCCGGTTTTATCGCGGATCTTCGATTGGTCATAACTTCTTCGTTATAATTCGGATTTCGACGAGGTTTTCGCCTATATGTTTCTAACGAGAGTATCTACAACTTTCAATAATAAAATTTTACTTATTTCAAATTTTATATTTTCGCTAAATTTCACTATTTAGCTTTTAATTGGAATCTAATAAGACTTCCAATAATTTATGAGTGCTTCTAAATATAGTTTTACCTTATTTCTAGTAAAAACTATCTGTTAGAACTCAATACTCAATATCACATAATATTTCATAATATTATTTACTTAAAACACGATTTCAAAACGTGTATGTTTCAGTCAGCGTACTCATCTGACTAAATTCACTCCCTAGGCTCTTCCTAGGTTCTTACACTTCTCTGCCATCAGCTGCTGAAGAACTCCACATGATGACAGCCATATACCTCCTGAATATCGCCATATTCACTTAGTAGCTGTCTCCCATCATCAAGAGTTCCACAAAGCATGAAGCAAGCAACATTCGGGCATCGAATAACCCCCACTAACACATAAAGCCACTCTGGTATATACTTCCTCTTGCTCTATTCCCAACTCAAAAGACATTGCCGACTCAGGCAATCCTACCTCTCGAGGTATCTAACTACTCTACTCAGCACATACGCAAAAGCATATCACAGATAGCAGCAACTCCTAGGCTAAGGCATCACAAAATTTTGAAGTGGATAAAATACCATTTTACCCCTCCATGGTCTCTATTACTCATGTTGACCAAAACCCCAAAGTTAACAGAAGTCAAGCTCGAGTCAACAGTCCATGTTTGACCCGATTCGTCGAGTGCACTCTTGAGACTCGTCGAGTCCCCTCCTATCCTCAGAAGTCTCAAAGAGTCCAGCTCAACTCGTCGAGTTGACCCCCAATTCACCAAGTTATCGCACAATCAACCCATCGGGACAAACCCTCACCGACTCGTCAAGTCAAGCCATGGACTCGTCGAGTCCCTTCAATCAGATTCCTCATTCAGACGATTTAAGGCGGATCCATCACTCCAAACACCAGATCTACCATCCTAAGATTTGATTGTCACGTAAAGCTGCAAGCTTTACGTTTAAACATGGCATATAAGACTCATAATGCCAAAACAAGCTCCCACAAGGGCTAGATGGACAAAAGCTAGACTCTAGCTTAATAAAGCTTGGATCTTTGGTCTCTCAAGTCCTTCTACAGTCCAGATCTGAGGTTTCAACCTCATGACAACTCAAATAACTCATTTCCAAGAATGGATGCGAGAAAACCCTTAAAATCTCCCTAAACTAAGATCTCACATAGGAAAGGTCAAGATAGGAGCTTTTTACCTTTGCAATGAAGCTAACCACTGGAGAACTCTGGATCTACAGCCCCTCCTTGATCAAACACACCAAGCTCTCCAAATCTCCTTCAAAGGATGCACAAAACCACTCAAATTAGCTCCTCACTCACTCTCTAGCTTTATTGGCGATTAGGGTTTGCTCTCAGGGGTGTAAGGTAACTGGTGAGGCGTAAATGGGGGCATAAGTTCCCTTATATAGACCCCAACCCCAGGAAATTAGGGTTTCTCTGCCCAGAACCTACTCGGCGAGTCGGTTCTCTGACTCGTCGAGTCCACTCATTAGTTCCATGCGAGCAACTCGACTCAACTCGGCGAGTTGGACCCTCAACTCGTCGAGTCTCTCCATAAATCTCAAGATTAAAATACAAAATAATGTACCTGAAAATCCGGGTGTTACAATTCTCTCCCACTTGAATTTGATTTCGCCCTCGAAATCCCCCCTCAACAACACATAGATCGAACCCAATAACCCGAACAGCACCACTGAAAGGATCTCATACCACTCAGATATCTTTCCTCATGGACACTTGAATCCAAACAAGAACTTCCAAACCCAAAATAAGACGGACCTTTCTACTGCTACGACGCCCCATTCTGACTCTCTAGACTCTGGAAACTCTAGTGGCCTATCTCACTGCCAGATCGTCCTTTCAAGATATCACCATGATAATTGCTCCTTGAATAACAGACCCCGATAACTCATTGCCCCTCCGATTCTCTCGTTGTGACAGATAAACCAAGACCACCCCCAAAAATCAGCTGCCGGTCACTTAAACCAGACATATTAAACAATCCAAATCTTATTCAAAGAAATGAACGGATCACCTCACACCAGGAACCCGTCCACTGAACTGTAAACAAAACCCATCTTAACGATGAACTCTCAACACCCTGACGTCAGACACAGGAAAAGATCATGCTTGCTCAGTAGTATCCTCCGACATCTAACAAACATAAACCCCAACTCCCTCCTCGGATACCCCCTTTTAACACTGAGCACTAGGTCATCTCCCGACCCAGCAATTGAACCTCCAAAGGTTACTCGACATGCTCCAAAACATCTCACTGACTTCCTTCTCACAATAACTATCTCGGCCCACTATGACACACAAGTCACGAAGCTCGCTTTACCCCAAGCGATTACTATAATCCCAACTGAAATCGTCTCACCTCGACCTCTGTCGTCAACTACCCGTTAGTCCCATGCGTCTCGCGGTTTTCCCATACCAACGAACTGACCCACTCAGGTCTAAAACACCAGATGAGAAACAATACCCCCTCCAAAATGAAATCCATCTCTAAATCTGAAATCCCATTCTGCCTACTCAATACACCACTAGAATCAAACTCAACTCGAGAGTCTGGTCTGGCACAGAATTGGAAACACTCGTCCCAACGAAACACTCAACTCGCGACCCATGACCCGCAACCCACGCGTACATCACTTCTTCGATTCCTTCCGGTTGCGGTCTACACAGCCTAACTCACAATATAATGATTCCCGACCATTATGGAGACCTCCGTCTCTTTCCCGGTCTGGCCACCGGGTTCCCGAATACTCAATCCAATAAGGCTATTCAAGCCTAAGAACTCTCATGCGTCATGCTCCGACTAACGAATAACACAGCTCCCCGCAGCACCACGACACTCTCTCACTGGCTAGTGAGTACTACGGCTCCCCGCAGTATCACAACACCCTCTCGCTGACTAGTGAGTACTACGGATCCCCGCAGTATCACAACACCCCCTCGCTGACTAGTGAGTACTACGGCTCCGTAAATCGTTAAAATAAGTGCCCCAAAACACACACACACACACACACATATATATATATATATATATATATATATATATATATATATAATATGTAGAAAGTACACATATTCCTGATCCTGAAAATATAAATTTCGTAGAAATCCGCCTCCGTATGAATTAGATATGATTTTTATAAGATATAAAAGCCAGTTGCGCACAATGAACATATGACGTAAAAAGCTACGAAAAGAATGGTTGACTTTTAGCTAAAGCGACCAAAAAGAAAATCGTAGTACTCTTTAAAATAAGGATTTTGATAAAAAAAATGCCCAAAACGGAGTCTGTACGAAAGAGTTATGCTTTTAGCAAAATCATTTAATTTTATAAAAACATCGACGGAAAATAAAGTCAAAATTAGCCGAGGGAGTCTAAACGAAAGTTGTAGATCTCGTTGATAGCTACATGTGGATATAAAGAACGTAAAAAACGGAGTTCATATGAACGAGTTATAATTTATAATAACATATTTACGTATTAAAATAAAGTATAAATCATACATACATATACATATATATACATATGTATATATCATTAGAAAGGTATCGACGATGCAGTCGTTATAAGACTAGTGTTGAGTACTTTCGATATTATTTTAGTACAAATATCATTAAATATATTTAATATAGTATTATAAATGAGTGTTTAGTCGTTTAAATAACTATAAGGTAATTTAAGTAACTATAGAGGGTGATTTTTGAAAATTCAATTACTATAAATAAGAGGCTCTAGGCTCTCATATTTCTTGCACCATTCTCTTGATTTAAAAGTATTTATTTTATTATCCCCCGAGCATTTCGGTCCCTCGTGATTCGACTTCTCTTTCTATAGTTTTAGTATAGTAAGGTGAGTGCTGAAGCGCTACAATAATCTTTTTAGAAAGATTAAACGACGAAGTTTTGCCCCATAGAGCCTGACTCCTAGCTAAAACTCCATTGTAAGTAAGTTATGTTTACCCTACTTTAAGTATAACACATGTTTAAGTTCATGATCGTTTTTATGAACCTATAAACATTACATGTGGTAAGTATTATAAATTATACTAAATGTTATTATAATACCTTTTAACTACTGACGGTACGAGTAATCTGGTTTGAAGGGCCGCATAGGGTTGTTGGATTTCAGAACAACTTAAATGTCAAAATGGTCCTGTCCTCCGGTACTTCATGTCTGACCCATGTCTGTACATAGTAGTTGAAAAGTACTGTATGAAACTTATAATACATTATCGCTCGTAAACATTGAGTTAATTAGTCGCAATAAATATTAGACTAAAATCTAGTAATAATGATACTAGGTTTCGTCGAAGGGTTGCCCGAATTGTGAATCGTCACTTTAACAAGTGAGTGCATAATCCCTTCCATGAACATTATTTTAATACAAGTATTGATTAAAGTATTAAATATATGTTTGTGTGTGAAATGTTTTTTATTGCCTGAAATACGTGTTAAAAGCATATATGATAATATATGACGATTTAGGATACATAACAAAACTAAAATAATTGAGATGGATATCGGGTAGTATCTACTTATGAGCGTGTGTGATGTATACACGAAGGGTCGAACTTTAAGATTTGTCATTGATCTAAGAGCATGGATTAGACATAGTCATTTATCCTTAGTCCGAGAGTATGGAGATGACATAGTTATTTGTCATTAATCCGGGAGCATGGATTAGACATAGTCAATTCTCCCTAGTCGGAGAGTATGGAATGGACATAGTTATTGATCTGAGAGCATGGATTATACATACCTGATCCGGGAGTATGGATTAGGTAAAGATGTCAATTTTAGATCCGAGAGTATAGATCATGTCGTTGTGAGGATCGACGGGGTGAGGTAAAATTGCTTATATGATGTGAAATTGTATATATTGTGAGTTTTTAAACACACATACACATACACACACACACACACACATATATATATATATATATATATATATATATATATATATATATATAACATTGTGGGATTGAAATCTCTATGTACTCACTAGGTTTCCCAACTTGACCCACTCAGTTTATTTGTATCACAGGTATCGATACGAAGACACGTTACACTGAGAGATTAAAGGATATGTAAATCATCAATGTAAATGAATGTAAGGTCTGTTTATGCTTATGTTTATGTATTTACAATGACATCCCATAATTTTAATATAAACAAAATACATTTATTAAGTAATGCTTTGATAATATATTTATCATGTTTTCTAGGAACAAATTCTGCAACATATTTCTTTAAAATGGATACTCTGAATTTTAAATAAACATAAATACAATTTTTAAAATGACCGTGAAATTGGGGATGTCACATATCATATGATAAAGTTATAAAATTTTAACGTACTTTAACAGTCTAAGCCCGTTAAAAGTATAATTTTAAAAATAAAATCAAAATTAGCCGACGGAGTCCAATTGAAAGTTGTAGATCTCGTCGATGGCTATGTATGGATATAAAATACTTAAAAAACGGAGCTCGTCTGAAGGAGATACACAATTTTTAGAAAGCGGATTTTGTGCGCGTAAAGGGCACGATGCGTGCCACCTACTAGAAGCCGCCACGTAGTCCCAACCGTCGAGTGACACGTGTTAGAATCCCCATGGAGCCATGCCACCGTAGCGCATAGCATGCATCGATGTTTTCGGGCTATAAATCGACTGCAATCCTTATTTGCATTCCTCACTTCCTCGGATCAACTTTTCGAGTCCCTCTCAAATTTAGCCTTGTTTTCTCTTAGTTTTAGACCTGCGGCAAAGCCATGCGACACCCTTGAGTCCTTAGCTAGTTGTAACCTTCGAATGGAAGTTCCCGAGTCCGTGCTAAAGTGAAGCTCTGTCCAACTTTTCAGTCATCCACTTTAACAAGCGAGTGCATAGTTACCTTCAACTTACACATAGATATTAAGTATTTAATTTGCCTAAATGCTTTATGTGGTTATTATTTGAGTTTCTGATATCTGTGTGTGACATCCCCATTTTCACGACCAGAAAAGACCGATTTTGTTCATGCTTTATAAAAATCAGAGTACCTTTTTAATAAAAATGTTGCGGAATTTGTTCCCAGAAAAACATGATAAATACGTTATCAAAGCATTTCCGAAGAAATGTATTTTATTAATTTTAAAATATTGGGATGTCATTGTCAATACAGAAACATGAGCATAAACAAAACTTACATTCATTTACACTAGTGATCTACATCTCTTTTAAATCTCTCAGTGTAAAGTGGCTTCGTATCGACACCAGTGATACAAATAAGCTTGAATGGGCCAGGTTGGGAAACCTGGTGAATACATAGGCTTTTCAACCTACAATAATATAATCATTATGTTTAATCATCAAACAATCAATCCACCCAATTACCCATCCCCATTATCTTATTTACTCTTAAGGATCTACCCTAAGAATCAGCTATTCCTCGTTCATTCATTCCTAAGGATTATCCTAAGGAATAGGCACGAAATCCATCGTTGCTAATGACACATCTGTCAAGCACATCTGCTAATATTATCATTTAGGCGCAATTGCCAAAATTATGACATTCTTTATGGGGCGCATATGCCGGTATAGTCCTTTAGGCGCATCTGCCGGGGTTATGAGGTTCTCTATTAGGCGCTTCTGCCGGTAGAGTCCTTTAGCCGCATCTGCCAGGGTTTTATTGACAGTATCGTTTTCGAGAATCCACTCGCGATACAGGTTAATGGGTTTTTAGAGTACACCGGTAAACACATCGTTCACAACACCTACAGGTTGCGAGCCTGCTAGTGTTCCACTGGACTGTCTAGAATAGTCTGTGGTTGTCATCCATACTCTGCTAGATGACGGGGCCAGAATTTGGATAAAAGCTTCTCACATCGTCCACCTCTCACCCTCACCTCATGGTCAATTTTACCTCTAACCTCATCATCCGACTCATATTTCGTCTTCCCATGTTTACCCAACATATTTTGTAGATATAAAATATATATACAGTTTAAATCATTTAAAACATGTATTAAATTATTCATCCAGCATAGATAACAAGTATACAGATAAGATTCACACATAACACGTAATTTATATTAAATACTTCATATCTATGTGTAAGATGAAAGTAACTATGCACTCACCTGATAAGGTGGTGTTGGATAAGGTGTCTAAGTCCATAACTTATTTGATATATACTTGACCCGACCCGGCATGGTCCATTTGGGTTGCACTTCACCCGAACAATTTATATGGATAATCTTTTGAGAATAGTATGTTTATGATTTATTAATATATTATAAGTTATAATATATTAATATGAAATCATATTATTTAATTAGTATTGATCTTAGATCAATTGAGAATTAATTTAGTGATAAAAAAAGTGACTAATTGAATATGGGCTATTGTATTTATATAGTGTGGGCTAACACTCATTAGGAATGGGCTAGGCTTGCATGGGAGTCCATGGATGGTCCATGGAAATCTTAAACCCATGGATCCTTGGAAAGGAAAAGACATGGGTATTAGGGTTTACATGGATGTAACCCTAATCCTCCACACTATATAAAGATGCTTATATTGCTTGAAATGGCACTAGTTGTGTGTGAACAAGAGTGGTGGCCGAATTTCTGGAGCACATATATTATTCTCTCAAGTTTCCAAAGTTTGTGGTGATTTGTGATTCCACTTGAGGCATTCACACTATTGGTGCTAGGCTCTCAAACTCCAAGCAATCAATCACTATCAAAAGGTATGTCATTCTTCTAGTGTATTATGATTCTAGTTTTCCATGCTATGCTAGTTAGGATGTAAACCTTGGAAATTCTTATTTGCATGTATTTTAGAGAAAACATAGATTCAAGGTTATTAGGGTTGCATGTACACCTTAGGAGTGTTAGAATGCTCAAAACTCAACAGTGGTATCAGAGCCTAGGCTTGTTTTCTTGAATACTTGATGCAAATTGCTGAAAATGTCGAAAAACCGCATTCTGCCCAGCTGACTCGCCGAGTCCCTCATGGAACTCGCCGAGTTCATGCATATCTTCAACCAACTCGTCGAGTCAGTTCATGCACTCGACGAGTTGGCAGGCCTGAGTGCTGATTTTCGAGTTTTGGTGCTGGAATTGGTCTAGAATCATTACCTTAAACTGTTTTGGACTTGTAAAACCTGTTTTTGATATGGTAATGATTGTGGTGAACCAATTTCAAAGTTATAATCAAAGTTTCAAGTTTATATATGTTTATATGATTCTTGAAAGTTGTTGATTATGAATGTTCATGAACTTATGAATTTTGGTAGATCATAGGAATTATGTGCAAATTGTTTGATAGTATAATTCTTGATCTTTATGACATTGAATGGACTCCATAACTTGTCCTCAAGTTATGGAATTCCAAAAGTTTTTCTTTAAAAGAAGTTATAAGTTACACTTTTGAAGAGTTTTTCACATAAATGGTTTTATGTACTCCATAACTTGTCCTCAAGTTATGGATGTCCAAAAGTCTCTTTATTAAAAGTTTCTTTAAGCCTTAATTAAAACTCATAAATTATGAATATCCAAAAGTTTTTGAATTGTTGAAAACTTGTCCTCAAGTTTTGGAATTTGTAAAGTCTCACACAAACTTTAATTTCATACCCTAGACTTTTAAAAGTTAAAATTCAACCCTTATACTATTATAAGATTAATGGTTAATATTTATATATATGTATAAGATCAAGTCGTTTTACTGTTAGTAGGCCTCTTTCACGAAGCCGGTCTATAAGGGGGATATAAGGTTGTTGCCTATAAAATGGCAGCTTAATGGGTGTCCACTCTCACCCACCGCTTCCTTGATCGGTGGAGGGTCGTTAGACGAACGGGTAGGACCATGACTTTAATTCTCATTAAAAGTGTAATGATTATTATAAAGTAACTAAATATTTTTATAATTCCCAATCTTAGTTACTTTAGGAAAATGTGAATTTGGTGCTAACCCATGAAATTCACACTTTGTACCTTACCAAGTCGTTGGTGGAGCGTGTGTGGTTAACCGGCACGCTAACTTGGACTAGTAAGGATCACGAAGGGTGACTTAATGTTTATCATAGATCGGTGAAGCGTGTATGGGTAACCGACACATTGATTAGGTGATAATATTAAGGGTACCAAGTGAATTTGCATGGTTATTCACACCTTGTTTTGTGATCCTCGACATCCCAGTCACAAAACCTAAAGGGCACGATCGAGATTGAAACATGCCATTGAAAAGTTCAATGAATCTCAAAAGATCTAGGAGTTTCAAACCAATTAAAACCTGAATTTTTATTTTGTTTTTCATGGTGGAAATTGGTGAATCGTCATTCACCTACCTTCAAATATTTTGTAGCTTGGTTAGGATATTCTATAGCTTGGTTAGGCGTAGCTCACTTACAGCGGGTTTTCTCGAAAACTGGGCTTTGCTGGAGCAGCGTTCTCGAGCCGAAAGGCTCTTTCTCGGGGCTTCCTTCGGGTGCTAGGGGGTTTACCTAGGCTTTTAGGGGGTTTTGGGGGGTTAGAGAGAGAGTTTAGAGAGAGAAAGAGAGGGTAAAAGGTGTGAGGAATGAGCTTCCCCCGACCCTCTGTTTATAGGGTGTCTGGGGCGAATTCGCGTCGTGAAACTTCAATTCACGTCGTGAACATGCGTAGGCTCCAAGGCTTCGCCTGGTGCTGACACATGGCATCGCACATAGGGTGGAAATCAGCCGATTTTCAAAAATTCATAACTTTCGTATACGAGTTCCGTTTTCGACGTTCTTTATATCCACATGTAGGTAAAAATAAGATCTACAACTTTTATTTTGACTCTATCGGCTAATTCTCGACCGGTCTTAAATTTAACAGTATGAGGAGATTATACTGTTTAAAGTCCGCGTAAAATTTATAACTTCTACATACGGACTTCATTTTTGTCTGTCATTTTACCGTTGAGTTCCTATTAATGAGATATTCAACTCTCATTTAGGTCGCGTAGGCCAAAAACCGCTCGATCTAAAATTCGAGTTTCGGGTCGTGCACTGCTATGTCAAATCTTAGAAAATTCATAACTTCCTCATACGAAGTCAGATTTGGGCATTTTTTTATGTTCTCGGTTTAACGTATTCTACAACTTTTGTTTAGATCACTAAGGTTAAAATTGTCTCTATCGTAAATTCACTATTTACGCTTCCCGGTGTCGTGCCAGTTTTGCCGTAAAACTTCGACATGCCATAACTTCTTCGTTATAACTCGGATTTTGTCATTCGTTATATGTACAGAACCCTTGAGACATATTCTACAACTTGGTTAAGATTATTTATTCTAAATAATATTTTGTCGAAAAGTCGTTTTCGACCCCTATTATCTCTAAATTGACTAACCCGGATCTACGGGCGTTGCACTGTGTTAGATGGGATAATGATTTTTCTTAAATATCATATATGTATTTTACCGTACTCATAATATATTAGATAGGACGGGTAGAAAGAGATAAGAGAAATAAGATAACAATTAGGGACCATAAGAGTAGAGGTAACGGTTAGAGGCCAAAAAAGAAAATGTATAATGGTGAGAAACCATACCAGAGATAGATTAGTCGTGAGAGAAAATGCCTGAGATAGGGTATGGAGGCCATTCCCAATAGAGATCAGTCATCAAGCAAAGTATTGATGGCGACCACAAACTCTTCTAGACAGTCTAGTGGAACACTAGCAAACTTATAATATGTAGGTGTTAATGAAATCACACAAACCGAGAGTATGGATAATGGATTCATTTATGTACTTTATTTTTTCTTAGTTACCTTATCAACGTGTAACCCTTATGGTAGAACCCTTGATATATATATATATATATATATATATATATATATATATATATATATATATATATATATATAGAGAGAGAGAGAGAGAGAGTAACGGTAATGGGTAATCAGGTTAATTGTTTGGTGTGAATTATATAAAAAGATAAATTATATTATTGTGGGTTGAAAACCCTATGTACTCACCAGGTTTCCCAACCTGACCCACTCAGTTTATTGTATCACAGGTAATTATATATGATGATATAGGTATCTTTCGAGAGATTCAAAGGAGTTATAAACTATTAGTATAAAGATGTTGTAAGTCTTCGTTAATGCTTATGTTTTTTGTATTGATGATGACATCCCGAGTTTTATAAATAAAATACATTTCTTGGAACGTATTGATAATATTGTTATCATATTTTTGAGATAAATTCCACAAAGTAAACCTTTTTAAACAGATACTCTGATTTAATAAGGATAAACAAATTAGTCTTTTTTGTCCGTAAAAATGGGCATGTCACAGTTGGTATCAGAGCATCAGGTTAAGCGAACTAGGAATTTTAGGTAATTTATAAACTTCTGCTTAGAATTCTAAGCGATGATCGTGAGAGGTGTGTCTATTGTATTTTAGGTAGTACACCTAAATTGACACAAGCACCGACCTGCTTTAGGATAAGATGCCTAATTTTCTTTTGTGTGCTAAATAATATATAGAATAACACGCCTTAGGTTGCCTATATAGATTACTTTAAGGTATGTTTCATACCTAGAATTAGAAAATTTTATGTGTTCAGGTTTCTAAAAGTTTAATTACGGTACTAGAACCGGCATATAACTTTTCGGAGTGATAAGAAGAATTATGCATCTAAACTATATATATTTATATTCTCGTCTTGGTACTCTAAACGCCGTTTTGGTATCTAGAACGTCATAGTGAGAACTTGTAGTGGATTAGGAAATGGTAACAGGAATCAGCAGCCTGAGCCCCCTGTAGTTGAACGTGCATCTGGAGCAGTACCAGTAGCTGAACCTGTCACATTGGCGATGCTTAGAGGTCTGTTAGCCGAGTAAATAGAGGAAATGAGGCAACTGATCCAGGAGAATGGAAGAGAGCCTATTGCACCCGTTGTATAACGTGAACTTGAAGAGGAGATGTCTGAAGAAGGAAACTACAGGAGAACTGTTAGTCGTGTTGAACCCCAAGTTATACGGAGAAACCACCCTAATGGAGGAGACAAAAAAGTATGGGTGTAAGTATAAAGACTTCATGAATGCAAAACCACCAAGTCTTTCAAGAAGCCCAACACCAGTAGAAGTTATGGATTGGATCTCTAGGATGGAGATAGTGTTTGATAGTTGCAACTGCAATGACAGACAGAAGACGATGTTCGTTGTCATGGAACTAAAGATCGGTGTGTTGAGTTGGTGGAAGCTAATGGTTGATAAAATTCCCAAAGGAGAAGCCATCAAGATGTCATGGGAAAAAAATTATTGGAACGATTAAAGAGGCAATACTATTCAGAAACAGACCTATTAGATGAACAACGAATTCCAGAATTTGAAGAAGGGGAAAATTGAGTGTCATTGAGTACACCACTACTTTCATAGAAAAAGATGAAGTTATTTCCCTACTTGTTGCCTATTGAATTCTCCAAGATAGAGAGGTTTGCTAACGAACTACGAGTGGAGTTTGGTCCAACGGTGAAGATGGAAACCACTACAAAGGAAAATGTTAGAGCAACTAAGAACATAGAGACCCAAATTAGAGAGAAGGGTTTAGAGAAGGTCGAGGTTGGAGAAAAGAGGAAGTTGTAGGGATCCTGAAGACCTGATAAAAAGAATAAGTCCTCAAAGTCTAAAGATCAGAAGCTTGGAAGTGACACGGCAGGGTGCTGCGACAAGTGCAAAAGAAACACTTTGGGGAATGCATTGAAGGAGTGACCTGTTACAAGTGTGGGAAAAATGGTCACTATGCTAATGAATACACGACCAATAAGGAAGTCTGCTTCAAGTGTGGTGAAGAAGGACACTTTAAGAAAGACTGCTCGAAGAAAGAAGGAACTACGAGACCTAATGCTCCACCAAAACCAAGAGGGAGGGCATATTTTACGTGACTTGATGAGGCAACAAGAGGGAGAGAGTTTGGAGTTGCTTGTTTAGATTACTTGATGGAGGGATATAAATGATTAGGATTATCCTATATAGCCTAATGACTATGGAAAACTCAAAGAAACATTGTAATCGTTTCCAAGAAACAATATAATTTCCTAAATTATGTTATGTGTTTTCTGTGTCATTTCCTTTTTATCATAACTTAGTGGGATGCGAGACAATATTTGGGACAAGTATGACTAGGTGTGAAAAGTAGTAGAGGCCTATACTACCAGAAGCATAGGAATCACACTTGGATAAGGAAAAGTCATAAGGTTACTAAGTTTTTAAGTAGTTGAGTTATTTTTCTCATTTTCATCATTACCTTTGTTTCGGTGATGATTCATATTCCGAACCTAATAGTCATATCGAATCGAGTCCGACTAATATACGAAGTATATTCGACATAATATCCAACTCTAGTAAAAGATTGAAGCAGTTAAGGATCAATACGATCGATAGATAGATCACAGTCATCAATAAGACTATATAGCCACCAGCTAGGAAAGCTACCTACAAAGACGTAGTTGAACCACATTAGAACATGAAATAAGGTACCTTCAGGAGTAGGCATTTGACTCTTAGAGACAAGAGTCTTGTAATAGAAGGACATAAGAGTTACTATTATTATCCAGGATGGAAAGGTAACATGCAGAGTCATTATACAAACCCTGTTTTGTTGATGATTCTGGGACGTACTCATCCTAAGGGGGAGATAATTGTAACACATGAAAATTCAGGCTCTATAAATAAGTTAATATAAGCCATAATAATAAATTTTAAATAGGATATTACTTAGGATAAATAATCTTAACCAAGTTATAGTATATACGACAAGGATTCCGTACATGTAAAGAACATTGAAATCCGACTTCGCATGAAGAAGTTATGCTTCATTGAAGTTTTGCGATTAAACCGGCACGACTTTACATATCGTAAAAAGTGAATTTTTGATAAATTTATTTTTAGACTAAAAGGTATAAACGAAAGTCATAGTATTCATTAAACCAATAGCGTCCATATAAAGAACGTCCAAATCTAACTACGTAAGAGGAAGTTATGGTTTTTCAATGATTTGGTGCAACAGTATACAACTTAGAAACCGCAGTAGATATTGGTTGATTGTAAAGAAAAACAATCTAAATGATAGTTGAAGATCTTGTCCATATGGTTTCGTCGATATAAAGACGGTCGAGAACGGATATCATATGAGAAAATTATAAATTTTTAACGGACTTTAACAGTCTAAGCTCGTTAAAATTATAACTTTAAAAATAAAATCAAAATTAACCGATGAAGTCTAAAGTAAAGTTGTAAATCTCATTGATAGCTACATGTGGATATAAAATATGTCAAAAACGGAGCTCGTATGAAGGAGATACAAATTTTTTAGAAAGTGTGTTTCGTACGCGTGAAGGGCGTGACCCGCGTCGCCTTCTAGAATCTGCCTCGCAGCCCCAGCCGCCGAGTAACATGTGTCAGAAGTCCCATGGAACCACGCCACCATTATGCATGGTGCACCCCTATGGTGTGCGACGCGTATCGATGATTTTGGGCTATAAATAGGTTGCAGTCCTCATTTTCATTCCTCACTTCCTCATATCAACTTTTCGAGTCTCTCTCAATTTAGCCCTATTTTCTCTTAGTTTTAGATATGCGATAAAGCCCTACGACACCCCTGAGTGCTTATCTAGTTGTAACCTTTGAGTATAAGTTCTCGAGTCAGTGTTTTGCATGTTTAGTTCCCGGTTTTCATCAGGAACCTCTGTAAGTTAAGCTACACTCTAGTCTTTTCAGTGTAACTTATATTTATAGTCATAAGTCGTTATTATGAACCTACGAATAAGATTTATCAATAATTCCATGTCGTTATACAGATTGATCTACTTATGGGGATGATGTCTAGACTGGATTTAGCGAGGTGTTTAAAGTGGGATGTCCAAACATTATACTTTATATACCAAACGGACCCTACCTTCGATATGATCCTACCTAGTTGTCTGTTATGCTTTATGTGATTATTATCTGAGTTTCCGATATCTGTGTTAGATGGGATAATGATTTTCCTAAAATAACATATATGCATTTTACCGTACTCATAATGTATTAGGTAGGGCGGGTAGAAAGAGATAATAGAAATGAGATAACAGTTAGGTAGCATAAGAGTAGAGGTAATGGTAAAAGGCCAAAATAGAAAAGGGATAATGGTGAAAAACAATACTAGAGATAGATTACTTGTGAGAGACCATGCCATAGATAGGGTAAAGAGTCCATGCCCAACAGAGATCAGTTATCAAGGATAGTATTGATGGCGACCACGAACTATTCGAGACCATGCAAGAGATAGGGTATAGATCGTGGATTCATTTAAGTACTGTATTTTCCTTGGTTACCTTATCAATATGTAACCTTTAAGGTAGAATCCTTGATAGAGATGGAGAGAGAGAGAGAGAGAGAGAGAGAGAGTAACTGGAATGGGTAATCGAGTTAATTGTTTGGTGTGAATTATATAAAAAGATAAATTATATTATTATGGGTTAAAAACCCTGTATGCTCACCATGTTTCCCAACCTGACTCACTCAATTTATTGTATCACAAGTAATTATATATGATGATATAGGCATCTTTCGAGAGATTCAAAGGAGATATAAACTAGTAGTATAAAGTTGTTGTAAGTCTTTGTTTATGCTTATGTTTCTTGCATTGACGATGATATCCTGAGTTTTATAAATAAGATACATTTCTCGGAGACGTCTTGATAATATCATTATCATATTTTTGGGAAAAATTTCCACAAAGTAAACCTTTTTAAAAGGATACTCTAATTTAATAAGCATAAACGAATCGGTCTTTTCTGTCCGTGAAAATAAGGATGTCACACTAACCAAATTCTAACATTCCAATACACGGCCCAGGTGATCCAACAGCTTCCTCCTGAACATATATGGCACGCCCATACTCATCAATTTGCAAATACAAGTTTCCATGTACTTATCACATGCTAACTTTAGTACACTACGCGAGTGGTCCATCAAATCCCTTACGAAAAGACTCAATGCATCTAAGGGGAACTACTTGCCAGAGTGAGTTCCTTGTCCAAAAGGTCCTGTGCCACAAGGACAACTCATTCATCCTTGAAGACATAAACTGATTTGGTTCCTCAAATTGTGTAACACTCCAATCCAGGTAATTACCCTTTATGCCCTTGAAATGATTTTTCCGTTGCAATATTGGTCCCTTTCGTACACTGGGCATACTTATGGGTACGTTTAGCGTACCGAGGTGGAATGATCATGAAGGTGCACTATGTACGCGGGGCATACAAGTTGGTCCGTGGGACGTACATGGTAGATGGATAAAACCCTAATATCCGAGACTGAAACCTATAGAAACGTCCTTAAGTCTTTTGGACCAAACCCTAATCAACCTCCATAGCCTCATTTCGTCCCTTAACCTTATATTTCCTTGTGAGTGTGATTCTTGAGCTTAGAAAGTGTGTTGGTGGCCATTTTAGAAAGCATTCAAGAAGGAAAGGGTGCCATCTTGAGGGTTATCTAGTTTCCATGCATGAGCTTGAGGTCTTATATGAAGTCCTAATGTGAAGAATGAAGTTTTGGGGTCCCATATAGAATGAAGGGATCTGCCTTATTCCTGTTCCTTGTTTAGTTGTGGTTTAGGGTAGAAGCTTTATTTAACAGTGTATGTGATTCTCTTTGTGTATAACTTGCATGCATAAGGCAACATGCTATGATTAATCCGAGTTTCTGGTTTGGTGAGGGTTGAGTATCCTAGAACAGTCTAGGATCTGAGTTAGTGTTGTGTTTACGAGTCATGATTTGTGATTGTATGATTTAGGGATATCAGGTATGGCCTTGGGGAAGGTACAAGTAGGTGTGGAAATTAGTATCGGGCCTGTACTACTGAAAGCACAGGACATGTACCCGAATCAATGACATATTTGATAGTTCTTAGGAGTCCGGTGAGGAGGAATCCCTTTAGAGTTCTTTATCTTTGTTAATTGTGATATTTTCAGTAGACGATGGTGATGATCATGCGAGGTTCAGGTTCAGGATCAGGATCAGGATCAGGTTCATGATCTGGCGCAGACCCCATTGATGAGAGGCTGCGCTATCTTATCGCATCCGAGGTTACTCGTGGCATCATGGAGATCATGGAGGAGCGGCTCAGGTATTTCCGAGTCGAGATTGTTGCAGACCAGATTGGGGTCCGGTCTCCCTCGTTTAGGGATTTTAAGGCGTGTGGAGCCCCTGAGTTCTTTAGGGTCATGGATCCCATTACTAGTCGACGCTGGGTGGCAGACACGGAGAATGCCCAACGCACGAGCTTTTCCCCCGAGGCGGCAAAGGTGGGCTTTGCATATTGTATGTTGATGGATCGAGCACGAGATTGGTGGGAAGAGGTGACCCGCGAGGCGGGATTCGCGGGTGTGGCTGAGATGTCTTGGAGGACTTTGTGAGGAGGTTTGATCAGGAGTTTGCACTGTCCATTGAGGTGCAACTTTCGGTGAGAGAGTTCCAAGATTTACAGGAGACTACCAAGATTGTGGCGGAGATCACCGCCAAGTTCCGCGAGAGGGCACTATTGGTCCCAGAGTACGCTGCGGATGAGGAGATGAAGAAGACGAGGTATTATTCCATACTGAGGGATGATATCCAGGAGTTTGTGAGCTTTTCGGGGTGCAAGACCCTGAATGAGATGGTGGAGAAGGCCCGCGAACGGGAAATTGAGTTAGAGCTCCGCACGAAGCGAAAGCCGGAGCAGGTTCAGGTAGCAGTGGGTCAGGATAAGAAGCCTAAGACCTCTGATTCTCCCGGCAGGGGCCAACATGGCCATGACCGTTGTACCAAGTGAGGTAAGCCGCATAATGGAGCCTGTCGCGCATCAGGCTCAGCATGTTATGTGTGTGGCCAACCGGGTCACATGAGTCGGGATTGCCCCTAGAAGGGCTTGATTTGTTTCCATTGTAACCAAACCGGTCATAAGAAGGTCGATTGTCCGAGGTTGGTTAGAGGAGGAAGAGCAGTGACGGTGCCTGCGCCCACCATGATGAGGATTACTGATGGTCGCGCGATCAAGGCGGAAGCTTCTGCGGTAAGAGCCGTGCATTTCAGATGACTATCGATGAGGCCCGAGCAACGCCTGGCGTCGTGACTGGTATGTGATCTATTTCTGTCATGTTTATTTTATTGTTATGCTTATGCTGTTATGATTTTATATAAGAACCTTCTTGGTCAATGGTTTGTCGACTTAGATTCTTTTTGATTTGGGGGCTACCCGATTGTTTGTATCTCTTGCGCTCAACAAGAAGTTTCGGGATGCTTCGGGGACTTTGGATTCCTCATTCGAGGTGGAGATTGCGGATGACCGCATCGTGAGCGCTGCGAGAGTATCTCGGAGGAGTGTTATGAATATGTTCGGGGAGGGGTTTCCAATCGACTTGGTTCTGATTCCTTTACGAGGATTGAAGGTGATCATCATGATGGATTGGTTGGGGACCAATGGGGCCTTGATAGATTGCGAGCGTCAGTTGGTGAGGGTTCGAACCCCAAGTGGGGGATAATTCATTATTCATGGAGAGAGAGAGAGAGAGAGCCTCGCATGGGCCAACTCTCTGTTCGGCTGCGAGGGCTAGGAGACTCCTTCAACAGGGTTGTTATGGGTTTTTGGCTTATGTTTTGGATACGATGGTGGAGGCCACGCAAAATATGAGCAGGGTACCGATTGTGCGAGATTTTCCTGACGGATTTCCAGTGGAGTTGCCTGGGGTGCCTCTCAAGAGACAAGTTGAGTTTCGTATCGATTTAGTTCCTGGTGTGGCTCCGATAGCCAAGGCACCGTATCGTCTAGGTCCGTCTGAGATGTTGGAGTTGTCTACGTAGCTTCAGGAGCTGCTAGACCGGGGATTCATTCGTCCAAGCAGTTCCCCATAGGGAGCACCGATCATGTTCATGAAAAAGAAGGATGGGTCGTACATGATGTGTATTGATTATCGGGAGTTGAACAAGCTAACAGTGAATAAACGTTATCCGCTTCCGAGGATAGACGATTTGTTTGATCAGCTTTAGGGTGCATCATGGTTTTCCAAGCTTGATCTTAGGTCAGGGTATCATCAGATGAGGATCCGGGATGAAGACATATCGAAGAGGACGTTCAGAACTCGTTATGGTCATCATCAACCATGAGGTGCAGTTTCTGGGGCACATCATCAACCATGAGGGTATTTTGGTAGATCCCGCGAAAATTATGGTGGTAATGCGTTGGGAGGTTCCAAAGAACGCATTCGAGATCAGGAGTTTCTTGGGATTAGTGGGGTATTATCAGTGATTCATCCAGGATTTTTCCAAAATTGTTGTACCCTTGACCCGTTTAACCAAGAAGAGTGTGATCTTTCGGTGGGGTCCAGATCAGCAGTCAACATTCGAGACGTTGAGGCATAAATTATGTGAGTCCCCGATTCTAGCTCTACCCAAGGGATTGGATGATTTTGTAGTGTATTGTGACGCTTCTTTTTTGGGTCTGGGAGCTGTTTTGATGCAGAGGAGGCATGTGATTGCTTATACCTCGAGGCAGCTGAAGCCTCATGAGGCGAATTACCCCAATCATGATTTGGAATTGTGGCAGTGGTATTTGCCCTCAAGATTTGGAGACATTATTTATGTGGGGTCCGATGCACCATTTTTACTGATCACAAGAGTTTGAAGTATTTGATGGATCAACAGAATTTGAATATGCGTCAGATAAGGTGGTTAGATGTGGTGAAAGATTATGACTGTGAGATTTTGTACCATCCCCGGAAGGCCAATGTGGTGGCCGATGCTTTGTGCCGTAAGACGGCAAGTGCCCCGATTCGAGATCTTTGCTTGAGGATGACAGTGATTTCACATTTATTGGATATGATTAAGGAGGAACGTGTGGAGGGTTTAAAAGGGAGAACTGGAAGATCAAGCGGATTCGGGGGCAAATTCCGTTATTTGTTCGAGATAGTCTGGGGTTATTGACTAAGTGTGGCAGAGTTTGGGTTTCGGCATCCGGGGGTGTGAGGCAAAGAATCTTGGAGGAGGCGCACAAGTCCAAATTTCCTATTCATTATGGGTCCACAAAAATGTACCGAGACCTGAGATTGAGCTATTGGTGGCCTTGCATGAAGTGGGAGGTTGTGTGGTTTGTCGAGCGGTGTTTGACCTGCAGGAAGGTCAAAGTCGAACATTGGAGGCCTCACGGCAAGATGCAGCCGCTGCCTATCCCCATGTGGAATTGGGAAGAGATCACCATGGATTTTATCAGGAAGCTACCTAAGACGGCGCGGGGTGTGGATTCCATTTTGGTTATTGTGGACAGGTTGACCAAGCATGCACATTTTATTCCAGTCTACGAGAGTATCACCGCCGAGAAATTAGCAGACATTTATGTGCGGGAGGTGGTGGTTAGGCAAGGGGTGCCGATATCTGTGGTCTCGGACCGCGATGTTTGTTTCACCTCCAAATTCTGGAGGAAGTTTCATGAGGAGTTGGGTACTCAATTGCATTTCAGCACTGCTTACCACCCCCATACTGATGGCCAAAGTGAGAGGACGATTCAGACGCTTGAGGATATGCTTTGGGCATGTGTATTAGACTTTGGAGGGAGTTTGGATACTTACCTTCCACTAGCATAGTTCTCATACAACAATAGTTATAATGCTAGTATTGAATGACCCCCCATTTGAGATGTTGTATGGTCGGAAGTGTAGGACTCCAGTTTGTTGGGGGTGAGGTTGGGCATCGAGTCATGGGAAGCACCTAGGTGGTGCTTAAAACCCAATGAGTTGATTCTGCAGGTGTGTGATAGGCTGGGGGTTACGCAGAGCCGTCAGAAGAGCTATGATGATCGGCGTCGATCAGATCTTGAGTACCAAGTGAGTGATTTTGTGTTGCTAAAGGTGTCACCTTGGAAGGGTGTTATTCGATTTTGAAGAGGGGCAAGCCGGGGCCCCGATACATTGGGCCATTTAGGATTTCTGCCCGAGTGGGCAGGGTTGCTTATCGGTTGGATCTACCGAATGCGCTCAGTCAGATCCATAACACCTTCCATGTGTCTCAGCTCCGGAAGTGTGTTGCAGATAAGGCCACTGTTATTTCTCTAGATGATATTCAGGTGGATGGGAGCCTGAATTATATGGAGAATCCCATTGTAGAGTTGGATAGAAAAACTAAAGTTCTTCAGAATAAAGAAATGAAGTTAGTAAAGGTGCAATGGCAGCACCGGAAGGGCTCTGAGTGGACGTGGGATTCAGATGACGAGATACGAGAGCATTACCCGGATCTGTTTGCAACTGCGGACTTTGAGGATGAAGTCTAGTTCAAGTGGGGGAGAGTTGTAAAACTCCAATCCAGGTAATTACCCTTTATTCCCTTGAAATGATTTTTTTCGTTGCAATATCGGTCCCTTTCGTACGCTGGGCGTACTTATGGGTACGCTTAGCGTATCGAGGTGGAATGATCGCGAAGGTGCACCACATATGCTGGGCGTACAAGTTGGTGCGCGGGGCATACTGATGGGTTTTGAGCATTACAACATTTTTATGGTGCACATGCAACCCTAATTGATTTGGATCTAGGTTTTTCTCAAGTTATACATGTATAATAATTTTCCAAAGCAAAACCCCAATCTAGCATACATATTTTCGAATCAATAGCTAAACCAAAGTTAGAAGAATACATTTTCTTTGTTGATTGGTTGATCTTGACCTTCAAGAGCTTAGTGTCTCAATTGTTGCACCTCTAATGGAGTCACAAACACCAACTAGCAATATATGAACAAGAAAGAGAGGATGGAGGCTACTAAAATCGGCTAGGGTTCTCTAGGAATGCATAGGGGCTGATTTCAACTAGCCAAGGGGTCCTTATATAGTTGTGCTGCTAGGGTTTTTGACTGAAACCCTAATTCTCTGCTTAGGCCTTAAGCAATCTATGGAACCCTTCTAGAAGGCCCCTTAGACGAATTCTCTTATGGGCTTTCGATAGAATTCGTCCACCCCTTCTATTAGGAGTCCACAGCCCAACTTGCACTTAATAATAAATTGCAATATCAGTCCCCATACATTTAATCAGTCTCTTTTGATCACCAAATTAATTCCAAATTAATTTCTGATCAATACTAATTAAATAATACTATGATTTCTCAATTAATATATTATTCTTATAATATATTAATAAATCATTTATCAACCTCTTTCTCATAATTCATCCTGTCAGCTTGCTATGGTGAAGGCAACCCAAAAAGACCATGCTACTATCGGGTCAAGTACATACCAATTATAGTTATGGGCTTAGACACCTAATCCAACACATACATGGCGGATGTACAAAACCCTAATATCTGGGATTGAGACCTATATAAACGTCCTTAAGTCTTTTGGACCAAACCCTAATCAGCCTCCATAGCCTCATTTCGTCCCTTAACCTCAAATTTCCTTGTGAGTGTTATTATTGAGCTTAGAAAGTGTGTTGGTGGCCATTTTAGAAAGTGTCTAGTTTATATGCATGAGCTTGAGGTCTTATATGAAGTTCTAATGAGAAGAATGAAGTTTTCGGGTCCCATATGGCATGCAAGGGCATACAATTGCCAACTTTATGCCTTAGATTGTCTTAATGAGTTCAGATATGAAATTGGACGTTGAAATGCCAAGTATTAAGCACTTAATGGTCGTGGTGCTTAATCTGCTTATATGTCGTGCGTAGTGTAGTGTACGCAACGTGTACTGCTTAAGAGACTAGTACGCTGAGCGTACTGAAGTGGTACGCAGGGCGTACACACCCACTTGGGTTTGGGCTTTGTTTGTGCTTGTAAGCTTATTGGGCCTTATTCAGTTTTGGGCCTGGGCCCATTTAGAGTTTTGGGCTGATATTATGTTTTGGGCCATAGTTGTTTTGGTTGGGTCTTATTGGGCCATGTGGCCCATTAATGAGTTTTATCTTGGATCTTGGGCCCATTAGCAAAGAGAAGACTTTTGGGTCACTATGGAAGGAATTAGGCTTAGATGATTGGACTATTTTATTAAGTTGTGTATAATCCTAATTTAGGGTTAATTGTATCATTGTTCAGCGTGTGGGTTCGGACTGTTAGGCGAACAACTTTTTTGTGTCAGCAGATTGACATGAGTCTTCTCACTACACTCATAGGTCGAAGGCACCAAGGTCGGCCCATTAATTGATATGAGAATTAGTAATGGAGTATGTAAATGTTGCTATTTGATCTATATGTGGATTTATGTGAAGGAAATAGGAGAAGCCCATGACACATGATACGACCATGAGCCCGTGACTCGAGGATACAAGACCATGGGGGTAGCCCATGACATTCCAAATGAAAACCATGGAGGGATTCCGTGGCAAACTTATATATATATATATATATATATATATATATATATATATATATATATATATATATATATATGTGTGTGTATGGTATTGTGTGATTATATGATTCGTGTGTTTTGGGAAACTCACTAAGCTTGTTCTTACAGTTCCATTGAATGTTTCAAGTACTTCTAGTGATAAGGGCAAGGGCCCGACTTGATGGCGCGGCGTGCATTCTCCAGTGTTTTCACATTTAGTTTTCATACTCGGAATTTTAAAATACTATAGCTATGTAATGGGATTTTTGGACACCTTGTGGTTGACGTTTATGAAAATGAAAGTTAAAGTTTTCTGTAAAAATATGGGTTGTTACAAATTGTATTCACAATATGATCAATTCTGACATTCCTTGTGACACTAGAGAGAAATCCAATAAACCTTTAATAGATACACTGCTTAATCTTGTAACCACGAGTACTCTGATGAAAACATGTCTCATTTCTCTTATTGAAATAATAAACCAAAACTGATCGTTCTGCATACTCGAACCATAGACCCTTGTGACCCATGATGCTGAAACTGAAAGTTAAACCGCCCTTCAAATCATTAATCTGAATACCCAGTTCTACCCCACTTAGGGTTCAAACTACCACTAGTTTTCATCAACAACATCAAAGTACCGAACCGGATCGATAAACACTTACAATCCTTGATTCTCAAAGGATTTTCCTGATATAGAATCACATAGTCCTTCGAATAATCTACTCCGCCCTAGAACCCTACCAGACATGAATAGGAAATAAGACTAATCCAAAATTCTAAGCCTATGTAATTCAATCCAGCAGGGTCTTCTAACAACTAAACGTGAAATGCTCCTAAAGAAACATGAAACTCTTTCTAATCAACAAGAGACCTGATTGCACAACATGCTCATGAGGCAACTGACTAAGACAATATCATAGTCAGTTGAATTTCACCACCCAACTCGAACGTCAACATAATTATAACAAAGTATCATATCATAACAAAACACACTTTCCACATTAACGAGTGCTGGTCTCGCAATATCCTCCCAATCCAATATAGGACAATCATCCTTGACATGACTCAGTGGATCACGAAGAGAATTATACACCCTTTTCACTTTAATTACAGTTTCGGATGGAGTATCCTCCTCACGACATTCAAAACATCTTGAGACGTAAGCAATACAAATCCCTTTGTGCATCTTCCATACCTGATGTATTAACCACAGATTCCTTGATCTACTAATGACCATTAACAGTCTTAAATCTCTTAGCTCCAGTAGTGTCTTACCGTGCACCAAGTACCTCTTCTTTTGTTGGACCTCCAATCCAGACCCTGGAATTACAAACTCGATTTGCATCAGGCACATCCGCTCTTCTCAAAATTGGGTCAAAGACTTGACTCGTGATCTGGTATCAACCACGACCATCGAACCGATAGAACAATTAATATCTAATATTTACTCACATCTATCCCACAACTGATAAGTATCCAAACTATTCTCCTCGAGATTGGGAAAATATTACTTAGTCATAGCACACGACAACACAAGTTGTAACACCCGTGTACCTTATTGGTTAAGCTTACTTGTAACAAGGACCAGAGATGGAGTTTTGGAGTAAATTATGTACGACGACGTAGCCAAGGAAGACCACGGTGTGGAAATAATTAATTGATCGTGTGATTTTTGGACCACCACAACGTGACCAAGGATGGCCATGGCGTGACAGATGTTCATGTCCAAGCTCATGACTCTGTTAGGGTTCCTTTCGTATTTACACACCTCTAATCCATTTTTAGGGTTCTTTATCAGCCTCCATCATCCCTTTTAGATTCTGAAAACCCTAATCCTTTCCTCCTTTGTCTTAACCTTGTTTTGGGTGCACTTTAAGCCATTGAAAGTAAGAAGAAGAATAAGAAAGGAGCCAAGTTCCAGCAAGCAACTCTCCTCATCTTTATTGAACACATTTACGGACTCTTGTAAGACCTCAAAAATCGAATCTTTAAGCTTTGCATGGCTAGATCTAGATATTTTGTCCCTAAATCGCCATGTCATTATCTTGTGGGTGGTGATATTTCATAAAGCTTGCAACTTTATGAATCTCTAGGTCATTTAGGGCCTTTGCTACTTTAGATCTAGATTTATTTTGAGTTTTAGTATCATGCATGGAAGTTTAAGTCAAAAACCCTTACTTTAACCTAATAGAGTTCAAAACATGCATTGGACATGCATGTCTAGAAAGCAAAGGTTTTTATGTTGTAATATGAACATTTCTGGAAAATATGGGACAAGGATCCTTTAGTATTGAGTGCTTAATGAGTTAAGCCAAGTTATTTTTTGTCCTTTCTAAAGCTAGGAAATGAGATCTCGATCTCTTTGAGTGTTTAAGGGATAAAGTTGGAGACTTTATCCACTTGGACCTTAGAATGGACCAGATCTGGGCTTTGGAGCCCTTAGGATCAAAGAAATTGACTTATTCCATTAAGTTGTTTGGGGAACAGTGACCACGACGTAGCTTGGGCTGCCACGGCGTGGCGACTGGGCTAAGTGTAACGCCCGTAGATTCGGGCTAGTCAATTTAGAGACGATAGGCGTCAAAAATGACTTTTTGATAGAAGAGTGTTTAGAATAAATAATCTTAACCAAGTTGTACTATATTTCACAAGGTTTCCGTACATATAAAGAACGCTGAAATCCGAGTTATAACGAAGAAGTTATGACATGTCGAAGTTTTCGCGACAGATTCGGCACGACGCTGTAGGACGTAAATAGTGAATTTACGATAGAGCAATTTTTAGCCTTAGCGATCTAAACGAAAGGTGTAGAATACGTTAAACCGAGAGCGTGCATAAAAAGAACGTCCAAATCTGACTTCGTATGAGGAAGTTATGATTTTTCGAAGTTTCAACTTAGCAGTATGCAGCCCAAAGTTCGAATATGAGATCGAGTGGTTTCTAGCCGAAACAATCTAAACGAGAATCGAAGATCTCGTCGATAGTAATGCAACGGTAAAAAGACAGACAAAAACGGACGTCAGATGAAGAAGTTATGAATATCTAATAGAGTTTTCCTGTCCCGGCCTACTAAAAATAATATAATAAAAGTTAAGTCAAAATTAGCCGACGGAGTCTTAATGAGAGTTGTAGAGCATAATCTCACCTACGCGTGGATATAAAGAACGTCGAAAACGGAGCTCGTATGCGAAAGATATGAATTTCTGAAGTTCGGGGCACGAACCCCGACACCGTGTCAGAGTTCACGACGTGAACTCAGAGATGACGTCTCCTGGAGCCTGACAGACCCAAGTTGCGATGATGCACCTGATGACGACTGAACTCACGACGTGAATATTTGATATTCACGACGTGAATCCAGAAAATCAGCCCTATAAATAGAAATCGAAGGGCAGCCGATTTTGGTTGCTACTTTCTTACTCTCTCACTCCCGATACCCTCTCTAGCCCTCTTGAAGCACCCCCAAAGCCCCGATATCATCCCGACACCCGAGGCAAGTCCCGACGCTCCGAAGATCCCGAGAAGAAAAGAGTTTTCGAGCCAAAGCTCTGCCCGCGAGAAGCCCGGTGTGTGAAGATATCCTGGATTCATCGAAGAATTACTACTTGAAGAGCTGTAGTGCTGCCCGAAAATCGTCTTAACAAGTGAGTGTAAAGTCATTTTCATGTCACACATAGATATGAAGTATTTTATATAAAATACATGCTATGTGTATATATGTTGTTTGCTTATTTGAGATGGATGATGAATGAATGTTTTATACAGGTTTTAAGTTGTATCTGTATTTTATATCTACAAATATGTTGGGTAAAACATGGGTAGATAAAGAATGAGGGATGAAAGGTGATATAGATGTTATTGGCAGCTGCGCCTAATAAATAACATTGGCAGTTGCGCCTAATAAATAATATTGACAACTGTACCAATTAGAGAATAAATGATGTTTTTGGCAGCTGCGCCTAATAAAAAAATATTGGCAACTATACCAATTAGAGAATAAATGATGTTATTGGTAGCTGCGCCTAATAAATAACATTGGCAGCTGCGCCATAGGCAAAGATGGACTTTATGCCTATTCCTTATGATAACACTTAGGGATGAATGAGTAAAGGATAGATGATTCTTAAGATCTTTAAGAATAAAGAAGATAATGGGGATGAGAAATTTGGTTGATTGTTTAATGTTTAAACATAATAAATTTATTATTTGTGGGTTGAAAACCATATATGCTCACCAGGCTCCCAAGCCTGACCCACTTAGTTTTTCTTTGCATTACAGGTAGTGGCAGTAGAGCATAAGTTGGATGACTTATCAAGATATTTTGGATTATAGATGAGTAGTTGTAAATAACTGTTGTAAGGTCTATTTTGTACTGTTTATGATTTTGGTCTGTATCGGAACATGATATCCCAAGATTTTTGTTATATAATGCAAAATACATTTCGTTAAAGAAATGCTTGATAAATTCTTATCATATTTTGTTTTGGGAACAAATTCCGCAACTCTTTTAAATCAAAGGATTACTCTGATTTTATTTTAAAAGCATAAATTAAATCGGTCTTTTTTGGCCGTGAAAATGGGGATGTCACACTAAGGGTCGTTTATTTTGGCGATTTGTGGCCATGACGTGGCCAAGGAAGACTACGACATAGCGACCAGCTGAAGTTGACATTGACGTTGACCGTTGACCATTGACTTTGGGTCATTTTGAGTATTTTGAATAGTAAATTGAAGTTTGTATCTTTGTTACTGTATAGGTGATGTGTAGGGGTAGTATTCAGAGCAGTGATTTGTTCAACTATCAGTTCAAATTGTGAGGTGAGTCTCCTCAGTGTACTCGTGGGTCGAAGGCACCAATGTCAACCCATATGGTTATATATCGTGGTATATAGGATGTTGTTATGATGTAGTTATTTGTTAGATATGTATGATTATTTGTTTGTTGGTGATATGTTTATATGTTGCACATGTCGACATAGTATGGTTGGGTTGAGGTTGTACTGCGTTGTGTTGTAACCCAAGAAACCCGGGGCAATCCAACCAGGAGGTTGTGAGCCAGGGCTATCCAACCAGGAGTTTGTGGACCCAGTATGCAATACGTATGTCAATCCAACCAGGAGGTTGTGGGCCAAGGTAATCCAACCGGGAGGTTGTGGACCCAATATGCAATATGTACGACAATCTAACCGGGAGGTTGCGGGCCAGGGTAATCCAACCGGGAGGTTGTGGACCCAACATGCAATATGTATAGTTGTTGGGTTGTGTGTGATATTTTGGGAGAACTTACTAATCTTTGTGCTTACAATTTGATTTTATGGTTTCAGGATCATCAAATGGTCGGGGCAAGGCGAAGGCTTGATCGTGCACATCCTTCAAATTTTATGATATTTAATTTTGTGGATACTCTGATTCGTGATTTTAATTTCTGGAAACTATGTTTTCTAACAACTATGGCTTTTCGCTTGATTTTAAAGATGAAACATTTTATTGCGATTTTGGGATGTTACACAAGTCCTCAGCTGATCATTCCTGATACAAGTTGCAATCCCCTTGTCTAACATCACGATCATTTTATCCTTGAGTCTCGTGACTCAAGCTGATACGACCTCGAACTAAGACTACACGACCTCATACTCAAATAACTTGTGCATACCTACAATACTCGGACCGAAGCCATCAGGGCCACTTCGGTTTGAAAACACGTCTCCTTTCTTTTAGAAAGAAGCTCGCTAGCCATAAGGAGTCGAAGGAGGATGTACGACGCCAAGAAGGTAGTTCTCGTTTTATTTTTCTTTAAACCTATCGGGCCCATTATTTGTTAGATTTGGGTTGCATTTTTATTGGGCTAATTCATGTGGATTAAATATTTGTCTCAGGCTCCATATTTTTTGGGCTTTAGGGTTTTGGAATAAAAATGCAAGTTAAACTTGACTAAAGTCAAATCCTTATTAACGACTAATTAGAATTAAAATCAGATTAATTAGAGGCTTTTTATTTAAAATAATAGATGACGATCTATTATGTTATTTTGGTTCGGTTAGATTAATTACAAGATAACCTTAATAATAATTATATGGATTAATAGACTAATGATATTGTCGATTAAAAATAAACATCTACACTTAAATATAGTACTTTAACGAGAATTTCATTAGGAGTTGATCATATATGACTCATTAATAAAAGTGAATAAAAGTATATTATAAAATGTTAATAAGTAATAATTGTGATATAAGCTAAATAGAGATTATGAACATGGCGCAGGTGTTCACGGAGCTGGACAACCATTCGACCACTCCAATTGTTTTATTTTGTGTCATGCTAATTCAGCTGAGTTCACATTAACTTACTTATGATATGGACTATATGATGTTATATGTGTACGTTACACCATTGAAGGTCCTAATATGGGTAGGTGGTCTATGCAACTAGAGAATAGCTACAATGCTTTGTAACTTATTACTTAAAGTATGTGCTACCATATGTATTGTATATAATCTGTATAATGGATGAGTGTCGTGATCACTGCTTTGAAACCAGAACCGAACCGGCTAGGTTCTCGGTTTTTTATCACTAAAAAACTGTCTATATGCTAAACCGGAAAAAAACCGTCGATTTTACTAAAAAGCATAAAAGTGGGCCTGGTTCTACCAAGAATAAAATTAGTTTATTGAAAAAATATATATTGTTTTTCTTAAATCCAACTCAAATAAGCAAGTCACCTGAAAAGAGCCAGTCGACCAAAACGTTATTTGGCTTGTTCTTCTAAGTGTTGTTGGGCAACATTTTAAAATGAGTTTATGTCATTTTTAGTCACTGAACATTTTTAAATGTTTTATTTTGGTCATTATACTTAGTTTAAGCTACCATTAGTCATTGAACTTGTTTATTTTTGGTCATTATGTCACTTTAACCAGTGATAGTCGGTTTATAACATTATCAAGGTTATAAGTAGTTATTGAACTTTTATTGGTGATTTATTTTAGTCACTACACTTCATTTAAGTTACCATTGGTCACTGTACTTTTTTTATTTATTTTCATTTTCGTCACTCTATTCTTTATTATCATTTATATATATATATATATATATATATATATATATATATATATATATATATAAATTATCATTTTTTTATATAACATTATCAAGGTTATAATTAGTCATTGAACTTTTCTTGGTGATTTATTTTAGTCACTACACTTTGTTTAAGTTACCATTGGTCACTGTACTTTTTTTTATTTATTTTCATTTTTGTCACTCTATTCTTTATTATATATATATATATATATATATATATATATATATATATATATATATATGGAGAGGATCAAATAAGAACACTTAAAAGGTTGAGAACGCGAGAACAGTTATGGACCAATCATTTTATGAGGGCATAAATGGAATTTTACCATCTAATTAAATTATGATTTCCTAAATTTTAGTGATTATGATGACAATTATCCAAAATATCTCATTTTTTAGATACTATTCTTTTAATGAACCAATAATTAATAAAATCATGATTTAATGTTTATCTAAGAAAATGTTTTTTTTTTCTTTCATTTTTCATTTTTATGTTTCATTTTTAGCAATCAAATATCAAGAGAATGAATAATTTATCGGTTTACCTCATTTATTATTATTTTTTAAAAAATATCTTCATAAATAATGATTTATACATTTCATTTTAAAATAAATAAAAATGTAAATTATAAATGAATTAACTCACTTGTATTTATGAATACACTTGTAAATCGTAAATGAATAAAACCCGAAAAAAAGATTATAAAATCAACTAAAATGGTAATCATATATAAATAAATAAAACACATTTCTATTCATATAAGAATATAATTATAATAGTAAATGAATAAGTTACAATATATATATTTTTTTGACACCAAAACTAATACTACAATTACAATCATAAATGAATAAAACACAATTGCGTTCCTTCCGAGAGAGGTATTGGTGTCGGTGTTTCATTTGGTAAATCTCCCACCTCCCAGCATATGCATGTTTATTCATTCTATCTGCAAAATTTTTAAAGAAATAATTATGTACAATTATATAGTCATTCACATATGAATACACTGATATTCACAAATGAATAAACTGGTATTCATAAATAAATACAAAATAAAAAATAGTGTAAAAATTATCATTTCTTCATAAAATCAATACCCCTAATTATAAATAAATACACTTATTGATCACACATGAATACAATGAATACTCCTAATTATAAATAAATACACTTATTGATCACACATGAATACCCTGCTATTCATAAATAAATACAGTCATTCACACATAAAAACACTGATATTCACAAATGAATATCGTGAGACAAACAAAAGAGAAATCCACATCAAGCCTTAGCGGATTAATAGAATTTCGCCGAAATAGTGATTCTGATTAAATAAATAAACCTTAAGACCGAATGATTTCACGAGAAATATGTATAGAAAGATCCGGTCAAATCCACAACAAAATTGCATCACCAATGACAATTGAATCGCCTGGATTGCATAAAAGAACCCTAAATGAATTTAAAATAACAAAAACGGAAACTAAAACGAAGCAATTACGTGGTAAAAGGCGATAGTTATAAGAATTAGGGCTTTTGTGGAATAAGGGTAGAGTAACTGGAGGGATATCGTTTGCAGGATATCAAAATCCAAGCATCGGGGACCAAAATTCTTGCATCACGATGCCCTAATGGTGCTGCTGTCCACCCATTCGCTTCTCCGACATCAGATTCATCTTCTCCGGCTGCTCCGCCTCTTAGCGATGGAGACGTTCTTCCTTTGCCTGTCGATCGACGTTCGTCCTTTACCTTTCGATCGACAGTGTCGATGATGGTGGTATAAGCTTTTGATTTCTATGAAGATAATGACACCGAGAAAATTCAAAGGCGGTGTGCCCTAGGTATAGAGAGAGAGAGAGAGAGAGAGAGAGAGAGAGAGAGACGAAATTGAAAGGAAAAAGTGAGAAGTTATAGGAATTAAATAAATAATCAATTACTATTATACCCTTTTCACTATTTTAAAGTTACACTTCAATACCAATAAATTCCATAATTTACATAAATGGTCCATCTAATAATAACCTTAGATTTGAATATTTAGATGGTCTAGATTTGTTCTCGCGTTCTCAACCTTTTAAGTGTTCTCATTTGATCCTACTCTTATATATATATATATATATATATATATATATATATATATATATATATCACACACACACTAGTGGTGTACCCGCGCAAAACAGCGGCAGAGAATAATTTCTTGAGGCGCCATTTTTCTTTTGCAAGATTATTATGTTCCAAAGATAGTACATGTCTAAAATAATAAAATCCAACTTTAGCGCTAGTTATGACATAATACGTAGATAATCGATAAAAAGAAACAGTTTAAAATGGCAGAAACTGTACTTAAAAATAGCCAAAAAAATCACAACATAAAAATATCTATATTAATTTAATTGAATTATATACTAAAGGTAGAAATTGTAGATTGGCAAAAAAGCTAATAAATAATATAGCCTAATACTTTACTACCATTAATATAGCTTGTACTTAATGCAACAAAAGTTTTTGATTACTAAAAGGTTTACAATAAAGCCTAATATTTTATCACCATCGTATACCAAAAAAAATTGATGTCTACCAAAGTTAGATCATTGTACAAATCTTAAGTTATGATATCCAACTCACAGCATGGTGTTTTGGAAAAAAAAAATCGGTTTACCTTTCTTTAAGATTTTTAGAGAGAATTAAGCACAAAGGACTTTATGATATAAAAAATCACTATGTTGCAAGCTCATAATAATTAGACAAGAGATCCATGTATTCTATTTATTCATGACAACTATAAGAAAACTATAAAAAATAGTAATACTTCCACACAGAAATGACCAAAAGACTTTAGGGGTAAAATCGTCCAAAATATAAGTTCAGCAACTTGTCCAGCCAAGCATACAACCTCTGTTATCACTTTTAACATCTCTTCATCATATGCTCTAGTAAGCGATGTGCTTTTCTAGAACAAATATGTCGAATATTTCAAACTCTTGTAACATATGTGACATATATCATCCATTATTTAGATTAATCTTCAAAATTAGCTAATAAAACAAAAATGCTAAGCAGAGTCGGATAGACAAAAGGCGATGCAGAACACTAATTGTGTGTATCCCTGATATCATAAACAAATCACTTTTACATCAAAATTCAACAAATACTTTTTAATAATTAAAATAAATTAATAAAGACTAATATGATAACAATGGATCATTTCATGTTTGTGTGTATCCCTGATATCATAAACAAATTACAACCCTTCCATTTCAAAATTGTAGATGGGTGATTTAACCCTTTATTAGTTTCCTACAAGCAAGAAAATAATCAATTAGCAAAACCAACAACATTTAGGGTGCTGATCCAATTAAAGTAAAACAACAAACCCCCAATTTCTCAATATATCCAACCATCTTGAATTGTAATACCTCGTTTATTATTGGATCTTTCCTATATTAATAGTATATTGCACATATTGGCAATAAAACTCATTGTCTTTCAAAGCACTTGTAACAAATCTGCATAATATTAATGATAAGAAGCTAATATCATACAACTATCCCCTATTCACTATATGGAACTGAACTAAGTTTCACCAGCCTAAGTTTTTCGTATAAATATGAATCTGCAGGAAGCAACTTGCTTCTGTCATATAACTCATAAACAAAGAACTTCATCATACAATCGATAATCAAAGGAACAAATATGAGGAGGGAAATGGCACAGCATGTGATACCTTGTCAATTTTTTTTTTTTTTGAGTAGTAGACAGTCAAACATCCACAAAAACATGGGATTCATGTTTCTAAGAAGCAAATACCTGTATGTACAAAGAAGAATATATCATACAGAAAAAAAAACTCAAATAACAAAAGCTTAAGGCACCCGTTGAGAAGGAGAAATCAAAAGTCAAGAATGGTATAAACCAAGAGTACAAATAAACAATATATTTGAAGAGGGAAAAGCTAAAAAATGTGTTACCTGATCAAACTTTTCAGAGGAATACATATCACCCTTGGAGACAAGGTTGGTACACCTGTACCTTAAAAAAATATATAATTATCCCATACCCAAATATGGCAAAAAAATCCCTAAATCACGATTGAGAGAGGTAAATCAAAAATCAAGATTTGTACATGCTATAAGAACCAGATAACACCAGTTCAGTTCTGAAGAGGGATGTTACCAAGTAATACATTTCTTAAAATTTATATGTCCGATGAAGCATGGTTTAGTGCTGGCCAAGAACAATCTTTTCCTCTGGTCCTTTAAGAGCAAGCCTTGCACTGCGTTGTTTAGATATCAATTGTGTTATTATAATAATTGCAACAATTTCATTATCATTCTAGATGTTGTTGTTATTTTGAAGTTATTTTATTTAGGGATTAGATTTTAATGCAAATTTTTGGTTAAAATCGTGAATTTGAAATTGGAATATGGAATAAAAAACGATTTTTTTTCAAGTATAATAAAGTGAGTCGAGTGATTACAATGGAAAAGTTAAAAGAAAGAAAAGAAATATATATAATAATCCAAAAGAAAGGAACACTACCTGGAAATTGGTTGAAGGCGATGACTCCATGGCGGTGGATGGTTGAGTGTGCAATAGGCACCATCACTATCATTATCTTTAAAACACAAAAAGAAAACATTGAAATTCAAAATATAAAAAATCGAGGAAATATAAGATCCAAAAAATTCAGTAAACAAGCCAGATGATTTTCTTTTGTGTTGAATCGAACAAATATGAATATGCTGGAAGCAACAAAGCCCCCTTAAGTTTATTCATAGAAGTGAAAATTATGTCAAGCAATCATGAAGGTCACCGACAGGATGATAGAATAAGGAGAGGGATAGGTGGTGGTGGTGGAGAGAAAGACGGGGTGATAGCAATGACGATGATAGAGACAATAGTGGGTCGTGGTGCGCTCCAGACGTAACAGTGGTGTTCGACAAAGGGGGAGTGAGAAATCAGTTCGTTTGTATGCCTGGTGACGATGGTGGAGCTACTTTAGGGCTAGGGCTTCCAGTAAACATTGTGTGATGACGTAATGGTGGCGGGGAGATAGACTTAGGGTTTCTCATTTCGAATTAAGGTAGAAGTGGGACGGTAGAGGGGTGTCGGTGGAGGTAACGACGACATCATGAGGGTGGAGGTAGCGACGGCTCCAGGAGACTGTGACGAAGAAGGTGAAGGTGGGGAGGCAGTAGGTATTAGGTTTTTTTTTTGAGATAATCGGGAGAGAGTGCATTGAATAGAGAAGCGATGTGGAAGAATTAGATCGAATTTGTGTTCATTTCCACGAATGAAGGCGGAGGACCGGGTAAACAAGAGATAAGATGGAAAGATAAACACTGTCAAAATCATATAAAATCTTTTTAGGATTGCATTGCATACTTATACATATTGCAGGGCCGGCCTGAAGGCCGGGCGATCTGGGCCATAGCCCAGGGCAGCAAGATATAGGTTTCATCTACTTCTTATGGGTTAGTATTAATATAGGCCCAATTTTTAGTCCAGATACACAGTTAGTCCAAGTTCAACGGTAGTAGGGCATCGCCACTTAAGCTATTGAAAGCGGGAAAAAGAAAATCAGCGCCAATTTTAGAAGTTGAGGTGTCGGCATGCCTTCACGCTATTTCAGAAAACAAGGAGACGGGTCGCTTGAAGCCTTGAAATTAAAATCCCGAATAAATTGCTATCTGAATACTAGAAACTATCTTGAGTTTTTAATTTACGATTTTGTTTCACGTTTCCATAACACTGAAACTTTCATTGGTTTCTTGAGTTTTCTATTTTTTTTCATTGTATTTCTTTTTGGCTGAATCATAATAACTAGATGCAAGAACACGTGATTTCAAGGATTTGTCAAATGAAGTGGAAAGACTCATATGAAAATACGTATGTACTAATTTTGTTGTCTAATTTATTGGGTATTAGCTTTTAAGAAGTTTTTATGGTTTGTTCTAGTCCCATTTTCTTTCTGTCATGAACAAGTAATTGCTTCTCCTCTTGCTTTTGAATTTGTCTGCTTTCCAGAACACAACAAACAGTTTAGTTTTTAGCTTAACTTGGTTTCGAAGCTTTTACAAACTGAAAACTGTTTTCTTACTGTTTTTTTGTTTGTCTTTTCTAACCAGAGTGTGCCAATCTTGTGGTGGGTTAATTTTATTTTTGCTCTTGTTGTTGGTTTTTAAAGTCGATGTTCATCTTTTATAATTATGGCTTTAAGGTTGGTTTTCCCTCTTCTTATTATTGTTTGTACTTTTTCATTTTTTTTATATTTTCTGTTAATAATTTAAGAAATTTTTTTATAGGCATTCTATGTTGTAATCCCTTAGTTTTTGAGCCTAATCTTCCTAGGTTTTGCCATGAATTTACCATGAATTGGTATCTAACAAGAACTTAGGAACCTCCATTTTAAATCATAAATAACTACAAGAAATGTATGAATCCTAAATAAAGTTGATAGCTTTGTGTGAGATTCATCATTCTTCCACATACTGTTAAGTGGATTATCTTCTAAAAAGAGACACATTTTTAGTTCTTGGTGTCTATTATGTAGCTTATGCTTTCAATACCAAGGAAGGAACTAAGAGAGAGTTTTTATCAAAAGCACACAATTTTTATATGTTTTCTCCTTTCAAGTACAAAACATTTTTGTTATGATTTGTTTGTGCCCATTAATTTTGGTATGAAATAAAATTTGATTTTCTGTTTTTTGGATGTAGAAAATTTGTTTTTTTTTTTTGGCAACCAACTTGTTTCTTACTTCATATTAACATGATAGCATGTTAAGCTTTTTTATTTTATTTTATTTTATTTTTTATTGTAATGTGTCGTATTCAACATAGTAGCATGCTAATTTTTTTTAATGTGTTTTATTGGCCTTGGTATTGATAATGCAAATATTACTTGGTGCTGAATTGTCGTCCATCCTATTTCATTATTCTTTTGGTGTAATATACACTTTGTTTTATGACGAGCTCCAACTTTTAGTTAGAAAAAGTTGTTTGATGCTTCACAATCTAAATTCAATTTGTTTTTCCGTGCATTTAGACCATCATATTTGGTCGGCATGTATTTTTATAGTTTTATACTAAATAAATATGACTAGATTTTGTTTCCATAACCTATAAATTAAATAATATAAACACTTTTTACTATTTAATATCACATACTTTTAACATAAAGGGGCATTATTAAGCTTTTTTGCCCTGGGCATTAAAAACCAACGGACCGGCCCTGACATATTGCATTTGTTTTTGTACAATTTAATTTAAATAAGGCTAAGTTTAACATCTAAAATTTAATATTATTTTATTATTGGTTACTTGTACTCATAGTTTAATGGTTTTGATGTCTTAAAAAATATTATTATTATATTCAATCTATTTTTAGAAATAGTATATATATATATATATATATATATATATATATATATATATATATATATATATATATATCATTTTTTTTTATTTCTCCACAACTAAACTTGTTATATCAATTATGTTAGAGTAAATTATATCAATAATCATTGTGATCATGAGCATGCATGTTTAATGTTTTCAATTGCTTCATACAAAACATAGCATTTGTACATTGAAGGATGATTGAGTCCCCTGATTCGAGATTTTAGAACAAGAAGTAAACTTGTTAGTGTTTTCATTTAACTCATATGTACCAAAATATTTTCTGTTCTGGGCCACCTGATACGGAGACTTTCCACGAGGTCACCTAACGTAAAACTAGTTATCGATGATGATTTGGTGCGTTTCTACCACTGACAAGAATGATACGATGGATAATGACAAAAGTCTTTTTTTAAGTCGTTAGGAGTGTTCGAATAAAAAAAGTTTAAGACTAAATATGCACCATGCCTTAACTAACAAGGATTATTCATATAATTTACTCTAAATAATTTATGTAAAAAGTTTAATTGTGAAGAAAATGAAAATATAATAGTTTTTTTTTTATTTTTTATAAATGATAATAAAAAAATAGTGACAAAAATGAAAAAAAATAAACAAATTCAATGACTAATGCTAGCTTAAACAAAATATAAGGACTAAAATAAAACACCCATAAAAATTCAATGACTAATTATAACTTTGACCACATCGTTTGATATTATACATCTGCTATTCCCGGTTATAGTGATCAAAATAAATAAAATAAACAAACTCAATAACCAATGATAGCTTAAATAAAATAAAATTATCAAAATAAAAATCCAAAAAATTTCAATAATAAAAATGACCTAAACCTTTAAAAATCTCCATTTACCTTTTATTTCTTTCTCACACTACATATATTTAATATACATATACATATATATGATCTATTCTTCTACACATATATATATATATATATATATATATATATATATATATATATATATATATATATATATATATATATATATATATATATATATATGCAATGAGGCCACCACAGCATGACCACCGAGAGCCTTGGGTGTGGAGATTTCAAAACAAATGTGATTTTGCTTTCTGCTAAATTGAGGAAGATACTAGTTTTTTTGTTTGTTTTGATCCATTATTTTTCTTGGGTTTCTAGTACACCTAGAAAAAGTATACAATATTGGTTACTTTGGTTTCAAAAAGGGCTGATGTGTTTATCACTTTATTTGATAATTTCTAGCATCTTTTCGAATATAATTTTCATGAGTTCAAACCAAAATTAGTGGCTAATGCTCCAGGATATCACAACGAAATATAAATTGAAGTTAATATTCTACAGCAATCTTGCAAACCTTCAAAACGAATTACATACACACATGCAAGCCACTAAGCAAGTTTTAAAATAAAAGCTGTAACAGGGATAAAACCATCAACGCGTCATATTTTTGGTTGCTTTAATCTCAAAAGGTACAATTTTCTAAATCGTTGATTAAGAAGAGAAGCGTAACAAACAAACTACCAAAGACTCTTGTCGAATGATTCATCAGTTTTACTGAAGACTCTTGTCGAATGTTTCAAAAGTTTTACAGAAGCAGGTGTAAAGGCTCATGTATTTCGAAAGCATATAATCATACGAAAAAATATTAATTAGATAAGTGATATTGTATTAATAGCTTCAATTACAGGTAATACCACTTCGGATTACAGATAAGCCAACAAAGCAACAAGAACCCTAGAAAGTAGAAACCGTAAAATTCTCTTAACCACCAAATCCGTAGAGAGTACGGCCTTGGCGCTTCAAAGCATAAACAACATCCATGGCGGTAACAGTTTTCCGGCGAGCATGTTCGGTGTATGTGACGGCGTCACGGATGACGTTCTCAAGAACGATCTTCAAAACACCACGGGTCTCCTCGTAGATTAACCCACTGATACGCTTGACACCTCCTCGTCTGGCCAGACGGGATTGTTATTTTTATTAAATAAAAGTGTCGGTTGTATTATTTGTGATGTAACATAAAGTGTTAGTCCCTCAATAGTCTAGGGGGCTATAATGTAAATATGTATGTAATATTGCAATCAAACGATTGCAACTCAATTATGTAACCGGCTCTCTTGAGCCTATAAATAGGGCATTTGCCCATATGAAATAAACAAGTTAAGTTTGAGTGTTTAAGACTTGAGTTGATCTCAAAGTTCTTCCTCGCTTGAAATAATTGTTCTATTTCTGAATAGCAGGGCCCTATACAAACATATTCATATATTCATTTATATAATTTAAACAATCAATCGTCAATCCATCCCGACGCATCATTCAAGTATAATTCTATCCTAATCTTTTTATTAATTCCGTCATGTCGTTAATTAAAATTAACGACATGACGGAATTAATAAAAAGATTAGGATAGAATTATACCTGAATGATGCGTCGGGATGGATTGACGATTGATTGTTTAAATTATATGAATGAATATATTATTATGTTTGGATAGGGCTCTGCTATTCATAAATAAAACAACTATTTCAACCATATTGATTAACTTTATTTGAAAGGATGTCACAACATAAATCAATTTTTGCGTCTTGTCTTGTTTTTTGTTCTAAACATTTTTTCTGCATCCATGCTTTTAATATACTTATTCGTGCTCCTAAAGTATCTGCAATTTTATTTTGTTGTAATGCTTCTTGGAAATCTTTTATTACACTTTGGCTTACTAATGATGGTAATTTTTGATAAAACATATCTAATGCTACCTTTTTCTTGTGGAATCTAAATTATAATGATGTTCAGAATATTCGCATATAAACGGATCTGGATAACACATATTACAAATTCGTAGATTAGTTAAATGCCATAAAGATTCTAATTGAAAAGCTTCTTGTGATACTTTATCTTCAATTTGTTTTCCTATGAATTCCCGAATAAGACGACTTAATGCATTTTTAAATGTTTCCATAACATCAGTAGTAGCTATCATCATTGTTTCGGTTTCATCAAGAGATGAGAGAAAACGATATGCGTTACCTTGTGTTTTATGAATGATATAATTAAGAAAATGTGTTTGGGTGTAAATTTCTTAATTCTTCAGTTAACTGAATTTGTACTCACATTTTATTACTCCATTCTTGAATTTTTGCTTCAGGATTTTGATCACAATCAATAAAAAGAATATCTGAATTCGTTGGAAATGTAAATAATTTAGGTATGTATTGAGGAGGTATTTTTTCCCATTTATTTTGTTTATTTTTAACCATTCCTTGTCTATATAAAAAATTTTCTTCTAATGAAGGTGGTCCATAAATATATTGAATTTGATAATCATCTTCAACATATGATTGTTTTCGTTTTAATCCAAAATTGTTTTGTGAATTTCTATATGGATTTGAATAAGGATTTTCGTCATCTGAAGAAAAATCATATATTACTTATGCGTCATTATTATCTGAATTATTTTCTATTTCTATATTATTTTCTTGAATTTCGGATGGAATTTCTAATGCTGCAAATAATTTAGTTAATGTTTCTACTTTTTCTTGTAAAGTTTCCATATTAATTAATTGTGTGTATTTTGTAAATGAAATCTGTAGTTTCTTTTTACTAGTGGAGTAGTTATTATTAATGATTTTTCTATTTTTTGAAACATATTTAACAAATAAATTTTGTTATCTTATCTTCGGTTTTTTATTTGTTCTTGTTTCCAATTTATACTATTATTTGTTATATGTATTGCTTCAATATTGGATATACAATTAATTATTGATATGTTAGAATCTATTTTTAAATTTAAAAGAAATTTTTTAGATTGTTTCAATGTTTTACGAAAAAAATTTAATTCTTGTTTATTTGTATCTAGACTTGAAAAACTCATGATTATAACTTTATAACAACAATAATTTAGTTTTGTTTTTGGATTAAAGTTACGATTAAAATTTATAGCTTTTAAAAATGATAGTGATAGTAGAGTTTATTATGACTATTAAATTTATGATGATTATGATGATAAGTTATAACGATGAATATTCATATTCATAATAATATTTATGATGATGCATGACAAATAAAGATGAGTATGATAAATAATAACATTTATAATGATATTAAAACCTTCTTACGACAATTATTTCAATTGTTGGTAAATTGATTTTTAATAACGATGACTTTTGAATATGAGTATTTATGTAAAATGATGAACATTAATTATTATGTTTATGATGCTGCATATGCATATATTCTTATGAACGAAAGATTGAATATGCAAAATAATAATAAGAACGTTACTTAGCTCTGATACCAAAATTAACGACATGACGGAATTAATAAAAAGATTAGTATATAATTATAAATGAATGATGCGTCGGGATGGATTGTTTAAATTATATGAATGAATATATGAATATGTTTGGATAGAGCTCTGTTATTCAGAAATAAAACAACTATTTCAACAGAGGAAGAACTTTAGATCAACTCAAGTTTTAAACACTCAAACTTAACTTGTTTATTTCATATGGGCAAAGGCCCTATTTATAGGCTCAAGAGAGCCGGTTACATAATTGAGTTGCAATCATTTGATTGCAATATTACATACATATTTACATTATAGCCCCTAGACTATTGACGGACTAATACTTTATGTTACATCATAAATAATACAACCGACGCTTAATAATTATTCTACCGACACTTTTATTTAATTACATAAATAAAAATAACAATCTCTTCCACATTGAAAGGACATGTGTCTTCAATAATAATGGTTTTTTACGTCATTGTTTGCGTCATTCTGGTGGCTTCGCCCGGGTCCTTTTAATGTGGAAAGGATTGTTTGTCCTTTCAATGTGGAAGGGATTGTTATTTTTATTAAATAAAAGTGTCGGTAGAATAATTATTAAGTGTCGGTTGTATTATTTGTGATGTAACATAAAGTGTTAGTCCCTCAATAGTCTACGGGCTATAATGTAAATATGTATGTAATATTGCAATCAAACGATTGCAACTCAATTATGTAACCGGCTCTCTTGAGCCTATAAATAGGACCTTTGCCCATATGAAATAAACAAGTTAAGTTTGAGTGTTTAAGACTTGAGTTGATCTCAAAGTTCCTCTGTTGAAATAGTTGTTCTATTTCTGAATATAACTCCTCCCTTTCCCAATCCCTTGCCTCCTTTTCCTCTTCCTGACATGTTTTCTCTCTACTTTTCTTTCGTTGGAAATGAATTTGATTTTTGTTTGTGTTTGAGCTTAAAATGGGATTGAGGATTTATAGAATATTGGGGTTTGAGTTTGAAAGGAAGAATGTATTCGTCCGTTGGATTAGATTAAATAGGAGGCATAGATAGCCGCAGGATTGTAAACTGTGTGATGATAAATAAGACGCTTTGATTGGTTCGCTTTAAGAGTGTTGGATCCAGGTTAGGATAGTCCAGGTCATGTGTGAATAGACGCTTTGATTTGTCGTTAAATTAATTTATGTGTACTTTTATAAAGAACAATGAATCAATGATAGTCATTTTTTTAATAATTATTTTTTTAAATAGTTAAAGAAATTAAAATTTTGTGTATATATACGTAAAAGTGTAACAAAATTAAAAAAATTTAGACGACAAATCTAATATTCTCAAACAATATAAATAAGTAAAAAAAACATAAATAAATATGGTATTTTAAAAAGAATACATAACATAAAGTTTAATTAAATATTTTTAGTGTAAAATACGTATAATATTATAAGATAATGGAGATAAGAAATTGGTTTATTGTTTGATGATTAAACGTAATAATTATATTACTGTGGGTTGAAAACTCTATATACTCACCAAATTTTCCAACCTGACTCACTCAGTTTATTGTATCACATGTGACTATATGAAATATACATTGTGCCGAGAGATTCAAGAAGTATTAGACCACTAGTATAACTACTGTAACGCTTGTAATATTTCGTTATGTTTATGATTTTGTATTGACGATGACATACCAATGTTTTAATATAAATAAAAATACATTTCTTCGGAAATGCTTTGATAATATTATTATCATGTTTTTCTGGGAATAAATTTTGCATTACTATTTTTCAAAAATGATACTCTGATTTTTAAATAAGTATAAACAAATCGGTCTTTTGGCCGTAAAAATAGGGATGTTACACATACACATGCAATAATCACAAAGATATATAACATACAAAAAAGGTCATCGGGCCCCGCCCGGTAAGCATACGAGTACATAACACATGCAAGAGTCACACAAACATCTAACATCCTAACATAACATAATCATGGGTCGGCATTGGTGTCATCGACCCGCTAAACACTGTGAGGAAACTCATCTCGAGCTACTGAATCACATTATGTAACAATCGTAAAAATTAGGTCGATGTCCGTCGAATGACGACCGTAACTAATTTTTATGGAGGACTTAATGTACGATGTTCTTAAAAATATAAATATATATTTTAGCAATAAGAATCGTTTAATATAGATTATTATTCGTATACGACTAGTTATATGCTAATAAAACCAATAAGATACATACAATTATGTTTATGTAGTGAAAGAGTTATATTTATAAAAATATCTAAGTCCTTACAAATGTTATATGTAATAATAAGGGGACTTGATTATTATATAACAAAAATATAACAAAATAAATAAGTATGAGATGTATGTATGTGTGTATATGGTTAGATATCTCGAAAGTTATCCATAAAAACCCAAAAGTCCATTTTTGACACTACACCCATTTAAGAACTAGTACATACAATCAACTCTAAATATATCTAGAACTAGCATTGAAGGCCAAGTCAACTCCTAAGAGTCTACCTCTTCCTATTCACGTAATTAAGGCCTTCCAACCACAAATGCCTCAAATTCTCATTATGAAGCAAGTACCACTCATTAAAGGAGGTTGCTTTGAAGCTTCACTTTGAAGTACAATGTAGATGAGAGACTTCAACACACAAACACATTCACCTCACGTTTTCTTTCTTCCTTCTCTTGTCCCTCACATATTTCTCCACTCATGTAAGTTACTAGTACACATGCATGGTGAATGTATGACAAAACTTCTAACTTTCCTCCATGAGTCAAATCCATCTTGAAGCATAAATACCCAGCTATGTTATAATTCTTTTCCTTTACATATTTCAGCCCCAAACTCACCAAAACACCTTAGCCTACCTGTTCTTTCTTTTCTGCATCGTGATCCCCAAAAACACCTCTATTTGGAGGTGTTGTGGACCTGTTTTTCCAGCAAGAAAAGAGGGCAACAGAGCTATTAATTTTTCCATGTCTTTGCTGTCAAAATAAGCTCCAAACAACCACTATTTTCGCCCCTACCCGTTGCTCTCTCCCTTGTGCGAAACAGCTTCAAAAATAGAAAATTAAGGAGGCAAAGAGGCTGCCAAAACAGCCCCTGCCACCTTTTTACTGTCGATAACCACTATAACGGTGGAAACACTTCGTGTTTTCTTACCTTTTCGACCCTAAAACAGTCCCATAATCATCATTTCAGCGGGATGGAGTAGTTCCGGGTCTTCTTCCAAGAGTTGGTGAAGAGTTACGACAAGAAATTTCCGGGAAGTCAAACGAAACCGAAACGAAAATCACGCTCCAAATGTGAGTCTTTATGGCCCCGTTTTTACATTTTTACTTATTTGGGGGGAGACACATACTTGAGTATTTTGATATAATAAAATGGCAAAAAGTTTATATGTTACATGCATGCACAGTTAGTACTAGTTGCAAAAATTGTTAGAGTCAATGTTTATTATAGATACTAATTTTACAAATGACGTTTGTTAAAAAGGTGGTGGTTAGTAATGGTTATACACAAGAATTTTATAAAATGTTAAACTTATTTACAAGCACTTGTGTAAACAAAAAGTTAGATAAGAGTAATCTAGTGTTATATTATTTGTCGGGACAAATAAAAGTATCGTTAAGAACTTATGTCAAAATTTTGATAAATGAACATGTTTAACTTGTCATGATAGGTATAACCATATGACTTGTGTATATTAGGGCATTAAGCTTATTTTTCATCAAGTATTGATAGTAAAGAATTAAACGAGATGATAAAATAAAAATATACAAATGAATTATAAAATGATATCAAGAGTATGAGAATAAACCACAAGTAGTTATATATTATGGTATAATACGAAATCTTTTCGATAAATAATGTGTTTGTATTTCTAAGACTAAAGTTTACTTACAAACGAAAATAATACGTTTCAACATTAAGTAAATATTAAAAACACAAAAATATTCGATTAAAGCGACAACCGGTCAACCGACGTATCACCGACACGTATGAAGTACTCGACTACGCTAAAGGAACGTCTTTCCTATCGGTTGGTAGATTGAAATTATTTGAGTCAATACCGTCTCTTTATTTGAAAGCTAGGTTAAATTTAATATTTAACTAAATGCACTAGATAAAAATAAAATCATAAATAAAGACTCGCGTTGGTGATCATTGGAAGCGGCGGATTTTTATTGTCATGTATTTCGCGGATTGTGTATCCCGTGTGTGCTTGTGGGAGGAATGTATCGAAAGGGGTGGAGGAGAGAGTTTGTTGATGGTGTGTTTTTCCCTTGTAAGGATCCGATCTTGGAATCGACACCTAGCTCTATAACCGTTAATCCAGGAGGAATCATATACTGTAGGTCTATGTACACGGCATAGATTTATAATAAAGAACTTTGGTGTAGATCTAATTCTTATGGAAAGATTTATACGAATGGTTATTTTTCGTCTGTGGTTGCTAGCTACAACTTCGTGTGACGAGGCAACAGGCGTCAAATGTTTCTTTCTTCGTTACTATACGACTGCTTTTAAACGTTAGTAACGATCTCGATTCCTCTATATTTATTTGTATTGTGCCTGTGTGGTTTGTTTATTGCGCCTATGCGATTTGTGGAGGAGCGACGAATAGTGTCGGTTATGGGCAGATTAATATATTGAAGATTTTTATTCGAAGATGTATAGATCTAGATTGAGTCAATTCTCCCAGTTTGGGACCGAGAGTGTCGAGTGTTAGGACGTTATATACTTCTCCTTACGACATAACTTCTCGTAACGGACAAGATCCAGAGAATAAAAATCATCATGAAAATGACTAATATTTATCATTTAAAAAGTGGTTGAAGAGAAAAATATGCTTTATAATTTAGCGGTCTTTGGAAATATTATTTTGAATTATAAAAACCTTCGGAGTCAAAAGAAAACCTATAAAGCTCACCAACATTATTGTTGACGTATTTTCAAAATGTATGTGTCTCTAGGTGTTCAAGGTGGCCAGAAGAACTCTCACCATGTGTGAGGATGATGGGTTTGACGTTGAAAATAAATTGTTGGCTCTATAGTAGCCTGTTGTCTCTTTTATGTTGTAAGAAATTGAAATCTGCGTATAACGCTTTTGGACTATTAAACAGTGTGTTTTGTCATATTCATACTTCGGATGAATGTAATGTTGAATAAATTCTGTTATTATTTCATTATATGTTGTTGACTATGATCCAAATGTCTAAGTCGCAAACCAGGCGTTTCCGCCGTTGGTCGGGGTGTGACACACTGATAAATCTCTGGTTGCTTGGCTGCTGGTCCGACAAATCCTTGCGCTATCAATACCAATAAAATTCAATTAATAATTGGATTCCAATCCATAACCAAAAGTCCAAAATTATGGTAAAAAGACCATTTTACCCATTACCTAATTTGGTCCAAGACTAAGGCCTAAACATACAATCCAAAAGGCCTAAAATCCAAAATAAGCAACCAAGGCCCAATCATGGACCGATTTTCCAAATTGGGCCAAAATCCCATTGTGGGCCTTCACTAAGCGACCCTAGGATAAGCATAAGCTCAAAAACCTGATGGACCAACAAGGCCCTAATCATCTAAGCCCAACACATGGTCCAAACCGAAGATCCAAACGTCTGAAGCCCAATTGGCTTAGTACGCGTGGCGTACTCAGCACGTACGTGCAACGTACTTGCTTTAGGGCTTGTACACTAAGCTGCACCTGCTTGTATGCCCAACGTACTCCTCCATTTGGTCGACTTGCACTTTCCATATCTTAATCGATTAAGACCCACTCCAAAACTTAGATCTGACATCCTTGAGGTGGTTTTCCATGTAAAGTTGTCAACTTTACGTGCATGCATGGATTAGTGAAGCTCTTAAAACTCAAATGGACTTAATAGATGACTTAATGCATGTAAGAGACCATAAACACCATAAAGTTTGCACCTTTAAGCTTAAGGATCTCTTCAAACATCCCAATCTACAAGATTTAACTTCTAAAACGAACTTAACCCATCAAGACCAACCAAAAAGGGACAAAGAAGCATATAACCATAACATGAAGAGATATACACAAAGATTAGCCAAGGTATGAACTTTATACCTCAATAGACTTGCAAAAGGAGTGATGATTCTAGATCTATAAGCTTCACATTAAGCAATGCACATTTTGTCACAACCAGGAAAATTCTATGCTTTGTAAACATTAACAATGACAAAATTGTAACCAAAACTTGAAAACAATACATGATGTTTATTCAATGACAACAAAATTCCATCAAACACTCTATACAAACACTTCAAATGGTCAACGAAAGATTGGAAACCCTAAAAATCTCGGTTTAAGTCCATTATGGACTAGGATTTCCTTATTGGGCCTAATGGACCAATAAATTTCCAATTTGACTAGTTTGGACTTAGAACCCTTAATTGGGCTCTAATTCAACCCACCTTCATGATATTTAACATTTTGGGCCATATTGGGCCTAAAATGGAATAAACTACTCCAATAAGCCTTATTGGGCCATAACTAACATAATTAGCTTTAATGGGCCATAAAACCCACTCTCTTATACTAATTGGGCCGTGAACCATTCTATGGGCTTAATGGGCCAAAAACTTACTTAATGGGCTTTATATTTTCGAGCAAGACCAAGAACGAACCCAACTAGCTCACTTCTTTCTTCTTTGGCCCAAATATCGGCCCATGTGTAAAAAAAATGGACAATTAAACATAAACATGCCACCTCAATATTGTTTAATGGTTAATTAAGCAATTGTTCAACATGCATCAAGGCAAGAATCTCATGTTTCCATGCACTCTTCTCACCCCTCTCTTCTTCTTTTTATCTTCGGCCGAGGCTACCCACACACACACACACCACCATTTCAATTTACTTCAAACACTCTCCAAGGACTTCTACACTTCCTCAAAAATTTCGAAGCTTTGTTTGGATCTTCAAGGAGTTTCTCATTTAGATCATCATCTTGGTAAGTTTTCATTTGGATTCATGGTTTAACTTCTTGAATTCCTCAAAGATCTCTCCTTAAACCATAACATTCCATGGATTATACCTCTTTGCTTCATAGATTTCGAAAACCACTCAAGGGAAGTTTGTTCAAGGCCGAAAGTTCTTCATTTCTTCTTCAAAACCGAAACCACAAACCCAAGGTGAGTTCATACCCCATTGTTTTTGGTTTTTACTTGTTTTTGGGGGATAATACAAGTGATATATGTTGATCTATGTGTGTATGCTTGTTATATGTGATTTCTTTGGTTTGTGTTGTGAAAATATGATATTATTTGCTATATCTCGAAATCTATAGCTAAAGTGTGAAGGATACATAAACAAATAACATAATAAACAACATACTTCAAGTATCTAAGAGTCTTTAGGCTTAAGAAGTGAAAACAAAGCCAAAAATCTTTATAAGTGTCATTTTTGCAAAAATAACAAAGATTTGAGAAAAATATGATATTTCTGGTTTTATAAGGATAAAATACTATTATTTACATAAAAATTTGACTTCTATGACAATAACACTTTTCTAGGGGTAAAAAACATAAATTATAGCTTATTGGGCTTACATTTGGGCCTCACGGATTTTGGGCCCAAAATTGCGAAAAATGAAGAGTTTTGGGGGCTGAAGTGGTAAATTTATCAAAATATGAGTCTAAAACGTGAATAAACAATTTCAGGGACTGAAAATGACTTTGATGCAAAATTTTGACTAAAAATGCAAAGTTTTTGATTTTGGGGTCAAACTTGTAAAACTTACGGAATTTGAGCTAAAAGTGTAAACTTTTTACAAATAAGGGCTGGAAATGGCAAATACAATAGTTTTGGGCTGAAATTATTATTTAAATAAAGTTTGGGTCGAAAATGTCAAGAAAAATGGTTTAAGGACCAAAATGTCAATTTTCATAAAAAGGGACTAAAAGTGCGATTTTTATAGATAAAGGGGCTGGAATGGTCAAACTAAATATTTTTGGGCCGAATAGGCAAATATTAAATTATTGGGTTAAAAATATTAAGTCTATAACGCTTGGTTTTTAAAAATGTTATATATATATATATATATATATATATATATATATATATATATATATATATATATATAACCAAAGCTTCGTTATAAATCAAACGTCAAAGTATTTTTAACATTTTGAATAAACATTTAGCATACAACAAATACCTACACTACGAACCTAAAATCGATAAACTATAAATGATTCAATGATTGGGCCCAAAAATATTTTGTTCGTGCCATTGGGTCTTTGTGGCCCACTATCATGATTATTGGGCCCAATATATTCGCACACGTTTATTGGGCTTCCGGTGACCCAATTACATACCCAATGGGTCTTTATCAGCTTTAACATGCTATTGGGCCTCAGTGGTCCATTTGCATTGCTAATAAGACCCTAAACATTCATAATATGCTTAATGGGCTATAACGTGTCCGTAGCATACTCGACAGTCTATAATAACATACATAATTAGTGGACCACCGTTGTCCTCTTTCATGTCTGTTAGGCTTACTTCATATTCACGTAAACATCATTCGGGTTGTAAAACAAAGTTATTCAATTTCATTGGGATTTAGTGAGAAATAACGGGTGGCATCAATAAATGTCGGTCGTAGCCTGTACTTATAATCAGAGTCTCCTGGAGGGAGAGCGAGAGTTTGTGTATAGATCTATACGGGGGTGACTCCCCCACACCTGAGCTGTTCGCTACAGTTAGACTCGGCCAGTCTAGGGTGACAAAATCTTAAATCAAAACTGGCGTTTGGAAAAATGCCAAGACAGGCGAATTAGTCATTATTATGCATGATTATAACGACTCACATAGAGATCCATTACCATTTTAGTATTCATGGGAAATCATATTCATACACAGTGACGATGCAAAGTGATTCATACAATAATACAAAACTATCATACCATTTAAATTGGAAAACATCGGGTTTTCCGGGGAATCGACATTATTCACTTCTACATACAACAACTATAATACGAGGAACAATTATGAAGAACATTCACTTTTACATGTTTTGAAATCACATACATATGCACTTATGGGATCATCACTTTTTTTTCGTAAACAGTTTTTGTTACAGAAAATATCAGATTTTCTGGGTTTTACAAACAATACAAACTATTTTTATATCAAACCTCCTTATGAACTCACCAACATTATATATGTTGACCGTTTTCAAAAATACTTGTATTCTCAGGTAACCGTTAGAATGAAGAATTATCAAGCGTGTTTTTGAAATGTCTTTTGTGTGATGTCAATCGATAAACAATTTATGTTTTGGATTATGTAATGTAAAAAAATGTACTTGATGTGAACAATGTCAGCTGTAATGTATTAATGCATGGTGATGCTTATGTTATGTTTCATGTATATTCATTGTGATGATATTTCAATTTAAGTCACACGAGCCCTCAGACGTTTCCGCCGTCTGGTTTGGGGGTGTGACAGGTTGGTATCATATAACTATAAACCCAAAGAGAGACTAAATAACTCTCAACAAAACAAATAAAATATAATAATAAACACTCTTACCTGTGCGACTTAGAAAAATAAACATAATAACAATTCAAATAAGACATTTGGAAAATCCTGACATCTCGGTTAAGCCAGGACTGTTCACAGTTGTATTAGGGATGAATGTAGCCTGATCAACTACATTTCCTTCAGAATACAACTCTCGCATGCCCTGGTGCGATCGTGATGGTCAGTAAACCTAAGGCATACCCTTTTGATGCCCAGAAAAAGAAAATTTCATTTCTACAAAATTTACCCTCTTTACGTGTTCCTCATCACAGTCACCATGGAGGTGGAACAACAAGGTATACAGTTTCACCAGGCCCTGGTGGCCCACAGAATGATTGAAGACGACCCCGAGGAAGGACAAGGGGCAACACACGGCATTGGGCCCGACGAGTGCACTGATACGGACTACGAGTTTGAGGGGACTGATGACGACATGGAGGAGGAAAGAGACACAGACGAAGCCCCCGTCAAACCACCTACCGACGAGACACACCAGGACCACCCTGCCCCACCAGGAAATCCCGTGGGTGAGGATCGTTCTCCGGAAGCAGAGGCTGCCACACTTCGGCAACAGCTATTTGCCATGGAGGCACGAGCCGTGCAGGCTGAGTAGGAAAGGGATGAGGTCATCAGGGAAATGACCGAGATGGCTCAGTTTTTGGCACAACATTTTGGGATATGATTTCACTAACACCGTTAAACACATCCTAGTGTGTTTAGAATCAGTAGACCCCCTAATAGTACTATGTTCTCTTATGTTTACCATGTTATGTGCTACCGACTCCATGTTTAAGTGATTACACTACGCATAGAGTCGTTATGCTGCCAAACTTCGTACCCCTATGTATGCCCTTTCGGGCAAATTTTCATGTATCAAAGTGCGGATGCCCTGAGGAATTCAAGGTGAAGTTTGCAGCATGTACATTTGTTGATCAAGCCCTCACCTGGTGGAATGGACATGTGGAGGCTATGACTCTTCCGGTCCACCTATTTTTTGTATCATTTTGATACATTATTGTTCTTGGGGTTTCCGGTCCACCTACAAAAAGATATACAATGTTGGTTACTTCGGCATACAAACTCGACTTTTTGAAAGTCAATGTGTTTATTACTTTATTTGATAATTTCTAACTATAAGTGTGAATCCAAACCGAGTCAAAATCACGTGATTGTCTTAGGGGTATTTTACTCCTTTTTTGTTTGATTTAGTAAAAACCATGAACGACATTAACTTGATTAGTGCGTAGAAGTTCCAATTTTTTTTAGGATAGTTTTAGCTATGTATTTTTTTCCTTCTATTGTTAAGAGAAATTCCTAAGTGCTCCTATTTTCTCCTTCTTCTTTTCTCTCATATACAATAGCAACACAACTGATCATATTGTTTTGCTTTATCCTATTTGTTCAATCCCATTTGGTTGAACAAGTCGGAGGGGTATGATCCTACACTTGGTATCAGAGCTAACCAAGATGGTTCTCAACTATGGTGTGTTCCGGTTCTCCTGTGGCGTCAATGGCTCGTAGTGGTGTTGACAGATGAAGGTCCGGTTGTGGTGGTTCGATCCCATAGATGGCAGCAGACGACTATCGAGGAAGAAAACAAGCAAGTAGGTCGAGAGGAAGAAAACAAGCAGCAAGGTTGATCACGTTTGGTGATTAGAAGAAAGAAGCAGCAAAAACTTGCCATATGTTAGCAGACAAGAAAGAAGAAGCAAGCATAAAAGAGCGATCGCCTTTGATTGAGAAAGAACGAAATGAAGCAAGACCCGAGCAAGCAAGAGAGAAATCAAAAAATTGTGGCACAGACCGCTAGAGACCGTCACCGGAAAAGCTTATAAGTGGCGAGAAGACCAAAGGAGGTAAATGGGACCGTTGGTTTGCTTGAGAAAGAGAGAATGGGTGCCAAATTTTGTGACAAAAATAAAAAAAATTGGTATAATCAGTTTAGATTAAGAAGGAAGAATGTTAGTGTTAATCCAAACCAAGTAAAAATCATGCGATAGTCTTAGGGATATTTTAGTTTTTTTTGTGTTTGATTTAGTAAAAAGCCATGAACGACACTAAGGGGTCGTTTGATTTATCTTCTAACCAAGTCCAAAAGGAGACCAGGTCCAAAAAACATAATTCATCATGTTTGATATTGTTTTTAAAGTCATGGACTCGGTCCAAGATATGGATTCTGTCCATCATCATTCACTGATTCGGTCCCCTCTTCAAATGAGAAGGACCGGGACAAAATATTATCAACGCCTTCAATTCCATTTTTCCCTACGGAAGAGGCATCCAAAGAAGAAAAGTGATCCCTCTCCCCTGCTCTCCCTGCTACCGACGACCACCCAAAGTTTGTCATCTTCCTCCGAACTCGCAACCGGAGACCTGTCGTCTGTTCTCGTCCAGGTGCGACATGATCTGTGTCCCTCCTCCCTCTTCCTCCCGGCGACTTCGTCATCCCCTGCCAGCGCTGTCTCCCCGAGCTCCGTCTCATTCCAATTGAGAGTTGTTCCGATTTTAACCCCAATCGCTTCTGCCTCCATCATCCCTGGTGAACGACTTGCACCATCGCTTCCTTCCTGACAGTCTGCCACTACCCATCCGCCAACGTTTTCCTCCTCTGGTGCCGACCGTCCCTGCACCTTCGACTGTAGGGTCTATTACTCCTCTGATAAATCAGATTAGCTACTTGTTGCTTTTTTTCTTTTTCAAAATAGTTATGAATTTGTTTATTCATTGCTTTCTCGAAACAGAAAATCAAAAATTACCATTTATGTTCTTGGAAAATTCATATTTGTACATTTTCTTCTAATTGAGCTAGTCGTTCATTTTCTTATGGTATTCACTGCTTACATATGTCTCACTCCCTCTAACAGTATCAAGTGAATTGCTTGTTGAGTATGGGTCATCTATGGAAAATTTCCTGTAATTTAAGTTGTTATTGTAAGTTTACTCGAGGAATCTGCTCATGCAAAAGTTTAATCCTTCATGAGAACTAGTGTGCATTTTGTTAATTTTTGGATTATTGAATGAGTAATGTGGAAATATGGATTACGTTTGTTTTAGCAGGGTTATGTTGTGTTTGAAGTTTGATTATTTTTTTGTTCTAGTTAACTTTTGCTAAATACTAGTTAAAGTTTTATAAAGTTCAATGAAACCTTGAAGCAGGGGTATTTTGGGCATAAAAATCATGTATATTTGTTCGTTTTGTTGTTGTCTCGATGAGCAAGGGTATTTTGGATACAATAATATATGTGTATAGTTCTAAATGTTGAATTGTTTGACCTTAGCCATTAACCCAATGAATTATTATAAAAAAGTATTTTTTGAATGTAATATAGTCTTTTTACATGGTCAATCAGATAGAAAATCAAACAACAAATTTCGATCATAAATTAACCCAGTCATAACTTCTAAACCAATCAATTTTAACCCAGTTAGCAACTATCAAACGACACTAACTTGATTAGTAGATAGAAGTTCCAATTTTTTTTATGGTAGTTTTAGCTATTTATTTGTTTCCTTCTATTGCTGAATAATGGGGTAGAAATTCCCAAGTGCTCAGTTTTTCTCCTTCCTCTTTTCTCTCGTATACAGTAACAACACAACAGATCATGTTGTTTTGCTTTATCCTCTTTTCTCTTGTATACAGTAACAACACAGCACTACAGCAGATCATATTGTTTTGTTTTATCCTATTTTTTAATATAGTTTTGACGTGTTGAAAAAAAATTAATGGTTAATGCTTCCACAAAGCACAACGGAATATAAATTATAGTTAATATTCTACAACAATCTTGCAAACCTAAATAACAAATTACCTTGCCGAATTTGTAAACAGATTGAACGACGCAATCATCAAATTAAAAACTTGACATAATGACATCCAACAAAAAGTTCACACCCTTTTAAGTTATCAAATAAAAGGTGTGATCCGGATAACAATTTCAATGTACATACATGCATTCTGCAAAATACTAGAAACACAAATTTCTTACAATTGAAATTTTAGGAAGACAGAGAAGAGAAGTTTGATTAACAAATTACCCAACACTCTGGTCAAGTGATTCCAACAGTTTTACTGAAGCATATGTAAACCCTAAATCAAATACAGATTCTAGTCACTGAATTAAAGGTACCAAATACAAATGTCATGTATTGCATAAGCATATAATCATACAGAAAAAATGAATTGGATAAGTGATATTGTATTAATAGCTTCAATTACAGGTAATACCACTTCCGATTACAGATAACAAATCAATGAAAACCTCGGTGGCAAACAAAAACCCTGGAAAGTAGAAACCGTAAAATTCTCTTAACCACCAAATCCGTAGAGAGTACGGCCTTGGCGCTTCAAAGCATAAACAACATCCATGGCGGTGACAGTTTTCCGGCGAGAATGTTCGGTGTATGTGACGGCGTCACGGATGACGTTTTCAAGAAAGATCTTCAAAACTCCACGGGTCTCCTCGTAGATTAGCCCACTGATACGCTTGACACCTCCTCGTCTGGCCAGACGGCGAATCGCCGGCTTGGTGATACCTTGGATGTTGTCCCGGAGAACCTTACGATGACGTTTGGCTCCTCCCTTTCCCAATCCCTTGCCTCCTTTTCCTCTTCCTGACATGTTTTCTCTCTGCTTTTCTCTCTTTGGAAGTGAATTTGAATTTTGTTTGTGTTTGTACTTAAAATGGGTTTGAGGATTTATAGAATATTGGGGTTTGAGTTTGAAAGGAAGAATGTATTCGTCCGTTGGATTAGATTAAATAGGAGGCATAGATAGCCGCAGGATTGTAATCTGTGTGATGAGAAATAAGACGCTTTGATTGGTTCGCTTTAACAATGTTGGATCCAGGTTAGGATAGTCCAGGTCATGTGTGGAATAGTGTTAAATTAAATTATGTGTACTTTTATAAAGAAGAATGAATCAATGATATAGTCATTTTTTTAATTATTATTTTTTAAATAGTTAAAGAATTTAAAGTTTTGTATATATATATACTTAAAAGTATAACAAAACTAAGGTAGTACTCTCTTACGAACTCACTATATGAGTCAGGAAGTGACTGAAGAACCCAGTCAACATCCAGCTCCTCACAGACAATAGATCCCAACATTCTTAACCTATCAATGTGTGACTTCATCTCTAGGACGTGTGCACACACTGACTTTCCTTCTTCATGTTTACTTGCCAAAAGGGCTTGAGTGAGTTTGAACTTTTCAATCTTTTGAACTTGTGGGTTAGGGAGAACAATAGGAAGAGGTGGAGGAAGTGAAGCATGATCTCGTGTTCCTCGATCGAATCGTGGAATATCATCTTCATGTGAAAAGCTTTTTCCACGGGATTTGGGAAGACCATAGTTGTCATACTTTGACATCTACAAAACGGGAGAAAAATTCAAGTTAGTTGATTGATTGAGTCCTTAATAAATCACCCAAATGAGATATTAAGGCTAGGACCCAACACAATACTCTACAACTTGGGAGAGGGATGCCGTAACCCAAATTGCAGAACATTTGAAGGTAAGTGAATGACGATTCACTAATTTCCACCATGAAAAACGAAAAAAAAAATAAGTTTTAAATCTATTGAAAATTCATAGATCTTTTGAGATTCATTGAACATTTCAATGGCATGTTTAAATCTCGATATACCCCTCGATTTGTGACTGGGATGCCGAGGATCACAAAACAGGGTGTGAATAACCATGCAAACTTACATGGTGCCCTCAAATGTTACAGTCACCTATTCGATGTGCCGGTTAACCACACACGCTCCACCGAACTATGACAAACAATGAGTCACCCTTTGCTACCTTTGCTTAGAACCATTTAGTGTGCCGGTTAACCACACACGCTCCACTAACGTCTTCGCAAGGGCACAAAGTGTAATTTCATGGAATTGCATCAATTCACTTTTGTCTAAAGTAACTAAGATTGGGAATTTTGTAAAAGCATTTAGTTACTTTTGTACTTCATTATACTTATAATGGAAGGTTTCTGTCCTATCCTACCCGTTCGGCTAACGACCCTCCACTAGTCAAGAGTGCGGTGGGTAAGAGTGGATACCCATTCAATCGCCATTTTATAGGCAATTTCCTTAAACACCCCTTATAGACCAGCTTCGTGAATGAGGCCTACTAACGGTAAGACTGACTGTTTACTCATACATATATAATACTAGACTCTTAATGTTATATATAGTATAAGGTGTATTTTATACTTTTTAAAATACCTGGTGGTCAAATTTAATAATTACACTTTTAATTTAATTAAATTGTAAACCAAAACTTTTATGGATTTATTAAATCTCTCTTAATTATACACTTTAATTAATTAATAAAACCATAAGGGTGTGAATTGAACTTTTCAAAACAATACTAGGGTTTTAGAATTTAACATTTCTAAATTAAACTTTTAATCAACTTTTAAATTCCAAAACTTGAGGGCAAGTTTTGAAACATTTCAAAACATTAGGGTTTAGAATTTAAATATTTCAAATCAAACCTTTTAATCAAAATTTAAATTCCAAAACTTGAGGGCAAGTATTTGAAACATTTCAAAAACACAAGAATCAAATAGCAAATAATTTAAATTAAACAATTAATTTAATGATTATCTAAATTTGACATAATTTCAATTTCTTGCAAGATAAGTTACCCAATTAATACAAATAATTAATCTTTAATCATATAAGGAAGTTATTATCTAATCAATTGGTAATTATCTTTTGTTTAATCAAGGATATTCTCAAATATAAGATAAAATTCGAATATTAAAGATCCAAAACAATTAAGGCAAGTATCCTCAAGCAAAACAGCAAGAAATCCCGAATTTCCCTCTTTCTGACGCTCGAACTCGCCGAGTTCCTCTATGGACTCGCCGAGTTGGAGCAACTCGCCGAGTCCACATTGGAACTCGCCGAGTTCATCAGTCAGGGAGCCAAAAAATCGATTTTGAAGCTTGAACAAATAACCAAGGCATCAATACAATAGAAACCAATCAAGGCTCTGATACCACTGATGGGTTTAGGCCATAAGAACATCCTATGTGCTCATACAAACCCTAATGCTTGGATCTAGGTTTCTCTATTGTACATGCAATTCATCCAAGACTTTAAACCCTAGATCTAGCATGTGATAATCAATATTAACATATGAATTAGGGTTTAGATCATACCTTGATTGTTATGTAGCAATAACAATCTCAAATCCTCCTTGTAATGGCTTTAGAAAGCTTAGAGTCACAAGTGTCACTCCTCTAATGGCACACAAACACCAAGAGCAAGAGGATGAAGAATGAAGAGAGAGGAGGCTGCCCAAAACGTCCAGAAACCCTAGTGAAACTCTTAGCCACGTTTTTGGGGCTTAAGGGTACTATATATACATGTAGGCTATTAGGGTTTTCAACTAGGAAACCCTAATCTGACTGCTTAAGCCCTAAGCAGCCCATGAACCCTTTTAGAATATCCCTTGGACGATTTCTAATGGGTTTCCCCATAGAATTCGTCCAACCTATTATTCCAAGGTTATCCATAGCCCAAATGCAATTATCTTATAATTACAGTTCCAGTCCCTTAAGTTTAATTAATCTCTTTTAGCCACAAAATTAATTATCAATTAATTCTTGACTAATATTAATTAAACAATATGATTTCTCCTTTAATATATTATTCTCATAATATATTAATAAATCATAATTAATCCTTTCTCTCCATAGTTCATCCTATCAAGTTGTTTTGGTGAAGGCAACCCAAAAGGACCATGCACCATCGGGTCAAGTACATACCAAAATAGTTATGGACTTAGACACTAATCCAAGATTTTGGACTTTGCTAAAAAAATTATGACTTAGTTGAAGACAATGTGAAAATGTAAAGATTAAAATAATATTTTCTAGTTTTTTTTAAGCCTTAAAGATAACAACTCATAATAAATGTTTTCATTTCATAGTTATGTGTCTAAAGTTCCTTAGAACTTTTTCAAAAATACCAAGTAGCCTATTGTAAATTAAATGGTATGACTTCCTAATATTGAAATTCTGATAGTGATATGTCCATTAGAGGTGAGCATTGACCGAATTGGGTCAATTTTGTGGTAAAACTAAACTCAACCTGTGTATTTCAGTTTATGGGTTTTAAAACCCGTCGGGTTCGCTTTTTTGTCGGTTTCAGTTTTTTGGGTTCTTGGGTCGGTTTCATCGTTTTTTGTTTCTACTATTGAGTTGATGGGTTTGGGGTTTAAACTTGTGGTTTTGGGTTGTAACCCATTTTCATCAAATATTTATAACTTAAAAATTAAACAAATTTAGCAACCTAGATTAAAGAAACTAAAAAAACCAATTTCAACACCAACACAACATCAAAAGTATATTGCTAAAATTTTACAACAACCAAGTTTAAGAACAATCAAATTTAACAAGTTTTTAGAAACAAAACAAGTAGCAAACAACGAGGTAATAATATTGGTTACACTAAAACAAACATCACAAGCCATATATTTTGGTGTAATTTAGTACCAAAATTCACCTCCTTTTACATTTGATGTATATTATCTTTGACATTGAAAGTCAAATTATAACATATCATTGAAAAACATGTAATAATCTCAGGTTGGGTCGGTTTCAAACCCAACGGGTTGGGTTGGTTTGAGGTACTAAAATCAAACCCAAAACCAACTTTTGGTTTTTAAAAATTTAAACCCAAACCCGACAGTTTGGGTTAGGTTTCGGTTTCTTGATTTCGGTTTTGTCGGTTTTTGGGTTTTCGAGTTCGGTTTTGCCACACATAATGTCCATGAATATCCTTTGTTACAAAGAAAACAAGAAAAAAAACAAGCTTAATCGAAGTTAGTATAATAAAGTTATCAAGATTCAAAGTTATGTCATTTTCACATTTCACCAATTAGCATGCTTTTGAGCTAATAATGTATGACTTCCCGTTATCCAACTTTCGAATGTGATATGTTCATGGGTATCCACTTGTTACAAAGAGTGCAACGAACAAAAAAAAAGCAGTTCAAGTAGAGATTTGCATGAGAAAGTTATCAAGGCTCAAAGTTGAGTAAAATTTATGATTTTTGTTGGTTGGTACTGCAAAAATCTTAGAGGTTGTTTGGATAAATTAGTTTATAACTTATTAGCTTATTAGCGGTGAAAGAAAGCAACTATTACAAAGTGTTTGGATTAAAAATAAGCAATAAGCTATTAGAAATGGGGGAATGTTTTTTTAAAATTAGCTTATTTAGCTTATTCTCTCCTCAATAAACTGATTTTTAGTGTTTTCTATCCAAGCACTTAAACTTAACTTATAGCGATAAGAATAAGCAATAAACTATAAACTCCATCTTTTTTCCCTATCCAAACACCCTCTTAAGTACCATTTACAAAAATCATGACTATTTTGCGTCATTTTACTGATTTTTTGTTAAATCTTGGAAAGTGCTTTGTATGATTAACTTGATATGTCTTTTTCTATAAGTAGAGTTTATTATAGACTTGTGTTTGGCGCACAACGTTTGATAATTTTTGTGAGCTTTAGTTTTTTGATTTTTAGAGTTTTTTTTTCATTTGGTTTTTATGTGATTTTTACATTTTTAAAAATAACAACTGGTTTTTTACAAACACTTTTGCACAATTAAAATCTAAGTCTCCAATTAGTTTTGTCAAACATGTATTAAACTTAAACATATAACATGTAACTAGGAGAGACGAGCCTCGCCCACACTCAAGGAGATACGGGCCCCCGCCCACACACGACTAACTATGAGATACGGGTCTTGCCCACACTCAGCTATCTCAAAGATACGGGCCTCGCCCACACTCTGCTAACTAGGAGATACGGGCCTCGCCCACACTCAGCTGGCTAGGAGGTACGGGCCTCGCCCACGCTCCGCTATCCGGGAGATACGGGCCCCCGCCCACACTCCGCTAACTAAACATACATACAAGTATCACGCAGACAACAAGTATAACATAATCTACCAATTAATATTCATATTCAGATAATATTAAGATACGGGCCCTACCCACACTTAGCTACTAATCATAAACAAGTATAAGATACGGGCCTAGCCCACACTTAGCTACTAAACATAAATAATTCTAAGATACGAGCCCAACCCACACTTAGCTACTATACACAGGCCGACATTGGTGCCTTCGACCCATTCCTACCGAAGGAAACTCACCTCAAAGTCGTGTGAATAGCTGAAATGTCCTTTCTCCGTAACCGGCTCTACACACACCCTATACATAACAACCATTTAGCTACCATTCCATGCTCAAAATTGTAACGCTCGTAGATTCGGGCTAGTCAATTTATGGACGATAAGCATCAAAAGTGACTTTTTGATAAAAGATTATTTAGAATGAATAATCTTAACTAGGTTGTAGTGGTCGTGACAAGGATTTCGGATATATAAAGAATGCCGAAATCCGAGTTATAACGAAGAAGTTATGATATATCGAAGTTTCGTGACAGAACCGGTACAAAATGGCGTGACGTATATAGTGAATTTACGATAGTGCGATATTTAGCCTTAGTAATCTAAACAAAAGTCGTAGAATACGTTAAACTGAGAGCGTGCATAAAAAGAACGTCTAAATCTGCCTTCGTATGAGGAAGTTATGATTTTTCGAAGTTTCGACTTAGCAGTATGTAGCCCAAAGTTCGAATATGAGATCGAGTGATTTCTAGCCGAAACAATCTAAAAAATAATCGAAGATCTCGTTAATAGTAGTGCAACGGTAAAAAGGCAGACGAAATCGGACGTCAGATGGAGGAATTATGAATTTTTAACGGACTTTTCCTGTCCCGACCTGTTAAAAATATAATAAAAAAATAAAGTCAAAATTAGCCGACGGAGTCTAAATGAAAGTTGTAGAGCATAGTCTCACCTACGCGTGGATATAAAGAACGTCAAAAACGGAGCCCGTATGCGAAAGATACGAATTTTTGAAATTTGGAAATGCGGAGTACGCTCAGCGTACTCATGGTTCATGGTCTGGGTTAGGCCACGTCGCCTACTCCAACACTTGAGTGTCCCGGGTCCGAGACCATGACGCATCCAATCTGATCCGCTTAGTACGCCCAACATACATGTCGACGAGCCAGTACGCCTAGTGTACCCGGTGTACGCCCAACGTAATGCTTGTAGAGGGAGTACACCCCGCGTACTCTGAGATTACGCCCAGCGTAATCCGATGCTCAGCCCCCTATAAATAGAACTCGAGGGCTGCCGATCTTTTTGCTAAATTCACCATTCTTCACCCCTTTTTCTTTCTTCTACTTTGCGAGAAATACCCCCGAAGCCCCGATATCATCCCGACACCCGAAGCAAGTCCTGAAGCCCTGAAGATCCCGAGAAATAGAGTTGTCAAGCCGAAACTCTGCCCGCGAGAAGCCCGGTTTTTGGAAGATATCCCGGTTTCATCGAAGATTATGATTTTAAGAGTCATAGTGTTGTCCGAGCATCGTCTTATCAAGTGAGTGCATAGTCCCTTTCATGAACATGATTTTAATACAAGTATTGTTTGAATGTATTAAATATATGTTTTGTGTGAGTTATTTGATGATGTCTGAATTATGTTAAAGAATATACCTGATTTTTTTTATGATAACTTAGGTTAAAGAGTAAACCTAAGGTTTGTTATAATGGTTATGGGGTAGTATCTCTTTATGAGTACGAGCGAGATATATACGGAGAATAGAACTTTAAAATATGTCATTGATCCGGAAGCAGGGATTAGACAGAGTTATTCGTCCCTAGTCCGAGAGTATGGATTGGACTTAGTTAATTGTCATTAATCCGGGAGTATGGATTAAGACTTAGTCAGTTGTCATTAATCCGGGAGTATGAATTAAGACATAGTCAGTTGTCATTAATCCGAGAGTATGGATTAAGACATAGTCAGTTGTCATTAATCCGGGAGTATGGATTAAGACATAGTCAGTTGTCATTAATCCGGGAGTATGGATTAAGACATAGTCAGTTGTCCTTAGTCCAGGAGGACGGACATGACATAAAATTTGTCATTAGTCCGGGAGTATGGATTTAGACATAAACCAATTGTCCCTTATCCGGGAGTATGGAATGGGCACAATCATGGACTCAAGAATATGGATTAGATCCGGGAGTAAGAGTTAGAATTTGAGGTCCAGGGGTATGGATAGTCTCGTTGAGAGGATTGACGGGGTGGGGTAAGAGTTGGTTATATATATATATATATATATATATATATATATATATATATATATATATATATATATATATATATATATATATATATATATATATATATATACAGAGAAAATTTTATATTGTGTGAATTCTAAATTATATATGTATATATATATATGTTATAGAATTGTGGGATTGAAATCCCTATGTACTCACCAGGTTTTCCAAACCTGACACACTCAATATTTTTGTATCACAGGTATCGATACAAAGACACATTACACTGAGAGATTAAAGAGATGTATATCAGTAGTGTAGATGAATGTAAGTTCGGTTTATGCTTATGTGTCTGTATTGACCAAGACATCCCAAATGTTTTAAAACGAATAAAATACATCTCTTCGGAGATGCTTGGATAAAGTATTTATCATGTTTTCTGGGAACAAATTCCGCAACAGTTTTCTTTAAAAGATCACTCTGATTTTAAAACAAAGCATAAACAAATCGGTCTTTTATGGCCGTGAAATTTGGGGATGTTACAAAAAACCCTTCACAAGTCAACCTTGGTCAAAGTCAATGCCAATGTTAAAGTCAACATCCAGTCAAAGTCAAAGTCAACCTTGAGTTGACCCAACTCGTCGAGTTTACCCTTTAACTCGTCGAGTTCTCATAAATTACTGAATCGTGAAATCGCGGTCTAACTCGTCGAGTTTCCTCCAAATCGCCGAGTTTCTCCTACTCAACAGAAACGGGACTTCCTAACACAACTCGTCGAGTTCCTTGCCGACTCGCCGAGTTCCATGAACAGGATCGGAAATTTTCGATCGGACTCGTCGAGTTTTTTTATGAACTCGCCGAGTTCCTTGCATATCTAACCTATACAACGTTTTCCTCAGATCTAAGGTTCCAGAATACATATCCATATTGTTTCCATGACCCATTTCTATAAAGTTGGCAACTTGATGGCTTTGCACGCCTCAAATGGACCCAAACTCAAGTTATAGCAATCTACTTCCATGAACATGGCCTTTTCTTGGACAATAACGGGTTTAAGACCCTTTTTATGATTCTAAGGGCAAAATACTACTGGAAATGGGAATCCTTAACATACAATCCATGAAGGGCGTCATATTTCCCACAATGGGGTCAAAAAGTCTCATAAATCAAAACTAAGAGAGATCGAGGCTATTATTCATCAAGTTAGTGACTTTTTACCTCAGAAAGCTGTCAAAGGTATATGAGATCCAAGGATCTAAAGTTTCTCTTCAAGCTTGATGGCTTCTAGTTCTTCCAACTCCTTTACAAAGCACAAAAACACACTCAAAACCTCAAGTTTCTCTCAAGAGGGCGCACAAAACAATTTAGGGTTTCAGGGATTAGGGTTTGGGACTTGGAGGGTGGAAATGAGGCCATAAAGTGGGGATTAAGATGCTTAAATAGGGTGCAAAACCCCGAAATTAGGGTTTCATCCCGACAACCCTACTTGTCGAGTCGAGGCTTCTCGACTCGTCGAGTAGGTGACTTAAATCTCGCGTCCAATCTCGTTTCTACTCGACGAGTCTGGGGCTCCCAACTCGTCGAGTAGTTCTTCAACAAATGAATAAATTATAATTAAATGTGTACCAGGAATCGGGCGTTACACCCTTGCCCTTTCACACAAATCATATCTCAACCTCACGCTTTCGTCAACGTATTCCACCACCATAAGGACCATTCTATATCATCTCCAAAGATATTGATTTCCCTTCACCCCACCCTTTGACGAAAATCCTATCTAGTTTTTCAATATTTGACTGACGTTTCACAGACCATGCCAAGATAACCATTCCACAAGGATCGTCCGAGTAAATTTCTTTTTATAGAGACAAAACTTAGATATTGAACCAAACCAAACAAATGGTTTTATGAATAAAGTACCCATTTTCAAATGTGTAAAATTAGTTTAAAAAAAAAACTAAAAACTAAAAGCTCATAAAAGCTACTTGAACTATCTTTTAGATTTCGAGTTTTTTTTGTTTCAATGAAAAACTAAAAGCTTTTGCTCATATTTTTTTTTTAATCTAAAAGTGAAACGCTTTTAAAATATCCATGTCAAACATGCCCAACCGACATAAACAATTATAAAAAGCAAATAAAAAATAACATTATTAGTGTAATGATATTAATGAACAAAATAACTTTATTATTACAAAAATATTAATGAACTTTTTTATTTGAAATTCTTTAATGAAAAAACTTCAAAGTGTCTTATTGTGAATGCTTTGAACATAATAAACTACGTTTATTTTAAAGATATTAATGAAAATTTTCAATTGAACTTTTTAGTGAAAACTCTTCATCATTATGAGGTTGTTAATGAACTTTTTTCATTTGAAATTCTTTAGTGAAAAAACTTCATTAAATGTTCTTTTATTGACAATGCTTTAAACATGCTAAGTAATGTTTGACTTGGTCACCCTTGCGGGTTTGTTAGGTTAAAAAGCGTGGTGACATTTTCATGTCTCCAACATTTGTTGTCAAATAGACATAACGTAGGATGTTGTCATTTCATGTTTCTATTAGAGAGTGGTGCCATCTAATGTCATCCAATCATAAGAGAAGAGAGGGAGGCAGGTAACACATTGAAGAAGGGAGAATTATGCAATGATCATGCGGATGCCGATCAATCCACGCCTATTAATGACGTGGTTATTGCGGGGCGATGTATCCGGTGGCTTGGCATTCAAAGCCACGACGGATGCTGAAAAACTACGGGGAGTGGTGTCGACACCATTGAGCTCCACCTCAGCGTTCTCCGCCTACACCTCACTTTGCCGAGTGAATTTGCCAAATAGCCTGAATGGGATACAACAAGCAAGAGGGGAGAAAGAAGAAGAAGGCATGTGAAAGAGTACGGGTGAAAGAGTATGGTGTGCAACAAGGCCACCTCATAGCCTTGGGTGTTTGTGAAGATTTCAAAACAAGCGTCATTTTACTTACTGCTAAATCAATATGCTATTTTTTTGTATCATTTTGATGTATTATTATTCTTGGGTTTCCAGTCCACCTACAATAAGATATATAATATTGGTTACTTCGACATACCAACTCGACTTTTTGAAAGTCGATGTGTTTATTATTTTATTTGATAATTGCTAATTGTTAGTGTGAATCCAAACCGAGTTAAAATCACGTGATTGTCTTAGGGGTATTTTAGTCATTTTATGTTTGATTTAGTAAAAACCATGAACGACACTAACTTGATTAGTGGGTAGAAGCAGGGACGAAGCTTATGTAGGGCCAGGAGGGACTGTGGCCCCCACTGTTTTTTTTTTCATAACTAACCCTTAAGTATTAAAATTTTTACACATTAAGCCTAAAACTAGAAATTTTGACTTTGCCCCCTATTCCTCAATTTTTATACATATTTTATTTTCGGCCCCCCAAATCAACACTTCAAGCTCCGTCAATGGGTAGAAGTTCCAATTTTTTTAGGATAGTTTTAGCTATGTATTTGTTTCCTTCGATTGTTGAATAATGGAAGAGAAATTCCTAAGGGTGCGTTTAGTTGCGGAAAAATGGGTCGTTTTCCGGAAAAATTTTCCAAGAAAAATGAGAATTTTGAAAACGCGTTTAGTTCGTTTATTTTTCTAAATTTTTCACGGAAAATGGAAATTTTCCGTTTTCTAAAATTACAAAGAAGTTGAAATTTTTGGAAAACCAATAATCATTGTTTTCCACATTTTTCTAATTCCAAAATTTTTCTAAAATATAAACACACACTCACTCCCATCTCTACCTACCCCCACCTCTACACATCCAACCCACCATACCCTTACCTACCCACACCTACACCCACACCCACCCACTCCCAAGCCCACCCCTACAAACATACACACAAACACACACCTACCCCAACCCCCACCCATAACCCCCCCCCCCCCCCACACACACACACCCACCCACCCACTCACAAACACAAACACAAGGTCACCCCCACCCCCCACAAACACCCACTCCTACCCCCAAACACACACACACACACACACACACACACACCCATCCCCACCCCCACTCAATCCACTACAAACACACACACACACAAACCCACATCTACCCCACCTCCACAAACACAAACACACACAAACCCACCCCCACCCCCAAAAACACACACACACACACCCATACCCACCCACACACCCACCCTCACCCCCACAAACACACACACACACAAACCCACATCTACCCCATCCCCACAAACACAAACACACACAAACCCACCCCCAAAAACACACCCACACCCACCCACCCACCCCACAAACACACACACACACCCACAAACATACAAAGACACACCTACCCACCCAACACCACTACAACAATCACCGACCTACCATCACCATCACCATCACCATCACCACCACCACTACCCCATCAGCACCACCACCACCACCACCGTCGCCACTGCCATCACCACCACCGCCGCCGACCCGCTACCACCGCCGCCCCCACCCTACCACCGCAACTGTTTTCTAAAAATGAAAACCAATAGAAAAATACACATCTAAACACGTTTTCTAGTTTTCTAAAACTGAAAATGAAAAACGAATAAGTTTTAACTAAACGCGTTTTCTAAATTTTTCAATGAAAAATGAAAACGGAAAATGAAAACTGAAAAGGGAAAACGAAAAATAGAAAATGAAAACTGTTTTTCCGTAACTAAACGCAACCTAAGTGTTCCGTTTTTCTCCTTCCTCTTTTCTCTCATATACAGTAGCAACACAACAGATCATATTGTTTTGCTTTATCCTATTTGTTCGATCCCATTTGGTTGAACAGGTCAGAGGGGTATGATCCTACACTAACATCTTTTTTAATATAATTCTGAGGTGTTCACAAGAAAATTAATGGTTAATGTTTCCACAAAGCACAACAGAATATAAATTATAGTTAATATTCTACAGCAATCTGGCAAACCTAAATAACAGATTGCATTGCTGAATTTGTAAACAGTCTGAACGACCCAATCATCAAGTTAACAACTTGACATAATGACATCCAACAAAAAGTTTACACCCTTTTAAGTTATCAAATAAAAGGATCCGGATAACAATTTCAATGTACATACATGCATATTCTGCAAAATACTAGAAACACAAATTTCTTACGATTGAAATTTTAGGAAGACAGAGAAGTGTGATTAACAAATTACCCAACACTCCGGTCAAGTGATTCTAACAGTTTTACTGAAGCATATATAAACCCTAAATCAAATACAGATTCTAGTCACTGAATTAGAGGTACCAAAGACAAATATTATATCATGTATTGCATAAGCATATAATCATACAGAAAAGATGAATTGGATAAGTGATATTGTATTAATAGCTTCAATTACAGGTAATACCACTTCCGATTACAGATAACAAAGCAATGAAAACCTCGATGCCAAACAAGAACCCTAGAAAGTAGAAACCGCAAAATTCTCTTAACCACCAAATCCGTAAAGAGTACGGCCTTGGCGCTTCAAAGCATAAACGACATCCATGGCGGTAACAGTTTTCCGGCGAGCATGTTCGGTGTATGTGACGGCGTCACGGATGACGTTCTCAAGAAAGATCTTCAAAACTCCACGGGTCTCCTCGTAGATTAACCCACTGATACGCTTGACACCTCCTCGTCTGGCCAGACGGCGGATCGCCGGCTTGGTGATACCTTGAATGTTGTCCCGGAGAACCTTACGATGACGTTTGGCTCCACCCTTTCCCAATCCCTTGCCTCCTTTTCCTCTTCCTGACATGTTTTCTCTCTACTTTTCTCTCGTTAAAAATGAATTTGATTTTTGTTTGTGTTTGCGCTTAAAATGGGTTTGAGGATTTATAGAATATTGGGGTTTGAGTTTGAAAGGAAGTATGTATTCGTCCGTTGGATTAGATTAAATAGGAGGCATAGATAGCCGCAGGATTATTATCTGTGTGATGATAAATAAGACGCTTTGATTGGTTTGCTTTAACAGTGTTGGATCCAGGTTAGGATAGTTCGGGTCAAGTATTGTGAATAGCGTTAAATTAACTGGTATGTGTAATTTATAGAGAAAAATGAAATCTAGTTAAACAAAGGGATAATGACTTGAAATGTTAACAAACTTTTGACTTTGTTCATATTTAGTTATTAAACTTTTTTTCGTTATCTATTTGCCACTGAACTATTGAAACTGTTCACATTTTACCCTTGTGACCGGTTGTTACCGGTTATAAGGGTAAAATATGAACAGTTTCAATAGTTCAGTGGCAAATAGATAACGAAAAAAAGTTTAGTGACTAAATGTGAACAAAATCGAAAGTTCTTTTCCCTCTAAAAAAGTTCAATGACTAAATATGAACAAACTTCCTCTTGTATTATATTTGAGCAAATTATTTATTTTTGTTAAATTATAGCAAAATTTGTTGATGAAGAAATCTATGAAATAAAAAAAAAAACAAAACCCCGAAAATATATTAAAAAAAACGAAAAACTAAAACATCAAAATTTCCAATCTGATTTTGGTTTTACAAAAATTCAACTTTCGATATTTCATATCTAAATTTCTCCCCCTTTTTATAATCGAAAAATGATTATAAAACCAAAAAGGGAATGAGAAAGCGCTCAATTTAGAATTTTTCTATCCAAAACTTCCCCTTAACACATGGCATAAACATTTTGCTTCAATCCGGAAAATCCAAAAAATCTTCAATTTTTAGCTTCGTTCACGGACCACCTTTGACAAAAATTTGGGTAGAAATTGTCAATTTCAAAATTCTGTCAAAGGCAGTCCGTGAACGAAGCTAAAAAGTGAAGATTTTTTGGATTTTCCGGATTGAAGCAAAACGTTTATGTCATGTGTTAAGGGGGAGTTTTGGATAGAAATTCCGAATTGAGCGTTTTCTCATTCCCTTTTTGGTTTTATAATCATTTTTCGATTATAAAAAGGGGGAGAGATTTAGATATGGAAATTCGAAAGTTGATTTTTTCATATTATGCGGACTTGAAGACCGAAGTGACCTTGAGTATTTGAAGTTTATGAAATGATTCGATTGGAGATTCGGAAGTGATTTCGGTTCATGATGGGTTTGTATGGTCTCACATTCTAGAACCCATATTGAAAAGTCATGGAAGAATTGAAGATTTGATGTTCATCTCTACATGTGTTACGTTTGAGGCTCGATTCGTGAAGTTGCTCGAGTTTGGAAGATTTGAAGCGGGTCATCCATTGCTAGCTTTGAGGGGGAGAATGTTGGTACAAAGTTATCTATGTATGACTTTGTAAACGGTTTGACTTTTGTAGACCCACTTGCATGTGGTAAAGTAGCTTTGTGACACGAGAGATATATATATATATATATATATATATATATATATATATATATATATATATATATATATATATATAGAGGTGTGCTTGAGAGATGTAACATTGAGAGTGTTAGTGTGTGTTAATTATGTAGATTTAGATCTAGATCGTTTTTTGTAAACACCTTTCATAATCGAATGCATCTCTTAAACACCTAAATCATCGTGTTTTTTGTGTGTTCTTTAATTCCGCATGTCAAACCAATGGTCATAATTCACATCAGTGAGAATGATTCATTTTTTTGTAAAACCAAAATCAGATTGGAAATTTTGATTTTTGATTTTAGAAAATACCAAACCATTGGTTTTTTATTTCGGTTTCGGTTTTTAGTAGATTTCTTCATCAACAAATGTTGCTAGAATTTAACAAAAATAAATAATTTGCTAAAATATAATACAAGAGGAAGTCTGTTCACATTTAGCCATCAAACTTTTTTAGAGGGAAACGGACTTTCGATTTTGTTCATATTTAGTCACTAAACTTTTTTTCATTATCTATTTGTCACTGAACTATTGAAACTGTTCACATTTTACCCTTATGACCGGTAACAACCGGTCATAAGGGTAAAATGTGAACAGTTTCAATAGTTCAGTGGCAAATAGATAACGAAAAAAAGTTTAGTGACTAAATGTGAACAAAGTCGAAAGTTCGTTACCCTTATAAGTCATTATCCCTTAAACAAAATGTGTATAAATACATAAAACAACATATAAATTATTTTTTTTAAATAACATATCTAGTTATTTTAAACCACGATATTTTTGAAAAAAAATACATAAACATAAAGTTTAATTAAATATTTTTAGTGTATGAATATGTACTTTTGAAAGAATTAGGATAATATGAAAAAAAAACATATTTAAGGTAAACAATTCCAAGTTCTAACGGATCTAAAACTGGTTTTTAGAATAAAACCGTAATTTTGACAAACTTTATGTTTTTTGTGTCGATAACCATGTAAACAATTGTAAGATTTTTAGACTTAATTACTAAAAAAATATTATGCCTTAATTGAAAATGAGGTTCAAATGTAACGATTTTACTCTAAAAAAAAAAACTTAGGGACTGTTTGATAGTTGTTGACTGAGTAAGATCTGACTGGGTCAGGGTCTGACTGAGTCTGAAGCTCTGACTGTATCTGCTCTAACTGAAACAATGTTGTTTGATTACACATCTGACTGTTTATGCTGACCGCTGAAAATGACCATTTTACCCTTTTTTTGTGTTGAATAAAATGTATCTATTTGCTAAAACTGATGAATAGTAATACAAAAAGGATTATAAGAATAAATTGTTAAGATCCGGGTCTTTGAGTTGCAATTCAATGTTTATACATATCTTGTCCCATTTCTGATTCTTTTAATCAACCCGTGAAAATTTATTCCATATCTTTTTAGAACACATGAGAATTTATAAAACTAGAAAAACAATCATACAGAAAAAGCAACTATCAAGAACAACACCCAAGGTTAGAAGGAGATATACATGAGTCAAGAGCTTTTAAAGCAACAAACATTGATAACAACCCCTTAAATAGCATCCATCATTCCAGCTAGTATATTTTTGAGGGATCTGACTTGATATAAACATGACACGAACTTTACTTTGAATCCATTAAAACCCACACCAAACTTAATTGAAATAGCAATGAATTTTTCTTAAACAGCAACAGACTTTTCTGAAACAACATCCACCATTCCTCAAATAGTATCACACAATGTTTTATACAACAATACATATCTACAGTAAAAGACATTATATCCTTATGGAGTAATCTTACAGTAGATCAAACAAGTGGAATCAAGTGAAACTGAAGCTATTAAGTGATTATAGTTTATAATGTTCTTTAACATATCACTCCATAGCCAAACCTGCATCATGCTTCAACCCTGGGATTGCAATATCTGAAAGAGAAGAAGCACTAGAATTCCCAACTTTTGCGAATCCTGAACTGTTGTGTTGTCAATCGTACTTGTTTGGAATGATATGGCGTGTCGATTAAACCCTAGATTCTTCATACACAAATCGAAATTAGGATTTCCACTGAACATCACAAACACCAAGCTTCATTCAATCCAGAACTCGTAAAACATCGAACGCAGAACCGCTAAATCAGTGGTGAAAATAGTTTTTACGAATTCCAAAAGGCCAACTAAGATTACCGGTAAAGAAAATCGAATCAAGCCGGAGTTGCAGGAAGAAGGCGGTGGCGAAGGAATGGAAGACGGCTGTGTGGCTGAGTGGGGGGGAGGGGTGGCTGAGGATGTCGATGGTCTGCGACTCTGTTGTGGTCGACAGAGCGATTGTGATCGGCGAAGCTGCTCTGATCGACGACGCTACTACCTGCGACGATAATGGAAGTCGACAGACATTAGCAGTTGAAGTCGTCAGACGTTGGCGTTCGATGGTGGAATCTGGAGTAGCCGGATCGACTGGAGGATGAAGTATAGGGGACATTGGAAGCGGGAGATGAAAAAAATGGCGTGAACTTGGGTTGGGGCACAAAGGGCAAATGTTTTTATTTTCATCGGTCAGCTATGTTTTTTTGCTTACCCAGTAAGAGGCAATTGACCGAGTAAGGGATTGAATTCTTGCAAAACAAACAAACAAACAGTCTGATCCAGATGGAGGCAGACCTTACCTCTTACTAGACTTGTTTGTTTTGACTCAGTAAGAGGCAAAACAAACAAGCCCTTGATACTATAGTTTTAACCTGTAAATTTAAAATAAAAATAAAACAACAAACATATTTTTTTAAGTTTTATTGTCAGGAGCCTTGAGATTTAAATAAAAATAAATAAATAAATAATCATAATGAATCTCTTAATTTCGTAGTCAAAGTGTTTGAAGTTCGAAGTTTTTCAAAAATCACCGAGTAACCTATTGTGAATTTTCCCCCAGTTAAATTAGATTTCGTCCTCCAAATCATTCCTTATTATCTCCATTATCGAACTAAACGAACCTGACTGAACTCTCTGAATCCCAAAAATAATTGGGGAAGTCACCTCGCTCTGATGACCGTCCACCCTTATTGTTGTCGAACTGAAATTAGCAGATATCACAATCCCTACCGAAGAATAAACCTCAACTTTTTCCCTAAGGCCACGAGTATCCAACCGCTATACCTGAAATTGACTCCCAGACAGACATAACCAATCAAAACTGTTCCCAAAAAGACTCAACTTCACAAGACGAACCGAACAAGCCTTACCTAACTGAATAAATTTACAGATACCCGAAAACATATACACCCCGACCACCTACCGGTACCGAAAAATCTTGATCGAAAACAATATCAGGTCCAGTCTCAAAAACTGAACAGGTACGAGCGGTCCTGGTCTATCCGCTAACACGACTCCATCAGTCATTCACTCCCTATGAATGACAACTCAACCAACCAATGCACGAACGATCACCAAGTCCGCTTTACCCCATTGATGGATACAAATCAAACCGAGTTCTCACATCACATTTGGCCCCAACCCAGCCTATGATTTGCCCAAGCATTACAAATGTTGAGGCACACTCACAACCTTTCACCCAAACCCGCGATGATCTAATTCATCCTAGAGAATGCCACAAGCCAAGTCATAGACTTCCATCATTGTCACAACCACTTACCCAACTAGTGAATGTTACAGTTGCTCTGCATTCCTACAACACTTCCACAATCTGCATACTAACCTAGTGAATGCTACGGCTGCTCATCAATCTTAACGATTCCCACAACCGCATATTGACCTAGTGAATGCTACGGCTACTATGCATCCTTACATCACTCCCACAACCGCATACTGACCTAGTAAATGTCGGCTGCTTCGTAGTCTTACATTACTCCCACAACTACACATTAACTGGGGAATACTATGGCTGCTCTGCGGTCTTACATCACTCCCATAATTGCACACTAACCGAAAACACTACGAGTCAAAACTCCGTCCTACCAGACTCTATCAGGTGTTCGAATCGTGTTTCATACCCCAAAGCCTTCATCAGACAAGAACAGACAGTGAGGTCCTAACGCAACCCTCGACTTGAACCTAGCCATGAATCCATATCGTTTGCTTCAATGCTCATCGTTGACCGAAGAACATTATTCATTGCTTAACCCTGAACCCTCTCGCAACCAGAACTGGCTCTCTAGTTGACTTAGTATGATACCATGTTGACTGGCCTTCCCAGTTAATCTTTAATCAAACAGTATCATATCCGCACCACCCAATTAGTCGTTCAAGGCCCTGCCGGCCAAACGACAGTCTACTCCACACTCACAATCCTGACCTATCTTGGATTCTTCACGACCTCAAGGAACCCTGACGCTCCTTCCAGATATATCGATCCAAAACTCTGACATGGGCACAAATTATAAAATGGCTCACACTTGGAACTATCCCCGACGGTCCCAGGTAACCATCCCTCACTTGGATTCATCTGCATTCTGATAACCTCATAATCACTAGATTACCTAGCCATCCCACAATCTTCCTACCCAATCACCACCACACTTAGCTTACTGGAATATGATCCCATGATCAAACGATATCGAGTGCTCACACCCCAAAGCAGATGAAGTACTTTACAACTCTCGACAAAGATTGTCGTATCCAAAGTACCTTCCCTTTATACAATTCCACACCCTTTTACAATCCCAACTGATTACAAGGAATCCAAAAGACCCACAATTTGAAACAAATAAATACTCACTTCATTGCTCTACTTACTACCGAATCAAATCTGAGTCTGCTATAGACAATAATTCCACAATCCAACAAATCAGGGCAAACGTATCCAAAAGCCATGATATACCATAAACAGAACATGACAACAGGTTGTCACGTCTAGTGACCTCCAACTTATGCGGCTCGACACCTTCGAAGCATCCCAACTACTGACAATGAACGGGAATAACCAATGATCGAGAATATACTATTATACTGACAACAACCCGATAATCCAATGTTTTTTTCCCACTAAACTAAACCCACGCGGAACTACATATACCCAAACCAGAAGTTGATTGACAGATCAACCACTGCTTATCTTGGACTATAGGTAGCAATTTATAACTCGAGTTGACAAATCCTTTAACAAACCGATGCTCTACCTGAGCGACCTAACCACCTCTTGAATAGTTCATCGAATTTCCCGAAAGGGACCACTGGCTACAACAAGACCCTTGACCAACAACTTCCTGTCACGAAGACAACTCATGTATTTCCGAGCACATTCATTTTATGGCAACTTGCTCTGCACCCTCGTCTCGAACCAAAGTCTCGTATACCCGGTTCTCCCCCACTTGGGTTTGGACTATCACCAACTGACGTTGCAAACAACTACACTTCAAACCAAATCAGCCAAATACATGTTGGATTAGGTGTCTAAGTTCATAACTATTTCTGGAATGTACTTGACCTGATTAGCATGGTCCATTTGGGTTGCATGGCATCATGCATTTGGATAAACTAAAATGAGAGAAATAACACTTAAGGTTTATTAATATATTATAACTTCTAATATATTAATAGTATTATTTAGTTAGTATTGATCAATAATTAATTTGGAATTAAGTAAGTGATCAAAAGAAGACTAATTAAATATATGGGTTGATTGTGTAAATCATCCATACTTATATAGTGGGCTAATGCTTCATGGATTATCAACTTGGGCTAAAATCCATAGGATGCTCCATGGTGGTTATAGAACCCATGGGTCATGGAAATGAAAAGTCATGACAATTAGGGTTTACATGGTGCAACCCTAATTGTAACACACTATATAAGCTACATGTTATTCACCAAAATCGGCCACTAAGCATACAAGTGAGGGTTAGCCGATTTCAAGAAGTGTTTCATTTCTCTCTAAGTTATTCCAAGTGCATTTGGTGTTGTGTGAGACATTTGAGGCATCACACTTGAGGTGCTAGGCTCACAAGGTTTTCAAGGAATCCTAACTACTACAAGGTATGTATTTCCTACTAACTTTTATGATGAAAAGTTCCCCATGTATGCTAGATAGGTTATGAACCTTGGAAAAAACAATTTTGCATGTATCATAGATAAAACATAGATCCAAGGTTTATAGGGTTGCATGTACACCATAGGAGTGTTAGAATGCTCAAAACCCTTCAGTGGTATCAGAGCCTAGGCTTGTTTGTTTGATACTTGATGCAAAATTGTGAAAAAACTCAGTTTTTCTGCACTCTGAAGCATGAACTCGCCGAGTCCATGGGGGGACTCGACGAGTCCATGACCAAATTCATCCTACTCGACGAATAGGCTCTTGCACTCGACGAGTAGGAGCCCCTGAATGCAGATTTTCGAGTTTTGTTGCTGGAAATGGACTAGAAACATTACCCTAAACTGTTTTGGTGTTATAAAACTTGTTTTAGATGGTGTAATGGTTGTTATAATCCATTTACAATGGCTAATATCAAAATTTCATGTTTATATGTGTTCATATGTTCTTGAAATTTTGATAGGAATATTCATGTTCTTATGAGTTCTTGATAGATCATAGGAATTACTTGTTTAATGTTTAATTCATGATCTTTATGTGTTTTAATGGAATCCATAACTTGTCCTCAAGTTATCGATTACCAAAAGTCATTCTTTTAAAGTCCATTATTAAACACATAGATTACATAAAATAAAAAGTCACTCATTTTATTACATCATTAACTCATAAGTTATGAAAGATGAAAAGTTTTTGAAAGTTACAAAACTTGCCCTCAAGTTTTGGAACATGTAAAGTCACTTTAAATACTTTAGTTCCAACCCCTAGAATTTTAAAAGTTAAAATTCAACCCTTATACTTTATAATATTATAAGTTTAATAATAATTATATATGTATAAGAAAAAGTCGTTTTACCGTTAGTAGGCCTCATTCACGAAACAGGTGTATAAAGGGGGTATAAGGTTGTTGCCTATAAAATGACAGCTTAATGGGTCTCCACTCTCACCCACCGCTTCCTTGACTGGTGGAGGGTCGTTAGCCGAACGGGTAGGACAAGGACTTATAAATCTTCATTAAAAGTATGATGAAAAATAAAGTAACTAAATGTTTATAAATTCCCAATCTTAGTTACTTTAGGAAAATGTGAATAAGGTGCTAACCCATGAAATTACACTTTGCACTTTGATTAAGTCGTTAGTGGAGCGTGTGTGGTTAACCGGCACACTAACCTGGACTTAACAAGGTAGGCAAATGGTAACCTAATATTTATCATAGTATCGATGGAGCGCGTGTGGTTAACCGACACATCGATTGAGGGGTAAATATTAAGGGTACCAAGTAATTTGCATGGTTACTTCACACCTTGTTTTGTGATCCTCGGCATCCCAGTCACAAAACCTGAAGGGCACACTCGAGATTGAAACATGCCATTGAAAAGTTCAATGAATCTCAAAGAATCTAGGAGTTTCAAAAACCAATTAAAACCTAATAATTTATTTCGTTTTTCATGGTGGAAATTGGTGAATCGTCATTCACCTGCCTTCAAATATCTTATAGTTTGGATTACGGCATCCCTCTTCTAAGTTATAAAATATTGTGTTGGGTCCTAGCCTTAATATTACATTTGGGTGTTTTATTAAGGACTATCTTTATATCTAATCTAAACTTATCTTTCTTCTTTTCAGATGTCTTCCAACAATGCTGTTTCTGGCTCAAACCCTACTGGCTCCTTATCTCTCATGAACCTTTGTGGGAGAGTGATCTTTGATGGATCCAACTTTATGGATTGGATCAGGAACATCAGAATGGTCACTTGGTATGAGGACAAGGAATATGTCCTCGACAAGGAGCTTAAAGAACTCTAGCCGACTGCTACTCTTGAGGAGGTCGTTGAATATCAGGCCCATGAAAGGGATGTTACGAAAGTGGCATGCATCATGTTGGCCACTATGACAGCCGAGCTCCAAAAGTCCTATGAGGACTACTATCCTTTTGAGATGCACCAAGATTTGATGGACCGCTACCATCAGAGTGCTCGTCAAGAGCGATGTGAAATCATCTCCTCCATGATAACGACCAAGATGAAGGATGGTGAACCCATCACGGGCCACATGCAGAAAATGCAAAGGTATGTGGACCGTTTGCTGAAACTGAATGTGAACTTCCCAAAGGAGTTGGCAATTGATATCATTTTGCACTCTCTACCTTCGTGTTATGATCAATTCCGCATGACATACCACATGAACAAGGAGGAAGTTACACTCAACAAACTTCAAGGACTTCTGAAGACCGCGAAAAGTGGTCTTAAAGGTAAGTCGGTTGTTACTAATCCAACCGTGGCCCCTGTCTTGGCAATTGGGCAAGGAAAAGGAAAGAAAAGGAAGAGCCCTTCGAAGGGTACCAAGGGAAAGTCCCTTGATGGTTCCTCTTCAAGTGGAACCAAGAAAGGTTTCGTCACTCCTTCTGCTAACCCTAAAGAGGCTGAATGCTTCTATTGTCATGAAAAGTCGCACTGGAAGCGAAACTGCCCAAAGTACCAGTAAGATGTTAAGGATGGGAAAGTAAAACCCAACCATGCAGGTATTTACACTATATTGTCTAATAACTCACCCTATTCTAACTCTTGGGTCCTTGATACCAGTTGTGGTATTCATATTTGTTCTGATTTGCAGGGACTAAGAAGAAGTGAGAATGTGGAGCATGGAAAGATAAACTTGATCATGGGGAATAGGAAAGCTTCACCTGTCACCAACATTGGAGTTTATTCCTTGTTGCTAAGTAGTGGGTTTACATTAGATTTGAATAAATGTTGTTACTCGTCTGAAATTGCAAGAAATATTATTTCCTTTCATGCTTTGTACAAACAAGGTTTTACCTTTTCATTTGATAATGACAGTGGTGGTATTTATGCTTTCTTTAATAATGTTCTTTATTTTAAAGCATTACCTTGTGATGGTGTGTATGAAGCTGTGTCGGTTGTAGACAATCTAGGAAATAATGTGTTGTGTATTGATTATTCGAATAATAACTTGGATAAAGCATCATTATGGCATTGTCGTCTTGGACATGTAAGCAAGAAACGCATAGGCCAACTCCAAAAGGATGGAGTCTTGGAGTCATTTGATCTAAAGTCAGATGATAGTTGTGAATCATGCTTACTTGGGAAAATGACAAAGTCACCCTTCACTGGTAAATGTGCTAGAGGTGAAGGTTTGTTGGATCTTGTACACATTGATGTGTGTGGACCCTTCAAAACTGCCACAAGGGATGCTAATCGTTATTATGTGACTTTTACTGATGATTATAGTAGATATGGTTATGTCTACTTAATCAAGCATAAGGACTTTTCAAAGGTTTAAAGAGTTTAAACAGGAAGTAGAGAATCAATTGGGCAGGAACATTAAGATGCTTCGATCCGATTGAGGTGGTGAGTATCTTAGTACAGAGTTCCTTGACTATCTTAAGGAATGTGGGATTATCTCACAATTGACACCTCCCAGGACACCACAGTTGTATGGTGTGGATGAGAGGCACAATCGAACCTTGTTGGATATGGTTCGTTCCATGATGAGTCGAGCTTCGCTGCCAATCTCATTCTGGGGGTATGCCTTAGAGACTGTCGCCCATATCCTTAATCTAGTCCCTACTAAGAAGGTTGCCAAAACACCTCATGAGATGTGGACTGGAAAAGTTCCCAATCTGGACCACATCAAGATTTGGGGTTGCGAGGCTTTTGTGAGGCGTGAGTCTCACGATAAGCTCGAACCTCGAAGTGAGAGGTGTATTTTCATCAGCTACCCACAGAGATCCTTTGGTTACCTCTTCTACAGACCCAGTGATAATGTGGTCTTTGTAGCAAGGAGAGGAGTCTTTCGCGAGAGAGAGAGTTCATAAGCCAAGGAAACAGTGGGAGGCAAATTGACCTTGAATAAATTCAAGAGTCAAGTGGTGAAGGAACCTCAAACCCTAGCAATCAACCTGAGGAGGAAACTCCTGTTGATCCGACAGAAGAGTCTGTACCTCTGAGGCATTCCACGAGAGTTAGGAATGCACCTGAGCATTACTATGGTTTCCATATTACTGCGGAAGGTGATACACTTATCAGTGATAACACACTGGTAAGTCTGGATGAACCTAACAGCTACACGGAAGCCATGGCAGGCCCTGAGGCTGCTAAATGGAAAGAGGCTATTGATAGCGAGATACAATCCATGTATGACAATCAAGTTTGGAACTTGGTTGACAATGTACCAGGTCGTAAGATAGTTGGGTGCAAGTGGATCTTCAAGAAGAAGACCGACATGGATGGTAATGTACACACTTATAAGGCGCGACTGGTTGCAAAGGGTTTTTCTCAAACTCCGGGAGTTGATTATGATGAGACCTTTTTACCAGTAGCCAAGATTGAGTCTATTAGGGTTATGATAGCCACTGTTGCATTTCATGACTATGAAATATGGCAAATGGATGTCAAAACCGCTTTCCTTAATGGAAAGTTGGCTGAGGATGTTTACATGAGTCAGCCAGAGGGTTTTGTCAGTACAGACTACCCTAATAGAGTGTGTAAGCTTGAGAAATCCATCTATGGATTGAAACAAGCACATCGTAGATGGAATCTTTGTTTCGATGAGAAAGTCAAAGAGTTTGGCTTTTCGAGGAGTGAAGATGAATCTTGTGTATATGTCAAGGCTAACGGGAGTATAGTTAGCTTTTTGGTATTATATGTGGATGACATACTACTCATAGGAAATGACATCCTAACTCTGCAGGAAGTAAAGTTCTGGCTTGGGAAATGTTTCGCTATGAAGGACCTTGGAGAAGCTGCCTATATCCTAGGGATAAGGATTTTGAGAGACATGAGTAAAAGACTAATTGGACTTAGTCAGAGTACCTACTTGGATAAGGTGCTGAATAGATTCAACATGCAAAATTCCAAGAAAGGAGAGTTACCAATCCAGAGTAACGCCAGACTGAGTAAGACTCAGAGCCCGAGTATAGAGGCTGAGATAGAAGAGATGAGTCGAGTACCTTATGCTTCCGCTGTAGGCTCGATCATGTATGCTATGACTTGTACTCATCCTGATGTGGCCTTTGCATTGAGCATGGTCAACAGATATCAGGGGAACCCTGGCAAGACTCACTGGACTGCGGTAAAGAACATTCTCAAGTACCTGTGGAGGACTAAGGACTGGGTCCTTACCCTTGGTGGGAGTGATGACTTGAGAGTAGAAGGGTATAGTGATGCTAACTTTCAGACTGATAGGGATAATTTCCGCTCTCAGTCAGGATGGGTCTTTACCTTAAACGGAGGAGCAATTTCTTGGAAAAGTTCCAAGCAGGAGACAGTGGCTGATTCAACTTGTGAATCAGAGTATATAGCAGCAAGCGAGGCAGCAAAGGAGTCTATATGGCTAAAGAACTTCATTGGAGACCTTGGAGTTGTACCAACTATAAAGGAGCTAATAGAGATTTTTTGTGATAGTGAAAGTGCAGTTACCTTAGCCAAGGAACCAAGGGATCACGGGAGATCCAAACATATCGACAAAAAATATCATTTCATCAGACATCGAATAGCAGAAGGACTCCTCGTGGCAAAAAGGGTATCATCGGATGAGAACCCGGCAGATCCCCTCACGAAGGGACTGGGCAGGGTTAATCATCTCCACCATGCGAGGCGCATAGGGCTGAAGGATGATATTAGTTTTAGTAGTTAGATAGCTTTGAAATGTGTAAAGTGTAATTGACATTTGATGATGAATAAAATTTTTGTTTATTTATGATTAAAGTGTTGCTATCTTTTGTCAATCGTTTACTATCGTTTCATTTTGCATGTTTTGACTTCCAGAATGATTATGTTGTTGTATTTCATATTATTCAAATTCTCCACAGTCGGTCATATGTTGGAAGTAGATATGAATCAAGACTGTCATGAGTTGGCTTGTAGATGTCCAAGGTACTGGACATAGCAAAGTGTTGCTACAACACTCATGAGTACTCATAAGTTTTGAGTATTGTATTCAACCCACACTCGCTGGTATCACTTCATGGAATCTATTTCGAGTGATCGCGAGACGGTAATATCATATAAGTCTTCAAACCTAGAGATATGACTTGTTGCCTATGAGTTGGTTATGCATTGATTGTATGAAAACGCATTGGTAACTCGATGTTATAAAACGTGCCTTTGTGTATAATTCAACAAGTAGTAGAACAAGCATATGAGTCGAAGTTTATCTGTTCCTTCTTGGATTAGAAGCGATATCTGGGCCCCTCGATGATTTTGTGTTGACCCATGTACCGGGCGCGGTCAGAACTAAGTTGATGGGTTCAATTAAGTTCTATGTCAAACAAATCGGAAATCGAGAAACAAACAGCTGGACAATAAGTAAGACATTGTTTCCATGTATTTGTCCGGCTGATATCTAGAACAGAGGATTATATGATCACTTATCTTAAATGGCGTATCATCATCATCTCAGTTCCGAGAGACCTTGAAAGAGTTACGATTGCTGATCGGTTCCTGAAGTCATTCTTCCAGTTATAGTTATTAGACTTATCCAAGTGGGAGACTGTTGGATTAGGTGTCTAAGTTCAGAACTATTTCTGGAATGTACTTGACCCGATTAGCAGGGTCCATTTGGGTTGCATGGCATCATGCATTTGGATAGAATAAAATGAGAGAAATAACACTTAAGGTTTATTAATATATTATAAGCTCTAATATATTAATAGTATTATTTAGTTAGTATTGATCAAGAATTAATTTGGAATTAATTAAGTGATCAAAAGAAGACTAATTAAATATATGGGTTGATTGTGTAAATAATCCATACTTATATAGTGGGCTAATGCTTCATGGATTATCAAGTTGGGCTAAAACCCATAGGATGCTCCATGGATGCTCCATGGTGGTTATAGAACCCATGGGTCATGGAAATGAAAAGTCATGACAATTAGAGTTTACATGGTGTAACCCTAATTGTAACACACTCTATAAGCTACATGTTATTCACCAAAAGCAGCCACTAAGCATACAAGTGAGGGCTAGCCGATTTCAAGAAGTGTTTCATTTCTCTCTAAGTTATTCCAAGTGCATTTGGTGTTGTGTGAGACATTTGAGGCATCACCCTTGAGGTGCTAGGCTCACAAGGTTTTCAAGGAATCCTAACTACTACAAGGTATGTATTTCCTACTAACTTTTATGATGAAAAGTTCCCCATGTATGCTAGATAGGTTATGAACCTTGGAAAAACAATTTTGCATGTATCATAGATAAAACATAGATCCAAGGTTTCTAGGGTTGCATGTACACCATATGAGTGTTAGAATGCTCAAAACCCTTCAATACATACCATCCCTAAAACTTAGAATGCATAACATAAAACAAAATGATCTCCCAAATAAGGACCAAGCAACTCATAAACATTCTGAATCTCAGATGGAGACCTTGGAAACTTCCCAATCATAACCGACTTTAACATCAATAATCCCATGTAGATGCACAATCAATAACTTTAATAACCCATTCATAGCACCAATTCACTATCCATGAACAAATGGGTTACCACACACTTCGCCTATGAATCCCTAACCATCACATCATCGCGGGAATAAATCATAAAACAAGAGGCATCATCTTTACAATCGAGGTACAACATGGATAAGGAAAGTTGTCATTCACAATTCACTTCTTCTGATCGCCTAGAACCACCTGCTAAAACACGCTCTAACTGAACTCAAATGAGGCATACCCTTGTCCCCATCTTGTACAATCTCTATGAAAGTGACTCTCTTTCCACATATGAAATTTTCTCAAGGCAATCAAACCACAAGAATCCTCTGGTGCACTTCCACCTTTGTCGCAGATACTGCAACCATCCAGTTTACCATATTGGGTCTTCTTCCAAATTTTGAAATCATACGCTCGCTCTCACTTTCCCTTAACACAGAAAACAGGAAGAATAGAATCCTTGTCATAGAAAATGACATCATAATCCATCGGTCGATCACTCAACCTCGAGGCTGCAATCCTCAAGCCGTTCATCCCAATTGCTCCATTCTTGAGTCCCGCGACTCATACTGGCACTACCTCAAGCAAGGCCCCCAAGACCTCGAAATCAACTACTCATCAAGGTCTGCACCATTCACCCCAAACTGACATGGCTACAGTCACCAGACCCGTATTCTTCTCAGACAGCCATAACCGAAAGGCTGATAAATACCAAAATGTTGCAACAGATTCATGGTATCAAACCATTTTCCTACCTTCCACCAGCTCCTTAGAATTTTCGGTACTTTCCTTGATTCGAGTACGGATCTTATGTTTTCAGTAGTACGGTCCTAATACTACCTTCCACACATATTCGTACTTTCCTCGGAATCATCCTGAATCCTCAAAGTCACTTCCTCATAATAATACCCTCCAAAATCCGATAAAACAACACACCACTCGCACTAAAGCGCTTACTAGTCTCTCCTAGGATTCCCACCTCACCCTACCATCAGATGCTGAAAGACTCCCATCGATGTCTGCTAACTACTTCACGAAAACAATTACATACAACAAAACCTAAACAATCCTTCGACTAAAATACAAGAGTTGCGCAATAGGGCCAACTCAATCACTCTAAGATTATTTAACTTTTGCAGCATGTAACTTAACTTATTCATGCAATAATTAACTCGCATCAATATGAGTCCTACAAAGCACAAAGCAAGCAACATTTGAGCATCTAGAACTAAAAGCATAAAAAACAAGCATTCCTACCTTAGAAGCTCTTGAATATCTCAAGTCATTAGCATGCATCACTATAAGCTCACAAACATGCATAAAGGCATATCTCCTAATCAGGCATCCTACCATGCAACACTGAGCAGATCCTTAACCCTAATATAACATGCAATTATCATATACTCATATCAAACATCAATCTTAAAACACGTATGGGTATTTTGGGAAATACTTATTTGAGCTCGGTTGATTGCATGCATCACACCCCTTTTTATTTAAAAAATATATATCTTAGAAAACCATTTTCTTTTAGAAAATTTTACTAATTTCTCAGTTTGAGTTCAAGCACATTCGGGAGTATGCCCGAATCCCTCAAACAAGGCGTCTGATACCAACTTGTAACGTCCCATATTTCAACCCATTTTTTTCATTTAAACATAAAGTATTTGTTTAATTTACAACAACAAGGATCTAGGTAACACCATTTGATTCAAACATTTATCAGAGCATCGTTAAATATTATCATGTGCGGAAATCTCCATTCGATGCTATGCAATCGAGCCGTGCCCCTAATTTAATATAAGAAAACCTGAAAACATTTAAACCACAAACCATGAGCACACAACTTAGTGAGTTCCCTAAAATACCACACACAACACATCACAAATAAACAACTATGTGTTATCAACAACCCTGGAAACTACTTGAAGTCTCAGCATATACAGTATCACATATCACAGTAACAACAATAAGACCCAACTGGTCAGCACGTATATACTACCACACAGGTAAGCATACAAGAGTCACAAGGACAACAAACATCCTACATACACAGTTTAGTGGGTTGACATTGGTGCATTCGACCTACGAGCATAGTGAGAAGACTCACATGAATCGAAGAACTCTAAATCACTAAGATACAATCCCTTTTCTGCACTGCTTTCACCCGCGAATCCACTAACACCAGAACCAAATAAAATCTTAATTAACAGCCCAAAATCCTCAAATTTGACCCAAGGTCAAAATTGTTCAAAAAGTCAACGGTCAACAAAATTTAAAGTCAGCAAGTCAAGAAGTCGAACTTCAGGTTGAGTATGCCTAGCGTACTCAACTTGTACGCATGGCCTACTAACTATCCAGAAACGGGACTCCACACGAGTACGTGCAACGTACTCAAAGGTACACCCAACATACTCAGTCAGATGGCACTTTTCCATTAAGTGCTTATTCTTTTAAGTCCTTTCATCCAACACTCAGATCTAAACCTATAACATCTTTCTAAGTCATAAGTTCCCACCTTTATGGCCTTCCATGCCTAGAAAAGGTCCAAAAGCCAAAACCCTAACTTATTAACCCCTTAAGACATCATAACTCTTATATGGAAGGGATAGAAGGACCAATATCACATTTGTATGGTTCCTTAAAGCTTCGTAATGGATAAAGTTTCCAACTTTATCCACTAGAATGGTACAAACCACCAAGATCTAGTTTTTAAGTCTAAAAGTTACCAAAAGTGCATATTTTCAGGTTAATCCATTAAGTCAAAGTCTCCAACCTTTAGATCTAAACGAATATGATGTTTAGATGGATAAAGTTTCTAGCTTTATCAATTACAAGGTCACAAACTTTCAAGATCTAAAATTTATGCACTAAAGTGACCAGAAGCTCATAACACCTAAAACTCGTTAGATCTAACAAATGCATCATCAAGATTCAAGCTTTATACCTCTAGAAGAAAGATCAAGGTGAACAAGATCTGGAACTACAAGCTCCAATGCAACCAACACTTCTCCAATGACTTCCTTCTTCTCCAAGACGCACCAAGTTCACTCCAAAGCACTCAAAAGCACCTTTATTTTTGCTCACAAGGCTCAAAATAGGGTTAGGGTTTCATGGGAGGACGTTGAAGGGGGTGGAGGTTGAGAATGGAAAGGGTTTGGGGGATTTAAGGAGCTTAAATAGGGTTCAAAACCCTTAATTTAGGTTTTGGGCACTGATCGCGTACGCCCAACGTACTCAATTTATGCCTAGTGTACTTAGTACGCCCAATGTACTAGACTAAGCCCAAAACCCTCCTAGCTTCAAACGGTCATAACTTATTTGTTCTTCATCGGGTTGGAGAAGTTCTTCTAGGGTTGGGTTCGGTTGCCTTTGGGAAGGCTGTGGTACGCGTGGGGTGGTGATTGGTCGTTTAAGCTGTTTGGTGTGCCGGTAATGATAAGGAGCGATTTTAAGGATGGAATCTAATTTTAATGGGGGAGAGTTGTAACGCTTGGAAATGAATATGTTCCTAGTTGCCCTTCATGATTTGATAAATTTGCAATTTGACCCTTGTGAGTAGTACGCGGGGCGTACAACAGGGTACACTCAGCGTACCTCATGTGTACACTTAGCGTACTAATGGTAGATGGTTGCGGGTCCGAAGCCTCGTATGCTGGGCGTACGAGGAGTATGCGTGGCGTACGAGGGGGAGATAAGAAACCCTAATTTTTCAAGTTGTACCCTATATAAGCCATATGTTAGCCTCTTTTGATCATTTCCTAGCCGACCTCCATATCCTACAAACCCTAATTCGTTCCATAGCCCATGTTTGATGATCTTGAGCTCTTGTGAAGTTTTTGTGGAGGGTTTTGTGTATCTAGAAGAAGAATAAGAAGCTTGAAGACTTGTTCTTTGGAGGAGGGCTTTAAGGTCCAGCTTTATCATTCTCTTTTGGTGGCTTGTGAGGTATAAAGTTCAAACCTTGCCATTTTATTTCCGAGATATTCTCCTTGGCATGTTTTTGGTCATTTTGGTCCTTTTGGTTGGTGATTGGGAATTAAGGACGTTTTTGGAGCTTAGCCTTATAGACCTGGACATGTTAAGGGTGACTTGTGCATAAAGGTGCAAACTTTATGGTGGTTTTGGTCTCATGCAAGTATTAAGTCATTTATTAAGCTCCTTTGAGCTCTAGAGCCCCATTAAGCCATGCATGCACATAAACTTGACAACTTTATGTGATTAACCACCTTGGGGAAGTCAGATATGAGTTTAGATCAAAGTCTTAATGGATTAAGAGCCGAATTGGAAAAGTTGAACATGATTGGTGAGTACGTTGGGCGTACAAGTTTGTACGCTGCGCGTACAAGCCTTTCATGCAGTACGATGAGCGTACAGGCTGAGTACGCCCCTCGTACTCAGCAGGCTTGGGTTTCATTGTTTTGGGCTTTCGGCTTTGGGCTAGGATGGGCTTGGTTGTCTTGGGCCATGTTGGGCTATCTGGATTTTATGGTTGGGCTACTGAGGCTTTATTGGACTCTCTAGGGTGAAGGCCTATGAAAGGGATTGGGCCCAATTTGGAAAATTGGGTCATATTTTGGCCTGGAGTGCTTGTGTTAGATTTTGGGCTTTTGGGTCATCTAGATTAGGTCTTGTCCTTGGGCCAAGTTAGAGGAAGGGTAAAAGATCTTTTACCCTGATTTGGACTCTTAGTGTGAGTCAGGATCTAGTTATTGATGGGTTGTCATTTTGGTATTTGATAGCGCGTGGATTTTAGCGGATCTGCAGTCAGATTTTTATCCGTGGGTTTCAACTGTCTGAGGTGAGTCTCCTCACTGTACTATTGGGTCGAAGGCACCAATGCCAACCTATTGGTTTATGTATTATAGGAAGACCAGGGGGTGGCCCTTGGCATTTGTATGAAGTGGCTCCTGGCAAATCTGTATACAAGACCAGAGTTTGGACTCTGGTAGTTAAGTAGATAAGTAGTTGTAGATGGTATGCTAGTTGTCTTTGTGATGGTTACATGGAAGACCCAAAGGTGGATCCTGGAACTTGTCTGTAAGACCCAGGGTTTTGGTCCCCTACCTGACAAGGAAAGACCATGATACGACTTGTGACATAATGACAAGACTATGGTTGACACATAGCACCTCCTATTGCATGTTTGATAAGTATGACTCGTATGTTATGGTTTCAGTCGTTGTTTATGTGGTATTTGGGAAATCACTAAGCTTTGTGCTTACAGTCGTTGTTTATGGTTTCAGGTACTTCCGGTTCGGAAGGGAAGGGCCCGGCTTGATTGCAGCGCATACACCCATATTTTCCGCAACCTTGAGATTTTGGGATTGTGCTCTGATAACTACTTTATTATAAAATACCTTTAAGTGTTTTAGTAAATGATAAATGGGTGTTTTGATTGTTTTAAAAATGAAATTTTTATCTTCATATTTTGGGGTGTTACATAGTTTCTAACACCGATGTCGATTAGGGTAACAAAGCCGGACTAAATCTCTCATATGGGGATTACATTCTTTATATAAGGGGCCCACGACTTACATGGCAATCTTGGGGGACAAGTTATGCACAATGTCAGCTGAATCAACTGCTACTTAGCGTCCATGTCATCATCATTGACACACGTGGATTTTGAAACCTATCATTACCGGTAGAGGGACTAATTGAAATGGTAAAACACCACTTTATTCCCTTATTGTAAGAAAAAAATTTAGTGACATTTTAAAACAAATGTCATAACTTTGCTGGGTTAAAACGACATTAACCCTTTAAATCATTCATATGGTTATGGAGTTCTCTAAACTCCAGGACACCATGAAAATGGACCAAATGAGACCAAAATGCCATACAAAATCTATATATAAAAGAAATAAATATCAAGGTAGGAACTTTATACTCATAATGGTCCAGATATGTGGTGAAATGGTTGAATCAACATTGGAACAAGGCTTCCTTGCACCAAAAAGGACTTCATTCACCTTCAAGCTTCACAAATAAAAACAAAACTCAAGAACTAAAGTATGAAGGTTAGGGTTTTCAATAGGGATGTTCTTTAGGAAATAGAGGTTGCCAAATGGGGCAACCCTAGAGATAAATGCCCTTAAATAAGGCTCAAGACCCGAAAATTAGGGTTTCATTTTCCAACTCTACGCCCTGCCACGTGTCCAGCGTGCCGTGACAGCCTTTGTCGTGCCACGCTCTAGTCCAAAACTTAAAAAACTTAATTAAATAAAACATATCCCATGAGTCAAGTGTTACAGTTCAAAGTTGAGTAAAATTTATGATTTTCTCAGATTACTAGCTGCGAAAATCATAGGTACCACCTACAAAAATAATGACTATTTTGAGTCATTTTGCTAGTTTTTGGTTAAATATTGGAAATTGTTTTATATGATTAACTTGATTTGTCTTTTTCTCTAAATATAACTTATTATAGGCTTGTATGACATACAAAATTTGAGAACTTTTGTGAGTTTTTTGCTTTTAGTTTTTGAGAGTTTTTTGCATTTGTTTTTTTTATGTAATTTTTACATTTTTAAAATTAACAATTGTTTTTTTTACGAACACTTTTACACCAATAAAATTTAAGTTTGCAGTTGATTTTACCAATCATGTTATAAATTTAAACATATTTATGTATCGTATAAGATGTATTGTCAATGATTATTTTTTATTATTTAACAACTACATCATAAAATCTCTTTAGAAAAAAAACATAAAAATTTACAAGCATTAATATTGTTACAACCATAAAACAAATTTTATGAACTCGAAAATTAATTATTTAATAATAACAATAAAATTCATCTTAACTGTTTAAGGCAAACAAGTTTCACCACAAAGTCAATTACTGTCAATTTATTTCACCACAACATACAAGTCCCAAGTCAAAATTCATTTCAATATAGTTCACAAGAAATTACGATATTTCATGATGAGTTTTACAATGATATCATATGATTTAGGTTGGGGAAGTGGTGGTGCCCTTGTCGAACTCTACCTCACTTTGCCACCATTTTTACCCAAGGGCAGTGAGTAGAAGATAGTCATTTTGGGAGAAGAGAGGGATTAAAGAGATTCAACGAGGGGGTGCAAAGCTTCTTTGCCATTTTGCCATAACACACACAAGGAGCGATGTTTGTCATACAACATAAGCTCTAAATGTGCCTTATCAAGCTCTACTCCCCAACCTTATAGTAAATCACATAAATTGTCCATGTGATTTGTCTAACATATTGGTTTTGTCCTCATAAATAAATGTTCATTCGGACGATCCATTTGGTTTGTTTCGATTTTGATCCGTAAGACATGAAATTACTAATCCCCCCTTACCGATTCCTTTTAACTTCTCTATCTTTTTTTCGTTTATTAGAATAAATGCTATTATAATATTTGACCAGTCACATCGTATCTCACCCCCACCCTTTCACAGAAATCCTATCTCACGCTTTCGTCGGCGTACCACCACCATAAGAACCATTCTACATCATATCCAAAGAAACTGCTTCTCCTTCACCCTCACCCTTTCATGGAAACCCTATTTCGCCTTCACCCTTTCGTTGATGTTTCACCATCTATCTAATTTTCTCTATCATACAACACAAATTATCTAAATGAACCACACTTATAGGTACCAAGTTAACTATTCCATAAATGATGGTTAACGATAAATTATGATGGTCCACAAATGAATTTTCTATTTGTTCTAGCACCAGGGCTCTATTTTGCGCGCGTAATTTTTTTTATTTTGAGCTTATTGCATGGTGTTTGGTGAGACCACAAAAATAGTTTATATTAGGTTATAAACTAACTTTTTTATAAGTTACTCGAGATAACTTATTGATAAGCTAGTTTATAAGCTAAAAACTATTTTTTCAGCTAGCGCATGGCAAACATAGCCCAAGTAAAAAGTCACTTATGATAACAATAATGGGATTCAAAATTGATTCACAATAAATAACAATGAGGTCCTGCGATATCAAATGTAACAAGAAGTTAAAAGTCACTCAAATATGGCTCAGGATGAATTTTTATATTAGTTTCAACATCAAGTCAAAAGTCAGTGACGATTGTGAATTTCATTGTAAATTATCATGAACTTCACTCTTAAACTAGAATGTTGAAATAAGAAACTATATCATAACAAACACAATAAGAAGTAATGAAAATATTAATATAATCTGCAAGCAACAATAAGTTTGACAAAGCAGCATGATTATATACAAGTGAATGGAACTTATACTAAATACATCACTATAATTGTATACAAGTCACTAGAACAACTTACAATCCTTGTGTTAAAGATGTCAACACGGGAGGTTCCTTGACTTTTGTGTCTAGTTGGCGAAGATACCGATTTCATGACATGTCAAAAGTTGTAGTAAACAACAAGTATTCTCTTACTTGGTAAATTATGTTGTAAGTAGCCATTCGTTGAGCTTGAGGAAATTGGTCAAAACCAGAAATGCATCATTGCCTGTGTCCATAAATATCAACAACCGTTCGTTAATCATGATCATAAAAAGCGCACAACTTAAGGGGTATAAAGTGATGAAACTTTTTATTTAGGTTGTTTGATAAAACTGAACCATTTAGTGTTGAATCATTCGAACCTCTTAATTGTTAAGAGCTTAACCATTCAAAGGCCGAATAAACAAGTTGAATACTAACAATGACATATTCATAAGCGACAAGGTTTTATAAAGGGCCTTAAATTCTTACTATCTATTCATATGAGAAAAGTGATTACATACCTCTCTAAGTTGAAGCATGGGTAAGTCGCAATTTGGAGAAGACTTGTTGACTTTTGTGTCTTTGCTTCTAATATCCGATTGTATTGAATTTAATTTGTCACGAATCTCATACAACAATCTCAATTCTTGTCCCTCTTGTCTTACATTTTGCTCTACGGTTTCATTTTCAGTTTCAGCCTCAGCCGCCTCAGCTATCTCAGCAATCTCAGCAGCACACGTGGCATGCCGAAATAGCGCCATATGACAGTCAACATTAATACCATCTCCAGGCAAAAACACCTTTTTGTCTTTATGTTTCGGAAGTAAAGGCTTTTTCCCTGAAAAAAATTCTTCCTTTTCATATGATTTTACAGGTTCTATATGAAAAGCAACCAACTTTTTACTTTTTTCATCATCTTTAATCGATTTCTCTTCGTCTTTCTCATATGGTTTTTCATATCCCTTAATCTGAGGAACTTCAAAGACATCATGGACACTTGTCGAACATGTATTGGAAGATAGTTTTTCATCTGTCCACTTTTGGAAATTCATTGCACTTTGCGTTCGATCCAATTCGTTAAGTTTAGAGCGAACTGATGAAGATCTTGAAGTTTTAGCAAATGAACAAAAGTTCTGCTCTCCCGCCATTTCTTCTACTAATTTATCTAGTTTTCGTATTTGTTCCAAATACGAATTGATATCAACAGATGTAGAACCTTCGGTCTTCAAACCAAATTCAAAACCTTGATTATTTTCATCTTCACGTTCACGTGAACTTTCTTCCACTATTTTTGCAATCGTATCAGAATCGTCTTGTATCGATCTATCCCTTTTAAGAGTAGCAGTACCCTTCTTCAAATTTGATAACTTTAAACGTTTTGGAGGTGGAGTGTTCTTTTTGGTGATAGCATGAACATCTGAGCTTGTTTCCCCAACTAGGGTTTCATTTCGTTGTAATAAATTCTCAGGGAATTTGAATTCGTTGGCTCCAAGATCATCGATTCCTAAGCTTACTAGCTTGTAACGATAGGCTTGAACTTGGTAATCTAAAGAAGCGATTTCCATTTCTTTATGGTACATAATTTCTTCAAATACCTGGAAAGATTCCTCGGCATGATTCATTTTCTCCTCTGCTAACCTTTTGTATTGTTCGGCTTCCATTTTTACAGCGGCTTTTTCTCCTTGAAGACGAAGTATCATGGATAATGCTTCACTGGCTGCGGTAGCAGCAGCTTCTCTTTCAACATCCAATTCATTGTAAAGTTTTTGGAGGAGGCGTTGTTGAGCACAAAGTGCTTCTTTTAAACTGTTGCTGGTGGGTTCAATCGCCGTTGGTGGATTCATGTTGTTCTCATTCATTGATTATTGTGTTATGAATTGAAGAAGAAACCAGGAAAACCGATGCTGATGAGAAAACAGGAGGTACCCAATAAGGAAATCAAACACATTTTCACCATTAATGACGAAAACCAGATATATGGTAGGCGTTAGAAATAATGTACCTGGTTGCGCCGATGAAGATGAATTAATGTAGGTCGTAGAAGAGAAAGAAAACGAAGGGTAATCAAACAAATATCGATGAACTTTGTAAACGTCTCTTGTTTTTGTTGATTTACGAGATAACAAGAGGCAATGATCGTTGGGGATTAGGTCTCAAAAATTAAGGATTTGCTGATTGCTTATATCAAAAGCCAACCCCCATGGATCATGGGTATGGCTTTTGATTTTACCTTGTAAAAGAATCTTTTTGTTTCCTTCAATACATGCGATAATCCGAAACTCTTTAGGTGATCTTGGCCCTACTTTTCTTAAATCTTGCATATATATCTTATGCATACTGTACAATTATCCGTGATGATGGTTTTGATAGATTTGGAATTGCAAGGTAATAGTCTACGTGTGGGGTTGGGAGTAGTTGTAGCAAAGATGGTGGTCGTTAGTTACTTCTTTGTAATTTATCCGTTTTTTTCTCGAAAGTTTTGATTCATGGTCTATTTAAATCATTCAATTTCGAGGTCGGTGGACCAAAACTAAGCATGCTTTTTATTTAAATAGAGCAAATTATTTGTAAAAAAAATATGTAGAAATATCAATTTTCGATAAATGATCTTATTACCATCATACATCGATGGTTTTGTTCTTTCATGATAGACTAGGTTCATTGCAATGTGGAGTGCAACTTCATTGTCCCACGTTAATGGAGTGGCATTTGATTGCTTGGAATCTAAGGCCCCGTTTGATCGCATCTTTCCAGGTCCAAATAGATCTTTCTGGCTGAATGGACCGGAAAGACTGTTTGATTTGCACAAAAAAATGGTCTTTCCCGGTAAGATATGTCTTTCCTAGAAAGCTCCAAAATCATATCTTTCTGGCTGAATGGGCTGGAAAGACAATTATACAGCAAACCCGACCTCTTTCTTTCTTTCTTGGATTATTAATTTTTTTTAAATAACTTTTTTAAAATTTATTTTTTATTGAATTTTTTTTTTCATCATTCAGCACAGTCAATCAGATGTACAATCAAACAGAATGGTTTCTTTCCCAGTCAGAAAACTTTCCCAGACAGCACTTTACCAGACAGCACTTTCCCAGACAGAAACTATCAAACGGAACCTAAGTCTGAGCCAGCTCAACAGTAACTTCGAAAAGTGTAGTTTCCATTGCTCTATATTAGACGTAAGTTGGAGATCATAACGCAACACTTTTTCTCTTGGTTCTCCACGAAACTGGTGCACCACAAGGCTAATAAATAACATGTGCATGATAGTCAGGTAGTTGAATGACTCAGAGCCAACTTGCATCATAATATGCCATAAGATCAAAGCTTCCACTTGATGGTAGAAATAAGCATTGTCCCGATGTAGTTTTAAGGTATCGAAGAACATGAAATGTAGCTACATGGGCAAAGGTCTAATGAAAATCCACACCTTCAACTTGCTTATAGCCTTAGATTGTTCTACTTTTTTCATTTGGTTTATATTTCCAGTTTGACTTTATTACTTTCTTACCAGCGACATAACCATTATGTTCCAAGTTCCATTTTCTTCAAGAGCATTCCCCAATTTAGCTACATGGGCAAAGGTCTAATAAAAACCTACACCTTCAACTTGCATATATCCCTAAATTCCAACATACACCGGTGAGTGCTCTTTTTAGTAGAATTGTTGAAGATATGAAAATGCATTTTGACATGACGGCTCGGATAAAAGCAGTTTTCAAGTGTTTACAAGCACCACGTGCTCAAGATTTTCTTCTAGCCAACCCTATAGATGGGCTTGACCAACATATGTCTCCTGTGGAGTATCACACACCATCCTTAAATATCAGCTAATGATTCCTATATTTCCAGCTGACGAGATGTGTCCGGTGTACCACAAGGCGTGTTTGGACTCTTTTGGAGAGCATGCAGTTCATTATAAAGAACTTCCGGGGTTCAAATACCAGCACAATATGGTTAGGGATGTTTTGTTTGACATATTTAAGCGTGTCAGGGTTTCTGTCAAGAATGAAGCACTTGCAAATTTCTTGACTGACTCGACAGAAGGAAGGTCAACCCTAAGACCAGCTAATGTTTTGGTTTTTAGATGGGTTGGAGGGAAACACGCTTGTGTGGACCTTACATAGGTATCTCCTCTTGTAGGCTTGAGGGCTGGGGGTTTCAAGGCGGGTCATGTTGCTTTAAAAGCTGCCATATGCAAAGTCACAAAATACGAGAAATCGTGCTTGGAAAATCAACACGTGTTCATACCATTTGCGTTTGATACGTTTGGCTTCCTCGCACCAGATGCGGTGGAGCTTCTTTATAGAGTACAACGGATCATGCATAGCAATGTTATATCCCCTATATCTATAGATGTAGTCTTCAGAAGAATTGGTTTTACCATACAAAAAGGTTTAGCGGCACAGCTTATTGCTCGTTTACCTTCTTACTCTTTGTATTGTGATAATTAATTTATATGAAATGGAAAATATTCTCAACCTAAAAAAATTGGTTTATATTTGATTTTATAAACCCAGTTTGACTCTATTGCTTTCTTACAAGTGGCATTGCCATTATGTTCCAAGTTCCATTTTCTTCAAGAACTTAGATTTCTTTGCTTATTGCCTCATGCCGACTTTTAGGCTCATATAGAGGCATGATGGCTATTAAAAAGGTACAATAAGTTTTTGAAAATTTAGCATAAAATACATTGGGCCCATGTTAGGTCTTTGTGGGATGTTTTCAGTTTGGCAACCCATTATCCTGGTTTGCTTGTGTCACACCCCAAAACCGGAACGACGGAAACGTTCAGGGGTGGAGGACGTCATGTACAATATCACAACAAAGAATAGTAGTAAACAAGCAACAACATCATCCATTGCATTAATAATATAATTTCATACAAGTGTGTTCTGTAAAGTTATAAGACACCAAAAATGTAAATCAAAATATAAGATGAGTCTTGAATGTGCTCCATCTTCTCAAAAGCCTGGCATCGGTACCTGTCTACTGATGACCTAAGAATACAAGTTATTTTGAAAGAGTTTATCAGCTTTAAAGCTGGTGAGTTCATAAGTATTTTAGTGTCATTGTTTGTATGAAAGTGTTTGTATGTACTTGATGTATAAGTTTGTAAATGTTTGTAAATGTTTGTATCTCCTAGAAAATCCTATATTTTCTACTAAACGTAGCCTTCTACCAAGACATCAAATGACATGTATGTTTGTTTCTTGTAAAAGTGTGTATTTTCCCAAGTATGACTATCATTAACCAAAAATATAGTTTTACATTATCTTTTATGTGAAAAGATCACAATGTGAATGCAAAGGGAAAATAATAAAGTACTGTAGTGTTGTATTATAGTAACTACTGCTGTACTAATTACCTTAAACCAATTGTTATTTAAAGTAACATGTGATATGCCTGTACCATACTACCGACTAAAAACACTACGATGAAAGACGTCGGAAGAAATGACATTTGGCACCCGTAGACTTACAAGTCCCACTGTAGCGAGCAACAAGGTGTAGGATAGTCAATCCAGTATAGATCTATACACAAATTCAACGCTCTCCTTATAGGAGACTCTGGATACAAAACGAGCCATGACAGGTGATGCCATGCCCCGTTACGTGGCTCACATAACTATTGTAACGTTCTTGTATATGTATTGTATGTACTAGCTGTATTGTATGTTCTCTCTGTCTAGTATGTATGTATGTTCTCTCTGTACGTTATCGTTTGTTTCTCGTTATAGTATTCTCTATCTGTATGTTATGTTTGTTTCTCATCATAGTATTCTCTATCTGTATGTTTATGTTTGTTTCTCATCATAGTATGTATTGACTCATGTATGAACTGACTCATTGTATGTTTCATTGTTCTAGTAATAGTATTAGTAACTTCCTAAACTATACCTATTATAGTTTACTAGTAATGTTGTTTGTATGAATGGACATGATTGTGTACGTTTGCTACCCAAAGGCACTGAACTTAATGAAGGAACTTTTATATCTATACACATATACATAATATATAACTAAGATTCAAACGACCTTCGGACAAATAACCGATACCCTAAGTCCACAACCAAACAAGGAACAGGAAGCAAGGCGAGCTATCAGTCCTAAGTCCTTTCAATCCTACTTATATAACTATATCTATATAGATATGCATTTGTCAAAATATAAGTTAAAAAGAGTTTGAATTGAAAGTATTTAACATGTAAAAGAGTTTGTAAAACGATTTGAAGTAGTTTGTTTGATAACACAGTTTGAAAAGTAAGAAATCCACTTGTTTGGTAGTTATTAATCACATATGATTGATATAATAACTATAATAGTTCAACTTGTATTCTCCCCCATAAAAGCATTTAAAATCATTTAAAAGGTAGATTAAGGGGTATGAACTCACATGTAGTGAGTGGTTTGGATGAACGGATGGTATAGGATGCTAAGTGTCAAGTGAAGACTTGAGCACACACACGGATCCTATTTAACATATAATGACACATATATGTATCTAATTAGTCATTTAACAACTAATTAACCAAGTTAAGACACCCTAGGACATGGAAAACACTTGATTCAAGTGGTAGAAGTACCAAAGGGTTGCTTCTAAGGGTTGTAGGGCCTCACTTAGGAGTTTACGGCCCAAATGGTAACACCATGTGAGTTTACGACCCATGAGTTTACGGCCGTAAACTCATGGTATAATGTACCATTTTGTAATTTAAGGTCTTACAAGTCAAGGTTAAGTATCCTATGATCAAGTCCAAGCCTTAGGAAGTAATAGTGGCACAATTTCACCACCTTTTAGAGTTTACGGCCCATGGTCATTTCCCCATGAGTTTACGGCCGTAAACTCCATGTGTTCTTGATTCTTTTGTTGTTTAAGGTCCTAAACTCTTCTTGGAAGTGATCTAGACTTGTAACCAAGGCTTAGGAAGGGACTAGGGCTCATAATGCCCCTCTTATTAGGGTTTACGGCCCAAGGAGATTGCCTTGGCCGTAAACACCTTATGATCTTGCGTTTCTTGATGTTTTCTAGTTGTTTAACAAGTGATTCAAGCCTATAACAAGCTAAGTTAAGAGTACTTACAATATAGAAGCTTGTAAGGGGTTCACGGCTCAAGAACACTAGTGTGTGTTCTTGGTGTTCTTGGTGAAATGAAGAACACTTGAAGATCTAAGAAAATGGAATGATTTCATGGGTGAAATCATCTAGATCACTAGATAATGAAAGATATCAACTAATCAAGGAAAGAAACACTTACATTCTTGAAGATCTTGAAGAAAAATCGGATGATACTTGAGAGAGAATGAGTTCTTTGGCTTTCTATGGTAAAAATGACTAAAAATGACTAAGTGTCATTTATATACCCTTTAGAGTTTACGGCCCTAACACCATTTTGGGCCGTAAACTCCAAACTCTTGGAGTTTTGGGACTTAAATGTTGCACAAATAACTCTAAAGTATACTTCCTATAATTACCTCTTAAAGTACTAGGCTTTAGAACACTCAAACTGACTCTAAACAGCTTAAAAGTTAGCAGAAACAAATCTGACTTCTATTGAAGTGAAAGGTTGTACAAGATAGACATTTCGGGTTGTCACAGCTCGGGCTTCATCCTCATAGTTTTCACAAATCTATTGAACCATGGCAAATAATCCATCAAGTGTCCATTTACAATGGTTCGATGACCTTCATACCAATCACCAAAAGGAAATTTATATATAAAAAGGTAAAATTGCGACTTGTCTTTTGGCTTTTCAAATCGTTGAGTTTGTACCTCTTTTGTTCCACAAGGCAACCTATGAACATATATAATCTCCGATTTTCTCCAAAATTATCTTATTTGTACAAATTTTCATGTGCCTAGATAAGGCAATCAAAGTCCAGGAAGTAGGGGAAAGTGGGTGTACAAAATTTCCTTACCCAATAAATTTTCATGAGGTGCCTTGTTCTTAGGAAATGTTGTCAACAACTGATTTATTACATATGCCTTGGATAAGATCATAAAGCGACCATAAGTTACTAAGACTTAGGTAAAAATTTCCTAAGTAAAATGCATTCATTCTACAATAATGTGCTACGTCCGAAAGAGTTTTTCCACTACATTTCTATCTCAAAACTACATCAAGGGGCTTTTCCCTTTGACCCATGGCTTTCATCATGTTTGGAATGACACTCGTTTTATACAACTGTACACTGTGCACTACCAAAAACTTACACTGTATCATAATTTGATCATTTTTGGAACTCATGTAAATTCTAATTACACTAAAAGAACACGTGTTCCTAAATTTGGGAAGTAAAATTGTTACATGTGGTAAGAGTATACTAGTGCAAACATCTTCAATGTGACTTTTTCAAATGTTTTTTTGTTGCTCACACCAAAAAACTAATGCTACAAGTTGTCAACAATATAGCTCCATGCATTCTTATGTATTCTATCGGTGGTTGTTGACCCTAAAAACCAAAATCGAATTAACCATCAAGACTAGGAAAATGTACAGTTGTAAATGTAAGCACCCTAGATTTAAACCTACTTGTTTGTTTAAATATAAAATCATGAGGATACAAAGTTGGGGAAGTTTCAACTTGCAATTTATATTCAACAATGGTGGAAAAGACTCAAAAGGACAAGGCAAATGAAGGAAACAATCATATTTATAGAAAAATGCAACAAATCAATGTTAGCCTATATGTTATTAGCCCATATGTTTATGGGCCCTTTAGGGTTTTGTCTTAGATAGTATTTATTCTCTCATTTCTTCTTTGTAGCCTTTATGTTTTTCATTGAGAACCTTGTAATTTCTCTCTTTCAATAATCATATGGCAATATTATCATGGTATTAGAGTGGAGGTTTGATACATTGTTAGAAGGTTTTGTAGCAGTCATCTGTGGCTGTTTCGTTTTCAATCTGTTTGATGCTTCTTCGTTGCTGATGTTTGTTTGTTTGTTGGTATTCGTTTGCTGTTGTTGTTTGATATCTTGCTATTTGGTTGGTTGCTTCTGTTGGTTTGTTGCTCTTCTTACTCTCAAATTGCTTATCTATTGATTTGGTTATTTATCCTTTACCAACATGAATGGAAAGGATGATTCCTTTCAGTCAAATAATACTTGAGTAGATGGAAAGAATTATACGTATTGGAGTTATGTTATGAAGAACTTCCTTTGTGGGAAGAATATGTGGGGATATGTCACTAGGACTAAAGCCAAACCCTCAGTGCCTCAAGCTGAGAAATTCGATTTGTTGGTTGATGCTTAGGAGACTGATAACTCCAAGTCATTACTTAGATTAACAACTCTGTTACACGGTCTATTGGTATGCAGTTGGCTAAATATGACACAACAAAGGAAGTTTGTAATCACTTGAAGAGATTGTAAACTCAGTCCAACTTTGCTAAACATTATCAGTTAGAATATGATATTCTTGCTCTTCAACAAAATGACCAGAGTATTAAAGATTTTTATGCTGCTATGTCTGATTTGTGGGATCAATTGGCTCTTACCGAATCTAAAGAGTTAAATATTTTTAGCCTTATATTGCTAGGAGGGAAGAACAACGTTTGGTCCAGTTTTTGATGCCCTTGCATTCTGATTTTGAAGGCCTTCTTGGAATGATTCTTCATCACTCCACCTTCCCTCAGTGGATTCTGTTATTCATGAGCTGATTGTTGAAGAGACTCGTATCAAGTCTCACACGGATAAAGGGTTTAAAGTAACCTCCATTCCTACTTCCACTCCTACCGTGCTTGATGTTTCCTCTAATCAGTCTCAACAAACTCCAATGGTTGCTTATGATGAGTGTGTATTCTGCAAACAGAAAAATCATTGGAAAGCTCAGTGTCAATTGTTAGTTAACAAGGGTAAATCTGGTCAGCCTTAGTCGGGACAACATAATAGATCTGATCAATAGAAGTTTCAACCACGTTCCTCTGGAACTCCTCCATGGACACCTCGTCCTCCACAGTTTGCTGTTGCTGCTACACCACCAGTTGACACAGAATCTGTTGGAAACATGCCGCCATCTGTATTGGATCCCAAGGTTTTTGAGAGTTTCAAACAGTATTTGGCCTCTAATCCCACTGCCATGTCTGCATCTATGTCTCATTTTGGTACTACTTCATCGGGTACCTCAGGTATTCCCTTATCTTTGTGGATTTTAGATTCTGGTGCAACCCATCACATGACTCCTCATTTGTCATCATTTACTTCTTTGTCACATGTGTCATCTATCTCTATTATGTCTGCTAGTGATACATCTATGCTAGTCGAGGGTTTTAGGTCTGTCTCTATTTCTCATATCACTCTCCTTGATGTTTATTACATTCCCAAACTTACTTTGAATCTTGCTTCAGTCAGTCAATTGTGTAAGTCTGGTAATTAGGTGTTCTTTTCTGATTCTATTTGTGTCATAAAAGATTAACACACCCAGAAGGTGATTGAGATCGACCGTAGGGTGGGGGAACTATATGTCTAGAAGGTTCTTAAAGTATCCGTAGTTGCTGCCTCCAACATTGATTTGTCTTCTTTCCGTTTAAGTCCTTTGTCATCTGAGTTTTATCTTTAGCATTCTCGTTTGGGACATGTGTCTGTATCAAGTTTGAGTTTTCTAGCATCTAGTGGTGTTTTGGTTCATTTGAACACTTGTGATATTTCTGATTGTAGTTGTTGTAAAATGGCAAAATTCTCTGCTTTACCTTTCTATAAAAGTATTTCTTGTTCTACTGCTCCTTTTGATATTATTCATTCTGATGTTTGGGGTCCTGCACCAGCATCCATAAAGGGCGAGCCAACCTATTATGTATCTTTTATAGATAATTATACTCGATATACCTGGGTTTATCTTATGAAACACAGATCTGATTTCCTTGGCATTTACAACAATTTTAGAGATCTTGTTTAAACTCAACATTCGGCTGTGAACAAGTGCTTCAGGTGTGACTTAGGGGGTGAATATATCTCTAATGATTTTACTCAGTTACTTGCTTCTAATGGTACCATACACCAATCATTGTGTACTGACACTCCTCAGCAAAACAGTGTGGTAGAACGAAAACACCGTCATATTGTTGAGACATCCCGCTCATTGCTCCTGTCTACGCATGTCCCTAGTGCCTTTTGGGGAGAAACAATCTTACTTGTTGCTTATGTGATTGATCGTATCCTTACTTCATTGAATTCATAAATGTCTCCTTTTGAGAAGCTCTATGGTCACCTACCAGACTACTCCGCCTTACGAGTTTTTGGATGTACTTGTTTTGTTCTTCGTCCTCATTTTGAGAGGAACAAGTTGGGGCCAAAATCTGCTATTTGTGTATTTTTGGGGTATGGTGTTGGACACAAAGGATACCGTTGCTATGATCTTATGAGTAAGAAGTTATATGTTTTCCAGCATGTCACTTTTTTGGAACATATTCCTTTCTACTCGGTTCCTGCTACAGCCCACAATGTAACGAAGTCAGACCTTCTGCATATTGATACTTCCGATGAGGAGATAGAGGCTCGAGACCCATCTATGCCACATGATCCTTCAACTCATGACACACCCACTTGTTCAGAGAGTTCCTCGAATCTTCCTGCTCCTGAGTCTGCTCCTTTGACTGTTGAAATTGAAGATCCACCTCTACCACCACCCCTCAGGAGGTCTACTCGTCCTATCAAGTCCACCAAGCTTCCAGATTTTGCTTACTCTACATACTTAGGACCATTTGCTTCATTTATAGTGAACATCCATCATCTTTCTGAGCCTGAATCGTATAGAGAAGTTGTATTAGATCCTCTTTGGCAGAATGCTATGGCTGAGGAACTCACTGCTCTTCATCAGACATATACATGGGATTTGTTTTCCCTTCCTCCTAGGAAACATAAGATTGGTTTTCGTTGGGTGTACAAGATAAAAACAAAAGTTGATGGTCTATTGAGTGGTACAAGGCCAGACTTGTAGCAAAAGTGTATTCCTAATAGTACGGTTTTGACTATGAGGAGACCTTTTCCCCAGTGGCAAAGATGACGACAGTCCGTACTATGATTGTAGTTGCATCCGTTTGACAGTGGAAGATCTTTCAAATGGATGTCAAAAATTCCTTTTTAAATGGTGACCTCCATGAAGAGGTTTATATGTCTCCTCCCCCAAGAATTCGGCACCAGCCGAGTGAGGTTTGTCGGCTTCACAAAGATTTTTATTGTATTAAGCAAGCACCTCGTGCTTGGTTTGAGAAATTCTCCATAATGATTACCTCTCTTGGATTTGTCCAGAGTAATAATGATTCAACTTTGTTTGTTAGATGCTCGAGTGCATGACAAATTCTTTTGTCATCATAGGTGGATGACATGATTATTACTGGTGATGACCATGGTGGTATTGAGTCTTTGAAGCATGATCTAGCTCATCGATTTGCTATGAAGGATTTGGGCTTGCTGCGTTATTTCTTGGGTATCGAGGTTGCTCAGTCTAAGTTGTATCTTCTTTCTCAGACTAAATATATATATATATATATATATATATATATATATATGACTTGTTTACACGGCGGGCCTCTCTGACAATCAGACTATTGATACTCCTCTTGAAACCAATGCACGGTACTCTCCTACTGATGGTGTTCAATTGTCCGATCTGAATCTTTATCATAATGTTATGGGAAGTTTGGTTTATCTCATAGTTACTCGTCCGAATATTGCTCATGTTGTTCATATTGTCAGTCTTTGTTCATTAGGGAGCTATACTATGTATTCTGAGATATATTCGTGGCACTCCGTTTCAGAACCTCTTGTTTCCATCGACATCTTATCTTGAGTTATGTGTCTATAGTGATGCTGATTGGGATGGCGATCATCATGATCATAAATCCACCACCGGATTTTGCGTATTTCTTGGAAAGTCTCTCATTTCATGGAAGAGTAAGAAACAGGGCGTTATCTCTAGATCTTCCACGGAGGATGAGTATCGTGCTATGGTTGTGACTACATGTGAGATTATCTAGTTACGGTGGCTGCTTGCGGATATAAGAGTTCACATTTCTTCACCTACTCCCCTGTATTGTGATAACAAAAGTGCGATACAAATTGCAAAAAATTTTGTTTTCCATGAGCGGACAGAGCACATTGAGATTGATTGTCACTTCACCCGTCATCACTTATAGCTCGAAACCATATCGCTTTCGTTTGTTTCATCAACCTTGCAGCTTGCAGATATTTTACGAAGGCTCTATCGCCATCTCGGTTTCGGTTCTTATGTGACAAACTCTCAATACTTATTGCTATGGCATTGTGCGTTTGAGGGGGGGGGGATGTTAGCCTATATATTATTAACTCACATGTTTATGGGCCCTTTAGGCTTTAGCCCATTAGGGTTTTATCTTAGCTAGTATTTATTCTCCCATTTCTTCTTTGTAGCCTTTATGCTTTTCATTGAGAACCTTGTAATTTCTATCTTTCAATAATCATATGACAATATTATCATAAATGACCTACAAACATGTTATTATACAATAAATCAGTCAGATTACAAAAAGAAAAAGACGAATGAAATATTTCTAAAAAGTACAAAATTAAAAAAAAGGAAAAATTCAACAAATAACCACCTTTAATAACTTTTATAACAAAAATTATCGTCTTTAAAAAAAGAAAATAAATATACAAAAAATATTATTGCAGTTAAATAAAAAAATATTTTGAAGTCGGATGATTTTAGTGGGAAAAGAGTATCATCATATCATGATAACCTGCTGAATCGACAATAAGACTATCTATTATACTTATCTTAATCTTTCACCTTTCAGTGACACATTACTCCACTCCCCCATCTTTCACTCAGGTCCTGTTTTTTTGCCTCTTAATTGAAAAATTAAGATACAACCACTTAATTTTTCAGATATGAAGTGTTTGGCAGCCTCTTAAAAAATACATCTTAATCTTTTATTTGCCTCTTAAAAATTCAGATGTGTATGTGTATCCGAATTAAACCAAAAGACAACTATACCCTAAAAATCACGGAAGCTCTTCTTTTATTTTCATCTTTGTTCATCGACGCCCAAAGCTTCTCTCGCCCACCCCTTTCTTGTAACACCCAATTTTTTTCGAACTTTTAAAAAGTTATGGTTATAAAAATCATTTTGGGTGTTAACCCACATTTAACAAAAACCGGTCCCAGAAAATGATTTACAATTAAAACCTTGTGTGTTACTGTTAAGCATCATACAACCATAGAAAAAAAATACGAATTACATCGATACCAATATTAAGGAACTCAACAAGTTCCACTCCATATATCATGACACATCATTTAACTTCTATCAATCAACACTCTATCCTTGCATATAACATGGGATATATGACATAAAAGAGATATGTAAGACCATAATGTCTCGTGAACTATATGGGTTTGTGACACAAAACATTTCAAAGCATTTACAAGAAAAATCATTTCATTCATAACATAACATAATTTTAGACCATAAAACCTTTTCAAGCATTTTCAAAGAAAACTCTTTTCATACACGTCATAAATATCATTTCATATCTTATCATTTCATTTTAAAAGACATGTTTCCATATTCCATTCTCTTTTATCAACAAGGCTAATCCTGATATTAAATCGTTGCCATTTTTATACACAAGGTATCCCCATGTCTAGACTAAGGTGGAAAGAACAAATCAATCCACCAATGCATCATGCTAATAAGGACATCTACTTCGTGAAGGGGAATGTACCATCCCAGTAGATTCCTCTAGATCTCGTTAAGGGGACATCATGGCTCGGACAATATATTCTTGTCATTACTTTTCAATTGTTATCATTACTTTCCATTTCTTATAATTATTTTCTATGCTTTACACATTTCATACGTTCATATGAAAATACTCATTTCAAAAGTATCATCAATACTTTAAACATTTCAAACACATTATCAAAACATTCGTTCTTTCAAAACATTCTTGTTTCAAGACATTCCTTTCAAAAGTATTTAACATATTCATTTCAAAATGTTTCAAATATCAAAGCATTAGTATTTCATTATAATAAAATCATTTTTCCATGTACCCGAAAGTGAGAAAATACCAACACGTACTCGCCTCAATCATAATAAGGTTAGCTAGTCCTCTTCTAGTTCCTTTCCTTAGGGCAACACTCTCCAAACACCATCTATATATCATCTGGACATAAGTCATTAAAATGTCCAAAATACCCCTTAGGAGTTTTTAACATTTAGATAATCCCTATAAGCTTATTTACTTCTTATTAGCTTATATATAAAGTTTGAGTTCAATTGGAGGTTGTTTATTAGGGTTTCCACGAAAAAATACACTTAACATAACACCCGACACAGACACGTGTCACATTACACTACAGTGACACGAAACGTGTCATGCCTGACACGGCCCCGTTTCACTTATGCCTATTGTGACCCGCTCCCGTGTCAATCCTATTGTACAACAATTTTTGCAAAAGTGTACTAAAAGCATTATAAAATGTTTTCTAGACCTTTAGTAGCTACCAAACTTCACCACAAAGTTACTCTGAATATAATATAGATTATAAAATTCTCAAATACTCAGTTAATACATATCCTTATGATGAATTAATCATTAAGAGCTTAATTCTATGTAACATTCCAAAAATCACGATAATTTTTTTTTCATTTTTAACTTAAAAGAAACCATTGTTTTCGACCAAAACCATATCAAATACAAATATCCCCAAGATCGATGTATCATAAAATCTCTCAAAACATATCATTGAAGGATGTGTACGATCATGCATTCGCTTTGCCAAAATATAACGCCTGGTTTCTGGTACGCATTTATTTATAAAATTATTCATTTTCATAGAGCTACTCCACGAGTTGGAAGCCCCAGACTCGTCGAGTAGAATCGAGTCTTGGACGCGGGTTTCCAGCTATCTACTCGACGAGTCGAGAGCCCTTGACTCGGCGAGTAGGTCTGCCAGAGTGAAACCCTAATTTTGGGATTTTGCACCCTATTTAAGCATCTTAATCCCCACATTTTGGCCTCATTTCCAGCCTCCAAGTCCTAAACCCTAATCCACGAAACCCTAGAGCATTTTGTGAGTGCGTGATCCATTCTTGAGTGATTTTATGTGTTCTTGAAGCTAGAAGAAGAAGGAGGAGCTAGAAGGTTCAAGGAGAAGATTATAGATCCAGGGATTTCCTTCCATCTTCATCACTTTCTGGTAATCAAGTCTCTAACTTGATCATTCATTCATTAGATCTACTTACTTCCATTTTTATGAGGATTTTGGTTCAAGAACCTTGGTCTTTGGGATTTGGACGTCCCAAGTGACTTACATTTCAGATCTGGGATCTAGAAGGGGTTCCATGGCATAAAGGTGCAAACTTTATGACCGTGGAAGCCCCATACAAGCTTAAAAACGTTATTATGGCCTTTTTAGCCCTAAAAGGCCATGCATGGAAGGAAAGCTAGGAACTCTACGTGTCCAACTGATATCCAAGGCCTAGATCTATTATAGTGTTCTTTGGTTTAGAGTATTATGGCCTGTAGACCAAGATATATGTTCTAGAGAGTTAGGGTTTGAGCTAAACCCATTAAGAAGGACTAATAGCGGGTAAAGTTGGAAACTTTACCCTTAAAAGTGTATTCCCAGTGTGTAGATGAAGTATGGAGTTTGGGTCTGAAGGGTAAGAGCTTATGGTAGAACTCGATGAGTCGGTGAAGGGACTCGACGAGTTGATTCGGTAGATCGTGACTATAAGTAGCCTGGGAACTCGACGAGTCGGGGGGGGGGGGTGACTCGACGAGTTATATCGCGATTTCAAGTTCTAGGACTCGAAGAGTTGTTGGTGCAACTCGAAGAGTTGGGTCAACCAGAAGGTTGACTTTGGCCAAAGCGTTGACTTTGACCAGGGGTAAAATGGTCATTTTACCCTATGGAGAATTATCAGGTTTTGACTAAGTGTTATTGTGATAATAATAGTCGGGGAGTCGTCGAAGCAGCCGTCAGAGATTCCTCACTCGAGATTTCAGCAGTCAGCTTTGCGAGGTGAGTCCTCTTCCAGTAGGAACGGGTCTAAGGCACCAAGGCCGGCCCGTTTATGTATGTTAGCATTGCCGGGGTTAGCCCGATGTAGTTATATGTTTCCGGACTTCGGTCCAATGTCGGGGCAAGCTCGAGGAATGTTTGTATGCTTGATGTCTTCGTGATTCTTGCATGTGTTTGCTTATGTGTTTAGGACTTTGGTCCAATGCCGGGGCAAGCTCGAGGAAGGTCTAGCTTATATGTTATTTGTTCCAGACTCCAGTCCGATGTCGGGGTAAGCCCGATGAATGTTTATATGTTTATGTGTTATATGCCTATTGCTATGTTATATGTATACCGGACTTGGTCTGATGCCGGGCGGGGCCCGATGCTGGTGGGGCCGATGCCGGACTTCGGTCCGATGCCGGGCGGGGCCCGATGTAGCAGGCAAGGCCCAATGTATGTTATTATGTGATTATGTGATTATGTGTATGGTTTGTGGTAGTTTGGAGAGACTCACTAAGCTTCGTGCTTACAGTTTTCAGTTTTGGTTTCAGGTATTTCCACTAGCAAGGAGAAGAGCTCGGGATGACTGCATGACACACACCACAACTTTTAGCCTGGGATGTTCAGACTCTGATATTTGGCACATGATTTTGATACAATATTTTATTATGATGGTTTGAGATATATTACTTATGATTCTGTGATATGACAAATGGTATTATGGTTTTTATAATAAATCAAAACGAAATTTTTGGACCGTATTTTTGGGTTGTTTCAAGTTGGTATCAGAGCCTTGGTTTGAGGGATTCGGGCACACTCTCGAGTGTGTCTGAACTCAAACTGAGGACTTGGTATGAAAATTTTCAAAAGAAAATTATTTTGATAAAAAGAACTTTGAAAAGAGAAATGAATTTTAAAAAGAGAAAAGGGTGTGGTGCATACAATCAGCCGAGCTCAAGTAAGTACTCCCAAATTACCCATACAAGTTTTTGTTATTATATGTGTATCAGCTTTATGAGAACTGCATGCTATATTAGGACTGAGGATCTAGGAATGATGCCTTATGTGCCTGTTATATGTGTACCAGCTTTATGAACTGCATGCTAGTACATATTAGTTAGTATGATTGCCTGATTAGTATATGCTTGATTACGTTTACTCAATGCTCGAATGTTGCTTGCTTTGTGATTTTAGGAGTTCTAGTTGTCTTTTACTAATTAGTAAACGAATATGTTAAATTACATATTGCGAGGACTAAATAATTTCAGAAGGTTAGGTCTAGCTCTACTTTGCAGCTCTTGTTTGAGTCCAACCATTGTAGGGTAGGATTTCTCATTCGAAGAATTATCTGGTCTGAGTGATACGTAATGGTATTCGCGAGCTAGTTAGGGGGAGATATCAGGGACTTCTTATGCAGCTGATGGCGGAGAGTGGGATGGTGATTACCCTAGGGCAATCCTAGGATGAGAGTAGCGAGTGAAGCATTAGTAGTAGAAGGGACTTGGTGAATTCAAGGTAGTTCTTGAGGAAAGTACGGATAGATGTAGAAGATAGTATGGGCCCGTACTACTGAAAGTAGATGATTCGTACTCGAATCAAGGAAGGCTGAGATGAATCCAGAAAACTTGTAATATGTTAGATCCCTCGAGTTATGATGAGTATAATGATGTTTGTTATGGTGTATTTTCAGTATGGTGACATTACACACTAGACCAGTCGGCAGTTCAGGCGCCGGTGAGGGATCGGGCTCGGGCTCTGGAGCCGGGCAGTTGGATGACCAGATTAGGGAGTTCATATCCTCTAAGATCACGCGCAATATTCTAGATCAGACTCCTGTGATATTCGACACGATCAAGGAGGGTATTTTGGAGCTTCTATATGAGAGATTGAGTGCTTTCCGCACCGAGGCGACAGCCATGATGGGGTCGCGCATACTGACATTCAGGGAGTTCAGAGCTTGTGGAGCTCCTGACTACCATGGGGATCGGGACCCCATTGCGAGCACTAGATGGTTGGCGGATGTCGCCAATACATTCCACACTAGCAGATGTCCTAAGGGGGACAAGGTTCGACTTGTGTCCTGTCTTCTGAAGGACATGGCACGTGACTGGTGGGAGGAGGTCGGACGAGCCATTGGAGATGATGCAGTTCTATATGCGATGCCTTGGAGTGATTTTTCGGCCAGGTTCAGGGTTGAGTTTGCACCTATTATTGAGGTGCAACAGCTTGCTAGGGAGTTCCAGGATCTCCAGCAGACGACTGAGACGGTGACCGAGATCACTGTTATGTTTAGGGAGATGTGACAACCGTAAAAATTAGAGTCGGTTCTAGATTTGACTAGACTTAGTTGCAAATATAGGCACTACACATACTAGACTTAGTAACTAGAAGCTAAGTTATAACCTACTAGAAACTTGGAAACAATTAGAACATGGATAGTGTACTTAGATTTCACATTGATATGTGAATTCTACATCTACTACTTAACTGTAGTGACTATCCACATTCAGGTCATTCCTTGAATTGAACACCATTTCATGAATCATATACACACATCATTCACTTGACCTATAAGTAGAAATTAGGTCAAAGTCTTATAGAAACTTAAGTCAAAGTTGAAGACTAGGGCTAGTATACTTGATTCCTCAATTTCGTTGGATCTCGGAATCACTACATAGAATGCCAATAAACCGATAAAAATAAATTACAAACATTATTTCTAACTTGAATAAGAGTTATGAAACTCTAAAATAGTTTGAAGTCTCAAAATTTAATTAATTTTGATATCCAAAGACTTACAAACTCTCAAAAACCCTAAATGCCCTAAAAACTCACATTTATAAACTTTAACCTTAAAAATTCTATAAAAATAATTATGAAGCTTCTAATATTATCATATAATAATTAAAATTATGAAAATGCATTTAAGGAAATAAAATTTAACTCATTAACATTTACCCTTAATTTATGAATCAAAAATCAAGGTTTATGAATAAAAACTTGATTTTAGTGCACATTTTATAAAAGAGTTTGATATTTTTATAAAAGATTTGAATTTTTATAAAAATAGAAGAGAGGGAAACCCTTTCTTATCCCCCAAAACCGGCCACCCTCTTCCCAAGACACTCCCCCTCTTCCGAAAACACATAATCACTTCTTTCTCTCTCACACTCCACCTTCTCTCTCATTTTCTATCATTTGTCTCTACCTTCACCACTCCATTTTCTCTCTTCCTCTCTCTATACCCATGAAATTTTCCAGAAAATAATTCCAAGAACACACCTCAAACTCAAAATCTTCATCATCTAGTGGTGTTCATTAAGGTAGAACACGATTTCCTTTTATTTTCCTTCATGTTTTCAAGGTTTTTCTTGCATTTCCTTCTTCTTCTACACCTTTCTCTTAGAAAATTTGTGTGCATGTTCATTCACTTCAGTTTTGATGATGATGGTGGTAGTATTTCACCCAAAAAACAACATGCATGTTGTAAATGGTGAAATCCAAGGACCTAAACCTAAGTCAAGATCATGAAAATGCACTTTTCTACAAGTTTTGGTGGAAAATCACCACATGCACTCTAAGTTTTCTTTCAAAAACGATTTTTGAACATTTCAAACACATTATTGGTCTTCAAACCAACATGCATGTGATGATCTTCAAGCTTAGATGCTTCATGATCAAAGTTTGTTGTTAAAAAGCTTTCAAATAGGTTTATAAAGGATTTATTCCCAAATAAATATCTAAAACAACTTTTCTGATCAAATCCGATTTTTCCCAGTATTCCACCAACAAAATGAGATGTTCTAGAAATTTTCAGAAAATAATTCATTTTTCTCGAATTATTATAATTATTGCAATAAAATAGGGCAATAAATCATATAAAATACTTTCTGATGTCTATAAATCCTAGATAAATTCGTGGATGACCCCTATGCTAAAAAAGGACTTCTCATTAAGTTTCATCGATTTTTGTTACTGTTTAGCATGGTTTTGAATTTTCTTTTTGTTTAGCCCCAATAAATCATAAAACCACTTTAGACAATTTAAAAAGGGTATCTAACAATTTTCGAAGCTCCTACCCTATGTGTAAGTCTCAGAAACATATTTTCAGAATTTTTCATAATGCATTCCTATTTTCCTCCGATTTTTGAATTTAGAATGGACTAATAATGGGAAAAATATTTGTATTAATCCAAAATTCATGAAAATTTACCAGATGATCTTAAAATGTATTATAACTCTAAATAAAAATTTTGATAATTTTTATATTCAATATAATATTTTTCTCCTATTTTCTAAGGTTAAATACACTTAAATCCACAAAATCAGATTCCAGTAGATAAAAACCACCTTTGGGATTTTTCCCAGATTATTTACATTGTAAATGAACTTTACAAAGATTTTGGTAATTTACTTTAACTGTTTAATAATTATTCTTTAATTAATGATTATTTAAGAGGATTAAACAAAGAAAAATAGCAACACCAATTGAAAAATATCTTTTATATTTTTCACAGCTTCTATATATGTAATAACAGTGTTACAAAAATTTTGGGCAGTTTTGGAAACTGTTTTTTATTTATTTCAATTTTTATTAGAATAAATGCTCAAAAATCATAAAATTGAGTTAAATAGTTTGGAAATCAATTTTTATATTTTTCCCAGCTTAATTATGTCTAATGGTAGTATTATAAAAAGTTTGGGAATTTTTATCATCTGGACTCTATATTTTTCATGAATTTATATTGTAATGAAGGAATAAAAACTTGGAAAAATAGTTAATCACATCAAAAATTCAAGAGAAAATTTCTGGAAGACGTCTACTGTATTTGGAACAATAATGTAAAATTTGATGAATTTTGGAAACTGTTTGATAATATTTTTGGATTTTTAGGAGTTTAAAACACCTTTAAATGTATTGAAATACACTCAATTAATATTACAAAAATATGGAAAATGATATCCAAAATTATCTTAATCACATGAGTTATAAAATTTCACCATTTCAGAAAAATGTTTATAACTTAAGAATATTAAATTTTGACACATTATTGGCATAATTCTATTGTGGTAGTAAATATACTAGTATTAGATTTTAATTAGAGACTCATTAGCGTGTAACATCGTTGTAGGAAAACGATAGTGGTACGAGTGGAGCGTAGTTCAAGGCACCATTTGCATCATCTCAATGCATTGTGATTATTCACCACTCCCCTTTTTTGGTTTTTACGTTTTGGGGTGGAAAAACATGTCCTAAACTATTTATGTTCGTTGTATTTATTTGACTCGTATAAACTTGGTTGCTATATTTTTCATATTGTGAGTATTCAAGACTTCCCCTATTTTCGGTTTTTAAATGTTTTGGGGTGGAAAAGCATGTCCTAAACTATTTATGTTCGTTGTATTTAATTGACTCGTATAAACTTGGTTGCTATATTTTGCATATTGTGAGTATTCACCACTCCCTTATTTTCGGTTTTTAAATGTTTTGGGGTGGAAAAGCATGTCCTAAACTTTTTATGTTCGTTGTATTTATTTTGACTCGTATGAAACTTGGTTGCTATATTTCGTATATATGTGTATGTTACTTTAATTCATGAGGACTGTATCGCGGTTAAGTCCCTGGAATCTCTAGACACAACTCATTAACTCTTTTGAGCCTATGGTTATTATGGATAGCGCTATCAGGAGGTAGACAACTCCTCACTCGCACGATTCGCTTGAGTGCATTTTACCATTTTATACACTATGTTTGCGATACACATAGTAGTCAATAGGGCACGATTCGGTCATTAGGCTTGAGTTGTGAACTCATGAATGGAAACTTGATGCACATACAAATCTTTATGCACATATGAAACTTGTATTCTCATGTTAGCAACGACACTTGTATACTTATTTTAGCAATGAAACTTGTATACTTATTTTAGCAGCGAAACTTTTATGCTTATTATAGCAACAAACTTTGTTTCTCATTATAGCAACAAACTTTTATTACTAAAAACTTATATACTTGTCTTAGCAATGAAATTGTTTGCTCCTTGTAACAACGAATATTATTTCGATTCGTGAAAACTCATTTTAGCAATATACTTTTATTTATGGAAACTTTTATCAAAACTTTTATTTCGATTCTTGAAACCAATATTATTTTTAATCTGTGAGTACTCACCAACTATTTTTATAGTTGACGCTCGTTTTACATGCTTTTTCAGGAATCATCTAGTAAGAGGCACGTAGAGACACAACACTTGTAGGAGCATTTGCATGTGTTGACTTTTAAATACATTGTAATTTCTTTTAAAAATTTGTTCAAACTCATTGTAAATTTGTAATGATTTTTAATACTATGGTTGGTGGTCTTTAAACTTTTGCTATGAGACCCTTTGTACTGCCACACCCCGTGTTTCCGCTTTAGCGGGGTGTGACAGAAAATGGTATCAATGTTAGGTAAAATATGAAAGGTTGAAAACATGCGGCTTTCACATTTGAGTACTATTGTTACGACGACTCAACATTTGCGGCTTTCACATTTGAGTACTATTGTTACGACGACTCAACATTTGCGGCTTTCACATTTGAGTACTATTGTTACGACGACTCAATTTCATGTGCAAATTGCGGCTCTCTCACCTATATATATGCATGTATGTTTTGCATATTTTGTGTGCAAAAACTTGAGAGAACATCAAGTGTAGAGTGTCAAGCCAATTGTAATCTTGTGAGTTTTAATAAAATTCTCTAGTTGCAGCCCGTGGATGTAGGATTTGCACCGAATCCGAACCACGTAAAATCCTTGTGTTCTTCTTGCTTTATTTTCGTGAGTTTGTGTGTGTGTGATAGTGTGTTTCCGCTGCGTGTACCCGGTCCGGTTCCTAACAACTGGTATCAGAGCCAGATTAGCGAGGTTTGGAGGGTACAATCATTTTTTTTATCACGCACGAGTGTACCTGATTTGTATCTTGTTTGTCGTAATGGCTGAAGACAAGGTTGTAATCGAAAAGTTCAATGGTTCTGATTTTAGCTGGTGGAAAATGCAACTAGAAGCATTGCTATGTCAGAAAGACTTGGACGTGGTACTCGGAGACAAACCGGAGAAAATGGAAAAAGCTGCTGAAGATGCGTGGAACTCAAAGGACAAGAAAGCCAAGGCGGTTATTACATTGTCGTTGACGAAGAGCGTTGCTTTCAACATCATGAATGAAACCACGGCACGTGGTATGATGGAGGCTCTGTCAAATATGTATGAGAAACCATCGGCGGCTAACAAGGTGTTCTTGATGAAGGAGCTGTTCACTACAAGGATGAATGAGGAAGGCTCAGTTACGGTTCACATTAACAATCTAAATTCAATTCTGTCCAGATTATCATCTGTAGGAATTAAATTTGATAACGAGACTCAAGCATCACTGCTACTAGCTTCTCTACCTGATAGCTGGTCCGGAACAGTTACTGCTGTTACGAGTTCCGTGGGGACCAGTGGTATGACTTTTGAAGGGGTTAGAGATTTGGTTCTAGGCGAGGATATCAGACGCAAGAATCAAGGTGGATCTTCCTCTTCTGATTTATTAAATGTCGGAAGAGGTAGAGGGAATAGCAGGAATAGTGGAAGCAGTGGGAGTCGGGGAAGAAGTTCATCTAGAACTAAGAAGAATGTGAAGTGCTGGAACTGCCAGGAGGTGGGACATGTTAAGAGTCAATGTCCAAAGAAAGAATTGAACATTGCCGGTGCTGAGAGTGTGTCTGAGGATGATGCATTGATACTCAGTATGGAAAGTTCTGTGGACTCTTGGGTCATGGATTCAGGGGCTTCGTTTCACGCCATGGACAACGGGGAAACGATGGTGAATCTAAAAGAAGGAGATTTTGGAAAGGTACGTTTGGCAAATGACGAGATGCTTCAGGTAACGGGCATGGGAGATATTGATTTGGTTACTTCATTGGGAACTACATGGAGCCTGAAGGATGTCAGGGTGATTCCGGAGCTGAAGAAGAAATTGATTTCTGTTGGTCAGCTGGATAAACAAGGACTGGAAGTAAGGTTTGGTGGTGGTAAATGGAGGGTGATCAATGATAATCTAGTGATTGCTCATGGTATGAAGTGTGGGTCATTGTATATGGTTGAGGTATCTGCTGAGGGAAGTATGACCGTCCCTGTTAAGCAAGACAAAATCTGGTTCGCTAAATCTACGGCTAAGAGAGTTCATTTTGCAAACATGAATTCTGGAGCCAAGGGGATGTTAGCTGAACGAGTCAGAAATTCTAAACCATTCAGGGGATTCTGTGACAGTGGGAGCACGGGGTGTGTTTCGGGTACAGTTACAAAGAGCCGTTGGGTTTTGAAGACTAAGACTGAAAAAGTCTCTCCTGTTGGAAGTTTGCAAAGTTGGGAGAGTGTTAGTGGTCCTCGGTGTATCTCTGGATCTGGTGGAGTGTCCAAACCGGTTGAGACAGAGGATGAGTCGGTGGTGGGATTAACCACGACTGAGTTGGAGCTAGTGGGAGCTTCAACTGTCCCTTCTAGTACTTGAAGATGAGGGGCGGCTGTAATTAGAGAAATGGGACTAAGTTTAGCTTGTTCTTAGGAACTGGAGGCTTGGAAGACTTGGTTGTTTTAAGATTACTGGAGTTGGATGACAGAGACGGACCATGTTGTTCAAACTTTCAAGTGGGAGATTGTTAGGTAAAATATGAAAGGTTGAAAACATGCGGCTTTCACATTTGAGTACTATTGTTACGACGACTCAACATTTGCGGCTTTCACATTTGAGTACTATTGTTACGACGACTCAACATTTGCGGCTTTCACATTTGAGTACTATTGTTACGACGACTCAATTTCATGTGCAAATTGCGGCTCTCTCACCTATATATATGCATGTATGTTTTGCATATTTTGTGTGCAAAAACTTGAGAGAACATCAAGTGTAGAGTGTCAAGCCAATTGTAATCTTGTGAGTTTTAATAAAATTCTCTAGTTGCAGCCCGTGGATGTAGGATTTGCACCGAATCCGAACCACGTAAAATCCTTGTGTTCTTCTTGCTTTATTTTCGTGAGTTTGTGTGTGTGTGATAGTGTGTTTCCGCTGCGTGTACCCGGTCCGGTTCCTAACAATCAAAGCCGAAGGTTATAGAGAATACCGGTTTTCCTTTGGAGAACCACAACTATAGCCAAAAAATTTCTAAACGTTTTTAAAATACTGAACATACTACTGGTATAACTAATTCGAGTACGCATTATTGGACTTTAATTAAGTATAGCCTGGCCAACTATGCTTAATTAAGGAAATTTAATGTGAGGCTGGAAACGGTTATAGTAGAATTATGTTCAAAACAATTTTCAACTTAAACTTTTGAAAAACAAAATTTTTCGGTGTGCGTATGGGCATTGCATATTATAGGCATTCATCTAAGTACACTTAGAAACTAAGTGCACTTTTATAACAATGCCTTTATTTAGAAATAATCTTATCCCTTATCAAGTGCTAGGTTAACCATTTAGGTTATATCACTAGCCACTCTAGGAGCAATGCACTTAGTACTGAGAATGAGTATTCCTCGGTAGCTGTTGACTTTAGATGTAAGGTTAGTAGCTAGATATACACTAGTAATAATCTTAAGTTGAAACCTATTCCAATTATTCCTCAATACCTCGTCATCGTCTTCGTACTATAGTTACAACTAGGAAAGCGTTCCGATACCGACACGAATGAAAATTGGAGCATCGCGTAAGGAGGTAGATGAGTCGTTTCTAAGTAATCACTCGGATACCATTGGCAGACATTCTGGATTCGACTCACGAGGAGACACGGAGGTTTTAACCTATACGTGAGACCTTATTACTACGCTACGATTTAGCTCTAGGTTGTTTCCACCTTCAGGTTAAAACTTAACATAGGATATCCTTTTGACCTCTATAAAAGGTCACGAAACTACATTGACACCATAAAACGTTTTACAAACAATTTTTCTTGTCCTTTATTTTGGGGAAAAGACGTCGGTACTCGCCTTGTGCTCGCCTTAGTATTTAGGTACGATCAGCTACACTAATCTACATGTTCCTTCTTAATCTTCCATCAAAAAGATATTTCACTTCATCGGTTTTATTTAACTCACTAAAATCTTTTGACAGCTTGCTTTAACTCAATAGTTTTCTTCAAAACTCAATTTAAACAATATTGGTTTTAACATTGCTATTTCAAATTCAATTCAAATCCATTTCAATGGATAGATGTGCTTTTAAGGGCATATAAACCATTTTAAACCTTGCTTACCATTTTGACACGTTTTCAAAAAACTTAGAAACATTTTCTTTTATAAAAGTGTTTAAATTCTATTCTATAAAACTTAGACATATGACATTGAAATTCATATTACGTGTAAAAGCTTCATCGGATCTTTCAAACCACTTTTGTTTTGACTCTTTTGACCACTTTCTCATTTAGGCATTGTACTTTACTTAAATGTGTTTTCTTGAAACCTAACATGATATTTTTTTACAACTTTCTACTCCAAGCGTGATTACAAGGCATCACTAATGCGTACATTTCAAAACACACCTTATTTATATATTTTATTACAAATTAGTTAAATAATCTGTAAAACTTCTAAAATATAAAGCATTGCAAAACTTAGTGTTCACTTTTAAATTTCCAATGACGCACCTTCAACAATGTATAATTACTCTTCTAAATCTATTGAGTCTTTACCTTATATGTTTTAACTATTATTGAACTCCATTCTAAAAAGTCTAAATGTCAGATTTTCAACTACCGTTTGTAGTGCTTCTTCTTTTTCACAAATGGAGTTTAACTTAATAAGATAACTCGTGATTTTTAGCAAACATTTTAAGACCCCCACATGTTTATTTAATCATCAACATACATCAAATATTGAAGTTTGAAAAATATCTCAACTTGGCTTTAAATCTACCTATACATATTATTCTTAAAATTTTAACAATAGCAATCATTGTCGCTGGTACCTTCATTTTCTATCCCCCGCACTTGATTTCTTGCTCTCCTTCTAATTTTAGATATTGCACACCCATGATAATAACATAATACATTGACTAACTTTGTTTCTGTCTATTTTGCTTCTCGTGGTATCATGTTCGTACACATACAGACTAGAAGTCTACCCTTTCGTTTTGAGCGATTAATACGTGTATAGTCGTGAGACATAATTTTGATTTAGTAAACTTTGATATATTCAATTACGCCTTTTATCATATACATCTTGTTTTTATTTTGAAATCTAGAATAAACAAGTAATCCTTATTTACATTTGCTCTTTCGTTCTAAATTCGGAAACTTGATTTAAAAATGCAAGTCTCATTGTATTTTTCCTTATAATTAATACACAAGATGAATACCCTTATGCTTATAATTTTTCTATATCCGGAAAATATATGTGAATGATATGTATCCTTATGTTTCTTCTTTTCTTTAAATACATCAAAAGTTTTGAATTTTACGATTATCTATTCTCTAAATGATTGTTTTTGAAGAAACACTACAGTAAGAATGCATTATTTTCAATGATCGATATTTTTATTCATTTCTTAAAGATAGCATTCTACTTTGCAATTTTCAGTGAGTTCCTAAACTCTCAAACTTGTTTTCATAAATATTCTGACTCCTCTTAAACTTGTATTTGTCTTGACTTAGACAATTAGTCAATTTTACAAAAAACATAATATCAATATTTCTATAAAAAAAAATTTCTCTTATTGATGACTTAAACCTGTAACCTTAATTAATCTTTATATTATTTTACTACTTCGTTTGATCGCCACACATGTATTTTCATTATCTTGGAATTATTACATATTTTGATAATAGTGAGATTAATTATCATTTCTAAACACACATTTTGATAACAGTGAGATTTTTATCACTTCTAAACACTTAAAATGTTATCTACACAATGTGATTTAATCGCCTCCATTTGTAATATTGACTCTCTAAATATATATATATATATATATATATATATATATATATATATATATATATATATATATTCTTCGAATATAGTTCTATTATTGTAAGAGTAACCGTAGTAGTAATTATAGCCTCGGAGATCCTCAATCATTTCGCAAATTATTTTGTAGACGACACTTAAATAGCCTTTACATTGGAGATGTACCAAAACTTCGTTGCCTACCCTTGGTACGTTTTTTTTAGGAACTTACCCTCGATCGCTTCCCTTTCATTCGTGTTACCCCTTCTTATTTCGGAATATATATTTTCCAAATTTAGTAGCCAACCCGGAAGTGAACAAATTGTTCTTAATCCCTTCTTTATTAGATGACGAATTTACACTTAGTGCTAATTTAGAATGCGACTTGAGGATCAATGCGGATTTAACGCTCAATGCAGTTGGTGCTTCAGCAAAACTTATAATGTTCTTTTAAGTTAGATAATATCTAACTGGATAATCTTTTCAACTACGCAATCTAGACTGTAGAACTCGAATTAAGGAAACATTACTTTGATTATAGCTAAAGAATTGGGCTCTTCCCATGGAGAATTAACCCAAAATAATCAAAGATTTCTCCAAGTCACCACCTCTCCAATTGTACAATTGCATCCAGTTGACTTCTAATAGAATTCGTCACGAATTGAATTTCGGGACGAAATTCTTTCAACCGAGGGAGACTGTGACAACCGTCAAAATTGGAGTCGGTTCTAGATTTGACTAGACTTAGTTGCAAATATAGGCACTACACATACTAGACTTAGTAACTAGAAGCTAAGTTATAACCTACTAGAAACTTGGAAACAATTAGAAACGATGGATAGTGTACTTAGATTTCACATTGATATGTGAATTCTACATCTACTACTTAACTGTAGTGACTATCCACATTCAGGTCATTCCTTGAATTGAACACCATTTCATGAATCATATACACACATCATTCACTTGACCTATAAGTAGAAATTAGGTCAAAGTCTTATAGAAACTTAAGTCAAAGTTGAAGACTAGGGCTAGTATACTTGATTCCTCAATTTCGTTGGATCTCGGAATCACTACATAGAATGCCAATAAACCGATAAAAAATAAATTACAAACATTATTTCTAACTTGAATAAGAGTTATGAAACTCTAAAATAGTTTGAAGTCTCAAAATTTAATTAATTTTGATATCCAAAGACTTACAAACTCTCGAAAACCCTAAATGCCCTAAAAACTCACATTTATAAACTTTAACCTTAAAAATTCTATAAAAATAATTATGAAGCTTCTAATATTATCTTATAATAATTAAAATTATGAAAATGCATTTAAGGAAATAAAATTTAACTCATTAACATTTACCCTTAATTTATGAATAAAAAATCAAGGTTTATGAATACAAACTTGATTTTAGTGTACATTTTATAAAAGAGTTTGATATTTTTATAAAAGATTTGAATTTTTATAAAAATAGAAGAGAGGGAAACCCTTTCTTATCCCCCAAAACCGGCCACCCTCTTCCCAAGACACTCCCCCTCTTCCGAAAACACATAATCACTTCTTTCTCTCTCACACTCCACCTTCTCTCTCATTTTCTATCATTTGTCTCTACCTTCACCACTCCATTTTCTCTCTTCCTCTCTCTATACCCATGAAATTTTCCAGAAAATAATTCCAAGAACACACCTCAAACTCAAAATCTTCATCATCTAGTGGTGTTCATTAAGGTAGAACACGATTTCCTTTTATTTTCCTTCATGTTTTCAAGGTTTTTCTTGCATTTCCTTCTTCTTCTACACCTTTCTCTTAGAAAATTTGTGTGCATGTTCATTCACTTCAGTTTTGATGATGATGGTGGTAGTGTTAAATGGTGAAATCCAAGGACCTAAACCTAAGTCAAGATCATGAAAATGCACTTTTCTACAAGTTTTGGTGGAAAATCACCACATGCACTCTAAGTTTTCTTTCAAAAACGATTTTTGAACATTTCAAACACATTATTGGTCTTCAAACCAACATGCATGTGATGATCTTCAAGCTTAGATGCTTCATGATCAAAGTTTGTTGTTAAAAAGCTTTCAAATAGGTTTATAAAGGATTTATTCCCAAATAAATATCTAAAACAACTTTTCTGATCAAATCCGATTTTTCCCAGTATTCCACCAACAAAATGAGATGTTCTAGAAATTTTCAGAAAATAATTCATTTTTCTCGAATTATTATAATTATTGCAATAAAATAGGGCAATAAATCATATAAAATACTTTCTGATGTCTATAAATCCTAGATAAATTCGTGGATGACCCCTATGCTAAAAAATGACTTCTCATTAATTGAAAAATATCTTTTATATTTTTCACAGCTTCTATATATATGTAATAACAGTGTTACAAAAATTTTGGGCAGTTTTGGAAACTGTTTTCTATTTATTTCAATTTTTATTAGAATAAATGCTCAAAAATCATAAAATTGAGTTAAATAGTTTGGAAATGAATTTTTATATTTTTCACAGCTTAATTATGTCTAATGGTAGTATTATAAAATTTTTGGGAATTTTTATCATCTGGACTCTATAGTTTTTCACAAATTTATATTGTAATGAAGGAATAAAAACTTGGAAAAATAGTTAATCACATCAAAAATTCAAGAGAAAATTTCTGGAAGACATCTATTGTATTTGGAACAAAAATGTAAAATTTGATGAATTTTGGAAACTGGTTGATAATATTTTTGGATTTTTAGGAGTTTAAAACACCTTTAAATGTATTGAAATACACTCAATTAATATTACAAAAATATGGAAAATGATATCCAAAATTATCTTAATCACATGAGTTATAAAATTTCACCATTTCAGAAAAATGTTTATAACTTAAGAATATTAAAGTTTGACACATTATTGGCATAATTCTATTTTGGTAGTAAATATATACTAGTATTAGATTTTAATTAGAGACTCATTAGCGTGTAACATCGTTGTAGGAAAACGATAGTGGTACGAGTGGAGCGTAGTTCAAGGCACCATTTGCATCATCTCAATGCATTGTGATTATTCACCACTCCCCTTTTTTTGGTTTTTACGTTTTGGGGTGGAAAAGCATGTCCTAAACTATTTATGTTCGTTGTATTTATTTGACTCGTATAAACTTGGTTGCTATATTTTTCATATTGTGAGTATTCAAGACTTCCCCTATTTTCGGTTTTTAAATGTTTTGGGGTGGAAAAGCATATCCTAAACTATTTATGTTCGTTGTATTTAATTGACTCGTATAAACTTGGTTGCTATATTTTGCATATTGTGAGTATTCACCACTCCCCTATTTTCGGTTTTTAAATGTTTTGGGGGTGGAAAAGCATGTCCTAAACTTTTTATGTTCGTTGTATTTATTTTGACTCGTATGAAACTTGGTTGCTATATTTCGTATATATGTGTATGTTACTTTAATTCATGAGGACTGTATCGCGGTTAAGTCCCTGGAATCTCTAGACACAACTCATTAACTCTTTTGAGCCTATGGTTATTATGGATAGCGCTATCAGGAGGTAGACAACTCCTCACTCGCATGATTCGCTTGAGTGCATTTTACCATTTTATACACTATGTTTGCGATACACATAGTAGTCAATAGGGCACGATTCGGTCATTAGGCTTGGGTTGTGAACTCCTGAATGGAAACTTGATGCACATACAAATATTTATGCACATATGAAACTTGTATTCTCATGTTAGCAACGACACTTGTATACTTATTTTAGCAATGAAACTTGTATACTTATTTTAGCAGCGAAACTTTTATGCTTATTATAGCAACAAACTTTGTTTCTCATTATAGCAACGAACTTTTATTACTAAAAACTTGTATACTTGTCTTAGCAATGAAATTGTTTGCTCCTTGTAACAACGAATATTATTTCGATTCGTGAAAACTCATTTTAGCAATATACTTTTATTTATGGAAACTTTTATCAAAACTTTTATTTAGATTCTTGAAACCAATATTATTTTTAATCTGTGAGTACTCACCAACTATTTTTATAATTGACGCTCGTTTTACATGCTTTTTCAGGAATCATCTAGTAAGAGGCACGTAGAGACACAACACTTGTAGGAGCATTTGCATGTGTTGACTTTTAAATACATTGTAATTTCTTTTAAAAATTTGTTCAAACTCATTGTAAATTTGTAATGATTTTTAATACTATGGTTGGTGTTGTCTTTAAACTTTTGCTATGAGACCCTTTGTACTGTCACGCCCCGTGTTTCCGCTTTAGTGGGGTGTGACAGGAGAGGGCCCTTCTCGTTCTGCAGTATGTGGCAGAGAAGGAGATGTAAAAGGCCCGATATCATGAGATATTGTAGAGTGATATCCGCTAGTTTGTGAGCCGCTCCAGCTGCAAGATGCTGGAGGACATGATTGCTAGGGCTTGAGAGAGAGAGAGAGAGTTGGATTTAGAGATGGAGAGGAAGAGGAAACCCGAGGGGGTTCAGACTGGGAGTGTGGGCAAGAAGCCCAAGGTGACAGATCACAGACCTAGGATTCAGCAGGGACGCAGCCGTTGTGGCAAATGCTGTAAGATACACGATGGGACGTGCAAGACAGGGAGTTCAGGCTGCTTCAAGTGCGGCAGAACTTGGCATGTGAGCAGAGATTGTACAGCTACTACCTCCACCATGACAGTATCAGATATGATTTGCTTTCAGTGCAATCAGAGGGGACACAAGCGATCCCATTGCCCGAGTTTAGCAGCAGCAGGGCAGGTGGCAGCACCCGCCCCTGCTACATTGAGGATTACAGACGACCATCAAGGCCGGGGTGAGGCGCCTGTGGCGAAGAGCAGGGCCTTTCAGTTGACAGCAGAGGAGGAACGAGCAGCTCCCAACGTGGTGACGGGTATGTATTTTTCCCTTATCTCTTTATTGATATTGATTATTGCTTATGTTTATGTGTTTTGTTATAGGATCGTTCTTAGTGAACGATATATCAGCTTTGGTACTTTTTGATTCGGGTGCCACCTGATCTTTTATGTCGCTCGCGCTCAGCAAGCGATTCACAGGGGCTCCTGGGGAGCTGAATTGCCCACTTGATGTAGAGATAGCGGACGATAGGACCGTCAGGGTTGCGAGGGTTCGCGGATGATGTACACTGTAGTTGTTCGATGAGCAGTTTTCTGTGGATCTAGTCCCTATTCCCCTGCGAGGGAATAAGGTTATAGTTGGTATGGACTGGTTGAGCCCCAATGGGGCAGTGATCGACTGCGAGCAGCAACTAGTGAGGGTTCGGACTCCTAATGGGGGAGGGTTAGTGATTCAGGATGAGAGGCAGCAGGGTGGACCGACTCTGTGTTCAACAGCGAGAGTAAGGCGCTACCTTCAGCAGGGTTGCGCGGGATACGTCGCGTATGTTATGGATACCCGGGACAAGGGTAAGACGACAATGGATGATGTACCGGTGGTGCGAGAGTTCCCAGATGTATTTCCAGAGGATTTGCCTGGGATACCTCCGGAGAGACAGATCGAGTTTAGGATTGACCTAGTCCATGGTGCAACTCTGATAGCCAAGGCACCATATCGGTTGGCTCCTCCCGAGATGCAGAAGTTGTCTACGCAGCTGTAAGAGCTGCTAGACAGGGGATTTATCAGGCCTAGTAGTTCACCATGGGGAGCCCCGATCCTGTTTGTGAAGAAGAAGGACGGGTCACATCACATGTGTATAAACTACCAGGAGTTGAATAAGGTAACAGTGAAGAACCGTTACCCCCTCCCAAGGATTGATGATTTGTTTGACCAGTTACAGGGTGCATCTTGGTTCTCCAAGATTGATCTACGATTGGGTTATTACTAGATATGAGTCAGGGACGAGGATGTGCAGAAGACAACTTTTAGGACTCGCTATGGTCATTATGATTTTGTGGTGATGCCGTTTTGGGCTCACCAATGCTCCAGCCGCGTTCATGGACCTCATGAACCGCGTGTGCAGACCGATACTAAATCAGTCTGTAATAGTCTTCATTGATGACATCTTGGTTTACTCCAAGACTCAGGAGCAGCATGAGGAACACCTAAGGGAGGTACTAGAGACACTGAGGAGGGAGAGACTTTTCGCAAATTTCTCCAAGTGTGAGTTCTGGTTGTGCGAGGTGCAGTTTCTGGGGCACCTTGTCAACCAGAAGGGTATTCTAGTCGATCCGGCCAAGATAGAGGCCGTGATGCAGTGGGAGGTTCCGAGGTCTCCAACTGAGATTCAGAGTTTTCTTGGTTTAGCGGGTTATTACCGGAGATTCATCCAAGATTTCTCCAAGATCGTCGTTCCCCTGACCCGACTGACCAAGAAGTCGGTGACATTCCGCTGGGGCCTGAGCAGTAGGCAGCCTTCGAGACCCTCAGACAGCGGTTATGCGAGGCACCGATTTTGACTTTGCCAGAGGGAGTTGATGACTTTGTAGTTTACTGTGACGCTTCGATCACAGGCATGTTGGGTTTTGAGCATTCTAACACTCCTATGGTGTACATGCAACCCTATAAACCTTGGATCTATGTTTTCTCTATTATACATGCAAATATTAACTATTCCAAGGTTTCATCCTAACTAGCATATTATGAAGCACCTATACTACAAAGTTCTAGTTAGATGACATACCTTTTGATGTAGGTTGATGTCTTCAAGCTTTAAGAGCTTAGCCCCAATAGTGTGGAAGCCTCAAATGGAATCACAAATCACCAAAACACCTTGGAAGAACTTGAGAGAATATGTATGCACACTAAAATCGGCCCACTCTTATTTTCACACACTTGTGCCAATTTTGTGAGCCAAGGACCCCTTTATATATTATGGAGGATTAGGGTTACATCCATGTAAACCCTAATACCCATGACCTTTCATTTACATAGGATCCATGGGTTAAAAGCTCCATGGACCATCAATGAAAGCTTAGCCCAACCTAAATGAACTTGGCCCATTCCATATATATAAGATTCCATATTTAATTAGTTCTTTTTGATCACTTAATTAATTCTAAATTAATTCTTGATCAATACTAATTAAATAATATGATTCCATATTAATATATTAGAACTTATAATATATTAATATAAATCATAAATATACTATTCTCAAAAGACTATCCATATAAATTGTGTCGGTGAAGTGCAACCCAAATGGACCATGCCGGGTCGGGTCAAGTACATAACAAATATAGTTATAGACTTAGACATTAATCCAACAGTCTCCCACTTGGATAAGTCTAAAACTATTATTGAGTATGACTTCAAAAACCAACTGGCAATCGTAGCTCTTAAAGCCGCTGTCGAACTCTGATCTTGTCAATGAACTCTGAACTCTGTCAATGACTTGTCCGTTAGATAAGGTATCATATATTCATCCATTCTAGATATCATATGGACTGAGACATGGATTATAATCATTCTCTCTGTCCATTTGTTGTTTCCTGATTTTCGATTTATGATGACTGACTGATTGAACAAATCAAATCAGTCCTGGCTTGGCCAAGCACTCACATGTGTTATCGCTAAATCATCGAGGGGCCCACAGATATCGCTTTTATCCCGAAGGTAAAAGGAATGGATAAACTTCGAGTCATATGGCTTGTTCTACTACTTGTTGAATCAAACACAAAGGCACGTTTTATAACATCGAGTTACCAAATGCGTTTTCGTGCAATCAATGTATAACCAACTCATAGTAACAACTCATATCTCTAGGTTTGAAGAATATACGATATTATCGTCTCGTGATCACTCGTGATAAAATCCATGAAGTGATTCAAATGAGCGCGGGTTGAATCCAATACTCAGAACTTATGAGCACTCATGAGCGTTGTAGCACCACTTTGTCCACCAACTTGGACCTCTACAAACCAACCCATGACAGTCTTGATTCATATCTACTTCCAACATATGACCGAATGTGGATGGTTTGAATAACTTAATCATTCAGGAAGAGCGACTTAGTTATTCTGGAAGTCAAAACATGCAAAGTGAAATACAAGAATAAATGAATCAAATATGGTATCAAACCCTATGAATATAAATAAACACTTTTATTTATCACCATACTGATTACTCATTATTCATTGTTTCGGTTTTATCAACTTTATACTTGAATTAAAAACACTAGTTGTCCCATGCTCCAAGCATGTACACTATGTTTTTCTTAAACAATAGCTTTGCCATACACCAAGTATGCACTCTATGTTTGTCTATGATCCTTACTTTGTGAAATAAACCAATTGAACATAATTTCAATGATTCTAATTTCACACTCCCAAATCCTTATCGAAAAATGTGAGAATTTCAAATTCCTATCATTTATCGAAATCTGTTCAGATTTTAAACTTATATGCACTGACCCTCCTGTAATGAATATGTACAAAGTCACAAAGACTTGTCAACAGTCATTATAAGGTATTCCAATGGAGATCAACTCCATGGAAACTAAGTCTCATATTCAAAGTACATTGCTTTGGACATGCTTCTTGCATTAAGTTTTCTAATCTTACACAGATAACTTCCACCTATGGAGACAACTCCATATTCTCATTTTGACTATCACTTCTGAATAAGAGATGCCTCTTTTCAGAATATGTCAATATGGTCCTTCCAAAATTAGCACTATACTTCCAACTGTCCCTGAGCAACCAATCTTTGGTAAACCTCAGATTGTCCTCGACAATTGCTTAATCATTTTAGTCATATCCAATTCTAGACCTTTTCCCTTCTTAATGCCTCTGGGCATTTGGAAAAATTTAGAAATGACAAATATTATAGCACATGCAATCAATCCAGTACCCAAAGCAAATGGTACACGATTCATGATGTCTCACATAAAGACATGATTCTAGACCAGTCTTTTGCTACAATATTTTTATTTGCCATGTTTTCAAAATTTGACTATGAAGAGGGATGCCGTAATCATAATCGAATTTTGAGAACGCAATATATAGAATTTCCTTAAGTTGAACCAATCCAACATGAAATTCATATATATATTCTTGACTAAAGATGATTAAGGTCTCAATCTAAGCTTTTAGAACTGAAATGAAGTATATCCTCTCCCTTAATTATAGCAAAACAAAATTTTCAATCCCTGCAGCCTCACGAATTGAAACTTTTGTTTTCTATAATTAACATTGCTAACTTGCAACACTAACAATAATTATCATGCTCCCACTAACATGATGATTATTAGCATAACACTTATGCTCCCACTAGCTTTGACATGTACTCAGAAATCAGTTGGACTTCTAGAAATCAATACTTTATTGACTTTCTTACCAAAGTTCAGATTTCTGGTACGAGATGCTTTGATAAAACTTTATCAAAATCATACACCTTTCCTTAGATATCATGCATGTGTGTCTAAACAATTTCAGAACTATGAAAAGGGATGCCGTAATCATAGTCTCAATTGTTTAGACCTTTTGCCATCTGCTTCAAATCTACTTGGTGGAAGTGTTTCCTCACCATCATTTTCATGAATCGGAGAGAAACCTTATGACCCTTAGATTTTATGGTGTATGTGTTCTTATCCATGTGAATCGTCAAAACCATAGTCACAAGACAAGGATAATGACAAATCCAAACTCATATGGACTGAACTTATGCAATCTTAACTTCTTGCCACCTGGCAGTACAGGGCCTGCCATTGCTTCCAAGTTGTTATGCAACCAATTGAGAACTTTCAGAACTCTTATGCAAAGCCAACTTTAACTGGAATGGGCACAGAATATGTCAACACGATAGGTTATAAACCTCAAGTCGTGTGCTAGTGAAGAACCTCAGGTTTTATTCTTGATTAGTTCTTGAAATTCGTTTTTAGGATCTTTAAGACTCCCACTGTCCTCTTGACATATAAGACTATCTTGCCAAATATTCAAGAGATAGTGTGGATTCTTTATCAAGACAAACACTTCACACAATTGGCCTTAGTTGGTCTTTGTTTTATCCAAAACATCACAACTTACCAATTTCAAATGTACAAGAGTAGGACACTTTTACTCTTACATTTGACAAGTGTTTTAAACCTTTCTTTAAGATATGTCACTCAAGTTACAATCTTGGAGTATGACTCTAAGAATTGTTTTGAAACGAAGTATGACTCATCTTCCTGATCTAACCATTTCAACAATTAATGACTCCTCTTCTTAGTCATAAGAATGCACTAAGATGACCTTTAGAGGACTAATTGTGATATGATTTCTAAATCATTAAGATGATCACAAACAGGATACTAAAGTACTCTCCCATCTTTTCAGAATTGAGAAACTTTTATCTTTCTGCCTAATTTGATTCTTCCCATTCGTTCTGCCATACATTGAGACTTTTCCAATGTTTCAGAATTATACTTAAACTTGTAAGTATAACCATATTTACTAAACTTTAGTAAATCAAATAGTCTTAACGAGCTTTGTGGTGGACATGACCAGTGCACAAGAATGTGTACTCGATCCCTTTAGTCCTTCACTTGACTCACACATCCATGTGAACAAGTAATTAGTCTTGATTTTCCAATGCTTGAAAGTTCTCATTCATCATACTATTCAACTTGCATGATTCCAAGTTTCGGTCCAATTGAAACTTGGGTGATGAGGAACTTTCCTGATTTGGTAAATTTAGACACTACTACAAATGAAAGAATCAAATCCATTTTCCAATATTGCTGTCAGTGGAATCATATAAGCAACAAATTTCCACAAATGCCATTGTAAGGATACTTCAAATAAATAAAATTAAACAATTTTCTTTTATTTTAAAACTTTGCGGAAAAACTTATCCTTACAATCCACATGGAAAATTGTTGTTATCTATTCCTTAGCAATATATCATAACTTCTTAAGCAACTGCTCAAAATTCTGATGCGATCGAAATCCACCTTCGCGATCAGAATCAACATATACTTCCTTTAAGATTTCTCTCTATTCTTTGATTCTTAAAACATCAACATGTGACCCAATCATATCATGTAATGAGGATCTCAGAATAGAACTTAACAGAGTTAGATAATGGGCTCTACCTGATGTAGAGTCAAACTTATTGACTTTAACATCCTTAGGTAAATTTGGCAGCTTTGCAATCAACGCCCCTTCCTTTGGCAAAATAAACATATGGACCCTTTGGTAATGGGACTATCTCAGACTTAGCCTTTCTCTTTACCATTTGGTCAACCGTGTTGACTATGGCCAATCCCTTTCCATTGGGAAGAGAATGCTTTTTCTAGATTTCCAGTGTCACCATTGTCACTGTCCATAAAGTTTTTGGGAAGTTGATATTCTAATCAAATTTGCTTTACTATCGTTCCAAATCATTGCTGATTCAGCAGCACCAAGCAAATAGATATGATCATTAAGGTTCATGTCATATTCTGTTTCATAGTAGTCCCAAAGGAACTCACTATGTGACTTAGAAAGTGATTGAACATCCAACTTTCTGAAGACTTTGACACCCAACTCTCCCGCCTTGTCAATATGTGACTTCATCTCCAAGATGTGATCACACATAGACCTTGCTTGACATTAGGGCTTGAGTAACCTTGAACTTGTGGGTTAGGGAGAATAATTGGAGGAGGTGGAGGAAGAGAAGTATGACTTCCATGAGCCAAACTCGGGAAGTCATATTCATTAGGAAAGCTTGGTTTGGGAAGATCATTGTTGTCTAAACCAGACATCAACAATGGGAGAAATTCACGTAAAGTTGATTTAAGTGCTTAATATAACACCCAGTATGATATATTAAGGCTAGGACCCAACAAACTATTTTATAACTTGGAAGAGGGATGCCGTAATCCAAGCTATAAAATATTTGAAGGTAGGTGAATGACGATTCAACAATTTCCACCAAGATAAACGAAATGTATTATTAGGTTTTAATTGGTTTTGAAACTCCTAGATTCTTTTGAGATTCATTGAACTTTTCAATGACATGTTTCAATCTCGAGTGTGCCCTTCAGGTTTTGTGACTGGGATGCCGAGGATCACAAAACAAGGTGTGAAGTAACCATGCAAATATACTTGGTACCCTTAATATTTACCCCTCAATCGATGTGCCGGTTAACCACACACGCTCCAACGATACTATGATAAACATTAAGTTACCCTTTGCCTACCTTGTTAAGTCCAGGTTAGTGTGCCGGTTAACCACACACGCTCCACTAACAGCTTAAACAAAGTGCAAAGTGTAATTTCATGGATTAGCACCTTATTCACATTTTCCTAAGTAACTAAGATTGGGAATTTATAAAAAGTTTAGTTACTTAGTATTTATCATTAATACTTTTAATGAAGGGAGAATTATAGTCCTTGTCCTACCTGTTCGGCTAACGACCCTCCACCAGTCAAGGAAGCGGTGGGTGAGAGTGGACACCCATTAAACTGCCATTTTATAGGCGGTAACCTTATACCCCCCTTATAGACCGGCTTTGTGAATGAGGCCTACTAATGGTAAGACGATTTGCTCTTATACATATAATATATTAAACTTTTAATATTATAATAGTATAAGGGTGTATTTTAGACATTTAAAATACTTTGTGGTTTAATCTATTAATTAAACTATACTCTTAATTTAATTAAATTTAAACCATGTCATTATGGAATTATTAATTCTCTTTTAATTAAACACTTTAGTTATCTATTAATAAAGTCCATAAGAGTTAATTGAATTATTCAATAAAAACATCATAATTCCAATTATTAAACTCAAAATTAAAACCATTTAATTAATTGTTTAAGTTATGAACCCAAGAGTTTTAGAATTCAATTCTTTTTTTTCATAAAAACTTTTCTCAAATTCCAAAACTTGAGGGCAAGTTTTGTAATTCTTGAAAACCTTTGGATTCCATAACTTATGGAATTAATGGTGTTTTATGATGAAACTTTCCATGTTCCATAACTTAAGAACAAGTTATGGAATTCTTTAAAACATTAACACCAAATTTTGTAACTCCATAAAAACTTTGAATCAATTTTTTTTTAAAAAAAACTTTCATATCCATAACTTATGGAAGTTTCAAAAACCCTTAAGATCACAACTTTAAAAAAAACTTTTGAGCTCCAAAATTTTATGACAAAATATGTAACTCCTTAAAACATTTAGATCAAACTTTTAAAACTAATAAAATAATCATATCATTTTATCTTTTACTAAATTTGACCTAATTCAAGTCATATAACAAATGATTCAAATTTTACAAATAATTCGTTTTTCACAAAACAAGTAATTATCTTAAAATTTGACAAACGTCATGTTTTTTTTTCCTTTTTTTTCAACTTGAAAATAAAACATTTGCATCAATATAACAGAAAACAACCCATGGCTCTGATACCATTGTTGGGTTTTGAGCATTCTAACACTCCTATGGTGTACATGCAACCCTATAAACCTTGGATCTATGTTTTCTCTATTATACATGCAAATATTAACTATTCCAAGGTTTCATCCTAACTAGCATATTATGAAGCACATATACTACAAAGTTCTAGTTAGATGACATACCTTTTGATGTAGCTTGATGTCTTCAAGCTTTAAGAGCTTAGCCCCAATAGTGTGGAAGCCTCAAATGGAATCACAAATCACCAAAACACCTTGGAAGAACTTGAGAGAATATGTATGCACACTAAAATCGGCCCACTCTTATTTTCACACACTTGTGCCAATTTTGTGAGCCAAGGACCCCTTTATATATTATGGAGGATTAGGGTTACATCCATGTAAACCCTAATACCCATGACCTTTCATTTACATAGGATCCATGGGTTAAAAGCTCCATGGACCATCAATGAAAGCTTAGCCCAACCTAAATGAACTTGGCCCATTCCATATATATAAGATTCCATATTTAATTAGTTCTTTTTGATCACTTAATTAATTCTAAATTAATTCTTGATCAATACTAATTAAATAATATGATTCCATATTAATATATTAGAACTTATAATATATTAATATAAATCATAAATATACTATTCTCAAAAGACTATCCATATAAATTGTGTCGGTGAAGTGCAACCCAAATGGACCATGCCGGGTCGGGTCAAGTACATAACAAATATAGTTATAGACTTAGACATTAATCCAACAGTCTCCCACTTGGATAAGTCTAAAACTATTATTGAGTATGACTTCAAAAACCAACTGGCAATCGTAGCTCTTAAAGCCGCTGTCGAACTCTGATCTTGTCAATGAACTCTGAACTCTGTCAATGACTTGTCCGTTAGATAAGGTATCATATATTCATCCATTCTAGATATCATATGGACTGAGACATGGATTATAATCATTCTCTCTGTCCATTTGTTGTTTCCTGATTTTCGATTTATGATGACTGACTGATTGAACAAATCAAATCAGTCCTGGCTTGGCCAAGCACTCACATGTGTTATCGCTAAATCATCGAGGGGCCCACAGATATCGCTTTTATCCCGAAGGTAAAAGGAATGGATAAACTTCGAGTCATATGGCTTGTTCTACTACTTGTTGAATCAAACACAAAGGCACGTTTTATAACATCGAGTTACCAAATGCGTTTTCGTGCAATCAATGTATAACCAACTCATAGTAACAACTCATATCTCTAGGTTTGAAGAATATACGATATTATCGTCTCGTGATCACTCGTGATAAAATCCATGAAGTGATTCAAATGAGCGCGGGTTGAATCCAATACTCAGAACTTATGAGCACTCATGAGCGTTGTAGCACCACTTTGTCCACCAACTTGGACCTCTACAAACCAACCCATGACAGTCTTGATTCATATCTACTTCCAACATATGACCGAATGTGGATGGTTTGAATAACTTAATCATTCAGGAAGAGCGACTTAGTTATTCTGGAAGTCAAAACATGCAAAGTGAAATACAAGAATAAATGAATCAAATATGGTATCAAACCCTATGAATATAAATAAACACTTTTATTTATCACCATACTGATTACTCATTATTCATTGTTTCGGTTTTATCAACTTTATACTTGAATTAAAAACACTAGTTGTCCCATGCTCCAAGCATGTACACTATGTTTTTCTTAAACAATAGCTTTGCCATACACCAAGTATGCACTCTATGTTTGTCTATGATCCTTACTTTGTGAAATAAACCAATTGAACATAATTTCAATGATTCTAATTTCACACTCCCAAATCCTTATCGAAAAATGTGAGAATTTCAAATTCCTATCATTTATCGAAATCTGTTCAGATTTTAAACTTATATGCACTGACCCTCCTGTAATGAATATGTACAAAGTCACAAAGACTTGTCAACAGTCATTATAAGGTATTCCAATGGAGATCAACTCCATGGAAACTAAGTCTCATATTCAAAGTACATTGCTTTGGACATGCTTCTTGCATTAAGTTTTCTAATCTTACACAGATAACTTCCACCTATGGAGACAACTCCATATTCTCATTTTGACTATCACTTCTGAATAAGAGATGCCTCTTTTCAGAATATGTCAATATGGTCCTTCCAAAATTAGCACTATACTTCCAACTGTCCCTGAGCAACCAATCTTTGGTAAACCTCAGATTGTCCTCGACAATTGCTTAATCATTTTAGTCATATCCAATTCTAGACCTTTTCCCTTCTTAATGCCTCTGGGCATTTGGAAAAATTTAGAAATGACAAATATTATAGCACATGCAATCAATCCAGTACCCAAAGCAAATGGTACACGATTCATGATGTCTCACATAAAGACATGATTCTAGACCAGTCTTTTGCTACAATATTTTTATTTGCCATGTTTTCAAAATTTGACTATGAAGAGGGATGCCGTAATCATAATCGAATTTTGAGAACGCAATATATAGAATTTCCTTAAGTTGAACCAATCCAACATGAAATTCATATATATATTCTTGACTAAAGATGATTAAGGTCTCAATCTAAGCTTTTAGAACTGAAATGAAGTATATCCTCTCCCTTAATTATAGCAAAACAAAATTTTCAATCCCTGCAGCCTCACGAATTGAAACTTTTGTTTTCTATAATTAACATTGCTAACTTGCAACACTAACAATAATTATCATGCTCCCACTAACATGATGATTATTAGCATAACACTTATGCTCCCACTAGCTTTGACATGTACTCAGAAATCAGTTGGACTTCTAGAAATCAATACTTTATTGACTTTCTTACCAAAGTTCAGATTTCTGGTACGAGATGCTTTGATAAAACTTTATCAAAATCATACACCTTTCCTTAGATATCATGCATGTGTGTCTAAACAATTTCAGAACTATGAAAAGGGATGCCGTAATCATAGTCTCAATTGTTTAGACCTTTTGCCATCTGCTTCAAATCTACTTGGTGGAAGTGTTTCCTCACCATCATTTTCATGAATCGGAGAAAAACCTTATGACCCTTAGATTTTATGGTGTATGTGTTCTTATCCATGTGAATCGTCAAAACCATAGTCACAAGACAAGGATAATGACAAATCCAAACTCATATGGACTGAACTTATGCAATCTTAACTTCTTGCCACCTGGCAGTACAGGGCCTGCCATTGCTTCCAAGTTGTTATGCAACCAATTGAGAACTTTCAGAACTCCTATGCAAAGCCAACTTTAACTGGAATGGGCACAGAATATGTCAACACGATAGGTTATAAACCTCAAGTCGTGTGCTAGTGAAGAACCTCAGGTTTTATTCTTGATTAGTTCTTGAAATTCTTTTTTAGGATCTTTAAGACTCCCACTGTCCTCTTGACATATAAGACTATCTTGCCAAATATTCAAGAGATAGTGTGGATTCTTTATCAAGACAAACACTTCACACAATTGGCCTTAGTTGGTCTTTGTTTTATCCAAAACATCACAACTTACCAATTTCAAATGTACAAGAGTAGGACACTTTTACTCTTACATTTGACAAGTGTTTTAAACCTTTCTTTAAGATATGTCACTCAAGTTACAATCTTGGAGTATGACTCTAAGAATTGTTTTGAAACGAAGTATGACTCATCTTCCTGATCTAACCATTTCAACAATTCATGACTCCTCTTCTTAGTCATAAGAATGCACTAAGATGACCTTTAGAGGACTAATTGTGATATGATTTCTAAATCATTAAGATGATCACAAACATGATACTAAAGTACTCTCCCATCTTTTCAGAATTGAGAAACTTTTATCTTTCTGCCTAATTTGATTCTTCCCATTCGTTCTGCCATACATTGAGACTTTTCCAATGTTTCAGAATTATACTTAAACTTGTAAGTATAACCATATTTACTAAACTTTAGTAAATCAAATAGTCTTAACGAGCTTTGTGGTGGACATGACCAGTGCACAAGAATGTGTACTCGATCCCTTTAGTCCTTCACTTGACTCACACATCCATGTGAACAAGTAATTAGTCTTGATTTTCCAATGCTTGAAAGTTCTCATTCATCATACTATTCAACTTGCATGATTCCAAGTTTCGGTCCAATTGAAACTTGGGTGATGAGGAACTTTCCTGATTTGGTAAATTTAGACACTACTACAAATGAAAGAATCAAATCCATTTTCCAATATTGCTGTCAGTGGAATCATATAAGCAACAATTTTCCACAAATGCCATTGTAAGGATACTTCAAATAAATAAAATTAAACAATTTTCTTTTATTTTAAAACTTTGTGGAAAAACTTATCCTTACAATCCACATGGAAAATTGTTGTTATCTATTCCTTAGCAATATATCATAACTTCTTAAGCAACTGCTCAAAATTCTGATGCGATCGAAATCCACCTTCGCGATCAGAATCAGCATATACTTCCTTTAAGATTTCTCTCTATTCTTTGATTCTTAAAACATCAACATGTGACCCAATCACATCATGTAATGAGGATCTCAGAATAGAACTTAACAGAGTTAGATAATGGGGTCTACCTGATGTAGAGTCAAACTTATTGACTTTAACATCCTTAGGTAAATTTGGCAGCTTTGCAATCAACGCCCCTTCCTTTGGCAAAATAAACATATGGACCCTTTGGTAATGGGACTATCTCAGACTTAGCCTTTCTCTTTACCATTTGGTCAACCGTGTTGACTATGGCCAATCCCTTTCCATTGGGAAGAGAATGCTTTTTCTAGATTTCCAGTGTCACCATTGTCACTGTCCATAAAGTTTTTGGGAAGTTGATCTTCTAATCAAATTTGCTTTACTATCGTTCCAAATCATTGCTGATTCAGCAGCACCAAGCAAATAGATATAATCATTAAGGTTCATGTCATAGTTTGTTTCATAGTAGTCCCAAAGGAACTCACTATGTGACTTAGAAAGTGATTGAACATCCAACTTTCTCAAGACTTTGACACCCAACTCTCCCGGCTTGTCAATATGTTACGCACATGTGTTTTGGAACATCCAACTTTCTGAAGACGGACGGACAGAGCGAGAGAACGATACAAACTTTCTAGAACATGCTACGCACATGTGTTTTGGATTTCGGTGGCAGTTGGGATACGTATCTTCCGTTAGCGGAATTTTCGTATAACAATAGTTACCACGCCAGCATAGACCGACCTCCCTTCGAGATGCTCTACGGGAGGACGTGTTGGACCCCAATCTGTTGGGGCGAGGTTGGTCAGAGAGTCATGGGGAGTACTAAGGTAGTACTCAAGACTACAGAGCGGATCCAGCAGGTCCGGAGCAGGCTCCACACAGCTCAGAGTCGGCAGAAGAGCTACGCCGACAAGCGGAGTTCAGACTTGGAGTTTTAGGTGGGCGATATGGTCCTCCTGAAGGTGTCACCTTGGAAAGGTGTCATCCGGTTCCAGAAGTCGGGCAAGCTGGGGCCCATATACATTGGTACTTTCAGGGTTATAGCCCGGGTGGGCAAGGTGGCATATCGATTGGATCTTCCAGCAGAGCTCAGCCAGATCCACAACACTTTCCATGTTTCTCAGTTACCGAAGTGCCTAGTGGATGATTCAATGATCGTACCCTTAGAGGATATTCAGGTTGACGCCAGCCTGAACTACATTAAGAGACCGGTGGTGATTCTGGATCGCAAGACGAAAACCTTGAGGAACAAGGTTGTTCAGCTAGTGAAGGTGCAGTGGCAGCACCACAAGGGTTTTGAGTGGACTTGGAAGCCCGAGGAGGAGATGAGGGAGCACTACCCGAAGTTATTTCCAGACGCACAAACTTCGAGGATGAAGTCTAAGTCAAGCGGGGGAGAATTGTAATGCCTGGTTTCTGGCACACATTTATTTATAAAATTATTCATTTTTATAGAGCTACTCGACGAGTTGGAAGCCCCAAACAATTAGAGTAGAATCGAGTCTTGGACGCGGGTTTCCAGCTATCTACTCGACGAGTCGAGAGCCCTCGACTCGGCGATTAGGTCTGCCAGAGTGAAACCCTAATTTCGGGGTTTTGCACCCTATTTAAGCATCTTAATCCCCACCTTTTGGCCTCATTTCCAGCCTCCAAGTCCTAAACCCTAATGCATGAAACCCTAGAGCATTTTGTGAGTGTGTGAGCCATTCTTGAGTGATTTTGTGTGTTCTTGAAGCTAGAAGAAGAAGAGGGAGCTAGAAGGTTCAAGGAGAAGATTGTAGATCCAGGGATTTCCTTCCATCCTCATCACTTTCTGGTAATCAAGTCTCTAACTTGATCATTCATTCATTAGATCTACTTACTTCCACTTTTATGAGGATTTTGGTTCAAGAACCTTGGTCTTTGGGATTTAGACGTCCCAAGTGACTCACGTTTCAATTCTGGGATCTAGAAGGGGTTCCATGGCATAAAGGTGCAAACTTTATGACCATGGAAGCCCCATACAAGCTTAAAAACGTTATTATGGCCTTTTTAGCCCTAAAAGGCCATGCATGGAAGGAAAGCTAGGAACTCTACGTGTCCAACTGATATCCAAGGCCTAGATCTATTATAGTGTTCTTTGGTTTAGAGTATTATGGCATGTAGACCAAGATCTATGTTCTAGAGAGTTAGGGTTTGAGCTAAACCCATTAAGAAGGACTAATAGAGGGTAAAGTTGGAAACTTTACCCTTAAAAGTGTATTCCCAGTGTGTAGATGAATTATGGAGTTTGGGTCTGAAGGGTAAGAGCTTAATCCATTGAGATGGCTCAATCAGACAGAGGAACTCGGCGAGTCCATAGAGGAACTCGACGAGTTGAGTTTGTTTGTCCCGTTCTAGCTTAAGGTAGAACTCGATGAGTCGGTGAAGGGACTCGACAAGTTGATTCGGTAGATCGCGACTATGAGTAGCCTGGGAACTCGACGAGTCGGGGGAGGGGGGTGACTCCACGAGTTAGATCGCAATTTCAAGTTCTAGGACTCGAAGAGTTGTTGGTGCAACTCGACGAGTTGGGTCAACCAGAAGGTTAACTTTGACCAAAGCGTTGACTTTGACCAGGGGTAAAATGGTCATTTTACCCTAAGGAGAATTATTAGGTTTTGACTAAGTGTTATTGTGATAATAATAGTCGGGGAGTCGTCGGAGCAGCCGTCAGAGATTCCTCACTCGAGATTTTAGCAGTCAGCTTTGCGAGGTGAGTCCTCTTCCAGTAGGAACGGGTCTAAGGCACCAAGGCCAGCCCATTTATGTATGTTAGCATTGCCGGGGTTAGCCCGATGTAGTTATATGTTTCCGGACTTCAGTCCGATGTCGGGGCAAGCCCGATGAATGTTTGTATGCTTGATGTCTTCGTGATTCTTGCATGTGTTTGCTTATGTGTTTCGGACTTCGGTTCGATGCCGGGGCAAGCCCGAGGATGGTCTAGCTTATATGTTATGTGTTATGTGTTCCGAACTCCGGTCCGATGCCGAGGCAAGCCCGAGGAATGTTTATATGTTTATGTTATATGTTATGTTATATGTGTATGTGTTATATGCCTATTGCTATGTTATATGTATACCGGGACTTGGTCTGATGCCGGGCGGGGCCCGATGCTGGCGGGGCCGATGCCGGACTTCGGTCCAATGCCGGGCGGGGCCCGATGTAGTGTGAAAGGCCCAATGTATGTTATCATCTGATTATGTGTATGGTATGTGGTAGTTTGAGGATACTTGCTAAACTTCGTTCTTACAGTTTTCAATTTTGGTTTCAGGTACTTCCACTAGCAAGGGGAAGAGCTCGGGATGACTGCATGGCACACACCACAACTTTTTGCGTGGGATGTTTAGACTCTGATATTTGGCACATGATTTTGATACAATATTTTATTATGATGATTTGAGATATATTACTTATGTTTCTGTGATATGACAAATGGTATTATGGTTTTTATAATAAATCAAAACGAAACTTTTGGACCATATTTTTGGGTTGTTTCACAAAATCATCAGAAATACCTGAAACAATAAACTGAAATTGTAAGCCAAAGCTTAGTGAGTTCTCCCAAAGTACTAACACATACATAACATCTATAACATGACATACTGGGTCCAATCAGTCATCGGATTGGAATGCCCACTGTATAATGGGTCCACTTAGTCATCAGACTGGAATACCCTCGAATCCACTCGGTCATCAGACTGGAATACCCCCGGTCTGTTGTGTCACTCACAAAGCAGTAAAGCCTCAACCCGAAACCATAACATGTCGACATATACATAACCTATAACATATAACCAATTAACAGGAAAACAGCTAGATCTACAGATCACTACCACATAACAATATCCTATATATCAGTACTCAAATCTAGCATCTCAATATAACATAGTAACATCCTCTAACAAGAATACATGATCCAGTAGGCTGGCATTGGTGCCTTTGACCCACGAGTACAATGAGGAAAACTCACCTCTGAGTCTGAATAAATAGTTGAATATGTCTCTACTCTAATCCTCAAATCTACCTGTCACCTATTCATCAATTAGTGACTAATCTCAAATATAGCTCAAAATACCCAAAATACCCTTAGGTCAAACTTGGTCAAAACCATGGTCAAAGGTCAAAGTTAACGAGTCAACTCAGCTAGGTGCCACGTCGTGGCTAGCTCTAGCCACGCCTTGGTGACTATGTGACGAAACAATCTCATGGCAGCCATCCACCACATTGTGGTGACCTATTCACCACGTTGTGGTGACTTTTCAAAACAACGTAATCCAATAAGCTCTTAATCCGTCAAACCAACCATTCAAACTTCCCATAAATCATTATCTCATCTAATGAACCATGAAAATCATTGCTTTATAGACATGTATGTACAATGCGTGTATTGAACTCAAACTAGGTCAAAATAGAGTAAAAATGGTCAAAATCACATGCAAGAGTTCAAAACTCCAAGAAATTCTAGATCCAACACTCCTAACTCCAAAAGGACTATGGGGATCCATAAAGTTGACAACTTTATGGAATTCCAACACTCCAATAAGTCCCAACATGAAAAATAAGGCTTAGAAACCTAGATCTATGCATAAAGAACTAAAAAGCATGGAACTTGAGGACTTGCAAAAGTTTAGAAGATGCACAACACGAAGATGAGAAGTGTAACATACCAAAAATCACAATAAACTTAAACTTTTTAAAACAACCCATTTACTAATAAAAGTGTTTACAAAACCATTGTTTCCAAAATATTATTTAAAATCAGAGTCTCCCAATATCAACAATATAAAATCAGGATATGTACGGTTACGCCTTCGCCTTGCCACAGTCCTCTGAAGTATCTGAAACCATAACAAAAAATTGTAAGCCAACGCTTAGTGAGTTCCCCCAAAGTACTACGACATAAATATAACAAACAACATCATGCACTGGGTCCACAGCTAAAATACTAGATTACCCCTGATCCCACAGTAGGAGTCTGGCTAGCTTATCGGGCCCACAACTCATATCTGGCTTGCTCCTGAGCCTAAAACATAAGTCTAGCTTGCCATCGAGGCCCACAACCTATGTCTGGCTTGATCTAGGGTTTTTGGCTACCGTACACAATTGTACCACCTCAACCCAACCATACTATTTCTACATATACATATAACATAACATATATCCAACAATAGATAAGCATATAACCGATTATCAGACAAACATGCAGATTTACATACCACTATCACATACTACATCCTATATATATCAGGATACAAATCTACCGATCACTATAGCATAACACGTATAGTAAACCAGGATATCAATCCAATGGGCCGACCTTGGTGCTTTCGACCCGCAAGTACAGTGAGGAAAACTCACCTCACAGTCTGACTAAAAGCTGAACGATAAACTACTCCAAACACCGGCTCTACAGGTCACATATTCAACAGATAGAGACCAAGGATCACTATTGTTCGAAATACCCAAAATACCCTTAAGTCAAACTTGGTCAAATTCAAAGTCAAACTTAAAGTCAAGAAGCCAACTCAGACCGAGTACGCCCAGCGTACTCGGCACGTACACCCCGCATACTCGTGATCCGGATCGGGGCTCCCTTAGGCGTACACCCAATGTACGACAAGCTACGCCCAACGTACGCGATGGCTTAACAATTTCATTTTAAGGACTTATTTCCTTAAGCCACCACGTCTAAATCTCAGTCTATGTCCAAAAAGGCATCCCAACCATAAAGTTTCCAACTTTATGGTTCTACATGTCTAAATCAAACCCAAAAACAAAACCCTAACTTATCTTAATCACTAAAGCTCTTAATGGCATGCATGAAAGAATCTTAGGGGCCAAGATCATATTTTTATGACTCAATACATGGAAATACATCCAAAAGGACAACCCAAACATTCCATAACATGTCATACACAAGAAAGGCCGTATTTGGGGACAAAAGCTCATATTATCATCATGTAAGCTAGATATAGCAACTTAATTATCAAGGTGAGAATATTTTACCTTCTGGATATGGAGAATGATGAAAGACTTCCAGATCCAAGATTGCTTCTAGCTTCTAAGGTTCACTACCACCTTCTTCCTCCTCTGGAACACACAAAAACACACTCAAAGGTCTCAAAATACAATAGAAAGGGCTAGGGTTTGCAAGAAAATGTCTCAAATGAAGGAGGATGTGTAACACCCTAAATCTGGTATGACTTAAAACCCTCAAGAATTTACATTTTAGCAAAAATTGTTCCTTTAAGTATGCTGGGCGTACTTAAGTGTAAGCTTAGCGTACTATGCATGATTGGTCGCGGAGGAGCTGGATGTACGTTGGGCGTACCAGCAGTACGCTGAGCGTACGTGTCAGGGGTCCAAAACCCTAATTCTCGGACATGAGGCCTATTTAAGTGACCTTAAGTCCCTTGGACTTAACCCTAGAGAGCCTCCATAGCCTTAGAACGTCCTTATACTCCAGAGAAACTTGTGAGACCATTTTGAGCTTTAAAAAGTGCATTTATGGCCTTTTAGTGTTCATTCCAAGAAGAAGAGGTGGTCAAGCAAGCTTGCAACAAGTTAGTGCTTCAAGAACCTGCATCTTAGTCATCTTGCAAACCTTTTGGAGGTAAAAAGCTTGGACCTTTCCTTTTTAATCTCTAGATCTAGCTAGGGTTTTCTAGTTTTGTCCCTTTGGTTGATTTTGGACCTCCACTTGCGAGTTAAGCAACTCTAGAGGATGGGAATGACAGATCTCAGCTCCCTTAGCCCTTTAATGTCATAAAAATGGAGTCTTGGTGGGATTTTAGACCTCATGCATGGGTTAAGAGCCTTGGAAAGGTCTCAATGGGGGTGTTGGGTGCATATATGGCATGCAAAGGCATAAAGTTGCCAACTTTATGCCTTAGGACGTTTTATCAAGCTTAGATCTGACTTTTGGACGTAAAGGAATCGTGTATTAAGCACTTAATGGAGAAAGTGCTTAATCTGGTAGTACGATGGGCGTACTCAGGGTACGTTGTGCGTAGTTCCGAGACCCTAGTACGCTGCGCGTACCAGGATGGTTTGTCGAGCATACGCATTACAGTTGGGCCAAATTCGTTTTGGGCCCTTGAGCCATTGGGCCTCATTTGGTTATTGGACTTGGTTGCATTCTGTGAATTTTGGGCCATTTCATCTATTATGGGCCATGGAAATATTGATTGTTCCCTATTGGGCCAAGAGGCCCATTAATGATTTTAGACTTGGACCTTGGGCCCATTAGCAAGGAAAGTTACTTGGGCCTCATGGAAGGGTTTGGAGTTTAAGTTTCTTATGATTAAGTAAGGTTCTGATAATTAATTAATATTATTATTCAGTTCGGGAGGTGTCGTACTGTTAGGAGAGTAGCTTTTGTACTCAGCAGACAGAGATGAGTCTCCTCACCATACCAATGGGTCTAACAAGGCTGGCCCATTAATTGTTATGTGATGTGTTATGCTTGATTATTTGTGACATTTGCATGAAAGACCTCGGGGGGTTCCCGAGGCACCTGGTATAAGACCTTGGAGGATTTCCGAGCATCCTCGGTAAAGACCTCGGGGGGTTCCCGAGGCACATGGGCTAAGACCTCGGGGGGGTTCTCGAGGCACCCGGAGTAAGACCTTGGAGGGTTTCCAGGGCATCCCTATATGTTGTGTGCATGGCTTATGTGATGTATGTAGCCGTAGGGCTAATATGATATGTGATAATTGACTTGTATGTGTGGTATGCTCTGGGGAACTCACAAAGCATTAGCTTACAGTTTGTGGATTTGTTTCAGGTACATCTGAGCCCAAGGGCAAGGGCAAGGATTAATGGTGTAGCGTGCACTCTCACGCGGATGTTTATGGGACACTCTGATAATTTGAAATTAAAGTTGTAATTGACATGTTTTTGAAAACAACTGTAGCTGATTTCGTGAATGAACACATGCATTTTGTTTAATTAAAATTTTAAAAAATATTGTTTTGAAAATTGGGTCGTTACAGGATGGAAATGGGGTGAGGGGATAGGACTTAAGGTTGAATATATAAGGTCCAAAACCTCTAGATTAGGGTTTGTGTCCAGACGAGTTACGCCCGACGTACACATGCTACGCCCAGCGTACACCAAACATCATTATTTCCATTAGAGGGACTTACGCCCAGCGTACCAGGCTTGTACGGCCAGCGCAAGTGCCTTTTGCTCAATTTTACAAAAATGCTACTATGGGCCATTTTGCAATCTTTTCCATGCACAAGGGCTAAAATATAAATAATATTCATTCTTAAGGTCAAAATTAGAAGTACCTCATCATTGGGATGTTACAATTCTCCCCCACTTGAACTAGATTTCGTCCTCAAAGTTAGATGTATCGAACAACTCAGGATAATGCTCCCGCATCTCCACTTCCGGCTCCCAGGTCCACTCGGAGCCTTTCCGATGTTGCCATTGAACCTTTACCAAAGGTATCTCCTTGTTGCATAGAATCTTCATTTTCTTTTCCACTATCGATACTAGCCTCTCAACATAATTCAGATGCTCATCGACCTGAATATCATCCGAGGGGACCACTACCTCATCGTCCAAAATGCACTTCCGCAACTGTGAAACATGGAAAGTGTTGTGGATCTAGCTGAGCTCACTCGGTAAATCCAATCGGTAGGCCACCCTGCCTACCCTGGCGATCACATGGAACAACCTAATATACTGAGGGCCCAATTTCACCCTCTTCTTGAAGCGTGTCACAACCTTCCAGGGTGAGACCTTTAGTAATACCATATCGTCGACCTGAAATTCCAACTCCGATCGGCGCCGGTCAACATAACTCTTCTGCCGACTCTGAGATGTCTGTAATCTCTGCCTGATCTGGCGAATAAGCTCTGTGGTCTGAAGGATTACCTCAGTCCTTCCCCTGACTCCGTGACCGACCTCCCCCCAACAAAATGGGGTACGACATCTCTGACCATACAATAGCTCATAAGGCGGTGCACCAATGCTGGAGTGATAACTGTTGTTGTAGGAGAACTCCGCCAGAGGTAGGTAGGAATCCCATCTCCCACCAAAATCTATAACACATGCTCGCAACATATCCTTAAGTGTCCGGATGGTCCGCTCACTCTGGCCATCAGTCTGCAGATGATAAGCAGTGCTGAAATGTAATCTCGTGCCCAGTTCCTCGTGGAACTTCTGCCAGTATCGGGAGGTGAACCAAACATCTCGGTCTAATACAATGGAGACCGGGACCCCATGACGAGAAACAATCTCCCGAACATACACATCGACTAACTTTTCGGCCGAAGAGCTCTCCCATATACCCAAGAAGTGGGCACTCTTGGTCAATCGATCCACGATGACCCAAATAACATCAAAACCCTTGGCAGTCTTTGGCAATTTGGTGAGAAAGCATAGATGACACTGATTGTGCTCAGATGATGAGATTTAGCCTTGAGGAGTCGAGGTCAGGTTCGTTGCAGGAATTTTGAGGGAGAAAGCCTGAGATTGGTGGGAGGAGGTCGACTATTCTTTGGGAGTCCCGACCATTGAGGCCATGGCTTGTCCAAATTTTGTGACCCGGTTTCGAGCAGAGTTTGCACCGGATGTTGAGGTACAACATTTAGCCAGGGATTTTCTTGACATGAGGTAGATGACTAAGATTGTGGCGGAGATCACCGCCAAGTTCAGAGAGAGGAAATTTTTGGTACCCCAGTATGCAGCTGATGAGGAGACGAGGAAGACCCGATACCATGATATGTTGAAATCTGACATTAGGGAGTTCGTTAGTTTTTCTGCTTGCCCGAATCTCGATGATAAGATATCTAGGGCGCGGGAGCGAGAGATTGATCTGGAACACATAGGGAAGAGGAAGGCAGAGCCTGGGCAGACAGTTGGGGTTTCAGCGAAGAAACCCAAGGCTTTCGACTATAGGTCGAAGGGCCAGCAGGGTCGTAGCCGCTGTGGTAAATGCGGTAGGTCCCATTATGGGGTTTGCAGAACGGGTGGTTCGGGATGCTACAAGTGCGGCAAGATAGGGCACTTTATCAAGGATTGTACTGCAACTATCACCACAACCCAGACATCAGATTTGATTTGCTTTCATTTTAATCAGAGGGGCCACAAAGAAGGCCAACTGCCCGAGTTTAGCATCAGGAGGACCAGTAGTAGCACCTGCTCCAGTGACCCTGAGGATTACAGATGGCCGCCAGGTGTAACATCGTAAATTTTCAAAAAAAAAAAATTCTTTTTAAAATCACATAAATCTCATCAACTCATTTCACAAAATACCCAATTGTCAAATTATCGAAAACACATTTTCATAATTGTTGAATAAAATCCAGGATCCTCTAAAAACATAACTCCATCTCGTGTGTACAATCAAGCCGGTGCCTTCCCGCGATCCTGAGAAGTACCTGAAACACATATCACATAACACGGTAAGCACGAAGCTTAGTAAGTTCCCCAAAATACCACACATATATCATTAGCCTCTCATGGCTATATCTCAATTAAGACTCTCTGGTCAATGTGTCTCAGTGGGACCCTCCGATCCCACAACTCGGGAGGACCCTCCAGTCCTGTATCTCAGTGAAGACCCTCCGGTCTTACAACTCGGTTTGGACCCTCCGTTCCTAACTCAGTAAGGCACACAATCATATAGCCTATATCACAAAGACAAGATGCATAATAACACATAACTCAATATAAGCACATAGGACCCTCCGGTCGACTACTCAAATAAGACCCTTCGATCACTCAGTAGATATAGTGAGAAGACTCACCTCGAAGAGTAAAGCAATGTATCCCACACTTGAGTTGTTGTTCTAATCCCCGCCCCTCCATGGCCTCCAAAATCCACAGCTGACCAGAACCCTAAAGTCAACGGAAGTCAACAGTCAAAGCTGACCCAACTCTAAAAGTTAACAGAGGTCAACACTCAAGTCAACAGTCCATGTTGACTTAACTCGCCGAGTACAGCTCATGAACTCGTTGAGTCCCCCAGAACTCAGTAAGTCGTGATAATCCTGAGTCTACTCGCTGATTTGCTAGCCAACTCGTCGAGTCCATGCAACGTCCAAAAGACCAGGAAAACCCTACCTACTCGTCGAGTTGTCTCATCAACTCATCGAGTCCACTCTGAAGCCAAAGACGGGTAAAACCCTCTCAACTCGTCGAGTTGTCTCATCAACTCGCCGAGTCTGCAACGTGGCCAAACCATCGGGGTAAACCCTAATCGACTCGTCGAGTTTTCTCATTCAAAATTTTTGGACAGAAATAAGGTCTCATACTCTGGATCTAGCCTCCTAAGGCTGAATCATCACGTAAAGCTTCAAGCTTTACGTTTATGCATGGCATATAGGGCTCAAAATGCCAAAACAAGCTCCATAAAGGTCTATACGCTCGAAGACTTTCCCAAAGCTTGATAAAGATCGAATCTTTGGGCTCATAGGGACTCGTATAGCTCAGATCTGTAGTCTCAACTTCCATGACCAGCTCAACAACTCCAACCGATGGATGGGATAAAGCCCTAAAACTCTCTAGAAAGAGATCTAACAAAAGGAATGATCAAGGAGATAACTTTTTACCTCTAATTGAAAGCTAGCACAGAAAGAACACTGGATCCAAAGCTTCTTCTCATTCCAAACCTTCTTGCTCTTCAATCCTCTTCTAAAAATGCACTTGAACACAAGATCTTTAGCCTTTCTCTCTCTCATACCGACTACAGCTCGTCTAGGGTTTCTCTCAGTGTGTCTAAATGGCAAGGGAGGCGGAAATGAGGGCTTAAGGGCCTTTAAATAGGGTGCAAGCCCTAAAATTAAGGTTTTCTCAATACATACTCAACTCGTCGAGTCCAACCCTTCGACTCAAAAAGTCAGCTTCATAATTCGTGCGGCCAGCTCAGCTCCTACACGACGAGTCGGGACCAACCAACTCATCGAGTAGGTCATACAAGGTGCATTATAACTCTCGGGTTTCACATCCAGTATTCGTGGTGTTACACCTGGGGAAGGAGGATGCGCCTGTTGTGAGGCGCAGGGCCTTTCAGCTGGCTGTCGCGAAGGCGCGTGCTGCACCGGATGTGGTGACGGGTATGTCTCTTCTCCTTAACTCTTTATTTATGCTGATTTCTTTGCTTATATTTGTGTGTTTTTTTAGGACTGTTCCTTATAAACGACATCTCTGCTTTGATATTATTTGATTCGGGGGCTACCCGATCTTTCGTGTTTCTTATGCTCAGCAACAGGTTTGTTGGCGCTCCGAGTGAGCTGGATCATCCAATAGAGGTTGAGATTCTGGATGATTGATCTGTCCGAGTATCAAGGGTTCATCGGGATTACGTTCTAAAGATGTTTATCAAGCAATATCCGATCAACTTAGTTTCCATTCCTTTGTGCGAGAACAAAGTTATAGTGGGGATGGATTGGCTGACCCACAATGGGACGGTGATTGATTGTGAGCACCAAATGGTATGTGTTCGGACCCTATGTGGGGAAGAGTCGGTGGTCCATGGAGAGGGGGCTCAGCACGGGCCGGTCCTATGCTAAGCCGCTAGGGCGAGACGCTATCTTCATCAGGGTAGTTCCGGTTTCGTCACTTATGTTATGGATACCCGGGAGAAGTGTAAGGCGTCAATTGATGATGTGCCAATTGTGCGGGAGTATCCGAATGTGTTTCCAGAGGATTTGTCTGGGGTGCCTCCGGAGAGGCAGGTGGAGTTCCAGATTGACTTGGTTCCTGGTGCAACTCCGATAGCTAAAGCACCATATCAGTTAGCTCCACCAGAGATACCGGAGTTGTCTACATGCTGTAGGAGTTGTTAGACAAGGGATTCATCCGATCGAGTAGTTCGCCTTGGGGTGCACTGATCCTGTTTGTGAACAAGAAGGATGGGTCGCATCAGATGTGTATTGACTACCGGGAGCTGAATAAGCTAACGGTGAAGAACCGTTATCCACTCTCGAGGATTGATGACTTGTTTGACCAACTTCAGGGAGCGTCTTGGTTTTCTAAGATTGATCTAAGTTCGGGTTATCATCAGATGAAGGTCATAGAGGACGATATGCAGAAGACGACTTTCGAACTCGTTATGGTCATTACGAGTTTGTGGTGATGCCCATCGGGCTCACAATTGCTCCAGCCGTGTTCATGGACCACATGAACCACGTATGCCGATCGGTGTTGTATCGGTCTGTGATTGTATTCATCGATGATATCGTGGTCTATTCCAAGACACAGGAGCAACATGAGGAGCACTTGTGAGAGGTGTTGGAGACCCTGAGGAGGGAGAGACTGTATGTGAAGTTCTCCAAGTGCGAGGTGTAGTCTGGGGAACCTTGTCAACCAGACTGGTATTCTGGTCGATACGGACAAGGTAGAGGTCGTAATGAGGTGGGAGGTTCCGATGTCTCCATATGAGATTCAGAGTTTTCGTGGGTTGGCAGGATATTACCAGAGATTCATTCATGATTTCTCCAATATAGCGGTTCCCCTAACCCGATTGAAGAAGAAGACTGCCACTTTTCGCTGGGGACCTGAGCAGCAGGCAACGTTTGAGACCCTGAGACGGAGATTATGTGAGGCATCGATTCTGACCCTACTAGAGAGTGTTGAGGATTTCGTGGTTTATTATGACGCGTCTATCACAGGATTGGGTGTGGTCTTGAGGCAAAGGGTTCGTGTTATTGCATACGCTTCGAGGCAGATGAAGCCTCATGAGACGAACTATCCAACACATGATTTGGAGCTGGGGGCTGTGGTTTTCGCCCTCAAGATTTGGCGACATTACCTCTATGGGGTCCGTTGTACTATTTACACGGATCACAAGAGCCTGAGGTACTTGATGGATCAGCCGAATCTGAATATGAGGCAACGTCGATGGTTGGATGTGATGAAGGATTATGATTGTGAGATCCTTTACCCTACATGGAGGGCCAATGTGGTAGCTGATGCTCTTAGCCGCAAGGCGGTCATGACTCCGATCAAGGATATTTGTCTGAGGATGATAGTGATTACACCGCATTTGGAGCAGATTCAAGAGGCACAGATTGAGGCTATAAAGGAAGAGCACCGGAAGAGTGAGCGCATATTGGTTCAGGTGGCTTCCTTTGATTATGATAGCCATGGGTTATTGACTCTCAATCGGAGAGTATGGGTTCTGTATTGGGGTGGTGTGCGTCAGATTCTGATGGAGGAGGCACACAAATCGAGATTCTCCATTCATCCCGGAGCGACGAAGATGTATATAGATCTTCGTCCTGATTATTGGTGGCCTTGCATGAATCGAGATGTAGCTTGGTACGTGGAGAGGTGCTTGACTTGTAAGAAAGTCAAGGCCGAGCATCAATAACCTCACGGCAAGATGCAACTGTTAGATATTCGTGTTTGGAAATGGGAGGAGATTACCATGGACTTCATTACGAAGTTGCCTCGGACTGCGTGCGAAGTGGATTCGATTTGGGTCATCGTGGATCAACTGAACAAGAGCACACATTTTATCCCGATTCAGGAGAGTATCTCTGCGGAGAATTTGGCTGAGGTATATATCAGGGAGGTCGTGGCATGGCATGAGGTGCCAGTTTCTGTGGTTTTTGACAGGGATGTCCGGTTTACTTCCAGATTTTGGAAGAGGTTCCACGATGAGTTGGGTACTCGTCTTCATTTCAGTACGACTTTCAACCCACAGACTGACGGTCAGAGTGAGCAGACTATTCAGATCTTGGAGGATATGCTTCGTGTGACAACCCGAAACTTTTTCCGTTTCTATTAACCGATTACCGTTAATAAAATTTGAATTTTATTAAGTTCTCGTCAAACTTCTTGGTTTAGAAAATCATCTAGTTTATATAATTTAATTTTTATATGAGTCGGGACCAAAACTTCACGAGATTTCGAGTTATTTGTTCGATCAAAATATCGGTTTTCGGCCTGACCGAGTTTACGGCTGTAAACCCGTGTACGGCCGTACACTTGTTTACGGCTAGAGTCGGGTGGACCCCACCACCGACCACAAAAACCCCTATAAATATGAGGCCCTACCCCTCATTTACACTTTTCTGGCCGAACACTCTCTCCTTCTCTCTCTAAACTCGTGACCGTACACCCCTAAAACACCCTTATTCTTTTGGGAAACATCGAGAATCACTAATTGGGGGTCATTTCGGAGCATCTAGAACACGTTTTTCATCGATTCCAGCACCTTTGTTCTTGAGTGTACGGCCGTATACCCTTCAAATCTGCAAATCTTCATTGACCGTACACCAGTCTACGGCCGTACATCCTTCAAACCTTCAAAGGCCGTACACCCTTCGAGAGGCAGTTTACGGCCGTACACGGTTCACGGCCGTAGACCTGTTCACGGCCGTACACCCCATTCACGGTCGTGCACACTTCCTAAGTGGTGCTTTAGACTGAAAACTCACTTTCCTCGATTCAAGCAAGTCCCGGTAACATTCCTTAACCGAAAGCAAGTGTTTTTGTAACACTTTATCTAACGAAATCGCTAATTTAGATACATATATATATATATATATATATATATATATATATATATATATATATATATATATATATATATATATATAATTGTTATTAGGATTTCCGTTAAGTGCCACACACTACAACTTGAGGGTCTTCATTCCAGTTCGTTGATTCGACGCTTGTACACAGCTAACAGTGAGTTCATACCCCTATGCTTTCATGATTTTTAATGTTTTTTTGGGGGGGAATACAAGCCAAACACAAATGATTTTTGTGAATCAAAACGAAAGGATTTCAACAAGTTTAAAACATATGCAATTAATACAGTTAAACTATTTTTACGTTTTATAAAATATTTAGATATTTTATCCCTTTTGTACTATGTTGAGCATAAGGGACACTTTCAACTTGGAAATATAATTGCATAGTTTTCAAAATAACCTACAAACCAAGTACATAACTTTTCAATCAAACTATAATAGGTATAGTTCGGGGAATTCAATACATAGCTTTTACCGATTCATATTACATACCTGGGTAACCACATAAACTATGACAAATTTAGTTTATGAAATACATTACTACAAGAGAACAACATTTAATAATTATTTAAGTATAATTATTACCTTATACAGTATACCCACAGAGTTCAATACAGTAGATCACTACAAAACCACACGTAAACTAGTTAATACAAGATTGTGAGACCACTCTTCATTTGTACCCTTTTGGGTACTGGTAAAATCCTCAACGTTTAGTGTAACCAGAGTCTCCTGGAGGGAGAGCGTGAGATTTGTAAATAGATCTATTCGGGACTGACAATCCCACACCTAAACTGCTAGCTACAGTTAGACAGGCATGCCTGGGGTGACAAATATCATACCGTACGACGCCTGAAGAACGTCGATGAGGTCATCAGTCATATCAAGCATGGTTATACGACTCACAATAGTATAAACTAATCATTTGTTTACGGGATTCCATTCTTCATTTGTTTTATTTTAATTAATAGAACTACTATACATTACTGGAGGATTCCAGGGGATACAATACATGGTTTTATTTTAAGTAATAAAACTGTTATACATACTGGTGGTACCCAGGGTTTTCAAACAGAACATACTATACATACTGGTGGTAGCCAGGGTTTTCAAACAAAACATACTATACATACTGGTGGTAGCCAGGGTTTTCAAACAGAATATACTATGCAAGGGTTTTGTACAGAATACACACATACAATACATATTTGTGATAACCAGACATGCGAACTAATACATCATACATTGCTACAGAACACAGTAACGAACATACATGTTAGAAAATATTGGATTTTCTTGGAAACATACAAACATTTTTACAGAGTCATCAACTGATTTTCATTACAAAAACATCGCTTATGAACTCACCAGCTTTATGCTGATACTCTTTCAAAACTACTTGTATTCTCAGGAAATCAGTAGACAGGTACTTCCTGGAGATTTGAGAAGACAGAGCGTATAGAGTCACGTATTTTCCTTTTGATTATATTTTTGATGTATAAAGTCAAGAATCAAACAGATGTAATTATCGTTATATATATATATATATATATATATATATATATATATATATATATATATATATATATATATATATATATATAGGGAAAGGATCAAACGAGAACACCTAAAAGGTTGAGAACGCGAGAACAAGTATATTCATTTCTGATTTCATGTATTCATTTGTGGAGAAATGATAAATTTTTACGCACAATCAACATGAATATGCTTTTCCTCTTCAATTGAAATTAAAGGCGTAAAAATTTATCATTTCTCTACAAATGAATACGTGGAATCACAAATGAATATACTTTGTTCTCGCGTTCTCAACCTTTTTGGTGTTCTCATTTGATCCTACTCCTATATATATATATATATATATATATATATATATATATATATATATATATATATATATATATATATATATATATATATATATATATATATATATTCAATGTAATGGTTGTGTTTACTATGATTACTATGATGCAATGGTTGTGATACTACATATGAAGTCATCCACCCCCGAACGTTTCCGTTGTTCCGGTTTGGGGTGTGACACTTCGGGCGTGTGTTTTGGATTTCTGTGGTAGTTGGGATACTTATCTCCCTTTGGCGGAGTTTTCATATAACAACAGTTATCACGCCATCATTGATCGACCTTCTTTTGAGATGATCTATGGGAGGAAATGCAGGACCCCGATATGCTGGGGCGAGGTTGGTCAGCGAGCCATGGGGAGCACTGAGGTGGTACTCAAGACCACCGAGTTGATTCAGCAGGTTCGTATCATACTTCAGACAACTCAGAGTCGACAAAAAATCTATGCCAACAAGCGCCGGTCGGACTTAGAGTTTCAGTTTGGGGATATGGTTCTCCTGAAGATGTCACCTTGGAAATGTGTCATTTGATTCAAGAAGTGGGGAAAGTTGGGCCCCAGGTATATCAGTCCTTTCAGGGTTATAGCCCGGTTGCGCAGGGTAACGTATCGATTGGATCTTCCGGATGAGCTTAGTCAGATTCACTATACTTTTCATGTCTCGCAGCTGCAAAAATGTTTGGTTGATGATTCCGCAGTGGTTCCATTGGAGGACATTCCGGTGAACGACCGTCTGAACTACATTGAGAGACCAGTAACGATCCTCGACAGGAATACGAAAATATTGAAGAACAAGGTTGTTGAGTTGGTTAAGGTGTAGTGGCAGCATTGCAAGGGTTCAGAATGGAAGTGGGAGCCGGAGGACGAGATGATGGAGCATTACCCCGAGTTATCTCCGACAGCGGACTTCGAGGACGAAGTCTGATTCAAGTAGGGGAGATTTGTAGCACCCGAGTTGACAGGTATGAAGTTTTTTGCTTAATCTATATTTTAAAAATTCAAGTTAAGGTGATGGAGGGTTTGGGAGTATGCTGGGCATACCTTAGGTACGCACGGCGTACTCGTTGCATGCGCTCCATTGGGGGATCCCCGGCGTACGCTGAGCGTACTCAAGGCAGGGGCAAACCCTAAGTTTTTTGGGTTTTCACCCTATTTAAAGTCCTTAAGCCCCTCAAGACCTTTACCGTCTCTGGCTCAACTTCCCTTTTAGTGTCAATCTCGAACCCTAGCCTTTTGAGTGCATATTTGAGCTTACCTTGAGTGTTTTGGTGTTCTTTGGTGGTTTTGAAGAAGAAGGAGGTTTGGGAAGAAGCAAAGGAGAAGAAAGAGCTTATAGATCCAGAGTTTGCGCACCATTTCTAGCCTATTGAAGGTATAAAGTTTGAACCTTGATCATTACAAGCTTAGATCTAGTTTTAGGATAGAATATGGCATCTTTTGGTCCCATAGTTTGGTTTCTTGGAATATAAGCAACTCCAGGCCATTTGAGTTGTCCTTTTGAACTCTTGGAAGTGTTTTGAGTCATAAAATTAGATCTTGGTGGTTAAGACTCAACCATACAAGTGTTAGTGACCATCCAAGTGAGTTAATGGACTTAATTTATGGTTTGAGCCCCATCCATGCATGCAAAAGCATAAAGTTTGCAACTTTATGGATTAAGACGTTATTTTGAGCTTGGATCTAAGTTTTGGTCGTAAAGGCTAAATGGATTAAGACTTAGGAATGAGAATGGGCTGACTGGCTAGTACGTTGGGCATACTCTAGAGTACGTTGCGTGTACTGGGTCAGTATCCCGACTTCGGATTGGCATCAGCGTACGCTGGGCGTACTAGCCATGTACGCTGCACGTAAGTCGTCTATGGGCTTGCAAGATTTTGGGCTCGTGTGTTAATTGGGCTTTGGACTTGTTTAAGTTGGTCATCGGGCCAACCTGATTGTAGCAGGACATTTTTGGGCCTAAGGCCATGTTAGGTGTTCTTCGGCCATATTGGGCCTTAGAGGCCTTATAGTTGGGCTTGGATGCGTTTTTGGACTTTGTATAGATTTAGGCCTTGGAGGGGGGAGGCCCAATGAGGCAAGGGTAAAGAAGCCCTTTTTTCATTAAGTCAAGAATTAGGGCTTGGACCTTCAAGTTAGAATGTGGCCTAATTTCTAATTAGGGTTTTTATGCTTGTGCGTTAGGAAGAGGATTCCGCGAGTCATCCGTCGAGTGCGATTTGATATCTTCAGTTTGATGTGATTCTTCCTTCACAGTATCCGTGGGTCAAAGGCACCAATGTCGGCCTACTAGTTTATGATGTAGTGTGATGATTGTCTTTGTGACAATTGTTAGTTATGCCTATATTTGCTTGATGACTTTGTGTTTCCTGTTATGATATTAGGTGGTAGTAGTAGGGGATGAAATAGACCCAGTATACGGTTGAAATAGACCGAAGGGGATTGCAAGCATCCAGATATGCTTGGTAGTATCCGATTGAAATAGACCGAAGGGGTAGGCAAGCACCCATATATGCTTGATAGTATCCGGCTGAAATAGACCGAAGGGCAGGCAAGCACCCAAATATGCTTGACAGTATGTTTGTTTAGTATGTGGTATTTGGGGGAACTCACTAAGCTTTGTGCTTACAGTTTCAGTTTATGTTTCAGGTATTTCCAGTTCGAAAGGGAATGGTCCGGCCTGATCGCAGCGCATCACCCTATGGTTTCCGCATCTAGAGATTTTGGGAATTTCTACTCTGATAATATGTTACTATGATACTCTTTTGACTATTTTGATATTAGTGTTTTATGATTTGAATGAAATTAAAACAAAATTTTATCCGTATTTTTAGAATGTTACAAATAAAGGGCAATGATGTAACAAAATTTGAAAGTATGATGTTTCAATACACAAATATATAAAAATTGTGTTCTTTCTTGCATCTAGCCCTATATTTGAGTACATGTCTAAGACCAAACCTTTTTTAGAATTTAGTTAATTTCTTTAGCACATTCTTCAAAATGACCATCTCAATAACATAAGGACATGGAATACATCTTGTATAAGACTTTTATGTTGTGGCTCAAAGTCTAAGCCTTCCAACTTAAGCCAAAGTAGATAGTTGTAAATGAAAGGTTTTTTAACAGAAAATCCCTTAAGGGGGCGTTTGGTTCGCATGATGTTTTTGGAATGAATGAAATCTATCAAAAGAATTGGAATTTGAATGTACTAGAAGCTGCAATACGTTTCATTGACATGAAATGAAATCTGTTTTCTGTTTGTTTGCTGATTTCAAAAAGAAATTGGAAAATAATTTTGTAATATAACAGAAATACCCTTAATGATTTTTTGCAACTAATTATATTTTTTAATAAACATGACGAAGTTTTATTTAGTTACCACATTTTTTATTGAACTCTTCCACAAAATTTAAATTTAAAAGATAACTATCATGTATTTCGTTGAACACATACACATTATATGTTTTAGATACGTGGTTTATCCCCCTGTATATTTGTAGTAACTTGCACACCGTGATAAAAAAATGTAAGAGCAGTCATAACTTCATTCCAAGATGTAACGACTATTTGACTTATCTTCTTTTTATGTTTTTTTCTAGTTAGACTAATTCGTGCCATTTCTTGATCATTTCCCCCAAAAGGAAAATTTTACACTTCACAGACAAACAATCAATAATGTTGTAAAATTGAATCATTTACATTTTGAATTGCCGCAAGTTCAATTGTAATTAGTTGGCAAAGGCTATTAGTATAAAAAGGAACTAATTGGTCCTTTCAAAAAACAAATTTATCAAATAGAAATGTAGATGAAAGTAAAAAACTAACAATTTGGCAACTTAATTTTGTGTAATTAGTGGTTACTAATTATGAATTTTAAATAATTTGAGGACTTTTGTCATCTTCTCCAAGAAAACAACATAAGTGGTAAAAAGATGGGACATAAAAAAATTCACGTAGGCAAAAAAAAAAAAAAAAAAAAGGCAAAAATGACGTAGATGAATTTTTTTAATTTATCTCATAGATAATATGAGGATAATTGTATAATTTAAAATAAGGATAATGAATTGAATTTATTTTCTTGATGCACGGTGGATGAATTAGAATTCTTTCAAATTGGGAATTAAATGATAATTATGGAAATCTAATTCCATTCCTTTGGTAACCCAAACACAATCTCCAACGGATTTTAGTTTCCTATTTCTTTTAATTCTCTAAGAATTATGTGAAACAAACACACCTTAATTTTACTGAGTTTTTGTAGTTTTACCTTAAATTAGTTTTGATTTGTTTTTTAATTCTTAAAAAAATCAAAAATGCGAACTAAGTCGGTTTTTCGATAATACAAACTTTATTAGGGATGTCAACGGGGGCAAACAGGACGGAAGTGACATTCCCCACCCCCACCCCCAAAATTTGCCCATTCCTCTGCCCCTGAAATTTCTAGCCCCAGCCTCCACCCCTGAATTCATTGATTACCCCCGCCCCGCCCTAATTTCTCCGACATGCTTGGTTTTGGGCTATCTTTTTATCAGGCTAAAAGAAGGTGTCTTTTGGGTTAAAAATAACTATTTATAATATAATTTTACATGTTAAAAACAAAAATATTATAACATCTTAAAAACATGATTTTTTTTTGTTGAATTTTGGTAACTCAAATCATTGCTATTTTTTATTAGATTTCCAGGATTACCCTCGCCCCTGCCCCCGATTTTTTGAACAAATATCCCCATATGGGATCGGGGCCCCACGGATTCAACGACCCACGAGACTTTTTGACATCCCTAAACTTTACAAATAAGAGGGTAAATGTTTAATAAAAACTCTTGTATTTATTTTGCATTTATTTATTGGAAATTTAAGATGTATATTCTTATTTTATTTTGTTAACTTTGAAAAAGTAACCATAACAAAAAATGTACTTTTATTTATTGAGGTGTTAACTTTGAAAAATATTTGACCCAAAATAAATGTTTTTCTCGAACATGATTTAATGGTCGTTAATGGGATGAAAGGAGAGTAGAATTTCTGTATATAAAAGGTAACTCTTTCAATATCAACAAAAAAATACACCTTTTGTGAAAGATATTGATCTCAAGATGAGTTGTATTAACATTTATCCAACCAAATATACCTACAATAATGGCAACAACACATCAAATATTCAACCAAATTAATACTGTGGGTTGTATCGTCATGGGCCGTATCATCATGAGGCCCGGGGTAGTCACATGGGTTATCCCCCCTACTGGGCTGGCCTGGTAGCAACATAAGCTAGCCCAACAAGGGCAACTGCAGCTCCAACTGCAAGAAAAAAAAATTTCAAACATCATTTATCCAGATAGAACCTTATACAGACAACACTTACCTGAAACTACCAGAAGAGAACGCTTAAGAAAGCTTCCATACTGTTTTGGGAGATTTGGGAATTCTCAAATGAGGCTGCTCAGTTGCACTCACAATTTTTATGTATATATCATTAAAGTTTCCCAACTTTGTACTTATGGGTATAGGCACCTCTATTCCCATACTCACCTACAAAGACAAATACAATGTTACTTTTTTTAACTTAATACATACAGAAAGACTTAATATAGAAAGCCAGGGAAAGATGTATACCCTTGTTTAATCTTGTATTGTGGTTGCAAAAGTTCTGAGATCGCATTTAGCTGCAACAATGAGACAAGGAACCACATACCCCGTGGATTCCGCGTGACTAGCTACTTGAACAAGCAACTCTGTTGCTTTTACCAACGAAGACGCGTTTGCACTCGATAGAAAACAGCAGAATAAAAGACAAAAATGTCCCTAATTTAAAAACGAGAAAACAAAAATATAAAAAAGGTTACCTGTCATAAACAAATACTGCTATGTCACAGGCTGCCAAAGCATCCTTATGTGTCAGCAACTTTCGGGTCGCATCTTCGGGAATCTCTTGCAAAATCAAAGTTTTTGTCGTTTCCCTGTAGATAATGAAGAAGAAAATAGAGTAAATTACATTTTTGGTCCCTGCATATAGCTGACATTTGCAATTGGTCCCAGAAAGTTCTCTTGCCATTTTGGTCATCATTTATGGTTTTTGGTCCCCTTTCTATTGGGTTATTTATTGTGTTGTGTCAAAATGTTTTGTACTTAATAGTCTTATTTATTAATGGGTTGGGGCTGTCCATCCGTGTATTTATGATGCTAGGGTTCGACTATTTAAGGTGCATGCATATATTGTATTAGGGTTATCGATTGTATTGCCCTATATTGCTCACACAGAAAAGTTCACGTTGAACTCTTCTAGAGCTTTGATAATATTAAGCATTTGACACATCTTTGATCATTGTTCTTGTTATTTGATTCACTTTGTTGTTTAGAATCTATCGATCTAAGCATTATTGTTTCTACAATTGGTATCAAAGTAGGAGATTGTGTACCTCATACGCTAATCTTCTGTCGAGTTCTGTTAGGGTTTGCGTCTTTATTGGATCTGGTTTGTCGTCTTCATCGTTTCTATTGATTGTAGACGTCAGATCTGAATTTTGGTTAATACCCTAAACTCATTTATTGTTTTACACATCTGATTCTATACAGTTTCTGTGAACTCGTCAAAAGATGAATCAAGAAGATCCACACACTCTTTCTTTTAATCTTTCTAGTAGTATTGGATCGACTACAAGGATCTCAATCCTTTTTCTGCAGAATTATGAAGTATGGGCTTTGCATTTTGAAGACTATGTTCTTGGCCTTGAAGAACATGGCAACCTAATATGGGAGGCCATGACGCAACAAACATTCATGCACACTGCTACCAGACAGGTCATTAAGACTCAAGCTGATTACAATACTCTTCTTCTTAACACTAAAGAAGTTGTTCAAGATGAAAAGAACAAGTTGTTAAGTAACATCAAAGCACTGAGGATAATAAAGTTTGCTCTTCCATCATATACTTTTCGTTTGGTGAGTGCATGTGAGATGACAAAAGAAATCTGGGATAGATTAAAGGAGCTTTATTCAAACGATGCAGATCTAGAACACTCGGTTCAAATGTTGCTTCTATCGGAATTTGGTCTTTTGTTAGAAAGCCAGAAGAAAAACTTGATCAAACGTTCAATCGTTTTAATCATCTTTTGAGTAGGATGTTAAAACACAAAATTAAGCGTGAAATAATATAACAAAAAGTCACGTTTATGAATGGTTTGAGATCAGAATGGAAAGTAGTTGTGTCCACAGTAAAAGCTCGTGAACAGTTCAAGAGTTATACATTGGCGAAGCTTGTGGGAATTCTGAGATCCCACGAAGATGAAGTAATGAATAAGGGTGGCATGGGTCGGTTTGGGTCGGTTTTGACCTAAAACCGAACCCAACCCAATAAAATCAGTTTTCAAAAAAATAAAAACCGAACCAATAACCCAAACCGTCGGTTCAGTTTCTCAGTTGCTTCATGGGTCGGTTCCGGGTTTAAACCCAAACCCAAAGTTAATCCCAATTAAACTTATATGAGACATGATAGAGGTAACGATTCCTTATATTAAGGGTGAAACATGCATAACTTTCATACAACCTTCGATGTGTGATAGATCAAGTTGCAAATTAAAATAGAAAACTTGGGGAAAATTTTGGCAAACAGGGAGATTCGAACCCTTGACATCAGGTTCAAGGGGAAGACGCTCAACCGTTGGGCCAAGAGGGTGTTTGTATATCTAATTTGCCAAAGCGGATGTTACCTATTCTCCAAAGATATCCTTAGCTTGAAAATTACTTGGAGAGTTTAGGGTTTAGGGTTTGCCAAACTCCGATCCCATGTTTTTTTTTTGTTTCAACATGATACTCTCTTTTCACGTGCATTAGAGGCCGCGTATTGATTAAAAAAATAAGCATACTATCAATTTATTCAAATAGTCAAATATTACAAAAAAAATTCTAGAACATTCACCATGAATGTCAAACAAGGAGAAAACTCTTCTAAGATGTTCCAGAGCTTCGGTTGTCAACTCCTCACTCTACAAAATACAGAAAATAATTGTATTATTTTATTGCTAGAATAAAAATTATAGCATTTCAAAAATATTTACCAAATATAAAATCACCTGATCAAGGGTTCTTTCAATTGAAGGGAGCAGCCGATCACAGCAGATATTTTCCAGTTGAGAACTTCGTAAATGTCAGGTTTAAACAAAAAAAAACATGGGATCTTACTAGAGTACGGAGTTTGGCAAACCCTAAACCCTAAACTCTCCAAGTAATTTTCAAGCTAAGGATACCGTTGGAGAATAGGTAACATCAGCTTTGGCAAATGAATTGGTTGTTTTATATCTGACTTACAAAACGTCACGATGACAGGAGCTTTACCTGTATGTAAATGATTAAAGATGATATTAAAGATGTTTACTACAGTTGAGCTAATCGGATTCTTCTATAAACAGTAAACAGTAGGTGTGGCCAACATCCTTATGTGGTTTCAAAACCAAAGAAACAGCCTAATCAAGATAACAAATCTATTTTTGAAAAAAAAAATTAAAAGTTAACTGTCTTCTCAAAACGTTATTTCAGTACAACGGTGTTTTTAAAACCCAATAGATAGTTGGTTACTCACTTTTGACATTAAAGCTTAAAGCTACTTTTAGGTTACCTGTAAGTCTTAGAGATACTTTAGCCAAAATGTGCACAATCGATGATCAAGATCAAGTGTAGCAGGTTGATCATACGAACACATAACAACGATGGCATCAACTGTCTTCAGCTCTTCGGCAAGTTCATCTCTATGCTGCAAACTGGAATAAGAGAAAAAAAACATATTTAATTGCTTTTGACCATGGAAATTATATCTTCTTGAAATTAAACGAGGGGGTGTTATTCAATAACCCAATACCTTGAAGACGTATCGATCACCATTACAGGGACACGGTAAGGGAACATATCATCAGGTAACCGTATTAGGGCCAACACGGAAGGAACTTCGGGTAAAACCGGATGATCATTTGCAGGAATAGCAGTGCTAATCAAGCTGGACTTACCGGTGCCACGGTCACCGGCAACAACAATCCGAAGGTCGGTCGTGAGGCTCGGTTTGGGTGCGGTTTGGGTGCAGACATACCTCCACCCATTAACAGTGAAGATGAACAGGAAATTGGACTGCAATGAATAAAGATGATGTATTAAGAAAAAGTGCAACAACCATAGAAAAGAAATATAGCAGAAAGGTGTATCATTCCTACAAGTAAAGTAATATGCTAAAAACCATGTGATTTATAACTTTCCTGACCTTTCCCATGATACTTTATGTATATCAAATTACATAAACTAGATAAAAGAGGTAAGCATGTTATCAAACTTCCATATAAATCTAACACTAATAACATTGATGGTAATATGCAATAATGCAAATGCATAATCTTTATTAAATCAATGAACTAAAAGTGGACTATCAATAGAAACAAAGCCAAAATCATCAAAGTATCAAACCACTAGCCTTCAAACATAGATAGACAACATAGATAGACAGGTTATCAAATACATAAACTTTTTACTAAGTACTAACATATACGTACTCTATCTCCTATTGTTCTTATAATTAATATATAATATTATGGACAACATAGTTAGAAAGATGTTGTATTAAGAAAAAGTGCAACAACCATAGAAAAGAACAATTGCAAAATATGGGGCTTAGATGCTTGATATAGTTTCACTGTAAGTTTGTTTAAACTTTAAACAACAAAAGGTAAATGATAATCATTCATTAATATAATACTTCTGAAAATCTTCATCTAAAAAATTCATTCCAAGATTAATTGGCTGCTAACTTTTCCAACCTTGAATTGAACTAGATTTGTCAAATATTCTTGAACTTCATATATGATTAGGATATTGTGGCAACACCAAATAAATCAGATTGCAAAAGAAAAAAAAAAAAAAAAAAAAAAAAAAAAAAAACCATTATGTTCTTCAGATTATAACCAAATCAGATTACTATAATATAAGCAAATTATAGCAAAAGCTAAAAAAAAACAAAAAACACATTATGCCCAAATCAGACGGACGTGATACCAGCAAACAAGAAATAAGCAACACTTAAACTATATCATTTTATCAAAGAAAAGCTACCCTTAAAGTCAAAAAAGAAAAAATCACAGAAGATTATAAAGTTAAACTCATACCAGAAAAGTAGGGGAACCAAAATAAAATAACCCATCTATATCAAACTTTACAACTAAAGACAATACCTAAATTGTTGTACCCAAAACAATTAAAAGCTCCAATTCAAGAGCTTCATGATTCTTTCACCTATAAAAAGGGTACAACATGATTAAACTCCATGTATAACCTAAAACATATCTAAAAGGTAAAAATCTTCTCTTCTCTTGCCAACTTTCACTTATTTCCCAAAATACCCTTTCTGTGTAAACATTATCATATTTCAGAAAAAAGAACAAGCAACAAGCAACATTATCACATTTCAGATTTCATTAGCAAACAACAAGCATATGATTTCAGCAACATTATCATGGATTTAAATCAAACTAATAAAATCAGCACAATTTCACAGCAAAATTTCAGAACATATTTTCAGAAATCATAGCAACACTATATTTCAGCAACATTTAACAGCAGAAATATGATCAATTCAATATTTTCAGCAACATAACACCATTTAACAGCATATTTTCAGATTTCATAGCATCACAAATCTGATTTATCAAACATCATAACATCATATTGCATATTTCACCATTTCAAGTATTTCAAACATATCTCATTTATATACAAACTTTCAACAATTTCATACAACATTTTATACAATAAATTCTGATTTCATACAAATATCATATAAAATTTCAACAAATTTTGATTTCATGAGAATATAATTGATTTCATAAGCATATAAACTTTCAACAATTCTGATTTCATACAAGTATCATAAGAACAAAATCTAATTTCACAGCATAGTTATTTCAGAAAAAAAAAAAAATTAGTGTGCATACCTGTGGAAAGCCGACAGAAGATGATGAACTGAGACAGAGGATGATGGAGTCGCCGGAAGAGGTGAGGAACACCGCCTTGTTTGTGAATCGTGATTTCAGAAAAAAAAAATAGAAAAAAATGTCTGCGCTACTATGGAAGGCTGAAGAACACCGGCGGCAAAGGTCGATGGCGTCGCCGGCCAGGAGCAAGGAGGCACCGAAAATTGCAGACGGAAGGAAGGAGGCGATAGTTGCTCTCTGTTCGCGTTTTCTTCTAAAAGGGCGCTGGGCAAATTAGGTGGGGTGTTTGGAATTGTTTTTTATGGTAAAAAATTGTTTGACAAAAGTTTTTTTTTTTGATTTTTTTTTAGCTTTTTATATAAGATAGTTTTAAAATGTGTTTGGTTTATCTTTTGACTTTTCAAAAGCTAAAAAACCCAAAAGTTGCAAAAAAGTCATAAATTCATAACTTTTCAAAAGCTTATTTTGTTCTTGCTAAAAAGTTGTTTTAAAAGAACTTCTTGAAATGTCTAAACATCTTTTTTAACTTTTATCTTTTTGGAAAAGCTAAAAGTTTTAAAAATCATTTTAAAAGATTTCTCAAACACCCTCTTAATAAACAAATTAAAACTCTTATTTTCCGAATTAAGAGTGTTTGGCAGCATATGAATAAAAGTCGTCTAGAGGGTGTTTGGTTTTTATAAAAAACATTTTCAAACCACTTTGTATTGTTGGGCGCAACACACGCGCAACACTTTTTTAACTCGCAGTTGTTTGGTTTTTCGCAGACTTCGGAGTTAAAAACCTTTGTCCGTTTTCTGTTTGGGACAACACTTGGAGGGTGTTTGTTTTTTATAAAAAAACATTTTCAACCATTTTGTGTTGCGCGGCGCAGCACACACACAACACTTTTTATCTCGCAGCTGTTGTTTTTTCGCAGACTTCGGAGTTAAAAACCTCTGCCCGTGTTCTGCTTGGGACAACACTTGAAAAATACTTCTAACCTTTTCAAGCCTAAACCTAAAAAACAATCTGCCGACACCCCATTCTCGTTCATCTCATCGATCGCAAGAGCAGCCTCCGTATCTTCCCACCTCCCGTCGACGCTCCTCCTCCCAGCGCAGCCACCACCGCCGCAGCCCCCACCGGTCGCCTCTCCTTCCAACGTCGGCTGTCCCTCATCGCAGGTAAGTGTTTTTTTTCGTTTTTTGTTGCCGAAGGCAGCGATTCTGCTTAGGGTTATTTTGAATATTTCGATTTTGTTGGTGGAGTTACTTCATCGTTCATACTTCATATTAATTTTTTGATTTTTGTTGTTGAATCTTTGTTCTTGCTTAATCTTCATGCTAATCCTATCAAATAATAGTTGATGATGTTCCTATCTTGATTAATGATAAGTTCTTGCTGCAATGTCTTCAATTTGTGCTTAAAATGTCACATATTGTTGCTGAAATGTCATGAAATATTGCTGAAATATCATAAAATTGTTGCTGAATTATCACAAATTGTTGCTGAAATGTCACAAATTGTTGTTGAATTGTCACAAATTGTTGCTGAAATGTCATGAAATATTGTTGAAATGTCATAAAATGTTGCTGAAGTGTCATAATTATTGCTGAAATATGAATATTCTTTGCTGAAATTGGTTATTTTAATAAATACAAGTTGTTGTTATGCTGAAAGTTGTTGGTATAAGGTTTTGTTTGCTAAAGTATGAACTTCATATGTTTTTTTTTGTTATTAGCAATGGGTGATAAACATACATGGACCAATGAGGAGTTAAAATTCTTATTGCACACTTGTATTGAAGAAGTACAAACAGTGGGTAGAAAAGGTTTGAGTTTGCACAAACATTCATGGAATAAGTTAGGAAGAGCCATTAAGGAAAAATATGGCGTGGATTTGTCTCAAAGACAATTGAAAAATGCCTACGACAACATTAAAGCCAAATACACAGGATGGTTATACTTGAAAAACAAAATGGCAACCTTTACAATCCTCAAACAAACACTTTTAACTTAACAAATGAGAAGTGAGAGGACTTTAAAAATGTATATATTGTTGGGTTTTAGTTCAAAAATAGTTTCATAAACTAGAAAAATATGGCAATGGAAGACTTTAATTTTTGAAATAACATAAACATTTTATACCCACCAAGGATCTTCTTGCAAGTTATAGAAAGATTAAAACACCAACCAAAGAAGAGGTGAAGAAATAAAAACCTTTGTAGTTCTTTGGGTCCTCTTGGGAGGCTTGGAAGTTGATGAAGAATGTGGAACCTTTGAGACACCAACAATGACTCAACTTGATGTAGATGCTAGTCCAAAACTCTTAAACCCTTAAGCTTTAAGTTCATAACCAATATGAACTTAAAGAAGACTTGAAGATGCAAGTGTTCTTCAAGTTTTCTAACCAAAACTAGAGAGAAAAGGGAGAGGGAGGAGTGGATTCGGCCACTTGCAAGAAGTGAAGGATGAGCACTCTAGCCAAATGCAAGCCCTCTTATTTATATGCATAAAGTGAAGGTATTAACCATTAGGTCTTAACACTTTAAGCACATATGTCCCCATGTCATAAACATGTCTCCCATGCTTCTTACTTTTGAATAAACTAATGGAAAACCCATACTTTTCTTCTTTTTATGCAAATATCGAAAATTGCATAAAAGAAGAGAAAAGTTAGTTATATAAACTCAAGGTTTATAAAATATGAACTTTGTCTTTTGAGTAAAAGACAAAAGGTTTTCAACTAGTCCAAAAAGTTGTGCATGACTTATTAATTCATACCATATGAATTAATATAATGTTACTTGCTAATGAAAATTATTATTTCCATGATACAAATAATTTCCAATTTAATTAAAAGAGTTTGATTGAATATTTTTTAAAATCAATTTCTAATAAATAATCAACTGTATCAAGTTGTTGTTAGTGTGACCCATTAGTATCATATGTTATTTAGAAATATCGCTTTAATATGACGTTTGAGCATACTAGACCTTTCAATCACCCACTCGCGCAAGACTCATATTAGACTGATATAGACAGTGGTGAACGTCTAACAAAATTTCACTGCCCCTAAGACCATACGACTGTTTGTGCCATTCTATCAACGCCCAATTCCTAAAAAGCTAAAAGATACATTTGGTGTATAAGGTAAGTTTATCAGTTATCCCTTTGCTACAGACATCATGTTGAACATGACATTCAGATCGCGATCAATCTCATTAGTTGTTCAACTTTTGGTAAGGCGCCTTAGATGTCTAACTCCCAACACATAAGAGGAACAAAACCCATCTTGACTACATAAGCCTCTTTTATAGTTCATACAATACCTGAAAATGGCTTTTATAACTGCCTAGTTAAGGAACAACATTTGACCATTATCAAAGCATAGTACTCCCTACACTTAAGTCTCACTATGTATCTCAGGTGTTAAGGATACAAAGATAGTACCTTTTAATCAAGTATCATTCACGATAGCGATCCATGAGATGATCTTGATGTGGGTCAGTTCAATACTAGTTCTTTGACAAGTACCTATGAAACTTGGTTACAACCACTTGCCTACTTTCATCTAGTGAGAGTCAACCAATCCAATTCATATTAGTCTTACTTCATAATTGCTCCCACAATTATAACCGACTATGAACTTTTAGAATAATAACATTATTCATGGATTAAACATGTTAATATAGAACACAACAAGTATTAATGTGATGACTATATCCCAATATATCATAACATTATCTAATAGTTGCTGTTATAATGTTCCAATATCCAAATACTAAATCCAAATCAAAAACCCATTTCTAGAATAATAAAGTCTTATAGCTGAAGTGTGACCATTCATACTTAGCTCAAAAGAATGACTTTATCAATGGATATAACAAAATTTAATTTGTGTGAATTATGTGAATACTATCATCTCCATACTTAACTTTACTCTAAGTATAGTTAAATATCTTGGAGAATATGATTGGTGCTCTTTCGTGATATAGAGTCTCTTAGCTTGATTAAGTATACTCTCGAAGTCACAAAGATTTATGTGTGATCCTTGAATTGAAGAAATCAACATAGTTTTTCAATGATCACATTCATCCAATCATATTTGAATTCAAATTCTAAAGTAGTGTATTCTTATTTTGTAGTAGATTGTGTCATTATGTTTTGCTTGGACCTCATTCCAACAAGACTTACTCTTTATTCCATAATGAAGTCAGAATCTAATTATAATTCATAATTATTTATATCTGTTTAGAAATTAACATCTTGTGTAGCTCTTTCCATAAAGATCCTTTCTAAACTGATTGTCTCATATACATTCTCTTAGTTCTTCTAAAGTACTCTTAGAATGCTCTCTTCGTCATCCAGTGACTTGACCATGTATTCAATTAGTATCCTATAACATGCTTACATCATGATCAAATACGATGTCCTATGCATAATATGGCGTAAATGATGAATTCATTTGCCAAACAAATAGAATATAAATCATTTCATCTAGTTCAAGTCTATAAGCTATGTACTTTTGAGGCTAGCTCAAAATGGTGCCACATGACAATGCCAAGAATTCTCCAGAAGAATCTTGTGTCTTGATCCCTTTCAAGATAATGCCAATACATGTATAAGGACATGAAACTTTTAACATTCATTTTATCAATCGCTTATAGATTTTACATTCCAAGAATGTATCTTCTCCTTCCTAAGTCTTTCATTTTAGAAACACTATTCGATTCAAGGTGAAAACAACCTTGCTTAGTCATAATGTGATTTCAAATGATTAAGTATATCTTATTTATACAAGATTAGGAATTTCACTATGATCCCACTAGTTCTTAGTAAACATATATTTTCTATTCATTTTAATATAAAAACATACCTTGTGGTTTTACATAAAATGATGATTGTAACATTGAGATGTTTGCTTTATATCCAAAAGTGAATCTCAAGCTCTACACATTTTGTTAGGATAACTTGGATTAAGAAAACCTCCAGGTTAATCTATATAGATATCTTTCAGTAGATGTATATTAAGAAAAGTGGTCTTTCTTGAAATTTATTTACTATATATCATATTAAGAATATGAATTTATATCAAATAATATCCTTTTGGATCTAATCATAGCTACCTGTGAAAAAAGGTTTGATCACAGTCAATGTCATGAGTATGATGAGGACCATAGTCAATAACATGAGTATGAGAACATCCTCTTACTACAAGTCTTGCTTTAAATGTGTATGGTTATCCATGTAATTTATTATTTCTAGAAGAATCATTACTCCTTCTAGCCTTACTATAAGGATAAATTTTAATCAAGCCTATTCTTGATTATCGTACATGGATTACATCTCGTGTTCATGACTCTAAGTCATTTATCAGATTCGAGATATGACATAGCATCTTGGTATTTGATGGATTTTTCAGAAACCATCAATAATATATCATCAATGAGAGATTCCACATTTCTCAAGTCATAGATGAATTCTACCATTAATGCGAACAATTTGTGTTTGTGAATAGCTATTATTCAATTTTAACAATCCTTGTTAAAAGTAGTGCCAACTATTACTACATAAGGTTATGGTTCTTGAGCTGCTTCAAGTTTCATGTACCTCCCACTTGCTTTGTCAATAGAAGCTTGCTTTCTACTAACTTAGCTTTCACAGGAATAAAAGAACTTATTCTTGGTGGGTTTGCATATGATAATCTAAGCCACATTTAGAGTATTATACAAATATGTATTTAGTAGATTTTGGGTTTATAAGCTTTAGTCCAACATCGGCTTCAAATCCATAAAACATTAAGTAAGATGAGGATGGAGACTTTCCATACTTAATCTTATAAAATGTTTAATCTACTTTTTAGTTGATATTTGTATTCAAGATACAATTAATAGTGATTGAAGTATTATCCTAAAAAGATTAAAGGAGGATATTTCTACCGACTAGAAAGTAAACCATACCAAGTAAGATTTAATGCATCCTTTATTATCATTAAGGCCTTAGATGGTTCTTACCGGTTTGTATCTCAACTTTTTGAAACCTTCAACAAAGATCTCACAATTATGCTTTACCACGTAAAATACAACTAAAACTACTATAGTTGTTAATAAAGTTGATTTGGTATCTTGTGCTTAATCTCGTACATTCATTAGAAAGGAAGTCATACAGCAAAGTATATAGTTCCTTAATTATTTTCTCTACACCTTAGTGAAAATATCATTAGGAATCCTTTACATATAAATAAGGTTCACATATTTCAAATAAACTACATTATTTGCCTTCAAAGATCCATTTCTTGAAGTTGAAATATGTGAATGCAATTTATATGATAAAGATAAAAATGTCAAAGATGAGTTTGATTTAAAACAAGTTTAAGTCAAAAGTGCTTGTATATAGAACTTGATTTTATTTATAAAATGTTGATATTTACTTCATAATTCTATTAAGAGATCTAGTCTCATAAATAGAAGTTAATTATTTCAGGATATGAATATTATCGTTATGAAAAACGATTAAGTAAATGACCAAACATTTGAATAAAATAACTGAGACATAAATTTAGACATGCTAAACTAAAACATATTTTGTTCCAAAACAAATATTGTTTTACATTACAAGTAATTTATGTTCTAAGCATAAATAATAAACTAAACTCCGAAAGTGAAGTTCCAACTTGATTGTGCTGAACTTGGTTACTCTTCAATAAATATTTGCAAACCATTTACAAATATTAGATTAACATTTAAGTACCAAGTACCTAAGTGTTATATGAAAAGTATGAGTTCTATCTAGTAGATACTGGAAGTATTAGTCTCTTCCAGACTTTCTTTCCAAATAAGATGAGTAAATCCTCTTCTAGTGTCCAGTTTCTTCACAAAAGAAACAAGATCCATCTATGTGGGCTTTAGTAGATTTCTTGGGCTTAAAGGTGTCCAATACATAAAACATGGGCCTCTTATATCACACTAGGTGACTCTTTTAGCCTTGCATTATTCCAATGTTTAAACTAGCTTTAAATAAAATATCACTATATTTATTGGAATATTGCTCGACCTGTTATATCATCAGATATATGTTTAAATTATCCAAGACTTCCTAGAAGTCATGAATAACTATTCCTAGCTTGATGTTAGAAGCATCTTTAGCATCACGGTGATGCCTTTACTAGGTATCATGTTCAGGTTCATTGCTCAAAGCAAATAGTTTAGGACTAGGACCTTTAAGTGCATACAATTTCATATCTCTTACGAGATTGTCTCTTAAGACATGAACTCATTCATTGAAGTTGTATCTAGTGAATGTTATTGTTTCATTAAGTCATTAAAGAAAATGAAAATTCATGATAATAAGAATGGATTATATAACTATAAAATTTTAACAAAATTCATTTGATATTTTCAATATTTAATCTTCAATAATTAATACCCTTTAGTTTCAAAACATTAATTATCAAAGTCTATAATCCAAGTTGCAAAACAAATCAATGGTTACGTATCCTTTATCTCATCCATTTGAATTCAACTCGGTAGATATCGATTATAAATTATATCTTACTATATAATTCCTAGATTTATGGGATCGCTAATAACAAATTTAATTAGACATGTTTGATCTCATCTATGCCTCAGAACTCTCTTGCTTAGGTATCCTTTATCACAAAATATTTACGATCAAACCGTCCAATTTGAAAAACTTGTGTATTCGGGCTATAACTTGGTTATAGAAATCACGAAGACACCTCAGCCATCAAAAGACAACACGAAGGTGCTGTTTGCGGACCACATCTGTAGACCTCTGCAGTAGAAGATGTGGACCAAACGTCTGCAGTCTGAAAAAAGAAGACTGTTTGTTTTATTAATATCTGCGGGCTACTAAAATAAACTGAAATCAAAATAAACTGATTTTTTTAAACTTCAAAGTGTTTTTTTAATATTTTTATGACGTTGTTATAAACAATTAACAAATCTATATCAACTTTTATGCATTATTGTATAAAAAATAAAAATAAAAATGGTATGAATTAACGTATATATTTGATAAAAACCAACAACTTTGGTTGCAAAGTTATAACTAAACATTATAATTAAGGATCAAAGAAATTGATACATAAATGGATGAAAATAAACTTCGATTTTTCAATTAAGTCAATTAAAAACGTAGCATAAATATTTTCTCGAGAAATTGACGATAGTGTATTAAATAATGTTTTACAAAATTTAGCAAAAAAATATAAGAATATATTATGATTTTTTTTTCGTATTTATATAAACAACTTCAACGACTATTATTGTAATAAATCTTTATTTATAAATTTGTCAAAAATATCATGTTTGTATCGTCGAACGTTTTTTTTTTTTTTTTTTTTTTTTTAAGTTTTGTAATTTTTTTTCAAATTGTTTATCATTAATAAAGTTAGAAAAAATATAAATTAAAAAAAAACTTAAAAAAATATAGATATATGTGTTTTTTTAGGCTAGAAGATGTCTGAAGATGTTAGAAGACTCTGGTCCACATCTGCGCCAAGAAGAGGGCGCGCAGACAATTTTAGGTCTGCAGTCTTCAAAAAAACAAACAGTGTGCGAAAGCTAATGTCTGCGCGTGGTCTGCGCGGCGCAGACAGAAAAGGCCACGCAGATCTGCAGACAAAAAACAAACACCACCTAAGTGGTCAGGTATCATTTATCCCAGTAGTGCATACAAGAAACGTGTGAGTGTTTTTCAAAAGGATTGCATAGATTTGAGGTTTGTAAAAAGGGTCGTTATATGTTTTATAATTCTAGTTTAAAAACATATGATATCATGGTTATTACATGCATATAATAAACCATGGTATCAATTTTCAAAAGAAAATCACTTTTAAAGGTTCTATATAAAAAACTAGTTTTTATATAATTTGACGCAAAATAATCGGTAGCATTTGAACATTTTATATTTTTAATAAAACTTCATTTTATTACTTATATATTTCGAGTTTGTATAAGTTACAAAAATCTCCATTTTAAAACTTATAATGGAGTATTTCAAAATTTGTCATTATTAACAATTTTATAAAATCGGGTTTTAATTTTAAAATAATAACTTGTTACATCTTATGTCCAATTTTGAAAACTCAAACTCCATGTGATATTTATTTTGTCCAAAATTATTTTAGCATGTGAAAAACTAATTTATCAACCACACATATTAATTACATAAAATAAACAACACAAACATGCATAAAAAGATATATGCATAAACATAACCAACTAATGACATTTTGTGAGCCAACACAAAAATGCCAAGTCCATTCCTAAAGGGACATTTAAAATGACCAAAAACTTCTTATAATGTTGTTGTAGAAGCTCCCACTTGAGTAAACACTCACTGCTTGCAAAAGATAGGAAAAAACTTCTTGAAGGCTAAAGTTCAGCAACCGTCGCTAAAAGTCCAACAGCCATTTGTAAACAACATTAGCGACACTTTTCAAAAAATGTCACTGAAAATCCTGCACACCTTTTAGACTTGAAAATTGCTCTTTTGTCTTCAAAAATGGTTCCAACTTGATTTCTTGTTGCATTTTTGTACAAATAAATTAATTCTAAAAACTAATCTATTACTTTACAAATATAACCAAGAAAAGCTAATCTATTTAATTATTACATACCATATGAATAAATAAATTATTACAACCATTTTATAACAAAAATAACCAACACAATAACATAACAACACATTGGTCCTTGGCTAGTTTATGCACATCATATACATCAATATACACATCAAATAACCTTTGTTTTTCTAAGACAACTTTAAATGGCAAAAGATGCATGAAGCTTTTGTCACATAACATAACAAAAAAAAGTTGTCATAGAAAATATGTATGAACTTATTTTTATTCAAAAACAAGTTATTCATATTCTAAAAAAACTAAGATTTCCAAAAATCAAAAAATGTAAACAAACTTGCAAGGTGGCTCTGATACCAATTGTTGGGTTTTAGTTCAAATATAGTTTCATAAACTAGAAAAATATGGCAACGGAAGACTTTAATTTTTGAAATAACATAAACATTTTATACCCACCAAGGATCTTCTTGCAAGTTATAGAAAGATTAAAACACCAACCAAAAAAGAGGTGAAGAAATAACAACCTTTGTAGTTCTTTGGGTCCTCTTGGGAGGCTTAGAAGTTGATGAAGAATGTGGAACCTTTGAGACACCAACAATGACTCAACTTGATGTAGATGTTAGTCTAAAACTCTTAAACCCTTAAGCTTTAAGTTCATAACCAATATGAACTTAAAGAAGTGTAACATCCCGACTCCCATGTATAATATTTATATATTTAATTATGAGTTAAGTGGGCAACTCGACGAGTGGGTGCCCCAACTCGTCGAGTAGTGACGAATTTGATCACGTGGGTTTTACAACCAACTCGTCGAGTCGGAGAGACCAACTCGGCGAGTTGGAGTTGTGAGTGGAAACCCTAATCTTTCGGGTTTGTGTCCTATTTAAAGGGCCTTAAGCCCTCATTTCTGCCTCACCAGCCACCCAACTCCCCTGTGTGAAACCCTAATCGATCAGATTGATCTGAGAGAGAGAGAGAGAGAGAGAGAGAGAGAGACTAATTTGAGTGGTTTTGTGCATCCTTTGAAGGAGATTTGGATAGATTGGTGTGTTTGATCAAGGAGGGGTTGTATATCCAGAGTTCTTCAGTGGTTAGCTTCAGTGCAAAGGTAAAAAGCTCCTATCTTGACCTTTCCTTTGTGAGATCTTAGTTTAGGGAGGTTTTTAGGGTTTTCTTCCATCCATCTTTGACAACGAGTTATTCGAGCATATCATGAGGTTGAAACCTCAGATCTGGACTGTAGAAGGACTTGAGATCCTAACGATCCGAGCTTTATTGAGCTAGAGTCTAGCTTTTGTGCATCTAACCGTTGTTGGAGTTTGTATTGGCATTATGAGTCTAATATGCCATGCATGAACGTAAAGCTTGCAGCTTTACGTGACATTCGAGCCTTGGGAGGCTAGATCTAGAGCTTGGGGTTATAGATCTGGCTTAAAACGTCTGAATGAGGAAATAGACTGAATGGACCCGCCGAGTCAATGAGCTGACTCGACGAGTCGGCTAGGGTTTTCCCCGATGAGTGTGGACATGGGTAACTCGGCAAGTTGACGAGACAACTTGACGAGTTAAGTTGGGTTTCCGTGACACTTCATAGGGATCAAGGGGACTCGACGAGTCACATAAATGCACTCGACGATTCGGGTCAACATGGACTGTTGACTCGAGTGTTGACTTCTGTTGACCTTAGGATTTGGTCAAGGCAGGGGATTATGGGGACCCTAGAGGGGTAAAATGGTCTTTTACCCATTCCAAGAGTTGAGAGAGAAAATAACTTAGTTTATTTAGAGTCGCGATTTAAGTGTTGATCAGAGATAATTATCCTATGTGTTAGGCAGAGGCTAGTTCGAGATTTGTATACGAGGTTATTCATTTGCTTGCTTACGAGGTGAGTCTTCTCACTATACTTACCTAGAGTGGTAATCTTTGTGTGACTGTAGGGTCTTATGTGCTTATATTGAGTATTATGATATCCTGCATTATGTCTTTGTGATTTATGTTGTGTATTATTCTGAGCTTACTAAGTTAGGACCAGAGGGTCCACCCGAGTTGTGGGACCGGAGGGTCCCACTGAGACACATTGACCGGAGGGTCTTATTTGAGCATAGCCATGAGAGGCTAATGAGATATGTGTGGTATTTTGGGGAACTCACTAAGCTTCATGCTTACCGTGTTATGTGTTATGTGTTATGTGTTTCAGGTACTTCTCAGGATCACGGGAAGGCACCGGCTTGATTGTACACACACGAGTTATAGATATGTTTTGGAGGATCCTGGATTATGTTTTAAACAATTTATGAACATGTTTTTTTGATAACTTGATATTTTTGGGGGTTTTGTGATTGTGTTAATGAGATTAAAGTGAATTTTAAATGAAAATTTTTGTTTGAAAATTTACGGTGTTACAAGTTAGTATCAGAGCCTTGGTTTGAGGGATTCGGATATACCTTCGGGTGTGTCTGGACTCAAACTGAGGATTTGAGAAAAAATTCAAACGAAATGATATTTCTAAAATGAGAAAGAGTTTAAGAGAAAAACGAGTTGCAGCAGTATGTACAATCAGCCAGAGCCCAAACGGTGATTTCCTAAAATACCCTTACCTATTTGTGTTATGAGATATTTATGAGATGTTAGGGATGCATGCTAGAGGATAGGCTAGGTATTTCATATTTAGGGCTAGAGTTGCCTGATTTGTGATGCCTTAGCCTAGGAGTTGTTGCTATCTGTTGTTGCCTTGAGTATGTGCTGTGTAGGAGCATCTAGCAGGAATCACTTAGAAAGAGTCTGGGTCGAGGGATAATCTAGGAGAGGTACCTAGACGAGCATATGAGGGGTCTACTGAGAGAGTAGTCTGTTATTCGTGAGTAATAGAGTACGTGTGAATTAGGATCCTAGGAGGAGGACTTTAGGTGACTATAGGTTGGTGTGGAAGGTAGTATTGGGCCCGTACTACTGAAAACATCGGATCTGTATGCAGCCCAAGTAAGAATTCTTAGGGTACTAAGGAGCATGTAGGAGCGGGAAATTGAGTGTGAGTATGCTCGAGCGAGTCTCTGATATTTTTGTGTTGTGTTTCAGAGACATCATGGTGGGTACGCGCCACAACCCTGAGGGCGGTAGAGCCAGCGACGAGGAGATCCACCGGATCATTCATGAGGAGGTGGCCGCAGCTATTCGAGAGGCGATACCGAAGATGTTTGGGTTTATTAAGACCACCCTGATTGAGACATTTGATGAGCGCTATGTTGTTGTTACTGAGGCTGCTTCCGCTGTAGCCATCGCAGCCATAGCTGCTGCTAGGACACAGGGAGGTGACTCGTTGTTGTTCCGAGAGTTCAGCAACACGAAGCCACCAGAGTTTGATGAGACATAGGATCTGATTGCCGCCATGAGATGCCCAGAGCACTTGAGAGTTCGGTTTGCGATGAACCAGCTTCGCTTGGGTGCGAAGGACTGGTGGAAGTTTGTGACAGCCAGTTTTACTCCTGCAGACCATGTTGCAGTGACATGGGAGAGGTTCACACAGTTGTTCCGAGACGAGTATGTTCCCCAGGTGGAGAGGGAACGGTTGGCCCAGGAGTTTCTATCTCTCAAGCAGATGACAGAAACTGTGACTGAGATTTCGAAGATGTTCCATGAGAGGGCGTTGAGCACGTGTCTACTGAGAAGGCACATGTGAGTCGTTATCTGAGTATTTTGAGGAGGGATATACAGGAGTTTGTGGCGAACTCGTCTTATCGGACATTGGCCGAGTTGCAGACTAATGCCCGACGGAGGGAGATTGAACTAGAGTTACAGGCCAGGGAGGAGGGCGAGTCCCAGGGGAGAGACCGGAGACCGGTACAGTCGCAGCCGGCGACGAAGCGGGCAAAGTCCGCTAATGCGAGAGCTGGGGGCCAGAAGGGTCGCACTTGTGGCAAGTGCGGCAAGAGTCACGAGGGATCATGTTGGGCGGGGATTTGCTACAAATGTGGCAAAGAGGGGCACATGGCGAAGGATTGCCCCAAGGGGTTTGCAGTTTGCTTTGTAACACTGAAATTTTTCAACCGAAAATTTTCATTTTCAAACATAAAAATCACATGTCATATTCCCGAAAATTTCAAGTATCACATTAATACAATTTATTTATGAAAAGTTGTTTATCAGAAAACCAGGATCCTCCAATACATATCTCCAATGCGAGTGTGTGTGTACAATCAAGCCGGGGCCTTCCCGCGATCATCGGAACTACCTGAAACACATAACACATAACACGGTAAGCATAAAGCTTAGTGAGTTCCCCAAAATACCATACACATCTCATTAGCCACTCTAGGCCATAACTCCTTAAGACCCTCCGGTCAATGTGTCTCAGTGGAAGCCTCCGGTCCCAACTCAGTAAACTCATAACAACAATATTCAACATAAATCACAAAGACATAATGCAGAATACTACAATATACAGATAAACACATAAAACAGCTCAATCACATAAAGATACCACTCTTGGTAAGTATAAGGTGAAGACTCACCTCGTATGTAAGCTAAGTGAATGAATACTCTCGCACACGAATCACCCAGTCTAGCCTCCTCCTAATCACATAAGATAATTACATCTAATTAACTCTTTAAATTACACATTTTTGTTAAGTTATCTCTCTCTCTCTCTCTCTCTCTATCTCTAAGTGGGAAAAGACCAATTTACCATTCCATGGTTTCCCAAAGACAAGGTTGACCAAACCCTAAGTCAACAGGAGTCAAACTCGAGTCAACAGTCCATGTTGACCCTACTTTTCGAGTGCACTTATGGGACTCGACGAGTCTGCTCGCCTTCCACAGAATCACTCAAAAGTCTGGCTCAACTCGCCGAGTTGCTGCATGATCAAAACCCCCGGAACAAACCCATCCGACTCGTCGAGTCGGCTCCTTGACTCGGCGAGTCCATTCATATTCATATCTCATTCAGTCATTTTCAAGATAGAGAACCTCTCCAAACTCTGGATCTACACTCCTAAGGCTCATCGATCACGTAAAGTCATAGGCTTTACGTTCATGCATGGCATTTTGAGCTTTAAATTCCAAAACACACCCCAAAAAGGGTTTTTCACTCAAGATCACTGTTATGGTTGGATAAAGCAGGGACTTTTGGTCTCTAGGGACTTTATATGGTCCAGATCTGAAGTTCGACCCTCTCAATGAGCATGAAACACTCAAGGTCCACATATTTGGGTGGAAAAAACCCTAGATTCACAAAATCATGAGATCTATGCAAAATTATGAGAAAGGTGCAAGCTTTATACATTTCCCGGAAGCTTTGAAGTGAAACAACCTCAGATCTAGCAACACCCTCTTGTCCCTTGGCTTGGAAATCTTCTCTTCTCTTCACAAGATGCACCAAACACTCACAATTAGCAAAGCACTCTCTCTCTAAGCTCAAAAGTCATTTGGGGTTTTCTCTCAAGGAAGGGTAGCCGCAAATGAGGCTATAAGTTCCTTTAAATAGGCCCCAAACCCGAGGATTTAGGGTTTCTCATCCCAACGCCTACTCGGCGAGTCGGCTCCTCAGACTCGTCGAGTAGGTCATTAAACCCACGTGGCACACCGCGACTCTACTCGACGAGTTGGGGAACCGACTCGTCGAGTAGCTCAAGAAATGAATAAATTGATAACAATAATATACATGGATGTCCGGATGTTACATGCTTTCACTGTAACTAGACCGGCCATCGGAAGGCCGAGTGCCCTCAGCTTATTCAGGGATTAGCCCAGGGTTCCACTCCTGCTACTTTGCGTGCTACTGATAGTCGGCTGGTGAAGGCCGAGGCTCTGAGGGCTCATGGGAGAGCTTTTCAGCTGACAGCGGAGGAGGTCCGCGCAACACCTGATGTCGTGGGTGGTACTTATTTCCTTATTTATCTTATTTTGAGATTTGTTGTGCTTATTATGTGTTGTATATAGGTACTTTTCTTGTGAGTTCTGTACATGCTTTGGTGTTATTTGACTCGGGTGTGAGTCGATCCTTTGTGTCTTTAGCTTTTAGTCGTCACATCAGTATCCGACATGAGGCGTTGAGTCGACCTCTGAGGGTTTCTATAGCCGACGAGCATGCGGTTTTCGCTACTGAGGTGTTCCGAGGATGTGTGATGAAAATTTTTGGTGTTGAGTTCCCGATAGACCTAGTACCAATCGCGATGGTTGATGTTTGTGTCATTATCGGCATGGACTGGTTTAGTCGGTTTGGAGCTATAATCGACTGTGAGCGTCAGATGGTGACAATACGAGACCCTAGTGGGGGAGTGCTTATGGTGTATGGCGATGGTACCAGATCTGGATCAGCTTTCTGATCTGCTGCCAAAGCGAGGCAGAGTTTACAGCAGGGTTATATGGGCTTTTTGGCATACGTGATGGATACGCGGGTTGCAACAGAGAGGCCGAGTTCTATCTCCGAGGTTCTGATAGTGTGCGAGTTTGTGGATGTTTTTTCTGAGGAGTTGACGGGTGTGCCTCCCGAGAGGCAGGTGGAGTTCCGGATTGATTTGGTTCAGGGTGCGTCACCTATTGCCAAGGCACCTTATTGCCTTGCGCCACCAGAGATGCAGGAGTTATCCTCACAGCTCCAGGAGCTGCTGGGGAAGGGTTTCATCAGACCGAGCAGCTCACCGTGGGGAGCACCTATCCTTTTTGTTAAGAAGAAAGATGGTTCACACCGGGTGTGCATCGACTACCGGGAGTTGGACAAGCTAACGGTCAAGAACCGTTTTCCGCTACCGAGGATCGATGATTTATTCGATTAGTTGCAGGGAGCATCTTGGTTCTCCAAGATTGATTTGAGATCTGGATATCATCATATGAGAGTTTGCGAGGAGGATATCCAGAAGACGGCCTTCAGAACTCGTTATGGGCATTACGAGTTCGTGGTGATGCTTTTCGGGCTCACCACCGCACTGGCAGCGTTCATGGATCTCATGAACCGGGCGTGCAGGCCCATGTTGGATCGATCGGTGACCGTGTTCATCGATGATATTCTGGTGTATTCGAGGTCCAGAGAGCAGCACGAGGAGCATCTGCAAGAGACTCTTAGAGTATTGAGGGCTGAGAGGCTTTATGCCAAATTCTCCAAGTGTGATTTCTAGTTACGAGAGGTCCAGTTCCTGGGGCATCTCGTTAATCAGAATGGGATATTAGTCGACCCGGCCAAGATTGAGGCAGTTATGAGAGGGGAGGTGCCGAGATCCTCGTCCGAGATCAGTAGTTTTCTGGGTCTAACCGGCTACTATCGGAGATTTATCAGAGATTTCTCCAAGATCATTGTTCCTCTCACCAGATTGACCCGGAAGGGTGTCACTTTTGCCTGGGGGCCCGAGCAGCAGGCCTCATTTGAGACTCTTCGCTAGAGATTGTGCGAAGCTCCAGTGTTAGCCCTTCCCGAGGGAGTGGAGGACTTTGTAGTTTACTGTGATGTATCTATATCAGGGTTGGGTGCGGTGTTGATGCAGATGGGGCATGTGATAGCTTATGCATCGAGGCAGTTGAAGCCTCATGAGACGAGGTATCCCACCCACAATTTGGAGCTGGGGGCGGTGGTGTTCGCCCTCAAGATCTGGCGCCATTATCTGTATGGAGTCTGGTGCACCATATACATAGACCATAAGAGTCTGAAGTACCTCATGGATCAACCCAACCTGAATATGAGACAGAGGAGGTGGTTGGATGTAGTGAAAGACTACGACTACGAGATCTTATATCACGCAGGCAAGGTTAACGTGGTAGTCGATGCCTTGAGCCGTAGAGCAGAGAGTGCTCTGATTCAAGACGTGTGAATGAGGATGACGGTGATGACTCCAGTCCTAGATACCATCCGAGAGGCTCAGGTAGAGGTTGTGAGGCCAGAGAACCTCAAGAGGGAGCGAGTGATCGGATAGGTTTCCGAGTTTGAGACGGATAGTAGGGGGCTTATGACTTTCGTGGGCGGATTTGGGTGCCATATACAGGTGGAGCTCGACGCATACTGATTGAGGAGGCGCATAGATCGAGATTCTCGATCCATCCAGGAGCCACTAAGATGTATTTGGATCTGAAGAGAGATTACTGGTGGCCCTGTATGAAGAAGGATGTGGCATGGGTAGTGGAGAGGCGCTTGACCTATCGCCGGGTTAAGGCGGAGCACCAATGTCCACATGGCCCGTTACAGCCTCTAGTGATTACCCAGTGGAAGTGGGGGCAGATTTCCATGGATTTTATCACCAAATTATCGAGGACGGCGCGAGGTGTCGACGCGATATGGGTGATTGTGGACTGGTTGACGAAGAATGCTCACTTTCTTTCTATCAGTGAGAGCTCTTCTGCAGAGATATTGGCCGAGATTTATATGTGAGAGGTGGTGACACGACATGGGGTGCCGACATCGTTAGTGTCAGATCGGGATGTACGTTTTACTTCCAAATTCTGGAAGAGGTTTCATGAGGAGTTGGGTACCCGATTGCACTTCAGTACCACATACCACCCACAGACTGATGGGCAGAGTGAGCGGATGATTCAGATGCTTGAGGACATGCTGCGAGCATGTGTTATGGACTTCGGAGGAAGTTGGGACACCTATTTTCCCTTGGATGAGTTTTCTTACAACAACAGCCACCATTCCAGTATTGGTATACCTCCCTTCGAGCTCTTATGTGGGAGGAGATGTCGGGCCCCCATCTGTTGGGGAGAGGTAGGGCAGCGAGTGATGGGTGGCACTGAGATAGTGCTAAAGACAACCGAGCAGATTTGGCAGGTCAGACAGAGGTTACTGACAGCCCAGAGTCGCCAGAAGAGTTACGCCGACCGGCGACTATCCGAGCTTGAGTTCCAGGTTGGAGATTTTGTCCTCCTGAAGGTATCCCTGTGGAAAGGAGTGATCCGATTAAGGAAGCAGAGAAAGTTGGGTCCCAGATATATCGGTCCTTTCAGATTGACTGCCAGAGTGGGTAAGGTAGCTTACCGGTTGGAGCTACCTGCAGAGTTAAGCCAGATTCATAACACTTTCCACGTGTCTCAGTTGAGGAAGTGTGTAGCCGATGAGACGGCGGTGGTACCATTAGAGGACATTCAGGTAGATGCGAGCCTTAATTACATTGAGAGGCCGATAGCGATATTGGATCGGAAAGTGAAAGTTTTGAGGAATAAAGAGGTGCCCCTGGTTCAGGTCCAGTGGCAACATCGGAAAGGATCCAAGTGGACTTGGGAGCTGGAGTCCGAGATGCGCGAGCGGTATCCAGAGTTATTTACTGAGCATGACTTCGAGGGCGAAGTCTGATTCTAGTGGGGGAGAATTGTAACATCCCGAATCCCATGTATAATATTTATATATTTAATTATGAGTTAAGTGGGCAACTCGACGGGTGGGTGCCCTAACTCGTCGAGTAGAGACAAATTTGATCACGTGGGTTTTACAACCCACTCAGCGAGTTGGCGCTGTGAGTGGAAACCCTAATATTTCAGGTTTGTGTCCTATTTCAAGGGCATTAAGCCCTCATTTCCACCTCACCAGCCACCCAACTCCCCTGTGTGAAACCCTAATTGATCAGATTGATCTGAGAGAGAGAGAGAGAGAGAGAGAGAGAGAGAGACTAATTTGAGTGGTTTTGTGCATCCTTTGAAGGAGATTTGGAGAGATTGGTGTGTTTGATCAAGGAGGGGCTGTAGATCCAGAGTTCTTCAGTGGTTAGCTTCAGTGCAAAGGTAAAAAGCTCTTATCTTGACATTTCCTTTGTGAGATCTTAGTTTAGGGTGGTTTTTAGGGTTTTCTCCCATCCATCTTTGACAACGAGTTATTCAAGCATATCATGAGGTTGAAACCTCAGATCTGGACTGTAGAAGGACTTGAGACCCCAAAGATCCGAGCTTTATTGAGCTAGAGTCTAGCTTTTGTGCATCTAACCCTTGTTGGAGTTTGTATTGGCATTATGAGTCTAATATGCCATGCATGAACGTAAAGCTTGCAGCTTTACGTGACATTCGAGCCTTGGGAGGCTAGATCTAGAGTTCGGGGTTGTAGATCTGGCTTAAAACGTCTGAATGAGGAAATAGACTGAATGGACTCGCCGATTCAATGAGCTGACTCGACGAGTCGGCTAGGGTTTTCTCCGATGAGTCTGGACATGGGTAACTCAACGAGTTGACGAGACAACTCGACGAGTTAAGTTGGGTTTCCGCGACACTTCATAGGAATCGAGGGGACTCGACGAGTCACATAAATGCACTCGACGAGTCTGGTCAACATGGAATGTTGACTTCTGTTGACCTTAGGGTTTGGTCAAGGCAGGGATTATAGGGACCCTGGAGGGGTAAAATGGTCTTTTACCCATTCCAAGAGTTGAGAGAGAAAATAACTTAGTTTATTTAGATTCGTGATTTAAGTGTTGATTAGAGATAATTATCATATGTGTTAGGCGGAGGCTAGTTCGAGATTCGTGTACGAGGTTATTCATTTGCTTGCTTACGACGTGAGTCTTCTCACTATACTTACCTAGAGTGGTAATCTTTGTGTGACCGGAGGGTCTTATGTGCTTATATTGAGTATTGTGATATCCTGCATTATGTCTTTGTGATTTATGTTGTGTATTATTCTGAGCTTACTGAGTTAGGACTGGAGGGTCCACCCGAGCTGTGGGACCGGAGGGTCCCACTGAGACACATTGACCGGAGGGTCTTATTTGAGCATTGCCATGAGAGGCTAATGAGATATGTGTGGCACTTTGGGGAACTCACCAAGCTTCGTTCTTACCGTGTTATGTGTTATGTGTTTCAGGTACTTCTCAGGATCACGGGAAGGCACCGACTTAATTGTACACACACGAGTTGGAGATATGTTTTGGAGGATCCTGGATTGTGTTTTAAACAATTTATGAACATGTGTTTTTTATAACTTGATATTTTTTTGGGGTTTTGTGATTGTGTTAATGAGATTAAAGTGAATTTTAAATGAAAAATCTTGTTTGAAAATTTTCGGTGTTACAAGAAGGCTTGAAGATGCAAGTGTTCTTCAAGATTTCTAACCAAAACTAGAAAGAAAAGGGAGAGGGATGAGTGGATTCAGCCACTTGCAAGAAGTGAAGGATGAGCACTCTAGCCAAATGCAAGTGGTGGGATGTCAAGTCCACCAAGTTGATTACACCCTTTGTTTGCAAATAAAACGTAATACTCCCTCCGTCCCAATATTATTGTCCACAGAAAAAAAAACACACATATTAAGAAAATCATTAATTACCACTAACTTTATTTAATAAAATGACAATTTTTTCCTTACTTTGCATTTAATGTTCCATTAAATGCTTAGTTGGTTAAGTAATAATGAGGGGGTATTTTGGTAAAAATGTTATTTATTTTTAGAAGTGGACTATTATTTTGGGACAAACCAAAAAGGAAAGATGGACTATAATTTTGGGACGGAGGGAGTATAATGGTAAAAAGGGGTATCGATCCTCGGGGAAATGGTTGTATTCAATCACCAATGCAATCCAATAGAACTAGTGTAAATAAACTAACTAACTACAATTAATCTAAAATGGGGGGTGGTATGATTGCTTGAAAGCTAAAAGACTTGAATAACTAAAAAGCTTGCAATTAAGCAAGATGGTGAGATGCTCAAATATTGGGGAGAATTGGTTAACCAAGGCAATTCAACACAATGAACATTTGTGTGTTTGTCATTAGGATTCAATATGAAGCTTATCATTCATCCCAAATTGGTTATAACAATCATGAAGCATGATATGCCAAGATTCCTCATAGGTAGTATGGAGGTTGGGGAAGCCCACAACACACCTTCTTAATCAAAATCAAGGATTCAATTGAAGCAATTAAACCCAAGAAGTTGATTAGCCTTAAGAATGAAGGAATCCCCAATTCCTAAAGGATGTCAATTGAAGCAATTGCTCATTCAAGTACCAAGCTCATGATCAAAGTATTAAACAAGCATAAGAAATATGAACTAGAATCATAAACATAAGATAAATGACAATTAAGCATGAATCCTTCAAAAACCCACATATATCCAAGGGTTTTAGCCAAAGTTAACCAAAATAGAGAAACTAGCCAAGCATGGCAACCAAATAACAATCACAAAAGTGTATTTGCATCAAGAATCTACCAATTACTTAGAAAGATGAGATGAATGAGTATCAAGCTCCTAAAATCGCCTGTAATGGTCTCCAATGGTGAAAAATCGAAGTGTATCTGATAAGATCCAACCCCCAAGGTAAATGGTGAGCAAAATGACCAAAATGCCCAAAAGTGTGCAGTTGCGCGGGTACCCGGGCAAGTGTTGCGTGACTGAGACTCCACCCTTGCAAATATTGCTGGAATGCTATTGGCCCAGTTTTCTCCACTACACACCCCACCACCCAAGATTCCCTTGGTCCCCTCCATGCCTCACATGATTCAAATTTGGCTAGTCATCTTCAAGCTTCAAATATGGATAGTCCAAGCCCAAAATAGGAATCCATGACCCTATTGGATTAGATGTCTAAGCCCATAACTATTATTGGTATGTACTCGACCCGAGAGTAGCATGGTCCATTTGGGTTGCATGGCATCGGAACAATTGGATAGACAAGTGAGAAAAGGTTATTTATGATTTATTTTAATATATTATAAGTTCTAATATATTAATATGAAATCATATTATTTAAATAGTATTGATCAATAATTAATTTGGAATTAATTTTGTGATCAAAAGAGACTAATTAAATATATGGGGATTGATTATGTAAATAATTTATTCTTATATACGTGGGCTTGTGATCTATTGTACTTCATGTTGGGCTTAACCCATGTGGTAACCCATGGATACTCCATGGAGGTTAAAACCCATGGATCATGAAGGAAATGGAAAGTCATGTACATTAGGGTTTACATGGTGTAACCCAAATGAGCTACACTATATAAAGGATCCCATGGTTCATGAAATGACACTAGTGGATACACAAAGAGAGGGCAAGGGCCGATTTTCATAGGGAGAACCAAAGTAACCTTCTTCTCAAGTTATTCCATTTGTTGGTGGTGTTGTGTGATTCCATTTGAGGCTTCCACACTATTGGGGGTAAGCTCTTAAAGTTTCAAGACTTCAAGCTCCATCAAAAGGTATGTCATCTAACTAGAATTTTGTGGTATAGTTGCTCCATAATATGCTAGTTACGATGATGCTTTGGAATTTTGTATATTTGCATGTATAATAGTGAAAACATAGATCCAAAGCACATAGGGTTGCATGAACACCATAGTAGTGTTAGAATGCTCAAAACCCATCCGCGGTATCAGAGCCTAGGCTTGGTTTTCAATTATACTTGATGCAATTGCTGAAAAAAATCGAAAAACTGGCTTTCTGGACAGTGGACTCATCGAGTCCACTGGTGGAATCACCGAGTCCACTGGTGGAATCACCGAGTCCAAGGCAAAAACTGACCAACTCGCCGGGTTTGTTCATACACTCGACGAGTTGGAGGCCCAGAGTGCAGATTTTCGACTTTTAAGGCTGGAATTGGACCAGAATCATTACCCTAAGCTGTTTTTGAACTTATAAACCTGTTTTTGATATGGTAATGATCATTCTAATCCAATTTAAAAGATAATTGTCAGAAGTTTCATGTTTTGTATTAGTTTAATGGTTAGGCTAATTACATGAAAATTGCTTGATTTGAATTGTCTTGTTCATATGAGTTTAATCTAGATCATAGTTTTTCTTTACATGTTTGTTTGTTTATTAGATGATCTAAATGGCCTTTAATGGATTCCATAACTTGTCCTCAAGTTATGGAAAACCAAAAGTTTTTTCTTTAAAGAGTTATTAAAAGTCATAGGTTATAAAACTTGAAGAGTCTTTTTCCCATAAATTGTTTTATGACATCCATAACTTGTCCTCAAGTTATGGATTTTCCAGAGTCTTACCATTAAAAGCCATATTAAACTCATATGTTATAGATTCCAAAAGTTTTTTGAATTGTTCAAAACTTGCCCTCAAGTTTTGGAATTTGTAAAGTTACACTTTTGAATACTTTAGTTCCAAACCCTAGAATTTTAAATAGTTTAAAGTTCAACCCTTATACTATTATAATATTATAGGTTTAATATTTATATATATGTATAAGAGTAAAAGTCAATTTTACCGTTAGTAGGCCTCATTCACGAAGCCGGTCTATAAGGGGGTATAATGTTACTGCCTATAAAATGGCAGTTTAATGGGTGTCTACTCTCACCCACCGCTTCCTTGACTGGTGGAGGGTCGTTAGCCGAACGGATAGGATATGACTCTAATTCTCCCTTCATTAAAAGTATAATGATAAATATAAAGTAACTAAACACTTATAAATTCCCAATCTTAGTTACTTTAGGAAAATGTGAATTTGGTGCTAACCCATGAAATTACACTTTGTACCTTACCAAGTCGTTAGTGGAGCGTGTGTGGTTAACCGGCACACTAACATGGACTAGTAAGTATGGGAAAGGGTAACATAATGTTTATCATAGATTGGTGGAGTGCGTGTGGTTAACCGGCACATCGATTAGGTGATAAAAATTAAGGGTACCAAGGTAATTTGCATGGTTATTCACACCTTGTTTGTGATCCTCAGCATCCCAGTCACAAAACTGAGAGGGCACAATCGAGATTTAAACATGCCATTGAATAGTTCAATGAATCTCAAAGGATCTAGGAGTTTCAATCCAATTAAAACTTAATGAACAATTTCGTTTTTCATGGTGGAAATTGGTAAATCGTTATTTACCTACCTTCAAATATTTTATAGCTTGGATTACGGCATCCCTCTTCCAAGTTATAAAATATTGTGTTGGGTCCTAGGCTTAATATTTCATATTAGGTGTTATATTAAGGACTTAAATCAACTGACTTTAATTTCTCCCATTGTAGATGTCTGGTTCTGAAAACTATGGTCTTCCCACATCCCTTGGAACAAGCTTTCCTAATGAAGATGATGTCCTGCGGCTGGATTATGGAAATCACACTTCTCTTCCTCCACCTCCTCCAATTATTCTCCCTGACCCACAAGCTCGAAGACTTGAAAAGTTCAGGATCACTCAATCCCTATTGGATAGTAAACACAAAGATGGAAAGCCTATATGTGCTCATGTCTTGAACATGAAGCTACATATTGACAGGCTAAGGATGTTGGGTTTCGTCTTCCCAAGGAAGTTGGCTATTGATTGGGTTCTTCAGTCACTTCCCGAGTCATATAGTGAGTTCGTTAAAGACTACTATGTGACAGATCACAACATGACCCTAATTGATCTTACCTATTTGCTAATTGCTGCTGAATCATCAATGATTTGGCACAATGGTCAAGCAAATCTGATTGGAAGATCTACATCCCAAGCAGACATGGACGTCCCAGGAAAGATTCCTTCTCCTAAAGGAAAGGAATTGGGCATGGTCAAAAGTTTTGATCATAAGAGAAAGGCCAAATCTGAGACTGCTCCATGTGAGCCTGTGTGTTTCTATTGCCAAAGACAGGGACATTGGAATCGATGCTGCCCAGACTACCTGAGAAGTTTAATCAGATTGTATGGTTCTACTTCAGGTGAGTTCGTTATCTAACTTTGTTAAGTTTTTAATTCTTGATTCTTAATACATGATGTGACTAGGTTGCATTTTGATGTTTGGCAGGATCAAGCAAAGGGAATGAAGCTTAAAAGAAGAGTATGCTGAATCTGATCGCAAAGATGGATTTCAATCACATGGTTCGAAGATCGGATTTTTGAGCTACTGCTTGGGAGTTATGATAGATTGATAGAAAATATGTAATAGCATAGTTTTTCACTTGTAATTGCATTATAAGGAAAAGTTTTTCCACATTTTTAAAAATAAATAAAATTTTGTTTTTGTTTTATATCTCCTTGCAATGGCATTTATGAAAAATTGGTGTTTGTATGTTTCTAGAAATATTGGAAATATGTTTGATTCTTTCATTTGTGGTAGTGTCTAAATTTACCAAATAAGGAAAGATTCTCATCACCCAAGTTTCAATTGGACAGAAACTTGGAATCATGCAAGTTGTATTGTATGATGAATGAGAATTTTCATCTTTGGAAAATTAAGACTAATTCCTTGTTCATATGTATATGTGAGTCAAGTGAAGGACTAAGGGATCGAGTACACATTCTTGTGCACTGGTCAAGTCCACCACAAAGATCGATAAGACTATTTGTCATGATTTACTAAAGTTTAGTAAATATGGTTATACTTACAAGCTTAAGTATAATTCTGAAACATTGAAAAAGTTTCAATGTATGGCAGAACGAATGAGAAGAATCAAATTAGGCGGAAAGATAAAAGTTTCTCAAATTTGAAAAGATGGGAGAGTACTTTAGTATCATGTTTTATGATCATCTTAGTGATTAGGAAACCATATCACAATTGATCCTCTAAGGACATCTTAGTGCATTCTTATGGCTACGAAGAGGAGTCATGAATTGTTGAAGTGGTTAAATCAAGAAGATGAGTCATACTTTGTTCCAGAACAATTCTTAGAGTCATACGCCAAGATTGTAACTTGAGTGACATATCTTAAAGAAGGTTTATAACACTTGTCAAATGTAGAGTAAAAGTTTTCTACTCTTGTACATTTGAAATTGGTAAGTTGTGATGTTTTGGATAAAACAAAGACCAACTAAGGCCAATTGTGTGAAGGGTTTGTCTTGATTAGAATCCGCACTAACTCTTGAATATTTGTTTGTCAAGTAATGTTCCTTGACAAAGTGAATCATATATGTCAAGAGGTCAGTGGAAGTCTAAAAGATCTTGACAAGTTTCAAGAACTAATCAAGAATAAACCTATTGTTGAACACTAGCACACGACTTGAGGTTTGTGACCTATCGTGTTGACATATTCTTGTTTCTGTGCCCATTCCAGTTAAAGTTGACTTTGCATATGAGTTTTGAGAGTTTTTAATTGGTTGCATAATAACCTGGAAGCAATGGTAGGCCCTTGTGTTGCCAGGTGGCAAGAAATTAAGATTGAAAAAGTTCAGTTCATATGAGTTTGAATTTGTCACTAACCTTGTCTTGTAATTATGGTTTTGACAAATTCACATGGATAGGAACACATACACCATAAAATCTAAGTGTCATAAGGTTTCTCTCTGATTCATTAAAATGATGGTGAGGAAACGCTTTCACTAAGTAGATTTTAAGTAGATAACAATTGTGATATTTGCATTCTCAAAGTCGTTAGTGAAGCATGTGTGGTTAACCGGCACACTAACATGGACTAGTGAGAATGGAAAAAGGTCTAAACATTATGATTACGACATTCCTCTTCATAATTGCTTAGACACACATGTGAGCTATCTAAGGAAAGGTGTATGATCTTGAGAAGCTTAGATAAAGTTTTATCGAAGAATCTCGTATCAGAAATCTGAACTTTGGTAATGAAAGTCAATGGAGCATCGATTTCTAGAAGTCCAGCTGATTTCTGAGTACGTGTCAGAGCTAGTGGGAGCATAAGTGTTATGCTGGTAAGATAATAATTATTATGCTAGTGGGAGCATAATTAATTATGGTAAATATTGCAAGTTAGCAATGTTAATTATAGAAAACAAAAGCTTTCAATTCGTGAAGTTGCAGGGGTTAAAAAAGTTGTTTTGCTATAATTAAGGGAGAAGAAATTATACTTCATTTCAAATCTAAAAGATTAGATTGTGAGATTTTAATCAAATTTAGTCATGATTACATTATTTGCGTTCTAAAATTCGATTATGATTACGGCATCCCTTTTCATAATTCGAATTATGAGAACATGGCAAATTATAAGAAATATTGTAGCAAAAGACTGGTCAAGTATCATGTCTTTATGTGAGACATCATGAATTGTGTCTCGTATGCTTCGGATATAGGATCGATTGCATGTGCTATAATATTTATCTGTTCTAAATTTTCCAAATGCCTAGGGCATTAAGAGGGAAAAAGGAATAGAACCAGATATGATTGAAATGATTAAGCAATTGTCGAGGACAATCTGAGGTTTACCTAAGATTGGTTTCTCATGGACAGTTGGAAGTATGGTGTAAAATTTTGGAGAGGGACCATATTGACATATTCTGAAAAGAGGCAACTCTTGTTCAGAAGTAAGAGTCAAAATGGGAATATGGAAATGGTTCCATATGAGGAAGTTATTCTTTAAATATGTGTAAGATTAGAAAAAAATTAATGCAAGAAGGATGTTCAAAAGAATGTACTTTAAATGTGAGACTTCGTTTCCATGGAATTGATCTCCATTGGAATACTTTGTAATGTTTGTTGCCAAGTCTTTGTGAGTTTTGTGCATAGTCATTACAAGAGGATCAATGCATATGAGTTTAAAATCTAACAGATTACGGTAAATGACAAGAATTTGATATTCTTACATTTACGGTAAGGATTTCGGATTGTGAAATGAGCATCATTGGAATCATGTTCAATTGATCTATTTCACAAAGTAAGGATCATAGACAAACATAATGTGCATACTTGGAGTATGGCATAACTATTGTTTAGAAAACATAGTGTGCATGCCTGGAGCATGGGACAACTATTGTTTTAATTCAAGTATTAAGTTGATTATTTGAAACATTATGCAATGAATAATGTGTAATCAATACGATGATTAAATAAAATGTGTTTTATTTATATTCATAAGTTCTGAGACCATATTGGATTCGATTATTCTTGTGTTTCACTTTGTATGTTTTGACTTCCCGAATAACTAAGTTATTCAAACCATCCACATTCGATCATACTTTGGAAGTAGGTATTGAGGCAAGACTGTCATGAATGGGTCTGTAGTTTGTCTGGGACAAAGTGGTTGCAGTGTTCATGAGTGCTCCTGGAATGAGATTCGAGTATTAGATTCAACCCACGCTCATTTGAATCACTTCATGGATTTTATCACGAGTGATCATGAGACGATAATATCTTATATTCTTCGAACGGAGACGTGTGAGTTGTATTTGCGAGTTGGTTGCACATTGACATATGTAAATGCAACCAATAACTTGGTTGTTATAAAACATATCGTTGTGTGTGATTTGATGAGTAAGTACAAGCGAGCATTTGGGTCGAAGTTTATCCATTCCTTTTACCCTTGGAGGGATAAAAGTGATATATGTGGGCCCCTCGATGATTTAGTGATGACACCCCTAAGTGCTTGGCCAAGCCTGAACTGATTTGATTTGTTTAATTAGTCAGTCGTCATAAATCGGAAATCGGGAAACAACAAATGGATAGAGATAATGATTATAATCCATGTCTCAGTCCATATAATATCTAGAATGGAGGAATATATGATCCCTTATCTAACAGACACGTCATTTGACTAGGTCAGAGTTCGACAACGGCTTTAAGAGCTACGATTGCTAGTCGAGATCTTGGAGTCATACTTGAATAATAGTTTTAGACTTATCCAAGTGGGAGACTATTGGATTATATGTCTAAGCCCATAACTATTATTGGTATGTACTCGACCCGAGAGTAGCATGGTCCATTTGGGTTGCATGGCATCATAACAATTGGATAAACAAGTGAGAAAATGTTATTTATGATTTATATTAATATAGTATAAGTTCTAATATATTAATATGGAATCATATTATTTAAATAATATTGATCAAGAATTAATTTGGAATTAATTTTGTGATCAAAAGAGACTAATTAAATATATGGGGATTGATTATGTAAATTATTCATTCTTATATATGTGGGCTTGTGATCTATTGTCCTTCATGTTGGGCTTAACCCATGTGGTAACCCATGGATACTCCATGGAGGTTAAAACCCATGGATCATGAAGGAAATGGAAAGTCATGTACATTAGGGTTTACATGGTGTAACCCTAATGAGCCACACTATATAAAGGATCCCATGGTTCATGAAATGACACTAGTGGATACACAAAGAGAGGGCAAGGGCCGATTTTCATAGGGAGAACCAAAGTAACCTTCTTCTCAAGTTATTCCATTTGTTGGTGGTGTTGTGTGATTCCATTTGAGGCTTCCACACTATTGGGGCTAAGCTCTTAAAGGTTCAAGACTTCAAGCTCCATCAAAAGGTATGTCATCTAACTAGACTTTTGTAGTATAGTTACTCCATAATATGCTAGTTAGGATGATGCTTTGGAATTTTGTATATTTGCATGTATAATAGTGAAAACATAGATCCAAAGCACATAGGGTTGCATGCACACCATAGGAGTGTTAGAATGCTCAAAACCCATCAGACCCATCTTCACAATCCCACTTCATCCAAGTCTTTATCTTTTTAAGCCCAAATCTCCTTTGATGGATCCGCAAAGCCCAATAATGCCTCGAAAGCCCACAAAGCCCATCTCCAAGCTAATCCACAACCGCAACAAGCTCCAAAACCCTGCAAAATACCTCATACAAAATAGAAAGTAACCGATATGATCCATGGTAAAGAAAATAAATAAAATACGATGCAATACTAATAAAAAGACCTAAAAAAATCTAAAATAAACTAATAAAAAGAAGGAAATAAAATAAACTATCAAATCACCCCAAGCTTAAACCTAACTTGTCCTCAAGTTAGAAAAAGACTAAAATGAGCTCGGGATGAGCTAAACTAAAAGGGAAAAAGAAAGATACCATAGAACTTTGTCAACATGGTCAGAATCAGTCCTTCATCGACCCTACGCATCTTCAAAATGTTCCCCGCTTTATAGACATAAACCACATTCTCGAACCACTTGAAGGGCAAATAGATCACGTCTGGATGTAGTCGCGGTGTGCAAGACAAAGGAAACAGAGGATACGCCCAGTGGGGGCACTTTAAATCACCAATGCAGATCATAATGCATGAAGGAAAGGCGCCTCTTCACACACGACCATTCCTATATTTGTCAGGCTAAAGTGTATAATAACGAAATAGGGTTTTGCAGCACGACCTCTAGGCAAACATCCGGTTTTAGAGACTTCTCCCTTGTACTGTCCTTTACAATCTATCGTCTCATCGTGATACCCTTTTCTCACCAAAATCAAAAAAATAAAATAAAATAAGAAAAATCTACTTAACCTAAATCTAAACCTAACAGCTTAACGAACTTTTGTTATTTGGTCTTCAGTCTCTTTGCTGCTTGATCTTCTGCCTTCTCATTTCTCTCATTTTTTTGGAGAGAAGTCTTGAACTTGGATTCTTGTTATTCTTTTGTGTTGCTCTTTTTCTTCATTTTTTTCTTCTTTCTTTTTGTTGCTTTTCTTGAATCTTCTTTTATCGTCTCTTATTGTCTTCGCTTTTCCAATTTCCTCATTTTTTTTTGTCTTTCTTCTTGGAAGGTCTAAGGAATTTCACCATGTAACATAGGACTCCAATAGTGAAAATGGAGAAATAGATAGAGGCTAACATGAACACCTAATGATCAGTAACAATGTGTCAAGCTCTACTAAAAAAAGGTGGGGAATGACTCAAAAATGGGTGTTACCAAAAAAAACTTGGTCCCAAAAGATGTGAATTGGGGGACCCAGCTCAAAGTTCATCAAGCACCTCAATACAAGGTGTGATAAACAAAATCTATCTAACTATCTACTCTAGACCCCTAGAAAAATGATGACCTATCCTAAAAAGGTGGTGAGAATCTAACTAAGCAAGGCTCGGACAAGACTCAGGAGTACTAAGGGGTACTCCTCCCAAAACCAAGATGCGAGTCTTCACTGTCTACAAAATACCTTACCGGGCTAATCTTTGCTCGCACACATCGGTTTGACCAACCACATCCCTCCGCACCTAGACCCAATCAAGCTACCTGCATCTGACCCCCACACAAGCGGTCTCAAAGTGGCCCGTAAGGCTCAAAACGTGTCCCATTTATCCAATACAAGGAAATCCATATCAAGACCCGGGACCAATCTATGATTCAATACTTATGACTCGGCGCTATGGTACCTATACGGATGTGAAGACAAGAGAGAACAAAAATGCATGAAACTTCAACTAGAATGCATCTAAAAAGTATGAAAATTAGAAAAGAAAGAAATAAAATATGCAATATTTTTGAATTTTTTATGAACGACCTAAATCACTTACTCTAAATGCAACTATATACAACCTAAATGCAATAAAAAATAAAAGATAAGAACACCTCACCCCAAGCTTAAAATTAAGCATTGTCCTCAATTCTTAGGATGAGAGTAAGCAAGGATCGTATCGGGATCAAAGTGGAGGAGGCCCGCGAGGACGGTAACCGCCTTCGGGATGAAAATCATGCCAAAGATCCTCCATGTAGCTGTTGGCGCGAGCTTGCTGCTCCTCGATGCGCCGAATGGCTGCTTCATTCTGGTTGCCCTGACAACGCAAGGCAGCAAGCTGACTATATATATCAAGAGGAAACTCGGGTCCCAACTCGTTGTGTTGTTGATAAGACTGGTACTCATGTTTTCGGATTGGGAGTTGTCGGATTGGGAGATCATAATGGTCTTCGGCCTCAAATGGACTATCTGTTGGATTTAGTGTCTAAGCCCATAACTATAATTGGTATGTACTTGACCCGAGAGTAGCATGGTCCTTTTGGGTTGCCTTCATCAATGCAAATTGATAGGATGGACTTTTGAGAATAAGGTTATTTGTGATTTGTTAATATATTACAAGTATAATATATTAATATGAAATCATATTATTTAATTAGTATTGATCAAGAATTAATTTGGAATTAATCTAGTGATCAAAAGAGACTAATTAAATATACGGGGTCTGATTTGGTACATCAATGATTCTTATAGTGTGGGCCAATGATCCATGGTTATTTGGGTGGGCTAAGCCAACATGGATAGTCCATGGAAGTTAACCCATGGAGCCTAAGTAAGATGAAGAGTTATGGTGCATTAGGGTTTACATAGATGTAACCCTAGCACTTGCCACACTATATATAGACCCCCTAGAGCCAAAATCGGTTGCCACAACATTCTTGGAGAGTGTGTATTGATTTTTGAGCTAAGCAACTTATTCTCAAGCCTCATTTTGCACTTGGTGTTTGTGACACATTAGAGGCATCCCATTTGAGGTGCTAAAGCTTTTGAAGGCCAAGAAATACAAGTCCTATTAAGAGGTAAGTTATCTAACTAGTTATTTTGTTCAAATGTATGCTAGTTAGGATGAATGCTTTGGAAAATCAAATTGCATGTATAATTAGAGAAAACATAGATCCAAAGCATTTAGGGTTGCATGTGCACCATAAGGTTGTTAGAGTTCTCAAAACCCATCACTATCTGCATTGGTATTGTCTACCTACATGTCATCATCATTACCAGCATCATCATCATCACGTAACTCTCTAGGCAAGAACCAAGTTTCGGGGTCCCTGGTGGTAAAGGCTGATATGTCGGGATGAGGTAAAATGTAGACGGATTCCTTGGCATGATTGAGCCAAGAGTAATGGCTATTGCTGCTGGTAGGTAGCAACAATTCCATCCGAGTGAGAGCTACGCAGTCAAGGAGGTAGATAGGCAGGTCATCTACTGGCACATAGTCAGACTCGAGAAATTGAAGGCCCACACCCAAACCAATTAGGGTAATGAGACCTCCGATGAAAAACGTGGTGAAACTGGGGCAAGACCAACCACTGTTGGACATGCAATAGATGAAATATAGCTCAACTGTGTTTATTTGTCCCGGCTCATGACGGCCAAATATGGAAGTTGAAAGAATCCGGTGGACGATTCTCCAACAAGGATGGATGATGTAAGGGTCTTTTTGTCGACTTGGATTGAAGTTTGGAAGACTGGTGATCTGAGTCCAGAACTCTACTCTGGGCAAGCTCTTGAATTGAGTCCATTGATAACTATAGATATCGGTGTTGTGGCTATCGTATGTGCCCATGATAGTGGTGAGGGTGTCGTATGTGAGTCGGTGCTGCCGACCCTGGAGTCTAAATGTGAGAACCCCCGCCGTGTCATCCCGTGCATAAGTAGAAAGGAACTCGATTGTGGGTTGCTTGTATGTGCGTGCGAAAAGAGCTAGGTAATCATGCTAACCTATGTTGAGGAACATTTGTTGCAAGCAATCGCCAAGGCCAAGGTTGATCATGGATTCCCGGTGGTAAAATTTGGTGGATCGGATTGCACGTTTTTGGAGGTTGGACTTGAATTGCTTGATTTGTGCACTAGTGAGGACAAGGTTACCATCACGATCGACATGCTCAGTTGACACTTTTTAGGATGATCACGATGATTGAGCTTCATGGGAAGAACCATGAGACGCGTGAATGGATTTGTTCTTTCCCATTGTACCTGTTGATAGAACCTAGAAAAAAGAAAAACTTGACCAAAATTATCCCTCACACCAATCCAATCAATCCAAATAAAAATTTAAATATAATTATAAACCGAGCAAACACTCCAAACTTGCAATTTGGCACAATTCAAGGCAAGGTAATCCAAGCAATTAAAAACAAATCAATTCTAATCAACCTAATGCATAACATATATCTATCCAAATTAGAAATTGAATAAAATAAAATCAAAAGGAATGTACCAAATTCGAGTGTCAAAAAACGAAAATAAAACCGCTAAAACCGCACCCCAAGCTTGAATTGGACCCGCAAGTTTGAGTCTTTTAAATCTCCGGTGAGAAACAAAAAATTTTAAAATTTTCGTCAAAATGAGTGGCGGCGGCGGCAGACGGTGGCCGGTGATGGAGCTAGCTTTTCCGGCAAGCGAATTTGGCCAAATGGACTATAGATCGGTGTGGTTGGAAGTATTTGGTGAAGAATGCCCCAATAAATTTTTAATTTTGATGGGAGGTGGTGGAGAAATGAAGCTTTTATCCGGCGAGTGAGAGATATGGTGGCTGGAGTGCTGATTACCGGTGGAAAAAGGGTGCATGGTGGTCGGAAATGGTTGAGAGTTAGGCTGGTGGGATGCAGTAGTGGCCGTAACAGATGGGGAGGCTGTGGTGGTGAGATGGCGATTTCCGGCGAGAAAAGGTAAGGGGAAGTTGGGAACTGTGGGTTGTTATCGGCTATAGAGGAAGAACGCTTGCGACCGGCGATGGCGGCGGGCTCGGCAGTGGACGATGAGGTCGGCAACGCCGACCGGTGGCGACGACTGGAGGAGGTGACAGGCGGTCTTCGTAGGTGACAATGGAAATTGGCAGCAGTGGAAGTTGTTCATTGTGGACGGGAGGTACAAGGGGGAAAGTTTTTAAGGGGGGGGGGGTCTGACAGGTTAAGGGGTTATGAGGGTGGGTCGGAAATGGGTCGGGCATTGAGGTATGGTTGGGTCTGGATCGGGTTATCGGGTGGGGAACGGTTTAGGTATGGTCGAATGGTTTGGATATGGGTGGATGTTATAAGGTTGGTGGGTCGCGCAAAAGGGACTAGCATTGTGTTCTTGGCCGCGCAAGAGTCTGCGAGGGTAGGAGGGAGGCCGCTCAAGTGTTTGCTAGGGTGGGTATCAGGTCGCGCAGAACCTACGCGGGTGGGGGACCAGCTGCACGCACACATTAGAATATATCCCATGTGGGGGTAATTTGAGCTCGGATTTGCGCGACTAGGGCTGGGTCGCGCAACGTTTGTGCGGGTACCCGCACAAATTGCAGATTTTTGACACTTTTTGCATACTTTACCAAGATCATTGCTAAACCTCAAGATGTTTATTTTTGACGACCTTAAATCCTAGAAACATAAAAACTTCAAGCAGAGATTATTTATTTACAATGCATTTATTTAACGTCTTTGCCAAGACATAGCTCCGCTTCCGTCAACCTTCGTAAATCGGAGTTTCCAACTTTACGTTGTCGAATTGTCCCGTGTCAAAGCCTTCATAAAATGGTTTCAAGCGGTGCCCATTCAATTTGAATATTTGATTTGTTTCCAAACTTTGAATTTCAACCGCACCATGATCAAACACTTTTATAACAATAAAAGATCTGTGCCATCGACATCGCAATTTTCCCGGAAATAGATTTATCCGCGAAAGATAAAGAAGAACTTTTTGGCCCGGAATAAAATGCTTTCGAGTGATGTGCTTGTCATGAAATGCTTTTGTCTTGTCTTTGTAGATGCTTGCATTTTCATAAGATTGGTTCCTCAACTCTTCGGTTTCTTGAAGTTGCATCTTTCGGTGCTTCCCGGTTTCTTCAATATTGAAATTACATTTTTTAACCGCCCAATATGCCTTGTGTTCCAATTCCACCGGTAAATGACAAGACTTTCCATAGACGAGGCAGAATGGAGACATGCCAATTGGAGTTTTGTAGGTGGTCCGATACGCCCACAATGCATCTTCTAACTTCAAGCTCTAATCTTTTCGTGTGGTGTTGATCGTCTTTTCAAGAATTTGCTTGACTTCTCTATTTAACACTTCGGCTTGGCCATTTATTTGTGGATGGTAGGCGGTTGATATCCGATGTGTGACACCATATCTCTTCATCATGGCTTCCATCATTTTGTTGCAAAAATGAATGCCCCTATCACTCACCAAGGCTCTCGGTACACCATATCTTGCAAAAATGTTTGACTTCATGAAGTCAATTACAGTTTTAGAATCATCATGCCTTGTAGCCTTTGCTTCCACCCACTTTGAGATGTAGCCAACCACCAAGAGTATATAAGTATAACCGAAAGAGACGGGGAATGGGCCCATGAAATCGATTCCCCATACATCAAAGATCTCACAAATTAGGATAGGAATTTGAATCATCTCGTGCTTCATGGATACGGTTCCCATTCTTTGACATCTATCACAACTCTTTCAAAATAGATAGGTATCTCTTGACATTTTTGGCCAATAGAGTCCACATTCTAGCACCTTCTACATGGTTTTGTTTTGACCAAAATGGCCTCCGCATGCATACTCATGGCAAAACCTCAAGATTGATTCAACCTCATTTTGATGAACACACCGCCGTATTAGTTGATCAAGAAAATGTTTCCAAAGATAAGGGTCGTCCCACACGTAGTATTTGGAATCACTCTTCAACTTGGCCTTTTGGTACTTGGTAAATGCGTGTGGAATTTCTTTAGTAACCAAGTAATTGACAATACCCGCATACCATGGAATGGTTTTTGAAATGTAGAAGAGGTGTTCATCTGGAAATTCATCAAGAATGGAAGAATAAGGGCCACCAATATTCAACCGACTTAAGTGATCCACAACTAGGTTTTCGGCACCACTTTTGTCCTTTATCTCAAGATCAAACTCCTGTAAAAGAAGAATCCACTGAATCAACTGTGGCTTGGCATCTTTCTTGGTCATTAGATACTTCAAGTCTGCATGGTCGGAGTATACAATCACTTTTGTCCCGAGAAGGTATTGTCGAAATTTCTCCACTGTGAAGACAATGGCTAGAAGTTCCTTCTAGATGGTAGAATAATTGGCTTGAGCATTATCCATGGTTTTGGAGGCATAGTAGATAACATGTGATGCTTTGCCCTCCTTTTAACCTAAAACCGCTCCAATGGCAAAATTTCTTGCATCGCACATGATTTCAAAAGGAAGCTCCCAATTTCGAGGTTGGATAATGGTAGTGAATGTGAGTAGTTCTTTAAGTTTATCAAAGGCTTCTTGACATGCTACATTGAAGTCAAAGTCAACATCTTTTTGGAGAAGGAGGCATATCGATCTCGTGATCTTCGAGAAATCTTTAATAAATCTCCTATAGAATCCCGCATAGCCCAAGAAATATCTCACTTCTCTAACACATGTTGGGTAAGGAAGGGTTTGTATGACATCAATTTTGGATTTATCAACTTCAATTCCCTTTTTGGAGACGATGTGTCCCAAGATGATGCCTTTATTGACCATGAAGTGACACTTCTCAAAGTTTAATACCAACTTCTTCTCAATGCATCTTTTCAAAATCTTCTTAAGGTTATTCAAGCATTCATTAAACGAATTTCCATACACGGTGAAGTCGTCCATGAACACTTCAATTATATTCTCAACATACTCAAAGAGGATGCTCACCATGCATCATTGGAATGTGGCAGGGACATTGCATAATCCAAATGGCATCTGCTTGTAGGAAAACGTGTCGAAAGGGCATGTAAAAGTCGTCTTGTCTTGATCTTCGGGGACAACAGGTATTTGATGAAAACCCGAGTATCCATCGAGGCAACAATAATGTGATTTGCCTGCCAATCTTTCGAGCATTTGGTCAATGAAAGGAAGGAGAAAATGATCTTTTCGTGTGCTTGAATTCAACTTTCTATAATCAATGCACACCCTCTATCCATTTTGAACTCGAGTGGGTACCATTACTCCTTTGTTATTCTCAATAACCGTGATTCCCGTTTTCTTGGGAACTACTTGAACCGGACTAACCCATTTGGAGTCGGAAATGGGTTAAATCATGTCTGCATCAAGGAGCTTGATTATCTCTTTCTTGACAACTTCCATCATTGGAGGATTTAGTCTTCTTTGAGCTTCCCTCCTAGGCTTACAGTCATCTTCCATGAGGATCTTGTGAGTGCATACATTAGGACTAATCCCCTTTATATATTCTCAACATACTCAGAGAAGATGCTCACCATGCATCGTTGGAATGTGGCGGGGGCATTGCATAATCCAAATGGCATCCGCTTGTAGGAAACGTGTCGAAAGGGCATGTAAAAGTCGTCTTGTCTTGATCTTCGGGGGCAACGGGTATTTGATGAAAACCCGAGTATCCATCGAGGCAACAATAATGCGATTTGTCTGCTAATCTTTCGAGCATTTGGTTAATAAAAGGAAGGGGAAAATGATCTTTTCGTGTGCTTGAATTCAAATTTCTGTAATCAATGCACACCCTCCATCCATTTTGAACTCGAGTGGGTACCATTACTCCTTTGTTATTCTCAATAACCGTGATTCCCGTTTTCTTGGGAACTACCTGAATCGGACTAACCCATTTGTAGTCGAAAATGGGGTAAATCATGTATGCATCAAGGAGCTTGATTATCTCTTTCTTGACAACTTCCATCATTGGAGGATTTAGTCTTTGAGCTTCCCTCCTAGGCTTACAATCATCTTCCATGAGGATCTTGTGAGTGAATACATTAGGACTAATACCCTTTATATCCGTTATTGTCCACCCCATGGCCTCTTTATGAAAATTCAACCAATTGGTCTTCTTCAAAGTCTTTCAATTGAGAGGAGATGATCACTAGAAGATTTTCGTCTTTAGCTAGATAAGCATACTTCAAGTGGCCAGGTAATACTTTCAATTCAAGTGTGGGTGGGTGGATTATGGAAGGGGGAATCTTGTTTGGAGAATGAGATACGACAACTTGAGAGACATCCTTCTTTTTTGAGTTGTTTACTTCTAAAATCTTCACAATCTCTTCAACTTCGGAGTCCAATGTATACATATCTAATGTTTTCTTCAAACTTTCACAATCAAGACTCATGTTGAGTACCATCTTCAAAATATCCCCATGTGATAACTCAAATAGTTCTTGGGTGATTGGCTCAATCACATCAACCTGATACAATGAATAAATGTTGCTAGGGTACCTCATTGCTTCAAAAATGTCAAAGTAATGGTCTCTCCATCAAACTCCATGGTGATCTTCCCATTATGGACATCAATTATCGTGTGAGAGGTATTCATGAAGGGTCTTCCAAGTAGGATCATAGATGACTTGGAAGGAGTCTTCTCTTCAAGGTCAATGACATAGAAGTCCGCGGGAAATACTAATTGATTAACTTGTACTAGTACATCCTCCAACACGCCTCTTGGAAATAGACTTGACTTGTCCGCTAATTGAATGATTACTCCAGTTTCTTCCAAACGTCCAACATTGAGAGATTGAAAAACCGAGTATGGCATGACATTAATTGAGGCTCCAAGATCTAACATGACACTTTCAACATGCAAATCACCAATAGTGCAAGGGATAGCAAACATTCACGGGTCCTTGCATTTGGGTGGTAACTTCTTTTGGATAACTGCGGACACATTTGCATTGACTTGAATCTTTTCATTTGCCTTAAATTTCCTCTTATTGGTGCACAAATCCTTAAGAAATTTGGCATGACGTGGAATTTGCTTTATGGCATCCAATAGTGGAATGTTGATTTGGACCTTGCGGAAGGTTTCAAGGAACTCTTTCTCTTCCTCCTTTTTCTTTGAGGGAGCCAACCGGTAGGGAAAATGTGGTGGTATGACCAATGGCTTGATGGTCTTGTTGGAAGATTTAGGTTGATCAATGTTTGGCACAACCAGTTCCTTTGGAGGAACTACCACCTTTGAAGGCTCAACAATAATAACCTCATCTTCTTCTTCTCTTGAAACTCTTTTAGGGTTGCTTTCTCCAAGTGTTTTCCCACTTTTCAAGGTGATTGCACTCACATTAGGGTTCTTCTCCGTTTGCGATAGAAGTTTACTCCTTTGTTCCATCTTGTTGAGAGCGGTAGCCAAGTCTCTAATTTGTGCTTGAATGTTGGAGAAGGTGTTCTTAGTCTCTTGTTGAAATTAGGTTTGGCTTTGAGCAAGAGAAGTAACGAGTTCTTGAAGACTCATCTGATGGTTAACACTTGATTGGCCTTGTTGATGAGGTTGTTGGTAATTTGGAGGGGGATGAGATGTTTGTGGATATGGAGGTTTTTATGATGTGTATTGTGGATATTGGGGTCTCATCATAACATTTTGTGGGTCTTGCTTTGGTGGGTATGGGTTGTTTGGATTATTCCTCCAATTTAGGTTGTAGGTGTTTTGAAATCCCATGGGTCTTGGTTGACCTTGATATCCTCCCATTGCATTAACATCCTCCGGTTCACTACCAAGTGTGGAACACTTATCCGTATAATGCCCCGTCTTTGCACAAATACCACACATCATCAATTGTTGACCACTTCCCACCACTATTTGACTTAACACATTAGTCAAATCCAAGAGATTTGATTCCAAGTGTTGGGTGTTGCTAACTTCACCAACCACTTGTGGGGAATTTCTCTTCATTTCATTTCGAGTCCTGAAGTTTCTTTGATTTTGAGAAATGGTACCAAAAAGCAATCTTATCTCTTGAGGTGTCTTGTTCAAGATGTCACCACCACTTGAAGCATCAATCATCCTTCGATCTTTTTCATTCATACCCTCATAAATTTTTGAAGATGTAGTTGTTCGGGTATGTTGTGTTGAGGACAACTTGTACACAAGTTGTTGAATCGCTCCCAAAAATCATGAAAAGCCTCATTCTCCCCTTGACGAATTCCCAAAATGTCACTCCTTTGACTTGATATTCGGGAAGTGGGATATAACTTGCTATTGAAGACTATGAGCAATTATTCCCATGTATGAATAGATCCCGGTGGTAAGTTGAATAACCACTCTCTAGCTTTATCTTCCAAGGTGAGTGGGAAGGCGGTTAACTTGAAATCATCCAATGTCACATGTTCGGGCAACATGCTAACACATATCATATGAAAGGACTTCAAACGACTTTGAGGATCTTCTCTATCCAAACCATGGAACTTGGTGAGTTGATGTATGAAACTTGACTTCAATTCAATCCCTCGGAGGTTTGCGGGATAAACAATACCAAGAGGTGTGTGAGTAACATTCGTCTCCATAATTTGTTGAATAGTCAACTCTTGAGGGGGTTGGGTGGATTAGGGTTATTGGGATATTGTTGCATGTAATAGGGAGGTTGTTGGTGAGGTGGGTATGGGTATTATTGGTGATTGTACATTTGTGGTGGATAAGGTTGGTAGTTAGGATACTGGTTGTAGGGGGGTTGTTGTTGTGGGTACATTGGGTGTTGGTAAATTAGAGATTGTGGGTAATTAGGTTGATTTGGTTGATGTGCTTGTTGTTGTTGAACTTAAAAAGCATTGTTTTGAGGTTGGTTGTTTTGATGAAAGTTTTGGTTTTGTGGTTGTGGTTGTTGATAATTGGGTTGATTTGGTTGAGGAGGTGGTTGATTCCAAGGTGGCATATCTTTGAGAGGTTCTTGGTGTTGATGTTGTCTTGGTTGTTGGGGTGGAGTATTGGCATCTTGATTGTTTGGGTTTGGGTTGGGATTGTGAGGTGGAGTGTGATTCATGGCTATGTAGTTTTCAAACGGAATGTCTTCAAAGGAATGACCAACAATTGGATAACTCGGCTCGGTGTCGGTATCACTTGAAGTATGAACGTGGTCTTCTATGTTGATTAATGGAAAAGAGGAAGAGGCTTGAATGAGTTGTTGTTGCTTTGCTTGTTTGGCTAACTTTTTCAACCTTTTTGCTTCTTTTTCAATCTCCGGGTTGTAGAGTAGTTCACTGGTTCTTGTAGACCTAGGCATAAACAATCAAATAACAATAACCAATTTCCCCGGCAACGATGCCAAAACTTGGTGGGATGTCAAGTCCACCAAGCTAATTACACCCATTGTTTGCAAATAAAATGTAATATAATGGTAAAACGGGGTATCGATCCTTGGGAAAATGGTTGTATTTAATCACCAATGCAATCCAATTGAACTAGTGTAAATAAACTAACTAACTACAATTCAACTAAAATGGGGGGTATTGTGATTGCTTGAGAACTAAAAGACTTAAATAACTAAAAAGCTTGCAATTAAGCAAGATGGTGAGATGCTCAAATATTGGCGAGAATTGGTTAACCAAGGCAATTCAACACAATGAACATTTGTGTGTTTATCATTAGGATTCAATATGAAGCTTATCATTCATCCCAAATTGGTTATAGCAATCATGAAGCATGATATGCCAAGATTCCTCATAGGTAGTATGGAGGTTGGGGAAGCCCACAACACACCTTCTTAATCAAAATCAAGGATTCAATTGAAGCAATTGAACCCAAGAAGTTGATTAGCCTTAAGAATGAAGGAATCCCCAATTCCTAGAGGATGTCAATGCTTACACATCCATAAAGGAGTCATGATTCATAAGCTAGAGATGATTTCTACCATCATAAAGCCCTTGTTCTAAGTAAATTCAATGATTCAATGCTAAACCAAAGAAATAAACCAACAATTGGTCATTCAAGTACCAAGCTCATGATCAAAGTATTATACAAGCATAAGAAATATAAATTAGAATCATAAACATAAGATAAATGACAATTAAACATGAATCCTTCAAAAACCCACAAATATCCAAGGGTTTTAGCCAAAGTTAACCAAAAGAGAGAAACTAGCCACTCATGGCAACAAAATAACAATCACAAAAGTGTATTTGCATCAAGAATCTACCAATTACTTAGAAAGATGAAAAGAATGAGTATCAAGCTCCAAAAATCGCCTCTAATGGTCTCCAATGGTGGAAAATCGAAGTGTATCTGATAAGATCCAACCCCTAAGGTAAATGGTGAGCAAAATGACCAAAATGCTCAAAAGTGTGCAGTTGCGCGGGTACCCGTGCAGTGTTGCACGACTGAAACTCCACCCTCGCAAATATTGTTGGAACGCTATTGGCCCAATTTTCTCTACTACACATCCCACTACCCAATATTCCCTTGGTCCCCTCCATGCCTCACATGATTCAAATTTGGTCAATCATCTTCAAGCTTCAAATATGGATAGTCCAAGCCCAAAATAGGAATCCATGACCCATCTTCACAAGCCCACTCAATCCAAGTCTTTATCTTTTTAATCCCAAATCTCCTTTGATAGATCCGAAAAGCCCAATAATGCCTTGAAAGCCCACAAAGCCCGTCTCTAAGCTAATCCACAACCGCAACAAGCTCCAAAACTCTGCAAAATACCTCATACAAAATAGAAAATACCGGATACAATCCATGATAAAGAAAATAAATAAAATACAATGCAATACTAATAAAAAGACCTAAAAAATATAAAATAAACTAATAAAAAGAAGGAAATAAAATAAACTATCATCAAGCCCTCTTATTTATATGCATAAAGTGAAGGTATTAAACCATTAGGTCTTAACACTTTAAGCACATATGTCCCCATGTCATAAACATGTCTCCCATGCTTCATTACTTTTGAATAAACTAATGGAAAACCCATACTTTTCTTCTTTTTATGCAAATCTCGAAAATTGCATAAAGAAGAGGAAAGTTAGTTTAAATTTTATAAAATCAAGGTTTATAAAATATAAACTTTGTCTTTTGAGTAAAAGACAAAAGGTTTTCAACTAGTCTAAAAAGTTGTGCATGACTTACTAATTCATACCATATGAAATAATATAATGTTACTTGCTAATGAAAATTATTATTTCCATGAAACAAATAATTTCTAATTTAATTATAAGAGTTTTATTGAATATTTATTAAAATCAATTTCTAATAAATAATCAATTGTATCAAGTTGTTGCTAGTGTGACCCATTAGTATCATATGTTATTTACCAATATCACTTTAACATGACTCTTAGCATACTAGACCTTTCATATATATATACACATATTATTATGTATTTTGTTAATATAGTTGGAAAATTTTCTTATACTACTTTTGTTACTTTGACTGGGTTTAGGGACATCCAAAAAGTTGCTTCTTTGAAAATCGTCCCATTGTTGTTTCCAGAGCTTTGTGCGGAACTCTTTGATGGAAACAGTGCCTCTGGTAATCTCAACTATGCCACATCCCAAACACCATCGGGCCATGGATCATCTTCTTTCCATGTCGCACGACTACAACTTATGGACACCCCTTCTATAAACATAGATGATGATGATTACTTTTCCAATCATGCTAGTGAGCCTTTTACCCAGCCACCACCTTCTGCTGCTTCACCTTCCGCTAACCCCAACAAAAGGGCTAAACCTACAACTCCTAGACCTCAAGCTTCAAGTGCCTCACCTGATCCTCCTTCTAGCGCCTCACCTAAAACTTCTATTACTGCTGACGATTTAGCACTAGAGATGCAAAAAGCTCTACGACATTTGACTCAGGGGCCTACAATTCCTCAATGTTTAGAGAAGTTAGAATTGCTTGTGTTGGGCATAATAGACCCTTTACGATTTGATGCTTATCATAATTTTGGAGGGACCATGAGTATAAGAGAGATGCGGGTAAATTTGCCCAATGATCCAGAAATATTAAGAGGATGGATCGAGATGACGGCTACTAGTTTAGGAGTTTTAAAGGATGGAAAGATTGTTCGTTAGGTTTACATATTTGTGTTATTTATGTGGTTATGTTTTTTGCATTTAGTACTTGAGTTTTATGTTATTTGGTACTTGAATTTTATGTTATGTTATCTGGCATTTGAATTTTATGTTATGTTATTTGGTACTTGAATTTTATGTTATTTGGTACTTCAATTTTATGTTATGTTATTTGTAACTTGAATTTTATGTTATGTTATTTGGTACTTGTGTTGATATTAATACGGAATCATATTATTTAACTAGTATTGATCAAGAATTAATTTAGTGATCAAAAGGAACTAATTAAATATGGACTCTTATATATAGTATGGGCCAAGTTCATTTAGGTTGGGCTAAGCTTGCATGGATAGTCCATGAAGTTTTTAACCCATGGATCCTATGGAAATGAAATGTCATGGGTATTAGGGTTTACATGGATGAAAAACTAATCCTCCATACTTCATAAAGAGGTCTTTGGCACATGAAATGGCACTAGTGTGTGTGTAAACAAGAGTGGGCCAATTTCTAGTGTGCTTACTATTCTCTCAAGTTTTCCAAGGTGTTTTTGGTGATTTGTGATTCCACTTGAGGCTTCCAAACTATTGGGGCTAAGCTCTTAAAGTTCTAGGCTTCAAGCTACATCAAAAGGTATGTTATCTAACTAGGCTTTTGTAGTATAGTTGCTTCATGTTATGCTAGTTAGGATAAAACCTTGGAATATTGAATATTTGCATGTATAATAGAGAAACATAGATCCAATGTTTATAGGGTTGCATGTACACCATAGGAGTGTTAGAATGCTCAAAACCCATCAATTTGGTACTTCAATTTTATGTTATGTTATTTGTAACTTGAATTTTATGTTATGTTATTTGGTACTTGTGTTGATAATAGGTTTCTAACGGATAACGACAAAAGATACTTCTCATTATTGTAATGTACTTGTACGTACGCTATTTTTGGAAGAGGGGTGTGAAACGAGTGTGGGACAACGATTCGAAAATAACGGGACATGAATACACGTTAGAGTTATTGGGAAAAAATCCTCTACAATGTGTTGAAGTACTACGCATGTCACGTGAATCTTTTGTACGACTATGTGCTCATTTTAGAGTAAATTACGCGTTAAAGGATAGCAAACATGTAACGGTTGAGGAAAAGATGGCTATGTTTTTAATGATGATTAGTCATAGCCAACGTTATGTTATCATTAAGAGAAGATTTCAACACTCAAAGCAAACAATTCATAAATTTTTTCATGAAGTGTTGGCAAAGATGTTGCTTTTCGCACACGGAATTATAGTACCAACTTCTTTTAATCTGAATCCAAATATTTCGGTGTAACACTCGTGTTTCTAGCCTAGGCATTAATATTAAGGTGATAGTCTAGGTTAACCTTTGTAACTCATTTTGAAGAAATGAAAAAGGAATTATGTGAATTCTATGTGTTTTATGTGTTTTATGCTTAATTACTAGGAGTTAATTAATTAAGAATAAAAATGAGCGTCAAAAATAAATTTTAGATAAAGTCGATATCTATTAAGAAAGTTGTAGTGGTCGTGACAAAGATTACGGATATATAAAGAAAGCCGAAATCCGAGTTATAACGAAGAAGTTATGACCTGTCGAAGTTTCACGACAAAACCGGCTCGGTGCTGAATGTCGTAAAAAGTGAGTTTTCGATAAACTACTTTTTAGCCTTAGTGATCTAAACGAAACTGGTAGTGTTCGTTAAACCGAGAGTAGGTATAAAAAGAACACCCAAATCTGACTTCGTATGAGGAAGTTATGATTTTTCAAAGTTTCAGTTTGGCAGTAGACAGCTAAAAACTCGAATTTTAGATCGAGTGATTTTTAGCCGACATGACCTAAACGAGGATCGAAGGTATCGTAAATAGTAGCACAACGGTAAAAAGTCTGACGAAAACGGACGTCGGATGAAGAAGTTATGAATTTTTAACAAATTTCCTGTCCCGATCTGTTAAAAATAATAATATAAAAATTAAAGTCAAAATTAGCCAACGAAGTCTAAACGGAAGTTGTAGAGCGTAATTTTACCTACGCGTGCATATAAAGAACGTCAAAAACGGAGCTCGTATGCGAAAGTTATGGATTTTAGAAGTTTTGGCGCGAAAAACGAGAAAAATCACCAAAACCGAGGAATTTCGCATAGGTGGACTTCGGCCACCTCACCCTCGCTTAGAATGTGCCACGTGTCCGAAAAAGTGATGAGTCATCCGAGCTGCTGAAGTTGATCCGAAGTGGTCCACTGAGAAGGCGACATGTACCCTTTAGCACATGTCCGAACCCTCGCATGAAGCCACGGATGCCCCTACTTCGGACCTAGGCTTCGGTCCAATCACAAGAGGCCAGCAGCCCCCTCGCATGCGCAGTCACGTGCGAGCCTATGCCCTGCGAACCTCGGATCTTCGCCACTTGGAGGCTTCTCAGCCATTGGATCAGGAGGCTCGCCCCTATAAATAGGAGGGTGCGAGACCTCCCGGGTATATTTTGGAAAAGTGTCAATTTTAGCCCCTAAACTCATATTTCTTTCATATTAACATCCCCCAAAGCCCCGGTATCGATTATAACCCCCGGAATACGCCACGAAGTGCCCGAGAAGCCCGGAAAATTTATCTTTTCGGTTTCGAAGCCCGACCTTTGCAGAGCCCGGTTTCTCAATAAAACTCCCGGTTTTATTAGAAACGATCGTTTTAGGAAACGAATTGCTGCCCGATTATCATCAAATCATGTGAGTGTGTAGTTACTTTCACTTTACACATAGATATGAAGTATTTAGCTTAAAATACGTGCTATGTGTAAATATGTTAATTGTTTATTTGAGGTGACTGTTGAATAGATGTTTTATACAAGTTTTAAACTGTATATGTATTTTATCTACAAATATGTTGGGTAGAACATGGGTAGACAAAATAGTCGGTGAGTGTTAAAATGATGAGAGGCCTCGGTGTCGGTGTTTTTGTTGGTGTTGTCGTTGTAGTCGTCTAGCGGAGTATAGATGACGATCACGGACCTTTCTAGACAGTCCAGTGGTACACTAGCAAGTCCGCAACTTGTAGGTGTTGACGAACTAAATGTTCATTGGCGTACTCCAATCCCCCTCATGGTTGCCTTTAGGACATGTACGGCTGAGGAGTCCCCTTAGCAGTAGTGTCCAACCCGATGATATTCCTTAGGCTAAGTCCCTTGTGTTAGGTGTTTAGGGACGTAAAGTGAGGACAATGGGAATGGGTAATCAGGGTTATTGTTGATTGGTGAACTTAATAAGTTATTATTATTGTGGGTTGAAAACCCTATATGCTCACCAGGCTCCCAAGCTTGACCCACTCAGCTTTTTATGATTACAGGTAGTGGACCCCGAGCATAGTCGGAGGACGATGAGAGATTTTTTATTATAGGCCAGTAGTTGTAAATAACTGTAGTAAGGCTTATAATGTCTTGTTTATGCTTTTGATCTGTATCGGAACATGACATCCCGAGGTTTTGATATATATGGAAAATATATACCTTCTTAAAGAAGGGTTTTGATAAACTTTATCATGTTTTATATTGGGGACCTATTCCGCAATATCTTTTGAAAAGATTTCTCTAATTTTATTTTAAAAAGCATAAATTAAATCGGTCTTTTCTCGCCGAGAAATTAGGGGATGTCACATTCGGGACATAATAGGAGGCTACGACGGGTTTTTAAAGGAGCAGTTGGTGCACTTGATGGCACTTTGATACATAATGTTCTCCCTGCACAAAAAAAAAAGATTTATATAGAAGTAGGGGAAAAGACGATTGTTACCAAAACGTATTGGAAATTTGTGATTTCAACATGATGTTTACGTTTGTTGTGGCCGGTTGGGAAGGGGTAACACATGATTCCGGAATATTATCAGAAGCAGTAGCAAATCCACATGCACCATTCTCGTTTCCACCATCAGGTAACGTTTATGGTTATTTAAATAGCTTTATCTTAGTTTGAAAATTGAATGATTTTTGGGCTTTTTTATAGATAAATATTGTCTTTGTGATGTCGCGTAAGCACACACTCGAGGTTTTATGGCACCGTATCGTAATGTGAGGTATTGGCTTGGAGATTTCCGTCAAAGACGTGCATTAACCAATAAAGAAAATTTTAACCATGCACATGTAAAACTTCGGAACGTCATTGAGCGTGTTATTGGTGCCCTGAAAGCACGATTCCTTATATTGAAGAGGATGACACTTTCTTGTTGGTTACACAAAGAAACATTACCCTTGCATGTTTCACGTTTCATAATTTTATAAGAAGAGAGGGAATGAGTGATGAGTATTTTGCACGGTATGATGAACCAAATGTCTCACTTCGAAATAACAATGTGCCCTTTAATGATGATGGAGATGAGATTCCAACACATGGTACTGCAGCGAACCGTGAATATATGACCCAGTTAGGATGAAATTGTCGAGCAATTGATGCAAAATATGGAATGAGAATTATTAAAGTTTGGTTATATGAATTTTATTTCAAATTGTTTTATTGTAAGACTAATTTGGTTGTATGAATTTTATTTCAATGTTTTCAGACTAGAATTATTAAATTTTCAGTGCTGAAAACCTATTTTCTGTTTATAAAATCATTTTATTTTATTTTTTTAACATCTGCAGCAGCCTGCAGATGTTAAAAAACAAACACGCTTCTAATTACAGTCTGCAACCGTTTGTTCCACCTATTCTGCTACAGAGGGTTGCAGAGGTGGTCCGCAGACTTCAGAAATTTTTGCTTCGAAAAAACAAAGAACACCTTAATTTTGTAAAAGCCTCTTAAAGTTTTAGACTTTGGCTTGTATCTGAAAAAAATCAAGCGTCCTTCCCTCGTTTACCCTCATGCGTTGCCGATACATTCACCTCTAAAACAACACACCCACCTTCAGATCATCTTTCCTGTCTCCTCCCACATCCGACCATATCAAGCGTCAATCACCTCCTTCGACCTCCTCCCGTTATCGACCTCTCTGAAATCGACTCCCACCATCACTTCCGAAGCTAAGATCCAACAACATTGCCCCTTCTCCTTCCACCCATCCCTTATCCTACGTCTCTGATTTACAGTATTCTGCTCCCTCCGACATTAACTACACCACCAGAAGCTTCACCGCCTCCGCCAGCATTCGTTAGCACTGCAACGACGACGACCTCATGTTACATGTAAGTTTTTTTTCCTGAAAATAGATTCTTTGTAAATAGATCGATTATTCTTCTTTTTTCCCCTAAAAACCGATTCTTAGAAATATATGGTTTTTTTTTGCCCTAGTCAATTATCAGTCCTCTATTTTGATTTTCTTTGTATTTCATGCCCGATCCTGTACTGGATCGTCATATGATACATGTATTTGTTTCAATATTTGTGTCTCAAAATTAGTTATATTACGATAGAAGATGATAAATTTTGATAAAATCTGTAATTACTAGTATCAAGGTTCAAGAAAATATGAATATTGTTTGAAATATTAAGACAGAAGATGATAAAACAACCCATTGTTTGGTGAATCCGAAATAGACCACAAATTTATGTCTCAACATTCAATGTCAAATATGTTGTTTTTTAACTTTGAAATTCTTGGGATAAAAAATGATGTTATTTTTGTAAATATATCTCAAGAAATCATTATAAATTATTGAAGATAAAATTTTGATTTATGTTAATTTGAATTTTGTATGGTTTTTATAACTATTCAACAAAAATTAAGACAAAAGGGTAAAACGGTCGTTTTTCTAATTCAACACAACAATTTAGAGGTTCCAACCAAACAACATGTTAAAAATTCAGATCATAAAAATTCAGACCATCTTAGAAATTCAGACCTCTTAAAAATTCAGATCCTGCCAAACAGCCATGTACCTGTTTGGATGAAGGAAGCGATGAACACGGAAAGAGGCTGAGGAACACTAGAGATACGTAAGTGATGAAGGAAGCGAAAAAAATCAAATTTCTTCACCTTGTTTGTGAATCGTGATTTCAAAAAAAAATTGAAAAAAATATGTTGCTTACCTGCGCTACTGTGGAAGGCTGAGGAACACCGGCGGCAAAGGTCGATGGCGTCGCCGACCAGGAGCAAGGAGGCACCGAAAATTGCAGACCTGAGGATGGAGGCGGTAGTTTCTCTCTGTTCGCATTTTTTTCTGAAAGGGCACGGGGGAAAATTAGGGCAGGGTTTATTTTGTTTGGGTCAAAAAGTATATAGGGTGGACCGAGTCAGCTTGGTGGTCAGTAACATCGAGTCGACCAAATTTTATGTTTATCAAACTAAAAAGTCTAAATTACCCTCCTAATACCTTTTTTTATGTTTTTTTCTATTTATTTTAAAATTTTATTAAAACTAAATATGGGCCTCTCTCCCCCCTCTCTCTCTCTCTCTCTTTCTCTCTCTCTCTCCCTCTCTCCCTCTTTCCAGTTAATACCATATCATAAAAACCCAAACTACACACATCTCTTTGTAACACCAAAATAACACAAAATCAATTGCCAATAAATCCAAGAAAGCAAAAATTAGAACCATGATTTACCACATCTCTTTTAAACTCAGAAAACCAAATCAAAACCAGGATTTACCAAGAATCTTATCAATGCATCTTCTGGTTAGAAACGAAATTGGTCGCTTTCTCTATAGATTTCCCCAACTTCCTCGCACTTTCTCTGATCGAAAACAATCCATGTAGCTCTTTGTTTGCTTCGTGTTCCATCTCTTCCTCGAACCTTCTGAACTCCTCCATCGCACTTTCCATGGCAGAATCGAGGTAATCTTCTGCCTCTTTCATTGAATCTTCACCCGCTACTACTTCTTTCTCGTGTTCAAGCTCCATCAATGCCCATGATTTGTATGATTCGAGCTCAAATAGTTAATGGGTTTTATAGATAACAAAAATCATATTTTGGTTTGAAAACATAAAACCCTAAGTTCGTATACACCCTAAAGGATCTACGTTCTCACTATGATATGCAAACAACAATTTAAATTCAAGAACCCTAAAGTACATAACTATTTTCAATTTAGGAGAACTGATAATAAAAAAACATACCTTTTAGTTTATTATTGTAAATAAACTAGAAATCCTTCTTTGTAGAACTTCAGAAAGGCAACACCAGAAATCTCGTGTCTTTGATGGATCACACCCAAACCCTAGCAGTTGGAGGCTAATGAGGATGGAGGAGGGAGGAAAGGATTTTCGGAATTCCTTTGGGAATTACGAGTGCCGAAAATATGAACTCCAAGGGGGGTTTATATAGGTGACTAGAGGGGCTTGGATAAGGCGGGTTTCCTTGAATAGGACTTATCCATTTTGTTTTCCCCCTAAGTTTCCTTAGAGCCCAAGAAAAGTTCTAGAAACTATCTAGAACCCTTCGTAGAACCTTCCACCCAAAAGGGAGGTGCTAGAATTTGTAACACCCATAAAATTTGAGCCAATTTAAAACTTTTTAAATCATATAAAACCATTCAATTATTACAGTTTGTTTTCAAAATATTTTAAACATCAGAGTTCCCAGAAATCATAAACATAAATCGAGGAAGTGTACGGTCACGCCTTCGCCTTCCCGCGGTCATCTGCTGAACCTGAAACAATAAACTGAAACTGTAAGCCCGAAAGCTTAGTGAGTTACCACCAAAATACCCATACACACAACAATACACATATAATAACAAACAATATACTATGGGTCCAATCATCCATCGGGATGGAATACCCCAGGCCCTCAACCATTGGGTTAGAATGCCAACATACCGATACACTTCACATAACACATATACAACTAACCGCATGTACTGGGTCCACAGCTTTACAGACTGGATTACCCCTGGTCCCACAGTGTGAGTCTGGATTGCCTTCCGGGCCCACAGCTAACATCTGGATTGCCATCGAGCCCACAGTACGAGTCTCCCTCAGCTCGTATCTGGAATGCTCCTGGGTTTGTTGGTTACCGCACGGAGCAGTTTCACCTCAACCCATCCCACATAATATGTCGACATATAACACAACTAATGCACAAATACTATGGGTCCTATCATCCTCGGGATGGAATACCCTCAACTACCAGTCAATCATGGGCACACATAACAGGTAATCTCCTACCAGCATACAGACAGTCAGACCAACTACAGGTTTCTAAGCATAACCACATCCTCTCTACCAGGATACCAATCTATCATACCATACCAACATATAACCATCCTGTCTACCAGGATACCGATCTAACATACCATAACAATATCAATTCCAAATACAAATCAAAGGGCCGGCCTTGGTGCCTTAGACCCTTGAGTACAGTGAGGATAACTCACCTTGCAATGTCGGGTTGAACCATGAAATCACGCTCCCGAAACACTACCCCAAGCTCCAACACCTATAACCATCAATGATCCAATTCATAAATACCCGCTTACCAATTATCCTCAAAAGTCAAAACGGTCAACCATTGGTCAAAGTCAAAGTCAACTATCAAGGTCAACAATCCATGTTGACCTCAACTCGCCGAGTACCCTCAGCTATGATGGGTTTTGAGCATTTCTAACACTCCTAAGTGTACTTGCAACCCTGGAAAACCTTGGATCTATGTTTGTCTAAAATACATGCAAAATACTTTTTCCAAGGTTCATAATCCTATCTAGCATACATGGGGAACTTTAAACATAAAAGATGGCTAGAATTACATACCTTGTAGTTGATTTGATTCCTTGAAAAACCTTGAGAGCCTAGCACCCTAAGTGTGATACCTCAAATGTTTCACACAACACCAAGTGCTTTGGAATGACTTTGAGAGAATGTAGAACACTTCTAAATTCGACTTGCCCTCTTGTCTCACTAGTGTAGCCGATTTTGGTGGATGTAAGTATGCTTATATAGTATGTTGCATTAGGGTTACACCATGTAAACCCTAATGTAACATGGCTCTTCATTTTCATGACCCATGGGTTTGTAACTCCCATGGAGCATCCATGGAGCATCCTATGGACCTTAGCCCAACTTGATAATCCATGGAGCATCTAGCCCACTATATAAGTATGGATGATTTACACAATCAACCCATATATTTAATTAGTCTCCTTTTGATCACTTAATTAATTCTAGATTAATTCTTGATCAATACTAATTAAATAATATTATTAATATATTAGAACTTATAATATATTAATAAACCACAAGTGTTATTTCTCTCATTTAGTCTATCCAAATGCATGATGCCATGCAACCCAAATGGACCATGCCGAGTCGGGTCAAGTACATACCAGAAATAGTTATGGACTTAGACACCTTATCCAACAGTCTCCCACTTGGATAAGTCTAATAATTATAACTGCAAGTATGACTTCAGGAACCGATCATCAATCGTAGCTCTTTTCAAGGTCTCTCGGAACTGAGAAGATGATGATACGCCATTTAAGATAAGTGATCATATAATCCTCTGTTCTAGATATCAGCCGGACAAATACATGGAACAATGTCTTGCTTATTGTCCAGCAGTTTGTTTCCCGATTTCCGATTTGTTTGACGTAGAACTTAATTGAACACATCAACTTATTTCTGACCGGGCCCGGTACATAGGTCAAAACAAAATCATCGAGGGGCCCAGATATCGCTTTTAATCCAAGAAGGAACAGATAAACTTTGACTCATATGCTTGTTCTACTACTTGTTGAATCACACACAAAAGCACATTTTAAAACATTGAGTTACCAATGCGTTTTCGTACGATCAATGCATAACTAACTCATAGGTAACAAGTCATATCTCTAGGTTTGAAGACTTATATGATATTACCGTCTCGCGATCACTCGAGATAAATTCCATGAAGTGATACCAGCGAGCGTGGGTTGAATCCAATACTCAGAACTTATGAGCACTCATGAGTGTTGAGGCCATGTCCAATATCTTAGACCTCTACAACCAACTCATGACAGTCTTAATTCATATCTACTTCCAACATATGACCGACTGTGGATGATTTGAATAATATGTAAAACACAACATAAATATTCTGGAAGTCAAAACATGCAAAAGAAATAATAATAAACGATTGACAAAAGATAGCAACACTTTACTCATAAATAAACACAACTTTTATTCATCATCAAATGTCAATTACACTTTACAAATTTCAAAATTATCTAACTACTAAAACCAATATCATCCTTCAGCCCTATGCTCCTTGCATGCTGAAGATGCTTAACCCTACCCAGTCCCTTCGTGAGGGGATCTGCTGGGTTCTCATCCGATAATAACCTCTTTGCCACGAGGAGTCCTTCTTCTATACGATGTCTAATGAAATGGTATTTTCTGTCAATGTGTCTGGATCTCCCGTGATCCCTTGGTTCCTTTGCTAAGGCAACTACACTTTCACTGTCACAGAAAATCTCTATAGGCTCCTTTATAGCCGGTACAACTCCAAGGTCTCCAATGAAGTTCTTTAGCCATATAGCCTCCTTTGCTGCTTCGCTTGCCGCTATATACTCTGATTCGCAAGTTGAATCAGCCACTGTCTCCTGCTTGGAACTTTTCCAAGTAATTGCTCCTCCGTTTAAGGTAAAGACCCAGCCCGACTGAGAGCGGAAATTATCCCTATCAGTCTGAAAGCTAGCATCACTATACCCTACAACTCTCAAGTCATCACTCCCACCAAGGGTAAGGACCCAGTCCTTAGTCCTCCGCAGGTACTTGAGAATGTTCTTTACCGCAGTCCAGTGAGCCTTGCCAGGGTTCCCCTGATATCTGCTGACCATGCTTAAGGCAAAGGCCACATCAGGACGAGTACAAGTCATAGCATACATGATCGATCCTACATCAGAAGCATAAGGTACTCGACTCATTTCTGCTATCTCAGCCTCGGTACTCGGGCTCTGAGTCTTACTCTATCTGACGTTACTTTGGATGGGTAACTCTCCTTTCTTGGAATCCTGCATACTGAACCTCTTCAGCACCTTATCCAAGTAGGTACTCTGACTAAGTCCAATTAGTCTTTTACTCCGGTCTCTCAGAATCCTTATCCCTAGAATATAGGCAGCTTCTCCTAGGTCCTTCATAGCGAAACACTTCCCAAGCTAGGACTTCACTTCCTGCAGGGTTGGGATGTCATTTCCTATGAGTAGTATGTCATCCACATACAGTACCAAAAAGCTAACTATACTCCCACTAGCCTTGACATATACACAAGATTCATCTTCACTCCTCGAAAAACCAAACTCTTTGACTTTATCATCGAAATAAAGATTCCATCTGCGAGGTGCTTGTTTCAATCCATAGATGGATTTCTCAAGCTTACACACTCTATTAGGGTACTCTGTACTGACAAAACCCTCTTCCTGACTCATGTAAACATCCTCAGCCAACTTTCCATTAAGGAAAGCGGTTTTGACATCCATTTGCCATATTTCATAGTCATGAAATGCAACAATGGATAACAATACCCTAATAGACTTAATCTTGGCTACTGGTGAAAAGGTCCCATCATAATCAACTCTTGGAGTTTGAGAAAAGCCCTTTGCCACCAGTCGTGCCTTATAAGTGTGTACATTACCATCCATGTCGGTCTTCTTCTTGAAGATCCATTTTCACCCAACTGTCTTGTGACCTGGTACATTGTCAACCAAGTTCCAAACTTGATTGTCATACATGGACTGTATCTCGCTGTCCATTGCCTCTTTCCATTGCGCAGACTCAGGGCCTGTCATGGCTTCCGCATAGCTGTTAGGTTCATCCAGACTTACCAGTGTCACATCATTGATAAGTGTATCACCTTCCGCAGTAATATGGAAACCATAGTAGTGCTCAGGTGCATTCCTAACTCTCGTGGAATGCCTCAAAGGTACAGACTCGTCAATTGGATCAACAGGAGTTTCCTCCTCATGTTGACTGCTAGGGTTTAAGGTTCCTTCACCACTTGACTCCTGAATTTCTTCAAGGTCAATTTGCCTCCCACTGTTTCCTTGGCTTATGAACTCTCTCTCTCGAAAGACACCCATCCTTGCTACAAAGACTACATTCTCACTAGGTCTGTAGAAGAGGTAACCAAAGGATTTATGTGGGTAGTCGATGAAAATACACCTCTCGCTTCGAGGTTCGAGCTTATCGTGAGTCTCGCGTCTCACGAAAGTTTCACAACCCCAAATCTTGATGTGGGCTAGATTAGGAACTTTTCCAGTCCACATCTCGTGAGGTGTTTTGGCAACCTTCTTTGTAGGGACTAGATTAAGGATATGGGCGGCAGTCTTTAAGGCATACCCCCAGAATGAGATTGGTAGCGAAACTCTACTCATCATGGAACGAACTATGTCCAACAAGGTTCGATTACGCCTCTCGGCCACACCATTGAACTGTGGTGTCCTGGGAGGAGTCAATTGTGAGACAACCCCACATTCCTTAAGATAGTCGAGGAACTCTGTACTAAGATACTCACCACCACGATCGGATCGAAGCATCTTAATGTTCCTGCCCAATTGATTCTCTACTTCCTGTTTAAACTCTTTAAACCTATCGAAGGTCTCTAACTTATGCTTAATTAAGTAGACATATCCATATATACTATAATCATCTGTAAAAGTCACATAATAACGATTAGCATCCCTTGTGGCAGTTTTGAAGGGTCCACACACATCTGTGTGTACCAGATCCAACAAACCTTCACCCCTAGCATAAGAACCCGTGAAGGGTGACTTTGTCATTTTTCCAAGTAAGCATGATTCACAACTATCATCTGAATTTAGGTCAAATTACTCCCAGACTCCATCCTTTTGGAGTTGGCCTATGTGTTTCTTGCTTACATGTCCAAGACGATAATGCCATAATAATGCTTCATCCAAGTTATTATCATTAGTAGAATCAATACACAACACATTATTTCCTAATTTATCTACAACAGACACAACTTCATACACACCATCACAAGGTAATGCTTTAAAATAAAACACATTATTAAAGAAAGCATTTATTCCACCAATTTCATTATCAAAAGAAAAGGTAAACCCTTGTTTGTACAAAGCATGAAAGGAAATAATATTTCTTGCCATTTCAGGCGAATAACAACATTTATTCAAATCTAAAGTAAACCCACTACTTAGCAACAAAGTATAAACTCCAATCTTGGTGACAGGTGAAGCTTTCCTATTCCCCATGATCAAGTTTATCTTTCCATGCTCCACATTCTCACTTCTTCTTAGTCCCTGCAAATCAGAACAAATATGAATACCACAACCGGTATCAAGGACCCAAGAGTTAGAATAGGGTGAGTTATTAGATAATATAGTGTAAATACCTGCATGTTTGGGTTTTACTTTCCCATCCTTCAAATCTTGTTGGTACTTTGGGCAGTTCCGCTTCCAATGCGCCTTTTCATGGCAATAGAAGCATTCAGCCTCTTTTGGATCAGAAGAAGGAGTGAAAAAACCTTTCTTGGTTCCGCTTTTAGAGGAGCCATCAAGGTTCTTACCCTTGGTACCCTTCGAAGGGTTCTTCCTCTTTTTCCCTCTCCCTTTCCCGATTGCCAGGACAACTGCGGAGTTTGGAGTAGGAGTAGGAGTGGTAACAACCGACTTACCTTTAAGACCAGATTATGCGGTCTTTAGGAGTCCTTGAAGTTTGATGAGGGTAACTTCCTCCTTGTTCATATGGTATGTCATGCAGAATTGATCATAACATGAAGGTAAGGAGTGCAAAATGATATCTATTGCCAACTCCTCGGGGAAGTTCACATTAAGTTTCAGCAAACGGTCCACATACCTTTTCATTTTCTGCATGTGGCTCGTGATGGGTTCACCATCCTTCATCCTGGTTGTTATCATGGAGGAGATGATTTCATATCGCTCTTGACGAGCACTCTGATGGAGCGGTCCATCAAATCCTGGTGCATCTCAAAAGGATAGTAGTCCTCATAGGACTTTTGGAGCTCGGCCGTCATAGTGGCCATCATGATGCATGCCACTTTGGTAGCATCTCTTTCATGTGCCTCATATTCAGCAAGCTCCTCAGGAGTAGCAGTTGGCTCGGGTACCTTAAGCTCCTTGTCGAGAACATATTCTTTGTTCTCATACCGAGTGACCATCCTTATGTTCTTGATCCAATCTGTAAAGTTGGATCCATCAAAGATGACTCTCCCACAAAGGTTCATGAGAGAGAAGGAGCCGATAGGGTTTGAGCCAGGAGCAGCATTGTTGGAAGATATCTGAAAAAGAAGAAAAAGACAAGTTTGGTTTAGATATCAAGATAGTCCTTAATAAAACACCCAAATGTAATATTAAGGCTAGGATCCAATCACAATATATTATAACTTAGAAGAGGGATGTCGTAATCTAAGCCAAAACATATTTGAAAGGTAGGTGAATGACGATTCACCAATTTCCACCATGAAAAACGAAATATATAAATATTAGGTTTTATTTGGTTTTAGAAACTCGTAGATTCTTTTAAGATTCATTGAACTTTTCAATGGCATGTTTCAATCTCGAGTGTGCCCTTCATGTTTTGTGACTGGGATACCGAGGATCACAAAACAAGGTGTGAAGTAACCATGCAAATTACTTGGTACCCTTAATGTTTTTCAATTAATCGATGTGCCGGTTAACCACACGCGCTCCACCGACCTATGAAAAACCTTAAGTCACCCTTTGCCTACCTTGTTAAGTCCAAGTTAGTGTGCCGGTTAACCACACACGCTCCACCACCGACTTAATCAAAGTGCAAAGTGTAATTTCATGGGTTAGCACCTTATTCACATTTTCCTAAAGTAACTAAGATTGGGAATTTATAAAAACATTTAGTTACTTTATAATAATCATTATACTTTTAATGAGAATTTTAAGTCATTGTCCTACCCGTTCGGCTAACGACTCTCCACCAGTCAAGGAAGCGGTGGGTGAGAGTGGACACCCATTAAGCTGCCATTTTATAGGCAACAACCTTATACCCCCCATATAGACCGGCTTCGTGAATGAGGCCTACTAACGGTAAAACGACTTGATCTTATATATATATATATATATATATATATATATATATATATATATATTAACTTATAATATTAAAAAGTATAAGGGTTGAATTTTAACTTTTAAAATTCTAGGGGTTGGAACTAAAGTTTACTAGAAGACTTTTCATGTTCCAAAACTTGAGGGCAAGTTTTGTAACTTTACAAAACATTTCAATTCATAACTTATAAGTTATTAAAATGAAGACTCTTCATTTTTGTAACTTATGTGTTCTTTTAATGGCTTTAATACAAAGAGACTTTTGGTTATCCATAACTTGAGGACAAGTTATGGACTCCATTAAAACACATAAAGATCATGAATTCAGCATTAAACAAGTAATTCCTATGATCTATCAAGAACTTATAAGAACATGAATAATCATATCAAAATTTCAAGAACATATGAACACATATAATCATGTAATTTTGATATTAACCATTGTAAATTGATTAGAACAATCATTACACCATCTAAAACAAGTTTTAAAGCACCAAAACAGTTTAGGGTAATGTTTCTAGTCCATTTCCAGCAGCAAAAATCGAAAATCTGCACTCTGCCTGGCCAACTCGTCGAATGCAACAACTTACTCGCCGAGTTGATTGAAGATGCGCTTGGACTCGTCGAGTTCCCCCATGAACTCGGCGATTCCCCTGTGCAAACAGCAAGAATTTCGACTTTTTCAACTATTTTGCATCAAGTATCAAACAAACAAGCCTAGGCTCGGATACCACTGATGGGTTTTGAGCATTTCTAACACTCCTAAGTGTACATGCAACCCTAGAAAACCTTGGATCTATGTTTGTCTAAAATACATGCAAAATACTTTTTCCAAGGTTCATAATCCTATCTAGCATACATGGGGAACTTTAAACATAAAAGATGGCTAGAATTATATACCTTGTAGTTGATTTGATTCCTTGAAAAACCTTGAGAGCCTAGCACCCCAAGTGTGATGCCTCAAATGTTTCACACAACACCAAGTGCTTTGGAATGACTTTGAGAGAATGTAGAACACTTCTAAATTCAGCTTGCCCTCTTGTCTCACTAGTGTAGCCGATTTTGGTGGATGTAAGTATGCTTATATAGTATGTTGCATTAGGGTTACACCATGTAAACCCTAATGTAACATGGCTCTTCATTTTCATGACCCATGGGTTTGTAACTCCCATGGAGCATCCATGGAGCATCATATGGACCTTAGCCCAACTTGATAATCCATGGGGCATCTAGCCCACTATACAAGTATGGATGAGTTACACAATCAACCTATATATTTAATTAGTCTCCTTTTGATCACTTAATTAATTCTAGATTAATTCTTGATCAATACTAATTAAATAATATTATTAATATATTAGAACTTATAATATATTAATAAACCACAAGTGTTATTTCTCTCATTTAGTCTATCCAAATGCATGATGCCATGCAACCCAAATGGACCATGCCGGGTCGGGTCAAGTACATACCAGAAATAGTTATGGACTTAGACACCTTATCCAACAAGCTACTCGCCGAGTTCCTTGCATAACTTGCCAACTCGCCGAGTCACCATGCCACTCGCCGAGTCCAAGGCAATCTTCATCGGACTCGCCGAGTTGTTCATCCAACCCGTCGAGTTCATGACCATCTTCATATGACTCGCTGAGTCTACCATGCAACTCGCCGAGTCCCTTCACTCCTTCATCCATACAGATGCTTTTTAAGCCATGCCAAGGCTCCATACTACAGATCCAAGTTCCCAAGGCATGCTTATCACGTAAAGTTGCAAACTTTACGTGCATGCAAGGATCTAATGACTCAAAATGCCAAAACCAAGCTTGAAATGGGGTTTTACACTTAAGGAGGGGTTCATGCTTGCCAAAGCTGCTAGCTTTATCGACTTACAAATCAAATAGAGTTCAGAGCTGAAGTTACAACTTCAGATCTGAGCTCATACTCAAGAATAGCTTCATAACTAAGCCAAGAAGCCCTAATTTCATCCAAAGAGATCTAGAAAGGAATGAGGCCAAGATCATGAATTGATACCTCAAATGAAGCTAGCTGAGATAGACTTTAGAACCACAACATTCTTGCCTCCAACTTGTTGATCTTCAAGCTTCTTGCATCAAGGTCTTCTTTCCAAGCTTGAAATTTACACTAAAATGGAGCACACACACGAACTAGGGTTTCTGGACTCTCAAGAGGCTGCAAAGGGACTAAGGGAGGCTAATGATCCCTTAAATAGGGTGCCAAACCCCAGAAATTAGGGTTTCACCCTCCAGCTCCAACTCGTCGAGTCACTCTTCCGACTAGGCGAGTTGGTCTCTTAAATACGTGGCCCAAACCTGCTGCTACTCGACGAGTCAGGCAACCAAATCGTCGAGTAGATCTTGAATTCATGAGAATTTATAACCATCAATTGGTATTCGAGAATCGGGGCGTTACAATTCTCCCCCACTTAAACTAGACTTCGTCCTCGAAGTCTGCTGCGGTGAACATCCTCGGATAGTGCTCCCGCAACTCCGCCTCCGGCTCCCACGCCCACTCGAACCCTCTTTGGTGCTCCCAGTGTACCCTTACCAAAGGTACCTCCTTGTCCCGCAGAACCTTCACCCCTCTCTCCAGAATGGCCACAGGCCTCTCCACATAATCCAGGCGCTCACCGACCTGAATCTCATCCAACAATACTACCGCCTCCTGATCCATGATGCACTTCCGCAATTGCGAAACGTGAAAGATGATGTAAAACCCAACCGGGCCTTTTAGAAAGGTCTAACCTACAAGCCACTTTGCCAACTGAAAAAATCCTGATGATCCAACGTATCGGAAACCCAACTTTCCCTCTTCCTGAGGCGAACCCTTTGTGCTGACGGGACAATTGTCCCTCAACATCATACAAAATCAATCCACTGAAACACGAACACTCATGCCTGGCCCAATTAGCCTCGGGCTGGAATACCAGGCATGCCTACGACGGGTCCAGTCATCCCTAAGATGGAATACCCTATATTGGAATACCACTGAATACATAACCCAGGTCTAAAATCATAACTTGAGACCCAAGGATCTACCCTTATCTCTCATCCAAAATCCTCTGATTCGTCACAACCGAGTGCAACTCCCCTGAATCTCACAACACATCCCATCCGAACGCGCTCCTACAATAGACATAATCACACAATCTCTATGCCCACAGCGTATGACTGGAATACCCTTACGTAGTCCTCAGCATAGGTCTGGATTGCCTCTGAGCCCACAGCATGAGTCTGGTATGCCATCCCCCGGCCCTCAGCTCATGACTGGAATGCTCCCGATGACCGATCGACACTATTGTCGTCACTTCAGTTGCCCAACACTCCGACCCTACAAATATCCACTTTCCTCCGCCACTCGAAGGGCCTAATCGACGCTCCTCTTATCAACGAACAACATAGCGATACAAAAACTACTACCACACATGAATCCCAAGACACATCACAATAACTCAAACCATCATCAACGTACCTACCACTACCGGCCAACCAGTACGGCACTCATATCTAACCCATATCATCCCCTTCGGGTTATAATACCAACATGTCTAATCAATTCAACTACTGAGTTGAAATTCTCAGGGTTTGTTGGCCTACCGCCTCAACCCTACCGCTCCCTTCGAGCCTCCGTGCCTACGACTTACAGTCGGCCCGCATCGGGTATCTTGGCCTACCGCATAAAGTAGGATCGCCTCGACCCTATCCAAATGCCATAGACGATCATGAGAAAGATCTAACCCGGTTCCCAGAACCTGAATGATAGGATATTCTAATCCCAAACCTTCCCAAAACTGACGAATACCCATTCAGATCCACTCTTAGTCCCCAACTGGAGTATTACCCGATCCAAGAAGATGAAATATCGGAGACACTCCAAACTGATGAGATCACCAAGATCCTTTGAACTCCGTCCGACCACTAATAACAACTTTCGATCAACCAAAATACACCAGAGTCCTCAGCCTACTCCAGCAGCATGTTCAATACTTGGAACAAACCTATTGATTGCTATAGCATAGCAGCCTACTCAATACCCGAACATAGATCTACAAACATATACAGAGTCTTCAGTATGAATGGACCGCCCTACCAGGCCTTCAGTCTATCTGGACCACTCTCAGAAACTTCATCATGTCTGGACTGCCTCTCTGGGTCTTCAGCCTGTCTGGACCGTTCTCCGAGCCTTCGGTCTGACTGGTACGCTCCACTGGCCTTCAGTCTATCCAGACCGCTCTAAACTGTTGAGCATCTCCCTGGACTCCCTTCTGATGCTCTCTCCCATGCATCCTGTTCCCACCCACTTGGGGCTTCGAACTCTGGATCTACTCTGTGGACTATATCCCCAGCCTAACCCTAGGCCTAATGTCGATCGTCCACCCTTTCGGAAATCTGGGGTCTGTTCCCTGACCCGCGTGTCTACCACATACGCTAAATAACCCGCACTCCCGTGCTGAATGCACTGCTGAGCCCTCGCAGCTAACAAAACCCTCAATCTATCAATCCAAAAACCCTCAGAGTCGAGCACGCCCTCGACCGAATACTCGAACTGAACTCGATTCTTGACTAGAACTCCAACCTGGTTCCCCAACTTCTGCTATCAAGCCCCCAGAAGACATGTTCTTATGCTAGGGAGTTTTGTCGAACCCCCAATCAAGACAACCCTCAAACCAAGCAGCCACTAGGGCCTCCATTCTCCCTATCGGGTTGTGAAACTTATCCCCGTTTCAAAACCTCTCCCACTTCCACATCTCGGGGTAACACTCCCCCACTTAGATTCGACTAAGCCTTCATAATACATGAAGATTTGAGGATTCCCAATCCTTCTCACTTCTCAACGATCGATCCGATGACAACCAACTCTTGCCCACTAGTGCTCCATTACTAGTTAGTCCCAATTGATCACACACTTCTAAGAACCAGATGAACACTTCCTGAATCCCAGTGAAACCGATAGCCACTAATGCTTGAATGACCCCACAGTCACGTCCTGAAGACCACAAGATAGATGCTCCAACTAATACCACGGCAACGAGTTACTTCTCTTGGCGCTTTAGTTCGTCAATCACTAACGGTTTCTAACCACTGAATCCTGACAATGCTGAATAACCCTTCTGTGGGACCCTATCCGCAGGCCTCCCACATAATACCCCTTTTCCAAAGGTGTTCCAAACAAGCTTCCCGCTCTCGAGCTCTAGAAATCATTCTCTTCAGGGTTCGCACCCTGACTCACTTACCAGCTCAAACGCCCACAGCTGAACTACAGCAGTTGAAACAACCTCTACCCTAAACCGGCTACAAACTACTCCCAAGACATAGACTACAATCCCAAAAGTGCAATAGATCGCACAATCAATCCTTTCCGTCCGATACAAGAGATCCAAGGCAAACCGGACCTCACAAATACTTATGCCACGTCGACCGTCCTGCGCTCACCGGCGCTGAAATAATGTTGCCTGTTCATGCAACCAACTGACCCCGAGCTAGAATACAACCTGATCCTGGGGTCACAAGGTTGCTCACTCCTTCGAGCTCGAAAAACTGAGAGGGCACAATCCTTGCTCTTCAAAAGGATAATCCAATCCCTCAATAAACCATTCCCCTTCCAGCTGCAAAACCCCAGCTGAACATAATCATCACTCCCTTTCGGAGTTCCCCCGACTCACATTCCGGCCTCGAGCAAACCCCCGACCCTCAAATCTAGAAACTCGCGTGCTAACCTCTCCCACTCCACCCGCGGAAATATAACGAGTACAAATCATCTTCCCGATCCCAAATAACTGCAGCCCTCTGCTCATCAGAATATGTTCTAGAACTAGGAAGCTCGACCAACTCCTATCTTTGCCGTCATTACAGCTGTTAAAGTTGCCGCAGCAACCGTCTCGGCAATGGCTGCATAGCGCTCGTCGAAATACTCAACCATGGCGGTCTTAATAGACCCGACATCTCCGGAAACTGCCCCCGAGCAATCTTGATCACCTACTCCCGGATGATCTCGCTAACACGATCCCCTGAAAATGCTGGCCTATCTTGGCTGCCCGCTCCCGATCCTAAACTGGATCCGGTCTCAAGACGTCTCGAATATTCCATACCATAACTGGGAACCGACTCCCAACCCAACCCTAGGGGTTGTGACTTCCTTGATACGCGTATGGGTCCTGTGCTTTCAGTAGTACGTGCCCATACTACCTTCCACACCTACCCATATTTGTCTCAAGTATCACCACAACACCCTACGATATACATATACATAGCGAGCGATAAATCCTCACTCCTAGAGGAATTCTAAAAATCTCATAACTGACCTCCCGGCCTCTCACTACCCAACCATCCATGAAACTTCCTACCAACCCATGCAGCACTAGTGTATGCTAGCCATACATAACGCTGGATCCTATAGACTTTTGAATATCCAATCCTACCCTAAGCCCTAATCAATAAGAACAGAACATAAGGTCAGATCAAACATTCTCAGGCTATAAGATCTTAATTATATACAGCTGTGATGCATACACAAGTAACTACAGTAATGATGTCAATCTCATATAAGGAAAACCCTAGGCTAACATGCATCATGAAATCAGGCAATTCTATCATGCAATTCCTGAAGATCCCTAGCCTAGTACTAGCATGTTGTTCTAACATATCACAATATCAAATAACCGTATGGTATTTTGGGGTCTACTTACTGGCTCCGACTGATCGTACACTTCGCATCCTCTTTTACTTATTTTGAAAACCATTTAAAATCATTTTGAAAATCTTTCCTTGATTTGAGACTGGATTCACACGAGTGTTCCTTCAATTCACTCAAACCAAGGCTCTGATACCAACTTGTAACACCCATAAAATTTGAGTCAATTTAAAACTTTTTAAATCATATAAAACCATTCAGTTATTACAGTTTGTTTTCAAAATAGTTTAAACATCAGAGTTCCCAGAAATCATAAACATAAATCGAGGAAGTGTACGGTCACGCCTTCGCCTTCCCGCGGTCATCTGCTGAACCTGAAACAATAAACTGAAACTGTAAGCCCGAAAGCTTAGTGAGTTACCCCCAAAATACCCATACACACAACAGTACACATATAATAACAAACAACATACTATGGGTCCAATCATCCATCGGGATGGAATACCCCAGGCCCTCAACCATTGGGTTGGAATGCCAACATACCGATACACTTCACATAACACATATACAACTAACCGCATGTACTGGGTCCACATCTTTACAGACTAGATTACCCCTGGGCCCATAGTGTGAGTCTGGATTGCCTTCCGGGCCCACAGCCCACATCTGGATTGCCATCGAGCCCACAGTACGAGTCTCCCTCAGCTCGTATCTGGAATGCTCCTGGATTTGTTGGTTACCGCTGTTGGATTAATGTCTAAGTCCATAACTATATTTGGTATGTACTTGACCCGACCCGGCATGGTCCATTTGGGTTGCACTTCACCGGCACAATTTATATGGATAGTCTTTTGAGAATAGTATATTTATGATTTATATTAATATATTTTAAGTTCTAATATATTAATATGGAATCATATTATTTAATTAGTATTGATCAAGAATTAATTTAGAATTAATTAAGTGATCAAAAAGAACTAATTAAATATGGACTCTTATATATATGGAATGGGCCAAGTTCATTTACGTTGGGCTAAGCTTTCATGGATGGTCCATGGAGCTTTTAACCCATGGATCCTATGTAAATGAAAGGTCATGGGTATTAGGGTTTACATGGATGTAACCCTAATCCTCCATAATATATAAAGGGGTCCTTGGCTCACAAAATTGGCACAAGTGTGTGAAAATAAGAGTGGGCCGATTTTAGTGTGCATACATATTCTCTCAAGTTCTTCCAAGGTGTTTTGGTGATTTGTGATTCCATTTAAGGCTTCCACACTATTGGGGCTAAGCTCTTAAAGCTTGAAGACATCAAGCTACATCAAAAGGTATGTCATCTAACTAGAACTTTGTAGTATAGGTGCTTCATAATATGCTAGTTAGGATGAAACCTTGGAATAGTTAATATTTGCATGTATAATAGAGAAAACATAGATCCAAGGTTTATAGGGTTGCATGTACACCATAGGAGTGTTAGAATGCTCAAAACCCAACAGTAGTATCAGAGCCATGGGTTGTTTTCTGTTATATTGATGCAAATGTTTTATTTTCAAGTTGAAAAAAAAAGGAAAAAAAACATGACGTTTGTCAAATTTTAAGATAATTACTTGTTTTGTGAAAAACGAATTATTTGTAAAATTTGAATCATTTGTTATATGAGTTGAATTAGGTCAAATTTAGTAAAAGATAAAATGATATGATTATTTTATTAGTTTTAAAAGTTTGATCTAAATGTTTTAAGGAGTTACATATTTTGTCATAAAATTTTGGAGCTCAAAAGTTTTTTTTAAAGTTGTGATCTTAAGGGTTTTTGAAACCTCCATAAGTTATGGATATGAAAGTTTTTTTTTTTAAAAAAAATTGATTTAAAGTTTTTATGGAGTTACAAAATTTGGAGTTAATGTTTTAAAGAATTCCATAACTTGTTCTTAAGTTATGGAACATGAAAAGTTTCATCATAAAACAAGTATTTAACTCCATAAGTTATGGAATCCAAAGGTTTTCAAGAGTTACAAAACTTGCCCTCAAGTTTTGGAATTTGGAAAAAGCTTTTTATGAAAAAAAAAGAATTGAATTCTAAAACTCTTGGGTTCATAACTTAAACAATTAATTAAATGGTTTTAATTTTGAATTTAATAATTGGAATTATGATGTTTTATTGAATAATTCAAATTAACTCTTATGGACTTTATTAATAGTTAATTAAAGCGTTTAATTAAAAGAGTATTATTAAATCCATAAATAAAGATATGGTTTGAGTTTAATTAAATTAAAAGTTTAGTTTAATTAATAGATTAAACCACCAAGTATTTTAAATGTCTAAAATACACCCTTATACTATTATAATATTAAAAGTTTAATATATTATATGTATAAGAGCAAGTCGTCTTACCAATAGTAGGCCTCATTCACGAAGCCGGTCTATAAGGGGGGTATAAGGTTACTGCCTATAAAATGGCAGTTTAATGGGTGTCTACTCTCACCCACCGCTTCCTTGACCGGTAGAGGGTCGTTAGCCGGACGGGTAGGACAAGGACTATAATTCTCCCTTCATTAAAAGTATTAATGATAAATACTAAGTAACTAAACTCTTAATAATACCCAATCTTAGTTACTTAGGAAAATGTGAATTTGGTGCTAACCCATGAAATTACACTTTGCACTTTGCTTAAGTCAGTTAGTGGAGCGTGTGTGGTTAACCGGCACACTAGCTTGATTTAACAAGGTAGGCAAAGGGTAACTTAATGTTTATCATAGTATCGGTGGAGCGTGTGTGGTTAACCGGCACATCGGTTGAGGGGTAAATATTAAGGGTACCAAGTATATTTGCATGGTTATTCACACCTTGTTTTGTGATCCTCGGCATCCCACTCACAAAACCTGAAGGGCACACTCGAGATTGAAACATGCCTTTGAAAAGTTCAATGAATCTCAAAAGAATCTAGGAGTTTCAAAACCAATTAAAACCTAATAATACATTTCGTTTATCTTGGTGGAAATTGGTGAATCGTCATTCACCTACCTTCAAATATTTTATAGCTTGGATTACGGCATCCCTCTTCCAAGTTATAAAATAGTTTGTTGGGTCCTAGCCTTAATATATCATATTGGGTGTTATATTAAGGACTTAAATCAACTTTACGTGAATTTCTCCCATTGTTGATGTCTGGTTTAGACAACAATGATCTTCCCAAACCAAGCTTTCCTAATGAATATGACTTCCCGAGTTTGGCTCATGGAAGTCATACTTCTCTTCCTCCACCTCCTCCAATTATTCTCCCTAACCCACAAGTTCAAGGTCACTCAAGCCCTAATGGCAAGCAAGGTCTATGTGTGATCACATCTTATAGATGAAGTCACATATTGACAAGCCGGGAGAGTTGGGTGTCAAAGTCTTGAGAAAGTTGGATGTTCAATCACTTTCTAAGTCACATAGTGAGTTCCTTTGGGACTACTATGAAACAGACTATGACATGAACCTTAATGATCATATCTATTTGCTTGGTGCTGCTGAATCAACAATGATTTGGAATGATAGTAAAGCAAATTTGATTAGAAGATCAACTTCCCAAAAACTTTATGGACAGTGACAATGGTGACACTGGAAATCCAGAAAAAGCATTCTCTTCCCAATGGAAAGGGATTGGCCATAGTCAACCAAGTTGACCAAATGGTAAAGAGAAAGGCTAAGTCTGAGATAGTCCCATTACCAAAGGGTCCATATGTTTATTTTGCCAAAGGAAGGGGCGTTGATTGCAAAGCTGCCAAATTTACCTAAGGATGTTAAAGTCAATAAGTTTGACTCTACATCAGGTAGAGCCCATTATCTAACTCTGTTAAGTTCTATTCTGAGATCCTCATTACATGATGTGATTGGGTCACATGTTGATGTTTTAAGAATCAAAGAATAGAGAGAAATCTTAAAGGAAGTATATGCTGATTCTGATCGCGAAGGTGGATTTCGATCGCATCAGAATTTTGAGCAGTTGCTTAAGAAGTTATGATATATTGCTAAGGAATAGATAACAACAATTTTCCATGTGGATTGTAAGGATAAGTTTTTCCGCAAAGTTTTAAAATAAAAGAAAATTGTTTAATTTTATTTATTTGAAGTATCCTTACAATGGCATTTGTGGAAAATTGTTGCTTATATGATTCCACTGACAGCAATATTGGAAAATGGATTTGATTCTTTCATTTGCAGTAGTGTCTAAATTTACCAAATCAGGAAAGTTCCTCATCACCCAAGTTTCAATTGGACCGAAACTTGGAATCATGCAAGTTGAATAGTATGATGAATGAGAACTTTCAAGCATTGGAAAATCAAGACTAATTACTTGTTCACATGGATGTGTGAGTCAAGTGAAGGACTAAAGGGATCGAGTACACATTCTTGTGCACTGGTCATGTCCACCACAAAGCTCGTTAAGACTATTTGATTTACTAAAGTTTAGTAAATATGGTTATACTTACAAGTTTAAGTATAATTCTGAAACATTGGAAAAGTCTCAATGTATGGCAGAACGAATGGGAAGAATCAAATTAGGCAGAAAGATAAAAGTTTCTCAAATATGAAAAGATGGGAGAGTACTTTAGTATCATGTTTGCGATCATCTTAATGATTTAGAAATCATATCACAATTAGTCCTCTAAAGGTCATCTTAGTGCATTCTTATGACTAATAAGAGGAGTCATGAATTGTTGAAATGGTTAGATCAGGAAGATGAGTCATACTTCGTTCCAAAACAATTCTTAGAGTCATACTCCAAGATTGTAACTTGAGTGACATATCTTAAAGAAAGGTTTAAAACATTTGTCAAATGTAAGAGTAAAAGTGGCCCACTCTTGTACATTTGAAATTGGTAAGTTGTGATGTTTTGGATAAAACAAAGACCAACTAAGGCCAATTGTGTGAAGTGTTTGTCTTGATAAAGAATCCGCACTATCTCTTGAATATTTGGCAAGATAGTCTTATATGTTAAGAGGATAGTGGGAGTCTTAAAGATCCTAAAAAGAATTTCAAGAACTAATCAAGAATAAAACCTGAGGTTATTCACTAGCACACGACTTGGGGTTTGTAACCTATCGTGTTGACATATTCTGTGCCCATTCCAGTTAAAGTTAGCTTTGCATAGGAGTTCTGAAAGTTCTCAATTGGTTGCATAACAACTTGGAAGCAATGGCAGGCCTTGTACTGCCAGGTGGCAAGAAGTTAAGATTGCATAAGTTCAGTCCATATGAGTTTGGATTTGTCATTATCCTTGTCTTGTGACTATGGTTTTGACGATTCACATGGATAAGAACACATACACCATAAAATCTAAGGGTCATAAGGTTTCTCTCCGATTCATGAAAATGATGGTGAGGAAACACTTCCACCAAGTACATTTGAAGCAGATGGCAAAAGGTCTAAGCAATTGAGACTATGATTACGACATCCCTTTTCATAGTTCTGAAATTGTTTAGACACATATGCATGCTATCTAAGGAAAGGTGTATGATTTTGATAAAGTTTTATCAAAGCATCTCGTATCAGAAATCTAAACTTTGGTAAGAAAGTCAATAAAGTATTGATTTCTAGAAGTCCAGCTGATTTCTGAGTACATGTCAAAGCTAGTGGGAGCATAAGTGTTATGCTAAAAATCATCATGTTAGTGGGAGCATGATAATTATTGTTAGTGTTGCAAGTTAGCAATGTTAATTATAGAAAACAAAAGTTTCAATTCGTGAGGCTGCAGGGATTGAAAAAGTTGTTTTGCTATAATTAAGGGAGAGGATATACTTCATTTCAGTTCTAAAGGCTTAGATTGAGACCTTAATCATCTTTAGTCAAGAATATATATATATATATATATATATATATATATATATGAATTTCATGTTGGATTGGTTCAACTTAAGGAAATTCTATATATTGCGTTCTTAAAATTCGATTATGATTACGGCATCCCTCTTCATAGTCAAATTTTGAAAACATGGCAAATAAAAATATTGTAGCAAAAGACTGGTCTAGAATCATGTCTTTATGTGAGACATCATGAATCGTGTACCATTTGCTTTGGGTACAGGATCGATTGCATGTGCTATAATATTTGTCATTTCTAAATTTGTCCAAATGCCCAGAGGCATTAAGAAGGGAAAAGGTCTAGAATTGGATATGACTAAAATGATTAAGCAATTATCGAGGACAATCTGAGGTTTACCAAAGATTGGTTGCTCAGGGACAGTTGGAAGTATAGTGCTAATTTTGGAAGGACCATATTGACATATTCTGAAAAGAAGCATCTCTTATTCAGAAGTGATAGTCAAAATGAGAATATGGAGTTGTTTCCATAGGTGGAAGTTATCTGTGTAAGATTAGAAAACTTAATGCAAGAAGCATGTCCAAAGCAATGTACTTTGAATATGAGACTTAGTTTCCATGGAGTTGATCTCCATTGGAATACCTTATAATGATTGTTGACAAGTCTTTGTGACTTTGTACATATTCATTACAGGAGGGTCAGTGCATATAAGTTTAAAATCTAAACAGATTTCGATAAATGATAGGAATTTGAAATTCTCACATTTTTTTCGATAAGGATTTGGGAGTGTGAAATTAGAATCATTGAAATTATGTTCAATTGGTTTATTTCACAAAGTAAGGATCATAGACAAACATAGAGTGCATACTTGGTGTATGGCAAAGCTATTGTTTAAGAAAAACATAGTGTACATGCTTGGAGCATGGGACAACTAGTGTTTTTAATTCAAGTATAAAGTTGATAAAACCGAAACAATGAATAATGAGTAATCAGTATGGTGATAAATAAAAGTGTTTATTTATATTCATAGGGTTTGATACCATATTTGATTCATTTATTCTTGTGTTTCACTTTGCATGTTTTGACTTCCAGAATAACTAAGTCACTCTTCCTGAATGATTAAGTTATTCAAACCATCCACAGTCGGTCATATGTTGGAAGTAGATATGAATCAAGACTGTCATGGGTTGGTTTGTAGAGCTCCAAGTTGGTGGACAAAGTGGTGCTACAACACTCATGAATGCTCATAAGTTCTGAGTATTGGATTCAACCCGCGCTCATTTGAATCACTTCATGGATTTTATCACGAGTGATCATGAGACGATAATATCTTATATTCTTCAAACCTAGTGATATGAGTTGTTACTATGAGTTGGTTATACATTGATTGCACGAAAACGCATTTGCTAACTCGATGTTATAAAACGTGCCTTTGTGTATGATTCAACAAGTAGTAGAACAAGCCATATGAGTCGAAGTTTATCCATTCCTTTTACCTTCGGGATAAAAGCGATATCTGTGGGCCCCTCGATGATTTAGCGATGACACATGTGAGTGCTTGGCCAAGCCAGGACTGATTTGATTTGTTCAATCAGTCAGTCATCATAAATCGAAAATCGGGAAACAACAAATGGACAGAGAGAATGATTATAATCCATGTCTCAGTCCATATGATATCTAGAATGGAGGAATATATGATCCCTTATCTAATGGATAAGTCATTGACAAGGTCAGAGTTCGACAGCGGCTTTAAGAGCTACGATTGCCAGCTAGGTTTTGAAGTCATACTCAATAATAGTTTTAGACTTATCCAAGTGGGAGACTGTTGGATTAATGTCTAAGTCCATAACTATATTTGGTATGTACTTGACCCGACCCGGCATGGTCCATTTGGGTTGCACTTCACCGGCACAATTTATATGGATAGTCTTTTGAGAATAGTATATTTATGATTTATATTAATATATTATAAGTTCTAATATATTAATATGGAATCATATTATTTAATTAGTATTGATCAAGAATTAATTTAGAATTAATTAAATGATCAAAAAGAACTAATTAAATATGGACTCTTATATATATGGAATGGGCCAAGTTCATTTAGGTTGGGCTAAGCTTTCATGGATGGTCCATGGAGCTTTTAACCCATGGATCCTATGTAAATGAAAGGTCATGGGTATTAGGGTTTACATGGATGTAACCCTAATCCTCCATAATATATAAAGGGGTCCTTGGCTTACAAAATTGGCACAAGTGTGTGAAAATAAGAGTGGGCCGATTTTAGTGTGCATACATATTCTCTCAAGTTCTTCCAAGGTGTTTTGGTGATTTGTGATTCCATTTGAGGCTTCCACACTATTGGGGCTAAGCTTTTAAAGCTTGAAGACATCAAGCTACATCAAAAGGTATGTCATCTAACTAGAACTTTGTAGTATAGGTGCTTCATAATATGCTAGTTAGGATGAAACCTTGGAATAGTTAATATTTGCATGTATAATAGAGAAAACATAGATCCAAGGTTTATAGGGTTGCATGTACACCATAGGAGTGTTAGAATGCTCAAAACCCAACAACCGCACGGAGCAGTTTCACCTCAACCCATCCCACATAATATGTCGACATATAACACAACTAATGCACAAATACTATGGGTCCTATCATCCTCGGGATGGAATACCCTCAACTACCAGTCAATCATGTGCACACATAACAGGTAATCTCCTACCAGCATACAGACAGTCAGACCAACTCAGGTCTCTAAGCATAACCACATCCTCTCTACCAGGATATCGATCTATCATACCATACCAACATATAACCATCCTGTCTACCAGTATACCGATCTAACATACCATAACAATATCAATTCCAAAAACAAATCAAAGGGCCAGCCTTGGTGCCTTAGACCCTTGAATACAGTGAGGATAACTCACCTTGCAATGTTGGACTGAACCATGAAATCACGTACCCGAAACACTGCCCCAAGCTCCAACACCTATAACCATCAATGATCCAATTCATAAATACCCGCTTACCAATTATCCTCAAAAGTCAAAACGGTCAACCCTTGCTCAAAGTCAAAGTCAACTATCAAAGGTCAACAGTCCATGTTGACCTCAACTCACCGAGTACCCTCAGCTACTTGCCGAGTTCCTTGCATAACTTGCCAACTCGCCGAGTCACCATGCCACTCGCCGAGTCCAAGGAAATCTTCATCGGACTCGCCGAGTTGTTCATCCAACCCGTCGAGTTTATGACCATCTTCATATGACTCGCTGAGTCTACCATGCAACTCGCCGAGTCCCTTCACTCCTTCATCCATACAGATGCTTTTTAAGCCATGCCAAGGCTCCATACTACAGATCCAAGTTCCCAAGGCATGCTTATCACGTAAAGTTGCAAACTTTACGTGCATGCAAGGATCTAATGACTCAAAATGCCAAAACCAAGCTTGAAATGGGGTTTTACACTTAAGGAGGGGTTCATGCTTGCCAAAGCTGCTAGCTTTATCGACTTACAAATCAAATAGAGTTCAGAGCTGAAGTTACAACTTCAGATCTGAGCTCATACTCAAGAATAGCTTCATAACTAAGCCAAGAAGCCCTAATTTCATCCAAAGAGATCTAGAAAGGAATGAGGCCAAGATCATGAATTGATACCTCAAATGAAGCTAGCTGAGATAGACTTCAGACCCACAACATTCTTGCCTCCAACTTGTTGATCTTCAAGCTTCTTGCATCAAGGTCTTCTTTCCAAGCTTGAAATTTACACTAATATGGAGCACACACACGAACTAGGGTTTATGGACTCTCAAGAGGCTGCAAAGGGACTAAGGGAGGCTAATGATCCCTTAAACAGGGTGCCAAACCCCGGAAATTAGGGTTTCACCCTCCAGCTCCAACTCGTCGAGTCACTCTTCCGACTCGGCGAGTTGGTCACTTAAACATGTGGCCCAAACTCGCTGCTACTCGACGAGTAAGGCAACCAACTCGTCGAGTAGATCTTGAATTCATGAGAATTTATAACCATCAATTGGTATTCGAGAATCGGGGCGTTACAGGTTGGTCAATGCTCAATCTCTTGAACACTGTAACCTTTAGTCCTTCCACTTTTATGTAACATCCATAAAAATCATGATAAATTTAAACTTTTTTTTAAAACAACCCAAATTCACAAATTGTTTACAAACATAGTTTTCAAAACATTTTCAGCATTAGAGTCTTCCAAAATCATAAGACAAAACATGAGGATGTGTACGGTCACGTCTTCGCCTTCCTGCGGTCATCTAAAGTACCTGAAACATAACCCAAAACTATAAGCCAACGCTTAGTGAGATCCCCAAAGTACCAGCACACAAACAAATAACATATACGATAACAACATGTCGGGTCCAATCAACCATCTGGTTGGAATACCCCAGGCCCCTTAACCATCGGGTTGGAATGCCAATACACTATGGGTCCAGTTAACGATCGGGTTGGAATACCCCAGGCCCATCAACCATCAGGTTGGAATGCCAATACACTGTGGGTCCAGTCAACCATCGGGTTGGAATACCCCAGACCCATCAACCATCGGGTTGGAATGCCAATACACAACGGGTCCTATCATCCTCGGGAAGGAATACCCTCGGGCCCACTCAACCATCGGGTTGGAATGCCCCCAGTCTGTTGGCTCATGCACAAAGCAGTAAAGCCTCAACCACCATCCAAACATGTGCACATATAACAGATAATCATATAACAGTCTACAGACAGCCAGACAGATCTACAGATCACTAAGCATAACATCATCCTATATACCAAGATACCGATCTAAAAGATCACTACGTTACAATAGCATGCATAACAGGATATCGAATCCAAAGGGCCGGCATTGGTGCCTTCGACCTGCAAGTATAGTGAGGAAAACTCACCTCACAAGCTGATGAGGTCCCAACTTTGAATCTAAGCTCTCTAACCGACACCTATTCCCACCAATGACCAATTTCCATCAAAATCCCAAAATACCCAAATTACCACCATGGTCAAACTTTGTCAAAGTCAATTAGTCAAACCAACTAGGTCAACTGAGTCAACCCAACCGAATTGACCCATTGCGAGTACGTGGGGCGTACTCCGAAGGTACGTTGGGCGTACTTCGTCCTCGCATGTTGACCACCATCAGGGTGGTTGACCTCGTACGCATGGCAGACTCCGAGTACGCGGGACGTACACCCCGAAGTCCAAAAATCCATTAAGAGCTTGATGGCTAAAGCTCTTACGTCCATAACTCAGATTCGTGGCTAAAATACTTTAAGGAGTCATAAAGTCTCCAACTTTATGACTTAGCATGTCCAATAAGTGCTTAACTCAAGGTCTTATTCCATTAAGACCTTATAAATGTTGCATGGAGAAAAACCAACCACTTGAATCCATTTTTATGATTCAACACCCTTCCAAGGGTCTGAAAGGATAGCTCAATGGGTCAAGAACATGCTTTGTTCAAGAATCAACATTTTGGGACCAAAAAGAGACTTTAAAGAGCAAAAACCCAGATCTACAAGATGGAGTGGAAAAGATGCAAGCTTTATACCTTCCTAAGGTTGAAAACAAGCTAGAAATTCCAAATCTAAAGTGCACTCCAACTTCAAGGTCTTCAAATCAACATCTTCTCTCTTCCAAACCACCACAAATCCCACTTTAAGGCTCAAAATTGCTCTCACTTGCTCTAGGGTTGCTTGAGTGTCGAAAATCTAGAAGGAGGCTAGGTAAGAAGAGGGTTTGTGTCCATAAAGGTGCTTAAATATGAGTCAAGACCCAAAAAATTAGGGTTTTCATGCTTTCCATGTATGCCCAACATACACACACGCACGAACGACATATTCACCCCTTCTAAACCTTTACCAAAATGCCACCAAGGGCCCCCTTTTCCATTCTTTCACAACTTAGGAACCAAAAGTGAAATACATCTCAATATAAGGATCAACAATGGAAGTGCTTCAAAACCAGATGTTACAATTCTCCCCCACTTGAATTAGACTTCGTCCTTGAAGTCTGCTACAGTAAGTATCCTAGGGTAGTGTCTCTATATTTCCGCCTCGAGTCACTCATACGGTCCTCCCCCAGGACCCGATCCGAACTAAAAGTCGGCTCATTCAGGTGGCTGCCTACCCATACCATCATTGACTTGCTAACTTTCATCACTAAAGAAACCGTCACCACCCTCTCAAAATTCGGGCATCTACTACCTCCATTGATTCATAAGAAAGAAAAACCATCCCGAAAAACAAATGATACGATATCCCTCACCATCCAAACCAGATGGAACCCTTTCGATCCTCACATATCTTGCTGGTTCCACTAGGGAATCAGGACTCCTAACCAATCCCCATTGATGATTCCTTCATCCGAAAACAAGGCGACTCCCAACACAAGCCTCAATTAGATGACCACCGAAAACAAATACATACAACGCCAACATATCCCGCAACTTCCTAGCTATAGAACCGAACTTCTAGTGAGAACCACAGAGTTGGGGACTCTCAAGGCTACAACACCAAATCAACTCTATCAATATGCTTCCTGAGACCTATCCATGACTGACATTTAACCATTCATTGAATCCAGCCCTTGCCTGAGAGTATGATCACTACCAACCATGCGAAAAAATATCAAAACACATAAATCGCGAATTTTCCACTAATCCCTAAATCCATAAGATACACCAAAAGCCTTTAATTAACTCGTGAATCCCTGACACACCATTCCAACCACTGCTCCTACGAGCAAGGATGAGAATTCCAAGAATTCCATGTTTACCTCCATTCATTAACAACTCTGGTGTACCCCCGACTGGAAAAACACCCAAGACAATAATAAATAACTTTTGTTTTGAGACTTCATACCCGGTTCCCAACCTTGATGATCAACCCCAAAAAAACAGCTTGCGAACAAATGGGAGTTATAATGCAAACATTCCGTAGAGATTTTCTGATATACGACTGATACTCCCCACAACCTTTAATTGTTTCATTTATCTAAACCAGTTGATTTGTGTGCCTCCCAAATTCCATCAATGCACCAATACCAAAAGTACCATAATAAGAAGAAATCAACAATCACGATCACTGGGTCCGCAACCTATGTCTGGAATGCTCCCGCTATTATGCCGATCTTGCTGATATTACATCATTCGCCCAACACCCCAGGGCCTAAAGATACTCACCTGATTCCATCACCTTGCGGGGACATAAACAACACCTTTCTCAACAATAACCAAGCACAACAATGCCATACACTCTTACCACGCACAATTCCTTTCACACAAAAACTACTACTAATGAAAAACCCTACGAAATCATGGTCGCACACGTCTCGAGAATAAGATAAACAATCGTACTATTGAACCAATTCAAAGGTTATAATCCAAAAGAACCATACATATAATTCAAACCAAGTGCTCCAATGTTATCTTTTCCAGCCTACAAACACCCCTCTCGGCAATACCAATAATGAATTACCACATTACACATCTTTCGAGGACCCACAAACTCATCCAAAAAGAGCAGAAATCCCAGAGTCCTATCGAAATGACAAGCCTCAATCATTGACAATATACATCCTCAAGATCATTTGAAATAAGATCCCATAATTGATCGAGGCTGGACAGATTCCACCATCACGCAACTAGCTCGAGAAGACTTCTAAGGGTCTTGAATGTTACCAAACCATGAGCCTGCTATGAACCAAAATTCCACACTACCATTGAGGGTAAACATACCCATAGACTAAAAGAGCATAAAATATACTAGTCTTGATGATAGGTTGACACATCAATAGAACTTCAACTGCCACAACTCGAAACTTCCGGAGAACCTTTGATGAATGACCCATGATGCGACTAATAGCTGAGGATGCATTGACATTAAATTTAATGAACCAAAACCCGCGCAGAGCTGAACGTACCCAATTTCGCAACTGATTCCCCGGTCGACCTCTGGCCAAGCTAGAATATAATTAGAAATCCATGCAACGAGCTGACAAATTCCCTCCGCAACCGATACTCAACTTGAGTGGTCCTAACGACTCCTCATCCATTCATTGGCACCCCCAAAAGGAACCAGTAGTTGCAACGAGCTCCTTGACCAATCACTTTCTGTTGAGGGACAACTCATGTGTCTCCGAACACATACATCTAATCGACACCTAATATATACCCCTCTCTTGACCAAGATCCCACATACATCCGATCGACACCTAATATATACCCCTCTCTTGACCAATCACTTTCTGTTGAGGGACAACTCATGTGTCTCCGAACACATACATCCGAACACAAATCCTGAACCGAGATCCCACATACTCGCACTGCTAATCCCTAAAAACCATTTTCTCAATACCACGAACCCGAACAAATCGATGATCCTCCAAGCAGAATACTCAGGTCTACCGAGATTGTGTTTTGAGGCTGTTCGAGGAGCGCTACCTAGTAGATCTGGTTCCCATACCTTTGTGGGGGAACAAGGTTATTATTGGTATTGATTGGTTAAGCCCCAACGGGGCAGTGATCGACTGCGCGCAGCAGTTGGTTCGGATCAGGACCCCAAGTGGGGGAGAGCTGGTGGTTCAGGGCGAGAGACCACAGCGCGGACCAGCACTATGTTCAGCAGTGAAGGCTAGGCGCTATCTTCAGCAGGGCTGCGATGGGTATGTCGCCTATGTTATGGAGACCCGGGAGGCGGGTAAGACGATGGTGAGCGATGTTCTGGTGGTGCGAGATTACGCGAATGTATTCCCATAGGAGCTGCCTGGGATACCTCCAGAGCGACAGGTAGAGTTCAGGATCGACCTAGTCCCTGGTGCGGCTCCGATAGCCAAGGCACCATATCGGTTGGCTCCTCCCGAGATGCAGGAGTTGTCTACACAACTACAAGAGCTGTTAGACAAGGGATTTATCAGGCCAAGTAGTTCGCCTTGGGGAGCCTCGATCCTGTTTGTCAAGAAGAAGGACGGGTCGCATCGTATGTATATAGATTACCGAGAGCTGAATAAGGTAACAGTGAAGAACCGTTACCCACTTCCAAGGATAGATGATTTGTTCGACCAGCTTCAGGGAGCGTCTTGGTTTTCCAAGATAGACTTGCGGTCAGGATACCACCAGATGAGGGTCAGAGAGGATGATGTACAGAATACTGCTTTTCGGACTCGCTATGGTCAGTATGAGTTCGTGGTGATGCCCTTCGGGCTTACCAATGCTCCTGCCGCGTTCATGGACCTCATGAACCACGTGTGCAGACCGATGCTAGATCGGTCTGTGATAGTTTTCATTGATGACATCTTGGTTTACTCCAAGACGCAGGAGCAGCATGAGGAGCATCTGCGAGAGGTTTTGAATACCCTGAGGAGAGAGAGCTTGTATGCCAAGTTCTCCAAGTACGAGTTCTGGTTGCGTGAGGTGCAGTTTCTTGGGCACCTTGTCAACCAGAACGGGATATTGGTTGACCCGGCCAAGGTGGAGGCCGTGATGAGATGGGAGGTTCTGAAGTCTCCATCTGAGATTCGGAGTTTCCTAGGACTGGCAGGCTATTATCGGAGATTCATTCAGGACTTCTCCAAGATAGCCGTACCCTTGACCCGACTGACGAAGAAAGCCGTTGTTTTTCGGTGGGGGCCTGAGCAGCAGGCAGCATTTGAGACGTTGAGACAGAAACTGTGCGAGGCGCCGATTCTCGCCCTGCCCGAGGGCGTGGAGGATTTTGTGGTATATTGTGATGTGTCCATCTCAGGGCTGGGCGCGGTATTGATGCAGAGAGAGCACGTTATCGCTTACGCTTCGAGGCAGCTGAAGCCTCATGAAGCGAACTACCCGACTCATGATTTGGAGTTGGGGGCGGTCGTCTTCGCCCTCAAGATTTGGCGACACTACCTCTATGGGGTCCGTTGTACCATCTACACGGACCACAAGAGTTTGAGGTATCTCATGGATCAGCCGAATCTGAATATGAGGCAGCGTCAATGGTTAGATGTGGTGAAGGATTACGATTGTTAGATCCTTTACCACCCGGGGAAGGCCAATGTCGTGGCCGATGCGCTTAGCCGCAAGGCAGCGCCGATCAGAGGAATCTGCATGAGGATGACGGTGGTGACTCCTCTTTTGGAGCAGATCCGAGAGGCCCAATAGGAGGCTATGAAGGAGGAGCATCGGAAGAGCGAGCGTATTGTGGGACAGATTACCTCCTTCGACTATGATAGTCGTGGATTGTTGACTCTTCACCGTAGGGTGTGGGTCCCTTATCATGAGGTGTGCGCCAGGTATTGATGGAGGAGGCGCACAAATCCAGGTTCTCTATCCACCCCGGGGCGACGAAGATGTACATGGATCTTTGTCTTGATTATTGGTGGCCCTGTATGAAGGGACATAGCTTGGGTTGTGGAGAGGTGTCTGACCTGCAGGAAGGTCAAGGCTGAGCACCAGAGACCTCTCGGAAAGGTCCAGCCGTTGGATATCCTGCTGGGGAAGTGGGAAAATATTACTATGGACTTCATTACGAAGCTTCCCAGAACCGCACGAGGAGTGGATTCGATTTGGGTCATCGTTGATCGATTGACCAAGAGCGCCCATTTTATTCCAATTCAGGAGAGTATTTCGGCTGAGAAGTTGGCCGACATCTATATCAGAGAGGTAGTGGCACGGCACGGGGTTCCAGTTTCAGTGATTTCCGACAGGGACGTGCGGTTCACTTCCAGGTTTTGGAAGACGTTTCATGACGAGTTGGGTACTCGTCTGCACTTTAGCACCGCCTTTCACCCGCAGACGGATGGTCAGAATGAGCGGACCATCCAGACTCTGGAGGACATGCTGCGGGCGTGTGTGTTAGATTTTGGTGGTAGTAGGGATACTTACCTTCCATTGGCGGAGTTCTCTTATAATAATAGCTATCATGCGAGTATCGACCGTCCTCCTTTCGAGATGTTGTATGGGAGGAAGTTCAGAACCCCGATATGTTGGGGTGAGGTTGGTCAGAGGGTCATGGGGAGTACCGAGGTGGTACTCAATACTACATAGAGGATCCAGCAGGTTCGGAGCAGGCTTCAGACTGCTCAGATTCGGCAGAAAAGTTATGCCGACAAGTGTCGATCGGCCCTGGAGTACCAGGTCGGGGATATGGTGCTCCTGAAAGTGTCGCCCTGGAAGGGCGTCATTCGATTCAGGAAGCGGGGCAAGATGGGCCCCAGGTATATTGGACCCTTCAGGGTTGTAGCCCGGGTGGGCAAGGTGGCGTATAGGCTGGATCTGCCAGCCAAACTCAGTCAGATTCATAGCACTTTTCACGTCTCCCAGTTGCAGAAGTGTCTGGTGGACGATTCAGTGGCGGTACCTTTGGAGGATGTTCAGGTTGATGATAGCCTGAACTGCATCGAGCGGCCAGTGGAAATCCTTGACAGGAAGTCAAGGGATCCGAGGAACAAGAGGGTGGAGTTGGTAAAGGTGCAGTGGCAGCACCGCAAGGGCTCGGAATAGACCTGGGAGCCGGAGGACGAGATGATGGAGCATTACCCCGAGCTTTTTCAGGACCCAGTGGTAGACTTCGAGGACGAAGTCTAAAATAAGTAGGGGAGATTTGTAACACCTGATTCCTGGTATGTATTTTATTCAAGAATTGTATGTATTTTCTCTGGGACTCGACGAGTTGGTGGCCCAACTCGTCGAGTAGAGTCGGGATCCGCGGGAAGTTTAAGCGACCTACTCGACGAGTCGGAGACTGACTCGGCGAGTAGGTGCTGCTTGGGTAAAACCCTAAATTTAGGGTTTGCATCCTATTTAAACACCTTATCTCAGCCTCCATCGTCCCTTATACTCCCAGAGGACATCATATCGAAACCTTAGCCGTTTTTGTGTGTTCTAAGGCCATTTTGGTGCTTTTTGGTGGGTTGTGAAGCTTGAGAAGAGGGAAGGAACTTGTGAGACCAAGGGGAAACAAGAAGATCGAGAGTTTGAAGCTCATTTTCAGCTTATTGGAGGTATGAAGCTGAACCTTTGTCTATAGATCTTGATTTTTGGGCCTTTTCCTTCATCTTTCTAAGCCCTAGAGAGGTTGTATTCGGGATTTTGTGTTGGAAGTCAGTGTATGCTTTAGATCCAGGTCTATTGGGGGGGTTTTATGGTACAAAGGTGCCCATTTTGTTGCCATGAACACCCCATGCACTTTGGAGGCCATCTTTTATGGCTTTTTGGGCCAAAGACCCCTTGCATGTGTACCAAGTTTGGAACTTTACATGTAAAATGGACATTAGGAGGCCAGATCTATGGTTTTGATGTGTTAAGACCCATTTAAATCGACTGTATAGTGTTGGTCAAGGATGGACTCGACGAGTTGTTCTTGGGACTCGGCGAGTCGAGGTGTATTGACCACCAAATCCTTTCTGTGGATGGACCAGTTGTTAGGGAGGAAGTCCTGTGGATGTTTAGACACGAAAAGGGACCTGGGAATCATGGGACTCGACGAGTGTATGAGCAGACTAGGCGAGTCCAAGGCAATCTCCCAATATTTGAAGATGGACTCGACGAGTTGTTCATACAACTCGACGAGTCATAGACTGGACACATTCTTATGAGGGAGATGAACTCGACGAGTTCAAGGATGAACTCGGCGAGTCGGATGAAGATGGTCCCGATGGTTTGAATGAAGGAGAACCCGTCGAGTTCTTGCTAGACTCGACGAGTAGAGTCGGGGTTGGATCGGGTTAGTGAAGTATGGACTCGACGATTTGGTAGACCAACTCGGCGAGTCAAGTCAACTGAGTGTTGACTTTGACCAATATTGACTTTGACCGGACTTGAGTTGACCCTGGTTAGGGTTGTATATTCCATTTGATGACTTAAAAGGGTCGTCGTGTTGGGATTGAGGAGTCGAGGAGAGTCGATATTCATGCAAGGGTCAGTTCAGACACTACACGACATCGAGGTGAGTTACCTTCCAGTAGGAGTGGGTCTACGGCTACAATGCCGACCCACTAGTAGGAATTGTTTGTTAGATGATTGTCTTTGTGATAATTATCTGGTGTGTTGCTATCTGATATGCTTTATGTGCTAGGATGCTATGATATATGTGTTAGTAGTGGAAGGGGTGATATGACCCCTAGTTACCGGTTGAAAGATACCGAAGGGGGAAGATAGTACCCATGCATGCCTAGCAGTATGAATATGATATGTTATTATGTGATAGTGGTAGGGGTGAAATAGTCCCCGGTTACCGGTTGAAAGATACCGAAGGCAGTTACCGGTTGAAAGATACCGAAGGGGAGGTTAGTTCCCGGTTACCGGTTGAAAGATACCGAAGGGGAGGTTAGCTTCCGGTTACCGGTTGAAAGATACCGAAGGGGAGGTTAGCTCCCGGTTACCGGTTGAAAGATACTGAAGGGGAGCCCAGCTCCCAGTTATGCTAGACAGATATCGGTTGAAAGATACTGAGGGATAGGCATTAAGTGGTATGTGGTATGATGGGGGGAACTCACTAAGCTTTGTGCTTACGGTTTACAGTTTTGGTTTCAGGTACCTCTTCAGCGAAGGGGAAGGAGCCGGCGCGGTAGCAGCACATCACACACACACTGGATTCCGCACTATGAGACTCCTGGGATTGTACTCTGATTTTCATTACTTTTGGTGATTTGGTTTTGAGATACGATATTATGGTTTTGTGGATTGATGTAACAATGGCGATGTTTTGGTTAACTATTTTATAAATTACTTAATTAAAATGAAATTTTTGGCCTTGAAAATTGGGATGTTACAAATTACCCCACACATAATTTGGAATTAGGGGCAGTGGTGTTTGCCCTAAAAATATGGAGGCACTACTTGTTCGAGGTCCGATGCACTATCTACACCGACCATAAGAGTTTGACATATTTGATGGATCAGCCGAATTTGAATATATGAGGCAGCGGAGGAGGTTGGACGTGGTGAAAGATTACGATTGCGAGATCTTGTACCACCCTGGGAAGGCCAATGTGGTGGCCAATGCTTTGAGCCGCAAGACGACAAGCACATCTATTCAGGATACCTGATTAAGAATGATTGTCACTTCACCTTTGATGGATTTGATCAAGGAGGCCCAGGTGGAGGGCTTGAAGAAGAAAAAATAGAAGACAGAGTGAATTAGAGGACAAATTCCTTTGTTTGTGAGAGACAGTCGGGGGTTGTTGACACAGTGTGGTAGGGTTTGGGTTCCGACATGAGGTGGGGTAAGACAGACCATTACGGAGGAGGCGCATAAATCAAAGTTTTCTATCCATCCGGGGGGGACGAATATGTACCGAGATTTGAGGTTGAGTTATTGGTGGCCCTGCATGAAGAGGGTGATAGCTTGGTTTGTTGAGTGGTGTCTGACTTGCAGGAAAGTCAAGGCCGAGCACCAGAGACCCCATGGCAAGATACAACCATTACCTATTCCCATGTGGAAGTGGGAGGAGATCACCATGGACTTCATCACACATTTGCCTAGGACGGATCATGGTGTTGATTCTATCTGCCTCATCATGGAAAAATTGACCAAGAGTGCACATTTCATCCCGATTGTAGAGGGCATATCCGCAGAGAAGTTAGTAGATATTTATGTCTGGGAGGTCGTTGTTCGACATAGGGTGCCAGTTTCGATGGTCGTGGACCGGGATGTCCGTTTCACCTCCAGATTTTAGAGGAAGTTTCATGAGGAGTTGGGTACACAGTTGCATTTTAGTACAACATGCCACCCTCATACCGATGGCCAGAGCGAGTGGACAATGCAGACACCCGAGGATATGCTTCCAGCTTGCGTGCTAGATTTCGGAGGGAGTTGGGATACTTACCTTCTACTGGCAGAGTTCTCCTACAACAACAGTTATCATGCAAGTATTAATCGACCATCATTTGAGATGTTGTATGGAAGGAGGTATAGGACCCCTGTTTGTTGGGGTGAGGTCTGACATCCGGTCATGGGAAGCACCGAGGTGGTGCTTAAGACCACAAAGTTGATTTAGTTGGTGCGCGACAGGTTGCGGGTCGCGCATAGTCGAGAAAAGAGTTATGTTCACCAACGCCGTTCAGACCTTGAGTTTCAGGTGTGGGACTTGGTATTGCTGAAGGTGTCACCTTGGAAAGGTGTTATCCGGTTTCAGAATCGGGGCAAGCTGGGTCTGCGGTTTATCGGTCCATTCAGGATTACTGTCCGGGTAGGCAAGGTTGCTTATAGTCTAGATCTTCTGGATGAGCTCAGTCAGATCCATAACACCTTCCACGTTTCACTATTACAGAAGTGTGTAGCCAATGAGTCAGCGGTGATATCGTTGGATAATATTCAGGTGGATGAACGTCTGGATTATGTGAAGAAGCCTATAGCAATTCTTGACAGGAAAACTAAGACTCTACGCAACAAGGTGGTGAATCTAGTGAAGGTTTAATGGCAACACCAAAAGGGCTTTGAGTGGACATGGGAGCCGGAGGCCAACTTAAGGGAACACTATCCATAATAGTTTGCATCAGCAGACTTCGAGGACGAAGTCTAATTCTAGTGGGGGAGAGTTGTAACACTTTGATGTTCATTTGAGGTACTTCATTTTTAATTTATTGTTTTGGCTAGAGGTCACGATGTGAGTATGATGGTCGCGTCGTGAAGGTCCATTGACCGGTTGACCCGTAAATTTAACTCTCACAATGTGAGAGTAAAAGGGATCACGACGTGAGATTCGCAGAATGACCAAACCCTAATATTTCGTGTATTTAAGGGAATGAATGGGCTAGGGTTGCCCCTCACTAGCCTCCTGCATTCCTCTACCTTCTGGAAACCCTAAATCCACCTCCCTTAGAGTCCTTATCCATTTTTGAGATCCTTGAAGCATTATTGGTGGTTTTGGTCATTAGAAGTGAAAGAAGACCTTGGTTGTGCAACCTCTTGGTATTTTGGGCAGTTGCTTTGCAGTCTCTTGGAGCTTTTGGACCATTGTAAGTCTTAAAGCTTGAACCTTTCTACCTCTAGGATTCTAGATCTAACTTATGAGCCCCTTTTTATGTGTTTGTGTTGGATCCCATGCTTAAGATCCATAAAGTTGGCAACTTTATGGATCATTGAACCATTCCACGTAAAATAGTCCTTGGATCTGGGTTTTGGCATGGTTTGAGGCTCCAAGTATGAGTTTAGATCTCATTTTTCCAAGTTTTGACCTAGTAGGAGTTTGGGTCATGCATTGGAGATGCATGATTGAAAAGCTACGATTTTTATGATACTTTGGATTAGAAAAGACCCACTCGAAAGTGTTGGATTAGGTGTCTAAGCCCATAACTATTTTGGTATGTACTTGACCCGATTATGAGCATGGTCCTTTTGGGTTGCCTTCACCATAGCAACTGATAGGATGAATTATGGAGAAAGAGGATTAATTATGATTTGTTAATATATTATGTGAATAATATATTAAAAGAGAAATCATATCGTTTAATTAATATTGATCAAGAATTAATCTAGAATTATATTTGTGGTCAAAAGAGATTAATTAAACAAAAGGGACCGATACTGTAATTATAAGATAGTTACAAAGTTGGGCTTAGGATCTATAAGGAAGTAGTGGACGAATTCTATATGAGAGTCCGTATAGAAATCGTCCAAGGGGACTTCTGGAAGGATCTTTGGGCTGCTTAAGGACTAAGCAACTGGATTAGGGTTTCCTAGCTGATAACCCTAGAAGGCTAACTATAAAAGGAACCCTAAAGGCACCCAAAATCGTCCCTAACCTTTCTTTAAGTACCTTGGACGATTTTTGTGCCTCCTCCTCCCTCTCCTAAGTCGTCTTGTTGCTAGTGTTGTTTGTGACTCTAGTAGAGGTGCAACATTTGAGGTACTAAGCTTTCAGAAGTCAAGATCAAGGAGGTTTGTGATTGTTATTGCTACATAACAATCAAGGTAAACTTTCTAACCCTAATCATATGTGATTTTCAGATTTGTATGCTAGTCAATTAGGGTTTATTGCTTTGGTATTCAATGTTGTTATCTTCATAGTAGAAAACCTAGATCAAAGCAATTAGGGTTGCATGAACACCATAGGATTGATGTTATGCTCATAATCAATCAGTGGTATCAGAGCCTAGGCCGTTTTTCTAGTGAATAGATGCAAAAGTGAATTGCCAAAGTTCAAGAAAATCGAATTTTTTGCCTTCTGACTGGCTGACTCACCGAGTCCATGTATGGACTCGACGAGTAAGTCCTACTCGACGAGTTCCATAGTGGACTCGACGAGTCCAAGGGTTTGGTGTCGGGAATTTTGATTTTCTTACCTGATTTTGTTAAGGATAATTACCAAACTCGTTTTTATTGCCTAAAATCGATTTTTTATGTTTGGAATGATTATCCTTATCAAATTAATAGATTTGGTTAAATATGGATAATATAGAATTATTATGATTCAAATATTTGACTTAGTAAGAATTGAAAATTTCAAATTACACCATTGTGGTTTTATTAAATTAATTAAGTGTTTAATTAAAAGAGATAATTAATAAATCCATAATTATATGGTTTAAGTTAATCAAATTAAAAGTCTAATTTATTAATAGATTAAACCACATAGTATTTTAAAAGTGTAAAATACACCCTTATACTATATAGAATTAAAAGTTTAATATTATATATGTATAAGTAAAATGCCATTCTTACCGTTAGTAGGCCTCATTCACGAAGCTAGTCTATAAGGGGTGTTTAAGGAAATTGCGTATAAAATGGCGATTGAATGGGTATCCACTCTTACCCACCGCGCTCTTGACTAGTGGAGGGTCGTTAGCCGAACGGGTAGGATAGGACACAACCTTCCATTATAAGTATAATGAAGCACGAAGTAACTAAACACTCTTATACATTCCCAAATCTTAGTTACTTTAGGAAAAATGTGGAGTTCGTGCTAATCCATGAAATTGCACATTGCACCTTGTTGGTTGTTAGTGGAGCGTGTGTGGTTAACCGGCACAGTAATATAGGACCAATGAAGGATGACAATGGGTAGCTCGTAGATTAGCATAGATCAATGGAGCGTGTGTGGTTAACCGTCACATTGATTAGGTGATAGATATCTTCGAAAGTACCAAGCTAATTTGCACGATTATCCACACCTTGTTTGTGATCCTCGGCATCCCAGTCACAAACTTGAAGGGCACAATCGAGATTTAAACATGCCATTGAAAAGTTCAATGAATCTCAAAAGATCTAGGAGTTTCAATTCATTTAAAACCTAATTTTCAATTTTCGTTTTTCATGGTGGAAATTGGTAAATCGTCATTTACCTACCTTCAAATGTTCTGCATCCGGATTACGGCATCCCTCTTCCGAGTTGTAGAATATTGTGTTGGATCCTAGCCTTGATATTTCATTTGGGTGTTATATCAAGGATTCTTATCAACTAACTTGAATTTCTCCCGTTTTGTAGATGTCAAATTCTAATTATGGTCTTCCCGAACCCTTTGGAAAAAGCTTTCCACATGAAGATGATGTTCCACGATTGGATTGTGGAAATGGAAATCATGTTTCACTTCCTCCACCTCCTCTAATAATTCTCCCTGACCCATGTGTTCGAAGAATTGAAAAGTTCAAGGTCACTCAAGCCCTATTGGCAAGCAAACACGAAGATGGAAAGTTTGTATGTGCTCATGTCTTGGATATGAAGTTGCATATTGATAGATTGGGAATGTTGGGTGTCGAAGTCTCAAGGAAGTTCGTTGTTGACTGGGTTCTTCAATCACTTCCCGACTCATATAGTGAGTTCGTTAGAGAGTACTATATGATGGACCACGACATGACCCTCATTGATTTGACTTATTTGCTTATTGCTGCTGAATCAGCGATGATTTGGCGCACTGGTCAAGCAAATATGTCTGGTAAATCAATGTCCCAAACTTCCATGGACATTAACAATGGCAACATTGGAAGTCCAGAAAGGTTTTCTCTATGCAAGAGAAAGGCTAAGTCTGAGATTGTCCCGTGTACCATTCCAAAAGAGTCCATTTGTTTCTATTGCCAAGAGAAGGGGCATTGGATGCAAAGCTGCCAGATTTACCTGAGAGATCACAAAGATGGGAGAGTCAAGATGTATGACTCTGCTTCAGGTAAAATCCAATATCTAACTCTATTAAGTTTTATATTTTAGATTCTTAATACATGATGTGATAAGATTGCATTTTGATGTGTTGTAGGATCGAAGAAAAGAAAGGAAGCTTAAAGGAAGAAGTGAGCTGAGTCTGATCGCGAAGAAATGGATTTCGATCGCATGATTCGATGATCGGATTTTTGAGATGCTACTTAGAGTTATGATAGATTGCTTAGGAATATGTAATAGCATAGTTTTCATTTGAATTTGCGTTGTAACGACAAGTTTTCCGCACCTTTTTATAAATAAAATAGATTTTGAGTTTTGTCTTATTTATATATCCTTGCAATATCATTTGTGAAAATTGATGCTTGTGTGTTTCTATTATAAGCAATATTAAGTGGATGTGATTCTTAGTTATGTTATTTATGGTAGTGTCGTAATTTTCTAAGTAAGGAAAGATTCTCATCGCCCAAGTTTCAATTGGACAGAAGCTTGGAATCATATGATTTGAGTCATGTGATGTATGGAAATCTTGGTACTTAGGAAATTAAGACTAATTCCTTGTTCACATAGGTATGTGAGTCAAGAGAAAGACTAGGAGATCTGGTACGCAATGTTGTGCACTGGTCAAGTCCACCACAAATAACAATAAGATTATTCGTCATGATTTACTAAAAGTCTAGTAAATGTGGTTATGCTTACAAGATTAAGTGTAATTCTGAATCATTGAAAAGTTTCAATGAATGGCAGAACGAATAAGAATAATCAATTGGGCAGAAAGATAAAAGTTTTTCCAATCTGAAAAGATAGGAGAGTACTTTAGTATCATGTTTTATGATCGTCTCATTGATTATGAAACCATATCACAATTGATCCTCTAAGTAAATCTTAGTGCACTAGTATGGCTAAGAAGAGGAACCAGGAATTGTTGAAGTGGTTAAATCAAAAGGTGAATCATACTTTGTTCCAAAATCAAGTCTTAGAATCATACTCCAAGATTGTGATATTGAGTGACACATCTTCAGTAAGTTTAAAACACTCATCAAGTGTGGAGTAAGAAAGGTTTTCTTATTCCTGCACATTTGAAATTGGTAAGTTGTGATGTCTTGGATAAGACAAAGACCGATTAAGACCAATTGTATGAAGTGTTTTGTCTTGATAAGAATCCGCACTAACTCTTGAGTATTTGTTTGTCAAGAAATGTTTCTTGACAATGGAATCTATGTCAAGAGGTCAGTGGGAGTCTTAATGATCTTGAAAAACTTCAAGAATTGATCAATCACTAGTTGACATATTCTTGTTTTCTGTGCCATTCCAGTTGACTTAACTATGCATGTGAGTTCTATGAGTTCTCATTTGAATGCATAGAGGCAAAGCACCTTGATTAATGAAAGTTCATTGATCTGTATAGGTGAGTTGCTTAACAACTTGGAAGCAATGGCGGGCGCTCGTGCTGCCATGAGGCAAGAAATTTAGATTGAACAAGTTTAGTCCATATGAGTTTGGATTTGTCACAAACCTTGTTTTGGGATTATGGTTATGGAAAATTCACATGGATAGGAACACATACACCATAAAATCTAAGTGTCATAAGTTTTCTCTCCAATTCATGAAAATGATTGTGAGGAAACTCTTTCACTAGGAAGATTTTAAGGAGTTAGATGTTGTGTAAATTGCATTCTCAAATTCGATTATGATTACGACATCCCTCTTCATAGTTCGAATTGTGAGAAATGGCAATAAGTCTGAACATTTGGGACTTACTGTTGTAGGTTCTGAAATAGTTTAGGCATACATGTGAGCTATCTAAGGAAAGGTGTATGAGTTGAGAAGCTTAAATAAAGGCTTATCAAAGCATCTCATACCAGAAACATGAACTTTGGTTAAGAAAGTCAAGAAGTATTGTTTTCTAGAAGTTTAGCTGAATTCTGAATACATGTCAAGGCTAGTGGGAGCATAAGTGTTATGCTGGTATGGATATAATTATCATGTTAGTGGGAGAATGAATATTGTAAGTATTTCAAGTTATCAATATTAATTATAGAAAACAAAAGTTTCAATTCGCAAAGTTGTAGGGATTGAAAAGTTGTTTTGCTATAATTAAGGGAGAAAATATTATACTTCATTTCCAATCTAAAAGCTTAGATTGAGAAATTTTAATCGAATTTAGTCAAAAGATATATATGGATGTTATGTTGAAAAGATTCAGCATAAGGGAATTGTATATATGACAATATTATAGCAAGAAACTGGTAAAGTATCACGTTTTTCATGAATCATGTCCCATACACTTCTGGTATAGGATCGATTGCATATGCTGTAATATTCGACCGTTCTAAATTTTCCAAATGCCTAGGGCATTAAGAGGGAAAAGGACCAGAACCGGATATGACTAAAATAATTAAACAACTGTCAAGGACAATCTAAGGTTCGCCAAGGATTGGTCACTTGTGGGCAGTTGGAAGTATAGTAACAAATGGACCAAAATGACATTATTATGATTAGATATGATTCTATTAATAATGAGTTGTCGTATGGCAAATATGGAAATGTTTTCATATTGGGAGTTAGATATCAAGAATCTATGTCTAGATTAGAAACTTTTATGCAAGAAGGATGTTCAAAGGAATGTACTTTGAATGTGAGACTTCATATCTATGGAATTGCCTTGTAACATACTCCAATAGAGCACTTTGTAATATCATTGGCAAAGTCTTGGTGGCTTTGGTGTTGTGACATTACGAAAGGATCGTTGCATAAAATGTTAGAATCTAACATATTCTAATAGTGGTAAGAATTTGGTATTCTTACACTTATGACAAGGATTAGGAGTTATGAAATGAGTATCATTGGAAATGTGTTCAATTGATCTATTTCACAAAGTATGGACCATAGGTAAACATAGTGTGCATGCTTGGAGCATGGGACAACTGTTGTTATAATTTAAGTAATAAGTTGATTATCCGAAACATTATACAATGAATAATGAGTAATCAATATGGTGATTAAATAAAGGTGTTTTATTTATACTCAAAAGTTTGGGGCCATATAGGATTATTATTATTCTTGTGTTTCACTTCGCATGTTTTGACTTCCCGAATAATAATATTATTCAAACCATCCACAGTCGATCATACTTTGGAAGTAGGTATTGAGGCAAGACTGTCATGAATCCGACTGTAGATTGTCTAAAATGTTTTAGACATAACAAAAGTCTGCTGCAGTGTTCATGAGTGCTCTTGAAAAAATATTTGAGTATTGGATTAAACCCACGCTCACTTGAATCACTTCATTGATTTTATCACAAAGTGATTAGTGAGACGATAATATCTTATATTCTTAAAATAGAGACATGTGAGTTGTAGTTTGCAAGTCGGTTGCACATTGACATATGTAAACGCACCAGTAACTTGGTGTTATAAAACATATTGTTGTGTGTGATTTGATGAGTAGGTACAAGCGAGCATTTGAGTCGAAGTTTATCCGTTCCTTTTACCCTAAGAGGGATAAAAGCGATATTTGTGGGCCCCTCGATGATTTAGTGATGAAACCTTAAAGCGCTTGGCCAAGCCTGGACTAAGTTGATGTGTTCAATTGTAGTCTGTTGTCAATTGTCTTAAATCGGAAATCAGAAACAACACATGAACAGAGAGTATGATTAAAATCCATGTCTCAGTTCATACGATATATAGAATGGAGGAATATATGATCCCTTATCTAAAGGACACGTTACTGATAAGATCAGAGTTGACAACGGCTTTTGAAAGCTACGATTGCTAATCAGGTTCTGAAGTCGTACTTGCAAAATAGTTATTAGACTTATCCAAGTGGGAGACTGTTGGATTAGGTGTCTAAGCCCATAACTATTTTGGTATGTACTTGACCCGATTATGAGCATGGTCCTTTTGGGTTGCCTTCACCATAACAACTGATAGGATGAATTATGGAGAAAGAGGATTAATTATGATTTATTAATATATTATGTGGATAATATATTAAAAGAGAAATCATATCGTTTAATTAATATTGATCAAGAATTAATCTAGAATTAATTTTGTGGTCAAAAGAGATTAATTAAATAAAGGGAACCGATACTGTAATTATAAGATAGTTACAAAGTTGCGCTTAGGATCCATAAGGAAGCAGTGGACGAATTCTATATGAGAGTTCATATAGAAATCGTCCAAGGGGCCTTCTGGAAGGATCTTTGGGCTGCTTAAGGACTAAGCAACTGGATTAGGGTTTCCTAGTTGATAACCCTAGAAGGCTAACTATAAAAGGAACCCTAAAGGCACCCAAAATTGTCCCTAACCTTTCTTTAAGTACCTTGGACGATTTTTGTGCCTCTTCCTCCCTCTCCTAAGTCGTCTTGTTGCTAGTGGTGTTTGTGACTCCATTAGAGGTGCAACATTTGAGGCACTAAGCTTTCAGAAGTCAAGATCAAGGAGGTTTGTGATTGTTATTGCTACATAACAATCAAGGTAAACTTTCTAACCCTAATCATATGTGATTTTCAGATTTGTATGCTAGTCAATTAGGGTTTATTGCTTTGGTATTTAATGTTTTTATGTTCATAGTAGAAAACCTAGATCAAAGCAATTAGGGTTGCATGAACACCATAGGATTGATGTTATGCTCATAACCCATCAGAAAGTCCCATGCTATGGCTGATAGGATTAAGAGCTTAATGCTGAAGGTTGGCCAGAACAGATCTCATGGCATGAGGAATAAGCCTATCACGTCGTTAGAATACTATCTATCGTGACTATCTTGTCCGGATTTGGTCACGACGTGACAAGGGTTGGAATCGCATATATGATCTGAGTCGACTCGTTGTGTTAGGACTGGGTCGAGTTGGTACTCACCACGTGACCATGAGCTGGTCACGACATGAGGACTAGCTGTAGGAGTTGGATCGTCGCCTTTAGGCCTAGTTTGGCCATTAGACTTCTGTTTTGGGCTCCCTTGGATTTAAGCCCATGAGGGGTTTTGGGCCCACATTGGAAGATTGGGCCATAATTGGGATTTGACTAGTCAGTTATGATCAATACCTTTTTGAGTGGTGAATTGGGCCTTAGACTTGGACCAAGTTAGGTAGAGGGTAAATATGTTTTTTACCCTAGTTGGATTTTTAGTGTGGGTCGGGATCAAATTATTAATTGGGTGTTATTTTATGTTGATAGTACGAGAAGTGTTAGCAGACCAGCAACCAGTGATTTAGTTGTGAGATTCAGCAGTCTGAGGTGAGTATCCTCACTATATCCATGGGTCGAAGGCACCAATGTCGGTCCATAACTTGTTATGTAAAATGATAGTTGTCTATGTGTTTGCTTGTCTGAAAGACCTCGGGGGTAGCTCGTGGCAATTGTATGAAAGACCATGGGGGTAGCCCATGACTCCTGGATATTAAACCATGGGGGTAGCCCATGGCATTCCAGGGAAAATACCACGGGGGTAGCCCATGGCAATTGTGTGTATGTATGTGGTGTTTGTGGGGAAATCACTAAGTTTTTGCTTACAGTTTGTATTGTGGTTTCAAGTACTTCCGGTACTAAAGGGAAGAGCCCGACTTGATGGCGCAACATTCACTTTCCATTATTTTCCGCACTTACTGATGTTGTTACTCTGATAATTTGACATGTTTATTTTGTAATGGATTCTGGAAACAAATTATGACTGTAATTCTTAAATGAAAATGAAAACTTTTTATCAGGTTTTTGGGCTATTACAAGTTGGTATCAGAGCCTTGGTTTGAGGGACTCAGGCACACTCTCGGGTGTGTCAAAACTCAAACCGAGGAATGATAATCTTTAAAAAGAAAAAGAACTGAATTTATCTAAAAAAATGTTTTTCGTTAGTAAAAAGGGAAAGTGCAATGTGTGCGATCAACTAAGCTCAGGTACGTGTTTCCCCAATTTAACCATGCTTATGTGTTTTGATTAGTATGCTTGATATGTGAAATTGCATGCATAAGGCAACCTATGGTGTTGAATGAGGTTTATGGTTTTGTGAGGATTGAGAAATCCTAGAAGAGTCTAGGATATGTATATGTTGTGTTGTTTGAGTTATGTTTTTTAATATAGTTAGGTGAATTGGAGGAATCATGCTTGATCTCGAGGAAGGTACAGGTAGGTGTGGATGGTAGTATTAGGTCTGTACTACAAAAAGCACATGATCTGTACCCAAGATGAGTGTATACCTAGAGACTCCAAGGCGACCCGTGAGGAGAAGTCCCCTCGAACCTTTTTATCGATTGTTTTCTTTGTTGTATCTTCAGTTTGAGGATAGTGCTGACTACACGAGGAGGTTTGGGTTTAGGATCGTGCTCTGGTTCGGGTTCAGGTTCAGGCGCCGAGCCGATTAATGAGAGGTTGCATGAGCTTATCGCAGCCGAGGTTACTCACGACATTCTTGACGCTACCCAGGTGATTTTCGGTACCGTTAAGGAGGGGATTATGGAGATCATAGAGGACAGAATCAGGTCATTTAGAGCCGAGATTGTCGTGGGAAATATTGGGGCTCGAACTCCCTCGTTCTGGGAGTTCAAGGTGTGCGGAGCGCCTGAGTTCTTTGGGGCTAAAGACCTCATCGCTAGCCGCCGCTGGATCGCTGACATGGAGAATGATCAGCTTATGAGATGCAAAGGACCGACTCACAACCGAGTCAAATAGCACAAGAGCAGGAAATGAGTTCACTAAGAATGTACCTAGAAGAATCATAAACATAAGCATACCATAAAATAACCGACAAAACAATAAATGGAAACATACCAGTAACGACGTTTGGCGCCGCCCTGGCCTCCTCTGCAGTGAGTTGGAAAGCACAACCTCGAGCCCTCGGGGGCTTCGTCCTCAGTGTAGCTGGTGCTGGAGCCTGCGCCCGTCTAGCCACGAATAATGGAGAGTTGGCCCTCATATGGTAAGAGATCTTGTTGCTCGATGGCGGGACCTGCTGACAACAATCTCTCGCAATGTGGCCCTCCCTGCCACATTTGTGGCATCCAGATGATGATGATCGACAAGTGCCCTCATGAAACTTGTTGCACTTGCCACAAGTGCGGCCCCTCTGTCCCTCATGTATCGAATCAGCGGGCTTGAACTGCTTTGCTGCAGGCTGTGACTGAACAGGAGCCTGCCTCAACTCCTTTGGCTTAATCTCTATCTCAATCTCCCGCCTCCTCACGTCGTCCTGAAGCTCAGCGAGGGAAGCATAACGCTGGGTGTACACGAACTGTTGAATATCTGTCTTGAGCATGCTCAAGCACCGGGTCATCTGAGCCTGCTCCAAGGCAGCAAACTCAGGGCAAAAAAGAGCCCTCTTAGTAAACATCTTGGTGATCTCTGTCACCGTCTCAGTAGTCTGCCTCAAATCCAAATACTCTTGGGCCAACCTCTCCATCTCTACCAAAGGGGTGTATCTCGCATGGAACATCTCCAAGAAATGCTCCCAAGTAACAACAGCTCTCTGCTCAGGAGTGTAAGCACTAGTCACCAATCTCCACCAATCCTTCGCCCCCAACCTGAGAAGGTTTAGGGAGCACTTGACGTTCTGGTCATCAGGGAAAGAGCAGGTGAAGAAACAGCCATCCATGTCAAATAGCCACATCATCACTACAATTAGGTCCATGACCCCATCAAACTCCGGGGGCTTCATATTGTCGAAGTCCTGGTACTGGAAAGCTCTCTCCCCTCGAACCCCTATGGCCGCAACAGCCGTGGTGGCTGCAGCAGCAACAACCTCAGTCAATGGAACATAACCCTCATCAAATACCTCAATCATGGTGGTATTGTAACATCCCAAAAATCGAGTCCAAAAATTTCTTTTAAAAACATTACTAATTCATAGCGTTAAGACGTTCAAACATACTAAAAGGGTTTATATGACAAATCATAGTTTCATTTCCAAAACACTTGTTTAATTATCAGAGTAAACATCCCAGGCTAACTTGTCATGGTGTGTGCACTGCAACCCTCCCGAGCTCCTTTTCTGAAAACTGAATACCTGAAACCAAAACTGAAAACCGTAAGCACGAAGCTTAGTGAGTTCCCCAACCTACCGCATACCATACATATCTACTGATCCATACATGTCATACATAATACTGAGTACATAACCACATACTGGGCTCCCGACCGCTGCATTGGGCCTCGCCCGTTATCGGACCCGTCCGCCACCAGGCCCCACCTGGCTTCGAGCCCCGCTCGGCGTACAGATCTGTTTTCCTTAGGCCCCGTCCGTCTCCGGGCCCCGCCCACTAACATATACTAGCATACAATCATATCACAACACATAACTAACATACTCTACTGGATTACTGTACTAAGGCCTCGCCTATCTTGGGCCTCGCCCCTGTCCTGCTACTGATGAATCATGGAACCCCGTCCACGCTCTTACTGATAGTGAGATACGGGCCCATCCCACACTCACTCTTTTCCTAACTTGGGCCTCACCCCTGCTCTGCTGCTAATGAGGTATGGAACACCGTCCACACTCTGCTATTGGTGAGATACGGGACCTCGCCCACACTCACCTCCCTACCAGGCACATACATGTATCACACAGACAACAAGTATAACTATCATACAAACCATTCCTCGGGCACCCGACTGCTAACATGGGACCTTAGTCCCGAATGTCATACTAGCATACTGTGCCTAGGGCTAACCCCCGGGTCTTCCTACTCATAACTACATGGGTCGGCATTGTGGCCGTAGACCCATCCACACAAAGGGAAACTCACCTTGCACTGCTGAAGACTTGCTGAACACTTCTGACTGCTAACTGGCACTTCTGAACCGCTGATCCCTCGGCTTCCCAAACTATCAATACCCAAAACAACATTCAGACCACAATAGACCAAAAGTCAACCCTGGTCAAACTTGGTCAAAGTCAACGGTCAAAGTCAACTTCCAGTTGACTCGACTCGCCGAGTTGTTCTACCAACTCGTCGAGTCCTTAGTCCTCCAATTCCAAAACAACCCCGACTCTACACGTCGAGTCTAGCAACAACTCAACGAGTCCTCCTTCAACCATACACTCGGGACTAACTTCAACCGGCTCGCCGAGTTCATCCTTGAACTCGTCGAGTTCATCATCATCCCATGAATGTCTAGACCATGACTCGCCGAGTTGTATGAACAACTCGTCGAGTCCGCCTTCATAACTAAGGAGATTGCCCCGGACTCGCCGAGTTCCTCCTTGAACTCGTCGAGTACGATGATCATCAAGACCATTATGGACTCAGGCTGGCTGAGTCCCTAACCAACTCAACTCACACCCTTAGCAGAAGGGTTTCGGGGCAAGAAACTGGTTCGACTCGCCGAGTCCCAGAACGGACTCGCCGAGTCCCAGAACGGACTCGCCGAGTCCCTCTATGTCCAACCCTATTCAGACAACTTTACGTGCATGCAAAGAGCTATGAAGCTTGAACATCAAATCCAAGCTAAAAATGAAGGTCCACAACAAGAAATGAGGCTATGGCTGAGTAAAGCTTCTCACTCAGAGCTCCTAAGGCTCATAAATGCACAGATCTAAAGTCCTCTTCGTCCACAAAGGCTCAATACTCGGATTGACCTTGGAAATGGCCCAAAAATGACAAAATCTAGGTTAAGAAGAGGATCTAGATGACTATCAGTCAAGGTATGAGCTTCATACCTTCAATTGATCTGAAATGCTTCCCAAACTTTGGATCTACTGCCTCTTCTTGAATCCCCAAGGTTTTCCTTCTTCCTTCTAGCTTTAAATCACTCAAAAATGGCAAGAGAAGCTTAAGGACACTCAATGGCTGCTTAGGGTTTCGAGAGTAGGTGAGGGGAGTGATGGAGGCTGGGGTGGAGGCCTAAAATGATGCTTAAATAGGGTACCAAGTCCGGAAATTAGGGTTTCCCGACCCAGACTAGACTTGCCGAGTCCACTCACCGACTCGTCGAGTCGGTCACTTACTCTTCCACCCGGATCCCGCTTCGACTCGTCGAGTTCTTCCTTGGACTCGACGAGTTGACCCCTTTGACTTAGGGTTTTCCTTTCCTTTCTTGGCCTTTCTAATTCTGGGTGTTACAGGTATTGATAGATCCAAACAGATCCGGGATAGAACTCTGTATCACAATAGCCATCTCAGCAGCAATCATCTCACGAATCTGATCCTCAGTCAACCACGACCTATCCTGGCCACACGCTCCAGATCGTGATCCAGATCCTCTCATGAACACCATACTGAAAAAGAACAATAGATACATCAGAAAATGTCACCATTCGTACTATATAATCATCACATAAATGTTAAACCCTCGGGGTTTGTGACTTCATTGTTATGCATACGGGTCCTATGCTTCCAGTAGTACGGGCCCATACTACCTTCCACACTTACTCTCATTGGTTCCAAGTATCATCACAAACTACCCGACAACAAATTCACAACTAGGATATGCATACATTCTATTTTCGTTATCTCGATAGTAGCTAATCATTCCTTAACAGGCATGTTACCTACACATACTCACTCATGAAACTTCCACCAACCCTGTTGCCACTCGGGCATGTTAATCATACATAACAATGGATCCTATAGACAGTCGAATACTTGACCCTACCCTAAGCCCTTCATCAGACAAGAACAAGAAATAAGGCTAAATCAAACATTCTCAGGCTATAAGATCTTAGTTATGTATAGCTATGATGCACACACTAAACAACTACAGTAATGATGTCAATTTCATTTAACATACAAAAAGTCCTCCTAGGCTATCGGGAATCATATATCAGACAATTCTATCATGCAATCCTTGAAGATCCCTATCCTATCACTAACATGCAGTTCTATCAATAATCATTAATAACAAATAACAATATGGTAACTTGGGGTATACTTTCTTGCTTCGGCTGATCGTACACATCTCCTCCTTTCTGGGTTGCTTTTGAAAACAATTTGAATTCAATTTGACAATTATTTAAAAAACCTTACATATCCTTAGTTTGAGTCTGGATTCACACGAATGCTCATCCAATTCTCTCAAACCAGGGCTCTGATACCAACTTGTAACATTCCAAACATCACGACATTTTTTTTCATTTTTAACTTAAAAGAAACCATTGTTTTCGACCAGAGTCATATCAAATCAAGTATCAAATACAAATATCCCCAAGATTGATGTATCATAAAAACTTTGGCAAACCAACACCACAACCCACTGCCTCTTCATCGTTAGTGGGTTGTGGCGTTGGATCGCCAGAGTTGAAGGACTGAAAAACAAAGGATGGTAAAGATGTCGATGTCACTAAAGATTGAAAGGAAATAGAAGTTGAGGAGGATGAGAGATGGGATGGTAACCGGTGGGACCCAGATTAAATTTCTCAAATCTGGTTTCAGATTTACGGTGAGGAGATACATATATGCGGGGTTATTAATTTTTTTAAATATATAAAAAATAAATACATAAATAAAAAAATTAATTAAAAAATAAATTAATAAGGGCAAAATAGTATTTTTAGGTAAGATAGGGACCAAACGCGCAACAAAAATAAACAGTAGATACCATCAGCGTTAAAAAATAAGTTAGGGACCAAACACACAAATTTCCCCAAACCACAAGGATCATTCGTGTAATTTACTATTACTTTTGGTTTTGTTTGTATAACTTGTTGAAAGTGTTCACATATGACCATTATGATCGGATGTAACCTGCTACAGCAGATAATAATGGTCATATGTTAACACTTCCGGTAAGTTCGTTACCTAAATGTGTAAAAAAAACATAATTACCAAGATGTGAACAAACCAAAAGGTTAATTACCTTAATAAGTCATATTCTCAAAATAAAATACGGATGTTAAGCCACTAAAACCCTAAAAAATATAATGATTTTTTTGGGTAATTTCACTTTCAAAAGCAAGTTCCGTTACATTTTCAAAAGAAAAAAAAGCTTTACGGTCCTTAATTGCAACTTCCATGAAAATCCAGGGTTCTTATTGTAACTAAATGTTCTTTGTTAAACTGGGATAAGATGATGGATTGCCATTAGAGGTGTCCTTCAAAGTACTGACGCAGCGGTGTTGCAGAAATTCAATGGCTGGGGTTACCACCAGCTGCTCTATCCAACCTTTCAAACAACCAATTTCTCTTTCTGCTTTCCAATCAAAACTCTCCCATCTCCACCTTGACTTCCCTAATTCCTCCATCTCCCGCGGCTGTCGTATCACCTGCCGGTATGGAGGTGGCGGGGGCGGCGGAGGTTATTCGCGACAGGGAGATTCTAGGCGGCCTAAGTCGCCTGCTGATGAAGATCCAGCTCTTGATATCTCTAGTATCAGGTATTACCACCATTTCAGAACGAGCGTCACTCTACGCTTACTACAAAAATCAACGATTTTTTAGTTAAATGTAACTTTTAGAAGTCAAATTGAAAATCATGCTTAATGATTACCCACTACTTGCGAAAAAAATCTGAAAGACTTATGTTCGTACAATTGGTTGCTTGTTTGAAATGCTTCTAAATAGGTTTATACCTATGTCAATAAGCATCCAAAGCAAACTTAATTTGCACTTTTTTTTTCTAGAAGTGTGAAATGTTCTTTCTTTTCTGCTTATTGTTGGTTCTAAATAGGTCAAGTACTGTGAGGCTTATTGATGAGGAACAAAACATGGTGAGTATTTCTGCATCATCATCATCATCTTCTTCTTCTTCTTACATCAATGTTCTTTGTCTCTATGTTGGGACTGATTGGATGATTGTTGTAGGTTGGTGTAGTATCTAAAACTGCTGCTATTCAGATGGCTGAAGATGCTGAACTTGACCTGGTATGTGTTTAGTTAGTATGCTTATGCTAATGCTTTGATTACTTTAGCCCTTTTGACCTATAGTTTCAGTCCTATGTTCTCCATATCTACTTATCTTGATGTTAAAGTTTTGGATTCCTTTAATTGCTTCATCTCTTTGCTTTGTGGAAATCTTTCTTTTTTTAACATAGAAATATTTTAATTTTGTAGGTTATATTGTCTCCAGAGGCAGATCCTCCTGTTGTCAAGTTGATGGATTACAAGTAAATTGCATCTCATATTCTCCTTTGTAATTTTACTTATCTCTCTTTTAAAATTCCAAATCCTATTTGATATTTATCATCATTTTCAACAAATTTCACAGCAAATATAAATATGAGCAACAAAGGAAGAAACGAGATCAGCAGAAGAAAAGTTCTGGTGAATTTCCTATTTCTCTTAATATTAGTTTCATTAATACAAGAAAATAAAAAATACTGACAGAAATATATGTTATTTCATACCAGCTCATCGTGTGGATCAAAAGGAGCTTAAAATGGGGTATTTAGTCTACACATCTTTATGCAAATAAATTATTGAAAACAATATGAACTTTTATCTTCATTTTTATTGGTAGTTACAACATCGATGTGCATGATTACACTGTGCGTTTGAAGGCTGCTCAGAAGTTTCTAAAAGATGGTGACAAGGTTTAAAATTTTTAAATAATTCCTATGATCTTTGTGTGTGTGTGTTTGTTAATTGAAATGTGATGATTTTTTATCGTGTACTTTTTGGTAATTTGACAGGTGAAACTAATAGTAAACTTGAAGGGACGTGAAAACGAGTTCAAAAATAATGCGATTGAGCTTATACGACGTTTCCGTGATGACGTAGGGGAGGTACGTGAAATGACAAGGGCATTTACGTCTTTTTGCACAACAACATTGTATTTTGAATTTTGAAAAAAATAAGAATATTGTAATGTGCAGCTAGCGATTGAGGAGAGCAAGAATTTTAGGGACAGGAACATGACATTGGTGTTGATTCCAAACAAAGCTATTCTACAACAGAAAGAAACACCAAAGAAGAAAGAAAAGTCAACTGGGACTGAAGTATCTGCTTCTGTATCACCATGATATTCTAGATTTTAATTTTATTCCTCAAAATTTAACAGATTCTTGAATTGTGTATAGTTTGTTTTAGTGGATTAATTAAACATGTATTATGCGGATAATTATATAATCATTTTGGTTCTTGGTAGCAATAGCAGTAACCTTGGTATAATTATTTTATTGTGTATTTCAGCTTGTTAATCATCACAGCCTTTATCAAGATTTTAATTTTTTATTGTATTCGCACATAGGATTTTATATAGATTTTCTAAAGATATTGTTAATAAGGTTTTGGGTATGAAGATCTTGTAACATTTACTCAGTCTTCGACTTTTTTTCTTATGGTAGATATTTTAAAACCATTTTGTCCTTTTGGTAAAACCCAATTATGGACCATATGAAACTATATTTAGTCATGATGCAACCAAACCAAAATCATATAAACCAAAGGCTTTTGGCCCAATGATATCATGTGGATTGAATATGTGTTAAATTTCGTTGAGGTTTAGTTTCATGATGAACAAAGTTGAATAAGACTTAAAGGTGTATGTTTGTTGGTCATTCTAAAAAAACTAAAATGATATAAGACAAGAATAGAAGTACAAGGGAAAAAAGTAATTACAACAATATGGTTGGTTTAAATCAGGGGCGTAGCCACTCACAACTAGGACCCACCTAATTTCTTAAATTTATGTAGTATTTTTATAGAAAAAAAAAATTAGGAATCATCTTGAAAAAAAATTATGACCTATCTAATACTATTCGACAAAACCTATCACACATCGGAGATAAAGAGAGAGTTGAAGTTGTTTGATATCATAAAAATAAATTATGAATGGTTATTAGGAAATTTAAAAAACAATACAACTCATCTCATATTGTTGGTTATATGAAATGGTTGTTGCAAATGAACTCTTTAAAAAGAAAAGAGACTCGGTCGTGCAAAGTAGTTTTTTTTTTTTTGCACAAATTGGGTTAAGTAGACCAATTTTACTAGTTTTTAGTTGTTCTATCCGGTTGAACTCGAGTTTTTACAACTTGGTCGTTTTTTTATTGGTTCGACCCGACCCGATCTATCACATATAGCGTTGACTCTTTGGTTTTTCCGCCTTCATTTAATTAGGAATCACGTGTTATTCTATTCTAGATTCGCCACTGGTTTAAATTGTGAGTAAATATAATCTTAATTTGTCTACACTCCTTTGACCCTTTGTGTGTGCAAGTATGGGCACACAAACACACATGTAAGGCACTATGGGTGTTTAGCAAATGATACCTCACGTAGGGGTGTATGTGCTTATTTGGTGACTTAACAAATAGCATTGCGGGTGAAGTATAGCATATTTGTTTAAATATATTAATCATCTAAATGAAGATTATGTGTTACAATTTTTGTTGGAGATTAATCTCAAAACCAAAAGTTTCATAAACGACAAATAAAATAAGATGTCAAGATAGATCGTCTTTTGATGTGTCAAAACCAACAGGGTCTAGCTGGGATGACCCACAACATTTTTTTAACGATAATTAATAAAACTTTGAAAATAATCGATGATTTAAATATTAATAGAACCACCTTGATGAGTGTATCCATCACAACATCACTCCCAGGACTGGTCCACTGTTTTTTACTACCTGGTGCGAGATAATAATTTTATACCCTTATTATGTATCATACGATACGATAGAGAAAACATGTATATAAAAGATTTATAAAATACAATAAATTTTATAATCAAACAAATAGTACAAACAAAAACCTACAAAAATCATCTGAAACGATGTCTCTGTGTATATTTTGAAGCAAAAACATCTCTTATTTTACAATAATCAATATTTTTTAAAAATCACTTTTGATACTTAAAATTGTTAATCCATTCTATCTTTCTTGAGTCATGGTACTTTGAAGATACGATTTCAAGAGCTTCAATTTTGAAAAACTTCTTTCCACGAAAGCAACTTATTTCCATGGAAACAACCGTAACCAGCACAATCAACAATATCCTATATGAAACCAACATATTAGGGAACATATCCATTCTTCTTGCATACTCCACTCTTCTTGTTCTTTTGTTTGTTTTCTATTTTAAGCATCTGATGTTTGTTTTTTGGAGAAACATATTTAAAATTCAACAAATCTAATTATAAAAGTTAAGCAACGAAAGATACAACCCGACCAAAGTTTATGTTTTTCCACTTTCAAGATGTCAAGAGATCTAAAAATAAATCACATAATAAGAAATAAGAATCTATTTTTCGAAACTAACAATGGAATAAATTTATACCTTTCTACTGTCTCTAAAAGTCCAAGTAAAAAAAAAACATAAATCAGAACTCAAAAGTTCAATAGATAATTAAATGTCTTATGCTTCTGATTCACATCAAGTTACAAGACCATAAAAGTTTAGAAGACAAAAAAAAAAAAAAAAAAAAACCGAGAATGCAGCAGGTTTCAATTCAAACAGAGGAAAAATTTATACCTTTCTACTACCTCTAAAAGTCAGTCCAGATAGTAAAAATGACAAAATCGGAACTCATAAGTTCAATAAATAATTAAATGTCTTTATGCCTCTTGATTCACATCAAAAAACAAGAACATAAAGGCTTTGAAGAAAATTAAAAAAACAAGGAGAATGGAGTAGAAATTTTACCTGAATTAGATACAGAGCAGTAGCAGTTGGACTTAAAAATTGGAGCTCAAATAGAGGAACCAGATACAAAGCAGCATCGGATTTTGACTTAAATTACTCATATAATCTATGAGACTTTAACTCTTTTTAACTGAACTCGAATTCAACTTGTAAGATAAAAAAAATTCACCCAAATCAAGAAAAGAAAAGAAAAATCAGAAACAAATAAGAAAAAAACAAAGTAAAGAAAAACTAAAAAGAACTTACTAAAGAGAAGAGTGGAGAGAATCAGTCATTTAGAAATCAAAAAAATCCAAGTCATTTAGAAATCAAAAAAATCCAAGTGACAGGTCCTTTCTTTAATTCTTTCATTGTCCTTTCTTTAATTCTTTCATTGTCCTTGTGCTTCAGGTTGTAATGTCTAATAGGAACTTGAAAGTTGGAACTCAAATTGTGAGATTGAAACTTGAAAAAAATCAAACTCTGATAGCAAGTGATGATCGATTGAATGCACAACAGGTTTAGACTACTCTTACGGGCCCAGGGAGGGGCCTTGGCCCAACTCGCCCATGTGTTGGATCGGCCCTGATTACTACTCTGGCAACTCAATTTTCAAGGGTGTTGCCCACACCCAATGGTCACTACTTTCTATCACACCAAATTTATTATTTTTAATACAAATATTATTTATTATATAAAAGAATATATAGATATAAACATTAACTAAAACTAAAACATTTCATTAATTCAAAAAAATAAAATTACATAATAAAAATTACAAATATTTATCTCTTACGGTTTTTATTTATCACTTCAAGGTTGTTCTCCTGCAAATCATTGGTCTTCATTTTAAGGATTTCTAAATCTACATTTTGCTTTTGCACCATAACCTTTTATTTATGTAAAGCTAGGTGTTCGTCCATTTTTCAAGTGTTGCTGAATTTTATCGTCTGAAGAGTTATTGAAAAAAGATGATGTGGTTCTTTTCGCTTTATCCCTTCAAATCGGACGTCGAGGTTGTTCCGATTCAAGGTCATTGTCTTCATCATTTTAGGGGTGTTTGTGGATGGTTAACCGAAACGAAATCATATTTCGGAAGGTTAACCGAAACGATCGGTTCGTTAATTTCTTAAACATAAACCTAAACTGAAAAAACTCGGTTAACCTATTTTTGTTTTTCTTGTTAGGTTATTCGGTTGACCTATCAACCATCTACGATTTAAAAAATGTTTTTCGAAACTAAAAAAACTCAAAAGTTAATATTCAAAACAAGGATAATAATTGGCTACAATATTAAATAAAAAACTAAAACGATGAATATATGTTTAAAGTTTAATCAAAGATCATCAAAAATATTTATTTATTATGGTAATTTTCATATGAACATTGCAATATTAGATAAACGTGGTTGTTTAAATTAAATCGTAGCATTAGTTGCTAATAAAATTGGTTATGTTATTGGTCTAATAGATTGATAGTGTCATTTCTTATTTTTAATTTACATTTAGTAACAATTTGTACATGCTATAGTGAACATTAATATGTTACTCTATTGCAATTTGCATATCTTATTTTGAATAAATTATTAAGGCAATAAAGTTTTCGGTTAACTGTCCATGACAAAAAATCATAAACTGTAACAGAAGATTTTAACGGTTCGGTTAACCAGATTGGAAATGTCAAAAACTTCGGTTCAGTTTACATAAATATCAGCACAAAATTTTGTTTTTTCGGTTTGATTTTTTGTTTTTCGAATATTTTGAAAACTCCTAGTTAAGGTTGATATAACAACGCATACATGAAGTTTGTGTGTAATTGTTGGACTCAGAATTGTCGGATGTCCTTGACCTTTTGGAGCCTCCTCTTTTAATCGACATTGGTAGAGCCCATATCCACTTTGTGTAAATTTCATAGTACATACCAACCTTTGTGGTGAAACAATTTCCTAAAACTTTTAACTCGATACAAGTGCCATTTGCAAAACGTCTATGTCGTTGGCACCATTTTTTTCCATCACCAAGTTGAAAATGTTGTTGAAATTGTTGAACTTTGAAGATACTTGGTTGACACTATGGTATTCCCGACCTATTGAGTTGTGGAATTGGGCCAAAATGAGCTCCTACAAAGCACTTACACGGAGCGTACCCTAGTCATGCTATCCTTGGAAATGTTGACTCAAGCACAACACAATGCCTCTTCCTCCTTTGTATGTCAATTTTGTTTGTCACTATTTTTAGAACTCATATCTTGTGATGGTTTGGGTTGTGTTCCGGGCACCGATTCGGGTTGTAAATAGTGCATATTAGGTGGGGTTTGGAAAAGTTGCATTTAGTGATGAAACCGTTAGGATGAATTAAGTAAGTTGGTAAAGCTAAGTTGAGGTGAAGGGACGAAATTCATATCGTAGTGATACAAAAGTGGTGATGCATTGTTTAGACGAAAGGGTTATCATATTTTGAGGTGAAGGGGCAAGATTCATATCCTCTTGCACAAGCCCTCATTCTTATTATAAAGTAAACCCTACAAAAGTTTGTTTTGTCCTTTCCAATTCAGTCAAACTCCATTGCATCCGTGTAACAAATACAATCTAATTAAAATTCTATATTTTTAAGCTAACAATTTTAGTGTATTTTGCGAAGAGAATATGAAAAATTCGATAGCTACAACGTGAGAATTTTGTTTCCAATGTGGATCGTGTTAGATATTTATACAAAATGCAACCTTTCCATAAACATTGCATTAAAAGTGTTGCAATTTGTATGGGACTACTATGTTTTAGGCTTTATTAGCCATTTTTTTTGTTACCTTAGGATTCTCACTTGTAAGGATGTCTATATAAAGGCCATTAGGTGTCTTTATTTTTCTTGCCCTCATATTTTCTGCGTTCTACTTTCTGGGGTTGATGGAAGAATAATTCTTTTGCAGTAACCATATAAATCTAGAACATACACCAAATTCATCGTTCTATAGAACATATATTATGATATCATAACTCTTTTCACGTAATATTTACACGTTATTTCTTAGTTTAATTGCAACATTGTTGTATTCTATCTTTCCGCTTCTAAAAAAAACTATATACTCATTGTGTTAGTTGTGCCACAAGGCATGTATCAGTATAAGAGATATCTTCACATGATAAAACTGTAAATCTCATGTTCACCAATTTTCCATGACTTTACCAATTTCTTCAAGACTTTTTCTTCCTTAGTAGATGGTAAAAATAAGTAAGTTACCATGATGGAAGATATAGACTTATGGAGGTGTCCAATTTTGTTTCAATTGTACTAGGTGTGTCCTAAGGCTGTATTCCTTTTCCTGTATAAACATAAAGTATAAAAGAATTAAACATTAAATTTTTTTTTAATGAACTATGACATGATCAAATGCTGAAACTTGTGGTAATAAAAGCAATTTTACCTGTAAAGAAGCTACAAAAGTCGATAAAACTTCACATTCATCAAGAAGAGCTCTTTCATGTGATACCACAGTAGCAAGTTCAGATACCAGACAATTTGGTCCCTCCATCTGTATATAGATTTTGAAATCAGTAACTATAAACATTATATACAAAAACTTTGTATATATGAACACAAATCTCACCCTTGATAGAGTAGACTGTATGGAAGATCCAATTGTTTCCATCACTTGGATAGCTGAACAAAGAGAAGACTCCAAAGTTTCAATATCCACCTGTACAAATATAAAATTAAACTTCTATTCACTGAAATTACATTTTTGTCCTATTTAATTTTCAAGAACTGACATACCATTGCACCTCTAGTTACAGGGACTCGAAGAGTGCTTGACTCTAGATCTTCATTAGCTCCAGACAAAGCAAGTTTGTGCTCCTTTTCAATTGAAGCCCATTCATTGAGATAAGTCATCTGATCCATAGATATCACAATATAAATATGGAAATAATATTGGGTTTATTAAAAAGTGTTATGGGAGAATGAATTACTTGTTGATTTAAAACTGAATAAAGCTTTAGCTTCAGTTTCAACTGATTGAGCTCGATCCTCTTTGCAGCTACTGAATCATGGAGTTCTGAGGTACTTCTCCACACATTAAATAAAGATTTCTGCATCATGAAATATAATAAATTTAGCTATAATAAAGACATCAAACAAAAGTGTATTGCTATTTCTTTCATTTAATCCTTTTAGAAATAAAGAAACCAAACCTTAGCAGTTGATTTCTGGGACTTGAAGCCAGCTTCTGAAGTGGCATTAATAAATCTCCACTGAATTTGTCTATTGTGAAGTAGTCTGAGATAATGAGCATCTTCTATCTGATCAACAACTCGTTTTCCCTTTTTAATATCAGCAATAAATGTGAGAACAGAAGCTTTATTCGAGTTGCAGGGTTGTCTCAAAGGACTACAAGACCTTCTAGAAGGACTGACATTTTTCAAAGCCAAAATAGATGGCTTGTTTGGTGTAACAACAGGTAAAGATTGAGACCTTGAAGAAACAAGATTAGACATTCTTAGTAGATTGTCATATTCCAACTTTCCTTTATCGGAAAATGACGATAATACCCTCGCAGGATCGCTTGTAGATTTTCCTAAAGGCTTAGATTTAGAACTTGTTCTGCTAGGCCACCGATGTTGTTCCACTAGTTTGGAATGTAAACTCTCTAAAGGTTTGGAATTTTCCGATTGATCGATGACATTTTTACCCTTGAGTGGACTTCTTTTCCTCTCAGGGGTAGACTTTCTAGAAGGTTTCTGTGATACATTTGATGATGACTTTAGGGTTCTATCAGAAAGAGCTTGAGGAGGTGGCTTCTCTTTCTTACTAGTGGGCATGGAAAACGAATCAGATTGGAAAGAAACACTTAGACTACGCATTGGTGAAGGAATTGCCTTTCTGGTTATCACTTCCATATTGATAGATGTATCATGGATTGGGGTTGAGGGGTATGATGGTAATTTTGGTCTTCTTTCTGCAGATATAGCTCTATTTGATGTGGATACTTGTGGTGTTGTAGCTGTTCTTGTTGTGTTTGGAGAAGGACAACGCCTTGGTGTAGGTGATTTGTATCTAGAACTAACTTCACTAGTCTTTAAATTTGGCCACATTGGATTAAGCTCTTCTATCATATGATCAAAAACATTTCCCAGATCCTTAAAAACAACAAATTTCTTGACAGAGTGATGATGCTATATCGCCATAATTGAACTGTTACAAATAGATAAAGAGATGTTATGACCAAAAAGGTATAAAGTTGATCAAAAGCATAGGTCTTTACTCTTTATACTTTACAGGTACACTAGATCTCAGAATAAGAATTGTCTTGAAACTTGAAGCTTGAAGCAAAGATATGTAATTGGGTGTATGTCTTTAGAATACAATATCTCCCTGAATCCTAATCTATCAAGAAGATTTTCAGAAGTTTAAAGAGGACTAAATTGCACTTTACAGACCACACTTACAAAAGAAGAAGAATCAATTCCTATGATCGGTTTAGTTTCTTTCTTTTAATTCAGAATATTGAGAGGAAAATGGAAGGGAGAGACAATCAGAATCTCATTATATATATAACATATTGGAGTTGAAAAGATGAAGTCCATGATTACGTTTTTACAGTCAAAGTTTAACTATATAGAAACAGACAAATAGTTGCATTAAATTTAAGATGGTAATAATGTATATAATCATAAGGGTTGAGGAAACAAACATGGAGGACCATGTGCTGAAGAAGATCATTGTCTATCTCCATTGATTCATTGAATCAGCTCACGAAGACAAACATATATTTATAATACATATAAACAAGAAGGGTCGAATAATGTCATAAATCCATGTAAAGCATGTCTGAACCTCAGATCGGAAAATATTTTTAATATCATGAAAACTCCTGAAATCTCATTTTCCATTTTGGATTTACTTATTAATTGATGAAAAGAAATCTAGTATTTGATGAGGAGATTGATAAAAAAAAACTATTTTACTCATTGAATTTGCAAATTTCAAGACTGAGGAACGAATATCGATGTAAAAACCTGATATGATAAAAAAAAAAAATTAAAACCTCAGAATTTTGTAATTTTGTAGTACAAGAGTAACATTTTATATGAAGTTATGAGCACTACATGATACAATGTCTGGATTTTGCAGATCATGTCCCTGATTTGCGGAACAGTGCCGAATTCTCAGAATCGGTGGAAAACACATTGTTCTACAAAATTATTATTTTAATACCATCACGGAAATAAGATCTTCACTTTAAAGTGGATCTATTGTCTTCTTTTTTTACAGATATTAATGCTAGCATAAACCCTAGATTAGAAAACTATTAAATCAAACTAATTAAAAACGGCGAATCTCAATTGATCATTAATGACAATAAGTTTGATCACAAAAGTTAAGCACGTCAGTAGTTTTTTTCAATACTGAGATTGAAATATAAGAATCTAACAATCCTAACAGTGTATAAATTATAATAGTAATTTGAAATTTACACAGTATTCATGCAAACTTACGCAGAAAGAGATCAGAAAAAGTGATCTGAGCAGCGATCAGTTATGGTGATGAAATCATGAAAGGTGATTTGATCGATCGGATAGTTGAGGAGAGGTATAAGAAGAGTTAAATCCTGAAGTTTTGATTGGTTAAAACTGAGGATTTGAACAGGGAGACGTTGTTGAAGGAGGTGGAAAAGTATGTTTTGGCGCCACGAGACATCAACTTTAATCCAAGGAATAATCTTTTTTATGCTTAAGATAAATTAGGGGTGTTGAACTGTTCATTGCCGATGAAGTGGAAAGCAAACCCGAAATTGAGAATCGGTTTGATTCGGAACCGGATTAATTATAAACCGTATACAAACTTGGATTTTTATTGTTTATATTTAGGTTATTTAACAATTTGATCCTGTATTTCAGAAGACATAATATTCTTTACATATCTAAACCAAGAGAACCAAATTTGATGTTTTTGACTTTTCATCCGGTAAAAAAAATATTACGATAAATATAGTAAAAATCTTTGTATATTTTATGCAAATAAGTATACAAATTATCAACAATGGATATCCGATTTGGATTTGATCTAATCTGGAAACCGGATTTTTGACCAATTTGGATCGGATTATCCGATCCACTTGATTATAACCGGTTCTAGAGATAATCAAATTTGATATAAGATTTGAAAGTCCATATCCAAATCCACCATAAAATCCGGTCAAGCCCACCTCAACCCGGATTGAATTTGGGCTGGATCCGGATAGAATTTATGATTATGTGATTCAAATCGGATCGGATCTGTATTTGTGCACCTCTTATGGTCAAATATGTAACATTTTTTTATGTTTATTTGCAAAATCCAGTATAAAGATTTTGACCAAACCGGAGTTTATAAAATACAATAAATTATATCAATGTCATCTAAATTTTGAAACAAAATTTTTTTTTTGTTTAATATGCTAGATTTTCAAAAATTATTTGAAATAACTTTTAGATTATAAATTTTTGTTTAAAATAAAAGTTTTAGACTTCTACTCCCAAATGAAATGTTTTCTTTAATTTGATATTTTTCATAAAATCTAAATAGGCAAAAGCTCGTTGCCAAATATACATACATACACTTTCAACATACAAGTTGAACTCGTTTGTCAATAATCAAAACTCAAGGTGTATAAATGTAAATTTTACATGTTGAATAATATCATTTAGATTTTAGATACTTCAAAACAAACAACAATAATTTTCAATTTTTTTTTTTTTTTTGACAAAAACTGAAAGGGTGTAATATTTTATTTCAAAATTCAAACAAAACTTTACTTACGAAGTAGAGGAAGAAAGCCATACCATAAGTCCATAACCCAGTATACAAAAGATAATTAGTATAAAGTTTTAAACCACACAAAAATTCAACTTTAGCACATGCTATGTAACACAACATTACTTATATCAGTTATATAAATCTTAACTGCAATCATTAAATGCATTTAACTTTTCACAATAACAACCACCATGATGTAAAATTGAAGCATCTAAGTCTCCATGACATGCCACGTGTCATCTACACAAAATTCTCCTCCATTGCTTCCTACCAAAATGTTGAATTGCTTACAACTAATTTTTCACGCTCGTCAATAAATAATACCCACAAAACTTGTCCAACTGTTTTTCAAAATAGATAAAAATATATATATATTAAGCCACATAAATAGGAAACAGGTAACTAATAGTCTAAAATCCTAAACACTATTTTGCCAATTAAAAATAATGAATAATTTTATAAAACATATTTTGCTCTACAAGTTTCCATCATTTTGTCTTTGTGAATGACCGGTAATAAAATATTTTTAGTATCAAAGTTTCCAATTACTTTATGATTACCAATCATTCAAATTCATAATTTAATATAATAAAAGAAAAGTGCATGAAATGGAACTAAAAACACTTGAATGTGAAAAGGACAAAACATCTCCAAACTTGAACATAAAGCATGTTTGGAGGCTAAAATCATGAGAGATCATGTGCAAATACCTACAAATCGATGATTTTAATAATTTTAGTCCACTTAAAAAAATTCAATTGTACCAACTGCATCACTAGAAGTACCATTGACAACCACAAGTCCCATCTTTTCATTCCACTTATAGGCCTTCAACAAACCTAGAAGTTGTACAATAATTTTTTTTAATCATAATATAACGAAATGTATAGTCAAGTTATCAAGTATTTTTATCAGATTATGCAACGAATTTGATTTCTTACCAATTTATACAGTCATGTTACATAGAGAACGTGTTTCTAAAGGATCAAAATTTGTGGACTATGCAAATAAAATTCTATTTTGTATGTTACGTTTAATATTTATTGAATCCAGAACTTTGAGTCCTTCCAAAAAGTGATTCGATGTCATCAGCTTTGTAAAGATCTAGACTTTTTGCCAAAGCAAAACCAGCATACATCCCATCAACGGCTGCACTCACAATCCCACCTGCATACCCTGCACCTTCTCCCACTGGATATAATCCCCTCAATGACACACTCTCGAAGGTGTCAGGATTTCTAGGAATCTGGACAGGAGAACTAGTTCTAGTCTGCAAAAATATCATAATTTAGAGGGCCAAATTTGTAAAAAGTAAAGACTTAAAGGGGAAAACATGTTTTTGTTAATTCATTACTTTTTGGAGGAAACGAGTATGATTGAACGGAATATTACCTCTACTCCATGAAGAAGGGCATCACTGGAAATGAATCCTGGTAACTGAATACAACAAAAAACATTATTTATTTACATTCAAACTCATGGATTTTTTGAAGATTGTGCAAAGTCAAAGCAAAAAACCTCTTGGTCAAACGCCATGATTGAATGCTGCAACGCCTCTGTTATATGAACAGGAAACAATTCATGCAGATTTGCTGCCTTCACCCCTAATCGGTAACTTGATGATGGTATATTACTTGCTGACACAACAAAAAACCCGTGAGTAACAAACTTTCTAGAGGAAGGGCATTTATGTCTTTTGCTATCCCTGTCCCACTTTGTTCTACCTTTTTGGATAAAACAAAAAATTTGCAGTTTGCAGACTGCAGTGTAACAGACTGGGGCTTAAGGACACGAATCAAATCAAAATTTTACCAGACAATTTATTATCCATGAAATCTTTAACGGTTTGCACAGGGACAACGAAATTTCCACCTCCCATGATAGATGCTCTTTGTTCGAATTCCCTCTTTAAGAAAATACAAACGTGTTTTTAAGTAGAAAAGTTTGTATGATTTTGTAAATGAAAAAGTAATAGAGAGTATGAATGTTGATGATGGAAAGAAGTACCTGAAAGTCAACACCTGCAAGAGGTCCATGAAAACCAAGATCATTAAAATCCTTTGGTGAAACAGTGACAGCAAGTGCAGCATTAGCCCATTTAGATGCTCTTCGAGAAAATGACATGCCATTTATACAAAGTTCTGATGGATCTATGCTCGTTACAACCACCTGTAAATATTTTGGAAGGAATGGAATCAGTCAAAGGAATTGGAATCTGAAGGAATTGAAATGTGTCAAGCGTTTGGTTAGAAGAGTTTGTAAGGAGGTTTTGGTCTCTCCGGTATAAAAGGAGAATGGAATTGAATTCAACTCCGTTTGTTTACCAACCAAGCACCTCAAGGAATGGAATCTCACATTCCAATTCCGGAGGAATCCACAAACCAAACACAGCCTAAGATTCATGTTTTTATTTTACCTGTCCACCAGGGCACATGCAGAAAGAATAACAACTCCTTTGTGGTGTATCATTATTGTCTTCTCTTTTGACATATTCAACAACCTTGTAATCAGCAACTGGTATTTTCCCACGTCCACTAAGAACCTCATTGGCCAATTTTGAGTACTATATGTTTAAAAGATTAAATAAATTTCGAAAAAACATAGATATGCCACTTAAAAACATCATTTTCCTCCCTTTGTCACATAAAAATTGCAATAAGTTACTTGATAAATATTAGAAGAACTAGTTGTCAAAACAATCTTTAAACTATGAGGGGGGGGGGGGGGGGGGGGGGGAAAGAATTGTAATCTGTCATACATATGGTTGACAGGAAATGGAATAGAATTCAATTCTATTCCTTTGATTGGTTTATATATAAATATAATTTTTTGAATGGAAATTTTGTATATTTTTTTAATTTATATTTATACATATAATCTTTTCAACAGAATCAGTCAACCAAACATGCCTTGAGTTAAGTCAGATGCATTGCAATTTTCATCAGATGGAGGGAGTAAGTAGTAAATTTGCCACAAAATATTTCCAACCTGAATGCTGTTTATCAATTCTTGTGGATGCTCAATCCGCAAACCAACCTGTTGATAACACAAGTCCAAAATATATTATTAAAAAAAAAAGTTTATCTCACACAATATAAATGTATTATGCAAGGTTTAATTGGAACATACAGCAAAATCTTTAGGGACCAATTCCGTATTATGAGAAAGAAGCATTTGGTATACATCACGTGCAGAATGCCCAACTGCAAGAACAACTGCATCAAATCCCAGCTTCTCACTACTAAACCCTAATCTTCCACTTGAATCAGATACATTCACTCCAACCACATGACCATTTTCTACAATTAGATCATCCACCCTACTTCCAAACCTGATGTTAACCTTCGCAAATAACAAAATTCAATTAATTATATTAAATGACAGTGACAGGAGTCAGAGACAGTAGTAACATTGACGCAGACAGTGACACTGACACTGACACTGACACTGACACTGACACTGACAGAAGTTAATGAGACAAAATATTGCGATTATTTTGCTCTTGTGCAAAAGACGAAAATGCCCTCCTAATCAATTAAGACATGTAACTCACCCCCAAATCTTGTAAATGTTGTCGAAAGTTACGGAGAAGTGGTATGAGTCTATCGGTTCCTAAATGAGGCTTTCCATCAACCAGGATGCTTTCTGGAGCTCCAAACCGAACTAAGGTTTTCATAACCTGAGTTTTTGAGGAAAAAATGTTTACGAGTGTTACATTACATATTGCTATTAATAATATCAATAAAGAAATTTATGTATGTTGCTATTAGGAATAAATATATGCAAGTGTGTTGCCTAGAATGGAGAAAGTAGACTCACAGACAAAACACTTCCACTGTTCCTCCCAATTCTAGTCACCAACTTTCCATCACTCCAAGTACCTGCACCACCCTGTCAACCATAAGTCCATGATAAATAACAACGTTTTTGGCCATTAAATGTTGTCTGGATAAATGATGTTTAAATAATATTTGAGAAAATGATAGCACATTTTAAAAGAAAAGGTAATTGAGGGAAAGGTTTAAAAAAAGGTTAGGACTTAGGCTGTGTTTGGCGCGCCATAGCTAGCTGATAAGCCAGCTTATTTTTCAAGCTTTTTTAAGTTGTCATGTTTGGCAAGCCAAAAAGTAGCTTATAAGCTAGCTTTTTAAAAGCCTACTTACACTAGCTTTTCAGGAGCTTTATTTAAAATTTTCCAAATATACCCCTTAATTAATTATAGAAAACATATTCTTTTAAATGTCCTTTTATGGCATTTAATATCTTTCAGCTAGTTTTACCAAACGTCAAATTTTATCAGCTAGTTTTTCATATAACAGCTAGTTTTTCAGCTATCAGCTAGCTTTTCAACTAGTACGCCAAACATAGCCTTAACAAAGAAGGCCTCATTTCCCTTACTTTCTCCTTTGAATTCGTTCTTTCTGCATTAAGTTAAAAAGAAACACCCATGTATAACTTACCAGATTAAGTTCATTAAGTCAAAAAGAAACAGTATGAAAATGAATGAGTAATAAAATGTAAAATGCAACCTCGCCAAAACAAAAGTTGCTTTCGGTTTGCAGTATTCGCCTGACAACCAAAGCACCAATATCACGCCCACGTTTCTCAACGGGTTGCCCTCTTTCTATCAAAGTCACATCAACACCAAACTCTGCAAGTACAAGAGCAGCAAACAAACCAGATGGACCACTTCCCACAACTGCAATTTTTGCCTTTTTAGTAGATGGAAGCTTGTAAGAATTTAATGAACTAGTATGACCATTTTCTCCTTTCACTCTATCTTGGTTGAGTTTCTTGTTATCGTGTATTATGTTAACTAAATCACCAATAACTTTCTCATGAGTCGTATGCTCGATTACCCCAATTTTGGGTTCTAAGCGTGAAATAAAGTCCCATGTTCGGGGTTCAAGATTCAAGAGCTTATCAACGTCCATTTCCACTGTGTACACAAATTTCGGCTCCTTCTGACTCTGAAAATTGATTTTTTTTTTTTCGAAATGAGCTAAATTTGGACATTTTTTGTTGGTTAACAAGTGAAAGTTATAAAGAAAAAGCAAAAAGCTGACCTTTCTAGCGTCAAAGGATTTCCTTAAAACTGTAAAAGCTTCTGGGGGTAACATTGAAGCAACCTGGACAAAAAACATAGGAAGCTTTGCTCAATCAAACCAGAATTGCATACATAGAGAAATGAAAGATTTTTTGAACCATTGTACTTTGCTTTTTGTTGCAAACAGGCTGTCGATCTTGTGAATATATGGAAAGAAAGCAATATTTGTTCCGAAAATTAGCAAATTATGGAGAAAAGTTGCATAGTACAATGGTTTTTTTTTTGGCATTTGCATTTCGATAATTCGTCCAGAGTAGTATTTTTTGCATTTTGGCATATATGAAATGAAGGTCGAGTACGATGATGAAAATTTAACTTCAAAATGGATAGGCGTTGATCAAATGTAAGAAAATTAACCCAATTACCGGAAATTCAAGAACTTTGGCGACCTCCTCAAGCAAAGCATCAGACACATCAAGAAAATCTTTACCAGCGTCTCTATCAATGGGAACACCGAGTTTGAAAAGCCTCCAAAACCCTTTGAACTTATCGATATCGGTTTGAGTTTGTTGGATTGATTTTAGCTTCTTTTTTTCTGATGGGTACCTCGACTTACCTGTTCGTTTGGACCCTTTTCTGGCACATCGAATTAGGGGTTTGTGAGGATAAAGGAAGCGAATTTTGGGTGAAAATGGGAGCTGGTAATTAGGATATTTTGTGAAAGAAAAACTGTAAGGGCAGAGTAGCTTGGGGGAAGCAGAGAACATCGCTGGATTGGAGAGACGAGGGGAGAAAGTGAGGGGATAAGGAGGGGTTTAAGACGGGGGTTTTGTTGTTCGTTAAATTGTAATTAGAAATGAACCCCTATATTTATACTAGTTTACATTTCAGTCCTTTTAACTTTTTTTGAAATTAAAACATCGAAAATTAATGTTCTTCTCTGTGTGTCACAAGTAATGCAACACCAATACCCAAGTTCCATAAGAATGAAGTAAGGGATGTATGTGGTCTCTTCCCGAGAGTGTGGGATTGCTTCCATTAATGACCTCAAGCATAATCAAAATAAAAAAGGTGAGTTCACATTGGTTCCTACATATGATAAAGTGAGCCCCACGGTGAACAATAAACGATGTTTATGGTGTGTGGTTGTCGCTGTTACACCCCCGAACCGAGTAAAACGGCGGAAACGTCCAATGGTGGATGACGTCATGTACAGTATCATAACAATTGAATAATAGAGATCAAAGCATTACAAACATTGTACTAATAATTTAATATTTACATTGAGTTCGAATCATTGTTTGTTTGACTCCAAAAAAACATATGGCAAAAATATAAGACGTAACACTGCTAAGCTCCGTCTTCACAAAACATGTGTGGGTATCTGTCTACTGATTTCTTGGGAATACAGTGGTTTTGAAAAAGTGTCAACATTTAAGTTTGTGAGTTCGTAAGCATTTTGTATGAGAAATGTATGTCTGTGTTCCTTGAAAATGATAGAGTGTTCTTCCAGAAAAATCCAATATTTTCTTTTAAATGTAATGTAGTAGTCTTAATTACCCTAAGACTGAAAATGTAATAGTATTGTTGTACTCAGAAGTAGTGTAATGTAGTTTTATATCTTTATAAAACCATTTGAATGCATGTTTCCAGAATGTAAACTGTATTGTACTGGAAAATAGTGTAATGTAGTTTTATATAAATAAAAACATTTGAATGCATATTTCCAGAATGTAAACTGTATTGTACTGGAAAATAGTGTAATGTAGTTTTATATAAGTAAAACCATTTGAAGACATGTATGTATTCGTAAACCAAACGTATTGTTAATACCCCTTGTGAGTTATTATAATCATGCTAATGACCTAGATGGTTTGTATGACGTTCTCCATGCGTCGGAATGGTATGACATTTGTCACCCCAGACCTGTCGGTCCAACTGTAGCTAATAGTTTAGGTGCGGGATTGTCAGTCGCGTATAGATCTATACACAAGTGTCACGCTCTCCCTCTAAGAGACTCTGGTTATAATACATGATTTTTGTTGGTACTTAGATAAGTACTTGAAGATGTGTCTTACAAAGCTATATTGATTGTTTACGTGTAGTATGATAAAAACTCCTTTTCTTGTAAATGCATGTATCGTCCTTTTATAGTAGTTACATGTATAAAATAATTATGCTTTGAAATAATTATTTTTGTATTGTATCTTGAAATGATAAAATAGTGTGTATGTCTCATAAACTATACCTATTATAGTTTATAAAAATATTTCCCTGAAATGATGAATCATTTGTATGCTATTATCAATTTACCCTGATAATAAAATGAAATGAAATAATGATATATGTATGTTTATATAATTATACCCTTTTTGCTCAACATGTTACAAAATGGTTAAAGTCTTATAAACTATTTTAAATATGGTTTATTTATTGAAATTCAATTGTATGTTTCGTGTGTGTGTGTGTATATATATTGTAAGAAAATCATAGTGTACTTGTACGAAAACTTTATAGCTTTGCAAATTTTAGCAAAACTTTGCATATATATGCTTGCGAATTTGGAATAAATCTATTTCGTGTATTTTAGCATTTTTGCACAAACGGTAGTAAAATATGTGTAGTCATATTGTATATTTTAACACCACTTTTCTTGTATTTTACTTGTATTCCTCCCCTAAAACATAGAAAAATCATGGAAAATGTAGGGGTATGAACTCACCCCGTGTGTGTTCTTGGCTGGATAACGAAATGATAGTAACGTTCTTCAAGTTAGAACACGTGAATATAGTCGTATCCTAATTTGTTTTGAACACATAATAACATGTGTAAATTAGATAAACTAATATGTAAGTGTTATAATAACACTAGATAGAACAAGAGGACTTACAAGTTTCCTAAGAATTAACTTGAAGTGTTTTGTTTTCCTGGGGATGTTTTAAGATTTTCTTGGGAATACTTGAGGTTACTTGGAATTTGTTTGAAGATATGAATATGTTCTTATGAACTTTGAGAGAATAGTGAGGAGATTTGAAGTTGGAATTAAGACTTATGCATGAAGTTTTCGACCTAATATATATATATATATATATATATATATATATATATATATATATATAGGGTAAAAGGTGATGTGATATATGCATTGGTATGTATATTTTATCTTTTTGGAAGGAGTGCCACCGTTTTAAATTGAGAGTTTTCGGCCTATCCCCACCGAAGTCACCTTGATTTCAATCTAATCCCCAACCGAGAAATCAAGGTCTTCGGTCAAGCATGTTCTCGGTCCAAGGGTGTTCTCGGTCAAAGGGTGTTCTCGGTTTAGGTGCCACCCACTAAGGGTGATTTCCGTTTTGAATTATTTAAGATTTAAGGTTTTCGATCCTAAAACCAAGAATCCTAAAAGCAAAGTGTAAAGTGTTTTGTTTAACTAATTGACTTTGTTTGAATTGTTTGACTTTGGTTTGACTTGTTTGACTTTTATTGACCCGAAATAACCGGTTGTTACAGTGGCTAAATAGAAAAGCATATACAAATATACAAGCAATATAGTTGGAGTAAATTTGAGCAAGTTAACAATATCAATATTATACGAATACACAAACACGAAAGTAGATCCTAGCATTAAACATGAAGTAGATACTAACGGTAAAAACCGAATATAAAGGATGACAAGAGAAAGATAGTAAAAATTGTATGACAAGCACAAACAGTGGAAAGTAAGTTAGTACTTAGACTACTTAAATTCTACTTTGACAACCCTTGTTATAACTACCATTATTATAACTATCTATACTCTCCTATCTAAGGTGGTTATATCCACATTCAAGGTTGTAGAACTTGTTATTCGTTACTTGTTCGGTTTACTGAGGAGTAGCGAGTACTCAGCCTAGGTGGGGGAGTATTTGAATATGAAATATGTGTATATATATATATATATATATATATATTCAAGAGTTAAATGCGAAACAACACATATTATATGATTCTTGTTTTATCGTATTTTAATTAAATGTAAAGGCAAGAATGTGTATATTCGTAAAGAGAAGCTATTTGGTAACCATTAAGTTAACAAAATAACATGTATAAATCCATCTAATCACTTAGCAAAGTATTTATTTTTTCCTCGGATGTACCTAAAGCACACGTTGTATTTATTACATGTATAATACAGACATAAGCAACAAGTTGGTTGTGTGGTTAAAGCTTTGATATTTAATCATGAAGATTAAGGATCGACTCTCTTCCCGGACATATTTCATTTTGCTATATTTAAAAGGCCATCCCACATCGCCTGTGATATGTGGGACTAAAACCCTTGCCAATCTCACCACTTATATATGGGGAGGTAATTCATTCCTTTTAAGCATAAATCTTTGGGGAGTCCCACATCGCTTGTAGGACAAATTCGGAACTCCTCATGTCTTCTAACTACAATAATTGGTTACCTTATATAATAGTTTCTCTAGAATTAAGCGACACTAATCATCCTTCTGGGTTGAACCGCTCCGAGTAAGTCCAAGTTGGATCCAGTCGAACTGAGTTTGATCGAGTTGAATGTGTTCCAATTTGGTTCGTCGAGTAGATAGAATTCACATCGGCCATGTGCCGAGTCCGAGTAACTCACTGATTACTCTGTCGAGTTGGCCGAGTTTTACAACCTTATCCATGGCTATAACCAAGTCTTTAATGCCTAACCTCAAGCTATCTAATAATTTCCTCATCAGGCATCCTCACACCATTAAGGATGACCATTTCCATTCTTCTAACTACAACAATTGGTTGCCTTTTATAGACATGTTTGAACCACCACAATCTTTTTTTCGACAATTTTTTATGATCAAACTCCCATAAAAAAAAGTTGTGTTCATTATCATGTCCAACAATGTTTTTGTAACATCTTGTTTTACGGGCTAGAAGTTTTGTGTTTTTTAATTGAAAAATAAAATTTCTAATTTTAAAATAAAATAATAAAATAAAAATAAATAATTGAAATGCTATCAAATAATAATAATAATAATAATAATAATAATAATAATAATAATAATAATAATAGATCTTATTGCTAGCTAATATTTAGAAAATAATAGAGTTTTAGTGTGTCAAGAGAATTATTTTGTAATAAGGGTCATTTGTATCAAGTGAGTAAAACTTGTGGTTGACTTGAGAGTTGACCAATTAGCTGTTTACGACCAAGTTTGAAAAGTTTAGGATGGAGAAGGACCATATGTCAGTTATTTTGTGTTCTTCAGTTAGTTTAAAGCCATTTTGAAAGAATGTTTGTAAGGAGGGACTATAGTTGCATAAGTGAGCATTATTAGGTCTATTTGAAGCCTCTTTGTAACATCCGTCACTTGAGGTATTATTTATTTTAAATATGTATTATTTGTTGTTGGGCTATGAATTGGATAAGTGGCTTATTGAGTGGACTTTAGCAAGTGGGTCGTGTAGTTGGGCTGCCCAGAAGGCGTACGTTGGGCGTAAGCCTGGTGTACGTGTGGCATAGAGGAGCCTTGGATGCGGGAGGCGCATGCACGTACGCACAACGTACCAAGGAGTACGCGCAGCGTACGTGAGCAGATTCCAAACCCTAATTTTTAGGGTTTAAGCCATATAAATAGAACATTATAACTCAAACCCTAGCCTCCTTACCAGCCTCTCAACCTCAGAAACCCTAGAAACCCTCTCTTACTCCATTATTGTGTGTGTTTGGCCTTTTTAAAGCTTGTTTTGGTGAAGTGAAGCTTGGAAGAAGAGAAGAGAAGTTGAAGAAGAAGAACTTGAGTATCTTGAGCTCAAGGATCTAAGATTACGTCACCATTTGGCACTCATTGGAGGTATAAAGCTTCCAACTTTCCTCATGAATGCTTAGATCTAGGATTATGGAGTTTTGGACCTTTTTAGGTCAAAAGAATGGATTTTTATGGTGCAACTTCGTATTTAGGCTTAGGGTTGCCACCCTTAGTGCTAAATGTGTCCCATAAGCAGTAAAGTTTCAATCTTTAGAGCCCATTTGTAACCATGCATGAGATCTAGCCATTTCCATGGAATTTAGTTGTTATAATTCAAGTTTGGGTTCATTTGGTGGGTTGCAAGCCACCAAGTAACCGACTTTATGAGTTGAGACATGTCAATGGACCCAGATCTGTAATTTGGACTTAATGTCTTAAGGGATTTAGCAGTTTGGAAGAAGATGGCTTAACATGGTAGTACGCTGGGCGTACACGCCAGAACGCGCAACGTACAAGCCATGCAAGTTGTACGCGTAGCGTATAGAGGAGTACGCCTTGCGTACTGTCAAGTTTGGGCGTGCGATGTTTGGGCCTCGGTTTCGGCCAATCTTTGGACATAGCAGTTATTGGGCCTTAATGGGCCATCAAAAGTCAGAGAATGGACTAATGACATGTTTGGGCTAAAGGGAAGGCCCATTTGAGGAGTTGGGCCCAATTTAGAAAATTAGGCCATTAGTGGGCCTTTAGTGGGTCATTAGAGGGCTTGGAGAGATTAGATGGGATTGGACCTTGGTTATGGCCCAAATTAGACCAAGTGGTAAAATGGTTATTTTACCCTAAGAAGGATTATGGAAATTTGACTAAGTGTTGTTATGACTATGATAGCCGGGGAGTCGTTGGAGCAACCACTAAAGATTTCCTCACTGTGAGATTCAGCAGTCAGCTTTGCGATGTGAGTTTTCCTCCAGTAGGAATGGGTCTAAGGCACCAAGGTCGGCCCGTCTATGTATGTTAGTATGTTCCGGATTAAGATCCGATGTCGGGCGGGGCCTGATGTAGGTTTATATGTTTTTTCCGGATTTCGATCCGATGCCGGGACGGTACCCGAAGGTTGTTAGTATGCTTGATGTCTTTGTGATTCTTGCATGTAAATGTATTTGTATGTTTCCGGACTATGGTCCGGTGTAGCGGCCGAACCCGAGGAATGTTTGTATGTTTCCGGATTTCGGTCCGATGTCGGGCGGGGCCCGAGGAATGTCTATATGTCTATAGTTAGGTGGTTACGCTTATGATTATGTGTAATAGTAGGTATGCTCATATGTATGCCGAGCTTTGCTCGATGTCGGGCGGGGCCTGATGCCAGATGCGGTCTGATGTCGGGCAGGGCTCGATGCCGGGCGGGGCCCAATGTCGGACAAGTCGATGTCGGGCAGTGCCCGATGTAGCAGGGCGGGGACCAATGTATGTGATTATGTGATTATGTGTATGGTATGTGGTAGTTTGGGGAGACTCACTAAGCTTCGTGCTTACAATTTTCAGTTTTGGTTTCAGGTACTTCCGCTAGTAAGGGGAAGACTTCGGGATGACTGAATGGCACACACCATAATTTTTAGCCTGGGAGGATTCACTCTAATGTTTGACATATGATTTTGATACATTGACAGATATTATGATATTTTTGAGATACACGATTTATGACTTTTATATGATGGATGATATTTATGGTTTTTATTAATGAATTAAAATGAAATTTTTGGGCTATATTTTTGGGATGTTTCAAGTTGGTATCAGAGCCTTGGTTTGAGGGATTCGGGCACACTCTCGGGTCTTTCTGAACTCAAACTGAGGACTTGGTATGAAATTTTTCAAAAGGAAATCATTTTTATAAAAAGAATTTTGAGAAAAGAAATGAATTTTGAAAAGAGAAAAGAACTTTGAAAAAAAGAAAAGGGTGTGGTGCATGCAATCAGCCGAGCTCAAGTAAGTACTCCCAAATTACCCATACAAGTTTATGTTATGATATGATTATGAGAACAACATGCTAGATTAGGGCTAAGGATCTAGGAAGGATGCCTTGTATGCCTGTTATATATATATATATATATATATATATATATATATATATATATATATATATATATATATGAGAACCGCATGCTAGTTTAGGGCTAAGGATCTAGGAAGGATGCCTTATATGCCTGTTGTATGAGCTTATTGAATTGTATGCTAGTACTAATTAGTCAGTAATATGATGGTCTGAGTAGGATATGCTTGATTGTGCTTACCCAATGCTCGAATGCTGCTTGCTTGGTGCTTTTAGGAGTTCTAGTTATCTTTAACTAACTAGTAAACGAATATGTTAAGTTACATATTACGAGGACTAAATAATTTCAGAAGGTTAGGTTTAGCTCTATTTCGCAGCTCTTGTTTGAGTCTAACCGTTGTAGGGTAGGACCTCTAATTCGAAGAATTATCTAGTCTTAGTGATATGTAATGATATTTGCGAGCTAGTTAGGGGGAGATAGCAGGGACTTGTTATGCAGTTGATGGCGGAGAGTGGGTTGGTGATTACCGTGGGCAAGCCTAGGATGAGATTAGCGCGTAAAGCAGTAGTAGTAGAAGGGACTTGGTGGAGTCGAGGCAGATCTTGAGGAAAGTACGGATAGATGTGGAAGGTAGTATGGGCCCGTACTACTGAAAGAAGAGGACCCGTATTCGAATTAAGGAAAGTTGAGATGAATCCAGGAAACTTGTAGTGTGTGAGATCCCTCGAGTTATTATGAGTATACTGATGTTTGTTATGGTGTATTTTCAGTATGGTGACGTTACGCACTGTGCTAGTGGGCTCTTCAGGCACCGGCGAGGGATCAGGCTCGGGCTCTGGAGTCGGGCAGCTAGATGAGCAGACGAGAGAGTTCATTTCGTCTGAGATCACGCACATTATTTTAGACCAGACTCCTGTGATCTTCGGTACGATCAAGGAAGGCATTATGGAGCTTTTGGATGAGAGACTGAGTGCATTCCGCACCGAGGTGGCGACCATGATGGGGTCGCGCACACTGACATTCAGGGAGTTCAGGGCTTGTGGAGCTCCTGACTATCATGGGGCTCGGGACCCCATTGCTAGCAGCAGATGGTTGTCGGATGTCGCCAACGCCTTCTGCACCAGCAGATGTCCCGATGGGGACAAGGTCCGACTTGTGTCCTGTCTTCTGAAGGACAGGGCATGTGACTGGTGGGAGGAGGTCGGACGAGCCATTATAGATGATGCGGTTCTAGATGCGATGACCTGGAGTGATTTCTCGACCAGGTTCAGGGTCGAGTTTGCACCTACGATTGAGGTGCAACAGTTTGCTAGGGAGTTCCATGATCTCGAGCAGACGACTGAGACAGTGACAGAGATCACCGCCAAGTTTAGGGAGAAGGCCCTTCTCGTTCCGCAGTATGTGGCGGACGAGGAGATGAAAAAGGCCTGATATCATGAGATGCTGCTGAGTGATATCCGCCAGTTTGTGAGCGGATCCAGCTGCAAGACGCTAGAGGATATGATTTCTAGGGCTCGGGAGAGGGAGTTGGGTTTGGAGATGGAGAGAAAGAGGAAACCAGATGGAGTTCAGACAGGTAGTTCGGGCAAGAAGCCCAAAGTATCATATCACAGATCAAGGATCCACCAGGGCCGCAGCCGGTGTGGCAAGTGCGGCAAGATGCACGAGGGAGCGTGCAGGGCGGGGAGTTCGGGTTGCTTCAAGTGCGGCCGAACTGGTCACATAAGCATGGATTGTACAGCTACCACCACCACCACAGCAGTTTCAAATCTAATTTGCTTTCAGTGCAATCAGAGGGGCCACAAAAAGGCTGAGTGTCCGAGTCTAGCAGCAGCAGGACAGGTGGCGACACCCGCTCCTACCACGTTGAGGATTACAGATGGCCGTCAGGTCCGGGCAGAGGCACCTTGTCAACCAGAAAAGTATTCTGGTCGATCCGACCAAGATAAAGGTCGTGATGCAGTGGGAGGTTCCGAGGTCTTCAACTGAGATTCATAGTTTTCTTGGTCTAGCGGGTTATTACCGGAGATTCATCCAGGATTTCTCCAAGATCGTTGTTCCTTTGACCCGACTGACCAAGAAGTCGGTGACATTCCACTGGAGGCCTGAGCAGCAGGCAGCCTTCGAGACTCTCAGACAGCTGTTATGTGAGGCACCGATTCTGACTTTGTCGGAGGGCGTCGATGACTTCGTGTTTTACTGTGACGCTTCGATCACGGACATGGGTGCGGTATTGATGCAGCGGGGTCACGTGATAGCTTATGCTTCGAGGCAGCTGAAGCCTCACGAGGCTAACTATCCAACGCATGATCTAGAGCTGGGGGCTATGGTTTTCGCCCTCAAGATTTGGCGGCATTACCTCTATGGGGTTCGTTGTACCATTTACACGAACCACAATAGTCTGAGGTACCTCATGGATCAGCTGAATCTGAACATGAGGCAGCGTCGGTGGTTAGATGTGGTGAAGGATTACGACTGTGAGATCCTTTACCACCCAGGCAAGGCCAATGTGGTGGCTGATGCCCTTAGCCACAAGGAAATGGCGGCTCTGATTCGAGATATATGTCTGAGGATGACAGTGATTACTCTGTTGCTAGAGGAGATCCGGGGGGCGCAGGTCGAGGGCCTGGAGGAAGAGCGCCAAAAGTGCGAGCGGATCGTAGGCCGAGTGGCCTCATTTGATTATGACAGTCGTGGGTTGTTGACCATGCATAGGAGGGTATGGGTTTCGTACTGGGGCGGAGTACGACAGGTTCTAATGGATGAGGCCCACAAGTCAAGGTTCTCCATCCATCCCGGGGCGACAAAGATGTATCGAGATCTTCACCCTGATTACTGGTGGCCCTGCATGAAGCGGGACGTAGCATGGTATGTAGAGCGGTGCTTGACCTGCAGGAAGGTCAAGGCTGAGCACCAGAGACCACACATCAAGATGCAGCCGCTAGACATTCCCGTGTGGAAATGGGAAGATATCATTATGGACTTCATCACCAAGCTTCCCAAGACCGCACGTGGAGTAGATACGATATGGGTCATCGTTGATCGGTTGACCAAGAATGCTCCTTTTGTCCCGATCCAGGAGAGTATATCGGCTGAGAAGCTGGCCGAGATCTACGTGGGTGAGATAGTGGCACGACATGGAGTGCCTGTCTCGGTGGTGTAAGACCGAGATGTCCGTTTCACTTCTAGGTTTTGGAAGCGGTTTCACGATGGGATGGGTACTCGTCTTCACTTCAGCACCGCTTTCCACCCTCAGATGGATAGACAGAGTGAGAGGACGATACAGACTCTCGAAGACATTTTGCGCGCATGTGTCTTTGATTTCGGTGGCAGTTGGGATACGTATCTTCCGTTGGCGGAATTTTTGTATAACAACAGCTACCACGCTAGCATAGATCAACCTCCCTTCGAGATGCTCTACGTGAGGAAGTGTAGGACCCCAATCTGTTGGGCCGAGGTCGGTCAGAGAGTCATGAGGAGTACTGAGGTAGTACTCAAGACCACTGAGAGGATCTAACAGGTCCGGAGCAGGCTCCAGACTGCTCAGAGTCGGCAGAAGAGTTATGCCGACAAGCGACGTTCATACTTGGAGTTCCAGGTGGGCGACATGGTCCTCCTGAAGGTGTCACCTTGGAAAGGTGTCATCCGGTTCAGGAAGCGGGGCAAGTTGGGCCCCATATACATTGGTCCTTTCAGGATTATAGCCCGGGTGAGCAAGGTGGCGTATCGATTGGGTCTTCCAGCAGAGCTCAGCGAGATCCACAACACTTTTGATGTTTCTTAGTTACAGAAGTGCTTAGTGGATGACTCAACAGTTGTGCCCCTAGAGGATTTTCAGGTTGATGACAGCCTGAATTACATCGAGAGACCGGTAGCTATTCTTGACAAGAAGACGAAGGAGTTGAGGAACAAGAGGGTTGAGCTGGTGAAAGTGCAGTAGCAGCACCGCAAGGGCTCGGAGTGGACCTGGGAGCCCAAGGAGGAGATGAGGGAGCACTACCCGGAGTTATTTCCAGATGCAGCGGACTTCGAGGACGAAGTTTGATTCAAGTGGGGAAGAATTGTAACATCCGTCACTTGAGGTATTATTTATTTTAAATATGTATTATTTGTTGTTGGACTATGAATTGGATAAGTGGATTATTGAGTGGACTTTAGCAAGTGGGCCGTATATTTAGGCTGCCTAGAAGACGTACGCTGGGCATAAGCCTGGTGTACGAGGGGCATAGAGGAGCCTTGGATGCGGGAGGCGCATGCACGTACGAGCAGCGTACCAAGGAGTACGAGCAGCGTACGTGAGCAGATTCCAAACCCTAATTTTTAGGGTTTAAGCCATATAAATAGAACATTATAACTCAAACCCTAGCCTCCTTACCAACCTCTCAACCTCAGAAACCCTAGAAACCCTCTCTTACTCCATTATTGTGTGTGTTTGGCCTTTTTAAAGCTTGTTTTGGTGAAGTGGAGCTTGAAAGAAGAGAAGAGAAGTTGGAGAAGAAGAACTTGAGTATCTTGAGCTCAAGGATCTGAGATTACCTCACCATTTGGCACTCATTGGAGGTATAAAGCTTCCAACTTTCCTCATGAATGCTTAGATCTAGGATTATGGAGTTTTGGACCTTTTTAGGTCAAAAGAATGGATTTTTATGGTGCAACTTCGTATTTAGGCTTAGGGTTGCCACCCTTAGTGCTAAATTTGTCCTATAAGCAGTAAAGTTTCAATCTTTAGAGCCCATTTGTAACCATGCATGAGATCTAGCCATTTCCATGGAAGTTAGTTGTTATAATTCAAGTTTGGGTTCATTTGGTGGGTTGCAAGCCACCAAGTAACCGACTTTATGAGTTGAGACATGTCCATGGACCCAGATACGTAATTTGGACTTAATGTCATAAGGGATTAAGGAGTTTGGAAGAAGATGGCTTAACAGGGTAGTACGCTGGGTGTACACGCCAGAACGTGCAGTGTACAAGCCATGCAAGCTATACGCGTAGCGTACAGAAGAGTATGCCTCGCGTACTCTCAAGTTTGGGCTTGCGATGTTTGGGCCTCGGTTTGGGCCAATCTTTGGACATAGCAGTTATTGGGCCTTAATGGGCCATCAGAAGTCAAAGAATGGACTAAGGACATGTTTGGGCTAAAGGGAAAGCCCATTTGAGGAGTTGGGCCTAATTTAGAAAATTGGGCCTTTAGAGGGCTTGGAGAGATTAGATGGGATTGGACCTTGGTTATGGCCCAAATTAGACCAAGGGGTAAAATGGTCATTTTACCCTAAGAAGGATTATGGAAATTTGACTAAGTGTTGTTATGACTATGATAGTCGGGGAGTCGTTGGAGCAGCCACTAGAGATTTCCTCGCTGTGAGATTTAGCTGTCAGCTTTACGAGGTGAGTTTTCCGCCAGTAGGAACGGGTCTAAGGCACCAAGGCCGACCCGTCTATGTATGTTAGTATGTTCCGGATTAAGATCCGATGTCGGGCGGGGCCCGATGTAGGTTTATATGTTTTTCCGGATTTCGATCCGATGCTGGGACGGTACCCAAAGGCTGTTAGTATGCTTGATGTCTTGGTGATTCTTGCATGTAAATGTATTTGTATGTTTCCGCACTACGGTCCGATGTCGGGGCGGTTCCCGAGGAATGTTTGTATGTTTCTGGATTTTGGTCCGATGTCGGGCGGGGCCCTAGGAATGTCTATATGTCTATAGTTAGGTGGTTACGCTTATGATTTTGTGTAATAGTGGTTATGCTCATATGTATGTCGAGCTTTGCTCGATGCCGGGCGGGGCCCGATGCCAGATGTGGTTTGATGATTAAAGTTCCTATGTGAAGCCTTCATCAAATTCTTTCACAATCTGACATTTAAAGGTAGTTTCTTCTTCCATTCCCTTTCAAATTTGTGTATGGAATTATACGGTCTTGAAATTCTAGTTTTTCCGTCCATTTATGATGTTCTTATGATTTTTATGTTGCAATTTCATTCCTAAATCCATCTCCAAGCTCTAATTAGCTAATAGTTGCGAGATTTGGAGATTAGATTGTTTTGATGAGTTTTCTTAACCCTAGATGGTGAAAACCAAATTTCATGTTTCTAGTATGGATATGAACTTGATTTCATGCTTAATGAATGTATTTAACTTTAAATCTATGACATATTTGTAAATTTATGACTTATTGTGAGATTACTTGGTATTTGGTTCTAATATAGCTTCCATGGTGATGATTTGGGTATTTTTAATTCTAGGGTTCATAGATCCAAATTTGGTGAATCAAATGATGATATGTAGTTTTTTTTCATTCTTAGATGATGTATTTTATTCCAAAACCAAAGTCGCTTGATGGGTTTATATTTGAATTTGTGTTTATTAAGCTTCTATGAGAAATCGAGTTTCTTTGAAGTTCAGATGAAGTTTAGAGCTCAATTGATGAGTGAATAATCTTCATGAATTCCTAATTCCATGTGTTTAAAATTATAGCAATTACTTTTGGTCTTGTTGGTTGCATTTACCTTTCACACATAGTGATTTGGTGCAATTTGAGTTCCTTACTCTCATTTAACCTCCAGTTGAACTTTATGACATGTTTTTGGAATTTGATGTTTATTCCAAGGAAATTAATCATTGGGGATCCTTTATTATGTTTGTTTGAATTGTATCAACCTTTGTTTAAATCTCATTATGTCAAATGATTTGTATTAAGGATTTATGGACAAGCATGATGGCTAGATGAGTCAAATATGGAAATCTGTTTTTTATCATGCAATAAACGTGACGCGCTCTAAGGAAGAATGTGGCGTGTAATTGCATATGTGTCATTTCGTATTTTGTGTGTGTCTTGTTTGGTCATTCTTCTGGTTTCCCTTGTCTTCCATGGTTCATAATAAGAAATCTAATGAGTGTTTTGAGCTTAGGTTCATGAGTTGGACCATTGAAGGGTATTTTAATCTTTGACACCTTATGATGATGATTCTAGGTGATGACTTGAATGCATAAGTGTGAAAAGGTGTTGTTTAAGTAAAGGTGAGTGTGATATTTCTAGCATTGGACTGGGGTGAGTTACCGGGAACACATATCATTTACCTTACTTTTGTGATTCTAATGAGTTTTATTGATTTTCATATATGTAAGACTCGATTGTTATGTGAACTATATGTGCATTTATGAAAGGACATTATTGGAAATGATTTGATTATGAAAAATTATATAAGCATTCCTCTAAGGGACCAAGTTAGAAGGTGAAAACTCAAGAGAGTAATAAAAGTGATTTGAGAGTAAGAACGAGATAGTAAAGATTGCTTATTAAGACCTCCATCATGATGATATTTATATTGATGTTATAGGAGATGAGGTCTACCCATTTCGTACAAGGTATTATGATTTTTTGCAGTACCATAGACGACGCATGATCCCATGCTGGTTGTAGTGGACTTGTTGTCACGAAGTGTTTCAGTTTATGTCGGAACATATTGGTTCTTTAGTCGAGTTTTAACCTTGGTTGGTTATCTAGTTGTGCCGCGTCCCACCTCAGACACCATGTCGCCATTCCTTGTGTTTAGGGCACCAAACTAGAGTATACCTTGTTGGGTTGGTACACGAGTAATATCATATTCGTATTATTTATCATTTAAAAAGAACAGAGTACACATAAATTATGTTATTATTTCAAACTTGACTTAACCATAAACAAATGGGCTAAGGCCATCGCTAATGGGAATTTCATGGGGAGTTTAATGACGAAAATGTGGTGATGTGGCAGTTGAATGGATGAAATATGCATTGTGGGATGGGTTTAATGAATGGGGGGTTTAATCCCCCATTTAACGGTGGTATAGGATTTGCTTTTTTTTTTCTTTTTTTTTTGTTTTTCCTTCTCAACTTACTATAAAAACTTATTTTTTCTTTTTTTGTTTTTCTTTCTCAATTTACTATAAAAACTTATATTGAAAGTAACATTTAACATTTTTTTTACAATAAACAAACTATATATTATTATTATTTTGATCTATACTTTATTTTAATTTCTAAATTGTAATCTTTAATTAATATTTAGCAAGGTTATTAAAATCGCTCGATGGTAGCTCGACGATCGACTGGTGTTAAGAGATTAATTGGTCTTGACGGGTATTAATCAGGGATTAATCGGGGACTAAATATTATTAATAAAATATTAAAATTAATCAAATATTAATATATCTTAATAAAAACAAGTACTTCAAAATTAGAAAATAAGAAAATTTGTAATTTGAAAATACGAAAATATGAACATTTTGGTATAATATTTGAAAATTTGAAAATTTTGAATATTTTGGAGTAAAAAAAAAAGTTGATTTTGTTAAAAAAAATTAAATTTCTTTGACCTTTTTTACTTTTTTTTTTATTTTTTTGACTTTTGTTGACCGATTAATCCCACCAAGACCGATTAATCTCGCCAAACCCGATTAATCATAAATTTTCGATTAATACTCTAATCATCAACGGTTGGAGAACACGAAGCGATTAATCCACGATTAATCGTCGATTAATCCCGATTTCTGCAACCATGATATTTAGTAATTGTAACTTTGAATTTCTAATTAATGTAATATTCTAGTTTTATTTATTAATATTATTTATAAAAAAAAATTAAAAGATGATGTGAAAATCCATTGATCTCTTAAGAGTTTAATGGAATGTAGAGTTTAATAGGTTAAATAATATAGTTAATGAAATGTTGATGTGACAATCCATTGAACTCTTAAGAGTTCAATGAATTCAATGCATTGGAAATGACCTAAAATGCATATTTCCAAATACACCTTATTCCTCAGATCATAGGGTGTTATTTATTAATTTGGTTAAAGATATAATTTTAATTTGTATATTTAGTTACTTAGATTAATTAGTAAAGAACAATAAAAATATAGATAGGCCATTTTATTATGGAGATAAAATAAAAATATTATAAATATGGGTGAAAATTATATATTATATAATGATAAATAAATAACTAATTAATGAATAATAAAATATAAAAATCAATGATTGATGAATAATACAAGCTTAAGTGCTCTATGATCTCGACCTTGAAGTCCATGTTTCCCACATTGATATTTTTGATTTAGTATGTATCGAAACTTATTTTACTTTGCTAAAGAAAGAAAGGGTCTTCTAGCAGGTTGTAGATTTTCTGAGAATTCCACGTGTACACTTACCTTTAGGCAACTCTGCCACCTCATTACCCCACAACATTTTTACGTATCGTCGTATCGTAGTAACTCCCAAAACTAACCCGTTAGTAAATTCCACTTCAGCACAGGGGTTCTTACGTAATTTCCGCTTCTCATCAACCTCCGGAATCATCTCGTATCAACCACAAACACATTCCCATAACGTCATATCCCCTAAACTCCCAAAACTACCCCTAAGAGGCAAGCAAAGGAAGAAGGGTACTTTCGGTATTGCACTCTTCTCTCCCGCCTCCAGAACAATCTCGTATCCTTCTTCTTACTTCCTCTGCCTTTCTTGAAATTTCTCGCAATATATCTTGATCTCAAGTCATCTCACCTATAAAATCTCAAATCCCAATTCCAAAACCCATATCAGATTTCAACTGCAAACGAAAAACAACAACAATCCAACAAGTTTTCGATCAAAAAAAGGCACTGTTTCAAGTGATCTTACTTCTATTTTGGAAGCTTTTTTCAGTTTATCTATGGCGGCCAAGCAGGATAAAGCAATTGGAATAGACCTTGGTACAACTTATAGTTGTGTCGGGGTATGGCAGAACGACCGCGTGGAGATCATTCCAAACGATCAAGGCAACCGCACCACCCCTTCTTATGTCGCGTTTACCGATACTGAACGGTTGATCGGCGACGCCGCTAAGAACCAGGTGGCGATGAACCCACAAAACACCGTATTCGACGCTAAACGTTTGATTGGGCGGCGGTTCACTGATCCTTCTGTTCAGAGCGACATGAAGTTGTGGCCGTTTAAAGTTATCTCCGGCCCCGGTGAGAAGCCGATGATCGTTGTTAATTATAAAGGCGAACAGAAGCAGTTTGCTCCGGAGGAGATCTCGTCTATGGTGTTGGTAAAGATGAAGGAGACTGCGGAGGCGTTTTTGGGTCAAACTATTAAAAACGCTGTCGTCACTGTTCCGGCGTATTTCAATGATTCTCAGAGGCAAGCTACGAAGGACGCCGGTGCGATTTCTGGGTTGAATGTTATGAGGATTATCAATGAGCCGACGGCGGCGGCGATTGCGTATGGTTTGGATAAGAAGTCGTCGCGTGTAGGTGAGCAGAATGTTTTGATTTTCGATTTGGGTGGTGGGACGTTTGATGTGTCGTTGTTGACGATTGAAGAAGGGATTTTTGAAGTGAAGTCCACCGCTGGCGACACCCATTTGGGCGGCGAAGATTTTGATAATCGTTTAGTGAATCACTTTGTGACGGAGTTCCGGAGGAAACATAAGAAGGATATCAGTGGCAACGCCAGGGCGCTGCGACGGCTGAGGACGGCGTGTGAGCGGGCGAAACGGACATTATCGTCTTCTTCCCAAACCACCATTGAAGTTGATTCTTTGTTCGAAGGAATCGATTTCTATGCCACGATAACTCGCGCTAGATTCGAGGAATTATGCATGGATATGTTCAGAAAATGTATGGATCCGGTGGAGAAATGCTTGAAAGATGCCAAAATCGATAAAGGCTCCGTCCATGAGGTGGTTCTCGTCGGCGGCTCCACCCGAATCCCAAAAGTCCAGCAGCTTCTGATCGATTTCTTCAACGGTAAAGAGCTTTGCAAGAGTATAAATCCCGATGAGGCGGTGGCATACGGCGCAGCAGTCCAGGCGGCGATTTTAACCGGAGAAGGAGATGAAAAAGTCCAAGACCTCCTCCTCCTCGACGTCACTCCTTTAAGCCTGGGTCTAGAAACCGTCGGCGGTGTCATGACTGTTTTAATTCCGAGAAACACAACAATTCCGACGAAGAAAGAACAGATTTTCTCGACTTACTCCGACAATCAACCGGGGGTGTTGATACAAGTCTACGAAGGGGAACGAGCAAGAACTAAAGATAACAACCTCCTCGGAAAATTCGAGCTCAGCGGAATCCCTCCGGCTCCGAGAGGTGTTCCTCAGATCAATGTCACCTTCGACATCGACGCAAATGGGATTTTGAACGTTTCCGCAGAGGACAAGACCGCCGGAGTTAAGAACAAGATCACAATCACCAACGACAAGGGGAGATTAAGCAAAGATGAGATCGAGCGACTGGTGCAGGAAGCAGAGAGGTACAAGGCGGAGGATGAAGAGGTGAAGAAGAAGGTGGATGCGCGGAACGCCCTCGAGAATTACGCCTACAATATGAGGAACACGGTGAGGGATGAGAAATTTGCGTCGAAGCTAGCGGCGGAGGATAAGCAGAGGATTGAGAAGGCGGTGGACGATGGGTTGGAGTGGCTGGAGAAGAATCAACTGGCGGAGGTGGATGAGCTGGAGGACAAATTGAAAGAGTTGGAAGGGGTTTGTAACCCCATTATCGCGAAAATGTATCAGGCCGGTGGTGGTGGTGATGTGCCGATGGGTGAGGGAATGGCTAAAGGTGGTGCCGGAGCTAGCGGTGGCGCCGGGCCAAAGATTGAAGAGGTTGATTAGGGTCGAATGTTGATGATGATGGAGATGGAGGAATCGTGAAGGTATTTGCGTATATTTTGTACTCTTTCTTGTACTTGTTGATGTAACGCGATTGGGCTTGTTTTCTAAATAATAATAGTAGTACTTTGTGCATTGTTTTTTGTACAATTTGGTTTACTTTTGTGACCTTTGTGTAAGGTTATCATTGGCTTTATTTTTTATAAGCCTATTTTTTTTTTTTTTGACTTTTTTTCCAACTTAGACCTTCTTATGGCTTTAACCGATCTCATGAAAAATAAACTAAAAAAATGAGCTTATAAAAAATAAGTCTTTAATAAGCTTCGCCAAACACCCTCTTATTTTTATGGATAATTAATTTTATTATGATGTTGTAAAAACGTTTTTAATAATCTCAATTTACAGACGATTATTTTTTATTCTTGCACATATTTTCCCCATTTTAGGGAGAATCCTAAAATTTCGTATATGCTCCTATTTAATATTAAAATTTATATTATCCGGAATAAGTTTTAAATATCATATTTAGAGAGTGATTGACTAAACTTATTAAAAATGTTTAACTTTTTAATTTATAACTTATTAGTTTATAGCGATTTTAAAACAAAGTTTTTTAAAAAATATTTGGTTTTAACATCTTCTTTGACATGGAGTGTCATGTCATTGAATTTTACAATTATTCTTTGAGCTGGTCATTTGCAATGCCGAATGTACATTCCATTGCAAGTAATGTAGAAATTTAAAAATGACGTACATTTTATGGTCTTAAAGAATTTTAAATGAGTTAAATTTTGTCATTTTATGGTCTCAAAGAATTTTAAATGAGTTAAATTTTGTTGATTTAGACGAAAAATAATGTTTTTATTCTTTTTTCATAGTAGTGTGATCCTTTTTGTTTGTATTGATAACATACATTGAAGTATGTTACCATTTTGTGTATTTTTCCCAATGTTTGTATAGTTGATAAGGTATAACCAAGTTATAAAAGGTATTATTGTTATATAATTATTTTGTTTATTTTGTTTGCTTGTTTTCTTTTAAATTTTTAAGTAGGTTGTTATTTTTCACATTGTATTAAGCAACTATTTTATAAATTGAAAGTTTGTAATTGAAAGTTTGTAATTGAAATTTTGTTTTTCCAAACCATTTGACGTTAGTTGTTTATGTTAGATAAAGTTTACATATTCTAAAAACATTTGATGATACCTGTCTATATATATATATATATATATATATATATATATATATATATATATATATTAAAAAAAACAAATTTTTTGGACCTAATTTTGAAAAAGCAACTATAAAGAGGGAACAAAAATGTAATTTAAAGGCTATATGTTACTACTGTTCGTTTAAGGGATGAAAATCATGATGAAAATTTCCAATAAGGAGCATAATTGAAAGGTCCCTTTTTGGATCATTCATAAAAACCATATAAACAAGGACCAACATTCAAAAAGGATTCACTTTTAGAACCAACTAAAAAACTTTTACAGTCCATTTTCTTGATTTCCAGTTTGAGCTTCTCGCTTCCTTATAATGTGTCATTCATTTCGCTCTCCATAATCATCGGCTTTGACTTCAAAAATTCAAAATCAAGTGTTAGATTATTGATTTATTATGTAATTTGTTATTCCTCTTATCCGATTGAGAATTCTTCAATTTCGATTTTAGTTCATAATTTTCCTCACAAATGCAGTGATAAGCGAATCTGAAAAACAATAAATAAAATGCTTTTTCCAAACACTCATATTGATTATTTTTTCTTGTAGATGTAAATGTTGATGGGATTTTAACAACAATTGAAATTGTATATAAAAAGGAAGCCAAGGAAATAAGTAGTTAGTTAGGAAAAATACACATTGTGATAACAGTTTGCTCTTTAGAATGCAATCACAATATTAGATATTAGATATACTATTATTATAATCATCTGATAAAAAGATATGCACATGACAGCTAGTTTTTAGCAATGTTTTAAAAACCGGTTTGATCCGGCCGGTCGAACCGGTTCGACCGGGAACCGTAGGAGAGAGCTGTTCAACTATCACCGGTTTTATGTCGATTTCTAAACCGGATTGAACCGGCCGGTTTTTAGAAAAAACCCGGTTGAACCGGTCAAAATAAACCGATTAAAGCGAATAAAAACACATGGAAAAAACCATTTGAATAAAATCTTTGGTGAATTTTTTTTTCAAATCTATTTAGTTTTCTCTAAATAAAAACATATGGTAAATTTTATAAAGTTTTTTTTGATGTGTTTGTATTCATCTAAAACTATATTTTGTTACGGTATTATATTTTATTTTCTTTTTGACGTATATGGATTGATGTAATACACTAAAACTTATGGTTACGTGTTATTTTAATGTATTTGGATTGATCTACAACTTATTTTTGTGTATATTTATAATGTTTGAACTAGTAAACGTCAAATTCATGATTTATATATGTATGTATGTGTAGGAAAATAGGAAAAAATATGAAAATTATAGAACCGGTTAACCCGACGGTCGAACCGGTTAAACCGGTTGAACCGAGAATCGGTAACCATACCAGTTCAACTAAAAAACCGGTTTTTAAAACATTGGTTTTTAGAATCCTAGTGTGATTATAGTTTCCTTTCATAAAAAAATTATTTGTATTATCTATATCATTCACATAATGAGAGAATTGATTACGAACAATAAGCTTCTTTCATGGTATCAAAGAAATTTGATTCTTAATTACCCTACCATCCATCTCTTATCTGTTTCTTTTCTCCTCTATCGTCCTATTTTCTTTTTTCTTTTTTCTTTTATTCTCATTCCTTCTACCATGGCTACTGAATCCAAAATTCATCCAACCCTTACTATTTCCAATATCAAAAACGTAATCCCCATTACCTTAGAGATGGAAAAAGGACATTACACCTCCTGGGCAACTCTTTTTAAAATACATTGCAGAGCTTACCAGGTCATTGATCACATCATACCCGCAAAACAAACTGCAACAACACCTCCACCGACTGATCTCGCCGCCGCCGCTACCGCCGCCGCCACAGCGCAATGGTCCCGTCTCGATGCCATTGTTTTACAATGGATCTATAGCACTATCTCCCATGATTTGCTTCACGCTATTCTTCAACCATGCACAAGAGGCTTGGGAAACTCTTGCAAACATCTTCCAGGACAACAAGAACTCTAGAGTAGGGGCGAGCATTTGGACCGGTGGACCGGTGAACCGGACCGGACCGGACCGTTTTTTTGGACCCACGGGCCGGTTCTCGGTTCTAGGAATCCATCAAAACCGGTTCGGTTTTTTTCCCGGTCCGGCCCGGTTTTTACCGGGTTTAGAACCGGTTGGACCCGATTTAAAAAAAATTGTAATCTTTAAACAATCATAACTCTTTCGTTTTAAGTTGGATTGACACGCGGTTTTTTCCAACGTTTAATTTACAGTTTGTAGATGAATTTAGACTATAATTTTGTTGATTTTGATATTATATTCAATGAGTTACAGTCTTTCAAAGTTGAGCTATCAAAGCTGAAAATTTCAGCTTTTCAGCAACATTTTTAAAATTTTGTAATATGTGAAAATTTTTAAACAACCATAACTCTTTCGTTTTAAGTCGGATTGACACGCGGTTTTTTTCAACGTTTAATTTACAGTTTGTAGATGAACTTAGACTATAATGTTGTTGATTTTGGTATTATATTCAATGGGTTACTGTCTTTCAAAGTTGAGTTATTAAAGCTGAAAATTTTCAGCTTTTCAGCAACATTTTTAAAATTTTGTAATTTGTGAAATTTTTTAAACAACCATAACTCATTCGTCTAAAGTCGGATTGACCTGCGGTTTTTTCCAACATTTAGTTTACAGTTTGTAGATGAATTTAGATTATAATTTTGCTAATTTTGGTATTATATTCAGTGAGTTACAATCCTTCAAAGTTGAGCTATCAAAGCTGAAATATTTCAACTTTTTAACTATTATTTTAGACTATAATTCTGAATTTTATGTATATTTGACAGATAAATCATATGAAAGGGATCTTGGTGAACTTGATTTATAGGTTAGTTGCTTTTATTTGGAAAATTAATTTTGTAAGTTATAATATTATAACATCAATGTGGATTAGTTATGCATGAAACGGAAACGTAATCATTTTTACAAGTTGTATCGTATCAAACCTAATAACATATTCGTTTTAACGAGTTCTATCAAACCCGAAAACTTATTTTAACGACTTGTACTCTATGCAATTAAAGTTGTACCGGTCCAAACGGGTCCAAGAACCAGAAAACCCGGACCTGGACCCGCACACGGACACGGAAACGATTCATCCGGTCCGGTCCACGGTCCACAATATTCTCCATAACCGGTCAGGTACAAGAGCTGGTCCGGTCCGGTCCGGTCCAGTTCGGTCCAAATGCTCACCCCTACTCTAGAGCTCTCTACCTGGAACATCAATTCACCAACCTTAAACTTGACAACTTCACTAACGTTTCTGCTTACTGTCAAGAACTTAAAAACATTGCTGATCAACTGTTGAATGTCGGCTCTCCGGTCTCCGAACACCGTCTTGTTCTTCAACTCATATCAGGATTGAATTCCAATTACGATAATGTAGCAACGATAATACAACAAAGCAATCCCCTACCACCGTTCTATGAGGCTAGGTCAAAATTGATACTTGAAGAAAACCGTAAAGCACATCAATCATCCACTGCTCTTCTTTCCACCACCAACACCGACACTAAATTGAACCCTTTGGGGTCATCCTCTGCTATTGCTAACACAACAACACCACCGCCAGTCAATAACACCACTATTACCGACAACCAGTCCGACAACACCTCTTATCGTGGACGGGGCGGTCGTGGAAATTACAGGGGGAGAGGAAGAGGGCGTGGCGGCCAATCTGGTACTTCAGTGGGTTCTCAACAACCAAATAATCGACTCCCCCCTTGGGCCCAATATTCTCAATGGGCATGGGGCATGCCTCCATGTCCTTACCCAACATCTTCATGGACTCGACCCAATACACCATCACAACATCAACAACCCGGTGTTCTCGGCCCACGTCCACAACAAGCTTACCCGACATATTCACCCACCGATCTCACTCAAGCCATGCATGCTCTTTCACTACAACAACCTGATGATAATTGGTATTTTGACACCAGTGCTACATCTCACATGACGGGTTCCCAAGGTACGCTCAAGTCTTATTCAAATTTATGTGCATTAAATAAAAATATAATTGTCGGTAATGGTCACAAAATTCCAATCTATGGATACAGACAAACATCCTTCTCACCCCTCACCCTCCAATCCGCCTAAAAAACGTTCTTCATTCCCCTTTTCTCATTAAAAATCTTATTTTTGTCCGTCGTTTATCTATTGACAATAATTTAGCTATCGAATTTGACCCTTTCGGTTTTACTGTGAAGGATTACCAAACGGGGATCCGACTCATGAGATGCAGTAGCCAGAGTGATTTATATCCGCTTTCATCCTCAGTTATCCAACTGTTGGATAAGGTGTCTAAGTCCATAACTTATTTGGTATACACTTGACCCGACCCGGCATGGTCCATTTGGGTTGCACTTCACCCAAACTGTTTATGGATAATTTTATGAGAATTGTATACTTACGATTTATTAATATATTATAAGTTATAATATATTAATATAAAGTCATGTTATTTAATTAGTTTTAATCTTGAATTAATTATGAATTGATTTAGTGATTAAAAGGAAGACTAATTAAATCATGGGCTATTGTATTTATATGGTGTGGGCTAATGCTCATTTGTTAATGGGCTAAGCTTATATGGAAGTCCATGGATGATCCATGGAGCTTTTAACCCATGGATCCTTGGAAGAGGAAAAAACATGGGTTATTAGGGTTTCACCCTAACCATGTACACTATATAAACAAGCTTATGTTGCATGAAAAAGACACTAATGTGTGTGTAAGCGTGGTGGCCAAAATCAAGAGTTAGTATACTCTCTCATATATTTTCCAAGTTTGTGGTGATTTGTGATTTCCATTTGAGGCATTCACATTATTGGTGCTTGGCTCTCAAACTCCAAGGAATCAACAATCAACAAAAGGTAAGTAACTCATCTAGTTTTTTTATGTTTAAAAGTACCCCATGCCATGCTAGATAGGTTATAAACCTTGGAAAATAATATTTTGCATGTATCTTAGACAAACATAGATCCAAGGTTTAATAGGGTTGCATGTACACTTAGGGAGTGTTGGAATGCTCAAAACCCAACAGTGGTATCAGAGCCTAGGCTTGTTTGTTTGATACTTGATGCAAAATAGTGATAAAAAGTCGTTTTTTTGCTGTCTGACTGATGAACTCGCCGAGTCCATGGGGGGACTCGCCGAGTTCATGTGTAAACTCATCCTACTCGCCGAGTAGGTTCGTGCACTCGGCTAGTAGGAGCCTCAGAATGCAGATTTTCGACTTTTGCTGCTGGAAATGGACTAGAAACATTACCCTAAACTGTTTTGGTGTTTTAAAACTTGTTTTAGTTGGTGTAATGGTTGTTCTAATCCATTTACAATAGCTTATATCAAAATTTCATGCTTTGTATGTGTTCATATAATTCTTGAAACTTTGATGATCATGTTCATGTTCTTATGAATTTAGAAGATGATAGGAATTATTTGCTGAATTGTTTAGGATTAATTCTTGATCATTTATGTGTTTTAATGGAGTCCATAATTTGTCCTCAAGTTATGGATATCCAAAGGTCACTTCTTTTAAACACACACTTAAAACACATAAGTTACATAAAATGAAGAGTCTTCATTTTTATGAACCTTTAATTCATAAGTTATGAAATGAAAAGTTTTGGATAGTTATAAAACTTGCCCTCAAGTTTTGGAATTTGTAAAGTTTCACACACTTTAATAAACTTTAATTCCAAACGCTTAGAGTTTTAAAAGTTAAAATTCAACCCTTATACTATTTATAACATTAATGGTTAATTATTATATATATGTATAAGATCAAGTCGTTTTACCGTTAGTAGGCCTCATTCACGAAGCCGGTCTATAAGGGGGGTATAAGGTTGTTGCCTATAAAATGGCAACTTAATGGGTGTCCATTCTCACCCACCGCTTCCTTGATCGGTGGAGGGTCGTTAGCCGAACGGGTAGGACAATGACTTTAAATTCTCATTAAAAGTATAATGAATATTATAAAGTAACTAAACCTTTTATAAATTCCCAATCTTAGTTACTTTAGGAAAATGTGAATATGGTGCTAACCCATGAAATTCACACTTTGTACCTTACCAAGTCGTTGGTGGAGCGTGTGTGGTTAACCGGCACACTAACTTGGACTAGTAAGGATCACGAAGGGTGACTTAATGTTTATCATAGATCGGTGGAGCGTGTGTGGTTAACCGGCACATCGATTAGGTGATAATATTAAGGGTACCAAGTGAGTTTGCATGGTTATTCACACCTTGTTTTGTGATCCTCGGCATCCCAGTCACAAAACCTGAAGGGCACAATCGAGATTGAAACATGCCATTGAAAAGTTCAATGAATCTCAAAAGATCTAGGAGTTTCAAATCCAATTAAAACCTAATAAATTATTTCGTTTTTCATGGTGGAAATTGGTGAATCGTCATTCACCTACCTTCAAATATTTTATAGCTTGGATTACGGCATCCCTCTTCCAAGTTATAAAAATATTGTGTTGGGTCCTAGCCTTAATATTTCATATTGGGTGTTATATTAAGGACTTGAATCAACTAACTTGATTTTCTCCCATTGTAGATGTCTGGTTCAGACAACTATGATCTTCCCAAATCGCTTGAAACAAGCTTTCCTCTTGAAGATGATGTCCCTCAACATCATGCTTCACTCCCCCCACCTCCTCCATTTATTCTCCCTGACCCACAAGCCCGAAGACTTGAAAGGTTCAAGATCACTCAAGTTCTACTAGAAATGAAACATAAAGATGGAAGACCTGTGTGCACTCATGTCTTAGGAATGAAGTCACACATAGACAGGTTGAGAATGTTAAGTGCTGTTATTTCAAGGAAGTTCGCTGTTGACTGGGTTCTTCAGTCACTTCCTGAGTCGTATGGTGAGTTTATTAAAGAATACCATATGACAGATCCTGACATAACCCTAATAGATCTTTCTTATTTGCTTGTTGCTGCTGAATCAGCAATGATTTGGCGCAATGGTCAAGCAAATATTGATGGAAGGTCTAATTCTCAAACTTCCATGGACATGGACAATGGTAACATTGGAAGTCCAGAAAAGCTTTCTCGTCCCAATAGAAGGGGATCGGCCTTGGTCAACCCGGTTGACCAAAAGGTAAAGGGAAAGGCTAAGTTTGTGATTGTCTCGTGTACCATTCCCAAAGAGTCTATATGTTTTTATTGTCATGAGAAGGGACATTGGAAGCGAAGCTTCCCTGAATACCTGAAATGTTTGAAAGCAAGTAAAGACAAAATGTTTGACTCGGCTTCAGGTAAGTCCACTATCTAACTTTGTTAAAATTCCTAATTGTTGATTCTTATTACATGATGTGACTAGGTTGCATCTTGATGTTTAGCAGGATCGAGCAAAAGGAAGGTTAAAATAAGAGTGTGTTGAATCTGATCACGAAGATAGATTTCTATCGCATGGTTCGAGGATCGGATTTTTGAGCCACTACTTAAAAGTTATTATAGATTGCTAAGAAATATGTAATAGCATAGTTTTCATTTAAAGTTGCATTGTAAGGAATATTTTTCCGCATTTTAATAAAGAAATAAAAGTTTTGTTTAATTTATTTTATATTATATCCCCTTACAATGGCATTTATGGAAAATTGATGTTTGTATGTTTTTAGCAATATTGGAAATATGAGTTTGATTCTCTCATATGTGGTAGTGTCTGAATTTACCAAATGAGGAAAGGTTCTCATCACCCAAGCTTCAGTTAGACAGAAACTTGGAATCATTCAAGTTGTATTGTATGATGAATGAGAATTTTCATCTTTGTAAAATTGAGACTAATTCATTGATCACATGCATATGTGAGTCAATTGAAGGACTAAGGAATTAGGTACACTGGGTGTGTGCTGGTCAAGGTCCACCACAAAGATCAATTCGTCATGATTTACTAGAGATTAGTAAATATGGTTATACTTATAAGGTTAAGTATAATTCTGTAACATTGGAAAAGTTTCAATGTATGGCAGAACGGATGAGATGTATCAAATTTGGCAGAAAGATAAAAGTTTCTCAAATCTGAAAAGATGGGAGAGTACTTTAGTATCATGTTTTTATGATCATCTTAATGATTATGAAACCATATCACAAATTCATACTCTAAGGACATCTTAGTGCATTATTATGACTAAGATGAGGGGTCATGAATTGTTGGAATGCTTAAAATCAAAAAGATGGATCATACATGTTTTTATGATCATCTTAATGATTATGAAACCATATCACAAATTCATACTCTAAGGACATCTTAGTGCATTGTTATGACTAAGATGAGGGGTCATGAATTGTTGGAATGGTTAAAATCAAGAAGATGGATCATACTTCGTTCCAAAACAACTCTTAGAGTCATACTCCAAGATTGTAACATTGAGTGACATAAAGTAAGGTTTAAAACACTTATCAAATGTAGTGTAAAATGTTTTCTACTCCTGTACATTTGAAATTGGTAAGTTGTGATGTCTTGGATAAGACAAAGACCAACTAAGACCAATTGTGTGAAGTGTTTATCTTAATAAGAATCTGCACTATCCCTTGAATATTTGTTTTGTCAAGGAATGGTTCTTGACTAGGGAAACTTATATGTCAAGAGGACAGTGGGAGTCTTAAAGATCCTGAAAGGATTTCAAGATTTAATCAAGAGTAAAACCTGAGTTTTATCACTAGCACATGACTTAAGGTTTGAAACCTATTAAGTTGACATAATTCTTGTTTCTGTGTCTGTTCCTATTAAGTTGACTATGCATATGAGTTCTGTTAGTTCTAAATTGTGTGCATAACAGCTTGGAAGCATTGGTGGGCCTTGTGCTACCAGATGACAAGAAATTAAGATTGAACAAGTTCAATCCATGTAAGGCTGAATTTGTTACTAACCTTGTCTTGTGATTATGGTTTTGACAAATTCACATGGATAGGAACTCATACACCATAAAATCTAAGTGTCATAAGGTTTCTCTCCGATTCATGAAAATGATGGTGAGGAAATGCTTTTACTAAGAAGATTTTAAGTAGATAGCAATTGTGATGTTTGCATTCTCAAAGTCGTTAGTGGAGCGTGTGTGGTTAACCGGCACACTAACATGGACTTGTGAGAAATGGCAAAGGTCTAAACAATTAAGACTATGATTACGGCATCCCTTTTCATAGTTCTGGAAATTGTTTAGACACACATGTGAGCTATCTAAGAAAGGGTGTACGAATCTAAATTTCAGGAGTCCAGCTGATTTCTGGAAATATGTCAGAGCTAGTGGGAGCATAAGTGTTATGCTGATAATCATCATGTTAGTGGGAGCATGATTATTATGGGAGCATAAGTGTTATGCTGATAATCGTAATGTTGTAGGGGTTGAAAAAGTTGTTTTGCTATAATTAAGGGAGAGGAAATTATACTTCATTTCAATTCTAAAAGCTTAGATTGAGTTTTTAATCATCTTTAGTCAAGGATATATATATATATGAATTTTATGTTGGAATGGTTCAACATAAGGAAATTCTATATATATTGCGTTCTCAAATTCGATTATGATTACGACATCCCTCTTCATAGTCGATTTTTGAAAACATGGCAAATAAAAAATATTGTAGCAAAAGACTGATCTAGTATCAGGTCTTTATGTGAGACATCATGAATCGTGTCCCATATGCTTCGGATGTAGGATCGGTCACATGTGCTATAATATTTATCCGTTCTAAATTTTTCAAAATGCTTAGAGCATTAAGAGGGAAAAAGGAATAGAACCGGATATGACTAAAATGATTAAGCAATTGTCGAGGACTATCTAAGGCTCACCAAAGATTGGTTGCTCAGGGACAGTTGGAAGTATAGTGTTAAATTTTGGAAGGACCATATGGATATATTCTGAAAAGAGGTAGCTCTTGTTCAGATATGATAATCAAAATAGGAATATGGAAATTTTCCATATTGGGAGTTGGATATTAAGAATCTATGAGAAAGTTAGAAACTTTTATGCAAGAAGGATGTTCAAAGCAATGTACTTTGAATATGAGAGTTCGTTTCCATAGAGTTGATCTCCTTTGGAATCCTCTGTAATGACTGATGACAAGGTTTTGGTGACCTTGTGCATAATCATTACGAGAGGATCAGTGCATATAAGTTTAAAATCTAACAGTTTTTTTTTTGTAAATGGTAGGAATTAGGAATTCTTACATTTACAATAAGGATTTGGGATTGTGAAATGAGCATCATTGGAATCATGTTCAATTGATCTGTTTCACAAAGTAAAGATCATAGACAAACATAGTGTGCATACTTGAAGTATGGCATAACTATTATTTAGAAAAACAAAGTGTACATGCTAGGAGCATGGGACGACTGTTGTTTTTGTTCAAGTATTAAGTTGATTATTTGAAACATTATACAATGAATAATGTGTAATCAATATGGTGATAAATAAAAGGTGGTTTTATTTATATTCAAAAGGGTTCTGAGACCATATTGGATTCGATTATTATTGTGTTTCACTTTGCATGTTTTGACTTCCATAATAACTAGGTTATTCTTTCCGAATGATTAAGTTATTCAAACCATCCACAGTCGGTCATATGTTGGAAGTAGATATGAATCAAGACTGTCATGAGTTGGTTGTAGAGGTCTAAGATGTTGGACATGGCTACAACACTCATGAGTGCTCATAAGTTATGAGTATTGGATTCAACCCACGCTTACTTGCATCACTTCATGGAATTTATCTCGAGTGATCGTGAGACGGTAATATCATATAAGTCTTCAAACCTAGAGATATGAGTTGTTACCTATGAGTTGGTTGTGCATTGATTGCACGTAAACGCATCAGTAACTTGATGTTATAAAACGTGCCTTTGTGTATAATTCAACAAGTAGTAGAAACAAGTATATGAGTCGAAGTTTATCTGTTCCTTCTAGTCCTTGGAGGATTAGAAGCGATATCTGGGCCCCTCGATGATTTTGTTTTGACCTATGTACCGGGCCCGGTCAGAACCTAATTGATGTGTTCAATTTAGTTCTTTGTCAAACAAATCGGAAATCGGGAAACAAACTGCTGGACAATAAGTACGACGTTGTTCCATGTATTTGTCCGGCTGATATCATGAGAACAGAGGATTATATGATCACTTATCTAAAATGGCGCTTCATAGTTCAACAGAGTTTTCGAGAGCTACGATTGTTGGTTGGTTCCTGAAGTAACATACGCAAATACAGTTATTAGACTTATCCAAGTGGGAGACTGTTGGATAAGGTGTCTAAGTCCATAACTTATTTGGTATATACTTGACCCGACCCGACATGGTCCATTTGGGTTGCACTTCACCCAAACTGTTTATGGATAATTTTATGAGAATTGTATACTTACGATTTATTAATATATTATAAGTTATAATATATTAATATAAAGTCATGTTATTTAATTAGTTTTAATCTTGAATTAATTATGAATTGATTTAGTGATTAAAAGGAAGACTAATTAAATCATGGGCTATTGTATTTATATGGTGTGGGCTAATGCTCATTTGTTAATGGGCTAAGCTTATATGGAAGTCCATGGATGATCCATGGAGCTTTTAACCCATGGATCCTTGGAAGAGGAAAATACATGGGTTATTAGGGTTTCACCCTAACCATGTACACTATATAAACAAGCTTATGTTGCATGAAAAAGACACTAATGTGTGTGTAAGCGTGGTGGCCAAAATCAAGAGTTAGTATACTCTCTCATACATTTTCCAAGTTTGTGGTGATTTGTGATTTCCATTTGAGGCATTCACATTATTGGTGCTTGGCTCTCAAACTCCAAGGAATCAACAATCAACAAAAGGTATGTAACTCATCTAGTTCTTTTATGTTTAAAAGTACCCCATGCCATGCTAGATAGGTTATAAACCTTGGAAAATAATATTTTGCATGTATCTTAGACAAACATAGATCCAAGGTTTAATAGGGTTGCATGTACACTTAGGAAGTGTTAGAATGCTCAAAACCCAACACCAACAACTACACCCTCAAGCTCTTTCCGCAGTTTCTCAAAACATTTGGCATCATCGCTTAGGACATCCCGGCGCAGTTATTTTAAGTTTACTTAGAAAAAATAAGTCTATCTCTTGTGATCGTACTAAATCTCCTTTTATTTGTCAATCATGTGTATTTGGTAAACAAACTAAGTTACCATTTATTAATTCTATGACTACTACTTTTACCCCTTTTGATATTATTCATAGTGACGTTTGGACCTCACCGGTTTTGAGTTCTGGGGGACACCGTTATAACGTTCTCTTTCTTGACGATTACTCCAATTTCTTATGGACTTTTCCCATGGGAAATAAGTCCCAAGTTTTTCCTACTTTCCTCTCTTTTAGTAGCTTCGTCAAAACTCATTTTTACGCAAATATCAAAGCTTTTCAATGTGATAATGGCACTGAATACAATAACAAATCTTTTCACAACTTGTGTTCCTCAAATGGAATGGTTTTTTGTTTATCTTATCCTCGCACCTCATCTCAAAACAGGAAAGTCGAGCGTAAAATTCAAGCCATTAATAATATAATTCGAACACTTCTCTCCGGGTACGACAACATTAGATATTATCTAAAACTGTACCACCACAATCATCGGCTTAAATCAATTCAAAAAAGGGGAAAAACTGACATTTTTGTGATTATAATGGCAAAATCATGAAGTAAATGGAGAAGAAGGAAGAAACTTACTTCTCTATGCTCAATTTCAGCAAAACCAACCGAAGTAATCATTTTACACAAAAGTAGTCAAAAAATAAAATAAAAAACAAGTATTGGAAGAATAATAAAATGATTAAAAACCTGTTAAAAATAATTATTACATTCATGCTTGTTGCTCATACCCGATGTCAACTTCTTTTGCTAATAAATATAAATTGAATACATGATAACGAAAATGCTTTAATATTATATTCAAACATAGAATATGGATGGAAACTGATTTTTGTTCTTAGAAAAGATTTTATACACATACATGTGATAAGATCATTTAATTCTTCTTTATAACTTGCCATGGACGATGACTTTTTGTCAAAAACTTTAGTTAATTTAAAAAAAAAGACAAATCATCAACTTCAAAGCCAATTACATCAAAACAATAGTCATATTAAAAACAAGAAATAAACTTACCAAATTAAATTGCAACAAATTACCCTCCATTTGATGCCCTCCCATAACCACAAAACTTATAGGTTATCACCAACACTAACAAACCTTAATGACCACATATCTCTATCTTTGTCTTCCCTAAAAAGGTTTAACCATATCATTCGCTCAAATCCTACAAAAGAGACTTGGGAGACCCACATAGATAACTGTCCGAAGTAACCATTCAGGCATGACAACAAACACTTTGCATACATAAAGGATACAAAGCTTACATAGCAAATTTAAAGAAAAACCAATCTTTTCCATGTTTTTTGTCTGAATGTTGCTGAATTTTGCCAAAGTCTAGAAGATGCTAACCATTTAAAGAACGTTCTTGCAAAGACCCATGGCCAAAACCACATTAATTGTTATTTGCTACAAAATAAAATTGAATAAAATAGAGGTGGTAGAAGCTTTGGTACTTTTAGGTTGGTACCTTCCTGCATAAAAGTGAAGTAAAGTGGATAGATGCTGATATGAAATTAACAAGAGAAAAAATTATGAAACTTGAGAGAAGGAAGAGGAGCAAATACCTATTATAGCATAGTAAGAGACATCACGCACCGGTCATGGGAGAAAAAGTAGGGGTGAGCAAAAACTGAACCGACAAAATAAAAACCGACAAAACCGCAACAAACCACAACCGAAAAACCGAAACCGATGCAAAAACCGAGGATGCGGATTTTATTTTCACAAAAACCGAAGTTATTGGTGCGGTGCGGTTTTTATCTCGAAACCGGTCCACCAAAACCGAACTGCACCGAAGGCGTATAAACAATAAATCACTAACTTATATTATATACATATTATTTAAAAGACTAATATCTACTATATGTTGAATTTGACGGTACTTAGGTTTAGCAATTAAACTTTAATACGTATACATGTGAGTGTACAATGTATGTGAGAATCTATCTTTAGTTTCTCATAAGTCATAACATTATTTAATTTTTTCGCTTTGTGTTTCTGTAACCATATGTGGGCAGTAGGTACAAATGGAATAGAAAAAATGACTTTGGGGTGAAAATTGATCAACGTATAAAAAATGAAATGAAACAGTGTCAAAATATTCAACAAGATCAACACAAAATTAAATGAACGCCAAAACTTTTCACGGTTCAAAATAAAACCATACCAGTGAATATAAAAAACCGCTCCATATGCTTTACTCGGTTTAAAACCGACACCGAACCGATACAAACCGAAACCGCATTTAAAAACCATAAAACCGATCCATTAAAAAACCGCACCCAATGATTTTTAAAATTCGAAAACCGCACCATGTGGTTTGCGATTCGGTTTGACCCTAAAACCGCACCAAACCGCACCATGCTCACCCCTAAGTGTAACGCCCCAAAAATACAACCCAAAAATTTTCGTTTGAAAACTTTACTAAATCATCATATCAAATATTAAAAGATAAATCCTTGGATCATGTGTCTCAAAATGTCATAATAAGTTTATCAAATCAAATTATGTCAAAACATATCAAAATATATGAATAAAACTCCTAGGATAAACTGAAGTTGTGGTGTGTGCCATGCCATCATCCCGAGCTCTTCCCTTTACTAGCGGAAGTACCTGAAACCAAAAATTGAAACTGTAAGCACAAAGCTTAGTGAGCTCCCCCAAACTACCACATACCATACAATAACATATAAAGCAACTACTGGGCCTTGCCCACTGCATCGGACCGAAGTCCGGAACTAACCAGGGCCTTGCCCTCTGCATCGGACCGAAGTCCGGAAACTGCATCGGACCGAAGTCCGGAACTAACCAGGGCCTTGCTCTCTGCATCGGACCGAGGTCCGGAAACTGCATCAGACCGAAGTCCGGAACTAACCAGGGCCTTGCCCTCTGCATCGGATCGAGGTCCGGAAACTGCATCGGACCGAAGTCCGGAACTAACCAGGGCCTTGCCCTCTACATCGGACCGAAGTCCGGAACTGACTGAACATAGCATAGCATAATCATAACTACTGGCATAAACACACATACTGCATACTGCATCGGACCGAAGTCCGGAACACATAACACGAAGACATGCTCGAATCACAAAGACATCAAGCACACTGAACTACTGAATCAGACCGAAGTCTGGAACTACTGCTAACTAAACGAGTCAGCATTGTGGCCGTAGACCCGTTCCTACTGGAAGGAAAACTCACCTCATAACACTGGCTGTTGAGATACTAAATCTGAAACTGCTTGACTGCTGCTCCGGAACTCCCCAGCTACAAGTCCCATAAACACTAAATCAAATATTGATAACAAATCTCAGGGTAAAATGACTATTTACCCCTGGTCAAGTCAACTTCCTGGTCAAAGTCAACTTCCAGTTGACCGGACTCGCTGAGTTGGGCCACCAACTCGCCGAGTCCCTTTCATCCATTCTAGTCCTCTACTCGCTTCTACTCGTCGAGTTTGGCAAAGACTCGACGAGTTCTTCTTCGATACTAACATCGAGTCTAACTTCATCCGACTCGCCGAGTTGTATGAACAACTCGTCGAGTTCTCCTTCATCATATGAACACGTCCAGTCTGTGGCTCGCCGAGTCGTATGAACAACTCGTCGAGTCTGAAGAACAACTCGCCGAGTTGAAGAACAACTCGTCGAGTCCCAAGCATGCTATAACTATACAGTCGATTCTAATCTATTTCAGTGCTTCCAAAACATAGATCTGAGCTTCTAGGACTGGTTTTACACGTAAAGTTTCCAACTTTACGTGCATGCACAAGGGTATGAGGCTAAAATACCCAAAATCATCAAATACTAGGCTCTTAGGGTTTGGAACAAGGCCATGATTGCATAAAGGTGGCTATAATGAGCTTCTGGAGTTCACTAACGTCCAGATCTAAGGTTTCCATCCAAAGGAGATTCCATATCTCAAGTTTTGAATCACATAAGGCTCCAAAGAAGCCATAACAAGCATAAAAGAGGGTTTAATGGAGGAATACACAAGGTAATAACTTTATTACGTGAATGAGAAACAGATGGAAGCTAACTCTTGGATCTCCTTTCTCTTCTATGGACCTTCTTTCCTTCCTTCCCTTCCAAAGCTTCCAAACTAGCACAAACACACTCAAGTTCAACAATGGGGGCTAGGGTTTACAGGGGAAATGCTCTAAAGGTGCCGGAGGCTGGGGTGGGAGGCTATAATGACGTTTAAATAGGGTACAAACCCTTGAAATTAGGGCTTCATCCAGACAGGCAGACTCGCCGAGTCCCAACATATGGACTCGCCGAGTAGCCAACTTAAATCGCGAGCTCATCCCGCTTCTACTCGACGAGTCGGGCTACAGACTCGTCGAGTACCCCTTAAGAAATGGAGATACTTTAATTAAAATTACATACCAAAAATGGGACGTTACAACTCTCCCCCACTTATCTTAGACTTCGTCCTCGAAGTCTGCTGCTGCTGAATCCGAAAATAACTTAGGATAATGCTCCCTCATCTCCCCCTCGGTCTCCCACGTCCACTCTGAACCCTTTCGGTGCTTCCACTGCACCTTCACTAACTGAACCACCTTGTTCCTCAAGGTCTTCGTCTTCCGATCCAAGATCGCAACTGGTCTCTCGATATAATTCAGGCTGCTATCAACCTGAATATCCTCTAAGGGTAAAACTGCTGACTCATCCACCAAACACTTCCTCAACTGAGAAACGTGGAAAGTGTTGTGGATCTGGCTAAGCTCTGCTGGAAGGTCCAACCGATAAGCAACCCGACCCACCCGGGCCAAAACCCTAAGAGGACCAATGAACCTGGGGCCCAACTTGCCCCTCTTCCGGAACCTGATAACACCCTTCCAGGGTGACACTTTCAAGAGGACCATATCGCCCACCTGAAACTCCAAGTCCGAACGCCTCCTGTCGGCGTAACTCTTCTGCCGACTCTGCGCAGTCTGCAGTCTGCTACGGACCTGTTGGATCAACTCTGTGGTCTTGAGCACCACCTCAGTGCTCCCGATAACCCTCTGACCGACCTCGCCCTAACAAATCGGGGTCCTACACTTCCTCCCGTAAAGCATCTCGAAAGGAGGGCGGTCAATACTGGCGTGGTAACTATTGTTATACGAAAATTCCGCTAATGGAAGATACGTATCCCAACTGCCACCAAAATCTAGAACACATGCCCGCAGCATGTCCTCGAGAGTCTGAATCGTCCTCTCGCTCTGCCCGTCCGTCTGAGGGTGGAAAGCGGTGCTGAAGTGAAGACGAGTCCCCATCTCGTCATGAAACCGCTTCCAAAACCTGGAAGTGAACCGGACGTCTCGATCTGATACTACTGATACAGGCACTGCATGTCGTGCCACTACCTCGCGCACATAAATATCGGCTAGCTTCTCGGCCGATATGCTCTCCTGAATTGGTATGAAATGCACGCTCTTGGTCAGCCGATCCACTATGACCCAAATCGAATCAACTCCACGTGTGGTCCTGGGAAGCTTAGTGATGAAATCCATAGTGATATCCTCCCATTTCCACACGGGAATGTCTAACGGCTGCATGTTGTCGTGGGGTCTCTGATGCTCCGCCTTGACCTTCCTGCAGGTCAGGCATCTCTCCACATACCAAGCTACATCTCGCTTCATGCAAGGCCACCAATAATCGGGTTGAAGATCTCTGTACATCTTCGTCGCCCCTGGGTGAATGGAGAACCGAGACTTGTGGGCTTCATCCATCAGTACCTGCCGTACTCCGCCCGAGTACGGTACCCATACTCTCCCATGAAGGGTCAACAATCCTCGACAGTCATAGTCAAAGGAAGCTACTCGGCCCACAATCCTCTCACACTTCTGCCTCTCCTCCTTCAGGCCCTCAACCTGTGCCTCTCTGATCTGCTCCAACAATGGAGTAATCACTGTCATCCTCAGACATATATCCCTGATCGGGGCTGCTACCGCCTTGCGGCTCAGGGCGTCGGCCACTACGTTGGCCTTGCCCGGATGATAAAGGATCTCACAATCGTAATCCTTTACCACGTCCCACCATCGGCGTTGCCTCATGTTCAGATTCGGCTGATCCATGAGGTACCTCAAACTCTTGTGATCCGTGTAAATGATACAGCGGACCCCATAGAGGTAATGTCTCCAAATCTTGAGGGCAAACACCACTGCCCCCAGCTCTAAATCGTGCGTCGGATAGTTAGCCTCGTGAGGCTTCAACTGTCTACAGGCATAAGCTATCACATGCCCTCACTGCATCAACACTGCTCCCATACCTGTGATCGAAGCATCACAGTAAACTACAAAATCCTCTACTCCCTCTGGCAGGGTAAGGATTGGCGTCTCGCACAATCTCTGTCTGAGGGTCTCAAATGCTGCCTGCTGCTCAGGCCCCCAGCGGAACACCACCGACTTCTTGGTCAGTCGGGTGAGTGGAACTGTTATCTTGGAGAAATCCTGAATGAATCTCCTATAGTACCCTGCTAATCCTAGGAAGCTCCGAATCTCAGTTGGAGACCTCGGGACCTCCCACTGCATCACGGCCTCTATCTTGGCCGGATCTACTAGTATGCCCTTCTGGTTGACGAGGTGTCCAAGGAACTGCACCTCTCGCAACCAGAACTCGCACTTGGAGAACTTTGCAAAATCTCCCTCCTCAGCGTCTCCAGCACCTCTCTCAGGTGCTCCTCATGCTGCTCCTGAGTCTTGGAATAAACCAAGATGTCATCAATGAACACTATCACAGACCGATCCAGCATCGGTCTGCATACGCGGTTCATGAGATCCATGAACGCGGCTGGAGCGTTGGTGAGCCCAAACGGCATCACCACAAACTCATAATGACCATAGCGGGTCCTGAAAGCGGTCTTCTGCACATCCTCATCCCTGACCCGCATCTGGTGATATCCTGACCGTAGATCAATCTTGGAGAACCAAGATGCTCCCTAAAGCTGGTCAAACAAATCGTCTATCCTCGGGAGTGGGTAACGGTTCTTCACCGTTACCTTGTTTAGCTCCCGGTAATCTATGCACATACGGTGCGACCCGTCCTTCTTCCTCACGAACAGGATCGGGGCTCCCCATGGTGAACTGCTCAGCCTGATAAATCATTTGTCTAGAAGCTCCTGCAGCTGCATAGACAACTCCTGCATCTCGGGAGGAGCCAGCCGATACGGTGCCTTGGCTATCGGAGCCGCACCAGGAACCAGATCAATCCGAAATTCGACCTGTCTCTCTGGAGGTATTCCAGGCAAATCCTCTGGGAATACTTCTGGGTACTCTCGTACTACTGGCACATCATCAACTGTCGCCTTACCCTTCTCCCGGGCATCTATGACATAGGCGACGTACCCTGCGCAACCCTGCTGAACGTAGCGTCTTGCTCTCGCTGCTGAACACAGAATCGGTCTGCGTTGTGGCCTCTCGCCCTGAATCACTAACTCTCCCCCACTGGGAGTGCGAACCCTCACTAACTGCAGCTCACAATCAATCACTGCCCCATTGGGGCTCAGCCAATCCATACCCACTATAACCTTATTCCCTCGCAGGGGAATGGGAACTAAGTCCACTGAAAACTGCTCATCAAATAACTGCAGCGAACACGCCCTGTGTACTATCGCGACCCTGACGGTCCTGTCATCAGCTATCTCAACCTCAAGTGGGCAATCCAGCTCCCCCGGAGCTCTGCTAAACCTCTTGCTAAGCGCAAGGGAAACAAATGATCGGGCATCCCTAGAGTCAAACAATATTGTAGCTGAAATGCCGTTCACTAAGAACGACCCTATACGACAACATATTACCATGAGAAATAATCAGTATAAATAAAGAGATAAGAGGAAAATACATACCCGTCACCACATTAGGAGTCGCTCGCGCCTCCTCTGCTGTCATCTGAAAAGCTCTACTCTTCGCCACTGGCGCCTCACCCTGGCCCTGACGGCCGTCTGTAATCCTCAAAGTAGCAGGGGCAGGTGCTGCCACCTTCCCTGCTGCTGCTAAACTCGGGTACTGGGACTTTTTATGTCCCCTCTGATTGCAATGGAAGCAAATCAGATCAACTGCTGTGGTGGTGGTGGTAGTAGCTGTACAATCTCTACTCATATGCCCGGTCCGGCCGCACTTATAGCAACCGGCACTACCTGCCTTGCACGCCCCATCGTGCAATCTCCCACACTTGCCACACCGACTGTGGCTCTGCTGTCCTCTAGATCTTTGATCTGATACCTTGGGCTTTTTGCCCGAACTCCCTGTGCCAGATACCGCCTCCGGCTTCCTCTTCTTCTCCATCTCCAAATCTATCTCTCTCTCACGAGCCCTCACAATCATGTCTTCCAGCGTTTTATAGCTGGACCGGCTCACAAACTGGCGGATATCACTCCGCAACATCTCATGATAACGGGCCTTCTTCATTTCCTCATCAGCTGCATACTGAGGAACGAGAAGAGCCCTCTCCCTGAACTTGGCGGTAATCTCCGCCACTGTCTCTGTAGTCTGGGTGAGATCCTGAAACTCCCTGGCTAACTGTTGCACCTCAATAACCGGTGCAAACTTGGCTCTAAACCTGGTAGTAAAATCATCCCAAGTCATCGCATCAAGCGTTGCGTCATCCCCGATGACATGCCCGATCTCCTCCCACCAATCTCGTGCCCTGTCCTTCAGAAGACAGGATGCTAGTCTGAACTTGTCCCCCTCGGGACATCTGCTGGTGCGGAACGCATTGGCGACATCCGCCAACCACCTGGTACTCGCAATGGGATCCCGCGCCCCATGGTAATCTGGAGGTCCACAAGCCCGGAACTCCCTGAAGGTGAGTGTGCGCGACCCCATCATGGCCGCCACCTCAGCACGGAAGGTGCTCAACCTCTCGTCCATCAGCTCTAAAATACCCTCCTTGATCGAACCGAAGATCACAGGAGTCTGCTCAAGTATGGTGCGAGTAACCTTTGAAGAGAGGAACTCCCTGGTCTGCTCATCTAGATGATCGGCCCCCGAGCCTGATCCTGATCCCTCACCGGCTCCTGAACTGCCTACCGCTGGCCTAGGGCGTAAAACCACCATTCTGAAAACACATCATGACAACGTCAGAAACACTGATATATCTCGAGGGATCGCTACTACTACAAGTTTCCTGGTCTCATCTCAGCCTTCCTCGATTCAAGTACGGATCCTCTGCTTTTAGTAGTACGGGCCCATACTACCTTCCACATCTATCCGTACTTTCCTCAAGTATTGCCTCGACTCCACCAAGTCACTTCTACTGCTACTAATCTCTGCTAATCTCATCCTAGGCTTGCCCTAGGGAAATCTCTGACTCCACCCAATCCAGTCCTCAACTGCTAAAGGCCTCCTTGTAATGCCAATTAGCCATCACCTGAATACCATCACATGTGACGAGGCTCAGATAATCCTTCGAGTAAAAGACTCGTCCCTACAACGGTTAGACTCAGACAAGAGCTGCGCAATAGGGCCAAATCCATCACTCTGAGATTATTCAACCCTGATCACATGTGACGTGACGTATTCACCTAATGGCTAACTCCCATCACTCCGAGTCCTACAAAGCACGAAGCAAGCAGCATTCGGACACAGGAAACTACTCAAGCACTTCTATCCTCATAACGAGAAACTGTACTAGCATACAATGCTAAGCTCATACTATCAGGCATAACCTAAACAGGCTATTCTACTGCTGTCTACTAGCATGCAATTCTCAATAAGTTAAAACACATATAACAGGCACATAAGGCATCCTCCTAGATCCTTAGTCCTATTCTAGCATGCTATTCTACTGAAACTGGAACTGATAATTATAACATAAACTTGTATGGGTAATTTGGGAGTACTTACTTGAGCTCGGCTGATCGCATGCACCACATACTTTTCCCTTTCTCAAAACTCTTTTCTTTTTAAGTTTCTTTTTCAAAAATTCTTTCGAAAACATTTTTCTTTTGAAAATCTTTCACCATTTCCTTAGTTTGAATCCAGTCATACCCGAAATTGTGGCTGAATCCCTCAAACCAAGGCTCTGATACCAACTTGTAACGTCCCAAAAATACAACCCAAAAATTTTCGTTTGAAAACTTTACTAGATCATCATATCAAATATTAAAAGATAAATCCATGGATCATGTGTCTCAAAATGTCATAATAATTTTATCAAATCAACTGATGTCAAAACATATCAAAATATCTGAATAAAACTCCCAGGATAAACTGAAGCTGTGGTGTGTGCCATGCCATCATCCCGAGCTCTTCCCCTTACTAGCGGAAGTACCTGAAACCAAAAACTGAAACTGTAAGCACAAAGCTTAGTGAGCTCCCCCAAACTACCACATACCATACAATAACATATAAAGCAACTACTGGGCCTTGCCCACTGCATCGGAATGAGGTCCGGAAACTGCATCGGACCGAAGTCCGGAACTAACCAGGGTCTTGCCCTCTGCATCAGACCGAGGTCCGGAACTGACTGAACATAGCATAGCATAATCATAACTACTGGCATAAACACACATACTGCATACTGCATCGGACCGAAGTCCGGAACACATAACACAAAGACATGCTCGAATCACAAAGACATCAAGCACACTGAACTACTGCATCAGACCGAAGTCCGGAACTACTGCTAACTAAACGGGTCGGCATTGTGGCCGTAGACCCGTTCCTACTGGAAGGAAAACTCACCTCGTAACACTGGCTGCTGAGATACTAAATCTGAAACTGCTTGACTGCTGCTCCGGAACTCCCCGACTACAAGTCCCAAAAATACTAAATCAAATACTGATAACAAATCTCAGGGTAAAATGACTATTTACCCCTGGTCAAGTCAACTTCCTGGTCAAAGTCAACTTCCAGTTGACCGGACTCGCCGAGTTGGGCCACCAACTCGCCGAGTCCCTTTCATCCATTCTAGTCCTCTACTCGCTTCTACTCGTCGAGTTTGGCAAAGACTCGACGAGTTCTTCTTCGATACTAACATCGAGTCTAACTTCATCCGACTCGCCGAGTTGTATGAACAACTCGTCGAGTTCTCCTTCATCATATGAACACGTCCAGTCTGTGGCTCGCCGAGTCGTATGAACAACTCGTCGAGTCTGAAGAACAACTCGCCGAGTCCCAAGCATGCTATAACTATGCAGTCGATTCTAATCTATTTCAGTGCTTCCAAAACATAGATCTGAGCTTCTAGGACTGGTTTTACACGTAAAGTTTCCAACTTTACGTGCATGCACAAGGGTATGAGGCTAAAATACCCAAAATCATCAAATACTAGGCTCTTAGGGTTTGGAACAAGGCCAAGATTGCATAAAGGTGGCTATAATGAGCTTCTGGAGTTCACTAACGTCAAGATCTAAGGTTTCCATCCAAATGAGAGTCCATATCTCAAGTTTTTAATCACATAAGGCTCCAAAGAAGCCATAACAAGCATAAAAGAGGGTTTAATAGAGGAATACACAAGGTAATAACTTTATTACCTGAATGAGAAACAGATGGAAGCTAACTCTTGGATCTCCTTTCTCTTCTATGGACCTTCTTTCCTTCCTTCCCTTCTAAAGCTTCCAAACTAGCACAAACACACTCAAGTTCAACAATGGGGGCTAGGGTTTACAGGGGAAATGCTCTAAAGGTGCTGGAGGCTGGGGTGGGAGGCTATAATGACGTTTAAATAGGGTACAAACCCTTGAAATTAGGGCTTCATCCAGATAGGCAGACTCGCCGAGTCCCAACATATGGACTCGCCGAGTAGCCAACTTAAATCGCGAGCTCATCCCGCTTCTACTTGACGAGTCGGGCTACAGACTCGTCGAGTACCCCTTAAGAAATGGAGATACTTTAATTAAAATTACATACCAGAAATGGGGCGTTACACTAAGAAAAAGGCCCAAATATCTTATTAATCGGTTAGAAGTTATCTGATATAAACCGAGCGGATAAGTGGGATTGGGTCCGCAAGAAACGTAAAAAGAATGAAGGGGTTGTATAGTAATTTAAGATTATTCTAGTTTATCTAGTTGATTCTAGTTTGCATATGCAGTTAGGGCTTCCTTCTACTAGTATTGTATCATTTTGTCAGTTTATAAGAGTCAATAAATAGGGTTAGTGTCGGCTATAAGAAAGCATGCAAAGTTTAGCTAGTCATTTTCTTTTGTTTGGAGATCCCATGAGTCTTGAATATCAGACACCTATCTTTTGTTCTTTAAGCATTAAGTTAAGATTGAGTTATTTTCTAATCAGTTCATATCAAATTGGTAACAGAGCCACGATTCTGGCAGCAACCTCGGTTCATTGGAAGACACTGTTCACAATTCCTATTCATTGGTACTGTTTATTGGAAATTTTGTGTCACAGTCTGTTCACAATAAGTTATTGTTCATGATGACTATTCACTTATTACTGTTCATCGGAGGCTACTATTCATGTTTTTTTTCTAATATCTTGGTCATGGCATCCAAGGAGGATTCAAGCACAATAATTAAGATGGCCAATCCAGAGGTAGGTTTGGAGCAGTTCCAGACACAGTCAACTGATTGTTTTGAAAAGATAGAGTAAGAGTTGGCTATTATGCGAACGGAATCAGAAAATATCATGAGATCAACGATCAACGCCATGCGAAATTGATGGCACTTTTGTTAAAAGTGTTACAACCATCCCCAACTCCAGCACGACCAATTGTCAGTCACGAACCACCGTTGTCGTCACCACCTCCAACACAATCATGAACACAGCACACGACGACCATCCTGTCCACGAAAATCACGAAAACTACCATACCTACGCAAACCACCATCCAACAGGTCATCTTGACCGTCCCACCACCTCTCAGTCATGTTAGCGGTTGGTCAGCAAGTCTACCACTTGATAACGATGGATTTCCATTACCACCATCATCATTCAACGATGGGTCCAATGCCTCTAATAGAAAGAAGAAGCATCAGATAGAAGACTTCTGGGTGCACGGAGACAAGTTTCATCCATACAACGGGAGTGGCCCATACAACTCTTTCAGTAGGGACGAACTTCCCATGTTTCAAAGTGGCGAAAGAGGGTAGACTCGTGGCATTGACTGTCATCTCAAGAAATTAAAAATGCCACTGTTTAAGGGTGAAGACCCATTTGGTTGGGTGTACAAATCTGAACAGTTCTTCAATATGCAGATAAATAAAGCTACATAGGAAGAAAAGGATCTTTTCACGCAACAATTCCTAGATTCCACCTTGATGACAAGGTGGATTTTCACCCGGGGGGGTTATTGATGTGAACCGAGCGGGTAAGTGGGATTGGGTCTACAAGAAGCGTAAAAATAAGGCATGGGTTGTTTAGTAATTTATGATTATTCTAGTATCTTTATTACGTAGTATTTAGTATTTATCTAGTTGATTCTAATTTCCTTATGTAGTTAGGGTTTCCTTCTACGAGTATAGTTTCCTTTTATCAGTTTTGGAGAGTCAATAAATAAGGTTTTGTTTGGAGATCCATTGTGTCTTGAATATCAGGCACCTACCTTTTGTTCTTTAAGCATTAAGTTAAGATTCGGTTATTTTCTAATCATTTCAGAAACATGAAATGAAATTGATTCACCGATGGGATGGTGAAGTATTTTGAGAAAATTGAATAAGTCGGTGAAGAAGAAATAAACCAATAAGTATTGGCCTCCGTTTCACAAATAAAGGACAAATTAGGGGAAATTGTGTAATTGATGAATAACATACCAATAATGAAACCGGGAAATAACAAATGGGATGAGATGCAATTAGAAGGCATACCATGATAAGCTGGTGGTTGCAATTAAAAAAGAGCGAAGTTTCCAACCCGGTGCTTATACAGATATTCTAGAGATATAAAGAGGAAGACAAAAGCAATGTTAATATGAAGCTCTAGATTTGATTCGGTGTAGAATATATGGAAAAATGTGGCGGGAAACCGATCTCGGAAACTGGCAAAGCTACAAGCAACTGGTGGCAAACCTAGGAGTAAAACCCACCGTGAAGTAAGAAAACCACCTGGTAAAGTCCCATGCCTCACCAGTGAAGTCAAGCTGACTGGAAGCATGCAGGCAGACAGAAACCTGCCCGTCAATAAATGTTTTTCGACATCCCTTTGTGAAGTCACATTTGAGGTAGGGCTGAGTGAAGGATGAAGGAGACAGACATGAAAACAGGTCACCAAATGAAGCTCCTCGATGACGTGTACAGTCTTACCATCTAGAAAAGGCCTTGCATACCTGCCTATTTTGGAGTTTGAGGTGCTTCAAACCAACCATAGGTGTCGTTAAAGAAAGAGAATCATGAGATGGTGTTTGGAAGGGATTAATTTCCAAGAGAGGATAAATATAAAAGAGAAACATGAGGCGATATGGGGTTGGAAAATGAAGAGAGGATAAATATAAAAGGGAAACATGAGGCGATATGGGGTTGGAAAACAAAGCAAACATGGTGAGAAAGCGAAATGATGTTGGAAAATTGAGAGTGAATCACCTGTTAATTGAGGCGGTGTGCGAATGAGACAAAAGGTTATGCTCTATAAGTTAAAGATATGCAAACCCACCTTTGAAGTCCATGAGACAAGCATGCAAGTAGGAGACCAGAGGAAGCTGGTTAATGATGTTTATAACTTTAGCATCCAAAAAATGGTCTTATAGGTGACCAGAACCCCTAAATGTTTGGAACCACTTAAGACCCACTTTCATCTTTTATTATATCAGATCTATGCATAGTACACACCCTCTGACATGGTTATCTTCTCTCCCATCTCAAACTTCAAGAACATACAAACATTACCACCAGTTGCCACCAACCACCACCCCCGTACTGCTGCCGCCTCTTACTGTCGGCGAACTGTCGCCGCCTCCTACCACCGACGAACCACCGCCATCAGATCCACAAGCTTCGGTTGGCTCAAGATCCACAACTTCGGTCTCAGATCTACAATTTTCTCCTTCGGATTTACAATTTTCTTCTCCATATTTATGAGCTCCGGCGAGCGGCGATAACCACCACCTTCGTCCATCAATGTCATCACGACTTACTTTTCCCTGTCGTTACCCTACCACCAACAAAAACATAGATCTGACAAGATCTTATTAAAATACCTCTAAATCCACCGCCGATCGCCACCTTGTCTCAGATATAGAGTCACGAAGCTGTTTCAGCTTCATTTTCCATCTCTAAAATGCAAAACATCTCAGATATGGTGCAATTTGGTCAGATCTGATACCACCATCATCATCGTTATCTTCGTCTCCACCATCGCTACTGATGGGTTTATAGGTTATAAAAATCTTATTTTGGTTGAAAAACTTAAACCCTAAGTTCACATGCAACCTAATGGATCTATGTTCTCACTATGATTTGCAACAAATAATTGAATATCAAGAACCTTAAAAGTACATTGCTATTTTCGAAATTAAGAAAGGGATATTAGAAAGTACATACCTTTAGTTTATTATATCAAATAAACTAGTATTCCTTCTTGATTGGTCTTTAGAAAGCAAGCACCAGAAGTCTCGTGCCTCTAATGGCTCACACCCAAACCTTAGCAATTGGAAGCTTAAGAAGAGACAGGAAGAGAATGAATAATTTTGGATCCAAGGATCTTGGAAGTGATGAATTCCGAAATTCCAAAGCATTAGGGGTTTATATAGGTGTTAGGAAGGTTGTATGTAAGGCAGGTTTCCTTTTATATAACCCTTACCTCATTGCTTCCTCCCTAAGGCACTCTAGACTTCATTAAAGCCCAAGAAAACCTCTAGAATCTCCCTCTAGAACCGTCCCCCTCTTAGGAGGTTCTAGAATTGATCAATGTTCAACTTTTGAACATTTTCACCTTTAGTCCTTCTACTTTTAATTAATCCAAATAATCCCAAATTAATTCCAATTAATTTCTGATTAATTCTTAATTAAACAATACTATTTCTAATTGATATATTATTATCATAATATACTAATAAATCATTTATTTTAATTTCTAATTAATCTATTAATCATATAGTAAATTAATAAATCAGTATGTCTCTCCAAAAAGCATTCCAGTCAATTACTAGGTTTGAGGGCAACCCAAAAGGACTTTGCTGATAATTCAAGATTATACTAAGTTAGTTATTGGCTTAGACACCTAATACAACAGTCTCCCACTTGGATAAGTCTAAAACTAAATTACAGGTATAACTTTTAAATCAAACAGCAAAGTGTGCTTTCCAAAGTAGCTGCCGAACTCTAATCCAGTCAGATATTGGTCCTTAGATAAGTGATCAAATATTCATTCGTTCTACAGGATATCATATGGACATGATACATGGATTAGAATCAATCTCATTGTCCAAAATTATGTTTCCCGATTTGTAACATCCCGATGATGAGGTACTTCTAAATTTGACCCTATAATTGAATTATATCGCATTTTGGTCCCTAAGTGTAAGAAAGACTGCAAAAGGGCCCATAGTGGCATTTTGGTAAAATTAGGAGTGAGGAGTACGTTGTGCGTATCTGTGTATGCTGGGAGTACACTTCATATGCAAGGAGTACGAGGAATGCATGCAAACCCTAATTTTAGGGCTTTGGCTCATATTTAGGCAACCTTATGGACTCATATCCTCTTCTTACCCAACCTCCTTTTGTGATATAGACCCTCAAGCAACCCTAGAGCAAGAGAGACAGAGAGCAAATTTTGAGCCTTTAAGAGAGTTTGGGAGTGGTTTTGAAGAGAGAAGAAGGTGGTGAGAAGATCTTGGAGTTAAGAGTACATTAGATCTGGGATTTCTTCTTGGTTTGCAACATCTTAAATGTATAAAGCTTGCATCTTTACCACCCCATCTTGTAGATACAGGATTTTGCTCTTTTAAGTCACTTTTTGGTCCCAAAATGATGATTCATGAACATAACATGTTCTTGACCCATTAAGCTGTCCTTTTAGACCCATGGAAGGGTCTCGAGTCATAAAAATGGTTCCAAATGGTTGGTTTTGCTCCATGCATCATTTAGAAGGTCTTAATGGATTAAGAAGTTGAGATTAACACTTAATGGACATGCAAAGTCATAAAGTTAGAAACTTTATGACTCTTGAGGGTATTCTAGCCATGGATATGAAAAATGGACGTGAGTGCTTAAACCATTAAGCACTTATTTTGATTTTGAGCTTCTGGGAGTACGCCCTGCGTACCTGGAGTACGCCCTGTGTACGAGGTTAACCACCCCAATGGTGGTTAACATGCGAGTACGCCTATCGTACCTTCGAAGTACGCCCCGCGTACTCACTCTATACTGACTCGACTGAGTTGACTCGGTTGGGTTGACTCAGTTGACTCAGTTGGTTTGATCAGTTTGACTTTGAATTTGACCTAAGGATATTTTGGGTATTTTGGGATTTTGATTGTGATTGGTCATTTGGTTGAATAGGTGACGATTAGAGCTGAGATTCGGAGTCGAGACCTCTTCAGATTTTGTCCAGTCTGTGAGGTGAGTCTTCCTCACTGTACTTACAGGTCGAAGGCACCAAAGCCAGCCCATTGGATTAGATATATTGTTATGTGATAGTATGTTATTGTGATGTAGTGATCTGTTAGATCGGTATCCTGGTATTTAGGATTATGTTATGCTTAGTGATCTATAGGATTCGCATGGTTGTCTGTTGAGTGGTTATATGTATGTTTATCTGTTATGTATATGTCGACATTTTATGTATGGTTGGTTTGAGGCGGACCAGTATCGAATGAAGGATAAAAGACCCAGGGTGTCCCGGATAGACTGCAGGCCTGAGAGGCATACCTGTCAGGTCGAAGGCCCAGTGAACGGTTCAGATAGGCTAAAGGCTCGATGAGACGTTCGAGTCATGTTGAAGGTTCTGTGAGCATTCCAGATAGTCTGTAGGCCGATGCGGCGTTCCAGTCAGGCTGAAGGCTCTGTATGCATGTTGTTTGTTATTATGTTTATGTGGTGGTATTTTGGGGGAACTCACTAAGCGTTGGCTTATAGTTTTGGGTTATGTTTCAGGTACTTTGGATGATCACGGGAAGACGAAGGCGTGACCGTACACATCCTCTTGTTTATGACTTATGATTTTGGGAGACTCTGATGTTTGGAAGTGTTTTGAAAACTATGATTTGTAAACAATTTATGAATTTGGGTTGATTTTAAAAGTTTAAATTTCTTGTGATTTTATAGATGTTACAAGTTGGTATCAGAACCTTGGTTTGAGTGAATTGGAGGAACACTCGTGTGAATCCAGTCTCAAACTAAGGAAAAAGGTTTTAAAAATGATTTTAAAGTGTTTTCAAAATAATCAAAGAGGATGTGATATGTACGATCAACCAGAGCCATTAAGTAGACCCCAAATTACCACACTGTTATTTGATATTGTGATATGTTAGAACAACATGCTAGTGATAGGCTAGGGATCTTCAGGAATTGCATGATAGAATTGTCTGATTATATGATGCCTGATAGCCTAGGGTTCTTCCTTATATGAATTTGACATCATTATTGTAGTTGCTTAGTGTATGCATCAAAATTGTACGTAACTAATATTTTATAACCTAAGAATGTTTGATTTTGCCTTATTTTCTATTCTTGTTTTATGAAGAGCTTAGGGTAGAATCAGGTATTTAACTGTCTATAGGATCCAATGTTATGTATGATTAGCATACACGAGTGCTACAGGGTTGGTGGAAGTTTCATGGATGAGTTATGTGGGGTCTGTCGACCAGTCGCGTAATGTTTAGCCTTCCTCTAGGAAGTGAGGGTAGAGTGTATGTGTAATTAGTGGGTATTATTAGGGTTGTTGTGATGATCCTATGAGACAAATACTGGTAGGTGTGGAAGGTAGTATGGGCCCGTACTACTGGAAGCATAGGACCTATACGCGTAGCAGGGAAGTCACAAGCCCTAAGGCTTTGTTGGGGGTTGGTTCCCCTGGTATGATATGCGTTTTATATGATATCTCTCTGGTTTATTTTCAGTATGGTGATGACAAGACGATTTGAGGCAGGATCCGGATCCGGATCGGGAGCTAGTGGCCAGGATAGGCTAGCTTTGACTGAGGAGTGGGTTAGGGAAATCATGCAATAAGAGGTTGTTTCCCTCTTTCGGGTGCAGTTACCATAGATTTTTGGGTCTATTAAGACCGCTATGGTGGAGTACTTTGACGAGCATTACGCTACACTTTCTGAGGCTGCTGCTGTTGCCACCGCAGCCGTTGTTGCTGCCGGGATTGGTGCTGGGAGAGCCTTCCAGTATCAGGAATTTGACAATGCGAAGCCCCCGACATTTGATGGAGTTCAGGATCCGATCATAGCCATGAGGTGGTTGTCTAACATCAAGGGATGTTTCTTTACTTGCTCTTGCCCAGCTGACCAAAAGGTCAAGTACGCTCATAACCTTTTGCAGTCCGGAGCGAAGGATTGGTGGAGACTTGTTACTAGTTCGTATTATTCTGAGCAGAGGGCTGGTGTGACTTAGGAGCAGTTCTCGGAGATGTTCCGTTCTAGATATGTTCTGCTAGTGGAGTGTGAGAGGTTGGTCCAGGAGTACTTGTATTTGAGACAGGGGATTGAGTCGGCGACGGAGTTCACCATGATGTTTACGGAGAGGGCCATGTTTTGTCCTGAGTTTGCTGCTTATGAGCAAGCTCAGATGACCCGTTACTTGAGCATGCTCAAGACAGACATTATGCAGTTTGTATCCACTCAGCTTTATGGTTCATTGTTGGAGTTGCAGGAGGCCGCCAGGCGGCGGGAGATTGAGATGGAGCTCTAGATGAAGGAGCAGAGACAACCCCCGGTGTAGTCGCAACCAGCGTCGGAGCGGTTTAAGGCCGCTAATACTAGATCTGGGAGTCAGAGGGTCCGCACTTGTGGGAAGTGCGGCAAGGTTCATGAGGGGGCTTGTCGATCTACCGGTGTATGCCACAAATGTGGCAATGAGGGGCACTATGGGAGGGCTTGTTGCGAGCCGGCCCCAGTTCCGAGTACCAGGATTTGCTACCAATGTGATCAGGTTGGCCATATGAAGGTCAACTGTCCATTGCTTGCCGAAAATCCGATGCAAGCCCCGGCGCCAGCTACTTTGAGGATCATCGACGAGCGCCAGGGGAGGACAGAGCCCCCGAGGGCTCGGGGTCGTGCTTTTTAGCTCGCTGCCTAGGAGGCCAGAGCAGTTCCTGATGTCAGTATTGGTATGTTTCTATTTATTGTTTTGTTGATTATGTTTTATGTTATGCTCATGTATATGCTCCTAATAGGTACGTTCTTAGTGAACTATTTGCCTGCTCTTGTGTTATTTGACTCGGGCGCGAGTCGGTCCTTTGTATCTCGATCTTTCAGTAGGGAGTTTGATATGCCTATTGAGGAGTTAGAGTGTCCATTACGGGTTTCTATTGCCAATGAACACATGGTTTCTGCATCCGAAGTGTATCAGGGTTGTGTATTGGAGATCTCCGGGGTGCCTTATTCGATTGATCTGATCCCTATCCCCATAGGGGATGTATGTGTGATGGTACGTATGGACTGGTTGAGCAGGTTTGGTGCCATGATTGATTGCGAGGGCCGGAGAGTGGTACTTCGAAACCCAAGTGGGGGAGAACTGGTTATCTATGGAGAGGGCACCAGGGTTGGTTCATGGTTTTGTTCGACAGCCATGGCTCGACAGTATATTCAACACGGGTATGCAGGTTATTTGTATTATGTGGTTGATACTCGGGTTGGGGAGCAGACTTCAGTTTCAAAGGTACCAGTTGCCAGGGAGTTTGCTGATGTTTTCCCTGCAGGAGTTACTCGGTGTGCCTCTTGAGAGGCAGGTTGAGTTTAGGATTGATCTTGTGCTAGGTGCGGCCCCGATTGCCAAGGTTTCATAGCGCTTGGCAAAACCTGAGATGCAGGAGTTGTCATCTCGACTTCAGGAAATGCTAGGCAAGCAGTTCATCAAACCGAGCAATTCTCCGTGGGGAGCGTCGATACTGTTCGTCAAGAAGAATGATGGTTCACATCGGATATGAATTGATTACCGGGAGTTGAAAAAGTTAACGGTGAAGAACCGTTATCCCATTCAGTGGATTGATGACCTCTTTGATCAGTTGCAGGGTGCATCTTGGTTCTCCAAGATAGATCTGAGGTCTGGGTATCATCAGGTGAGAGTAAGATAAGAGGATGTGGAGAAGACCGCGTTCCTTAATCGTTATGGGCATTACAAGTTCGTGGTGATGCCATTTGGGCTCACCAGTGCGTCAATTGTATTCATGGATTGATGAATCGGGTATGCAGGCCGATGATCGACCGATCTGTCATTGTGTTTATTGATGATATCTTGGCGTATTCCACGACCAGAGAGCAGCATGAGGAGTACCTTCGATAGCTTTTGGGGGTTTTTAGGCGGGAACGACTCTATGCCAAGTTCTCGTAGTGTGAGTTTTGGTTACGAGAGGTTCAGTTCCTTGGGCACCTCGTTAACCAGGATGGAATTTTGGTCGATTCGGCCAAGATCGAGGCTGTGATGTAGTGGGAGGTTTCGAAATCTCCCTCACAGATCAGGAGTTTCTTGGGTTTGGCAGGGTACTATCAGAGATTTATTCAGGACTTCTCCAAGATTGTTGTACCCCTCGCTCGTCTGACGAGGAATGGGGGGTGGATTTCTGATGGGGCCCTGAGCAGCACTCGACGTTTGAGAATCTTCGGCAGAGGTTATGTGAGGCTCCGGTATTCACCCTACTGGAGGGAGTCAAAGATTTTGTGTTATTCTGTGATGCATCCATCACCGGTTTGGGGGCGGTCCTTAAGCAGAGAAAATGAGCGATCACTTATGCTTCACGGCAGCTAAAGCCGCATGAGACGAGATATCCCACGCACGACCTGGAGTTGGGGGAATTAGTGTTTGCCCTCAAGATTTGGAGACATTATCTTTATGGGGTCCGTTGTACTGTCTACCTGGATCACAAGAGTTTGAGATATCTTATGGATCAACCGAACCTGAACATGAGGCAGCACAGGTGGATGGGTCTTCGGTTGGGGAGGTGTGTATGAGGATATCCGTTGATTCTCCGCTTTTGGGATTGATCAGAGAGGCACAAGCAGAGGGAGTTCGGAAAGAGATCTGGAAACAGGAAAGGATCAGGGGTGATATCGATAGGTTTGTCACAGATAGTCGAGGATTATTGACCCGATGTGGTCGGGTTTGGATTCCAGTTTCAGGTGGGATCAGTCAGATTGTGCTAGAGGAGGCTCATAAGTCTCGCTTTTCTATACACCCAGGAGCCACCAAGATGTATCGGGATTTAAGATTGAGTTATTGGTAGTCGTGTACGAAGAGGGAGATAGCCTGGTATGTCGAGAGGTACTTCACCTGCAGGATGGTCAAGGCCAAGCATCATAAGCCGCATGACAAGTTGCAGCCTCTAGAGGTTCCCATGTGGAAATGGGAACAGATCACCATGGATTTTATCACCAAGTTTCCAAAGACGGCAAAGGGTTTTGATGCTATATGGGTCATCGTGGATTGATTGACCAAGAATGCCCACTTTTTGGCCATCCGGGAGAGCTCATCGGCTGAAAAGTTGGCCGATGTGTATGTCCGGGAGATTGTTGCTCGTCATGGAGTCCCGGTCTCTATTATTTCCGACCGAGATGTTCGGTTCACTTCCCGTTTATGGCAGAATTTCCACGAGGAACTGGTAACGAGGTTACATTTCATCACTGCTTATCATCCACAAACTGACGACCAGAGTGAGCGGACTATACAGACCTTTGAGGATATGTTACGGGGCTGTGTTATTGATTTTGGTGGGAGTTACGATTCCTACTTACCTCTTGTGGAGTTCTCCTACAATAATAGTTATCACTCCAGCATTGGTGCTCCGCCATTTGAGCTCTTGTATGGTCGGAGATGTCGTACACCAGTTTGTTGGGGAGAGGTTGGGCATAGGGTCATTGGAAGGACCGAAGTAGTCCTTCAGACTACGAAGCTTATCTAGCAGATCAGGTAGAGACTTCATACCACTCAGAGTTGGCAGAAGAGCCATGCCGACCGACGCCTATCAGAGTTGGACTTTCAGGTCGGCGATATTGTGCTCCTGAAGGTCTCACCCTGGAAGGGTGTGATACGCTTCAGGAAGATGGGGAAATTGGGTCCCCGGTTTATTGGACCTTTCCAGGTGATTGCCAGGGTTGGAAATGTGGCTTATAGGTTGGATTTGTCGAGCAAGCTCAGTCAGATCCACAACACTTTCCATGCCTCTCAGTTGCGGAAGTGTGTGTTGGACAGCGGGGTAGTGGTTCCATAAGATGATATTCAGGTCGATGAGCGCCTGAACTATGTTGAGAGACCGGTGGCTATCCTGGAAAGGAAGATGAAAGTCATGTGAAATAAGGAGATACCTTTGGTAAAGGTATAGTGGCAGCATCAGAGAGGCTCCGAGTGGACCTGGAAGTCGAAGGCTAAGATGCGGGAGCATTATCCTCAGTTATTTTTTGCAGCCAACTTCGAGGATGAAGTCTAGTTCAAGTGGGGGAGAATTGTAACATCCTGATGATGAGGTACTTCTAAATTTGGCCTTATAACTGAATTATAATGCATTTTGATCCCTAAGTGTAATAAAGAGTGCAAAAGGGCCCATAGTGGCATTTTGGTAAAATTAGGATTGAGGAGTACGTTGTGCGTACGTGTGTACGCCGAGCATACTAAGGCGCACCTTAGTACACTAGGCGTATGAGGAATGCATGCAAACCCTAATTTTAGGACTTTAGCTCATATTTAAGCAACCTTATGGAATCATATCCTCTTCTTACCCAGCCTCCTTGTGTAATATCGACCCTCAAGCAAACCTAGAGCCAGTGAGAGATCAAATTTCAAGCCTTTAAGAGAGTTTTGGAGTGGTTTTGAAGAGAGAATAAGGTGGTGAGAAGATCTTAGAGCTGAGAACACTTTGGATATGGGATTTCTTCTTGGTTTGCAACATCTTGTAGGTATAAAGCTTGCATCTTTACCACCCCATCTTGTAGATCTAGGTTTTTGCTCTTTTAAGTCACTTTTTGGTCCCAAAATGATGATTCAAGAAAATAGCATGTTCTTGACCCATTAAGTTGTCCTTTCAGACCCTTGGACGGGTCTTGAGTCATAAAAATGGGTTCCAAATGGTTTGTTTTTCTCCATGCATCGTTTAGAAGGTCTTAATGGATTAAGAAGTTGAGATAAGCACTTAATGGACATGTAAAGTCATAAAGTTAGAAACTTTATGACTCTTGAGGGTATTCTAGCCATGTGTCTGAAAAATGGACGTGAGTGCTTAAACAATTAAGCACTTATTGAGATTTTGAGCTTCTGGGAGTACGCCCCATGTACCTGGAGTACGGCGTGCGTACGAGGTCAACAACCCTGATGGTGGTCAACATGTGAGTACGCCCAAGATACCTTCGGAGTACCCCCGCGTACTCACTCTGTGGTGACTCGGCTGGGTTAACTCAGTTGACTCGATTGGTTTGACCAATTTGACTTTGACTTTGACCAAGTTTGACCTAAGGGTATTTTGGGTATTTTGGGATTTTGATTGTGATTGGTCATTTGGTTGGATAAGTGACCATTAGAGATGAGATTCAGAGTCGAGACCTCATCAGCTTTTGTCCAGTCTATAAGGTGAGTCTTCCTCACTGTACTTACGGATCGTAGGCACCACGACCGACCTATTGGATTAGATATCTTGTTTTGTGATAGTATGTTATCGTGATGTAGTGATCTGTTAGATCGGTATCCTGTTATTTAGGATGATGTTATGCTTAGTGATCTGTAGAATATTTTTGGTTGTTTGTTGACTGGTTATATGTATGTTTATCTGTTATGTATATGTCGACATGTTGTGTGTGGTTGGGTTGAGGCAGACCAATGTAGACTGAAGGCCAAGAGACCTAGGGCGTATCGGATAGACTACAGGCCTGAGAGGCGTACCATTCAGGCCGAAGGCCCAGAGAACGGTCGAGATAGTTTGAAGGCTCAGTGAGGCGTTCCAATCATGCTGAAGGTTTTGTGAGCGTTCCAGATAGTTTGTAGTCCAGTGCAACTTTCCAGTCAGGATGAAGGCTCTGTATGCATGTTGTTTGTTATTTTGTTTATGTGGTGGTATTTTGGGGGAACTCGCTAAGCGTTGGCTTACATTTTTGGGTTATGTTTCATGTACTTCGGATGACCGCGGGAAGGCGAAGGCGTGACCGTACACATCCTCTTGTGTATAAATTATGATTTTGGGATACTCTGGTGTTTGGAAATGTTTTGAAAACTATGATTTGTAAACAATTTATGAATTTGTGTTGATTTTAAAAGTTTCAATTTCTTGTGATTTTATGGATGTTACATGATTTACCGATTTGTGATGACGTCATAAGACTTATAATTGAACACATCAATTTAATCCTAGCTGGGCCCAGCACTATAAGTCAACACCAAATCACAGAGGGGCCAAATATATCGCTTTTCCCGTCAGGGCAAAACGAGCGAATAAACTTTGACTCATATGCTTGTATCATTTACTCACCAAATCGTACGTCACACCACGTTTTATAACATCAAGTTACTGATACATTTTCGCAGTACCAATGTACAACCGACTTGTAAATTACAACTCATATATCTCCATTTTAAGAATATAAGATATTATCGTCTCAAACTTACTCGTGATATAATCCATGAAGTAATTTTATGAGCGTGGGTTTATCCAATACTCAAATCTTTATTTTCTAAGTACTCATGAACGTTGTATCAACACAATTGCTATGTCTAAACTCCTTAGACAATCTACAATCCAATTCATGACAGCCTTCATTTAATACTTACTTCCTAAAGTATGAACGACTTTGGAGCTTCGAATAATCAAATTATTCAGGAAGTAAAACATGCAAAACGAAACACAAGAATAAATAATTAACAAAGGTAGCAAACAAACTCATAAATAATCTCTATTATTCAATCACCAAAATCAACTAAATTTATTTTGTTATAAGTTTCAAACTAATCATCTAACTACTAAAACTAATCTCATCTCTCAAACCAATGCTCCTACTATGTTGATTATGTTTAACCCTACTCAGAGCCTTTGTGAGAGGATCTGCATGATTGTCTTCCGATGAAACTCTCTTTACTATGAGATAACCTTCTTAAACTCTATGTTTGATATAATGGTACTTTCTATTTATATGTCGTGATTTACCATGATCTCTTGGTTCTTTGGTCAAAGCAACTGCTCCTTCATTATCGCAAAAAAGTTCCATTGGCTCATGAATGGTCGAACTACTCCATGATCACCGATGAAATTCTTCATCCAAGCCACTTCCTTTGATGTTTCACTCACTGCTATGTACTCTGATTCACAAGTAGAATCAGCCACCATGTCCTTTTTGGAACTTTTCTAAGTGACTGCTCCTCCATTTAACAAAAACACCCAGCCAGATTGAGAATGAAGATTGTCTCTATATGTTTGAAAGATTGCGTCACTATACCCACTTACTCTCAATGTATCACTGCCTCCAAGGACTAGAATCAAATCCTTTGTCCTTCGCGGGTACTTGAGAGTATTCTTTACTGATGCCCGATGAGCTTTGCCAGGATTTCCTTGAAAGTGACTGACCATGCTTAAAGCAAAAGACACATCAGGGCGAGTACATGTCATAGCGTACATGATCGATCCTATAACCGAGGCATATGTGATTCGACTCATTTCCGATATCTCTTCATCTGTACTAGAGCTTTCAGTCTCACTCAACTTGGTATTAGTCTGAATAGGTAGCTCTCAGTTCTTGGACTTTTCCATACAAAAACATTTTAGCACCTTATCCAAGTATGTACTTTGACCAAGACCAATTAGTCTTTTCTTTCTATCCCTCAACATTCTTATCCTAAAAATATAGGCTACCTCTCCTAGATCCTTCATAGAAAAACACTTTCCAAGCCAAGACTTTACTTCTTTCAAGGTTGGAATGTCATTTCGTATACGGAGTGTATCATCAACATATAATACTAGAAAGGTTACTATACTCCTATTAGCCTTGATATACACACATGACTCATATTCACTCCTAGAGAGACCAAATTCTTTGACTTTCTCATGGAAGTAAAGATTTCAGCTACGAGACGCTTGTTTCAATCCATAAATGGATTTCTCAAGCTTACACACTCTATTAGGAAACTTTGCATCTACAAAACCCTCTGTCTGACTCATGTAAACATCTTCAACCAACTTATCGTTAAGGAAAGCGATTTTAACATCCATCTGTCGTATTTCATAATCATGAAAGGCAACTATGGCAAGCATTATCCTAATAGACTTTATCTTGGCCATTGGTGAGAAGGTCTCATCATAGTCAATTCCTAGGGTTTGAGTAAAGCCCTTCGTAACCAGTCGTACCTTGAAAGTGTGTATATTTCCATCCATGTCGTTTTTCTTCTTGAAGATCCATTTGCAACCAACTATTTTTCGACCATGTTCTTGATCAACCAAATTCCAAACTTGGTTATCATACATGTACTTGATCTCGCTATCCATTTCACATTTCCACTTGGCAGCTTTAGGGCCTACCATTACTTCCTTGTAGTTTATGTTATATGTCGACGTGTTGTGTTGGGGTTGAGGCTTTACTGCTATATGTATGAGCCAACAGACCATGGGTATTCCAGTCCGATGACTGAGTGGACTCGTTGTACATTGACATTCCGGTCTGATGACTGATTGGGTCAGGGGTATTCCATTCCGATGACTAATTGGACCCAACATGCAATATTATATATGTTTTGTTGTGTGGTGATACTTTGGGGGAACTCACTAAGCTTTGGATTACATTTTCAATTTATTGTTTCAGGTACTTCAGATGATCGCGGACAAGTGAATGCGTGATCGTGCACATCATCCTGTTTTTATGATATTGTGTCTTGGGAAAACTCTGATTATGATTATACTCTTAAACAGTGACTTTGTAAACACTTTATGATTAAAATGGGCTGTTTTTGAAAATTTTTAATTTCCATGATTTTTGGAATGTTACACATAAGCTTGGTAATATGAGTATGAGTTACTCTAAATCATATGAGTTGTCCTTTCAGACGTTTTGGAGTGTTTAAATTCATAAAAATGTAATCTTGGACCTTAGTTTCATTCCATGCATGGACTATGATGGCTTAACGAGTTAAGAAGCTTGGGTTTTTGGTATTGAGAACTTAATAGCCATGCAAGATCATAAAGTTGGAAACTTTATGATTAAGGACGTCATTTGAGGACTAGATCTGGATTTTGGATGAAAGATCTTAAGGGATTAAGCCCTTAATAAAAGCAAAGGTGGCAGCTGCGTACGTTGGGCGTACGCTATGGTGCGTTATGCGTACCAGGTCAACAACCCATTTTTGGTCAATGCTCTAGTATGTCGTGTGTACAAGCTAAGTACGGTGGGCATACTCAGCTGAGTTGATTTCTTTGGCTTTTGCCTTTGAACAGGATTTGACCAAGTTTGACCTAATGGTATTTTGGGTATTTTGAGTTGTAGTTGAGATTGGTCATTATTTGATGTATAGGTGACTGGCAGAACTGATATTCGGAGTAGTGACCTATTCAACTATCTACTCGGACTGAGATATGAGTTTTCCTCACGGTACTCATGGGTCGAAGGAACCAATGTTGGCCCACTGGGTTATGTATCCTAGTTTTAAGGATGTTGCTATGTTGTATTGATATGTTAGAACTGAGTTCTGGTATATAAGATATTGTTATGTGATAGTGATTTGTAGATCTGCCTGTTAGTCTGTTAACTGGTTATATGATTATCTGTTTACTATATATATGTTATCTGATATGTATATGTCCACATAGTTAGGTTGGGTTGAGGCGATATTGCTTTATGCGGAAGGCAACAAACCGTGTAGCAAGGCAGACATAAGGTGTGGAACCGAGATGCAAACCAGACTTATGATGTAGGATCAGGAGTAACCCATACATGAGATGTGGGTCAGAAGGCAATCCAGACTCATGTTGTGGACTCAGGGGTAATCCAGTATGTTAGCTGTGGACCTAGTATGCATGTTGTTATATATTTGTGTGGTGGTACTTCGGGGGAGCTCACTAAGTTTTGGCTTCTGGTAGATGATCGTGGTAAGGCGAAGGCGTGATCGTACACATCCTTATATGGCATGTTATTGGAGATTTATGATACACTGATCTTGGGATATTTGTACTTTATATTTGATTTTGTTATGGGTTTTGTTTGAAAACAATGGTTTCTTCTTATTTTGGAAAATGATTTTTTTTATCGTGATTTGGCATGTTACAAGTTGGTATCAGAGCCCTGATTCAAGAGGATTGGATGAGCATACGTGCGAATCCATACTCAAACTAGGGATCTGTAAAAAATTTCAAAATGATTTTCAAAAAAAAAATTGTTTTCAAAAGTAACCAAGGAAGGACGAGATGTGAACGATCATCTGGAGCAAAAAGTATACCCTAAGTTACCACATTGTTATTTGTTATTGATGATTATGATAGAACTGCATGTTAGCGATAGGCTAGGGATCTTTAGGGATTGCATAATAGAATTGCATGATGTACGATTCTTGATAGCTTATGAGGACTTCTTGTATGTTAGATGAAATTGACATCATTACTATAGTTTCATAGTGTGTGCATTATAGTTGTATATAACTAAGATTCTATAGCCTGAGAATGTTTATTCAGCCTTATTTCATGTTCTTGTTTGATTAAGGGCTTAAGGTAGAATCAAGTATTCGACTGTCTATAGGATCCAACCTTATGTATGATTAGCATGCACGAGTGGCTATAGGGTTGGTGGAAGTTTCATGAGTGAGTATCTGAGTATAGCAGGCCGGTTGAGGAAGGAATTGCCACTTTCGAGAGAGTGAGGACATGATTTATGAGTATTCTAGTTGTGGGTTTGTTTTCGGGCAGTTTGTGATGATCCATTGAGACAAATATGGGTAGGTGTGGAAGTTAGTATGGGCTTGAAGTACTGAAAGCACATGAGCCGTACACGTAGAAAGGAAGTCACAAATCCCGAGGGTTAGTCTTGTCATGATAGTTATAACAATATAAATTGTGGCCTTCTAATGTATATTTTAGTTTATTTTCCAGTTTGGTGATTACGAGAGGTTCTGGTTCAGGAACTGGTGGCCATGATAGGCCGAGACTGAGTAATGATGACATTCATGAGTTGATCGCTACTGAGGTAGCCGCCGCTGTCTGGAGCTCTATTCCGTCGAGATTGATATGATTGAGCTTTTTGATGATCACTGTAACATCCATAAAAATTCGAAAAATTTAAAACTTTTACATAATTCCAAAAAACATCATTTATTACATATTGTTTTCAAAATAGGTTTCACATCAGAGTTTTCCCCTAAAATCATAACATAAAATGCGAGGAGGTGCACGATCAAGCCTTCACCTTTCCGCGATCATCAGAAGTACATAAAACACAACCAAAAACTGTAAGCCCGGAGCTTAGTGAGTCTTCCCCAAAATACCACCGCGTAACATACAGACAACAACAAACATCAATAAGCCTTCAGCCTGACTGGACCGCCTCACAGGGCCTTCAGCCTATCTGGATCGCTCCCGAGCCTTCGACATGACTAGACTGCTTCGCAGGGCCTGCAGCCTATCCAGACCTCTCTCTTGGCCTTCGGCTTGACTGGACCGCCTCGCAGGCCTACAGTCTATCCGGGCTGCCCTGGGTCTGTTGGCCTTCAGCACAAAGCAGGACCGCCTCAACCCAACCACACACACACATGTTGACATATACATAACTCATAAACACATAATCAATCAACAGGCAAGCACAAATCATACAGATCAATAAGCATAACATCATCCTATCTACAAGGATACCAATCTAACAGATCGTAACAACATAATAGCATCCTAAGATAACCAGGATAACAATCCAAAAGGGTCGGCGTTGGTGCCTTCGACCCATAAGATCTAACTCCGAATCCCAGTGAGGAAAAACTCACCTCACAAGCGGCTGAACTGATAAGATCTAACTCCGAATCCCAGCTCCTAACCAAAATCCTACAACCAGCATGACCAACCCATCAATACCTCAATTACCCAAAATTCCCTCAAAGTCAAACTTGGTCAACCATGGTCAATGTCAAGGTCAACAGTCCATGTTGACCCAACTCGTCGAGTTCCTTTATCACTTAGAGAAACGGGGAAAACCCCCAGCCAACTCGCCAAGTTATCAAGACAACTCGTCGAGTGTGACATCCCCAAATTTCTCGGCCAGAAAAGACCGATTTATTTTATGCTTTTTAAAATAAAATCAGAGTAATCCTTTTAAAAGATGTTGCGGAATTTGTTCCCAAAACAAAACATGATAAAAATTTATCAAAACCTTTCTTTAAGAAATATATTTTTTCATTTCATATCAAAACCTCGGGATGTCATGTTCCGATACAGATCAAAAGCATAAGCAAGACATTATAAGCCTTACAACAGTTATTTACAACTACTGGCCTATAATCCAAAAATACTCATCATCATCATCCGACTATGCTCGGGGTCCACTACCTGTAATATAAAAAGTTGAGTGGGTCAGGCTTGGAAGCCTGGTGAGCATATAGGGTTTTCAACCCATAATAAATAAATTTATTATGCTTAAACATCAACAATCAACCAAATTACCCCAACCCCATTATCTTATTTATCTCTTAAGGATTTACCCTAAGATTCAACTCTCACTCGTTCCTAAGGATTCATCCTAAGGAATAGGCACGAAGTCACATCGTCGCCAGGGTTTATACAACAGGCACTAAGTCCATAGATGCTAGGGTTTATACAACATGTGCTAAGTCCATAGCTCTTATTTATCGACAGTATTATTCATGGGAATCCCCCCCCTGCGATACATGTCAATGGGTTTTTAGAGTACAGCTGATGAACATATAGTTCACACACTTACAGGTTGCGAGCCTGCTAGTGTTCCACAGATCATCTAGAATAGTCCATGGTTGTCATCCATACTCTGCTGAATGACGGGGGCCAACGTTTGGGTAAGTGATTCTCTCATAATTCACCACTCACCCTCAACTCATGATCTATATCACTGATCATCTCATTTATCCAACTCATCTTTCATCATACACCCACTATTTCATCTACCCATGTTTTACCCAACATTTTTGTAGATAAAAATACATATACAGTTTAAATTATTTAAAAACATGTATAAATCATTCCTTCAACATCCATCTCAAATAAACAAACAATATATATTCACACAGCACGTATTTTATATAAAATACTTCATATCTATGTGTAAGGTGAAAGTAACTACACACTCACTTGATTTAATGATAATCGGGCAGCACTTCGTTTCCTAAAACGATCGTTTCTAATAAAACCGGGAGTTTTATTGAGGAATCGGGCTCTGCGAGGGTCGGGCTTCAAAACCGAAAAGATAAATTTTTCGGGCTTCTCGGGCACTTCGGGGCGTATTTCGGGTGTTTGGTATAATACCGGGGCTTTGGGGGAAGTTGGAATGAAAGAAATATGGGTTTAGGGGTGTAAAATGACAAGTTTCCAAAATATACCTGGGAGGTCTCGCACCCTTCTATTTATAGGTGCGAGGCTTTTGATCCAATGGCTGAGAAGCTACCAGGTGGCAGCAGATCCGAAGAGGAGGCACATGGCTCGCACGTGCGAGGGTCCTGGTGTAGCCTTCTGATTGGACCGAGGTCTAGGTCCGAGGGGGGAGTCGTGGCGCACCATGCGAGGCTCGGATACATCAGGAGAGGCACGCGTCGGACTCCTACTGGACCGCACTTCGGATGCGAGGGAAGGCGACACGCCTCGCCAGCTGGCCTCGGTGACTCGGCATTTTCGGACACGTGGCGCGTTATGAGCGAGGGTGACGTGGCTGAAGTCCCACCTTGCGAAATTTCTCGGATTTGGCATTTTTTCTCGATTTTTGTGCCAAAACTTCTAAAATCCATAACTTTCGCATACGGGCTTCATTTTTGACGTTCTTTATATGCACACGTAGGTAAAATTACGCTCTACAACTTTCGTTTAGACTTTGTCGGCTAGTTTTGACTTTAATTTTTATATTATTATTTTTAACAAAAAATTCATAACTTCTTCATCTGACGTCCGTTTTCATCTGTCTTTTTACCGTTGTACTACTATTGACGAGACCTTCGATTCTCGTTTAGGTTGTGTCGGCTAAAAATCACTCGATCTAAAATTCGAGTTTTTAGTTGTCTACTGCTAAGCTGAAACTTAGAAAAATCATAACTTCCTCATACGAAGTCAGATTTGGGCGTTCTTTTTATACATACTCTCGGTTTGACGAACATTACGACTTTCGGTTAGATCACTAAGGCTAAAAATTAGTTTATCAAAAACTCACTTTTTACGTCATTCGGCACTGTGCCGGTTTTGTCGCGAAACTTCGACAGGTCATAACTTCTTCGTTATAACTCGGATTTCGGTATTCTTTATATATCTGTAATCCTTGTCACGACCACTACAACTTTCTTAATAAATATCGGCTTTATCTAATATTTATTTTCAACGCTCATTTTTATTCTTAATTAATTAAATCCTAGTAATTAAGTATAAAACACATAATTCACATAATTCCTTTTCATTTCTTCCAAAATGAGTTACAAAGGTTAACCTAGACTATCACGTCAATATTAATGCCTAGCCTAGAAACACGAGCGTTACATCGAGTTCCTACAGTATCCAGAATAACGGGAAAACTCGATCTAACTTACCGAGTTGCTAAGACAACTCGTTGAGTTTTCCCCACTTAACTCATTCAGTCCCTTTTTCGTCCCTTCCAACGCTCAATAATGCAGATCTGGAACCCATGAGCTGGAAAACCACGTAAAGTTGCTAACTTTACGTCCATGCAAAACACAAGGAGACTAAAACACTCAAAAAAGGCCTAAAGCATGAAGGGGGGCCTATAACATGATAAAGCTTGAAGCTTTAAGACCAAATAGGCCATAGGCATCCAAATCTGAAGTGGCAACTTCAATAAATGGCCAACTCAAGAATGACCCCAAAATGAGTCAAAATAACAATAAACTTCCAAAGGGAAAAATCTAAGCAATGAAAGACCAAGGTATCGACTTTTACATCAAAATGATTGCAACAACAAAGAAGATACCGGATCTACAACCTTCCTCTTAATCAACCTCTTCAAACTCCAAGCTCCTTCAAAAGATCACCAAAAACTCACTATTTAAGCTCTCACACACACACAAAAGGGAAAGAATGCACGAATAAGGGTTTCTCTGGACAGAGGGGCGGACAAAGAGGCCATCTAAAGCCCATAAGGTCTTTAAATAGGGTGCAACAACCCTAAAAATTAGGGTTTCATAAACAACCGCCAACTCGTCGAGTTTTCCTCAACAACTCGTCTGCGCGACCCAAGAGCTTCCAACACGTTGGGTTGAGGCTATCAACTCGACGAGTTCAAAAGGGAAATTGTCTTTTAAGCCATAATTCTCATACTTAGGATTCGGGATGTTACAATCACTACGCTGCACTCACTGATGTCGCGGTTGTTGCTACTGCGGGGATCCTTAGGGAGAGATCATTTCAGTATCAAGACTTCAACAACACGAAGCCCTCGCAGCTTGATGGGGGCAAGGACCCGATTATGGCTATGAGGTGGCTGTCTGGTGTGGATGGTTGTTTCTTCACATATTCTTGCCCAGATGACCAGAAGGTCAAGTGCGCCCTGAACCTTCTCTGGATAGGGGAGAAAGATTGGTGGAGATTGATGACCGGTTCGTACACTCCTGATTAGAGGGTTGTTGTTACTTGGCAGCAGTTCTCGGAGATGTTCTGTTTGAGACATGTTCCCTTGGTGGAGAGGGAGAGTTTGGCTCAGGAGTATATGGATCCGATACAGACGAGTGAGATGGTGATGGAGATCACCAAAATGTTTACGGAGATGCCTTTGTTCTGTCCTGAGTTCGCTGCATCAGATCAGTCTTAGATGACGCAGTACTTGAGTATGCTCAAGATCGGCATATGACAGTTCGTGTCCATCAAACGTTATGGTAGCCTCGTCGAGCTTCAAGATGCCACGAGGAGGCAAGAAAACGAGATGAAGATGCAGACGAGGGAGTAACGACAGGATCCCGTTCAGTCACAACCACCAGCGAAACGGTTTAAGCCGACTGATTCGCGTTCTGGGGGACAGATGGGTCGTACTTATGGGAAGTGCGGCATGGTTCATGAGGGTGTTTGTCGGTCTTCTTCTTCTGGGTGCCATAATTGTGGCAAGATGAGGCATTATGTGAATGATTGTCATCAGCAGGCCCCAGTGCCGAGTACCAGGATTGGTTATCACTATGATTAGGCTGGCTATATGAATGTAAACTGTCCCCTACTCGTTGCGAGGCCGGCGCAGGCTCCAGCACCGACTACTTTGAGAATCATGAATGGACGCCAGGGTAGGGTGGAGCCCCCGAGGGCTTGGGTTCTTTCTTTCCAGATTAGAGCAGAGGAGGCTAGGAAAGCACCGGACGTCGTTACTGGTATGTTTTCATTTATTATTTTGTCAATTATTTTATGGTATGCTTATATTTATGATTATGCTAAGTACCTTCTTAGTGAACTCATTGCCTACTCTTGTGCTTTTTGACTCGGGTGCGAGTTGGTCTTTTGTATCTCAGTCTTTTAGTTGGAGTTTTAACATGGCTCTGGGAGAATTGGAGTGTCCGTTGTGGGTTTCTATCGCCAACAAACACGGGGTTTCTACATCGAGCATTTTATCGGGGTTGTGTCTTGGAGATTTTCGGGGTGTCCTATCCGATTGAAATGATCCCTATTCCCATGGGAGATGTATGCGTGATTGTAGGGATGAACTGGATGAGTAAGTTTGGTGTGATGATTGATTGTGAGAGGTAGCGAGTGGTAGTTCGAACCCCAAGTAGGGGAGAACTGGTTATTTATGATGGGTTTTGAGCATTCTAACACTTCCTAAGTGTACATGCAACCCTAATAACCTTGGATCTATGTTTGTCTAATTATCATGCAAAGTTGAATTCCAAGGTTATATTCCTATCTAGCATACATGGGGAACAAATTTTAACTTGCATGAAAGATAGAATAACTTACCTTGTTGTTGCTTATGATCCTTGAAACCTTGTGAGCCTAGCACCCCAAGTGTGATGCCTCAAATGCTTCACACAACACCAAATGCAAAGGAGTAAACTTTGAGAGAATCTTACACTTGCAAAATCGGCTCTAGCCCTCTTGTTTCTTAGTGTAGCCTATTTTGGTGGAGAATGGGTTTCTTATATAGTGTTGACACATCTAGGGTTACACCATGTAAACCCTAATGTGTCATGACTCTTCATTTCCATGACCCATGGGTTTGTAACTCCCATGGAGCATCCATGGAGCATCCTATGGGTGGAACCCAACTTGATAATCCATGGAGCCTCTTAGCCCACTATATAAGATATGGAAGATTTACATAATCTACCCATATATTTAATTAGTTATCTTTTAATCACTTAATTAATTCTAAATTAATTATTGATCAAACTAATTAAATAATATTATTAATATATTAGAACTTATAATATATTAATAAACCATAAGTGTTATTTCTCTCATTTTAGTTTATCCAATTGCATGGTGCCATGCAACCCAAATGAACCATGCCGGGTCAGGTCAAGTACATACCAGAAATAGTTATGGACTTATACATCTTATCCAACAGTCTCCCACTTGGATAAGTCTAATAACTATAACTGCAATACTTCAGGAACCGATCGGCAATCGTAGCTCTTTCAAGGTCTCTCGGAACTGAGAAGATGATGATACGCCATTTAAGATAAGTGATCATATAATCCTCTGTTCTAGATATCAGCCGGACAAATACATGGAACAATGTCTTACTTATTGTCCAACAGTTTGTTTCCCGATTTCCGATTTGTTTGACAAAGAACTTAATTGAACACATCAACTTAGTTCTGACCGGGCCCGGTACATAGGTCAAAACAAAATCATCGAGGGGCCCAAATATCAGCTTCTAATCCAAGAAGGAACAGATAAACTTCGACTCATATGTTTGTTCTACCACTCATTGAATTATACACAAAAGCACGTTTTATAACATCGAGTTACCAATGCGTTAACGTACAATCAATGCATAACCAACTCATAAGTAACAAATCATATCTCTAGGTTTGAAGACTTATATGATATTACCGTCTCACGATCACTCGAGATAAATTCCATGAAGTGATTCCAGTGAGCGTGGGTTGAGCCCAATGCTCAGAACTTATGAGCACTCATGAGTGTTGTAGCCATGTCCAACAACTTAGACCTCTGCAACCAATCATGACAGTCTTGATTCATACCTACTTCCGACATATGACCGACTGTGGAGGTTCGAATAATATGATATACCAAACATAATTATTCTGGAAGTCAAAACATGCAAAAGAAATATAGTAAACGATCGACAAGAGATAGCAACACTTTACTCATAAATAAAACACCTTTTATTCATCATCTAATGTCAATTACACTTTACAAATTTCAAGGTTATCTAACTACTAAATCTAATATCATCCTTCAGCCCTATGCTCCGAGCATGCTAGAGATGCTTAACCCGAGTCAGTCCCTTCGTGAGGGGATCTGCTGGATTCTCATCCGATGATACCCTCTTTGCCACGAGGAGTCCTTCTTCTATTCGATGTCTGATGAAATGGTATTTTCTGTCGATGTGTCTGGATCTCCCGTGATCCCTTGGTTCCTTGGCTAAGGCAACTGCACTTTCACTATCACAGAAAATTTCCATTGGCTCTTTAATAGATGGTACAACTCCAAGGTCTCCAATGAAGTTCTTCAGCCATATCGCCTCCTTTGCTGCCTCGCTAGCTGCTATATACTCTGATTCGCAAGTTGAATCAGCCACTGTCTCTTGCTTGGAACTCTTCCAAGAAATTGCTCCTCCATTTAAAGTAAAGACCCAGCCTGACTGAGAGCGGAAATTATCCCTATCAGTCTGAAAGCTAGCATCACTATACCCTACAACTCTCAAGTCTTCACTCCCACCGAGGGTAAGGACCCAGTCCTTAGTCCTCCGTAGGTACTTGAGGATATTCTTTACCGCAGTCCAGTGTGCCTTGCCAGGGTTCCCCTGATACCTGCTAACCATGCTCAAAGAAAAGGCTACATCAGGTCGAGTACACGTCATAGCATACATGATCGATCCTACAGCCGAAGCATAAGGTATTCGACTCATTTCTGCTATCTCAGCCTCAGTACTAAGGCTTTGTGTCTTACTCAATCTGGCGTTACTCTGGATGGGTAACTCTCCTTTCTTGGAATCTTGCATGCCGAATCTATTCAACACCTTATCCAAGTAAGTACTCTGACTAAGTCCAATTAGTCTTTTACTCCGGTCTCTCAAGATCCTTATCCCTAGAATATAGGCAGCTTCTCCTAGGTCCTTCATAGAGAAACACTTCCCAAGCCAGGACTTAACTTCCTGCAGAGTTGGGATGTCATTTCCTATGAGTAGTATGTCATCCACATACAATACCAAAAGCTAACTATACTCCCACTAGCCTTGACATATACACAAGATTCATCTTCACTCATAGAAAAGCCAAATTCCTTGACTTTCTCATCAAAGCAAAGATTCCATCTGCGAGGTGCTTGCTTTAACCCATAAATGGATTTCTCAAGCTTACACACTCTATTAGGGTACTCTGTGTTGACAAAACCCTCTGGCTGACTCATGTAAACATCTTCAGCCAATTTTCCATTAAGGAAAGCGGTTTTGACATCCATTTGCCATATTTCATAGTCATGAAATGCGGCTATGGCTAACAGAACCCTAATAGACTTAATCTTGGCCACTGGAGAAAAGGTCTCATCATAATCAACTCCCGGAGTTTGTGAGAAACCCTTTGCAACCAGTCGTGCCTTATAAGTGTGTACATTACCATCCATGTCGGTCTTCTTCTTGAAGATCCATTTGCACCCTACAGTCTTACGACCTGGTACATTCTCAACCAAGTTCCAAACTTGATTGTCATACATGGACTGTATCTCGCTGTCCATTGCCTCTTTCCACTTGGCTGACTCAGGGCCTGCCATGGCTTCCGCGTAACTGTTAGGTTCATCCAGACCTATCAGTGTCTCATCACTGATAAGTGTATCACCTTCCGCAGTAATATGGAATCCATAGTAATGCTCAGGTGCATTCCTAACCCTTGTGGAACGCCTCAGAGGTACAGACTTGTCAATTGGCTCAACAGAAGTTTCCTCCTCAAGTTGAGTGCTAGGGTTTGAAGTTCCTTCACCACTTGACTCTTGAATTTCTTCAAGGTCAACTTGCCTCCCACTGTCTCCTTGGCTTATGAACTATCTCTCTCGAAAGAAAGCCCTCCTAGCTACAAAGACCACATTCTCACTAGGTCTGTAGAAGAGGTAACCAAAGGATTTCTGTGGGTAGCCGATGAAAATACACCTCTCACTTCGAGGTTCGAGCTTATCATGAGTCTCGCGTCTCACGAAAGCCTCGCAACCCCAAATCTTAATGTGGTCTAGTTTGGGTACTTTACCAGTCCACATCTCATGAGGAGTTTTGGCAACTTTCTTTGTGGGAACTAGATTAAGGATATGGGCGGCAGTCTCTAAGGCATACCCCCAAAATGAGATTGGTAGCGAAGCTCGACTCATCATGGAACGAACCATATCCAACAAGGTTCGATTACGCCTCTCTGCTACACCATTCAACTGCGGTGTCCTGGGAGGTGTCAATTGTGAGACAATCCCACATTCCCTAAGATAGTCGAGGAACTCTGAACTAAGATACTCACCACCTCGATCGGATCGAAGCATCTTAATGTTCCTGCCCAATTGATTCTCGACTTCCTGTTTAAACTCTTTAAACCTCTCAAAAGTCTCTGACTTATGCTTGATTAAGTAGACATATCCATATCTATTGTAATCATCAGTAAAAGTCAAATAATAACGATTAGCATCCCTTGTGGCATGTTTGAAGGGCCCACACACATCCGTGTGTATAAGATCCAACAAACCTTCACCCCTCTCACAAGAACCTGTGAAGGGTGACTTTGTCATTTTTCCAAGTAAGCATGATTTGCAACTATCATCTGACTTTAGGTCAAATGACTCCAATACTCCATCCTTTTGGAGTTGGCCTATGCGTTTCTTGCTTATATGTCCAAGACGACAATGCCATAATGATGCTTTATCCAAGTTATTATCATTAACAGAATCAATACACAATACATTATTTCCTAAGTTATCAACCACAGATACAGTTTCATACACACCATCACAAGGTAATGCTTTAAAATAAAGAACATTATTAAAGAAAGCATTAATCGAACCAACTTCATTATCAAATGAAAAGGTGAAACCTTGTTTATACAATGCATGAAAGGAAATAATATTTCTTGCCATTTCTGGCGAATAACAACATTTATTCAAATCTAAACTAAACCCACTACTTAGCGATAAAGTATAAACTCCAATCTTGGTGACAGGTAAAGCTTTCCTATTCCCCATGATTAAGTTTATTCTTCCATGCTCCACATTCTCACTTCTTCTTAGTCCCTGCAAATCAGAACAGATATGAATACCACAACCGGTATCAAGGACCCAAGAGTTAGAATGGGGTGAGTTATTAGATAAGATAGTGTAAATACCTACATGGTTGGGTTTAACTTTCCCATCCTTCACATCTTGCTGGTACTTTGGGCAGTTCCGCTTCCAATGTGATTTTTCATGGCAATAGAAGCATTCAGCCTCTTTAGGGTCAGAAGAAGGAGTGACAAAACCTTTCTTGGTTCCACTTGAAGAAGAGCCATCAAGGGTCCTAGCCTTGGTACCCTTCGAAGAGCTCTTCCTCTTCTTCCCTCTACCTTTCCCGATTGCCAAAACCGGGGCGGAGTTTGGAGTAGGAGTGTTAACAACCGACTTACCCTTAAGACCTGTTTCTGCGGTCTTGAGGAGTCCCTGAAGTTTGCTGAGTGTGACCTCTTCCTTATTCATGTGATATGTCATGCGGAATTGATCATAGCACGATGGTAAGGAGTGCAAAATGATATCTATTGCAAGCTCCTCAGGGAAGTTCACATTAAGCTTCAACAACCGATCCACATACCTTTTCATTTTCTGCATGTGGCTCGTGACGGATTCCCCGTCCTTCATCATGGTTGTTATGATAGAGTATATGATTTCATACCTCTCTTGTCGTGCACTTTGATGGTATCTTTCCATCAGATCTTGGTGCATTTCAAAAGGGTAGAAGTCCTCATAGGACTTTTGGAGTTCCGCTGTCATGGTGGCCAACATGATGCATGCCACTTTTGTAGCATCCCTTTCATGTGCCCGGAAGTCAGCGATCTCCTGGGGAGTTGCAGTGGTCTCATCAATCTCCTTAAGCTCCTTGTCAAGGACATATTCTTTGTCCTCGTAGTGGGTAATCATCCTGATGTTTCTGATCCATTCATTGAAGTTGGATCCATCAAAAGTGACTTTCCCACACAAGTTCATAAGGGTAAAGGAGCCATTAGGATTAGAGCCAGAAGCAGCATTGTTTGAAGACATCTGAAAGAAGAGAACAAGATTAGTTTAGATATTAAGAGAGTCCTTAATAAAACACCCAAATGTAATATTAAGGCTAGAATCCAATCACAATATATTATAACTTAGAAGAGGTATGCCGTAATCCAAGCTATAACATATTTGAAAGGTAGGTGAATGACGATTCACCAATTTCCACCATGAAAAATGAAATATAGATATTAGGTTTTTAATTGGTTCTTAGAAATTCCTAGATTCTTTTGAGATTCAATGAACTTTTCAAAGGCATGTTTCAATATCGAGTGTGCCCTCCAAGTTTTGTGACTGGGATACCGAGGATCACAAAACGAGGTGTGAAGTAACCATGCAAATCACTTGGTACCCTCAAGGTTTATCACTCAATCGATGTGTCGGTAAACCACACACGCTCCACCGATGCTATGGTAAACCTTAAGTCACCCTTTACCTACCTTGTTAAGTCCAAGTTAGTGTGTCGGTTAACCACACACGCTCCACCAACGACTTAAACAAAGTGTAAAGTGTAATTTCATGGATTAGCACCTTATTCACATTTTCCTAAAGTAACTAAGATTGGGAATTTAATAAAAGCATTTAGTTACTTTATAATATTCATCATACTTTTAATGAGAATTTATATGTCCTTGTCTTACCCGTTCGGCTAACGACCCTCCACCGATCAAGGAAGCGGTGGGTGAGAGTGGACACCCATTAAGTTGCCATTTTATAGGCAACAACCTTATACCCCCCTTATAGACCGGCTTCGTGAATGAGGCGTACTAGCGGTAAGACGACTTGACGTTATACATATATATATATTAGTAACTTATAATATTATAAAGTATAAGGGTTGAATTTTAACTTTTAAAATTCTAAGGGTTGGAACTAAAGTTTTAATCAAGACTTTACATGTTCCAAAACTTGAGGGCAAGTTTTGTGAACTTCCAAAACTTTTCATTTCTTATAACTTATGAATTAATTAAGTAATAAAAATGAAGACTCTTCATTTTTATAACTCTTGTGTTCTTTTAATGGCTTTAATAAAAGTGAGACTTTTGGTTTTCCATAACTTGAGGACAAGTTATGGACTCCATTAAAACACATTATGATCATGAATTAAACTACCATGAAGGTTACAAACAATTCCTATGATCATCTAATCTTCATAAGTTCAAGAACATGAATATGAACACTTTCAAGAATAAAAAATTACACTTAAAAAAAACTTGTAATTTTAATAATTGCCATTGTAAATGGATTAGCATAAACATTACACCATCTAAAACAAGCTTTAAAACATCAAAACAGTTTAGGGTAATGTTTCTAGTCCATTTCCAGCAACAAATGTGCAAACTTTCATACGAGCAGAAAACAGAAAAACGATTTTTTTTCAAGCTGTTTGCACACAAAAAAAACAACAAACGAACCTGGCTCTGATACCACTGATGGGTTTTGAGCATTCTAACACTTCCTAAGTGTACATGCAACCCTAATAACCTTGGATCTATGTTTGTCTAATTATCATGCAAAGTTGAATTCCAAGGTTATATTCCTATCTAGCATACATGGGGAACAAATTTTAACTTGCATGAAAGATAGAATAACTTACCTTGTTGTTGCTTATGATCCTTGAAACCTTGTGAGCCTAGCACCCCAAGTGTGATGCCTCAAATGCTTCACGCAACACCAAATGCAAAGGAGTAAACTTTGAGAGAATCTTACACTTGCAAAATCAGCTCTAGCCCTCTTGTTTCTTAGTGTAGCCTATTTTGGTGGAGAATGGGTTTCTTATATAGTGTTGACACATCTAGGGTTACACCATGTAAACCCTAATGTGTCATGACTCTTCATTTCCATGACCCATGGGTTTGTAACTCCCATGGAGCATCCATGGAGCATCCTATGGGTGGAACCCAACTTGATAATCCATGGAGCCTCTTAGCCCACTATATAAGATATGGAAGATTTACATAATCTACCCATATATTTAATTAGTTATCTTTTAATCACTTAATTAATTCTAAATTAATTATTGATCAAACTAATTAAATAATATTATTAATATATTAGAACTTATAATATATTAATAAACCATAAGTGTTATTTCTCTCATTTTAGTTTATCCAATTGCATGGTGCCATGCAACCCAAATGAACCATGCCGGGTCAGGTCAAGTACATACCAGAAATAGTTATGGACTTATACACCTTATCCAATAATTTATAGAGAGGGGTACCATGATTGGACCAGCCTTTTGTACTGCTGCTAGGGCTCGTCAGTATCTACAACATGGGTGTATTGGTTATCGCGCATATTTGGTTGACACTGGGGTCGGAAATGAGGTTTCAGTTTCTGATGTGCCTATAGTTAGGGAGTTCCCTGATGTGTTTCTAGAGGAATTACCCGCTCTGCTTCCTGAGAGTTAGGTTGATTTCATGATCGATTTGGTCCCCCGTGCGACCCCCGATTGCTAAGGCGTCATATCGTTTGGCTCGATCGGAGATGCAGGAGTTATCCTCTCAGATTCAGGAGCTGTTGGTCAAGCAGTTTATTAGACCGGTCAGTTCACCCTATGGAGCACCGATATTGTTTGTGAAGAAGAAGGATGGGTTTCATCACATGTGTATTGATTACCAGGAGTTTAACAAGTTGACGGTGAATAACCGTTATCTACTTTCGCGGATTGATGATCTCTTTGATCAGTTTCAGGGTGCATCTTGGTTCTCCAAGATTGATTTGAGGTCGGGGTATCATCAGATGAGGGTTAGAGAAGAGGACATGGAGAAGACCGCGTTCTAGGCTCGTTATGGTTATTACGAGTTTGTGGTGATGTCGTTTGGGGCTCACCAATATGCCGACAACATTCATGGATTTGATGAATCGAGTGTGCATGTTGATGCTCGATTGTTCAGTCATTGTTTTCATTGATGATATCCTAGTCTATTCCAAAACCAGAGAGCAGCATGAGAAGCACCTTCGAGAGCTTCTCGGAGATTTAAGGTGGGAACAACTATATGCCAAGTTCTCGAAGTGTGAGTTTTGGTTATGGGAGGTCCAGTTCTTGGGACACCTCTTTAACCATAATGGGATTTTGGTTGACCCGGCCAAGATTGAGGTGGTTATAGAGTGTGAGGTCCCGAAGTCTCCATCGGAGATCAGGAGTTTTTTGGGTTTAGCCAAGTATTATCGGAGATTCATTCAAGATTTCTCCAAGGTCACCTTACCCCTCACTCGTTTGACGAGGAAGGGCGTGGACTTCTACTAGGGCCCTGAGCAGCAAGCTGCATTCGAGACTCTGAGGCAAAAGTTATATGAGACCCCATTGTTGACCCCCCATGAGGGTGTTGAGGATTTTGTGGTATTTTGTGATGCGTCCATCACCGACATGGGGGCAGTTCTTATGCAGCGGGGGAGGATTATTGCTTATGCTTCTCGACAGATGAAGCCGCATTTGGTTCGTTATCCGACTCATGATTTGGAGTTGGGAATAGTGGTGTTTGCTCTTAAGATTTGACGACATTATTTGTATATGGTCCGGTATACTATCTACACGGATCACAAGAGTTTGAGATATCTCATGGATCGGCCGAATCTGAACACGAGACAGTGTAGGTGGCTTGATGTGGTCAACGATTATGACTGCAAGGTTCTGTACCACCTGGGGAAGGAAAATGTGGTCGCTGACACTTTGAGCCACAAGTCGGTTAGTTCCTCGGCTAGGAGTTTATGTATGAGGATTTCGATTGAGTTGCCACTTTTGGATTTGATTAGGGAGGCGTAGGCCGAAGGGGTTAAAAAGGAACATTAGAAACATGAGAGGATCAGGGGCGAGATTTCTTGGATTAGGTGTCTAAGTTCATAACTATTTCCTATTTCTGGGAAGTACTTGACCCGGTTGGCATGGTCCATTTGGGTTGCATGACATTGCAACACTTGGATAGACTTAATGAGAGAAAGGACACTTAAGGATTATTAATATATTATAAGTTATAATATATTAATAATATTATTTAATTAGTATTGATCAAAGAACTAATTTGGAATTAATTAAGTGATCAAAAGAGACTAATTAAATATATGGGATGGATTGTGTAAATCATATATTCTTGTATAGTTGGCTAATGATCCATAGTTTGTATGGATTGGGTTAAAACCCATAAGGTGCTCCATGGATAATCCATGGAGGTTACAAACCCATGGATCATGGAATATGGAAAGCCATGACAATTAGGGTTTACATGGTGTAACCCTACTTGTGCCACAACTATATAAAGAACCCTATGCAAGCAAAATTGACACTATGACTACTACTTGTACAAGAAAGAGGGCTAGCCGATTTTGAGGTGTAAGTGAACTTCTCTCAAGGTCATTCCAAGTGTTGTGGTGTTATGTGAGACATTTGAGGCATCACACTTGAGGTGCTAGGCTCACAAGGTTCTCAAGGAATCCAAACCACAAAAGGTATGTTCTTCTTCTAGCATTTATGTTCAAGTACCAATGCTATGTTAGATAGTTAAAGAACCTTGGAAAATCAAATTTGCATGTATCTTAGTCAAACATAGATCCAAGGTTTCTAGGGTTGCATGTACACCTTAGGAGTGTTAGAATGCTCAAAACCTAACAGTGGTATCAGAGCCTAGGCTTGTTTGTTTGATACTTGATGCAAAATTATGAAAAAACTCAGTTTTTCTGCACTCTGCAGCATGAACTCGTCGAGTCCATGGGGGGACTCGACGAGTCCATGAGTTAATTCATCCTACTCGTCGAGTAGGTTCTTGCACTCGACAAGTAGGAGCCCCTGAATGCAGATTTTCGAGTTTTGCTGCTGGAAATGGACTAGAAACATTACCCTAAACTGTTTTGGTGTTGTAAAACTTGTTTTAGATGGTGTAATGGTTATGCTAATCCATTTTCAATGGTTATTATCAAAATTTCAAGTTTTATATGGTTTATTTATGATTCTTGAAATTGTTGATATGAACATTCATGAACTTATGAGTTTAGAAGATCATAGGAATTATTTTTAACTTCCTTGTTAGTTTAATTCTTGATCATTATGTGTTTTAATGGAATCCATAATTTGTCCTCAAGTTATGGATTACCAAAAGTCATTCTTTTAAAGTCCATTATTAAACACATAGGTTACATAAAATAAAAAGCCTCTCATTTTATTAATCCATTAACTCATAAGTTATGAAAGATGAAAAGTTTTCAAAGTTACAAAACTTGCCCTCAAGTTTTGGAACATGTAAAGTCTCTTTAAAACTTTAGTTCCAACCCCTAGAATTTTAAAAGTTAAAATTCAACCCATATACTTTATAATATTATAAGTTTAATAATATATATATATATATATATATATATATATATATATATATATATATATATATATATATAAGAACAAGTCGTTTTACCGTTAGTAGACTTCATTCACGAAGTCGGTCTATAAGGGGGGTATAAGGTTGTTGCCTATAAAATGGCAGCTTAATGGGTGTCCATTCTCACCCATCGCTTCCTTGATCGGTGCAGGGTCGTTAGTCGAACGGGTAGGACAAGAACTTTAATCCTCATTAAAAGTATGATGAATGTAAAGTAACTAAATGTTTTATAAATTCCCAATCTTAGTTACTTTAAGAAAATGTGAATAAGGTGCTAACCCATGAGATTACTGTTTGGGTGTCAAACCAACAAATAATGGGATAAAATAATATTAATAAAGCTCAAGTCACTGCTATTTCTTATACTAAAGATAGTATAGAGTAAGCAGGGTCGGTCCACAGGAATACAGGACTTCTTATCTTGCCATATTTTCACACATAATACAAATAATATTAAAATGGGAAGTAACCATGCAAATCACTTGGTACCCTCAAGGTTTATCACTCAATCGATGTGCCGGTAAACCACACACGCTCCACCGATGCTATGGTAAACCTTAAGTCACCCTTTACCTACCTTGTTAAGTCCAAGTTAGTGTGCCGGTTAACCACACACGCTCCACCAACGACTTAAACAAAGTGTAAAGTGTAATTTCATGGATTAGCACCTTATTCACATTTTCCTAAAGTAACTAAGATTGGGAATTTAATAAAAGCATTTAGTTACTTTATAATATTCATCATACTTTTAATGAGAATTTATAAGTCCTTGTCTTACCCGTTCGGCTAACGACCCTCCACCGATCAAGGAAGCGGTGGGTGAGAGTGGACACCCATTAAGTTGCCATTTTATAGGCAACAACCTTATACCCCCCTTATAGACCGGCTTCGTGAATGAGGCGTACTAGCGGTAAGACGACTTGACGTTATACATATATATATATATTAGTAACTTATAATATTATAAAGTATAAGGGTTGAATTTTAACTTTTAAAATTCTAAGGGTTGGAACTAAAGTTTTAATCAAGACTTTACATGTTCCAAAACTTGAGGGCAAGTTTTGTGAACTTCCAAAACTTTTCATTTCTTATAACTTATGAATTAATTAAGTAATAAAAATGAAGACTCTTCATTTTTATAACTCTTGTGTTCTTTTAATGGCTTTAATAAAAGTGAGACTTTTGGTTTTCCATAACTTGAGGACAAGTTATGGACTCCATTAAAACACATTATGATCATGAATTAAACTACCATGAAGGTTACAAACAATTCCTATGATCATCTAATCTTCATAAGTTCAAGAACATGAATATGAACACTTTCAAGAATAAAAAATTACACTTAAAAAAAACTTGTAATTTTAATAATTGCCATTGTAAATGGATTAGCATAAACATTACACCATCTAAAACAAGCTTTAAAACATCAAAACAGTTTAGGGTAATGTTTCTAGTCCATTTCCAGCAACAAATGTGCAAACTTTCATACGAGCAGAAAACAGAAAAACGATTTTTTTTCAAGCTGTTTGCACACAAAAAAAACAACAAACGAACCTGGCTCTGATACCACTGATGGGTTTTGAGCATTCTAACACTTCCTAAGTGTACATGCAACCCTAATAACCTTGGATCTTTGTTTGTCTAATTATCATGCAAAGTTGAATTCCAAGGTTATATTCCTATCTAGCATACATGGGGAACAAATTTTAACTTGCATGAAAGATAGAATAACTTACCTTGTTGTTGCTTATGATCCTTGAAACCTTGTGAGCCTAGCACCCCAAGTGTGATGCCTCAAATGCTTCACACAACACCAAATGCAAAGGAGTAAACTTTGAGAGAATCTTACACTTGCAAAATCGGCTCTAGCCCTCTTGTTTCTTAGTGTAGCCTATTTTGGTGGAGAATGGGTTTCTTATATAGTGTTGACACATCTAGGGTTACACCATGTAAACCCTAATGTGTCATGACTCTTCATTTCCATGACCCATGGGTTTGTAACTCCCATGGAGCATCCATGGAGCATCCTATGGGTGGAACCCAACTTGATAATCCATGGAGCCTCTTAGCCCACTATATAAGATATGGAAGATTTACATAATCTACCCATATATTTAATTAGTTATCTTTTAATCACTTAATTAATTCTAAATTAATTATTGATCAAACTAATTAAATAATATTATTAATATATTAGAACTTATAATATATTAATAAACCATAAGTGTTATTTCTCTCATTTTAGTTTATCCAATTGCATGATGCCATGCAACCCAAATGAACCATGCCGGGTCAGGTCAAGTACATACCAGAAATAGTTATGGACTTATACACCTTATCCAATAATTTATAGAGAGGGGTACCATGATTGGACCAGCCTTTTGTACTGCTGCTAGGGCTCGTCAGTATCTACAACATGGGTGTATTGGTTATCGCGCATATTTGGTTGACACTGGGGTCGGAAATAAGGTTTCAGTTTCTGATGTGCCTATAGTTAGGGAGTTCCCTGATGTGTTTCTAGAGGAATTACCCGCTCTGCTTCCTGAGAGTTAGGTTGATTTCATGATCGATTTGGTCCCCCGTGCGACCCCCGATTGCTAAGGCGTCATATCGTTTGGCTCGATCGGAGATGCAGGAGTTATCCTCTCAGATTCAGGAGCTGTTGGTCAAGCAGTTTATTAGACCGGTCAGTTCACCCTATGGAGCACCGATATTGTTTGTGAAGAAGAAGGATGGGTTTCATCACATGTGTATTGATTACCAGGAGTTTAACAAGTTGACGGTGAATAACCGTTATCTACTTTCACGGATTGATGATCTCTTTGATCAGTTTCAGGGTGCATCTTGGTTCTCCAAGATTGATTTGAGGTCGGGGTATCATCAGATGAGGGTTAGAGAAGAGGACATGGAGAAGACCGCGTTCTAGGCTCGTTATGGTCATTACGAGTTTGTGGTGATGTCGTTTGGGGCTCACCAATATGCCGACAACATTCATGGATTTGATGAATCGAGTGTGCATGTTGATGCTCGATTGTTCAGTCATTGTTTTCATTGATGATATCCTAGTCTATTCCAAAACCAGAGAGCAGCATGAGAAGCACCTTCGAGAGCTTCTCGGAGATTTAAGGTGGGAACAACTATATGCCAAGTTCTCGAAGTGTGAGTTTTGGTTATGGGAGGTCCAGTTCTTGGGACACCTCTTTAACCATAATGGGATTTTGGTTGACCCGGCCAAGATTGAGGTGGTTATAGAGTGTGAGGTCCCGAAGTCTCCATCGGAGATCAGGAGTTTTTTGGGTTTAGCCAAGTATTATCGGAGATTCATTCAAGATTTCTCCAAGGTCACCTTACCCCTCACTCGTTTGACGAGGAAGGGCGTGGACTTCTACTAGGGCCCTGAGCAGCAAGCTGCATTCGGGACTCTGAGGCAAAAGTTATATGAGACCCCATTGTTGACCCCCCATGAAGGTGTTGAGGATTTTGTGGTATTTTGTGATGCGTCCATCACCGACATGGGGGCAGTTCTTATGCAGCGGGGGAGGATTATTGCTTATGCTTCTCGACAGCTGAAGCCGCATTAGGTTCGTTATCCGACTCATGATTTGGAGTTGGGAATAGTGGTGTTTGCTCTTAAGATTTGACGACATTATTTGTATATGGTCCGGTATACTATCTACACGGATCACAAGAGTTTGAGATATCTCATGGATCGGCCGAATCTGAACACGAGACAGTGTAGGTGGCTTGATGTGGTCAACGATTATGACTGCAAGGTTCTGTACCACCTGGGGAAGGAAAATGTGGTCGCTGACACTTTGAGCCACAAGTCGGTTAGTTCCTCGGCTAGGAGTTTATGTATGAGGATTTCGATTGAGTTGCCACTTTTGGATTTGATTAGGGAGGCGTAGGCCGAAGGGGTTAAAAAGGAACATTAGAAACATGAGAGGATCAGGGGCGAGATTTCTTGGATTAGGTGTCTAAGTTCATAACTATTTCCTATTTCTGGGAAGTACTTGACCCGGTTGGCATGGTCCATTTGGGTTGCATGGCATTGCAACACTTGGATAGACTTAATGAGAGAAAGGACACTTAAGGATTATTAATATATTATAAGTTATAATATATTAATAATATTATTTAATTAGTATTGATCAAAGAACTAATTTGGAATTAATTAAGTGATCAAAAGAGACTAATTAAATATATGGGGTGGATTGTGTAAATCATCTATTCTTGTATAGTTGGCTAATGATCCATAGTTTGTATGGATTGGGTTAAAACCCATAAGGTGCTCCATGGATAATCCATGGAGGTTACAAACCCATGGATCATGGAATATGGAAAGCCATGACAATTAGGGTTTACATGGTGTAACCCTACTTGTGCCACAACTATATAAAGAACCCTATGCAAGCAAAATCGACACTATGACTACTACTTGTACAAGAAAGAGGGCTAGCCGATTTTGAGGTGTAAGTGAACTTCTCTCAAGGTCATTCCAAGTGTTGTGGTGTTATGTGAGACATTTGAGGCATCACACTTGAGGTGCTAGGCTCACAAGGTTCTCAAGGAATCCAAACCACAAAAGGTATGTTCTTCTTCTAGCATTTATGTTCAAGTACCAATGCTATGTTAGATAGTTAAAGAACCTTGGAAAATCAAATTTGCATGTATCTTAGTCAAACATAGATCCAAGGTTTCTAGGGTTGCATGTACACCTTAGGAGTGTTAGAATGCTCAAAACCTAACAGTGGTATCAGAGCCTAGGCTTGTTTGTTTGATACTTGATGCAAAATTATGAAAAAACTCAGTTTTTCTGCACTCTGCAGCATGAACTCGTCGAGTCCATGGGGGGACTCGACGAGTCCATGAGTTAATTCATCCTACTCGTCGAGTAGGTTCTTGCACTCGACAAGTAGGAGCCCCTGAATGCAGATTTTCGAGTTTTGCTGCTGGAAATGGACTAGAAACATTACCCTAAACTGTTTTGGTGTTATAAAACTTGTTTTAGATGGTGTAATGGTTATGCTAATCCATTTTCAATGGTTATTATCAAAATTTCAAGTTTTATATGGTTTATTTATGATTCTTGAAATTGTTGATATGAACATTCATGAACTTATGAGTTTAGAAGATCATAGGAATTATTTTTAACTTGCTTGTTAGTTTAATTCTTGATCATTATGTGTTTTAATGGAATCCATAATTTGTCCTCAAGTTATGGATTACCAAAAGTCATTCTTTTAAAGTCCATTATTAAACACATAGGTTACATAAAATAAAAAGCCTCTCATTTTATTAATCCATTAACTCATAAGTTATGAAAGATGAAAAGTTTTCAAAGTTACAAAACTTGCCCTCAAGTTTTGGAACATGTAAAGTCTCTTTAAAACTTTAGTTCCAACCCCTAGAATTTTAAAAGTTAAAATTCAACCCATATACTTTATAATATTATAAGTTTAATAATATATATATATATATATATATATATATATATATATATATATATATATATATAAGAACAAGTCGTTTTACCGTTAGTAGACTTCATTCACGAAGTCGGTCTATAAGGGGGGTATAAGGTTGTTGCCTATAAAATGGCAGCTTAATGGGTGTCCATTCTCACCCATCGCTTCCTTGATCGGTGCAGGGTCGTTAGTCGAACGGGTAGGACAAGAACTTTAATCCTCATTAAAAGTATGATGAATGTAAAGTAACTAAATGTTTTATAAATTCCCAATCTTAGTTACTTTAGGAAAATGTGAATAAGGTGCTAACCCATGAGATTACTGTTTGGGTGTCAAACCAACAAATAATGGGATAAAATAATATTAATAAAGCTCAAGTCACTGCTATTTCTTATACTAAAGATAGTATAGAGTAAGCAGGGTCGGTCCACAGGAATACATGACTTCTTATCTTGCCATATTTTCACACATAATACAAATAATATTAAAATGGGGGATTGTGTTTGAACTTGAATTAAACTTCATAAATAAGAAAGATTGATAACAAAACGCAATAAAAGAAGTACATTTCCGATTCTGACTCTTATACATGTATTATGTTGAAAGATGTAATATGATTATAACTCATGTTCAATCTAGGTTGGTAAGTTAGATATTAATAAACTCTAATATCCAAATTGGCAAAAGTATTTTATTCAAAACAAGCTCTTCAAATAAAACTTCATTTAATTGATTCAATTCAAATAAGTTCTTGCATCAAATCATTAAATGACGTTAAGTTTTTGCACTAATTACCAACAATGTTTAACATTCCTCTTAAGCTTGGGAATATAAACATTTAATCTTTGATTGCACTAATTTTGATCTAATTACAACCAAGTAAGTGTGTGTTGCTAACATCAAATCATAAAACATATACGAATTTCATAATTTGATTAACTAGATTGATAAGAACCCTAGTTCATTGATCAAGTGAAAAAGAGAACTAACCAAACACATGATTAAGATCAAATCAAATATTACTAGATGTTAAACACAAATCAAGTTCAAGTTACAACCTAACAACACATACTTAAGAATTCAGATTCGGAAATGATAATGAAATCAACCATACATGTCTAGGTTAAACTACAAATCAAACAAGTTCAAACTTCAAATTGACTTACAAAAAGGAAATTAAAGTGTTTCCAAGTGTTAATCTACTTCCAAAAGCTCTGAAAATCGCCTTCTCTCTGCCCAAAATCCGACCTCCCAAAGTAAAAAGTCGGTTCCCCCCTTTAAAAATGGTGAAAAACTGCTTTAAAACCCGCATTTACGTTTACACGGCCCGCATAAATTAACACTGTCATTTACACGGCCCGCGTAAACGCAAAAATATATTGTGCATAAATCTACGTTTACACGGCCCGCGTAAACGCAAGGCTTGCATTTACACAGCCGTATAAATCTCTGTAAAGCCAAAATCTTCATTTCTTTGATATCTTGCTCCTCGGTGCTCCGCAAGTCCTGAAATTTTGTCCGCAACTTTTATTTACCTCCTCCAACAATATCCTACCTCCAAAAGTCCCTAAAATATCACAAAAGTATGTGAATGAAATTGCCTCATGAAAAATCCCGAAAAACATGCAAAATACATGAGTTTAAGCATATATGCAATGTACTTTTATGAAATAAAGCTACAAAATGGGTACATGAAATGCACCTAACAAATCTCCCCAAGCTTAAACCTTTCTTGTCCTCAAGAAAGAACAAGAAAATTTAACCGGAGAAAATAAAATAAAAGAGAAGAAAAGAAAATCACAGTTAAATTTTTTTTTTTTTGAAACTTGATGCAAGAAATCAAAACAAACATGAAAAAATATATCCAATCCAATTAACCCTGTTTTGTACCATAGTTGAGAATGTACCTGTCATGCCTTGAGTCAACTTGGCTTTAGTCTCAAAATATTATATGATAATGGAAATAAGACTTTGGCCACTCCCTAATACAACTCAACAGAATCAAAGATCACAACACTAATTCCCTTTCAATATCATCAAGTCAATTCTTGGAACAAATTATGGTCTTACTCTCGTGAAATTATATGTGACAAAACATGCTCAACCATCTTTGTTTCATAAAATATAACAATGCCCGATTCCAGCTATTTGTTGATCAACAACAATCTTTTTCTGAAAAATCTTTTCTAAAAATTCCCTAATATTTATCCAGATTGGTTACAAACTTCAAACCACTTACACCAGTCAAAGTAATTAACATTCAGTCCAATGTCATAAGTTCAAATCCAAGTCCAAGGGAATCTTTTGACAGCCAAGTATTTTTCCTAAACACAATATTCAATTAAACTATAAACACAATTATATACAAACTTCTTAATTATATTTTTTTACAAATAAAGCTCATGGCTTTCTTTGAAATCCGTGTAACGGGCTTCCAACCAACACATCCAAATCAAATGACCTTAGTGTGCTAGATTTAAAGAGATCCATCGGGTTTACTTGCCCGAACCTCAAAGGCCACAGATTAGCTTTATTTGCTATTATTAAGTTCATGACTTTCTATGGAACCCATGTAACGAATTTTCAACTCAATCAGTCCCAAACAATTTAGCTTTAGGCGATTAGATGTAAAACACCCCTCAGAGTTTACTTGTTCGAATCCCAAAGGTCACAGATTAACTTAATAATAGTTTTTTTTTTTTTCTTTTTTTTAAGTAACACAAATACAAATAACTAAGTTAACACATAACACTCTTATTAATTAATTTATTTATTTGGCCAATTTCTTTATATTTTCGTCCTTGACTTTTCTATTGTGGGACATCTCACGGTCTATTACCGTGAGGACTTCTAAGACATTTTTCAGGGGACTAAAGGTTAACATGCAAAGACCCGTAAGTATAGTTGAAAGCTATGTCCCCAACCAGGGTATATAAAAGGGAATGAGTAGAAAGGACTTTTTAGAGCGCTGGAAGGCTCGGGACATTGAAATTTTGCATTTTTATTTTTTTATTTGGCATTTTAAGTTCAATTGAGCACTTACTACTCATAAGACCAGTCATATGTCCCAAAGAATCGACTCATACCTACTATTATGCTCAAATGTTGACAATCTTCTCACTTTCTGTTTTGCACAAGTAGCTTCGGGAGGTGTGTTCGTGTGCGATTAACTTGCTTTTAGATTTTCAATAAAAAGAGCAAGTCTAATCTCAAGGCACATGACTCATTTACCAGCTCAACTGTTTCGAAAAGATTCGGTTGCTTGGGATTGGATCAATTGTTTTTTTTTTCAAAGAATGCAATGCAAAAATTTGGATGCAAAGAAAATAATAAAAATTAGAATAGAAAGAAAATCTTTTTGGTTTTTGAAAAATTTTCTATGCAGAAAAATGAACAAGAAAATAAAAATTAATGCAATATGTACAAAATTAATGCAACCTACATGCAACGGAATTTATGCATGGATGGATGCCCCTCCCCAAGCTTAAAATATAGCATCGTCCTCGATGCTTGGAGAGAGGCATAGTCGGCCTATTAAGAGTCGGATGGTGGAGGATGGTAGCTGGGTTGGGAATGGGTCCAAAACAGTCACAGATGCATACCAATTGAATTTTTAAGCAAAATATGAACGACTAAAGATATGGAAAGAATTTACCAAATCGTTCTTGGAGCCTTGCAATTATGGTGAGAACCTCCTCTTCATCCTCCCCAAGCTATCCGTGAAGTATTTTTGGAGCCGGAGATTCATTTTCTAGGCATAAAAAAATAAGTTTAAAACCATTTGGGACATTAAAAAAAATTGAAATTTACCAAAGACTAAAAAATTTTAAAAGAAAGGAAAAAAAACTTCGGGTTGCCTCCCGGTTAGCTGCCCTTGTTTTAAGTTGTTGGCTCGACTTGGCCCCTGAATGTGCTTTGTTCTAAGTAGGTGGGCCTTTACAACACATTAACCTTCTCGCCACTTCCTTCAATTGAAAACTTATCTTCTACCTGACTTTTTTTTTCTTTTTTTTTAAAAGCACTTGCTCACAAAATGCTTGGCATAAACAATTAGTAACACCGTGTCCCCGGCAACGGCGCCAATTTGTTAGGCGTATCAAACCCAACAAATAAAGGGTTCAAATGACTCCTTAAACACTACTACTATGCACTAAAAACGTAGTACAAGGTAAGTAGGGTCGATCCACAGAGACACGGGACAAGTGTTTATACCTTTTTGCGTAAGGTACAAAAATGGTCACAGAATGGGGGGAATTTATAAGCAATGATTTAAACTATAGAATAAAGCAATAAGTAAATGATTGATTAAGTGAAATAAGTTCAAGATTTGTAAGTACTCCAACTCTATGCAAGACAAATTAGCAATGTGATTCCATGGATGACAAGATATTTGTTTAATTCTATCTAAGTTGGTACTTGAAAGTGTTAACAAGCTCTAACACTTCCCATTCACCACAATAATTAACCAAAACAAGCTCTTTGATTAATCCTAACCTTACCAATCTAATCTAAACAAACTCTTAGAATTAGGTTGAAAGATTGCATTAAACTTTATGTGAATGTTCCCAACAACACTCAATACTCCTCATAAGCTCGGGAGCATAAGAATGTGTGAATAAGATTTACACTAAATTCATTCAATAGAAATCAGTTTAGTGCTTGTTACCTAGTCCAATTTACAAAACAATTACGGATTTTGCAATTAGATAACTTGAATGATCTAACCCTAATTCAAATGGCCAATAAGAATCACAATTAGAATCAAACATTCGATTGAAACAAAATCAAATTCACTAGATAGAAAATTGAAAGAAAACATCAAGTAATATGATTGAAATCACAACTAGAAGTCAAGACATAAAGTTGGAGAATCTAGGGTTCTAGCCACTCATGACTAGAACAAGATCACAAATCTAGAAAATGAAATTAAAGTTCTTACAAAATGAAATCAAATGTTCCCAAGTGTTAATCAACTTCAAAATCCTCAAGAAAATTGCCTTCTCTCTGCCCAAAATCCGACCTCCCAAAGTAAAAAGTCGGTTCCCCCCCTTTAAAAATGGTGAAAAACTGCTTTAAAACCCGCATTTACGTTTACACGGCCCGCATAAATTAACACTGTCATTTACACGGCCCGCGTAAACGCAAAAATATACTGTGCAGAAATCTACGTTTACACGGCCCGCGTAAACGCAAGGCTTGCATTTACACGGCCGTGTAAATCTCTGTAAAGCCAAAATCTTCATTTCTTTGATATCTTGCTCCTCGGTGCTCCGCAAGTCCTGAAATTTTGTCCGCAACTTTTATTTACCTCCTCCAACAATATCCTACCTCCAAAAGTCCCTAAAATATCACAAAAGTATGTGAATGAAATTGCCTCATGAAAAATCCCGAAAAACATGCAAAATGCATGAGTTTAAGCCTATATGCAATGTACTTTTATGAAATAAAGCTACAAAATGGGTACATGAAATGCACCTAACAATTACACTTTGCACTTTGTTTAAGTCATTAGTGGAGCGTGTGTGGTTAACCGGCACACTAACCTGGATTTAACAAGGTAGGCAAAGGGTAACTTAGTGTTTATCATAGTATCGGTGGAGCGCGTGTGGTTAACCGGCACATCGATTGAGGGGTAAATATTAAGGGTACCAAGTATATTTGCATGGTTATTCACACCTTGTTTTGTGATCCTCGGCATCCCAGTCACAAAAAACTGAAGGGCACATTCAAGATTGAAACATGCCATTGAAAAGTTCAATGAATCTCAAAGAATCTAGGAGTTTCAAAACCAATTAAAACCTAATAACTTATTTCGTTTTTTCATGGTGGAAATTGGTGAATCGTCATTCACCTACCTTCAAATATTTTATAGCTTGGATTACGACATCCCTCTTCTAAGTTATAAAATATTGTGTTGGGTCCTAGCCTTAATATTTCATATTGGGTGTTATATTAAGGACATAAATCAACTAACTTGAATATCTCCCATTGTAGATGTCTGGTTTAGACAACTGTGATCTTCCCAAATCTCATGGAAATCATACTTCTCTACCTCCACCTCCTCCATTTACTCTCCCTGACCCACAAGCTCGAAGACTTGAAAAATTCAATGTCACTCAAGCCCTACTAGCAATGAAACATAAAGATGGAAGACCTGTGTGCACTCATGTCTTAGGAATGAAGTGACACATTGACAGGTTAAGAATGTTGGGTGTCGTTTTCCCAAGGAAGTTGGCTATTGATTGGGTTATTCAGTCACTTCCTGAGTCATATAGTGAGTTCATTAAGAACTACTATGTGACAGATCACGACATGACCCTAATAGATCTATCTTATTTGCTTGTTGCTGCTGAGTCAGGAATGATGTGGTGCAATGGTCAAACAAATATGGGTGGAAGGTTTATTTCTCAAACTTCCATGGACATTGACAATGGTAACATTGGAAGTCCAGAAAAGCTTTCTCTTCCCAATGGAAAGGGATTGGCCTTGGTCAACCCGGTTGACCAAAAGGTAAAGGGAAAAGCTAAGTCTGTGATAGTCCCGTGTTCCATTCCCAAAGAGTCTATATGTTTTCATTGTCAAGAGAAGGGACATTGGTTGCGAAACTGCCTTAACTACCTGAAAGATCTAACATAAAAGGAAGAATAAAAAAGGTTTGACTCTGCTTCAGGTAAGTCCACTACCTAACTCTGTTAAGTTCCTTATTGATGATTCTTAATACTTAATGTGACTCGGTTACATTTTGATGTTTGGCAGGATCAAGCAAAGGGAAGGAAACTTAAAGGAAGAGTATGTTGAATCTGATCGCGAAGATGGATTTCAATCGCATGGTTTGAAGATCGGATTCTTGAGCTACTACTTAAGAGTTATGATAGATTGCTAGAAAATATGTAATAACATAGTTTTCATTTAAAGTTGCATTGTAAGGATAAGTTTTTCCGCATTTATTAAATAAATTAAATTTTGTTTTACTTTATTTTATATCTCCTTGCAATGGCATTTATGGAAAATTGATGTTTGTATGTTTCTAGCAATAATGGAAATATGAATTTGATTCCTTCTTTTGTGGTAGTGTCTAAACTTACCAAATAAGGAAAGATTCTCATCACCCAAGTTTCAGTTGGATAGAAACTTGGAATCATGCAACTTGTATTGTATTATGAATGAGAATTTCTCATCTTTGGAAAATTAAGACTAATTCCTTGTTCACATGTATATGTGAGTCGAGTGAAGGGCTAAGGAATCAAGTACACATTCTTGTGCACTGGTTAAGTCCACCACAAAAAGATCGGTAAGACTATTCGTCATGATTTACTAAAGTTTAGTAAATATGGTTATACTTACCAGTTTAAGTATAATTTTGAAACATTGGAAAAGTTTCGATGTATGGCAGGACGAATGAGAAGAATCAAATTAGGCAGAAAGATAAAAGTTTCTTAAATCTGAAAAGATGGGAGAGTACTTTAGTATCATGTTTTGTGATCATCTTAATGATTAAGAAACCATATCACAATTGGTCCTCTAAGGACATCTTAGTGCATTCTTATGGCTAAGAAGAGGAATCATGAATTGTTGAAGTGGTTAAATCAAGAAGATGAGTCATACTTCGTTCCAAAACAATTTTTAGAGTTATACTCCAAGATTGTAAATAGAGTGACATATCTTAAAAGAAGGTTTATAACACTTGTCAAATGTAAGAGTAAAATGTGACCTATTCTTGTACATTTGAAATTGGTAAGTTGTGATGTTTTGGATAAAACAAAGACCAACTAAGGCCAATTGTGTGAAGTGTTTGTCTTGATAAAGGATCCGCACTATTTCTTGAATATTTGGCAAGTGAGTCTTATATGTTAAGAGGACAGTGGGAGTATTAAAGATCTTGAAAAAGCTTTTAGATCTAATCAAGAAGAAAAAACATGCAGTTTATCACTAGCACACGACTTGAGGTTTATAACCTATCGTGTTGACATATTCCTATTTTTGTGCCCATTCCAGTTAAAGTTGGCTTTGAATATGAGTTCTGAGAGTTCTCAATTGGTTGCAAAACAACCTGGAAGCAATGACAGGCCCTTGTACTGCCAAGTGGCAAGAAGTTAAGACTGCACAAGTTCAATCCATAAGAGCTTGGATTTGTCACTAACCTTGTCTTGTGATTATGGTTTTGACAAATTCACATGGATAGGAACACATACACCATAAAATCTAAGTGTCATAAGGTTTCTCTCCGATTCATGAAAATGATGGTGAGGAAACGCTTTTACTAAGTAGATTTTAAGTAGATAGCAATTGTGATATTTGCATTCTCAAAGTCGTTAGTGGAGCGTGTGTGGTTAACCGGCACACTAACTTGGACTTGTGAGGAATGGCAAAGGTCTAAACAATTGAGACTATGATTATGGCATCCCTTTTCATAGTTCTGAAATTGTTTAGACACACATGTGTGCTATCTAAGGAAAAGTGTATGATTTTGATAAAGTTTTATCAAAGCATTTCGTATCAGAAGTCTGAACTTTGGTAAGAAAGTCAATCAAGTATTGATTTCTAGAAGTCCAGCTGATTTCTGAGTACATGTCAAAGCTAGTGGGAGCATAAGTATTATGCTGATAATTCTCATGTTAGTGGGAGCATGATAATTATGATGATTGTTACAAGTTAGCAATGTTAATTATAGAAAAATAAAAATTCAATTGGGAAAAAGTTGTTTTGCTATAATTATGGGAGAGGAAATTATACTTCATTTCAATTCTAAAAGCTTAGATTGAGGGTTTAATCATCTTTAGTCAAGGATATATATATATATCAATTTTATGTTGGAATGGCTCAACATAAGGAAATTCTATATATGGGTCCATTATTTGCGTTCTAAAATTCGATTATGATTACGACATCCCTTTTCATAATCTGAATTATGAGAACTTGGCAAATAGAAATAGAAATATTATAGCAAAAGACTGGTCCAGTATCATGTCTTTATGTGAGACATCATGAATCGTGTCCCATATGCTTCAGATATAGGATCGATTGTATGTGCTATAATATTCATCTGTTCTAAATTTTTCCAAATGCCCAGAGCATTAAGAGGGAAAAAGTACTAGAACTAGATGTGACTAATTTGATTAAGCAATTATCGAGGATAATCTAAGGTTTAACAAAGATTGGTTACTCAGGAACAGTTGGAAGTATAGTGTTAATTTTGGAAGGACCATATTGACATATTCTGAAAAGAGGCAACTCTTGTTCAGGAGTGATAGTCAAAATGGGAATATGGAAATGTTCCCGTAGGTGGAAGTTATTCATTAAATTTGTGTAAGATTAGGAAACTGAATGCATGAAGGATGTTCAAAGGAATGTACTTTGAATTTGAGACTTCGTTTCCATGGAGTGATCTCCGTTGGAATACTCTGTAATGTCTGTTGACAAGTCTTTGTGACTAGTGTGCATAATCATTATAAGAGGATCAATGCATATAAATCTAACATATTTCAGTAAATGGTAGGAAGTTGGAATTCTTACATTTACGATAAGGATTTGGGATTGTGAAATAAGTATCATTGGAATTTTGTTCAATCGATCTATTTCACAAAGTAAAGATCATAGACAAACTTAGTGTGCATACTTGGTGTATGGCATAACTAATGTTTGGAAAAACATAGTGTGCATACTTGGTGTATGGCATGACTAGTGTTTAGAAAAAAAACTATAGTGTACATGCTTGGAGCATGGGACAGCTATTGTTTTAATTCAAGTATAAAGTTGATAGTTTGAAACAGTATGCAATGAATAATGTGTAATCAATATGGTGATAAATAAAATATGTTATATTTATATCCATAAGTTCTGAGACCATATTTGATTCGATTATTCTTGTGTTTCACTTTGCATGTTTTGACTTCCAGAATAACTAGGTCATTCTTCCCGAATGACTAAGTTATTCAAACCATCCACAGTCGGTCATATGTTGGAAGTAGATATGAATCAAGACTGTCATGAAGCTGGATTGTAGATGTCCAAGGTATGGGACATAGCAAGAGTTGCTACAGCATTCATGAGTGCTCATAAGTTATGAGTATTGGATTCAACCCACGCTCACTGGTATCACTTCATGGAATTTATCTCGAGTGATCGTGAGACGATAATATCATATAAGTCTTCAAACCTAGAGATATGACTTGTTGCCTATGAGTTGGTTATACATTGATTGTACGAAAACGCATTGGTAACTCGATGTTATAAAACGTGCCTTTGTGTATGATTCAACAAGTAGTAGAACAAGCATATGAGTTGAAGTTTATCTGTTCCTTCTTGGATTAGAAGCGATATCTGGGCCCCTCGATGATTTTGTGTTGACCCATGTACCGGGCCCGGTCAGAACTAAGTTGATGTGTTCAATTAAGTTCTATGTCAAACAAATCGGAAATCGGGAAACAAACTGCTGGACAATAAGTAAGACATTGTTCCATGTATTTGTCCGTCTGATATCTAGAACAGAGGATTATATGATCACTTATCTTAAATGGACTATCATCATCATCTCAGTTCCGCGAGACCTTGAAAGAGCTACGATTGTTGATCGGTTCCTGAAGTTATTCTTGCAGATATAGTTATTAGACTTATCCAAGTGGGAGACTGTTGGATTAGGTGTCTAAGTTCATAACTATTTATGGGAAGTACTTGACCCGGTTGGCATGGTCCATTTGGGTTGCATGGCATTGCAACACTTGGATAGACTTAATGAGAGAAAGGACACTTAAGGATTATTAATATATTATAAGTTCTAATATATTAATAATATTATTTAATTAGTATTGATCAAAGAACTAATTTGGAATTAATTAAGTGATCAAAAAGAGACTAATTAAATATATGGGGTTGATTGTGTAAATCATCTATTCTTGTATAGTGGGCTAATGATCCATGGTTTGTATGGATTGGGTTAAAACCCATAAGGTTCTCCATGGATAATCCGTGGAGGTTACAAACCCATGGATCATGGAATATGGAAAGCCATGACAATTAGGGTTTACATGGTGTAACCCTACTTGTGCCACAACTATATAAAGAACCATATGCAAGCAAAATCGGCACTATGACTACTACTTGTACAAGAAAGAGGGCTAGCCGATTTTGAGGTGTAAGTGAACTTCTCTCAAGGTCATTCCAAGTGTTGTGGTGTTGTGTGAGACATTTGAGGCATCACACTTGAGGTGCTAGGCTCACAAGGTTCTCAAGGAATCCAAACCACAAAAGGTATGTTCTTCTTCTAGCATTTATGTTCAAGTACCAATGCTATGTTAGATAGTTGAAGAACCTTGGAAAATCAAATTTTCATGTATCTTAGTCAAACATAGATCCAAGGTTTCTAGGGTTGCATGTACACCTTAGGAGTGTTAGAATGCTCAAAACCCAACAAGATTAACAAGTTTTCCACCGACAGCCGTGGATTGTTGACCCGGTGTGGTCGGGTTTGGGTCCTGGATTTTAGTGGGATCAGACAGACTGTGTTGGAGGAGGCACATAAGTCCAGATTTTCGATAGACCCTGGAACCACCAAGATGTCTCAGGATTTACGACTTAACTACCAGTGGCCGTGTATGAATAAGGAGATAACTTAATATGTTGAGAGGTGCTTAACCTGTCGGATGGTCAAGCCCGAGCACCAGAGGCCGCATGGAAAGCTTCAACATTTGGAGGTTCCCATATGGAAATGGGAACAGATCACCATGGATTTCATCACCAAGCTACCTCAGACGACTAAGGGGTTCGATGCGATTTGGGTAATAGTGGACCGTCTGACCAAGAATGCCCTCTTCTTAGCTATTCGAGAGAGTTCATCAGACGAGAAATTGGCCAATGTGTATGTACGCAAGATTGTCGCCCGTTATGGTGTTCCAATTTCTATTGTTTTCAGATCGGGATGTTCGGTTTACCTCGCGGTTTTGGAAAAGGTTCTGCAAGAAACTGGGTACGAGGTTGCATTTTAGCACTGCTTATCATCCGCATACTGATGGTCAGAGCAAACTGACCATCAAGAAACTCGAGGACATGTTGCGAGCATGTTTGATTGATTTTGGTGGGATTTGGGACTCCTACGTTCCCTTAGTTGAGTTTTCATACAATAACAACTATCACTCCAGCATCAGTGCGCCACCATTCGAGCTTTTCTATAGGAGGAAGTGTCGTATCCCAGTTTTTTGGGGGGAGGTAGGTCACAGAGTTATGGAAATGACTGAGGTAGTCCTTTAGATGACATAACTTATTCAACATATTAGACAGATGTTTCAGACAACTTAGAGTCGACAGAAAAGTTATGTTGACAGACGTCGATCGGAGTTGGAGTTTCAGGTCGACGACATGGTTCTACTGAAGGTATCACCCTGGAAGGATGTATTACGCTTCAGGAATAAGGGAAAATTAGGGCCATGATATAGTGGGTCGTTTCGAGTAATTGCCAAGGTTGGCAGAGTAGTTTATCAGTTGGATTTGCCTGAGGACCTCAATTAGATTCACAACACATTTTATGTTTCTCAGCTTCGGAAGTGTGTGGCTGATGATTCAGCAGTTGTTCCGTTGGATGATATTCAGATTGATGATCGCCTGAATTATGTGGAGGGACCATTGGCGATCTTTGATTGGAAGACGAAGGCCTTGCACAATAAGGTGGTGTCTTTGGTCAAGGTTCAGTGGCAACATCAGAAGGGTTCCGAATGGACTTGGGAACCCGAGGCGCAAATGTGAGAGCACTACCCGAAGTTGTTCACAACAGCGAACTTCGAGGACTAAGTCTTGTTCAAGTGGGGGAGAATTGCAACATCCGAATATTCAAGTATCTACACTTTTAACCCTTGGTGTGAGAAATGTTTGCAAAAATGGTTCCATGACACTTTAATGAGAAAGTGGGTTGCTTGCGTACGTTGGGCGTACGTGGCCTGGACCAAAACCCTAATATTTAGGGTTTGTGCACTATTTATACATCCTTAACTCTCAAGGCTCCCTTCATTCACTAGCCTCCAACCTCATATTCGACCCTTGCAAACCCTAATCCATTTTGAGAGCATCTTTGAGTCATTAGTGTGTGTTTTGGTGTTCTTAGAGGAAGGAGAAGGAAAGGAAAGCATCTTAGAAGCTTGGAGCAGTTTGGATCCAGAAGCACATCATCCTTTTGCACCACTCTGAGATAAAAAGCTCTGCCCTTGATGAAGTTTTCATTTATATCTTGTTAGCCATGTATTTGTTTTCATTTTGGTCCCATAAGATTGGTAATATAAGTATGGGTTACTCTAAATCATATGAGTTGTCCTTTCAGACGTTTTGGAGCGTGTAGAGTCATAAAAATGTAATCTTGGACCTTAGTTGCATTCCATGCATGGACTATGATGTCTTGATGAGTTAAGAAGTTGGGGTTTTTGGTATTGAGCACTTAATAGCCATGCAAGATCATAAAGTTGGAAACTTTATGATTAAGGACATCATTTGAGGACTAGATCTATATTTTGGACGAAAGGGCTTAAGGGATTAAGCCCTTAACAGAAGAAACGATGGCGGGTGCGTACGTTGGGCGTATGCTATGGTATGCTGCATGTACCAGGTCAACAACCCGTTTTTGGTCAATGCTCTAGTATGCCGTGCGTACAAGCTGAGTACGTTGGGCGTACTTAGCTGAGTTGAGTTCTTTGATTTTTGACTTTGTGTAGGATTTGACCAAGTTTGACCTAAGGGTATTTTGGGTATTTTGAGTTGTATTTGAGATTGGTCATTATTTGATGTATATGTGACTGGTAGAGCTGATATTCGGAGCAGTGACCTATTCAACTATCTGTTCAGACTCAGAAGTGAGTTTTCCTCATTGTACTCGTGGGCCGAAGACAACAATTCTGGCCCACTGGGTTATGTATCCTGGTTTTGAGGATGTTGATATGTTGTATTGATATGTTAGGACTGAGTTTGGGTATATAGGATATTGTTATGTGATAGTGATTTGTAGATGTGTCTGTTAGTCTATTGACTGGTTATATGATTATCTGTTTACTGGATATATGTTATCTGATATGTATATGTCTACATAGTTTGGTTGGGTTGAGGCGCATCTGCTTTGTGCGAAAGCCAACAAACCGGGGAGAAAGCCAGACATAAGCTGTGTGCCCGAGTGGCAAGCCAGACTTATGTTGTGGGCTCATGAGTAAGCCAACCATAAGTTGTGGGCCGGAAGGCAAGCCAGACTCATGTTGTGGACTCAGGGGTAATCCAGTCTGTTAGTTGTGGACCCAGTATGTATGTTGTTATATGTTTGTGTGGTGGTACTTTGGGGGAACTCAATAAGCTTTGGCTTACGGTTTTTAGTCTCATGTTTTAGGTACTTTAAATGATCGTGGCAAGACAAAGGCGTTATCGTACACATCCTTCTATGTCATGTTCTTGGAGATTTATGATACACTGATCTTGAGATATTTGTAGTTTATACTTGATTTTGTTATGTTCTTTTAAAAAAAACAATGGTTTATTCTGATTTGGAAAATGAAAATTTTTATTTTGATTCTGGCATGTTCAGGATCATCTTTAATGATTTGAAACATATTGTAGTCCACATGGAAATATTGTTTTGCTAAAATTTTCTCATAAACTGTGAGGGAAAAGATGTTTGGTTAGCCGTTGCTTAATAAATGATAGATAACATGAGTGTTTAAAACTTTTCATAAATGTAACAACAAACATGGAAACTATTTTAAGACCACTTGTAGGTCCCAAATCGATTATAGTTCGTGGAGGGGAGGGGTTTCAATAACGTAAAAGTTTAACAAATTTTTTGAATATGAATTAATTCATTGATATGAATAAAATCAAATGCAAGAGCAATTACTAAAATTCTAGAATTAGAATTACAAAAAATGTGAAAACCACCTTCATAAATACATAAATTGAAAGCTCTTTACTGTGAATTTCATACACATAAAACTCAATTACAATTAATCTAATTGTTTTGTGTACTCTTGTATAATGAAGTTAATCCTTATATAACAATTTTAAATTGTGGAATAATTGAATAAGTAACCGTTGTTTGACAATTATCCAATTAGATATTTATTTGGGTTTACATTTTAATTATTTTTTTATCATGTAACTTTGAGATTAAATGATCCGACCTATATTTAACCCATTTATCTTACATGTTAGATTAAGAAAAAAATGAATCAACCTATGGTAAACCTATTATTCTAACATATCAAAGTTGAAAACATCAACATATTTAGTTAAATAATTTTTTTTTTGGTATAAATCTAATCCCAAATAGCTTAACAAATCAATTTGATCCTAACATAATCTAACAGACCAACCCTAATTATGTTTTACTTTTATATCCATAAGAGAGTGATAAAAACTAGGGACGGAAACGAGATGGGAAATTGGCGGGGAATACAATCCATATCCTTGTACCGACCCATAACATTTATATCCATCATGTCTCCGCCTAACCTAATCCCCGACGGGTACAAAGGAAGAATCCCAATAGGTTACGGGGAACATTTGGGGGTACCCATTTAGTATTTAAAAAAAACAAAAAATCTTAAAAATATAAACAATAATCATGGGGGAAAATAGTGTCATACCCGTCCCCACCTCGTATCCATTTCATATATGAAAACAAATCCCCGAACAATAGAGACTTCATAAGAGACCATTTGAGTTGCATATCATAATGCTCCTAAAGAGGAATGTATTTCCTCACAAAGGAAATAATGCACGGGGGACAATACTAATAATTCAGAAAATAGATCAAAGTAAGGGATACATATTGACAAGGATAAAATAGGGGAGTGGACTTGGAAAGAGATCAACATATTTTCTACTACTTATCATGATTATCTATGATGATGGGTTGAACCGAACCAGACGAGCCTTTCAACATCTCACTAATCAAAATCATCATCACAAAACAACTAGTCGATCTGTTGGATCATCACAAAATCTCCATCCCGTTACCCATCAAAAAAAGAAGCCCAATCCTATTAAGATCGGCTCCCTACTAGTATACGAACATACAAATCAAATTTGCATCCATACTACAAACCCTACATAAAGAGTGAAAAATACAAATAAATATAGGGACTAAGATAACGATTTCACAAAGTTAGAAGGTGTCCTTTGTACTTGAAGAAGAAGGAGTTATAAACATATTAAATACAATTATCATCCTTTGAAAACCAAAAAAGTACACAAAATGGGGGAAATTTTCGAGTATAAAATAGTCTAAATACGATGCGCAGTATCGCACCACCAAGTTAAAGGGTTTCTCTCTCTCCTCTTTTTTCTTTCTCTCACTTCCTCCAGGCGAGAGAAAGCTCCTTCCCTAATCTCTCTTTTTCTCCATCTATCCCTACAGAAAACCCTATCTTTCATATATATCAAGATTTGTTTGAATCTTGATTTTACTTACTTTAGCTGTGTTCGTCAATCGCCGATTCAACTTTAAGCTTTTTGTTCGATTTGAGCAAAAGATAGAAACAATCGAGGTATGCAGGCTGATCAGACGGCGTTGAGCTTGAGACCTGGTGGTGGAAATCGAGGAAGAACTTCTGGCCCTCGCTTTGATTCGTTGGCTTTCGGTTCTTCTGATCTTCCTGCCCTTCGACCTCATGGCGGTGCTGGCGTTCCATCTCTTGCCGCCTTCAAGGTTGTTACTTTGGTTTAACTCTAATTGGATCTGGGCTTTGTATTTCTTTGAACCTCATCTTTGTGGGTATTTAGTTGATTTTTTCCCCTCATCTAGTTGATATCTGTTTTGTTTATACTTATCTAGTCCTCAGTCTCATGTATTGTCTATTTTGTTGATACGTGAATATTGTGTATATATTTCGATCTCCGATGCATGAGCAGCGACTTATGTTAGTTTAAATCAAACTGAAAGTGTACCTTATCGATTCAAGATTTTCTTTGATTGACCTCTGATATGTGGTTTGTGGCAAACAGGGATCTGAGAAAGAATGTCTATGATTGACGTTTAATAGGATTAATTTTGGGACTAAGGTTTTTGGAAACAGTAATTTAAGATATTTAATATGCTCTGTAAGCTACATGAGAATTAGATTCCGATAGAGAAACCCACTGAAATTGTGTTCGCATATGCGATGCTCATTACCCTTTTTATGATTTTCATTGGAAGGTACCTTGAATTCATCACAGACACATTCTTTTTTCAGAACTAGATAATATCTGTATTTCGACAATTATTAACAATATATATAGTCTTTCTAACATTTGAAAACATTCTTCTACTGATAATTAGTTTCAGACATTCCTTTTACTCAAGTAATTGATAATTTCCTATGGAAGCAAGTATAATTCTATACATTCCACTCAACATGTTGAGTAATTTGGCAAGTGGGTATTGAGCATAGATATCTTAATGAGTTTTTGGTAGTTAAAGATTGTCAATGTAATGTAACAGAGTTATTTTACTAATATGTTTGCTATTGGCAATTTGGTACATATAATTCCTTGATCTTTTTCTTTCAATAGCCTCAATATTAACTTTTAAATTCATTAATTTTTCTCTTATTTTAGAACAATGATTCCCGATTCGAGCTTCGTGAACGTGTTCGTTACACCAGAGATCAGCTGTTACAACTCAGGGAGGTAATGCATTAAACACTGCATTTAAGCTTCTTTTTTGTCTTCTAATTGTGTTAACACTGATTTAATGTCGGTTTTTGATACACATTAAGTCTGTTTTTTATTTGGTGGTAGGTTGTAGATATACCCGAGGAGATACTTAAAGTCAAACAAGAAGTGGAAACTGAATTTTTTGGGGAGGCCCAAAACTGGACCAAATCTGAAGGAACTGTAAGCACCAAACCTTTCATATCATCTTTATACCATAAACAACCCTTTACTGTGTTTTGCATGCATTAGACTCTGATGTCAATATAACAAAAATTGCAACTTTTTGTCCCATCAAAAAAAGGAGGACGAATGTCAAAGTGACAAAAATTGCAACTTTTTGTCACATCAATGTCAATGGGACAAAAACGGTTACTTTTTGTCTAATCAAAAAAGGTGTGACATGGACTTTATGTCAATATGACAAAAACGGTAACTTTATGACAAACTTGCAAAAGACGTTAATGCCCTCCTCATCCTTAGGCACTGTGAGCCAGAGCCAATGTGCTATTGTTTTTTATTTGTGAAAAATGAATTCTAATTTTGCAAGAATGGTTTATTTATTTACAGGTGGCAGTTCCAGCTCAGCCACGCTACTCTGAGCCTGACAACCGGGACTGGCGTGGAAGAGCACCGCCTCCTGTGGAGGAGCGGTCTTGGGATTCCGGTAGAGACAACAGAGACTTTGGTGGCCGGTCTGATGGGAATCAGTACAATAGGCAAGATTCCAACTCACAGTTTGGTAGATCACAGGCTTCTCCTAACCAAGGGGTGAGTTTGTAAATTAAATCTTTCTTCTATATTGTTATATGTTATTGACAATGGATTTCTTAGTTTCATTCATTTGTGTATTATAACATCCTACTTTCATTTCTTTTACAAAATTGTACTTTAATGAACAAATGATTGAAAGTATATTGCTATTTTTTGAAAACAGGGTCCTGCTCCTGCTCTTGTCAAAGCTGAGGTGCCCTGGTCAGTTCGGAGGGGGACTTTATCTGATAAGGATCGTGTCTTGAAGACTGTAAAAGGGTAAACTAGTAAAAAACTCAACTTGAAAATTCATAATCCATTTATTCAGATTATCATTATACCTTTTGATTTTCAGTATTCTGAACAAGTTGACCCCGGAAAAGTTTGACCTCCTCAAAGGTCAACTCATCGACTCAGGAATCACAACAGCTGATATTCTCAAGGTTTGTGTGTATTTTGTATATGTATATTTTCTTTATATATCACATAACAAATTAATAACAATATGGTGGTTGTTTATGGAATTTTTAGGGGGTTATCTCGTTGATATTTGACAAGGCTGTTCTTGAGCCAACTTTTTGCCCAATGTATGCTCAACTGTGTTCAGATCTTAATACAAAGCTTCCACCATTTCCATCTGATGAACCTGATGGAAAGGAGATTACATTCAAACGTGTTTTGTTAAATAATTGTCAAGAGGCATTTGAAGGTGCTGACAAACTGAGGTCAGAAATAAGACAGATGAATGCCCCTGAACAAGAATCTGAACGCAGAGACAAAGAACGAATGATTAAACTTCGCACACTTGGAAACATCAAACTTATTGGTGAGCTTTTGAAGCAGAAAATGGTCCCTGAAAAGATCGTGCATCACATTGTTCAGGTTTCACTATTCATCTACTTCCATTTCTAATTTTCTAATTTTCTACTTTCACTATTTTTCTTATTATGGTGAATTTGACATGACATGACAGGAGCTTTTAGGATCAGACAATAAAATTTGTCCAGAGGAGGAAAACGTAGAAGCAATATGCCAATTCTTTAACACCATTGGCAAACAACTAGACGAGAGTCTTAAATCAAGGCGCATTAATGATCTTTATTTCAACCGACTCAAAGAGCTCACCACAAACCAACAACTAGCTCCACGAATGAGGTTCATGGTTCGTGATGTCATCGATCTCAGATCAAACAACTGGATTCCAAGGCGCGAAGAGGTAATCACCCATTCCATTCCATTCTTCCATTCCATTCCATCCGAACAAATAGATCATTAATGTTGGATCTTGTTCTTAAGGTGAAAGCCAAGACTATAACCGAGATTCACACGGAAGCGGAGAAGAACATGCGACTCCGCCCCGGTTCAACCGCGAGTATCCGAAACAGCCGCGCGTTGGCTGCCGGAGCACAAGGAGGCGGCGGCGGTGGTTTCAACCGCCCGGGGGCAGGCGGTTTAATGCCCGGAACACCCGGGATGTCTCCCGGGCCCCGCATGATGCCCGGAACACCCGGTTTAGAAAACGATAACTGGGAGGTTCAGAGGTCCCGCAACATGCCTAGAGGTGGTGTTCAACAACAACCTTTACTCAACAAAACACCATCACCAACTCAAAGATTTCTCCCACAAGGCTCCGGCGGTTTCATTAGCGGCAAATCAAGCGCCCTGTTGCAGGGCAGCGGCGGTGGTGGTGGTGCCACTACTCCTGTTCCTGTATCTCCAGCGAAACCGGCTCCGGCTCCGGCTCCGGTTGCTGCTGCTCCGGTGAAGGTGAAGAATCCTGATGAGTTGAAGAGGAAAACGGTTTCGCTTCTGGAGGAATATTTTAGTGTGCGGATGCTTGATGAGGCTCTACAGTGTGTGGAGGAGCTCAAAGCACCGGAATATTACCCTGAGTTTGTGAAGGAAGCGGTTTCGTTAGCATTGGAGAAAAGCGCACCGTGTGTGGAACCGTTGGTGAAGCTGTTGGACCATCTTGTTTCCAAAAAGGTTCTGACTCGAGCCGACTTGACCGCTGGGTGCACCGCCTACGGTTCGTTGCTGGATGACATCGCGATTGATTTGCCAAAAGCACCTGGCAATTTTGGTGAGATGATGGGCCATTTGGTGGTGTCTGGTGGGTTGGATTTCAAGGTGGTGGGGGATGTTTTGAAGTGTATGGAGGATGACTATTTTCAGAAGTTGGTTTTCATGGGTGTGAAAGGGGTTGTTGGGAGTGGGATTTTGGAGGCACAGGCGGCTGATGTGGCGGCGTGTGAGAGGCTGTTCTAGGTCTGTGAAATGAAACCACATGACATGACAGGTGAGTCTGTATAATCGATGATGTTTTTGTTGAGGGGTTATGATAGGCATAGTTGTTATGTGTTTGGAAACAAAAAAAGGTGGACGAATGTTGCCATGAATTTTGAGTTTTTCTTAATTTTTGTTTTATGTTTTAGTTTTTTGTGACTTTCGAGTTAAATTTGATTATTGTTGAGACTTGAAAGTTCATAAAAGGAACTGTTGTATTTTATTGAAATCTCAATTGTTTTCTTATGATTGGTTTTGGGTGCATTTCAGCCTGAAAGTTTTAACTTTCAAGAAATCTTACCTAGTTGATGAATTAATTTTGTTTTAGTTCAATCAGTTGAAGAATACATTTTAGCTTTTATTTTCTAATGTAGAATTTGTGTAATTTTGGTTTAAAAAATTAAGCCTTAACATGAACAAAAGTGAAAGCTGCCAACACTTTTTTATGCAATTGACGTTTAATTTGTTTTTAAGATGTATGTTTGTGGTAAATCACTAAAATGTGTGTTGTTTCCATTGCGTTTTCAAACACTATCTTAAAAATAAATGGAGTATTACGATGTGTTTCAATTTTATTACAAGGGAAGTTAGCAAAGACAACTAAAATGTAAACGAGGGTTATCACCAAAATTCTAAACGAGGGTTAAGACCATCTCCAACCCAATTTTTATCTTTTTATATCAAGATGGTTTAAAAAATGATGCAAATAATATATCCTTATCATTTCAGCAGGACCAGATTTTTATGATGCAAATAATATATCCTTATCATTTCATGCAGGTAGGAAAAGCATAACCATTTTCGATTACTGTAAGGCAGAAAAAAGAATTTATAAAATTTGATGAAAAAGATATTCGTTATCGAAGAGCTATAGGCACAGTGACGGAGCCAGGTTCAAAGTAAATGGGTATCCCAAACCGGGTTCGATTTATGGGTTTTCCAAACTCGGTTTCGGGTTTAAACCCAATTTCATTCAAAAGTTTATAACAGATGTATATGAGCTATGTTTCATGTTATGACCGATGTGGGACAATTTTAAAATTTTAAAAACAAGTTGAAATTTTGATAAACAAAATAAAATACACCAATGTAACAGCCAAGATTCGAAATAGAGACCTCAAACTTAAAAGTTCAACACTTTACCACTTGGACAACTCAATACTTGTGCTTAATTTTCACAATATCATAATATAATAGATATAATCTGTATAAAGCTATATAAAAGGAGCTGAGAAAATAAATGTTTGCAAGAAGATTTGAACTTGCAACCTCTAGAAACATCCCTTAACACCTTAACCATCTGAACAAATTTCATCTTGTGTTATTATCTCCCTAAACGTATTAATATTATACATATGTACACTAAATAAAACGAAATTTTTCTAAAAAAATTATACTACCGAATTTTTTTTGAGGGGTATCCCGGGATACCTCGGGATCTATTGTGGATCCGCCGATGTATTTATTGTAATTCTTTGGGTGATCAACCAAAACAAAAAAAAAAGTTTTTGGTGTTTGGTTACCAAGTATAAATATGTATTTATTCCATATTCATATGTATACGATCCTTTTAATATAAAATAAATACATATTTATATCTATTAAATACAAATAAATATCTCTATTAAATACAAATAAAAAATATTTATACATTTAAAAACATATTTTACATATAAAAATATTTTTATTTGTTCTTAATAGATATGAATATGTATTTATTTTGTATAAAAACTATCGTATACATATAAATATGAAATAAATACATATTTATAGTTAGTAAGCACACACACACACACACACACACACACATATATATATATATATATATATATATATATATATATATATATATATATATATATATATATATATATATATATTGTGTTTTGGTTGATGAATCACCCAAAGAATAAAAAAATATTTCGTTTATATGTATTTTACCATATAAATATGAAATAAATACATATCTATACTTAGTAATATGTACAAATACATATAAATATATCTTTTATACAATATAAACCTTATAAATAAATATTTTTATATTTATATTTATACAATATGTTTTCATATGAAATAAATATATATTTATACCTACTAAATACAAATAAATATATTTCTAATATATATATGCGTTTCTAAAGAAATACATAGGCTTTCAAATATATAAATACTAAATACAAGTACACATATTTGTAACATCCCAAATTCCAAAAGTATCATTGAAGGGCTTAAATTGTAAATTAAGGAAAGGGACTCGACGAGTAGGCCCGCTTACTCGCCGAGTCGGAGCGGGATTCTGTCGCGGTTTAAGTGGCCAACTCGCCGAGTCGGCGGCTGGGACTCGACGAGTTGGTGCTGAAGAGAGAAAAACCCTAATCCCGGGGGTTGGGCCCTATATAAAGACCATTATATCCCTCCCTCAGCTTCTTTACTACCCTTTTGAGATCCAGAAACCCTAAATCGTGAGTGAGAGCCCTTGGAAGCAAATTGGAGCCTAGATAAGTGGTTTTGGTGAAGAGATCTTGAAGATCAAGAAGCTTGGATCAAGGGGATTTGCAGAGATTTGGATTATTCCTCAGTGGGAGGTCGTCCTTGAGGTAATAAGCTGCTGTTTTGGCTCTATTGCAATTAGATCTATCCTATGTGTGAGATTTGGGGCATTTTTGGTATGATTGAGAGTTATTTCGAGGTTGGAGTTTAGATCTGAGGTTGCTACCTCAGATCTAGGCTTGTAATGATCCAGAATGCCATAAAGCTTATGTCATTGAGTGATTGGTGATGCCCCTTTTTCATAAACCCTAGCCTTAGAGTGTTTTGGGCCTATAACTCCTTGGTTTCACGTAAAGTTTGCCACTTTACGTAGGGGTTAGACTGTAGAAGAGTGGATCTATGGATTGGAGCCCCTGCATGGCTCGAAAAGCCACTGTATGGATTGAGAACTGGTGAGACTCGGCGAGTCACATGGGTGTACTCGGCGAGTTGTATGAACATGAGCATGGACTCTGCGAGTTGGAAGAACAACGCGGCGAGTCTGTTGAAGATTGCCTTGGACTCGGCGAGTCTGTTCTTGGACTCGACGAGTCTGGTCGTAAAACCCCAATCTCTTCTAGTTAACCTCGAAGCAGTGAGTCGGGAGGTGAATCTGTGAGTTGAGTAGGATGGGACTCGGAGATCGTTGGACTCGACGAGTCTTGGGGTGACTCGGCGAGTTGAGTCGTGTTCTAAGAGTTTTCAGAGTATAAGGACTCGACGAGTCAACGGGTTGACTCGGCGAGTAGAGTCAGTCAGGAAGGATGACTTTGGCCAGGACTTTGATTTTGACCCCGAGGGTATTATGGTAAATTGGTTATTTATGTCAATGGTCCATTGATGGCAATATGTGTTGGAGTTTGGAGCAGTGCTTCGGGTGTGTACCTTCGTTGTTCGGTTTTTCGTTTCAGGTGAGTTATCCTCACTGTACTCAAGGGTTTAAGGCACCAAGGCCGGCCCTTTGAATTGTGGTTTAGAGCTTGTTATGTTTTGTGATGATATGCTTGCTAGTATCCTGGTAGACAGGATAATGATATGAGGATATGCTTTGTTAGCTTAGTATCCTAGAGGATATGATAGCTAAGTGATGGCTAGTTCTGTTGGATCAGCACCCTGGTAGTTGGGTAGTGGTTATGAGTATAGACCTGTAGTTGGTCTTGCCTTATGTACGCTGGTAGGAGGTTACCCGTGGGATATGCATGTTGAGTCGTAGCAGAGGGTATTCCGTCCCGGTAGGATGATAGGGCCCTAGTATGTTGATTTAGTAGAATGTTATGTGGTTGCCTGTTATGTATACATGTTGCTAGTATAGGGGCATTCCAACCCGATGGTTGTGGGCCAGGAGTATTCCATCCAGATAGGATGATTAGACTCATAGTAGGTTGGCATTCCAACCCGATGGTTGAGGGGCCTAGGGTATTCCATCCTGAGGGATGATTGGACCCATGGTAGTTGTTATTGTATGATAGGAGGTGGGGCATTCCAACCCGATGGTTGTGGGCCAGGAGTATTCCATCCAGGTAGGATGATTGGACTCATAGTAGATTGACATTCCAACCCGATGGTTGAGGGGCCTGGGGTATTCCATCTTGCGAGATGATTGGACCCATAGTAGTTGTAGTTGTATGTATATGTGTATGGGCATTCTAACCTGATGGTTGTGGGCCGAGAGTATTCCATCCCGGTAGGATGATTGGGCTCGTAGTATGTTGGCATTCCAACTCGAAGGTTGAGGGCCAGGGGTATTCCAACCGGAAGGTTGATTGGACCCATAGCATGTTGTTCTTTATTGTATGTATGTTTATGTGTGTATGGGTACTTTGGGGGAACTCACTAAGCTTTCGGGCTTACAGTTGCAGTTTATTGTTTCAGGTACTTCAGGAGATCGTGGCAAGGCGAAGGCGTGATCATACCGCTCCTCATGTTTTATGATTTATGTGATGTGGTTCTGGGGATACTCTGATGTTTAAACTATTTTGAAAACAAGATGTATGAACTTAATGGTTTTGAAATGAAATAAAATGTTTTAAATTGGTTCGAGTTTTATGGTCGTTACAATATTTTAAAAAAATATATTTATATCAATAAAATTATTTTTATACATTTAAAAAATGTATGTGTAAAATATTTTTATACATTTAAAAACATAATAATAATAATAATAATAATAATAATAATAATAATAACCAAATTAATAGTAAATCCGAACATTTTAGAAAACTTAAGAGTAAATTTGAACATTTTTGAAAACTTAAGTGCTTTAATGGTATCTAATAACCCGTAAGTGACCTGAAAACCGACTAAAAAGATATAAATAAACAAATTAAACATGTCCAAAAATAAAACCTATATTTTTTAAAAAACTCACGTGCTTTTATATCATTTGCCCTATCATACATACTTATAAAGCTAACATTTTTCTTAAATCTCATGCATTTGAAACCCTCATAAAAATTTGAAACCCCCATAAAAATTTGTCAACACATCGTGCATTTGAAACCCCACACCCTTTCACCTTCAAAGTAATTAATCACATATAATCTCATTCCAAGAAAAATCACACACTCTATAAGTTCAACACCTCATGCATTTGAAACCCCCACACCCTTTCACCTTCATTATATATGTAGTTATATTAGTACATTTTTCTTACAAAAAGTTGTCATTTGGTTGAAGATATTATGATTCAAAAGTTTTCATATAGTTGAAGCATTCACGATCCAAATATGATGATTTGAAGAAATGGATTATGTCGCATCGATGGTAATTGTAATATGATTTTTTTCTTTCAACCAAAACAAATGAAGCTTTTCTATTCTTTCTTTATATTCAATTTCTCATTTGATTTTTATATGTGATTTGTATGTACTACTCAATCTTGAATGTGACTCTCCAAACATCAATGTTATGCTTGGAATATCTTTCTCATTCTTCTTTTTCAAGAAAAACATTTTGATTGCAGGTTAGTGAAGAATTGTCATCAAGTTTCTATGGTTGAATGGTGTTAAATAAAGAAAGAAGATTCAGAAAACGGATATAAGTTGTTTTTTGTTTGAGCAAAGTAGACGAATGTTAGTTTTTTCTTTTGATTTAAACGTATATTTATGTAACATTTTTATTTATATATTCAACCACCCAATGTTTTTATTTATTTGATTGTAGCTTTCCTATTTTGATTATGTTTATTTTCTATTATTTTTTTGTTGGGTTATCCTACACAACATATTTACAAGACAATATTTAAAAGATAACATAATTTTTAACATTTGATATGTAATTATGATGACTTATCATGATATGTTCTTCATATGAAAGTAATTTATCCATATTACTACGACAAAAATTACATATGACATTTACGAAAATATATATTATATGTGATTTGTTTAACATATATATGCACCTATGTATGTTATAAACTTATAATTAAATATATTTATGTTTAATAATTGAAGGGATTAAAATGATGCATCAAAACCAATTATTTAGACGAATAAAATAATAATAATAATAATAATAATAATAATAATAATAATAATAAATACACATTTCCAAGTAGCGTATTCATTTGAAACTCACACTACAACTCAAGAGTTTTCTAATTTATGTATATATTTATTAGTTACAACTCAAGAGTTTTTAACTTATGATTATTAATTAGTAATCACTAATAACTTTTTATTTTTCCTTTCTTTTAAAAGGTTGTAAAGTTTTGCACATTAAAAACATTAATGTATTTGAAGAGATTTGTGATTTAAATATGAAAAGTTATAATAAATGTTTTAGTGTTTTTATGTTATTAAAAGTTGTAGTGTTTATTTTTCATATTTTTTATTATTCGTTGTATATATATATCTTTTTTAATACAAATGTTATATTAGATGTTTTTGTATTTTTATGTTACTAAAAGTTGTAGTTCATATTTTTGTTCATACATTTTGTTGCCCGTTATATATAAAGAAAGAAGATTCAGAAAACGGATATAGGTTGTTTTTTGTTTGAGCAAAGTAGACGAATGTTAGTTTTTTCTTTTGATTTAAACGTATATTTATGTAACATTTTTATTTATATATTCAATCACCAAATGTTCTTATTTATTTGATTGTATTTTTTCTATTTTGATTATGTTTATTTTCTATTATTTTTTTGTTGGGTTATCCTACACAACATATTTACAAGACAATATTTAAAAGATAACATAATTTTTAACATTTGATATGTAATTATGATGACTTATCATGATATGTTCTTCATATGAAAGTAATTTATCCATATTACTACGACAAAAATTACATATGACATTTACGAAAATATATATTATATGTGATTTGTTTAACATATATATGCACCTATGTATGTTATAAATTTATAATTAAATATCTTTATGTTTAATAATTGAAGGGATTAAAATGACGCATCAAAACCAATTACTTAGACGAATATAATAATAATAATAATAATAATAATAATAATAACAATAATAATAATAATAAATACACATTTGCAAGTAGCGTATTCATTTGAAACTCACACTACAACTCAAGAGTTTTCTAATTTATGTATATTTATTAGTTACAACTCAAGAGTTTTTAACTTATGATTATTAATTAATAATCAATAATAACTTTTTATTTTCCTTTCTTTTCTAAGGTTGTAAAGTTTTGCTCATTAAAAACATTAATGTATATGAAGAGATTTGTGATTTAAATATGAAAAGTTAATAAAAATGTTATAATAAATGTTTTAGTGTTTAAAGTTGTAGTGTTTATTTTTCATATTTTTTATTATTCGTTGTATATATATCTTTTTTAATACAAATGTTATAATAGATGTTTTTGTATTTTTATGTTACTAAAAGTTGTAGTTCATATTTTTGTTCATACATTTTGTTACCCGTTATATATAGATTATCATACGTTTGATATATAATTTACACAATTTTAAACAGTTTATAAAATTATCAAATAATTTTATATATCACAATGACTTAAAAATTAAAACTATAATCATCATATCATACTATATTATAAATGAATTATTTTTTCTTTCACCACATTCATTTGAAACTCCCAACTTTTCATATTTCCATACAATATGCTTAATTTATTAACTTAAATATGTTTTTAGTTGTAAACATTATAAATGAATCATTTTTTCTTTCATCACATTCATTTGAAACTCCCAACTTTTCATATTTCCATACAATATGCTTAATTTATTAACTTAAATATGTTTTTAGTTGTAAACATTATCATAAATGGAAGAATTTGTGACTTATCAATATGATATACTTAATTTGTTAACTTCAATATATAGTTAAATGAATAATCTACAGTAATACATCAAATAAACTTAAAAATTTAGTGTAAAATTTAAAACCTTAAGTGAAATATTAAATAATGTTTAAATAAAATTCAATATATACTTTTTAACATAGTTAAAGGAAAACATTAAATATAATAATAATAAAAAAACTTAGATGAATCGACTGAAAACTATATTCTGACGTCGTATTTTTAAACTGCGCGGTGTGAATACGTCTACATTAAATAAAATAAACAATTAGAAGGGACGGGGTTTCAATTGAAGATTAGTCGTTGGTATAACTGTAGAGCTCCCGCGCATCTGCTGGAAGCTAAAGAGGGGGGGATGGCGTCGGAAACCACCGCCGGTTCAGACGAATCGTTGAAGCTCGCCATTGCCATAGCTCTTCTTCGTTCCAAATTCCTGAAGAAACCTTCTGCAACTCTTCATCCTCCATCCGCTACCTCGAGTTCTGATGCTATCAAGTGGAAACGAAAGGTACATTTCCTCATATCCCATTCATCAACTGATTCGAAGTTAACTTCGAATTAATGTAGAATTCCAACCAAAATTATTAATACATCGTGAGGACGAGGTCAAAATTTAGCAATTCTCTTTGTAAATCTCCGCAGGCGAAAGAGCGCAAACAAGAGATTTTCAGACTCAAAAAAAATCTCGAAGAAGTTGAAGGTTTCTTTTTCTCTTCTCTATATGCGTATAATGTAAGTGTTCTATCTAACGCTCATTTTGTTTCTTATGCAGATGGACTACATCATGAATTATTCGCGGGGAGTGTATCCTGTAAATGCTATTTCTTTGAAAATTTAGGGAAATTGAACCCTAATCAGCTATCAGGAGAGGGATTTGACGGGGGATTCAATGATGTCTTACGCCGTAGATTTCTTAGACAAGGTTTTACAAATATGTAATTGGTTCGTTGTGTTGTATGTGTGTCAGAATTAGATCTTTTGTATAAGAATTTTTGTTGCTGCAGTGAGACTGAAGGAAAGAAGAAAAAGAAGAAGCGAGGGTTCCACACAACGATCATTTTGGTCTGGTATAGATCAATTCTATTATCATTCAAACAAATGTTCATAAGTTAGGGCTTCCGTATGTCATTTAGCTTTGTATTATCTTATAACTTGAATTTGTATACCGTTTGCATTTACAGAGGATAATGCTGAGGAAGTTGAACAGCTTAGGGCTTCAGTTGATTTTCTTGTGGAGTTATGTGATACTCTTTCTTCTGTAAGAGTGTTTTGCTAATTAATTGAATCTTCCCATTTTCCATTCTTCTTATTCTACTAATTATGTGGTAAAGTCTTATCTTCAGCCTTTTTCTGCTTCTGTTATTGTTGCAGCCAGATGATACTAATTTTGCTAACTGGTCACACCAAGCTGTAGACTTCATTTTGGGTATCTCTTTCTTGTTTCATTTTGAAGTATATAATAAAACCTGTCTCACTCTCCTGCATATTTCCATTTAAAATCTATGCTCTATTCTTATGATCATCTCTTTGTCTTTTCCATGAAGATGCAATCAAGAATATTTTGTCCAAGGGAACAAGTATCCAACATGTTGAAGGAATTGTTGGCAACTTGTCACTACGTTTGGTTAAAAAAATGTGCACCACATCACAAGGAAATGGTAAATTGAAATATGCATTCATATATCAGATTATCAGGCATCTATGGATACATTTATTATTTCATATCTTTGTTAAATCATCTTTCTGAAATTGTAATATTTTTCTTGAAGCTATGTCTTTCTGATTGAGTCTCTTTTATCTAATAATTCTGTTTCAGAAACTCATCATCAGTTTGAAACTGATGCCCAGTTCCATGTTCAGCATTTGCTTCGTAAGCTTGGGAGTGAATCATGTGTTGGACAACGAGTGATTCTTGCAGTTTCTCAAAGAATCTCTTTACTCTCAGAAAATTTGCTGTTTCTTGATCCATTTGATTCAGCTTTTTTTGAAATGCATACCAGTCTCTACATTTTGTAAGTAATAAACTTTAACCTCCCTTACTTTCTAACAATCCTCTTGTTCTACTTCTATGTGTGCTACATTTGTTATCATATGTAGACTCCTCTTGGGAATTGATAATGCAAGAAATAGCAACATACTTTCATTTGATTTGTTTATTATAGCATCGTACTTTCATTTTTTTTTTCTTATTACAACATTGTTCCTTGAAAAGTATACCTATGCTATCATACAATGCCCTAATAAGGAAAAGAAAATGAAAAAACAATGTTGTAATTAATAGGAAGAAATGAAAAGTAGGATGCTATAACACACAAATAATATAATATATATACATAGGCTACCAATCTTTATTATTATATATATTATTAAATCACATAGCCCTTATTAGGAACAATAGAGTTTTCTTTTTTCAGAGTTTTGACACAAAACTTTTACATTATTGCACATTTAGTCCCTGCAACAAAGGTTTTATATTTTGGCAGATTTAGTCCCTGCAACAAAGGTTTTACATATTGGCAGATTTAGTCCCTATAATTTTTTAATTTATAGAAAAGGTCCCTGTAAAGTTTTTTTTTTTTTGAAAACAGTCCATATGTGTAAGAATTTTGTGTTTTGGCAGGTTTGACCCCTATTTACAAAACTAAATTGCTGATAATACATAAAAAAAACCCGACTTATTGAATGCAACATGATATGCTTCTTGATTCTCATGTGCAATGTTGATACTTATGACACTTGTATAACTTAGCAAGAATATTATTTGGGTTGTGAATATGTTTACTTTGTAATTCACAGGATCCAACTTATTGAATTTTTGGTATCAGATTACCTTATAAGTTGGTCAAAGACAGATGGATTTGCTTCAGGTATGCATGCATTTTCATCATGCTGACTACATGCGCTTAATTTTAAGAGTCACTTACTCATTTTCATTGAAAAGAGTCCAAATTTGACTGATAAATAGCAAATACAATATATATAAATTCAAATTAATAAAAAAATTGTGTAGAAGCATTTTCAAGTTGACAACACTAGACGACTTTATCTTAAATTTGAATTTGATAAGTACTAGGTACAAGTTTAAAAAATTAGAAGTGGATTTTTTTTTTTGGGGGAAAAGGTAAGATATTATCTTTTAGGGTCAAATGTTAGAAATTGCAGCTTATTTCCATTGATTTGTTTATTATAATATCATACTATAATATAGAGTTGTTAGAAGAGTGGGTGACTTCAATCCTCCATGCTCGAAAAGGACTTCAACTGTTGGAAAGCAGATGCGGGCTTTACATTATATACATGGATCGTGTAATTGGGCTAATTGCCAAACTAATTGCTCAGATTACATCTCTCCACAACCTCAGCCCCAACATTCTTCAAACCTTACTTTGCTCAATCTCTACATAACATACTGGTTTAATGGTAAATATATATCTTTATAATCAATACTGACATATTAAGGAGTCATGGATCATGTTGAATGCTCGTGTGTATGTCTTCAAATTCATTATTGTTATGATATTAATAAAAATAAGATTTTGATAGCTCAAAAAATAGTATATTGAAGTTATGGATATTAAATAATTTTAGTTTTGGGTTAATCACAAAAATGATCAAACTAGGAAGGCCCATATAATAATTTGGCCACTGTTTTGACAGATAAAAAAAATGGGGCTCTGTTTTGCAAAGAAGCCCTTTACAAAATGCTTAAAACTTATGAAATAAGGACAAAAGCTGCGGGATTCTTTTAGATTTGGAAAAAGGCTTGTGAAATTCCAAAGTTTTGGGAAATGTCTAAGAGTTCCACAATGTGGAATCATATATTCAAAAGCGACAAAGATGAATCGACGATGATAAAGCATGATTTTCGTAATTCCAGAAAAAAAAAGTTAGAGAAAGTTATTTTGTTATTTAGTTATTTAGTTATTTAGTATCGAGTGTAACATTTTGACATAATATATTATGTATTTAAAGTATATATAGGTAATTGTGTTTTTAAAAAATATTTACTAATGTCTTGTGCTTTTAAATTTAATTACTGAAACATAGTTAATTAGCTTTTTGATGACCCCATATTCCCAATATACCCTTCCCCTCCCGTTTTTTCCTCCTAAAAAGTTATCAGCGAGTATTGCTGCTTTTGCACCATCTTCCCCATCTGTTCTTCCAATCGGAATTCGAAGGTTCTCCTTTACCGACCTCTTATGCTGTCTCGTTCTTCCTCCAAATAGCACAAAATAGATCTAGCTTTTGGGAAGTTTTCAAAGAAACGAGCAAGATTGACCACAAATTCTTTCGTTTGAAATGGTGATAAAAGTTTGAGACAATAAATTTGTGATTGGAAACCTTCCATGAATCTATATTTATGTGAACTGGGAAATTTTTCCGATGATGATGTTCTAAATTGACTAAATTTCCGATAAAATCCACCTGGTTCGGTTATAGCATTTGTGTATGCAGAAATCGTAAAAAAACATCGCCTGAAAATATGAATTGCTCTCCAATCTTCGATTTTTTCTACTTCTTAATCAAAAATGAAAACCAGATCACAAATGGGTGATTACAAAATAGTTGTGTATCTCCTGAAATGCCAACAAATCTTTGAATTTTTTGTGCTTCTTGATACAAAAGAAAACCAGGTCGCAAATGGGGTGAAGAAGACTGATAGTGTTACATATGCATATCAAAGAACAACTGACCTGTGAAAGAGGACAGGTGGGAGAGAACCACCGCCGACGGGACAGGGGGGGGGGTGTAGCCGGCAACTTAATAACTGAAGAAATAGGAAGGTGGAGACGGAGACAAAGGTGAAGACCCATTGTGCAAAGAGCTCTTTAACAGCAAGGATGAAGACGGTTGATCTTTAGCTCCGGCGGACAAGAAAAACGGCGAGTAGCATAGGAAGGGAGAAAAAGATGGATAGATATGGGTCCAACTGTTTAAGATTTTTTTTAATATAAAAATATATATGACGTGGAATACATTTTTACAACCTTTTTGTAAATATTTTTCAAACTACATCATTCTTGTAAATAATTGTTACGACTACAATCACTTGGTAAAAATGGATTCGTAAATAAACTGTGCCTTGCATGTACGGTTGTCAATGGCAAGACTCTATAGGATCCTAATCTAATTGCAAGTTCTCCCCATACTTCAATTTAAAGCTTTATAATCATACAAACACAAACGTTACAATCTGCTAGAGGAGTCAGATTAGGTCTAACCTAAACCCTAAAGGGCTTAGGCCTAAATCCTAATCACTACCAAAAGTGAGCCTCAAGCTTGGGAGATGCTACATGCATTGTCGAGCCCAATACTTTATCAACTCTAACAATATAGGGAGATATGCCTCCAAATATTTACATACACAATTAAATACACAATTAAGTAGAATAATCGATATTTGTTATTATAATAAATTTATTAAACTGAATATGATGGCGATTCCGATCAAATTATATAGGTTACGTTTAGTTGCGGAAAAATGAGCCGTTTTCCGGAAATTTTTTCTAAGAAAAATGAGAATTTTGAAAACGAGTTTCGTTCGTCTATTTTTCTAAAATTTTCACGAAAAATAAAATTTTCCGTTTTCTAAAATTATAAAGAAGTTGAAATTCTTTGGAAAATTGATAATCATTGTTTTCTATATTTTTCTAATTCCAAAATTTTTCTAAAATATAAACACACATCCACTCCCAACCCATCCACCTCTACCTACCCCACCTTAACACCCCCAACCCACCACACCCCTACTTACCCACACCCACCTACTCCCACTCCCAAGCCCCCCCCCCCCCCCCCCCCACACACACACACACATCCAAACCACGCCCCCGCCCCTACGAACACACACATACACACAAACAGACACACACACCCCCACAAACACACACAGACACACCCACCCACCCAACACCATTACCATAAACCTACCATCACCACCACTACCCCGTCACCACCACCACCACCACCGCCACCACCGCCACCACCGCCGCCATCACCATCACCATCACCATCACCATCACCATCACTTCCACAATTGCCATTGCCACCACAACCGCCTGTCATCACCACCATGGTTGTCGACCCGCTACCACCGCCGCCCCACCCCCACCCTACCATCGCTACCGTTTTCTAAAAATGAAAACCGATAGAAAAATACACATCAAAACGCGTTCTGATTTTCTAAAACTGAAAATGAAAAATGAATAAGTTTTAACTAAACGCGTTTTCTAAATTTTCCAATGAAAAATGAAAACGAAAAACGAAAACAGAAAAGGGAAAACGAAAAACGGAAAATGAAAACTGTTTTTCCGTAACTAAACGCAACCTTATGACCTCAATGATTTTTGATGATGAAGTACAAAGATTATGAGTGGAAAATTGGAAATAAGTCTGTACAGGGGAAAGGAAATAATCACAGCAGTGCCGAGAAGTTATCTGTGACATTCTTTGTGACCAATTTCCCTAAGGATTTTTATGATTTTATAAGAAGAGATTATGGAAGACATTCGAAGTATATGGGAAGGTAGTGGATGTGTATATTGCCTAGAAATTATCAAAGAGAAGGCGGAGGTTTTCTTTTGTAAGGTATTTGAATGCGATGGACATCAAGAGATTAGAAGAAAATCTAGCTGAGATTTGGGTCGGGAACTACCACATTTGTCGATCGCCAAGTTTAGTAGGGATAAAAAAATGTTTTAAAAAACAGAGCAAGTATCGCAGGGATCCAACGGGGGTGTAAACATGCATGTGACAATTCCTATGCATGGGGTTTTTTATGCTAGGGTTCTTCAAGGAAAAACGGTGGAAGCAAGACAACAACAGGGGGAATTTGTGAGAAAAGTTTCGCTGGGGGTAGGTGATTTCAAAGCAGTGGAAGACAGTTATAGGTTTGTTCTGGGAAATGTAAGAGATGCGAGAACTATCCCCCAGTTGTATCATATTTGTTGTAACGTCTCGAAATAAGACCCAAATTTTTTTCATTTTTAAATTAATAAAACCAATATCCCATACACATCATCATAAAAATCCAGATAAAACAAATTTATCAATCATCATATCATATCATAGTAAATCATAAAGTGCAGAACGAGGTGGTGTATACTCTGCAATCATCCCGAGCTCTTCCCTTTGGAACCAGAAGTACCTGAAACATAAACTGAAAACCGTAAGCACAAAGCTTAGTGAGTTCCCCAACATATTGCCCAAAGAGTGTAACGGGCCCCACCCAAACTCGCATAACGGTCCACGCCCACATACAAATCATATAAGCATAACTGATCATAGCATACAAAATAATCACTGGGCCCCACCCAGTAAGCATACAAGCACATACACATACAAGATTCACACAAACATCTAGTATTCTGGCATAACAGATCATGGGCCGACATTGGTGCCTTCGGCCCGCTAAACATAGTGAGGAAACTCACATCAAATTGCTGAATTAAACTGATAAATCTCTGGCAGCTGGTCCGAGAATCCCCGAACTATCAACATAAATAACATCCAATTAATAATTGGATCCCAATTCACACTAAGAGTCTAAACTAGGGTAAAAGACCTTTTTACCCATTTACCTAACTTGACCCAAAGAATAGGCCCAATCCAATTGTCCAAAAGCCCAAATTCCAAAATAAACACCTTAAGCCCAATTATGGCCCAATTTTCCAATTTGGGCCCAAATCTCTTTCATGGGACTTCAACCAAAGTCCAATAAAATATCTACAGCCCAACAGTTGAATCCTGATGGCCCAACAAGGCCCAAGACAACTATGGCCCAATATCGAGAAGCCCATAACACCGAAGCCCACTGCTGAGTACGCGGGGCGTACTCATCCTGTTCGCTAAACGTATTCGATAAAGGGCTTGTACGCTGCGCGTACCAGCTTGTATGCCAAGGTACTCAACCAGATTGGCCAACTTTCTCATTCAACTCTTAAATGGTTAAGACTTCACCCCAAAACTTAGATGTGACTTCCTTAAGATGGTTTATCACGTAAAGTTGCTAACTTTATGTGCATGCATAGCTTAATGAGGCTCTTAGAGCTCAAAAGAGCTTAATAAATGGACAATAGGACCCTAAAATGCCCATATCTACAAGGTTAGGCTTCTGAAACGACCCTAGCTCACAAGGACCAACCAAAGGGACTAAAATAGCCAAAAACAAGTCCAAAAGAAGATCCATAAGAGAAGTTGTCAAGATAAGATATTTATACCTTAAATGACTTGCAAAAGGAGTGATAATTTTGGATCTCTAAGCTTCACACTAAGCAATGAACCTTCAATAATCTTCTATCCCTTAAAAATGAGCAATAAAGCACCGAGTTTTCTTCTCAAGAGCTCAAAGACACAAAATGAATGCTAAGGATCGAAATTTAGGGTTTAGGAGATATGGAGGCTGGTAAAGAGGCCAGCCCTAGGGACTTAAGGAGTTTATATAGGGTGCAACACCCTAAAATTAGGGTTTCATTAAACCCTCGTACGCCCAACGTACGAGGCTCGAATCGGTGATTATACCTCCCCCTTAGTACGCTAAGCATACCATGTGGCACGCCCCGCGTACTAGCTTCTCAGCTAGGTACCAAATCAATCCGAAACTCAACCTGCCTCTCGAGAGGCACTCCGGGTAAACCCTAAGGAAAAACATCAGGAAAATCACGTACAATGGGTACCATGCTCAACTCCGTCGTGGCCGCAACCCGCGTGTCAGAAACATAAGCTAAGAAACCATAACAACCCTACTGCAGATATCTCCTAGCCCTTGCAACTGAACAGAGAGCTGACCCATGCGAAGCTCTCTCACCAGTAATAACCGTTCTCCCCCACTTGGGGTTTGAACTCTCACTAGTTGCCGTTCACAATCAATCACGACCCCATTGGGGCCCAACCAATCCATCTCGATGATAACCTTCGATCCTCTCAAGGGAATCAACACCAAATCAATAGAGAACATCTCGCTAAACATGTTCAGGACACACCCAAGGAAAACCCTCGAAGTACTCACGATACGGTTATCCGCAATCTCTACCCATAGAGGGGAATCCAAATTCCTTGAGCGTCTCGAAACTTCTTGATGAGCGCAAGAGATACAAAGGATCGGGTGACCCCCGAATCGAACAAAACATGAGCAGACAAACCATTGACCAAAAAGGTCCCAATACAAGATCACAATAAACATAAGCATAACAAAGAAATCAATAAAAGATAGGGTTAAAACACATACCAGTAACCACGTCCGACGCTGCACGGGCCTCATCAATGGTCAACTGAAAAGCCATTCTCTTCACCACAGGAGCCTCCGTCTTACCCTGGCGGCCATCGATAATCCTTAAGGTGGATAGCGTAGGCGCCACCACTATTCCCCCAGACAACCTCGGAAAATCAACCTTTTTATGGCCGATCTGAATGCAATGAAAGCAAATCAGAGCTCTCTTGGGGCAATCCCTGCTCACGTGGCCCGAATGGCCACAAATGAAACATCCTGAACCTGCTGATCGACAAGCTCCACTTTGCGGCTTTCCGCACTTGGCGCAGAGCCCCCGAACCTGCTGGCCTCTAGTGTGGGTATTGGAGGCATTGGGTCTCTTATCTTGACCCACAGTTGTCTGAACTTGCTCCGACTTTCACTTCGTCCAGAGCTCCAACTTAATCTCCTGCTCGCGGGCCTTCTCGATCATATCATTCATGGTCTTGCACCCTGAGAATCTCATGAACTCCATGATATCATCCCTCAACATATCATGATATCTCATCTTCCTCATCTCCTCATCCATAGCGTACCGCAGGACCAACAATGTTCTCTCCTTGAATTTGGCGGTAATCTCCGCCACAGTCTCTGTAGTCTGGAGAAGGTCCTGAAACTCCATCGGCAGCTGCTGCACCTCAATAACGGGTGAAAACTCCCTCTGAAACCTTTGAAAAAAAATCCTCCCATGTCATCACAGCCACCGCCACCGTCCCTAAAGGTCGGGTAACTTCTTCCTACCAATCATGTGCTCTGTCCCCCAGTAGGCAGGATGCGAATCCCACCTTTGCCCCCTCAGGGCAAAAACTCGTCCGCTGAGCATTCTCCATGTCAACGATCCAAAAACGGCTAGCGATGGGATCCTTAACCCCAAAGAACCAGGCGCTCCACATGCCTTGAACTCCCGAAATGAGGGAGTTCGCACCCCAATCTGCCCTGCAACAATCTCGGCTCGAAAGGTCCTGATACACTCCTCCATGAGCTCCAAAATCCCCTCCTTGATGCTACTAAAAATCATGGGGGTAGCGTTAAGAATTCCGTAGGTAACCTCGACTGCAATAAGCTCACACAACCTCTCATCAATCGGTTCTGAGCCAGACCCAAAACCTGAACCCGGACCAGAGCCAAAACCAGAACCTCCCAAATGAGTGACCACCATCCTCAAACTGAAACACAAAGATATAAACCATCATCAAACACTCGAGGGAAACTCGCAACACACAGGTACCTTTAGAGTCCTTAGGTCTGCTCTTGTCTCAGGTATAGGTCTTGTGCTTCCAGTAGTACGGGCCCAATACTATCTTCCACACGTACCTGTACCTTCCTCAAGGTCTATCCTGATTCCTCTAAGTTACCATATTACAACAAAAAATAGCTCATGCTACACAACATACAAATCCTAGACTCTTTCAGGAACTCTCAACTCTCACCCCTCGCAGTACCAAAAACCTCAATCCACCCCGCTGGTTGCCTTATGCATGCAAGTTGTACACCAAATAGGATCACATAGACTGTCGAATGAAGATTCTAACCTAAGTCCACAACCAAACAAGGAACATGAAATGAGGCTAAATCAATCTTTCTAAGGCTATACAATCCTAATCATATACAACTTTGAAAGCATACACTTAGCAAATAACCGATCCAATATCAATTCCAAGTAATACATGGCATCAAGTTCTATCGAGCTATAAGGCATCACACAAATCAGGCGGTTCTATCCTATGATTCCTGAAGGTATCCTTAGACCTAATCTAGTATGGGCAACTTGGGAAACACTTACTTGAGCTCGACTGATTGCACGCATTGCACTCCCTAACTGTGACATCCCCAATTTCACGGCCATTTTAAAAATTTTATTTGTGCTTATTTTAAAATCAGAGTATCATTTTTGAAGAATAATATTGCAGAATTTGTTCCCAGAAAACATGATAATGATATTATCTAAGCATTTCCGAAAAAATGTATTTTATTTATATTAAAACGTTGGGATGTCATCGTCAATACAGAAACATAAGCATAAACAGACTTTACATTAATTTACACTAATGATCTACATCTTCTGTAATCTCTCAGTGTAATGTATGTTCGCATCGATACCTGTGATACAAATAAACTGAGTGGGTCAGGTTGGGAAACCTGGTGAGTATATAGGGTTTTCAACCTACAATAATATAGTTAATTCGTTTACTTACATATTTCATGTCAAACAACTAACCTGATTACCCATCCCCATTTTCTTTATTTATTCTTCCCTAAAGATTTACCCTAAGGGTCATCTCCTACATCGTATTTACCTCTCATCGCCTTACATCGCATTTCCTTATATGTTTGTTTCTTAGGACTTTTCCTATGGATCATCGCCTACTCATAACTTCTTCGTTATAAGTCGGATTTCAACGTTATTTATATGTACGAAATCCTCGTGACATTTACTATACTTTGGTTAAGATTATTTATTCTAAGTAATCTTCTATCAAAAAGTCATTTTAACGCTTATTATCTCTAAATTAACTAGCTCGAGTCTGCGGGCGTGACAATTATCTCCCCCTTGGGATGATTACGTCTCAGAATCATCAACGAAATAGGGCTTGTATAATGACTCCATATGTTATATTTTCATCCTAGGTAATAATCGTAACCTTTTGTCCTTTCAAATGAGTATCTAACTCTTGGACTTCTTGACTGCTGGCGGTGCTCTATCTTGCACCTGCTCTTCATCCTATGTTGGACTTTCAATTGTGACCTTCGAGTTACAAACTCGATCTTTATTGGAGACTCTTTCTCCTTCGTAAACATACTTAAATTAAGAGAAGTTCTTTACTTCGATTATCGTAACAGATCGATGGGTCATTTTCTAATGACCTCTCCTCATATGATGCAATGCTTAGACTTAGGTATTTTAGAGCCAAATTCCAAAATGGAATATATCTTCCTTCATGTTCTAATATGATATAATCACATTCTAGCATGTAGCACTTCTAGCTACTAGCTTCTTACCTTAACTACGATTGCGATGCTTCTATTGATCGCTTCGATTATCTCGTACTTCAATCTTTTGGTTTAAGTCAGATGTTACATCGAACGTGGTCTTTCGAACCATGTAACATACTTATCTTAGTCGGAATTGATTTGATATGACTACTAGGGTCGGAATATCAATCATCTTCCTAGTCATTACCGAAACGATGGTAACGACAGACATGAACAAAACAGAATCAATTACTAGCGCCTTGGTAACCTTGTGTCTTTCCCTGATCCAAGTACGAGTCCTGTGCTTCCGGTAGTATAGACATCTACTACCTTTCGCAGCTACTCATCCTCGTCCCAAGTATTGCCTCACAGTCTACAAGTTCTTATTTCTTAGAAACAAAAAACGCTTTAACACATACGAATGTATCCAAATAATCACAAAAATTTCCCTAGACTCTATTAGGACTTCTCCTATGTGTATCTTCAACAACAATTCTGATTCAACTTGGTTGGTGGTGGAAATGCCAGACGATTGGACAACTGTAGGAATTACACCAATCGTTCTATCATCCCGCCAATCAAATGTGTACATTCGGATGTACTGTACTTCTCTAGACGTACTGTTATTTTATCAGATGTATTCTAAAGGCAAGATACCACTCTTATGATATCTTTCGATAGGTATTATTCACTATCGTAAGCCTTCTCATTTCCTCCATTTATTCAATTCGCTACGAGTCTTCACCATGACGATCTATATGCTAAAGCAAACGTTCAGAGTACAGTGGTAACCACCATTTTCCTCCATCACTGTCGATCGCCACTTGGTCTCAGATCTGGAGTCAAGAAGTTAATTAAGCTTCACTTTCTCTCTCTAAAAGGCAAAACATATCAGATTTGGTGCGATTTGGTTAGATCCAATAGTCGACCTTATCACCACCGACCACCGCCTAACATCAACTACCGTGCTTCGTCGGAACACCAAAAAACGCCACACTCTGCTCCGAAGTCCATATCTGGTTCATCTCCAAATCTTCGACATCCAGATCTGATGGAATACAAGAAAACTTCTCTGATATGCTTCACCGTCAACATATCTGACATCCAAATCTGATGCTACCACCGTCTATGTGACTCCACCTCTACCACAACCGACGTCGCACCACCGTTGTTGCTGCCTACCATCGGTACTCATGGATCTAACGCAAGGGAACAATCTCAGATTTGGACATAAGATGCATTGAAGGTGTTTGATGAAATGCTTCACTGAAAACAAGGTATGTTTTTAAACATGGAATAATATGAATAAGTTTTTGAACTAGTTTCTTAAGCTGTGAATAAGCGTTTTTTTATAATTATTAAGTTGTTAATGCATAGATTTTATATATATCTGATTGTTTCAATTAGAAAAAAAAATTAATCTATGAATGCATGATTTTTTTATAAGTATTAATTTGTGAATGCATGATTTTTTGTAAGTATTAATTTGTGAATGCATGATTTTTTCATAAGTTTTAGTTGTGATTACATGGATTTTTTTATAAGTTTTAAGCAGTATATGTATGAATTTTTATAAGTTTTAATGTGAATTTAAACGTGTTTTTATTAAATTAGTGTTTTCTCAAATAATGTGAATTTAGGTTGTTTAAGTTGTGAATTGTAATGAGTGTGTGAACAACTATCTAATATGACCTCCAAACTCTAAACATCATCAGATGTAATTTTTAACCTGCAAATATATTTTATTAAACTGTGAATTTGTGTATTAAATTGTGAATTAAATGTATTAAGTTGTGAATTGAGTATATTAAGTTGTTAATTTTTTTACGAATTTTATTTTTGCTTCTAAAATATAAGATGAAAGAAACATTATATATATATTTTCTCTAATTTTGAATAACATATGTAAAATTTAAATTGTGAATATTATGTAAATTAAAATTTGAAAGAAACACTAGCCCACATATCTAAATGTATAAATGTAAGTACTAAGTACATAATATGTATGTCAATGTATAGTTTTTGTGTATTAAATTGTAAATTTAATATATTAAGCTGTTAATTTTGTGTATTAAATTGTGAATTGATTGTATTAAATTGTATTTTTTTTTATAAATTTTATGTTAAAATATGAATATTTATATCAATTTTCTTGTGACAATTTTTTTGTGGAGTAAATATGTAAGAATGTATTAGTTTTTATAATTGTTGCATTAAACTATAAATTAGCGAATTAATATGTTTATTAAACTGTGAATATAATATTTAAGCTAACAATGCATGATTTTTTTATACAAATTTGGTTTGAAATGAATGATGGTTGCGACATTGACGTAGATTGTTGGTGCTCACATATGGTAGTTGGTGGTGAAGGTAGAGTCTGAGGTTGACTCTCCTAAATTAGTGAATTAGTGATACTATGACTGTATTTAAATTGTGAATTTTGTATACTAAACTATAAATGAACTGTATTAAAGTTTGTATTTTTTATAATTTTTGTGTTCATGAATCAATGTATACATGAAAATATTAGACTGCAAAAATTACAATTTTGCCTTTTTCGTACCAAAAGTACAAAAAAAAAAATCCGGATTTTAACATGTTTAATAAGTATTGTGTACATATTTACTTATAAAATGGGGTTCTTACGGTTTTTAATCTTTTGCGGTTCTCATTTGAACCACTATATATATATATATATATATATATATATATATATATATATATATATATATATATATATATATATATATATATATATATATATATATATATAGCGTCTGGATCCGGTAGAAACCTAAAACATGATAGGAATCGGGAGGACAATTCTCCACCATCCATTTCATTAATGACAGAAACGTCAAACCTATTACTTGGCCGTGACGCGTTTACATGCAACGCACGTCCGTAAAACGTAATACAGACTCGGGGAAATAATCATGTGCGACGAACGTCCATAGAACGTCATTTAAATGAGTTTCTCTCTCTATCTTTTTTATTATTATTATTTAAAAAAGTTTTTTAGATAAAGATATACTCGGTTTTTTCAGTTTTTATATTTATTATATATATATATATATATATATATATATATATATATATATATATTTAAAAATTTTCCTTTGTTTTAAAAAAAAACTTTTTTAGATCAATATATACTCGGTTTCCAGTTTTACTATTTTTTTCGTTTTTATTATTTTTTTGTTATTATTATTTTTTCGTTTTTATTATTTTTTCATTTTTTATTTTTATTATTTTTTTTAACGTTTTAGTATGCCTTTGAAGTTTCATGTGTTTTTTTTTGTTTTTTTTTCTTACATTTTTTATTTATTATTTTTTAAATTAAATATCTGTTCAAGTTTTTGATGTTTAACAATTATAAAAAATTTCAAATCATAACAATATTATGCATCATAACATTGTGGATTATAAAATTTTAGATCATATCATTTTGAATCATAATATTTTGGATCATATCATTTTTTAATTATATGATTTTGGATCATAATATTTCGAATTAAATAAAGTTTTAGTTCAATACAACATCAGGATTATCATATTTTTTGAATCATTTAATTTTGAATCATAAAACATATAATAATTAAAGATCATAAAATATTAGAATCAAAATATTTTAAGACCATAAAAAATTAAGGATCATAAACATATTAAATCATACATATTTTGAATCATCTCATTTTGGATCATATTATGTTCAACATTTTTTTTATAAAAAAACTTGCAATCTTTTAAAATAAAGTTTGGTATTTAAATAACCTTATTTTTTTAAAATTTCTTTTTAAAATAAATTATGGCCGGAAAACAATATGGGTTGAAAAAAACCCAATAACGAGTATGTAACGTCCCAAAAATTACAAAGAGATTTTTCAATTCTAAAATATAATAACCAATTAAAACATTTGTTTAAAAAACCATCAAGTAACATCCATTTGATTAAAACCATACAACATCAGAGTTAAGTTTACAAAACTGCGGAAACGAACATCTTCGATGCGTGTGTACAATCCCGCCGAACTCTTCTTGCGAATGACCTGCACAATATTTATTCCACAATTGTAAGCATAAAGCTTAGTATGTTCTCCAATATACCACATATTCCATCATACATACAATGCATTCACACAAGATCTTGGCTCTAGTGCCATGCAATCAAATCTCCTATCCATGTACATATATCATGTGTAATGGGTCTAGCCCTAGGGAGTATATGTGCCCAACCCTGACTTCATTGTCAGGGACCGAACCCTGGTCTTACATACAATTGTTGTGATCCAACCACAGTCTTTCCTATCAGTGTTGTGATCCAACCACAATCTTCCCTATCAGTGATGTGGTCCAACCATAATCTTTCCTATCAGTGATATGATTCCAACCATAATCTATCCTATTAGTGTTGTGATCCAACCACAATCTTTCCTATCAGTGTTGTGATCCAACCATAATCTTTCCTATCAATGTTGTGATCCAACCACAACCTTTCCTACAGTTCATAAAGTTATATGTAGTCAGGGATCAGATAGACAGTCGAAAAGATGACCCACCCGAGAGCGAACAATCAGACAAGAACATCACAATCAAGTATTAGACCACAAGTTCTCAGGCTATCCAACTTAAACTACATAAAACCCAAGCTGTCACTATCATATAAACATGTAACATAAGCACATAGAAAATACTAGTATGTCAATACCCTCAACAATTATCTTCCCTAGTTACCCTGCTATTGACCACTTCTCAATTAAGTCCTTTGCTGGTCAGTCATACATAATCCTGATAACCAGTCTACCCCAATTGCCGTAACAAAACATAACCTCTAACAATACCATACGATCAACATGCAAGACCCTATCAGTCTAGCATATAATGACACTAAGAGTCCCATATTGCACATATACAAAGGAGTTATCTCAGCCACTAACATACTTGTGCTCTAATAAAACCTCTATCCTAACATGTAAAGGATATACAATGGGATATGTGGCATAGTGAGAAACTCACCTGAACTGAAGAACCGAAGATGCACAACACTCTCACACCTTGCACTACTTAATCCCGCAAACTGGCTAACACCAAGACAGGTAAATCCTCAATCAACAACCCAAATCCTCTGAGTTTGACCCTAGGTCAAACTGGTCAAAAGTCAACGATCTAAGGTCCACAAAGTCAACGGTCAACTTGGTCAAAGTCAACGCCACATCATGGGCCCTCCTTAGCCATGTCATGGGAATGCAAGGTCAAAAAGTCAACATGCAGGACATTGCCACACCGTGGGCCCTCCTTGTACATGTCGTGATAATGCTAGGACAAAACAGTCATGATTCTGAGCACCGTCACGTCGTGGCTTCTAGTAGAATGCCAAAAGCTCAATTAAGTGCTTAATTCCTTCAGATCAGGGCCCATAATTTCAGATCTAGTTCTTTTTACTGACTTAATGGATATAGTTTCCAACTTTATCCATTAGGATTCCATCTCAAAGCTAGCTCTGCAACCCTAAATCCTTAATAACATACAACCTTTCCCAAAACATGCATGGCTTCAAGAACAAGAGCAAGATGCAAAATTTCCCAACCCAACAAGATTATGAGATGATAAAATAAGCTCAAGAGGTGCTGGAGTTCACTAAACTCAACATCAGAAGCTCACATGGACCAAAAAGGGACATACATAATCAAACTATAAGATCTAGCAAACTAGAGGTCAAGATGGAAGTTTTTAATCACAATGGTCTAGAAATTAAGTCCTTTTGGTAGATCTACACTTGAGCTCTTCACCAAAACACTTTGCAAGAAACTTGGTCTTCAAGCTCCATGCCAAAATATGAGAAATGAGTCTTCAAATGTCTAAGAACACCAAGAACACTTGAAGGGGCTAGGATTTTCGAAATGGAGAGGTTGGAGGCAGAAAAGGATGCCCTACCTTGAGGTTAAGGTGCTTAAATATAGAGAAAACCCTAAAATTCCATGGGATTGGGCTGCAACGCTCGCCACATCATGGTCATTCTCTTGCCATGTCGTGGCGCCTACCCAAAACACGCATTGCCCATCATGATTGCCACGTCGTGTCACTCTATGCGCCACATCATGGAACATGGTTTTCCTCACAAACCATGCCTTTGAATCCATTATACCATTCACTGATCTATTCTGGGAAATGGGTGTTACAACTCTACCCCATTTAAATTAGATTTCTTCCTTGAAATACTCCTTACTAATACCTCCTTACACATCCTCCAAACCCCCTGTGGGTTCTTCCAAATCTACTTCCTACCATGATACAAAGCCACCCTGAGTGATAGAATCTGTAATCACCAACAGAAAGATCCCCCAAAACCAAGTGCATAAACAAACCCAAGCGGAATCTTCTAGCATGTCGAATTCATGACCGCAACAACACTGAGACAATTCTCAAAACAAACACTTCCTTTCAATCCCAAAACCAATTCAATCCTTAGCGGGAAATATGCGGATCGAAGAAGAGGCTTCAGTAACGCCTCAAAAATAAATCTCATCGAGAATAACTAACTTCGTTAACAATAATTTTAGGACCTCGAATTCATGTCTGAATTCCATATAGACAGAGCCACCCGAACCTTAACCATGCTTATCAGAACTCATAGATCTGATTCACGATGATACAGAAGCTCAAAAATTGCATCTAACCAATCCTTGAGATAAGATAACTCTTACCCTTAACTCAAAAGCTCTGATGTTGTGCTCGACAACCTGGTTTATAAACCCATCCTATATGTCGACCTTGTTGACCAAGAAATTCGTAAGTTTCCTTTAATCGAGATCCTTACCAACCTTTCTCCATCCAATGAATGGACTGAAGAACGAATTCCATAACTAACTGTTGAAACCGATCCCCACACTCATGGATACACAACGAGCTCCAAACAAAATCCCAATGGGAAAAGGCTAACCTAGCTTATACATCGAAACGACGCTAAAAAACCTTAAGTTAAATAGAGGAATGACTAAACAAACAATGACAGGTCTAATTCAACCGATGTGAATGCTATGATCCAACCATAATCTTACAGTCACTCTCACTGCTACAACACATCAACAATCTTTCCTGCCATGATCCAAACATGTTGTTTCATATGTGAATGCTATGATCTAACCATAGTCTTACAATCACTTCCATTGCTGCAGCCCAACTGCAGTGTTTCTTGCCATGATCCAACCATGGTCTTTCATATATGAATGCTATGATCCAACCATAGTCTTACAATCACTTCCGTTGCTACAACCCAACTGCAATCTTTTCTCACATGATCTAACCACGGTCTTTCATATGTGAATTCTATGATCAAACCATAGTCTTACAATCATTTCCATTGCTACAACCCAACTACAGTCTTTCCTGCCATGATCAAACCATGGTCTTTCAAAGAACCTACAAGAACGCAAGAAAATCTGACACAATATAGACCCCCTAGTATACTAGACCTCATCAGGTGGTCGGGTCATGATTCGAACCCCAAAGCCTTCATCAGACAAGAACAGGCAGGGAGGCACTCACACAACCCTTGACCTGAACCTAGGCATTAACCCAAAGTTTACGCCGCTGCCGATGCTTCAAACCTTCGAACGAGATAACCTGGAATTCTCAGCATCTGTTTCCATGATCACATCTTACTGCTGAACATCATTTCTTGCGTAAGCTTCAACTCGGACAACAACCAAAACCAACTATTCTTCAACCCTTGAATATGAAGTTTCAGGATGACTTGCACGCTGAAATATTTGCATTTGACGAAGCAATTCTCCCCCACTTGGAATTGGCTAAACTTTTACAACTTCATAACCATTTGAATTTCCAAGCCAATCCAATAGCTCTACCACATGGTTCCTAACAACCACAACTGTCATTACCAAGCATACAAGAATCCAAATTCTTCAACAAAACTCAAGAGCTCCAACCTACGACTACAACCCATGACGACAACATCCAAAGAGTTCCAACACACATTTACAACCTCACCACAACAGCAATCCATACATACATAAATCTTCATAATAGGACCAAAGTTGATTAAGACAATACCATTCAATAGATCATTCTAGATTGCAACTGAAACAACAAAACAAACTAAATATAAAAGACACTGATGACACCAATGAATGTTGCATCGAACCGAACTGAAGAAAATCGCTAGCACAAACCCCGACTCTCAGGACTCCAAATATCCCATGCCGCCTATCAGGTAGCTGCCAAGCCAAAGGTGTCACATCCAAAACCACACCATCGACTCTTAGAGGACAATCGACCTTAACATGGTCTGGCTGACAACAAAATAAACATACCCTTGGCGACTCCCTCTCACTACAGCCTCAACTGTAGTGACCCTCCTGACCACACTTGAAACATCCAAAAATAGGCACACGAAAAATACCCCAATGAGTCCAACCACACCTCCCGCAAAGTCTGCGAGTCTCTCGATCTCATGACCACATATCCGTCACCCGAGACTTTTTGGCTATTGCTGCAGATGCATGAACCTGATATTGTCACCTCTTCTGTTGTTGGGTCTCCAACTCCACCTCTCTCTCCCTGGCTACCTCTACCAAACTGGGAAGAGTCTTATGACTCGAGATACTCACGTACTCCTAGATATCCGTCCTCAACATTTCATGGTAGCGAGTCATACGCATCTCCTCTGAAGCCACATACTGAGGAAAAAACATAACTCTCCCTCTAAACTTGGTGGTGATCTTATCCACTGTCTCTGTAGTCTGCTCAAGTGTCAGATATTCCTGAGTTAACTGCTGGCATGAACTCTCTCTTGAATCTGGTGACAAAATTCTCCCATGACATGGACCTGACCGCATCTGGTTCGAGTCCCTGAACAACCTCACACCACCAATCCCTAGCTCTGTCGTGCATAATACATGTCACAAATCTGACCTTGGCCTCCGCCAGAAAAAGGCTGGCACGAAAGGCACTCTCTACATCGGTAACCCAATGCATGCTGATGATCAACTCCCTACTCCCAAAGAAATAAGAGGCTCCACAAGCATCAAACTCCCTGAAGGAAAATTCCTGAGCCCTGAGGCGACCGGCCTCCAAATCGGCCTAAAGAACCGTAAGTTGCTCATCCATTATTAAAATCAACTCATCCCTAAGTGATCTGGTCAACCCAAGAAAATCTTCTCTCATGAATCTTGAAATCTCCACAGCGATGATGTCACAGACATGATGGGTTATGAGCATAAGATCATTCCTATGGTGTACATGCAACCTTAATTGCTTTGTTCTAGGTTTTTCTAAATTGAACATACAACATTGAATACCAAAGAAATAACCCTATGACTAGCATATAACAATCAAAATTGACATATAAACTAGTTAGAATGATTACCTCAACTTGTTATGTAGTAATAACAAGAACTCCTTTACCTTTGAAAGCTTAATGCCTCAAATGTTGCACCTCTAATGGAATCACAAACACTCTTGCAACCAGATGACTTAGGAGAGAGAGGAGGAAATCGGCTAGGGCAACTCAAAGAAGACATAGGGCCGATTTCCATATGCTAAGGGATCTATTTATAGTTGAGGCTATTATGGTTTTATGGTGGAAACCCTAACTGCCTTGCTTAGGCCTTAAGCAATCCATGGAGCCCATCTAGAAAGCCCTTGGACGAAATCTTCTTGGAATCTCCATAGATTTCGTCCAATCCCTTTATATTAGGAATCCATAGCCCAACTAGCAACTATCAGATAATTACAATATCAGTACCCTTTATTTAATCAGTCTCTTTTGATCACCAAATTAATTCCAAATTAATTTCTGATCAATACTAATTAAATAATATGATTTCCAAATAATATATTAATCTTGTAATATATTAATAAAACCATTTTGAGTACGAATTTATTATTCATATAATAAATTCTACTCTCTCTCCTCTTGTCATCCTATCAAGTTGCATGAGTGAAGGCAACCCAAAAGGACCATGCTCATAATCGGGTCAAGTACATACCAAAATAGTTATGGGCTTAGACACCTAATCCAACAGTCTCCCACTTGGATAAGTCTAATAACTATTTTGCAAGTACGACTTCAGAACCTGATTAGCAATCGTAGCTTTCAAAAGCCGTTGTCGAACTCTGATCTTATCAGCAACGTGTCCTTTAGATAAGAGATCATATATTCCTCCATTCTAGATATCGTATGAACTGAGACATGGATTATGATCATTCTCTATGTTCATGTGTTGTTTCCCAATTTCCGATTTATGACGATTGACTAATTGAACAAATCAAATCAGTCCTGGCTTGGCTAAGCGCTTAGGGTGTCATCTCTAAATCATCAAGGGGCCCACAAATATCGCTTTATCCCACTTTGGGTAAAAGGAACGGATAAACTTCGACTTAAATGATCGCTTGTACTTACTCATCAAATCACACACAACAATATGTTTTATAACACCAAGTTACTGATGCGTTTACATATGTCAATGTGCAACCGACTTGCAAACTACAACTCACATGTCTCCGTTTCAAGAATATAAGATATTATCGTCTCACAACCACTCGTGATAAAATCCATGAAGTGATTCACGTGAGCGTGGGTTTAATCCAATACTCAAATAATATTTCAAGAGCACCCATGAACTTTGCAACAAACTTTTGCTATGTCTAAACACTTAGACAATCTACAAACCAATAGTCTTCTTTCATACCTACTTCCAAAGTATGATCGACTGTGGATAGTTTAAATAATCTTATTATTTTGGAAGTCAAAACATGCGAAGTGAAAAACAAGAATAATCGAATCCAATATGGTCCTAAAACTTTTGAGTATAAATAAAACACATTTTATTTAATCACCATATTGATTACACATTATTCATTGTATAATGTTTCGGATAATCAATTTAATACTTGAATTGAAACAATAGTTATCCCATGCTCCAAGCATGCATACTATGTTTACATATGGTCCTTACTTTGTGAAACAAATCAATTGAACACATTTTCAATGATGCTCATTTCACAATTCCCAATCCTTATCACAAGTGTAAGAATACCAAATTCTTGCTATGTGTTAGATTCTAACATTTGATGCAATGATCCTTTTGTAATGACATAGCACCAAAGTCACCAAGAGTTTGCCAATGATATTACAAAGTGCTCTATTGGAGATTGTTACAAGACAACTCCATAGACATGAAGTCTCAAATTCAAAGTACATTCATTTGAACATCCTTCTTGCATAAAAGTTCTAATCTACATAAGTCCTTAATATCCAACTCCCATTATGGAAACATTTCCATATTTTCCATATGACAACACATTCTAAATAGAATCCTATCTATTCATAATAATGTCAATATGGTCCATCCATTACTATACTTCCAACTACCCACAAGTGACCAATCCTTGGCGAACCTTAGATTGTACTTGACAGTTGTTTAATTTACTTTAGTCATATCCGATTCTTGTCCTTTTTCCTTCTTAACGCCCTAGGTATTTGGAATAGACAGAACGACCGAATATTACAACATATGTAATCGATCCTATACCCGAAGCGTATGGGATATGATACATAATGTCTCACATAAAGACATGATACTTTACCAGTATCTCGCTATAATATTGCTATATATAGAATTCCCTTATGTTGAATCTTTTCAACATACCATTCATATATGTCCTTTGACTAAATTTGATTAAAATTTCTCGATCTAAGCTTTTAGATTTGAAATGAAGTATAGGTTCCTCCCCCTTAATTATAGCAAAACAACTTTTCAACCTCTGCAACTTTGCGAATTGAAACTTTTGTTTTCTATAACTAATATTGATAACTTGCAACACTTAACATAATAATCATGCCCCCACTAATATGATAATTATAACACTTATGCTCCCACTAGCTTTGACATGTACTCAGAAAACAACTGGACTTCTAGAAATCAATACTTATTGACTTTCTTACCAAAGTTCATATTTCTGACACGTGATGCTTCGATAAGACTTTATCTAAGCTCATACACCTTTTATTATAAAGCTCATATGTGTGTCTAACAATTTCAGAACTTAAAACAATAAGTCTTAAATGTTAAACTAATTGCCAAATCTCATAATTTGAACTATGAAGAGGGATGCTGTAATCATAATCGAATTTGAGAATGCAATTTACACAATCGCTATATCCTTAAAATCTTCCTAGTGAAAGCGTTTCCTCACAATCATTTTCATGAAACGGAGAGAAACCGTATCACTTAGATTTTATGGTGTATGCGTTCCTATTCATGTGAATTTGTCATAACCATTATCACAAGACAATGTTTGTGACAAATCCAAACTCATATAGACTGAACTTGTTCAATTTTTATATTTCTTGCCATCTGGCAGCACAAGGGCCTACCATGTCTTCCAAGTAGTTGCGCAACTCACCCATACAGATCAATGAACTTTCATTGATTAAGGTGCTTTGCCTTTATGCATTCAAATGAGAACTCATAGAACTCACATGCATAGTCAACTCAACTGGAATGGCACAGAAACAAGAATGTGTCAACACGATAGGTTGCAAACCTCAAGTCGCGTGCTAATGTTTAACAATAGGTTTACTCTTGATTAGTACTTGAAACTTTTCAAGATCATTTAGACTCTCACTGACCTCTCGACATATAAGATTCTCTTGTCAAGAAACATTCCTTGACAAACAAATATTCAAGAGTTAGTGCGGGTTCTTATCAAAACAAACACTTCACACAATTGGTTTTAGTTGGTCTTTATCTTATCCAAGACATCACAACTTACCAATTTCAAATGTACAGGAATAAGAAGCTTTTCTAGTCCACATTCGATGAGTGTGTTATAAACCTTCTTTAAGATGTGTCACTCAAGTCACAATCTTGGAGTTCAACTCTAAGATTTGATTTTGGAACGAAGTATGATTCACCTTTTGATTTAACCATTCCAACAATTTACGATTCCTCTTCTTAGCCATACTAGTGCACTAAGGTGTCCTTAGAGGATCAATTGTGACACGGTTTCAAAATCACTAAGTTAATCATAAAATACGATACTTAAGTACTCTACCTTCTTTTCAGATTGGAGAAACTTTTATATTTCTGCCTAATTGATTCTTCTTATTCGTTCTGCTTTACATTGAAACTTTTTCAACGATTCATAATTATACTTAATCTTGTAAGCATAACCATATTTACTAAACTTTTAGCAAATCATGATGAATATTTTATCGTTCTTTGTGGCGGACTTGACCTAGTGCACAACAATGTATACTAGATCCCCTAGTCCTTCAATTGACTCACATACTTGTGTGAACAAGGAATCAGTCTCAATTTCCCAAATACGAAGGTTCTCATTCATCACACAACACAAGTCGCGCGATTCCAAGTTTCTGTCCAATTGAAACTTGGGTGATAAGAATCATTCTCTATTTTGGTAAATCTTCGACGCTTCCACAAATAACATAACTAAGAATCACATCCATTTTCAATATTGCTAACAATAGAAACGTACAAACATCAGTTTTCACAAAAGTCATTGCAAGGATATATATATAAATAAGACAAAAATCAAAATTTATTTTATTTATAAAAACGCGGAAAAAACTTGTCCTTCCAACGCAATTACAAATGAGAACTATGTTACTAGAATGTTCCTAAGAAAACTATCGTAACTATTAAATAGCAGCTCAAAAATCCAATCATCGAACCATGCGATCGAAATCCATCTCTTCGCGATCAGACTCAACATACCTTTCCTTTAAGCTTCCTTTCTTTTCTTCAATCCTACAAAACATCAAAATGTAATCATATCACATCATGTATTAAGAATATACAAATAGGAACTTAATAGAGTTAGATAGTGGATTTACCTGAAGCGGAGTCATACATCTTGACTCTCCCATCTTCTCGATCCCTCAAGTAAATATGGTAGCTTCGCATCCAATGTCCCTTATCTTGGCAGTAGAAACAAACAGAATCTTTTGGAACAACACATGGGATAATTTCAGATTCAGTCTTTCTCTTTACCATCCGGTCAAACGGTTTGACCTTGGCCGATCCCTTTCCATTGGGAAGAGAAGACTTTTCCAGACTTCCAATGTTGCCATTGTCAATGTCTATGGAAGTTTGGGAGGTTGATCTACCAGTCAAATTTGCTTTATCAGTGCGCCAAATCATTGCTGATTCAGCAGCAATAAGCAAATATGTAAGATCAATGAGGGTCACGTCATGGTCCATCATATAGTACTCTCTAATGAACTCACTATATGATCCGGAAAGTGATTGAAGAAGCAAGTCAACAGCCATCTTCCTTGAGACAATGACACCCAACATTCCCAACTTGTCAATGTGTGACTTCATCTCCAAGACGTGTGCACACACAGACTTTCCATTTTCGTGTTTACTTGCCAATAGGGCTTGAGTGACCTTGAACTTTTCAAGTCTTCGAACACGTGGGTCAGGGAGAACTATTGGAGGAGGTGGAGGAAGTGAATCATGATTTCCATTTCCACAATCCAATCGTGGAACATCATCTTCATGTGGAAAACTTTTTCCAAAGGATTCAGGAAGACCATAGTTGTTAGAATTTGACATCTACATTACGGGATAAATTCAAGTTAGTTGATTCAATCCTTAATATAACACCCAAATGAAATATTAAGGATAGGACCCAACACAATATTCTACAACTTGGAAGAGGGATGCCGAAATCCAGTTGCAGAATATTTGAAGGTAGGTAAATGACGATTTACCAATTTCCACCATGAAAAACGAAAATTGAAAATTAGGTTTCAGATGAATTGAAACTCCTACATCTTTTGAGATTCATTAAACTTTTCAATGACATGTTTAATCTCGATTGTGCCCTTCAAGTTTGTGACTGGGATGCCGAGGATCACAAACAAGGTGTGGATAACCATGCAAATTAGCTTGGTACTCTCGAAGATGTCTATCACCTAATCAATGTGCCGGTTAACCACACACCCTCCATTGATCTATGATAATCTACGAGCTACCCATTGCCATCCTTTATTCGTCCCATATTAGTGTGCCGGTTAACCACACACGCTCCACTAACGACCAACAAGGTGCAATGTGCAATTTCGTGGATTAGCACCAACTCCACATTTTTCCTAAAGTAACTAAGATTTGGGAATTTATAAAAGTGTTTAGTTACTTCGTATTTCATTATACTTATAATGGAAGATTGTGTCCTATCCTACCCGTTCGGCTAACGACCCTCCACTAGTCAAGGGTGCGGTGGGTAAGAGTGGATACCCAATGACGGTCATTTTACATGCCGCTTCCTTAAACACCCCTTATTGACCAGCTTCGTGAATGAGGCCTACTAACGGTAAGACTGACATTTACTTATACATATATAATATTAAACTTTTAATTCTATATAGTATAGGGTTGTATGTTATACTTTTAAAATACTAGGTGGTTTAATATATTAACAAATTATACTTTTAATTTGATTAGCCTTTAAACCATATACTTATGGATTTATTAATTATCTCTTTTAATTAAACACTTAATTAACTTAATAAAATCATAAGGGTGTAATTTGAACTTTTCAAAATGCTAGGGTTTTAGAATTCAATATTTCAAAATTAATACCTTTTAATTAAATTTTAAATTCCAAAACTTGAGGACAAATTTTGAAACCTTTCAAAATAGTAGGGTTTAACTATTTAAATTTCAAAAACTAAAACTTTTAAGTTCAAATTTAAATTATAAAACCTAAAGAGTGTAAATTGAAACTTTTCAAACTTACTAGGTCAAATATTTGAATCATAATAATCCTATGTTATCCATATTTAACCAAATCCATTAATTTTGATAAGGATAACTATACCAAACATGAAAAATCGATTTTAGGCAAGAAAAATGAGTTTTGGTAATTATCCTCATCAAAAACTGCTCAAAAAATCCAAAATCCAGGCAACAACACCCTGAACTCGCCGAGTCCACTGATGGACTCGCCGAGTTCATGCAACTTGTCGAGTCCACTGATGGACTCGTCGAGTCGGCTTCGCAGACAGCAAAAATTCGACTTTTTGATCCTTTGGCAGTTCACTTTTGCATCTAGTCAACTAGAAAATCGACTTGACTCTGATACCACTGATGGGTTATGAGCATAACATCATTCCTATGGTGTACATGCAACCCTAATTGCTTTGATCTAGGTTTTTCTAATTTGAACATACAACATTAAATACCAAAGCAATAACCCTATGACTAGCATATAACAATCGAAATTGACATATAAACTAGTTAGAATGATTACCTCAACTTGTTATGTAGTAATAACAAGAACTCCTTTACCTTTGAAAGCTTAGTGCCTCAAATGTTGCACCTCTAATGGAATCACAAACACTCTTGCAACAAGATGACTTAGGAGAGAGGAGGAAATCGGCTAGGGCAACTCAAAGAAGACATAAGGCCGATTTCCATATGCTAAGGGATCTATTTATAGTTGAGACTATTATGGTTTTATGGTGGAAACCCTAACTGCCTTGCTTAGGCCTTAAGCAATCCATGGAGCCCATCTAGAAAGCCCTTGGACGAAATTTTCTTAGACTCTCCATAGATTTCGTCCAATCCCTTTATATTAGGAATCCATAGCCTAACTAGCAACTATCAGATAGTTACAATATCAGTCCCCTTTATTTAATCAGTCTCTTTTGATCACCAAATTAATTCCAAATTAATTTTTGATCAATACTAATTAAATAATATGATTTCCAAATAATATATTAATCTTGTAATATATTAATAAAACCATTTTGAGTACGAATTTCATATAATAAATTCTACTCTCTCTCCTCTTGTCATCCTATCAAGTTGCATGAGTGAAGGCAACTTAAAAGGACCATGCTCATAATCGGGTCAAGTACATACCAAAATAGTTATGGGCTTAGACACCTAATCCAACAAGACATCCCTCTCACTCAGGCTTGCATCACTAACATGAAAGGTCTCCATTCTAAATCTGAAAGATATCATAAACACATTAGAATCAATGCGCAGTGCCAACCCGCACCATGCATACCTACCTACAAGTTCCTTGGTAATTCTGAAACACTCCGTGAACCAAGTATGGCTCTTGTTCTTTCAGTAGTACGGGCCTAATACTACCTTCCATACATATCCATACCCGTTCCAAGGACTATTCCAAGACTCCCAACTCACTTCGCATCACTCTACAAAACTCCTCACGTGCATGCATATGTCTAGCCATATGCATAATACCATACTTCTTAGAATCTCCCTCTAGTATCCTCCTCTCACTTGCTTTTGCACTTCTAGAAACCCTATCAACACCGATGGTTACCTTGTGCATGCAAGTTATACACAATACATGATCAAATAGACCGTCGAATAAGTGAATCTACCCTAAGCCCACAACCAGACAAGGAACATGAAATAAGGCTAAATCAATCACTCTAAGGCTATGCAATCCTGATTATATACAAATCTAAAACATACATTTAGCAAATAACATTAAACATAAAGACTTCATGCAACACATAACAAAAAATTCTTTAGGCTATAAGGCATCACAAATGTCAGACGATTGTATCATGCAATTCTTGAGTGGCTATGCAGCTTACATTTTAGCATGCATAACAATTTATAGCACAAATAAAAGATCATATGGGTATATTGGGAATTACTTACTTACTGAGCTCCGGTCTTCTATACGTAGAGAATTCTCCAATAAAATCTTTTTAGAAAATGGATTCCATGAATCAAATCATTTTCTTTCAAAAAAATATTTAGAAAATCTCTTAGTCCTCAATTTGAGTTCAGACACGCCGTAAGGCGTGCCCGAATCTCTCAAACTAAAGCTCTCATACCAATGTGTAACGTCCCGAAAAATTACAAAGACAATTTTCAATTTTAAAATATAATAACCAATTAAAGCCTTTGTTTCGAAAACCATCAAGTAACATCCATTTAATTAAAACCATACAACATCCGAGTTAAGTTTACCCTGGTCTTATGTATAATTGCTATGATCCAACCTCAGTCTTTCCTATTCGTGATGTGATCCAACCATAATCTTTCCTATCATTGCTGTGATCTAACCACAGTCTTTCCTATCAATGTTGTGATCCAACCAAAGTCTTTTCTATCAGTGATATGATCCACCCACTGTATTTCCTATCAGTTTTGTGATCCAATCATAGTCTTTCCTATCAGTTCATAAATTCATAGTCCGGGATCAGATAGACAATCTAACAAATGACCACCTGAGAGTGAACAATCAGACAAGAACATCACAATCAGGTATTAGACCAAGAGTTCTCAGGATATCCAACTTAAACTACATAAAATCCAAGATGTCACTATCACATAAACATGTAACATAAGCACATAGCAAATGCTAGTATGTCAAAACCCTCAAAAACTAGCCTTCCCTACTTACCTTGCTTTTGGCCACTTCTCAATTAAGTCCTTTGCTGTTCAGTCATACATAATCTTGATAACCGGTCTACCCCAATTACCCTAACCAAACATAAACCCTAACAGTACCATACGATCAACATGCAAGACCCTACCAGTCTAGCATACAATGACACTAAGTGTCCCATACTGCATATATACAAAAGAGTTATCTCAGTGACACGTAATTTATATACTAGTTTTTTATTTTTCAACCAAACAAATCTAGACTAGCTAATACGCTATAGCCAGTGTGTAGCACCCGCATATATGGGCTAGTCAAATATGTGATAAAACGAGATTTTGATAGAAGATTATTTAGGATAAATAATCTTAACCGAGTTTATAGTATATATGAAAAGGATTATGTATATATAAAGAATACCCAAATATGACTTCATGAGAGGAAGTTATGATTTTTCTAATATTTCATAACTATCTAAACGAAGTTACAGTATACGGCTCAGAAACTGAAATTGAAATCGGCTGATTGTTAGGAAAAACAATCTAAACAAGAATTGAAGATATCGTCAACACCTATCCGTCAATATAAAGATAATGCAGAACGGGTATCATGTGAAAGAGTTATGAATTTTTAAATGACTTTAACACTCTAAGCCTGTTAAAAATATAACTTTAAAAATAAATTCAAAATTAACCGACAGAGTCTAAAAGAAAGTTGTAGATCTCATCGATAGCTACACGTGGATATAAAACCCATAAAAAACAGAGCTCATATGAATTAGTTCTGCCCGCTTATTTCCCAGTTTTCATTAGAATGCTCTATAAGTTAAGCTACACTTATTTTATTCAAGTGTAACTTTTAATTATAGTCATAGTCGTTATTATGAACCTATAACTAAGATTTATCAGTGGTTCCAAGTCATTATACTGATTGATCTACTTACAGGGATAATGTCTAGGCTAGATTTAGTGAGGTGTTTAAAGTGGGATTTCCAAATAGTATACTCTGTATACCAAACATATCCTACCTCCGATATGATCCTACCTGATTGTTCCTTACTTGATAGATCTTGATGTAGTCATTGGTATTAGTGAGGAATCTAGAATATCATTAGTCGCCAAGAATATTAAGCTAAGTGACATTCGTAACTAGGTCACATCAAAAGAAAAGTCAAGGAGTTTGCCGGAGCACCGCCGAATTCTCCAGTCACCCACCTAAGTCAAGTGAGTGCATAGTTACTTTCAAATTTTCACATAGGTACAAGTAATATATTTTCCTAAATGTTATGTGCGATGTTTTGCTATGTTTAATATATTTGTACGATATGACATGATTATTACTTGATCTAATTATATATTATACTGTAGCACCCGAGTCGCCAGGTATGAAGTTTTTGACTTAGACTATTTTCAATTCAAGTTAAGGTGGTGGAAGGATGGTGAGTGCGCTGGGCGTACATTATGTACGCATGGCGTACTCGCTTCATGCGCGCCATCGAAGTATCCTCAACGTACACTGGGCGAAACCAAGTCAGGGGCAAACCCTAATTTTTAGGGTTTTGCAACCTATTTAAAGTCCTTAAGTCCCTCATGATCTTAACCCTCTCAGCCTCCATTATTCTTCTAGTGCAAATCTCGAACCCTAGCTTGCTTGAGTGCATCTTTGAGCTTACCTTGGTTATTTTGGTGATCTTTGTTGGTTTTGAAGAAGAAGGAAGGTTGGGAAGAGGCAAATGAGAAGACAGAGCTTGTAGATTCAGAAGTTTGGCACCATTTCTAGCATATTAAAGGCATAAACTATGAACCTTGATCATTTCAAGCTTAGATCTAGGTTTAGGTTAAAAAATGGTATCTTTTGGTCCCATAGTTGGATTATTGGAGTATGAGCACCTTTAGGCCTCATGAGCTGTCCTATTGGACTCTTGGAAGTGTTTTGAGTCATAAAAATCGGATCTTGATGGTTAAGCCTCACCATGCAAGTGTTAGTAACCATCCAAGTGTGCTTATGGACTTTATTCATGTTTTGAGCCCCATCCTTGCATGCAAAAGCATAAAGTTTGAAACTTTATGGCTTAAGACGTTATTAGGGACTTGGATCTAAGTTTTGGACATTAGGACTTAATGGATTAAGTTATGGTAGTAGGTTTTGGTTGGCAGACCAGTACGCCATGCGTACTCCAGTGTATGCTACGTATACTGGGTCAGCATCCCGACTCCTGGTCAACACCAGCGTACGCTTGGCGTACAAGCCAAGTACGTCGCGCGTACGCGATTAGTGGGCGTAGAAGATTTTTGGGATCATTTGGCGTTGGGCTTTGGACTTTTGTAAGTTGGGCCTCGGACCCACCTGATTGTAGCAGGTCATTTTTAGGACTAAGACCATGTTTGGGGTTCTTGGGCCATATTGGGCCTTAGAGGCCCTATAGTGGGCTTGGATGCCTTTTGGGTTTTTATGGGTTAGGGCCTTGGAGGAAAGGAGGCCCAATTAGGCAAAGGTAAAGGAGCCCTTTTTGCCTTAAGTCAAGAATTAGGGTTTTGGACTTTGGGGTTAGAATGTACCCTAATTTATAATTAGGGTTTTATGCTTGTGCGATAGGGAGTGTAGTCCGCGAGTCATCCGTTGAGTGCGATTTGATACCTACAGTCTTAGGTGAGTCTTCCTTTGTAGTATCCATGGGTAGAAGGCACCAAGGCTGACCAGCTAGTTTATGATATAGTGTGATGATTGTCTTTGTGACAATTATCAGTTATGCCTGTATTTTCTTGATGACTCTGTGATTACTGTTATGATATTATGTGGTAGTAGTATGGGTGAAATAAACCCAGTTTCCGGTTGAGATAGACCGAAGGGGATTGCAAGCACCCATATATGCTTGATAATATGAGGTTGAAATAGACTGAAGGGGTAGGAAAGCACCCAGATATGCTTGACAGTATCCAGTTGAAATAGACCGAAGGGGTAGGCAAGCACCCATATATGCTTGGCAGTATGTTTGTTTAGTATGTGGTATTTTGGGGAAATCACTAAGCTTTGTGCTCACAGTTTTCATTTTATGTTTTAGGTACTTCCAGTTCGAAAGGGAAGGGTCTGGCCTGATCGCACCACATCACTATATGTTTTTTTCGCACTTACTAATTTTGGGAATTTGTACTCTGATAACATGTTACAATTATACTCTTTCGACTATTTTGATATCATTTTCTTATGAACTGAATGAATTTAAAAACAAAAATTTTATCTGTATTTTTGGGATGTTACAAGTTGGTATTAGAGCCTTGGTTTGAGGGACCCGACATACTCTTGGGGTGTGCCTGGACTCAAATCGAAGGTTTGATAGGTTTTTCGAAAAAAGAAAATTTTTAATATGAGTATCTTAATAAAAGACAAGAGGTGTGATGCTTGTAATCGATCGAGCTAAAGTAGTTCTTCCCAAAATACCCATAGAAGTTATATGTCTTATGCTAATATATGAGAACTGCATGCTAGAATAGGGGCTAAGAATCTGCTCAGTATTGCATGATAGAATGTTAGGAGAGATGCCTTTTATGTGCCTACCTGTATGAGCTTTTAGATTTTTATGCTAGTGTCGGATTACTTATCTGTTAGGATGGCATGTATAGGGTATGTTATGAGTTGAATTGCCTGATGCTCGAATGCTACACGCTTTGTGCTTTAGGAATTTCTGCTGATGCTAGCTAGTTAGTGGATGAATGCGTTGGATTACATACTATTGTGATTAGATAATTCTAGAAGGATAGGTTTAAATCTATTGCACAGCTCTTGTTTGAATCCATCCGTTGTAGAGTGGGACCTGTCATTCGAAGCATTATCTAGTACTGGTAGTATGTAATTGTGTTCATACAACAGTTAAGTAGTATATGCGGGAGTTCCTTCTGCAGCTGATAAAAGGAGTGATGAGGAAGGGAGTCTTAGGAACCCCTGAGAGTTTCTTTGTTATGTCGAACGCCTTTTAGTTTAAGGAATGTGTTTGTTGGAAAGAGTGACTTGGAGGAGTTGGGGTAGTCCTTGAGGAAGGTATAAATAGGTGTGGAAGGTAGTATTGGGCCCCTACTACTGGAATCACATGATTTATACCCGAGACCAGGGAAAACCACGGTAAATCGAGGGAGCTAGAGAGTGTGAACCTTCTCATGTGTATGCTAATTGTTTAAGTGGTTATGTTTTAGTATGGTGATGACATGTCACAGAGCGGGAGGTTCAGGATCTGGATTTGGTTCGGGCACGGGATCCGAACCAATTGATGAGGATTTACGAGAGTTCATTGCATCTAATATTACGAGAGGCATACTTGATGCGACCCCTGTGATGTTCAGGTCGATCAAGGAGGGTATCATGGAGTTGATGGAGGATCGTCTTTGGATCTTTAGGGCCAATCTGGCAGCTAGCCAGTCGGGGGCCCGCACACTCTCCTTCAAGGATTTCAGGGGATGTAGGGCACCAAATTTCTTTGGGGTGAAGGACCCCATCGCAGCCAGGTGTTGGATAGCCGGCATCGAGTATGCTGAGATGACGAGCTTCTTCCACGAGGGGTCAAAGGTCAGGTTCGTTGCAAGATGTTTGAGGGAGCGAGCCTGGGATTGGTGGGATGAGGTCGACCTTGCTTTGGGAACCCCAATCATTAAGGCCATGACCTGGACAAATTTTGTGACCAGGTTTCGAGCAGATTTTGTACTGGCGGTTGAGGTGTAGCAGCTAGCCAGGGAATTTCTTGATATGAGGCAGACGACTGAGACTGTGCCGTAGATCACCGCCAAGTTTAGAGAGATAGGACATTGTTAGTACCCCAATATGCAGCTGATGAGGAGATAAGGAATACCCGATACTATGATATGCTGATATCTGACATAAGGGAGTTCGTTAGTTTTTCTGCCTGCCTGACTCTGGATGATATGATATCCAGGGCGCGGGTGCGAGAGATTGATCTGGAGCACTTAGGGAAGAGAAAGGTGGAGCCTGGACAGATAATTGGGTTTTAGCGAAGAAACCCAAGGGTTTCGACTCTAGGTCAAAGGGCCAGCAGGGCCGGAGCCGCAGTGGCAAATACGACAGGTCGCATGATCGGGTTTGTTGAGCGGGTGGTTCGGGCTGCTACAAGTGCGGCAAGACAGGGCACTTTAGCAAGGATTGTACTACTTCTATCACCACTTCACAGACATGAGACTTGATTTTCTTTCATTGCAATCATAGGGGCCACAAAAGGCCAATTTATCAAATCTAGAATCAGGAGAACCAGTGGTAGCACCAGCCCTAGTGACCCTACGGATCACAGATGGCCGCCACGGCAAGGCGGATGCTCCTGTGGTGAGGAGTCAGGTCTTTCAGCTGACCGCTGAGGAGGCGTGTGCTGCACCAGATGTGGTGACATGTATGTCTCTTCTCCTTAACTCTTTATTTATGTTGGTTTGTTGCTTATATTTTATGTGTTTTGTTTTAGGATTGTTCCTTGTGAACGGTATCCATGCATTGGTATTATTTTATTCGGGGGCTACCTGATATTTTGTGTCTCTTGTGCTCAACAAGAGGTGGAGCTCCGATCATGCTGGATGATCCATTAGAGGCCGAGATTGCGGATGACCGATCTGTCCCGTATCGAAGGTTCATCGGGACCGTGTTCTAGAGATGTTCGATATCCGATCGATTTGGTTCCCATTTCTTGGAACAAGAGCAAGGTTAAAGTGGGGATGGATTGGTTGAGCCCCAATGGGGCGGTGATTGATTGTGAGCGCCAGATGGTACGTGTTCGGACCCCAAGTGGGGGAGAGTTGGTGGTCCATGGAGAGGACACTCAGCACGGGCCAGTCCTATGCTCAACCGCTAGGGCCAAACGCTATCTCCATCAGGGTTGTTCTGGGTTCGTTACATATGTTATGGATACCCGAGAGAAGGTTAAGGCGATGGTTGATGATGTGTCGGTTCTGTAAGAGTACCCGGATGTGTTTCCAGAGGATTTGCCTGGGGTGCCTCTGGGGAGGCAGGTGGAGTTCCGGATTGATTTAATTCCTGGTGCGGCTTCGATAGCCAAGGCACCATATCAGTTAGCTCCACCATAGATATAGGAGTTGTCTACACAACTGTAGGAGCAGTTAGACAAGGGATTCACCCGACCGAGTAGCTTACCGTTGGGTGGTTTGATCCTATTTGTGAAGAAGGATGGATCTCATCGGATGTGTATCGACTACCGAGAGCTGAATAAGGTAACGGTGAAGAACCGTTACCCACTCCCGAGGATTGATGACTTGTTTGACCAGCTTCAGGGTGTGTATTGGCTTTCCAAGATTGATCTACGTTCGGGTTATCATTAGATGAGGGTCAGAGAGGACGATGTGCAGAAGACGACCTTATAGACTCGTTATGGTCATTAAGTGTTCGTGGTGATGCCCTTCGGGCTCACCAATGCTTCAGCCGTATTCATGGACCTCATGAACTGCGTGTACCGACCGATGTTGGATCGATCTGTGATTGTATTCATCGATGACATCCTGGTCTATTATTAGACCCAGTAATAACATGAGGAGCACTTACGAGAGGTGTTGGAGACCCTGAGGAGGGAGAGACTGTATGTGAAGTTCTCCAAGTGCGAGTTCTGGTTGCGCGAGGTGCAGTTTCTAGGGCACCTTGTCAACCATAATGGTATTCTGGTAGATCCGGCCAAGGTGGAGGACATGATGAGGTGGGAAGTTCCGAGGTCTCCATTCGAGATTTAGAGTTTCCTTGGGTTGGCAGGATATTACCAGAGATTTATTTAGGATTTCTCCAAGATAGCGGTTCCCCTGACCCGGCTGACGAAGAAGACTTCCACTTTTCGCTGGGGGCCTGAGCAGCAGACAACGTTTGAGACCTTGAGACAAAGATTGTGCGAGGCACCAATTCTAACCCTACCAGTGGGTGTTGAGGATTTTGTGGTTTAATGTGACGCGTCTATCATGGGATTGGGCGCGGTCTTGATGCAGAAGGGTCGTGTTATTGCTTACTCCTCGAGGCAGCTGAAGCCTCATGAGGCGAATTATCCGACACACGATTTGGAGTTGTGAGCTGTGGTTTTCACCTTCAAGATTTGGCTACATTACCTCTATGGTGTTCGATGTACGATTTACACGGATTACAACAACCTGAGGTACTTGATGGATCAGTCGAATCTGAATATGAGACAACGTCGGTGGTTGGATGTGGTGAAGGATTATGATTGTGAGATCCTTTACCATCTAGGGAAGGCCAATGTGGTGACCGATGCTCTTAGCTGCAAATAGGTCATGACTCCGATCAGGGATATTTGTCTGAGGATGACAGCGATTACTCTGCTTCTAGAGTCGATTCGAGAGGCACATATCAAGGCTATGAAGCAATAACACCAAAAGAGAGAGCACATTGTGGTTCAGGTGGCTTCCTTCGACTATGATATTCGGGGATTATTAACTATATATTAGAGAGTGTAGGTTCCATATTAGGGTAGTGTGTGTCAGGTCCTGATGGAGGAGGCACACAAATCAAGATTCTCCACTTATCCCGGGGCGACGAAGATGTATAGGGATCTTCGTCCTGACTATTGGTGGCCGTGCATAAAGCGGTATGTAGATTTGTACATGGAGAGGTGCTTAACTTGGAGGAAAGTCAAGGCCGAGCATCAGCGACCTCACGGCAAGATGCAACTATTGGATATTCCCATTTGAAAATGGGAGGAGATTACCATGGATTTCATTATGAAGTTGCCTCGGACTACGCGTATAGTGGATTCATATTGGGTCATCATGGATCGATTGACCAAGAGCGCGTATTTTATCCCGATCCAGGAGAGTATCTCTACAGAGAAGTTGGCTGAGGTATACATCAGGGAGGTCGTAGCATGGCATGGGGTGCCGGTTTCTGTGGTTTCTGACAGGGAAGTCCGATTTACTTCCAAATTTTGGAAGAGGTTCCATGACGAGTTGGGTACTCTTCTGCATTTCATCACGACCTTTAACCCGCAGATGGATGGTCAGAGCGAGCAGACTATCCAGACATTGGAGGATATGTTGCGGGCATGTGTTCTGGATTTCGGTGGTAGCTGGGATACGTATCTTCCATTAACGGAATTTTCATATAAAAATAGCTACCATGCAAGCATCGATAGACCACCTTTTGAGATGCTATATGGGAGGTAATGTAGGATCCTAATTTGCTGGGGCGAGGTCGGTCAATGAGTCATAGGGAGTACCGTGGTGCTACTCAAGACGATCGAATTGATTCAGCAGGTTTGGAGCAGGCTTCAGACACCTTAGAGTCGTCAGAAAAGCTATGCCGACAAACGCCGATCAGACTTGGAGTTTCAGGTTGGGGATATGGTTCCCTTGAAGGTGTCACCTTGGAAAAGTGTCAATCGATTCAGGAAGTGGGGCAAGCTGGGCCCCAGGTATATCGGTCCTTTCAGGGTCACAGCCCGGGTGGGCAGGGTATCGTATCGATTGGATCTTCCGGAGGAACTCACTCGGATTCACGGTACTTTTCATGTCTCGCAGCGACGGAAATGTTTTGATGATGATTCTGTAGTAGTTCCATTGGAGGACATTCAGGTGGATGACCACTTGAACTACATTGAGAGACCTGTAGCGATCTTCGACAGGAAGACGAAAACCTTTTAGAACAAGGGCTCAGAATGGACATAGGAGCTGGAGGACGAGATGAGATAGCATTATGCAAAGTTATTTCCGGCAGCGGAATTCAAGGACGAAGTCTGATTCAAGTGGGGGAGAATTGTATCACCCGATTCGCCAGGTATGAAGTTTCTGACTTAGTCTATTTTCAATTCAAGTTAAGGTGGTGGAAGGATGGTGAGTACACTGGGCGTACATTATGTACGCATGGCATACTTGCTGCATGCACACCATATAGGGATCCTCAACGTACGTTGCGCGTAACCAAGTCAGGGGCAAACCCTAATTTTTAGTGTTTGCACCCTATTTAAAGTCCTTAAGCCCCTCATGATCTTCACCCTCTTAGCCTCTATTATGATTCTAGTGCAAATCTCGAACCATAGCTTGCTTGAGTGTGTCTTTGAGCTTACCTTGGTTATTTTGGTGATATTTTTTGGTTTGGAAGAAGAAAGAAGGTTGGGAAGAAGGAAAAGAGAAGAAGGAGCTTGTAGATCCAGAAGTTTAGCACCATTTCTAGCCCACTGAAGGCATAAAGTATGAACCTTGGTCATTTCAAGCTTAGATCTAGGTTTAGGTTAGAGAAATGGTATCTTCTGGTCCCAAAGTTGGATTCTTGGAGTATGAGCACCTTCAGGCATCATGAGCTGTCCTTTTGGACACCTAGAAGCTTTTTGAGTCATAAAAATTAGATCTTGATGGCTAAGCCTCAACCACGCAAGTGTTAGTAACCATCTAAGTGGGCTTATGGACTTCATTCATGTTTTGACCCCCATCCTTGCATGCAAAAGCATAAAGTTTGAAACTTTATGGGTTAAGACGTTATTAGGGACTTAGATCTAAGTTTTGGACATTAGGACTTAATAGATTAAGTGATTTAAGTCACAATAGTAGGTTTTGGTTGGCAGACCAGTACGCCATGCGTACTCCAGTTACGCTGCGCGTACTGGGTCAGCATCCCGACTCCTGGTCAATACCAGTGTATGCTGGATGTAGAAGCCAAGTACACTGTGCATACGTGGTCAGTGGGCCTAAAATATTTTCGGGCTCGTTTGGTGTTGGGTTTTGGATTTGTGTAAGTTGGGCCCCGGGCCCACCTGATTGTAGCATGTCATATTTGGGCCTAAGGCCATGTTTGGGATTCTTGGGCCATATTGGTCCCTAGAGGCCCTATAGTGGGCTTGGATGCCTTTTTGGGTTTTTATGGGTTTCTTCCTTGGAGGAAATGAGGCCCAATTAGGCAAAGGTAAAGGAGCCCTTTTTGACTTAATTCAAGAATTAGGGTTTTGGACTTTAGGGTCAGAATGTGCCCTAATTTCTAATTAGGGTTTTATGCTTGTGCGATAGGGATAGGAGTTCGCGATTTGTCTGTTGAGTGCGATTTGATACCTACAGTCTGAGGTAAGTCTTCCTTCGCAGTATCCATGGGTCGAAGGCACCAAGGCCGGCTCACTAGTTTACGATATAGTGTGATGATTGTCAATGTGACAATTGTCAGTGATGCCTGTATTTGCTTGATGATTATGTGATTACTGTTATGATATTATGTGGTAGTAGTATGGGTTGAAATAGACCCGATATCCAGTTGAGATAGAACGAAGGGGATTGCAAGCACCCATATATGCTTGATAGTATCCAGTTGAAATAGGTCGAAGGGGTAGGCAAGCACCTATATATATGCCTGACAATATCCGATTGAAATAGACCAAAGGGGTAGGTAAGCACCCATATATGCTTGGTAGTATGTTTGTTTAGTATGTGGTATTTTAGGGAACTCACTATGCTTTGTGCTTACAGTTTTCAATTTATGTTTCAGGTACTTCCAGTTCGAAAGGGAAGGGCCCGACCTGATCGCACCGCATCACTTTATATTTTTCCACACTTAGTGATTTTGGGAATTTGTACTCTGAAAACATGTTACAATTATACTCTTTCGCTTATTTTGATATCAGTTTCTTATGAAGTGAAAGAATTTAAAAACAAAAATTTTATTTGTATTTTTGGGATGTTGCATATACTTAATAATATAATTGGGTAGTAAAGGGTTGTGCATAATAATAAAGGAGAGGTTGTGATAGGGTTGTGTGAATTAGTAGCCGTGATAGGTTAATGAGAGCTGTGCGAAATAATAATCCATTACTTGTCGTGCCTGCTATGTTGTCCAAAGTACTTTGTACAGCTGTACTTATCCAAGTACTATTGCACTATTGTGCTTATCCAAGTACTACTGTATTGTCATGCTTATTCAAATACTTTTGTACTGTCATGCTTATCCAATTACTATTGTATTTTCGTGCATGTCGTGCTTATCCAAGTACTATTGTATAGTCGTGCCTATCCAAGTACTTTTGTATCGTCGTGCTTACCCAAAATGTTATCTTACTGCCGATAAAGATCATTTAGGAAAGATATCTCGAGATCACCATACTAGGATTAGAAAGTGGGGATAACAGGAATGGGGTAATGTTGGATTAGGTGTCTAAGCCCATAACTAAAATTGGTATGTACTTGACCCGATAGTAGCATGGTCGATTTCGGGTTGCCTTCACCAGCACAATTTGATAGATAGATATTTGAGAAAGAGGTTATTTGTGATTTAATAATATATTATAAGTATAATATATTAATTGAGAAATCATATTATTTAATTAGTATTGATCAAGAATTAATGTAGTGATCAAAAGAGACTAATTAAATTGATACATATGGATTGGGCTAATGATCCATAATTGATTTGTGATGGGTTAAGCTTATGGATAGTCCATGAAGTGTTAGTCCAAATCAAATGCATGGATCATAAGCTTATATGTGTGGATTAGGGTTACACATGACTCTTGGATTTCTACACATATAAATATGTTATCATAAGCCCTAAAATCGGCCACTACTTGTATTCCAAGAAGAGAATTCGATTTTGAGTCTCATTAGCCTCTCTCATATCCATTTAGTTGTTTATTGGTGTTTGTGACTTGTTTGAGGCACAACACTTGGGGTGATAAGTTATCACAAGGCCAAAGTCTTACTAGCTACATTAAGAGGTAACCTTCTAACTAATTTTATGATTCATATGTTAAATTTTGTATGCTAGTTTAGGCTTCATGCTTTGGATACCAATATTGCATGTATAATTAGAGAAAACTTAGATCCAAAGCATTAGAGTTGTATGTGCACCATAGGAATGTTAGAGTACATAAAACCCAACATTGGTATCAGAGCCATGGGTGTTTTCTATTGTATTGATGCAATTGTGTGATTTTCAAAGCTGAAAAAACTGTATTTCGGGATTCTGCCAGGGCCAACTCGCCGAGTCCATCATTGAACTCGACGAGTTGGATGATTTTTTCCATGAACTTGTCGAGTCCATGATGGTACTCGACGAGTTGGATCTTCAGATGGCAGAATTCTCGAGTTTGTAGCCTGTTTTGGATTAGGATCATTACCACAAACTGTTTTGGTTCATAAAATTCGATTTTAATAATATGGTAATGTTTATCACCATCCAATAACGTGATGCCTGTCAAATTTTAAGATGGTTACTTGATTTTGTGAAAAACTAGTTATTTGTAAAATTTGAAGTTATCATGTGGTATGAATCAAATTAGGTCAAATTGGTAAATGATGAATTATATGATAATTGGATTAGTTAATTTGATATTTATGTGTTTCTTTAAAAGTTCCATAACTTGTCCTCAAGTTATGGAATATGAAAAAGTCATTATTTATGAAACTATTAACTCATGTAAGTTATAGAATTCAAGAGGTCTTGAAAGGTTTCATAACTTGTCCTCAAGTTTGGAATTTGAAAGGTCTCATTCATGGAACTTTAAAATCCATAAGTTATGGAAATCAAAAAGTCTTGAAAAGTTACAAAACTTGCCCTCAAGTTTTGGAACTTGAAGAGTCTCATTTATGAAACTTTAATTCCAAACCCTAAAATTTTAAAAGTTTAAAATTCAACCCTATACTATTATAATATTAAAGTTTAATACTTATATATATGTATAAGACAAGTCAGTCTTACAGTTAGTAGGCCTCATTCACGAAGCCGGTCTATAAGGGGGGTATAAGGTTACTGCCTATAAAATGGTGGTTTAATGGGTGCCCACTCTCACCTACCGCTTCCTTGACTGGTGAAGGGTCGTTAGCCGAACAGGTAGGATAAGACATTAATTCTCATTAATAAGTATAATGATAATTATTAAAGTAACTAAACTTTTATAAATTCCCAATCTTAGTTACTTTAGAAAAAATGTGAAAATGGTGCTATTCCATCAAATTGCACTTTGCACCTTGTTAAGTCGTTAGTGGAGCGTGTGTGGTTAACCGGCACACTAATTTGGGACTAACAATGTGTTGCAAAGGGTAGCTTGATGTTAATCATGGATCAATGGAGTGTGTGTGGTTAACCGACACATTGATTAGGTGATTTGTAACATTAAGGGTACCAAACACATTTGTATAGTTATTCACACCTTGTTTGTGATCCTCGATATTGTAGCACCTGGTTCTTGGTACGTATTCTTTTATTTAAATCCTTGAGTATTTTGCATTCTGGCCTTGGACTCGGCGAGTCAAAGGCTCGACTCGCCGAGTAGAAGCGGGAAGGGGCACGAGGTTTAAGTTGTGGACTCGCCGAGTCGGGTCCCGGACTCGGCGAGTAGCCGCTGTCTGGACAAAAACCCTAATCCAGGGGCTTGCACCCTATTTAAACACTCTAACTCGGCCTCCCTTGTCCCTAACACTTCCAGAAGAGCTGTAGAGCGAAACCCTAGCCCCCATATTGTTCTTGTGAGTGATTTTGGCATTGTGAAGGAAGTTTGGAGCTTAGAAGAAGAAGGAGAAGGTTGAAGAGTGCAAGGAGGGGAAGTAGATCCGAAATCTACACTGTGGGAAGCTTCCATTCAGGTAGAAAAGTTCCTACCTTGATCACTAGTTCATTAGATTCCCTTTTTGTCCCAAATTTGTGGTTTTCAAGCCCTAAAACCTCAAACTCCATGTGTTTATGCTCCATGTTCTGAAAGGACTTTAGATCTGGACCTTAGGGACATCTTAGAAGTGTAAAGTCTCTGTGGTTGAAGTGATTGAGGTCCCTATGGAGTGTTTGACCTCATAAAGAGCTTGTATTTGCCTTTTGGAGCTCATAGGGCCATGCATGCACGTAAAGTTTGCAACTTTACGTGATAAGCATGCCCTAGGAGCTTAGATCTATGGTTTGGAACCGTTGCATGCCTAAGAATTGGTCTGTTTGGAAGGAGGGTTGAAGGGACTCGGCGAGTGCCAAAGCGCACTCGGCGAGTTCTATGAAGATGGTCTTAGACTCGACGAGTTGGATGAACCACTCGGCGAGTCCTATGAAGATTGCCTGGGACTCGACGAGTTGTTCTTCCAACTCGGCGAGTCATATGAACAGTTACTGAGTTAAGAGGGGTTTAAGTGTAGAAGGTCCAACCCTTCGTAACTGCTCGCGGAATTAGCAATTTATCGAGTAGCAAAAGTCCCAGAAACCCAAATCCTCAAGATGGATGCTCTGGTGAGGATTTGGAAGCGAGTAGGAGATCTGCTCGTAGGGACTCGGCGAGTTGTTCTCGGACTCGGCGAGTCGGATCGCGAGCCGGTCTAATCGTCCCAAGTAGTGAGTTAGGGTGACTCAGTGAGTAGGAAAAAGGGACTTGATGAGTTAGTACGGGAATAGTGGGAGAGGGACTCGGCGAGTCTGTGCCAGGACTCGGCGAGTCCAGTCAACTGGAAGTTGACTTTGACCAAGGAGTTGACCTTGGACCAGGGGCAGGTCAGTCATTTGACCTAAGGGTATTTATGAGTGACTAATCGATGTTTATGGATTTATAGCCGGAGGATTACCGGTGCAGCAGTCAGACGTCTAGCGAGCAGACTTCCAGCAGCTACTTTTCGAGGTGAGTTACCTTCCAGTAGCGGTGGGTCTACGACCACAATGCCGGCCCACCAGTAGGAGTTGTATGTTGGATGATTGTCTTTGTGATATCATCTAGGTTTGCTACTACCTGATATGTTATGTGCTAGTATGATATGATGTTATATGCTAGTAGCAGTAGGGGAGATAGTCCCCAGGATTTCCGGTCGATAGGGCCGAAAGGGGTAGTCATACCCAGTCATGTTAGACAAATTATGGTTATGTGATATATGTTATGTGGTAGTAGTAGAGGGGTGAAATAGTCCCCAGTATCCGGTTGAAAGGACCAAAGGGGAGGCCAGCACCCAGATATGCTAGGCAGTATCCGGTCGAAAGGACCGAAGGGGAGGCCAGCACCCAGATATGCTGGGCAGTATCCGGTCGAAAGGACCGAAGGGGTAGGTCGGGCACCCAGATATGCCTGACAGTATCTGTATGTTATGTGATTGTATGGTATGTGGTACGATGGGGGAACTCACTAAGCTTCGTGCTTACAGTTTATAGTTTTGTTTCAGGTACCTCTTCAGCGAAGGGGAAGGAGCTGGCGCGGTAGCGGCACATCATACACACACACATTGGTTTTCCGCACTATGAGATGTTCTGGGATTGTACTCTGACATTATTATTATTATTTTATGATTTGGTTTCAGACATAAGATATATTTTATGAGATGATATGATCGGATGATGTTTTACTACAAATGTTTTGCAAACCATTTATTTTAAACGAAATTTTTGGGCGTAAAAATTGGGTCGTTACAAGTTGGTATCAGAGCCCTGGTTTGAGGGATTCGGACACACCTTCGGGGTGTCTGGACTCAAATCGAGGGATTAAAAGAGTTTTATAAATAAATGATTTTCTAAAGGCTAAGTAAAAGAGTTTCGAGAAAGAACAAAGTGTGTGATGTGCGCGACCGGCCGAGCTCAAGTAAGTTTTCCCCAAAGTACCCATACAAGTTTATGTTATAATTATCAGTTTCAGTTTCAGTAGAACAACATGCTAGAATAGGACTAAGGATCTAGGAATAATGCCTTATGTGCCTGCTTTAAGTGTTACAGCTTCATGAGAATTGCATGCTAGTACTAAGTAGACAGTAGTAGGGTAGCCTGTTTAGGTTATGCCCGATAGTATGAGCTTATCAATGTATGCTAGTACAGATCAGTCAGTATGATAGCCAGAGTAGTATATACTTGATTATGTGTACTCAATGCCCGAATGCTGCTTGCTATGTGCTTTTAGGAGTTCTAGTTGTCTTTCACTAACTAGTAAATGAATATGTTAAGTTACATATTGCAAGGACTAAATAATTTCAGAAGGTTGGGTCTAGCCCTATTTCGCAGCTCTTGTTTGAGTCCAACCGTTGTAGGGTGGGACCTCTCATTCGAAGAATTACCTAGTCTGAGTAATATGTAATAGTATTCGCGAGCTAGTTAGGGGAAGGAAGCAGGGACTTCTTATGCAGCTGATGGCAGAGAGTGGGATGGCGATTACCTAGGGCAAGCCTAGGACGAGAGTAGCATAAGATCAGCAGTAGTAGTAGAAGGGACTTGGTGGAGTCGAGGCTGTTCTTGAGGAAAGTACGGATATATGTGGAAGGTAGTATGGGCCCGTACTACTGAAAGCAGAGGATCCGTACTTGAATTGAGAAAGGTTGAGGCGAGACCAGGAACCTTGCAGTAGATGTAATCCCTCTAAGGTGTGTCAGTACCACTAACAGTTGTCGTTATGTATTGCAGAATGGTGGTACTACGTTCGAGGCCAACAGTTGGCAGTTCGGGAGAGGGATCGGGTTCGGGTTCAGGTTCCGAACCAGTGGATGAGAGGCTACGCGAGTTCATCACGTCAGAGATCACCAGAGGCATCCTTGAGTCGACCTCCATCATATTCGGGTCGATCAAGGAAGGGATAGTTGAGATGATGGAGGACCGCCTCAGGGCGTTCAGGAGTGACATGGCATCTGGCCAGTCAGGATCTCGCACACTGTCCTCTAAGGACTTCAGGGGCAGTGGTGCGCCAGATTTTCATGGGGAGAGACCCCATTGCTGCCATACGATGGATTGCAGACATTGAGTCTGCACAGCTGACCAGCTTCTGCCCTAAGGGGTCGAAGGTATGATTTGCAGCAGGATGTCTGAGGGACCGGGCTAGGGATTGGTGGGAGTCGGTTGGTGACTCTCTGGGAGCCTCGACTGTTGAGGCTATGACATGGTCAGACTTTGTGACACGGTTCAGAGCGGAGTTCGCACCTGCAGTGGAGCTCCAACAGTTAGCCAAGGAGTTCTTGGATATGAGGCAGACCACGGAGACTGTGGCGGAGATCACCGCCAAGTTCCGGGAGAGGGCGTTACTGGTGCCCCAGTATGCGGGCGACGAGGACATGAGGAGGACCCACTATCATGATATGCTACGAGCTGACATTCGTGAGCATGTTAGCTTTTCAGCTTGTCCTACTCTGGATTCCATGATTGCCAGGGCACGGGAGAGGGAGATTGATCTGGAGCATATCCGGAAGAGGAAGGCAGAAGAGGGGCAGGTTATGGGGGCTTCGGGAAAGAATCCCAAGGGATCAGATGCTGGGCCGAAAGGCCAACAGAGCCGAGGCCGTTATAGGAAATGCGGCAAGGCGCATGAGGGGGCATGTAGAGTGGGATCGCCGGGCTGCTACAAGTGCGGCAAGATGGGGCACTTCAGCAGGGATTCTACCGCCCCTGCACCTGTGTTACAGACGTCAGAGTTGTTGTGTTTCCACTGCAACCAGAGGGGCCACAAGAAGGCCAATTGCCCCCAGTTGACAGCAGCAGCGCCAGTGAGGGCGCCAGCTCCAGCGACCCTGCGGATTACCGATGGCCGGCAGGGCAAGGCAGAGGCTCCAGTGGTGAGGAGTCGGGCATTTCAGCTGACTACCGAGGAGGCACGCGCTGCACCCGATGTGGTGACGAGTATGATTCTTTCCCTCTGATTTATTTTTATGGTGTCTATGTTATTGATATGTGCTCGGTTTAGGATCGTTCCATGTGAACGGCATCCCGATTCAGGTGTTGTTTGATTCGGGCGCTACTTGATCATTCGTCTCTCTTGTGCTTAGCAAGAAGTTTCCTGCGTCTTCGGGCATGTTGGACTGCCCTCTAGAGGTCGAGATTGCGGACGACCGGTCAGTGCGAGCATCTGAGGTCTTCCGAGATTGTGTGCTGAGGTTATTTGAGGAGCGCTACTTGGTAGACTTGGTTCCCATTCCATTGCGTGGGAACAAGGTGATTATAGGCATGGATTGGCTCAGCCCTAATGGGGCAGTGATCGACTGCGCGCAGCAGTTGGTGCGGATCAGGACCGCAAGTGGGGGAGAGCTGGTGATTCAGGGCGAGAGGCCACAGCGAGGACCAGCTATATGTTCAGCAGCGAGAGCTAGGCGTTACCTCCAGCAGGGTTGCACAGGTTATGTCGCGTATGTTATGGATACCCAGGAGACGGGTAGGGCGACGGTGGGCGATGTGCCCGTAGTATGAGAGTTCGCGGATGTATTCCCTGAGGAGTTGCCAGGGATACCTCCGGAGCGACAAGTGGAGTTCAGGATCGACCTAGTTCCTGGTGCAGCTCCGATAGCCAAGGCACCATATCGGTTGGCTCCTCCCGAGATGTAGGAGTTGTCTACGCAGCTGCAGGAGCTGTTAGACAAGGGTTTCATTCGACCAAGCAGTTCACCCTGGGGAGCCCCGATTCTGTTCGTAAAGAAGAAGGACGGGTCGCATCGGATGTGTATAGATTATCGGGAGCTGAACAAGGTAATGGTGAAGAACTGCTACCCACTCCCGAGGATTGATGACCTCTTTGACCAGCTACAGGGAGCATCTTGGTTCTCCAAGATTGATTTGCGTTCAGGGTATCACCAGATGAGGGTCAGAGAGGAGGATGTGCAGAAGACTGCGTTTCGGACACGTTACGGCCACTATGAGTTTGTGGTGATGCCTTTCGGGCTCACCAATGCTCCTGCCGCGTTCATGGACCTCATGAACCGCGTATGTAGACCGATGTTAGACCGGTCTGAGATAGTGTTTATCGACAATATCTTGGTTTACTCCAAGACGCGAGAGCAGCATGGGGAGCATCTGCGGGAGGTTCTGGAGACTTTGAGGAGGGAGAACTTGTATGCTAAGTTCAAGTGTGAGTTCTGGTTGCGCGAGGTGCAGTTTCTTGGGCACCTTGTCAACCAGAACGGGATTTCGGTAGATTCGGCCAAAGTGGAGGCCATGATGAGTTGGGAGGTTCCGAGGTCTCCATCTGAGATTCGGAGCTTTCTGGGATTGGCAGGCTACTATCGGAGATTCATTTAGGACTTCTCCAAGATAGCAGTTCCGCTCACCCGACTGACTAAGAAGTCGGTGGTGTATCGCTGGGGGCCTGAGCAGCAGGCCGCGTTCGAGGCACTGAGACAGAGATTGCGCGAGGCGCCAATCTTAGCCCTGCCAGAGGGCATAGAGGATTTTGTGGTGTACTGCGATGCATCCATCGCAGGTTTGGGCGCGGTATTGATGCAGAGAGGGCATGTCATCGCCTATGCGTCGAGGCAGCTGAAGCCTCACGAGGCGAATTACCCGACGCATGATTTGGAGTTGGGGGCTGTTGTATTTGCCCTCAAGATTTGGCGTCATTACCTCTATGGGGTTCGTTGTACGATTTACACGGACCACAAGAGTTTGAGGTATCTCATGGATCAGCCAAATCTGAATATGAGACAGCGTCGGTGGCTTGATGTGGTAAAGGATTATGATTGTGAGATCCTTTACCATCCGGGGAAGGCCAATGTCGTGGCCGATACGCTTAGCCGCAAGGCAGCGCCGATCAGGGATATTTGTCTGAGGATGACAGTGGTGACTCCGCTTCTGGAACGGATCCGGGAGGCTCAACCGGAGGCTATTAAGGAGGAACATCGGAAGAGTGAGCGGATTGTGGGACAGGTTTCCTCTTTCGACTATGATAGCCGAGGGTTATTGACTCTTCACCGTAGGGTGTGGGTCCCTTATCATGGAGGCGTGCGCCAGGTCCTGATGGAGGAGGCACACACATCCCGGTTCTCCATTCATCCTAGGGCGACGAAGATGTATAGGGATCTTTGTCTGGACTATTGGTGGCCCTGCATGAAGCGGGATGTAGCATGGTACGTGGAGCGGTGCTTGACCTGCAGGAAGGTCAAGGCCGAGCATCAGAGACCACACGGCAAGATGCAGCCGTTGGATATTCCGCTGTGGAAATGGGAAGACATCACGATGGATTTTATCACCAAGCTTCCTAGGACCGCGCGGGGAATGGATTCAATCTGGGTCATTGTCGATCGATTGACCAAGAGTGCCCACTTTATCCCGATTCAGGAGAGCATCTCGGCCGAGAAATTGGATGATATCTATATCAGGGAGGTGGTGGCGCGGCACGGAGTGCCAGTTTCGGTGATTTCAGACAGAGATGTGCGTTTTACTTCCAGGTTTTGGAAGAAGTTTCATGACGAGCTGGGTACTCGTCTGCATTTTAGCACCGCTTTTCACCCGCAGACGGATGGCCAGAGCGAGCGGACCATCCAGACTCTGGAGGATATGCTGCGGGCATGTGTTTTAGATTTCGGAGGTAGTTGGGATACCTACCTCCCATTGGCGGAGTTCTCGTATAATAATAGTTATCATGCGAGCATTGACCGTCCTTCCTTCGAGATGTCATACGGGAAGAGGTGCAGGACCCCGATATGTTGGGGTGAGGTTGGCCAGAGAGTCATGGGGAGCACCGAAGTAGTGCTCAAGACGACAGAGAAGATTCAGCAGGTCCGGAGCAGACTTCAGACTGCTCAGAGTCGGCAGAAAAGTTATGCCGATAAGCGTCGGTCAGACCTGGAATTCCAGGTCGGGGATATGGTCCTCCTGAAGGTGTCGCCATGGAAGGGCGTCATCCGATTCAGGAAGCGAGGCAAGTTGGGCCCCAGATACATTGGACCCTTCAGGGTGGTAGCCCGGGTGGGCAAGGTGGCGTACCGGTTGGATCTGCCAGCCGAGCTCAGTCAGATCCACAACACTTTCCACGTCTCCCAGCTGCGGAAGTGCCTGGTGGACGACTCAGCAGTGGTACCCTTGGAGGACATTTAGGTTGATGACAACCTAAATTACATCGAGCAGCCTGTGGCGATCCTCGACCGGAAGTCGAAGGATCTGAGGAACAAGAGGGTTGAGCTGGTAAAGGTGCAATGGCAGCACCGGAAGGGCTCGGAATGGACATGGGAGCCGATGGATGAGATGATGGAGCATTACCCCGAGCTGTTTCAGGAGCAAGCAGCAGACTTCGAGGACGAAGTCTAAAATAAGTGGGGGAGATTTGTAGCACCTGGTTCTTGGTACGTATTCTTTTATTTAAATCCTTGAGTATTTTGCATTCTGGCCTTGGACTCGGCGAGTCAAAGGCTCGACTCGCCGAGTAGAAGCGGGAAGGGGCACATGGTTTAAGTTGTGGACTCGCCGAGTCGGGTCCCGGACTCGGCGAGTAGCCGCTGTCTGGACAAAAACCCTAATCCAGGGGCTTGCACCCTATTTAAACACTCTAACTCGGCCTCCCTTGTCCCTAACACTTCCAGAAGAGCTGTAGAGCGAAACCCTAGCCCCCATATTGTTCTTGTGAGTGATTTTGGCATTGTGAAGGAAGTTTGGAGCTTAGAAGAAGAAGGAGAAGGTTGAAGAGTGCAAGGAGGGGAAGTAGATCCGAAATCTACACTGTGGGAAGCTTCCATTCAGGTAGAAAAGTTCCTACCTTGATCACTAGTTCATTAGATTCCCTTTTTGTCCCAAATTTGTGGTTTTCAAGCCCTAAAACCTCAAACTCCATGTGTTTATGCTCCATGTTCTGAAAGGACTTCAGATCTGGACCTTAGGGACATCTTAGAAGTGTAAAGTCTCTGTGGTTGAAGTGATTGAGGTCCCTATGGAGTGTTTGACCTCATAAAGAGCTTGGATTTGCCTTTTGGAGCTCATAGGGCCATGCATGCACGTAAAGTTTGCAACTTTACGTGATAAGCATGCCCTAGGAGCTTAGATCTATGGTTTGGAACCGTTGCATGCCTAAGATTGGTCTGTTTGGAAGGAGGGTTGAAGGGACTCGGCGAGTGCCAAAGCGCACTCGGCGATTTCTATGAAGATGGTCTTAGACTCGACGAGTTGGATGAACCACTCGGCGAGTCCTATGAAGATCGCCTGGGACTCGACGAGTTGTTCTTCCAACTCGGCGAGTCGTATGAACAGTTACTGAGTTAAGAGGGGTTTAAGTGTAGAAGGTCCAACCCTTCGTAACTGCTCGCGGAATTAGCAATTTATCGAGTAGCAAAAGTCCCAGAAACCCAAATCCTCAAGATGGATGCTCTGGTGAGGATTTGGAAGCGAGTAGGAGATCTGCTCGTAGGGACTCGGCGAGTCGGATCGCGAGCCGGTCTAATCGTCCCAAGTAGTGAGTTAGGGTGACTCAGTGAGTAGGAAAAAGGAACTTGATGAGTTAGTACGGGAATAGTGGGAGAGGGACTCGGCGAGTCTGTGCCAGGACTCGGCGAGTCCAGTCAACTGGAAGTTGACTTTGACCAAGGAGTTGACCTTGGACCAGGGGCAGGTCAGTCATTTGACGTAAGGGTATTTATGAGTGACTAATCGATGTTTATGGATTTATAGCCGGAGGATTACCGGTGCAGCAGTCAGACGTCTAGCGAGCAGACTTCCAGCAGCTACTTTTCGAGGTGAGTTACCTTCCAGTAGCGGTGGGTCTACGGCCACAATGCCGGCCCAGCAGTAGGAGTTGTATGTTGGATGATTGTCTTTGTGATATCATCTAGGTTTGCTACTACATGATATGTTATGTGCTAGTATGATATGATGTTATATGCTAGTAGCAGTAGGGGAGATAGTCCCCAGGATTTCCGGTCGATAGGGCCGAAAGGGGTAGTCATACCCAGTCATGTTAGACAGATTATGGTTATGTGATATATGTTATGTGGTAGTAGTAAATGGGTGAAATAGTCCCCAGTATCCGGTCGAAAGGACCGAAGGGGAGGCCAGCACCCAGATATGCTAGGCAGTATCCGGTCGAAAGGACCGAAGGGGAGGCCAGCACCCAGATATGCTGGGCAGTATCCGGTCGAAAGGACCGAAGGGGTAGGTCGGGCACCCAGATATGCCTGACAGTATTTGTATGTTATGTGATTGTATGGTATGTGGTACGATGGGGGAACTCAGTAAGCTTCGTGCTTACAGTTTACAGTTTTGTTTCAGGTACCTCTTCAGCGAAGGGGAAGGAGCTGGCGCGGTAGCGGCACATCATACACACACATTGGTTTTCCGCACTATGAGATGTTCTGGGATTGTACTCTGACATTATTATTATTATTTTATGATTTGGTTTCAGACATAAGATATATTTTATGAGATGATATGATCGGATGATGTTTTACTACAAATGTTTTGCAAACCATTTATTTTAAACGAAATTTTTGGGCGTAAAAATTGGGTCGTTACAGATATCCCAGTCACAAACTTGAAGGGCACAATCGAGATTTAAACATGCCATTGAAAAGTTCAATGAATCTCAAAAGAATCTAGGAATTTCAATCCAATTAAAAATTAATAATCAATTTCGTCTTTCATGGTGGAAATTGGTAAATCGTCATTTACCTACCTTCAAATATTTTGCAATTGGATTATGGCATCCCTCTTCCGAATTGTAAAATATTGTGTTGGGTCCTAGCCTTAATATTTCATTTGGGGTGCTATATTAAGTATCATTATCTAATCTAAACTTTGTCTTTGTTTTTAGATGTCTTCCAACACTGCTTCAAACTCGAACCCTTCAGGCTCTTTCTCTCTCATGAACCTATGTGGGAGGGTCATTTTTGATGGTTCGAACTTTAATGATTGGATTCGAAACATCCGCATGGCCATTCGCTATTGTTAGGTTGCAAAGTTACGCTTGGATGTATTTGTGCTTTAGCCACTTGTATTGTGTAATGAGTTGCCTTTCCTAAACATAGGAAGTGAGTGACACTCATTTATGTAATGAACACTTTGAGAGCATTAGTTTAGATAGAGAAATTGCAAGACCCATCTGTACTCTTTCTATCAATACTAATGAGAGATAAACCTAGATTTATTTACTTCACGTGTTCTTGATTTTGTATGATGATTCACTAGATCTTTTCTAATTCCGCACATGCCATCATAATCAACACCACTACAATTGGTATCAGAGGGGGTGTTATTGATTTGATCAAGAATTGATCCATGGTGGCAATCTAGATTTGGTGATTCATTTTTTGATCTTTGATCTTTGTGTTTTAGAGAGTTTTTGGATTCTAGAAATCGAATTCATCTTTGATTCTATTCATAATTCGATTTTCTTCACTAGAATTCAAGTGATTTTTACTTTCTCTCTCTAGAAAACCCATTCAAAATCACTTTCTCTCTCTAGAAATTTTCAAATTCTTGTGATCATGGTGGATTTTCCATATGATTCTTGGATTGTGATCATTGAAGATATCAAATACAAATTCACTGAAGATTAATTTTATGGGTTGGTGTTAAGAAAATTGATTTCATGGGGTAATATGCTTTCTTATGGGGATTTGAAGGATGATAATGGAAGATTGATTTTTCAACCACTTTGTAAGATTGTATGGTTGAATAAAATCACCTTGTCCATTTTATTAGTTCATAGTAGAAATCAAAAGGAAGGAGAGGAAAGAGATTTGTTTAATAAGAAATACATTTCTCTAATTGAAAACCCAATTGATCTTTGTGCTATTAAGTTTGTTGAAGTTCAAGACAATGGAGTTCAATATGATGTTTTTGATGTTCTTGAAGTTCATGACAAGAAGATTCAAGTTGATTCTCATGAAGATGAAAAAGTTTTTTGCTCAATTGGAGTTCAAACCGATGATATTTTGTGTTTTTGTGATTCGTTTGAAGGAATGATTCCTTATCGAAAGCCGGTGATCCAAGAAACTCACAAGTATCAAACTCCAAAAGATTTGATTCAAATTCACAATGTTGAAGTTGTGGAAAGTGGGTTTGTTCATGAAATCAAGTCTTCAAGATGCAAAAAGATGAGAAAGAAAAAGAAGAAGAAGATTAAACGGAAAACAAGCGGGTTTATTCAAATGTTGTTGTGAAGCCAAAATTCATGAAACAAATTTGGGTTCCAAAGCAACAATCTCCAAAGGTTGCATAGAATTTGAAGTCAAAACCCAAAAGTGTTGGTGGTTCTTTTGAAGATGTTCTTGGATCGTTGAAGAACACGAAGAACGAGTTGTACGTCACACATAGTGGGTGGTACAATGTTCAAATTGGAGATTTTCTCATTCCAACAAAAGAACCAAGATCTTCTAAATTTGATTCTTTCGTTGCAAATGGAACTCGATTCGTCAAAAAGGTATCTCAAATTCTCAAATGGATTCCAAAACATTCATGATTTCGATTCGTATTTTTCGTTTTTAATTTTTGATCGATTTGCCTCATTGGATCAAATCCATTTCAACCCCATTGATTGATCCAATTATTTTTGTTTAGATCAAAACCAAAATCAAAATCAAAATTCTTTTTGTTTTGTTACTTTAATTTACACAAACATTGATTCCAAACCAAAATATCGAACTGATACTGTTCATCAATCCATATTAAGCCCATATGACTCAATCTTTCTCTATTCGTTTGATCCATGGTTCCTTGAGCTTATAATCGAAAACTATTTTTAGCCCAAATCATCGGCTACTGTTCGAATTCAGTAACATGAGAAAGTATAAAAGTCAAAGTTTAACTGTTGTTCGCTATTTGTATTCGAATATTGTAAACTTGCTTGAATCGAAAATTGATGTAAGATTTTTGGTATCGATTTCAAATAGTATCTATCATCGATAGATGTTGATTTAGATTTGGAATTAGTTAAATCGAATGGTGAATGGACAGAAGGTGAAATCGAATGGGTTTTTGATGAATCAGGAAACGATTTCGATTTTGACTGAAATTGTACTTGGTTTGAGTCGATTGAGAGTCGCACGTAATCATCAGTTGAAAGTCATCATATTTGGATTAGAGTCGAAATTTTGGGGTTGATTTTGTATTTGGAAGTCTAACGCATGTCTTGGAGTAGTTCATGTTGTCTATGGTTGAATGTAATTTCTATTGGCTTGATTTGGGGGTCGAAGTCTCTTACTTTGGAATTAAATTTGTATGATGTTGGTTGTTACAACTGCCTCGCACGAAAGAAGTAGAACATTGAGGATAGTATCGGTTTCGAAAGCAGATGAGATTTTTGATGTTTGATTGAAAAAGCGAAGACTGATGTTGGTTGTGAATTTTGGATTAGTTGATATCGATCGATATAAGTCGTTGATGTTAAGGGATATCTAAACTGGATTCGATGGTTTGGGGACGAACAAACCTTGAATTGGGAACAAATCATGAATGGTCGACTGGGTTTATCTAACTGTCAAATGGGTTTGACTTCCTGTTGGTGGATATAAGTTGGATTTTAGAGTCGATAGTTCGATGGTTTCAGTTGGTGTTTCGGATTGATGATGTGGAATCGAGAGTCGATGGTTATTGTAAGATCGTTCCTGCGCATTGAAGCCTGGGAGTCTCAATTTGCAGGAGGTGAAGTCGAAATCGATTTTGACTTATGGTGAAACAAGCTGTTCATATTCCTGGATTGTGTCGATGTCTAAATTGGAGTCGACTGGGAAAATGATTTTGTATGATGAGAACGAAAGCTGTGAATTCGTTAAATGGGTGTTTTTGATCAAGTAACGAAGCTTTGGTATTTGCTGTTGATGTCGAAGATTTTGAGTCGATGGCCTCAATTAACGAATTCTTTGAGTCTGGGTTTGTTGTTTTGTATCGATTGGGAAATAGTGAGGAAAAAGCGAAGGTTTTTGGAGTAGATGTGCGAAGTATGTATTTTGATGTCGATTAACGAAGGGTGTGGATTCGCGCTTCGTTACCATGGATAATACACGATTCGTTAACAAAGCCCTCCCGATAAAAGCAAAGCCTGTTGAGACTTCGTTACTTGGTTAACGAAGTGAAGAAGAAGATACAAATGTTTCGAAATTGAACCTTAAAGTTTCGAAAGTTTGACAGCTTTTACCCACCTTCGAAATTTGGATCAAATTTTTGACAATTTGAAGAAGTGTGCAAAAGTTTAGAAAGTAGTCCCTAAAGTATCGAAATTTTGGCAGAAATTACCAACTTTCGAAATTGGAGTATTAAAGCTGAGAAATTGAAGAATATTCATTTCTGGTCCCTACAGTTGGTGCGAACTTACACTTTATGCCCAATTTCGCAAATGGGGGAGTGTTTTGCATCTTTAGTTGTTTTTGGCGCAACGGGTCCCTGCAGAATTCAGAAAATGACAATTTTTACCCGGATTTTGGAAAATCTTGCAACTTTCACACAAAAGTAAAAAATTTCACAAATTGGAAATTTATTGAGGCTTTTTCGTGATTGTTTTTCCGTTCAAGTTTTTCGGGAGTTTCATTTTTGGTACACATCAAGTGGGAGTATTGTGAAGTTCATTCCTGGGGCGCTTCTCACCCTTAACGGGTTTTATAATCATTTTTTGATTATAAAAAGGGGGAGAATGATGGGTATTCGAAGCGAGTTTTTCGGGTACTCATTTGCAGATTTAAAGACCGATGTTACTTCAAGGGGGAGTTTGGTCTTGATCGTGCAATCTCGTTGGATATTGAATCCGTACATCCAATCCTAACTTTGAGGGGGGAATGTTAGGGTGCAAGGTCACGCTTGGATGTATTTGTGCTTTACCCACTTGTAGTGTGTAATGAGTTCTCTTTCCTATAAATAGGAATTGAGTGACACTCATTTATGTAATGAACACATTGAGAGCATTAGTTTAGAGAGAGAAATTACAAGACCCATTTGTACTCTTTCTATCAATACTAATGAGAGCTAAACCCAGACTTATTTACTTCACGTGTCCTTGATTTTGTATGATGATTCACTAGATGTTTTCTAATTCTGCACATGCCATCATAATCAACACCACTACAGTTATGATGACAAAAAATATGTCCTAGATAAAAGAGCTTAAGGAGATTGATGAATCTACCGCTACTCCCGAACAAATTACTGAATACAAGGCCCATGAGAGGGACGCGACCAAAGTGTCGTGTATTATGATTGCTACCATGACTGCTGAGCTTCAGAAGTCCTATGAGGGATTTTGGCCTTATGAAATTCACCAAGACTTGATGGAAAGGTACCATCAAAGTGCTAGGCAGGAAAGGTATGAAATCATAGCCTCCATGATTACTACCAAAATGAAGGATGGAGATTCTATCACGGCCCACTTGCAGAAGATGCAAAGATTTTTGGACCGCCTGCGGAAGTTGAATGTCAACTTCGATGAAGAATTGGCCATAGATATCATTCTACACTCTTTGCCTCCTTGTTATGATCAGTTCCATATGACCTATCATATGAACAAGGAGGAGGTCACTCTAAGCAAGCTTCAAGGCCTTTTAAGGACTGCTGAAAGTAGTCTTAACGGAAAATCTATTGTTTCTACTCCTACTGCTACTGCCCCTGTCTTGGCAATTGGACATGGGAAGGGAAAGAAGAGGAAAACTTTCTCAAAGAGCCACAAGGGAAAGTCCCATGTTGGATCTTCTTCTAGTGGGCCCAAAGGTTGTCCTGCTACACCCTCCTCAAACCCAAAGGAAGCAGAGTGTTTCTATTGTCATGAAAAAGTACACTGGAAGCGAAGCTGCCCCAAATACTTGCAGAATCTAAATGATTGGAAGATCAAACCCTCCTTCGCAGGTATTTACACTATTCTGTCTAATAACTCATCACATGGTCCTTGATACAGGATGTGGTTTTCACATTTGTTTTAATTTGCAGGGACTAAAAAGATGTAGGGATGTGGAGCACGGGAAGATGAACTTGATCATCGGGAATAGGTAAAAGTCGCCTGTCACCAAGATTGGAGTTTATACTTTATTGCTTAGTAGTGGGTTAAATTTAGAACTGAATAATTGTTGCTACTCGTCTGATATGGCGAGAAATATTATTTCCTTTCATAGTTTGTATAAACAAGGTTTTACCTTTTCTTTTAATAATGAAATTGGTAGTATTAATGCTTATTATAATGGTACATTTTATTTTAAAGCATTACCTTGTAATGGTATATATGAAACTGTGATGGTTGTAGATAACTTAGGAAATAATGTGTTGCATATAGATTCGTCCAATGATTTGGATAAAGCATGGTTATGGCATTGTCGTCTTGGACATGTTAACAAGAACGCATAGCCCAACTCTAAAAGGATGGAGTCTTGGAGTCATTTAACTTAAATTCGGATGACACTTGTGAATCTTGTTTGCTTGGAAAGATGACCAGGTCACCCTTCACTGGTACTTGTGAGAGGGGTGAAGGTTTGTTGGATCTCATATACACAGTTGTGTGTAGACCCTTCAGATCCGCCACAAGGGATGCTCACCGCTTCTATGTGACTTTCACTGATGATTATAGTAGATATGGGTATGTCTACTTAATCAAGCATGTTAGAACAATGTTCTATTAGGATCGTTAGATTCTATGCAAGCAAACAGTTAAGAATGTAATCAAGAACACAAGAATGGCTTTGAATATGTCGTATGATTAATACTTCAACACCTCAGAAGAGCTCGATTAAGAACTTCGACTGTAGAGGCGTTTAGGGTTACAAAACAATGAACGTAATCATCAACATCGTCTAATGCATACATGCATGCATATTTATAGTATAACCCTATTAGATAAACACGGATGGACAGGCCCAATCCGGATACAAAACAAAAAGCCCAAGACGCAACACAATTAGACTCAACAATCTCCCCCTTTGCGTCAATGGGACCGAAAGCTCACTTCGGTTGAGCTGCAGAAGTCTTCTTTATTGTTTTGAACACCTTCGGAATGATAGCTAGCAAATGATGACGGAACGTTATGTACCACCGAAGCATGTCAGTAAAATTCTTCTTGTCAGCCTCTGAGTTCTGCTTGCACCGATGTATAATGTTGATGATGTGCTCCAAGCAGTCAGTTGAAAATAAATGTTTATCAACAAGAGCGAACAAACATTTGTGAGCTTCGCCTTTTGTAAACATCACAGTGAGATGTTTTGAATCTATTTGGCCTATCTTCATCTTATTCACATCTCCTGGTTTTTATGTTGGCTTGATGGTCGGTTTCTTGTTCATTACTTTCGCTATCTCTTGATCCATAGCTGCGACCTCATGGATGTAAGAAGTCAACATCCTCTTCAAGTGCTCCAAAATAGGTTCATATTCCCTCGGATTTGTAAGCAGAATATTGAATAATAAAATCCAGTCATGAGGGTTTAGATTCGGAAGATCTGCTAGAGATATAATCGACACCGAGTTTGCAGAACCTCGTGTGATTTTGAAATTGACATTTACAAATCTCCCAGCAGATGAGGTTTCAGTACCTTGACAGTGATTATTTTCTGTGCGCTCCATGTCATGTACTGAGGTTGTCCATACTTCAGATAGAAATCAATAAGCTCTCGGTCAACCTTTGGATGAGGAAAAGGAACCTCAGCAGTTGAATCAAAGCAGTGAAACGTGAACGCCTTTCTTGTTATCGGCATATCGAACTGCGAGTCCTTAGAATTATCACAGTCAAGCGAAGCAACAGGTTCCAACCAATAAATACTTGGAAACTCTATAGCTTGATTGATAAGTGCCTCTTTAGTCCATAAGGGAAACAATGCCTTCTTGCAGTTCAAGGCTTCTTCTTCTTCCTTGTTTCTCCTTTCCCTCTCCTCTGCTTCCCTTGCAACCTTCAAGGTTTCATCAAGCTCTTTATCTCTCTTCTTTCGCTTGAGAGCCTCAGCAATAGTTTCATCATATTCATCATTGCTATCATCATCAATCTCCTTTTGTTTTTCTTGTGGACCAGAACCTGAAGCTACATTATCGTTCAGTTCGGTTGTAACTTTGACCTTCGGTTGAGCAGTTTCGGTTTCAGTCTTAACCTTCGGTTGATGAGCACCCTCTCCCCTTGTTTTGGAGCAATAAATCTCTCCGAAACACCCTTCATCTCGTGTAACAATGCAAGGGCGGGAAGAAGTTTTGTTGTAAGATGATTCCGAATGGTCAAAGTGAGGATAGGATCATCAGCACCAAGAATGTTAGTGAGCATATCCTTCACATCCCCTGCACAGCTACGGAAAACAGCTCTTTCGGTCTTCAATAAAGAAATTTCTTTTTCTGCTTGGGCGAGCTGCACTTTCTGTACTTCAACTACGGATGTTTGTCGAGCCAGTTCTTCTTTTAAAGCACTTTCTTTGGCCAGATCAGCGTGAAGAGATTCAATTCTAGAATTCACTGAACTGATAAGTGAAGAGTTCTCGGCTTGGATGGAAGAACGCACATCCTCAAACTTTGTTTGTTCTTCTTGAAGAGACTTGGACAAAGAATCAACATAAGCATTTACCTTTGCTGCATTTGTATCAGCATGCCCTTTAAGTGACTCAAGAAAAATCTGAGTACTATGTACAATTTCAGTAACATCAGAGGTGGCCTTTTGGCAAGAGGAGGTAGACGCATTAACAGCTTTGGTGGATTTGTCAATTGACTCCGTATATTGTTCAAGAGCAGTGTCCAAAAAGGCTTTAAGCACAACACCACTATAGGACTTGCTGTCTTCAATCAACTTATCAAGCTTCTCATGAATGCTCTGTAGGTGTTGTCTTGTGACTGGAGCATCATCATCCTCATCAGTAGGAAGTCTATAGGGACTGAAGTATGTAGAATCATACTCATCATAAGCACCACCGAGAGTGGCACAGGAGTCGGTTGAAGGTGAGGGTGAAAGGGGTGTAGAAGTAACTGGGGGTTCTGTTTCAGTAGTCGCCCCCGTATCAGATACGTTGACTCCTACTGTCGGTTCAGGAATAGTGGTGGTAGTGGATTGGGAAAAAATAGGAGTTGGGATTGGAGTTGTCGAAATAGGAATAGACGAAACTGGTGGTAAAGTTGTTGTTTGAGACGTGGTAGATGGGGGAATAGGAGGAACCGAAACTGGAACTGTCTGTTTCGGTGATGGAGGTAGGGTTGGAAGTTTGTTATGAGGAGATTCGGTTGGAGTAGGAGATCTGGGAGGAGTGTTACCTCTCGGTGATGCATGACAAATTTCCTCTTCTTCACCTTCATCGTCATTGTCTGAGCCAGGAGGAGTAGGACTCTTGGACCTTTTTGCCATCTTTTTGATCTTCTTCGGTTTAGAAGAATCTCCTTGCTCAGACTTTCATTTCTTGGACTTGGTAGGCTTAGACTTATCATCATCTGTTGGCTCTTTCTTAGTAGTAGTCCTTTTCCCTCGGTTACTAGGCTTGTCCAGAGCATCTAGGGTAGCCTGCTGTTCAGCAGAAAGGACTCTCGGTTCCTGGGGAGGAATCTTTCGATATTCAGCGAAGAGCTTGCTCGCGGTTGTAACACACCTGTACATTGTCTCTGGGATAGAGCCAATGTGAGGGAACTTCTTTGGATCAGAAATTATAATCTTCTTGGTGTGAAAGGTAGCAATAGACGCAACCATGACATCCTTCATTATCGGAATTTCCAACTGATTAATCGCCCGTCGTGTAATAAGGGTCCAGAATCGTGCACATGAAATTTCAGAATGCTTCGTGGACGTGTTGAGGCTTTGAACCACTTGAGACCAGATAATACTCCCGTAATCAAGATTGAGACCATTGTAAAGACCGTAGAGAAGGGTCAGAAAACCCTTGCTGGTGCCATCAGATCCAGCACTTCGCTCTGCCAAACTCTTGATAAGAAGAGTAAGCAATCCATTCCATGGAGACGGTAGGCACGACTTCTTAACCTTTGCTATCGTGGTAAGCACGTCGGTGTAACCCATCTCATATAGCATTGAGAAAAGTTGATTTATGGTGATGAAGTCAGGGGAAATTACAGATGAATCCACAGCCAGGTGCAAAAGGGAACAAAATCTCCCTTTTGAGATAGAAGCTTTATGAGAGTGGATTTGGAAGTACATGCGTTCCTTGTTCTTGTCATAAGAAGCAGTAGAGTAAACCTGCGATAAAAGGGACATCGGAACAGCTTCCACCTGGGTTAGGGTTATAACCAATGGTGAATATTTCAAACATTCAACCACGTGTAGCATATAAGCGTCGTATAGAAACAGATTGAGTTCAATAATCAAGTTCTGATTAGGCTTGATCAAAAGCAATGTAGACGAAGCAGTCTGATCGTGAATTGATGAAGAAGTTGCCATTGTTGATCGTAGGAAGAAGATGACAAGTTTGAACTTCCTTTGTAAGTGAGAGAATTTGGTGCTGGTAAAAGACAAACAAATGTAGAAACCCTTTATATACCGTTGCCAGGAGAGAGAAAAATCATCATGATAATGACGCGGTCACTAAAACGTCGCCTGAAAAAGCGCGATGTGACATGTTGATTACTCCCAGGTATACGTCGGCACGCGTGGGTAGCTCGACCGTTCAAATTGACGCGCCCAAATCCTTATCCTCAATCGTCGTTTGAAATTCAATTTCGCTCCAAGATGTTGAATTGCCCCTGTTTCGCCAAAAAAAATAAACACAAATCGAACCAACAGCAACCAGAATGTTGGAAAATTCAAATTTTTGTGCAATAGAGTGACAAAAGATAAAGAAATAAAGCAAATGTGTATTGGATGTGAGTGATGTCTATTAGAAGACATAAAGCAGGGGATTCCAGGCAAGAATCGCTTCCTTCAAAGTCAAGAGAGACTTGAAGTGTTTGTGTAGGTTCCTGTGAAATAACGATCAAATGTTTGTAGAGAAACATTGAAAGGCTTCTTTTTAAGTCATAGGCTTAAGGTGGCTTATCTTCAACCGAACGTCGACTCTTAACATAAGACCGAACATTGGAATAAGTACTTGTGAGACCGATGTGGTCTGTTGAACAAGTAGGTAGGATATATTTTATAGTGACTAAAGAAGATATAGAAATCTCAAAAACAAAAAGAAACTGGATCTTTATGGGAAGAAAAAGCCTTGGTGTTTGACAAATTCATAAAAGATCACTCAAAAATAAAAATCAGATTTCATTAGGTAACCAGTAAGATTTTGAATATTAAAATTCACCGTCAATTCGTTGTTGGTGTTGGATTGTGGGTTTCACTCAGCACGTGGTATCCGTATCTAAGATCATGAACACAGATTTTGTGCAACCATAAACCTCAGTGGTAAAGACTGAGAGTCTCAAGGGTTACAGTTGGTGAACCGAAACTAGATGGAGAATATAAGGAGGGTGGCTAAAGAACCGAAAGTACCTTCTGCTATATAGACGTGACAAAGCAGAAAAACTCTTAACTCATATGAGAAGAGTAAGGTAGCTCTAGACTGAGTTGATTTTAAGAGCCTGATTGGGAAGAAACGATAGGTAGAGATCGAATCATTAAGGCCCTGCTTGAAGTCGTAGAGGCATTGGTCAACATGCAGCAACATGCTTCTAGGGACCCTTAACTAGTTCTTATTTAAATGATTATACCTTCCTTAGCTCCAAACTCTGTTATACTGGTATACTTGGGACCTATGTAAAAGAACAAGCAAACAAACACACCACAAAACCAAAACAAACAAACAAAAACAAGAAAAATATTTTTAAGTGTTGAGTTTTTCTGAAAAATAATAAAAACAGAAAAAGAAAATATTTTTGGATTTTTGAAGATTTTCTGAAAAATAATAAAAATAGAAAAAGAAAATATTTTTGGATTTTTGAAGATTTTCTGAAAAATAATAAAAACAGAAAAAGAAAATAAAGTTGCATAAAACACACTTTGAACAAAATTTACAACCGAAACCTTATCTTAAAGGAATGAAGCGAAATAGACCGAGCGGTCGGTTCATTTCGGTTCTCGAAAATTATGAAGCCGAAATAGACCGAGCGGTCGCTCCATTTCGCTTGTCTAATTTTTAGGTGTTGAATTAAGGATTCGGTACCGACTCTGCTTCTATCATTCCCAAGCCTTGCAGAATTTTATTGAAACTCGCTTCAGGTAAGGCTTTAGTGAATATGTCGGCCAATTGATTAGAGGATCGAACAAAATGCACTTCCACGTTCCCATCTTCTACGTGATCCTTGATGAAATGATATCTAAGTGCAATGTGCTTAGTTTTTGAGTGTTGTACTGGATTGTGACATATCCTTATTGCACTTTCTGAGTCACAATAGAGAGGAATCTTCTTCATACTTAGCCCGTAATCTCTTAGTTGACTTTGAATCCAAATGACTTGAGAAGTACAAGATGCTGCAGCAATATACTCAGCTTCGGCTGTTGAAAGTGACACGCAGGTTTGCTTCTTGGACTGCCAGCTAACCAGTTTCCCATCAAGAAATTGGCATCTACCTGTAGTGCTCTTTCGGTCCAGACCACATCCTCCAAGATCAGCATCAGAAAAGGCTTGAATGAAGAAACCAGATCTAGCAGGATACCAGAGACCGAGAGATGAGGTTCGCTTCAAATAACAGAAAATATTTTTCACCGCCATCATGTGAGGTTCTCTTGGATTAGCTTGAAACCTGGCACAGTAACAAATAGAAAACATAATGTCCGGTCTATTAGCTGTTAGATACATAAGGGACCCTATCATTTGTCGATAAAGTGTTATATCAACAGCAGGTTTTTCCAGAGAAGGTGTTAACTTGGTGCCAAATGCCATAGGAACCTTCATTTTCGAGTCTCCTGTCATGCCAAATTTTGTTAGCAGGGTCTTTGTGTACGCCTCCTGGTTGATAAAGATACCTTCTGGTCCCCGTCTAATATTCAAACCAAGGAAAAAATTAATCGGACCCATTGCGCTCATTTCAAATTTAGTCTCCATCAACTTCCTGAATTCAACTGTTAAGCTAGGATTCGTGGAGCCGAAAATGATGTCATCGACATAAATTTGAACTATCATTAGATGTTCGCCTTCTTTCTTTCGGAAGAAGGTTGGGTCGACCGAACCTTGCTTAAATTTCGACATTTTCAGAAAGCGAGTTAAAGTTTCATACTAGGCTCTCGGTGCTTGCTTCAAACCATATACCGCTTTATCCAGCACATAGCAATGATCAGGGAATTTCTCATTCACAAACCCGGGAGGTTGCTCAACATACACTGTTTCTTCTAGTTCCCCATTCAAGAAAGCGCATTTGACATCCATTTGGAAAACTTCGAAGTTTTTATGAGCAGCATATGCCAGGAAGATTCTCACTGATTCCAACCTAGCTACTGGAGCGAAGGTTTCCTCATAATCTATCCCTTCCTCTTGGCAATAACCTTTCACCACCAACCGAGCCTTGTTGCGAATGACATTCCCTTCTTTATCTAATTTATTTCTGAAGACCCATTTTAAGCCCACCACTGAAGCATCCTTTGGGGTAGGAATCAGCCTCCAAACACGGTTGCGTTCAAACTCATGGAGCTCATCTTGCATTGCTTGAACCCAATCAGAATGATCAAGTGCAGCATTAACTGTTTTCGGCTCGACCTTGGATATGAATGAATTAAACATACAGAATTCAACTTTAGAGAATAATGCAGTTTGTTTCGCTTTCAACTGTGAGCGAGTGAGTACTTTTTCAGATGATTCTCCAATAATTTGAGCTTTTGGATGGTCCTTGGTCCATTTGACTAACGGAGGATAATTTGGGTCATATGCTGGATCCAATTCAGCATTCACTTCCTCTTCAAGTTCTGATTGATCACCCTCGCCTTCGTCAGTTGCATTCTCTTTCTCCCCCTCGACTGGCGAAGTGTAACCTGTGGCATCATCAGAATTTACATCCTCTGTGGGAGTAGGATTCTCCCCCTTGATTGGACAACTATGGAGTGGGTTTGGAGCAATATGTTCACCCTCGCTTGGACCTTTAGGAGTTGGGGATAGAATAGGACTCTCCCCCTCGAAAGACATTTTGGTTGTCTTTGGTACTGAAGAACTCTCCCCCTTGAATATTGAGCCGTTGATGGGAGAGTCAGTTGAGGATTGAACACCTATAGTTTTAGGAGGTTCACTTTCCATTCCTTTGGCAGCTTCATCTATGATCTTCTTGAGATTATCAATTTTGTTATCTGCTGCTTTTGCCTCTGAGTGTGCTGCTTTCTCTGGTTCATCAAATAACCGAATGTATTCTTCAAATAAGTTGGATATTGGAACCGAGACCTGTCCAAATTCAGGAAATATTTCACTTAAGTCATTTGCACTCCTTTGCACTTTCTTCATATAATTATCGTCAAAGGTGACGTAATATGTCTCTTCAATTCGTTTGGAGCGTTTGTTCAACAGTCTGTAAGCTTCAGAAGAGAGTGAATATCCTAGAAAAATTCCTTCATCTGCTTTGACGTCAAACTTGTTTCGGTTCTCCTTTGAATTAAAGATGAAGCACCTTGAACCGAACACATGGAAAAATTTGACGTTCGGCTTCCGATTGTTTATTATCTCGTATGGGGTGATCGAGAATCTCTTGTTGAGCAAAGATCGGTTCTAAGTGTAGCACGCGGCTGCAACTGCATTAGCCCAGAAGTATAACGGAAGAGAAGCGAAACTGAGCATGGTTCTGGCTGCTTCACACAAAGAACGGTTTCGTCTTTCAACAATCCCATTCTGTTGTGGTGTATAAGGAGCTGAAAAATTGTGAGTTATCCCCTTGTCAGCCAGAAAGTCCTCAAAATCGTTATTCTTGAATTCCAGACCGTTATCACTTCTGATATTCCTCACCGTCTTTCTCAGCTGCACTTCCACTTGCTTGATAAAAGTCTTCAACTTGGGAGTAGCATCTGATTTCTGTTTAAGAAAGAAAACCCAGCTGAAGCGTGAAAAATCATCTACAATCACAAGGATGTACTTACTACCACCGATGCTCTCGATAGCCGAAGGTCCACATAAGTCAATGTGCAATAGTTCAAGAGCTTCAACAATCTTTGTATTAATTCGTGTAGGGTGGCTCTTTCTGCTTTGTTTGCCCATCTCACATGCAGCACACAGATGTTCCTTGTCAAACTTGAGAAGAGGGAGGCCTCGAACGTGATCACCAAGCACCAACTTATTAATGTCTTTGAAGTTCAGGTGCGATAGTCGTCGATGCCACAACCAGCTTTCATCAGTGTTCGCCTTTGACAGTAGACATATTGATGGTTTTCCTCGTATTGGGTTGAGATTTAAAGGATACATTTCTCCTTTGCGTTCAGACTTTAGCATAACCTTTTTTGTTTCTTTTCTATTATCTCAGACCCCTCATCATCAAATGATACTTTCATACCTGTTCCCACAACTAATTGTGACACGCTGATGAGGTTATGCTGCAATCCTTCCACATACGCCACTTTTCGAATCGAGAAATCTCCATTGGTAATCTACCATATCCCTTGATTGTTCCATAGGAGTTATTTCCATACTTTACACACCCACCATCTTTTAGGGACCGAAACTCCCTCAGCTCTTCCTTCCTCCTTGTCATATGACACGAGCAGCCACTGTCTATATACCATTCATCATCGAACTGCTCCTCACTGATTACCTGCAAATTTAAGCAGATTTAGGAACCCAAAGTTTATTGGGTCCTGATGAGTCTTTCACAGAAAAAGGAATTACAGTAGAAATATCAACCAAATATGTTCTTTTTACGAGAGTGGTTTGATCTTTTCTTTTAATGGTGTACACCTTGATTTTAGTTTTATCTTGTTTCGGTTTTGGTGTATAAGTTTATGTGTTGTTAGATGGTTTAGGAATATTCCTTTTAATCCTAGGGTTAGCTGACTTTTTATTATTATTGAACTCAGAATCAAGCTTTCCCTTGCCTTTGATATCCTTCATTGAAGTTAATTTTCTTTGGGAGTTAGAAGGACCGAAACTAGATTTAGGACCGAGACTCGACTTTCGGTTCTGAGTCCTGTTGATGGGACCGAAAGTAGGCTTTTGGTTGTTAGCCTTGGCGGTTGGACCGAAACTTGTCTTTCAGTCCTGTGAGTCCATGTGGGGACCGAAACTTGTCTTTCGGTTCGGTGCGCTAGTTTGGGAGCCGAAAGTAGACTTTCGGTTCTGAGATTTGGAATAGTAGGAATTTGGGCTGAAGTTTTCTTTTCGCTTCAGTTTTTCCTTTCCTCTATCCGTTGATTCTTTCTCAGGAGGTACGTAGTTGGGATTTTGGGATTCCCAGTGACGTTTTCGCTCATTCAGATTTTTTGCGTATCTTTGATTTCTTAAACGTTTCTGTTCAGCTAACTCCTTCTGTGATTTGTGGATATTGAAGCTGGCCTTTGGCTTCTCCTTTTGACTTTCGGTTGTATTTGCTGGAACAGTTGGTTTTGTCATCGGTTCTTTAGGGATTTCCTTGGTTCCACTTGTGCTTGGTTTGTCAAAACTTGAGGGTTTGTTGATGGGTTCAGCAACATATCTTCCTTTAACCCTCCATGAAGTTTGCAAAGATAAGCCTACGGTGTCGTCTGCGTTGTCGATAGGGGTAGACCAGAAGTAATCGTCGCATCCTTCATCATTGTCTTTGTCGACCAAGATCTTTAATTCTGCCATTTGTTTAGCAGTGACCCCTGTAACTGCATATACCTGATTCGACACAGTTTGAACCTTTTGATAGACCATAGCTTTTTCCTTGAGTTTCTGTGGCTTTTCTTTCGACAAGCGAGCGAATTCAACCGAATTTTCAGAAATGAGGGGTTTCTCATTCTCGGTTTCTCTCTTCATGAACTCAGAGCAATCAACTTCGTCTTCGACTGAGATTTCGCTCATCTCACTTTCCTCATCAAATTCAGACGTATTTTCTAAGTTCATTTTATTTTCTGAAATCAATTTTGCGTTAGACGAGTCAAATGATTTAATAGTTTCGGACTTTATTTTTAACCTATCATTTTCATCTAAAAGATCTTTGAGCATACATTTATGTTCCTTAGAGTCAATGAAGGTTTCTATTTTGTCCAGTCCGATTTTGTAATGAATTGATGTTTCTTCTGAGGACACTACTGATTCACATTCTGCTATGACCTCATCCTCCTTAAATTCAAGGAAGGGTAACATCATCTTATGAATCTTCTTTCCTATCTCACAACTTAAATGCAATTGAGCAATATTAAAGTATAAACGCTTAGCAATTAAACAAAAAACATTCCTTTGTTTTAAAAACTTTAAATTGTCTCTTTGTAAATAAATACTTTCATCCCTAGCCCTAATTAACTCCGCCTCCTTCAGCTCAATCCACATCCTTCTCTCCTCACTTTTTGAAGACACCCTGCTGAGTTGGTCAGTTAGATTAGAATTCGTTAAGCGAGTTTGCATGAGACTACCACTTAAGTTAGAAAATTTAAATTTTAATTCATTAAATTCTTCTTCGTAATCTGTTATTGGAACTTTAAGTGATTCAAGGATGGATTGTACCTTTTTGATCAACCGATCGCAGTCGTTGATCTTCTCACTCACAGGCTTGGCCGCAAAACACTTGTCCTCAGTCAGGTTCGGTTCCTCATTTGCACTTTCGGTTGATGAACCAGTTGTGACAATTAAACACTTTCCAGCCGAACCTACTTCCTTTGCCACATAAGCCTTTCCATGAGTGGGCTTTCTCACCTCTTCATCTTCAGAATCGGTTGAACAAACTTCGACGCCACCGAACTCATCTTCACCTGCATTCTCCTGCACAATCAGGGCATTCATAGAGCTGTTAGTTGCCTTCTTTTTCTTGATCTCTTCCAACTTGCGCATGTAGTACGTCTCATCATCTTCACCATCTCTTTTCTCAACCATTTTCCTTAGCATACAGCCTTTGGCAAAGTGGTTCTTGCCGTGACAGTAGTTGCAGTCGAACCCAGAGTCTCCTGCAAGTTTGCTCTCCTTCTTGTCTTCATCCTTTTGAGAAGAGACTTTCGCTTCGTCCTTCACCTTCTCAGAACTGTAACTTCCCTGCCAGTTTCGGTTCTTGTTGACAGGAATTTTCTTCTTGTAAACTTCTTTGGATTGGTGACCATCATAACATACTCCTCGCTTGTAAGGTCACACTCAGACATATCAGACTCCTCTTCTTCTTCTGCAATGCTTTTTGCTTTTGAGACAAGGGCCAACGATCCCACACCCGAAACTACTTTCGCTTCTTTGGTTACTACACTTTCATGGGACTTAAGTATTCTCACAAGTTTCGCCAGTGAGTAAGATTTAAACTGTTCATGCGCTTTCACAGTTGAAACCACAGCCATTCATTCTGGTCTCAGACCGTTCATGAAGGTCACCTTCTGCTCGATCAACTTTCTTTCTATTCCATGCTTGATCATCTTACTTAGGAGATGATTGAACCGATCGAAGGTTTGTATGAGTTTTTCTTGTGGTTTATGTTCGAAAACTCCAAATTCTGACAGCAGCAAGGTTTGAATGGAGTGTTCCAGATCTTCATCAGTTGAATAAAGTTCTTTCAGCCTATCCCAGATTTCTTTGGCCGTCGTGCATGATCCAACCAATCGAAAAGTGTCAGATTGCAAGGCGAATCTGATCATTCTCATGGTCTTCATGTTACACAGCAACTTGTCTTTCTCATCCGGTGGCATCTTCTCTACATCCGCCACCAGCTTGTTATATTCCTTTTGGGACTTAACTGTCGTGTTCGTTCCTGAATGAACAAACGACCCAAGTGTGATAGCTTCCCAGATGAGATAGCCATTATCTTCAGATCCAACCACGTAGTCTTCAAAGTGATGCGCCCATACTTCATAGTCTTGAGTCTAGAGAATGGGTATCTGGGTTGTTGATCCAATGTTGTTTGAGATGTTGATGGGATTTGTTTGCGAATCTTCGTGAGACATGGTGAGCTGCTAGAATCAAACCTGTAAACTTGATATTAGGGTTTTATCTGAAATAGAGTTGCCGTCGATACGAAGAAGACGGCTTCTATTTATACGATAAAAGCGGAAACCCTAAAGAATTCTGAATACAAAAGGAATGTGTATTGATCACACAGTCTCCTGCTCTGATACCAATTGTTAGAACAATGTTCTATTAGGATCGTTAGATTCTATGCAAGCAAACAGTTAAGAATGTAATCAAGAACACAAGAATGGCTTTGAATATGTCGTATGATTAATACTTCAACACCTCAGAAGAGCTCGATTAAGAACTTCGACTGTAGAGGCGTTTAGGGTTACAAAACAATGAACGTAATCATCAACATCGTCTAATGCATACATGCATGCATATTTATAGTATAACCCTATCAGATAAACACGGATGGACAGGCCCAATCCGGATACAAAACAAAAAGCCCAAGACGCAACACAATTAGACTCAACAAAGCATAAGTCAGAAACCTTTGAAAAGTTCAAAGAGTTTAAACAAGAAGTGGAGAATCAGCTGGGCATGAAGATAAAGATGCTCCATCCGATCGAGGAGGAGAGTATCTTAGTATCGAGTTCCACGACTACCTTAAGGAATGTGGAATTGTTTCACAAAATGACGCCACCTAGGACATCATAACTTAATGGTGTGGCTGAGAGGTTAAAAGGACCTTGTTGGACATGGTTCGTTCTATGATGAGTCGAGCTTTGTTACCTATCTCATTCAGGGGGTATGCCATAGAGACGTCCGCCGATATCCTTAATCCAGTCCCAACTAAAAGGGTTTCCAAAACACCTCACGAGATATGGATAGGGAAGGTTCCCTCGTTAGCACATATAAAGGTTTGGGGTTGCGAGGCTTTTGTGATAAAAGAAACTCACAACAAGCTCGAACCTCGAAGTGAACGATGTTTTTTCATCGGCTACCCACAGAAATCCTTTGGATATCTCTTCTATAGACCGAGTGACAATGTTTTATTCGTTGCAAGGAGAGGAGTCTTTTGCGGGAGAGAACTCATATGCCAAGAGGACAGTGGGAGGCAAATTGACCTTGAGGAGCTTCAAGGCTTAAGAATTACTTTATACAAGATGGGAACTAGCACTCGAAGTGTCTTACTCTTGATGTTGGACACATTGTAGAGAAATTATAATCTTGAATTTTTGCTATCTTTATCAACTCCCTAATTCCAAGTGGGATCTTATCTTTCTAGTTCATGTATTTGGATCCTCTTGGTGGTTTTGTTAAAATGATCTAAAAATAAACTAGTTATTTTTAAAGTCTTTCGTTTGCCGTACAAAAATTATTTTAATAAAAATGATTGTTTTTAGTTATCAAAACCCGTCAATATTAACTTTCACTTGGTATCAGAGCCTAATCCCTAAAACTCAAAACCCTACTTCTATTCTCAGCTCTTTGGTCTCATGTCAAAGAGTATATCTATAATGGCTTCTCTCGTAAAGCCATCCACCATCGCTACCGCCGTATCTTCCAAGTTGACTCGCACTAACTTCTTGATATGGAAGGATCAAGTTACTCTTATCCTATGGGGGTCCGACTTTTTGGACATCTCGATGGCACTACACTAGCACATGTTGCCACAGTGACCATCGGAACTAGCACCGCCTGAAAAGAAGCAACTAAAAATCTAAAAGATACAACTAACCCCGCCTACGAAACGTGGGTGATTAAGGATCAAGCTATCATCGAAGGTCTCTTATCTTCTATGATTAAGACGTTCTTCCTTAACTCATTCGATGTATCCACACATCAGAACAATTGTGGAATGCTCTTCACACCATCTTCTCGGCTAGACATTGGGAAATTCCATTTAGACCACACTCAACTCTCAACCAAAAAGAAAAGAGACATGAGTGTTGTCGTATACTACCAGAAAATGGTTGGTTTTGCTGATACCGTCGCTAATATCAGCCAACCAATGAATGATGAAGAAGTTATTGGCCTCATACCCGCCAGCCTAGGACCGGGACACGATGATCTGTTCACTAGCATCACTGTTTTAAACAACGAACAACATGTAACCCTTCCTGAATTTTATTCATACTTGATTGCACATGAAGCACAAGCTACTTCCATGGGAAGCATGGTTGAATTCACTTCTTCAACCAACAACATGTCTCAAAAATACTCCAACAATAATAACCCTCATCACAATTATAACAACTCTAAAAAAAATTCCCGAAGAGGAAACTACCGTGGCAGTCGTGGATGTGATCGTAGTTATGGTCGGAACAATGTTGGACCACATAGCCAAGTTTGTGGTATACCAGGTGATATTGCCATATTTATACACATTTTAGGCAATATCTTAGTACATTTTTATTAATATTTTGGCTAATTGCAAAGATATATGATACTTATTGGATTAAATTGTATTTTGCAGCCAAAAGGAACACTCTTGAAGATAAAGGACCAAAATTGACAAGAATTGCAACTTTGGAGAATTAGAGCTTAAAAGAAGAAGATTCCAGCTAAAAACCGAGCTCACGGCGTGAGAATCAAGTTCTAGAAGATTAACATACGTGATCTAGTTTCCTTGGAAGATAACGATAACTACCGAGCTCACAATGTGAGATACCATTGCTCACGATGTGACAACGTATTTTCCAAAACTATAAATTATTCTTCACTCTTATGATTTGATGGGGATTATAGAGAGTTTTCTGGAGGAAATGTATTTCGAGGAACCGATTTTGTAGTCCAGAAAGTGCAGAAAGCATTCTTTGGAAGGAGAATTGCTTGGAGATCAAGAGATTGAAGAACACATCATTGGTTTGATTACTTTAATCATGTCGATTTATGTTGAACTTGTGTCTATGTTTTCAGTCATGAGTAGCTGAACTTAGTTGCTTCCATTTAGGTAGATGAAACTTTGACTCTATGGTTTAGTTTATCAAATTATGGATTTTAATTGTTTGTTTTGAGCTTGTGTTTGATTATCATTACCTAGCATGTTAATATTTGTGACTTTGATTGCTTGAATTTAGGTTCTGTGTAGCTTAGTGACCATTAAATTACATGAACTTGTTACCTAGTAATTTAGTGACTATTAAATTGCTAGAGCCAGGATCAACCAAATCTTAGATAAGTGATAAAAGTAACTAATTTACCTGTGCTGGAGAACATAAATTATGACCATAATTGTGTTTGATAGATAAATCTTACATAGCTCCATCCATAAGTAATAGTTAATTATGTGTTTTCTTTTGTATGACCATACATAGTTTTAAATGAATTGGTGAACATGTTGGTAAATTTAGACATGAATTGCTAATAACAAAATAATTGGTAACCAACTTTAATAATCCATAATTAGTAACTAACTATAGAGGAAAAGTGGATTCGAACTAAACGGAAGTAATTTTAGAATATTGATTAAAATCATTAGTTAAGTGCTTAGATTATCGAAGCTCCACTAGAGGTTTTGCAGTGTTTCTAGGACCTAATCTAATTTCATGTAGTTCACGAAAGCAACCCACGGTGTCTCAATCAAGCACAGAAGCTGAGCACAAGGCTTTGGCAAATGACACTGCTGAAGCCACTTGGATATAATCATTAGTTAAGGAGTCGAGTATTCGTCAAGCACAAGTACCTGTGTTGTGGTGTGATAATTTGGGAGCCACCTATTTAACAGCTAATCCAGTCTTTTATGCCCAAACGAAACATATAGATGTGGATTTTCACTTTGTTAGAAAAAGGTAGCAATGGGAGCTTTAGACGTTCGATTCATATCCTCAAATGACCAGCTTGGTGATGGTCTTACAAAACCTAAAACTCGTGATACGTTGGATATATTAAGATACAATCTGAACCTTGTAACGGTTGAGATTGATGGGGAATATATATATATATATATATATATATATATATATATATATATATATATATATATATATATATATATATATATATATATATATATATATCAGTGTTGCAGAAATCGACCTATTCGGCCGATTAATTGGCGATTAATCGCTAATCGGACCTCCACCGATGAGATTTATTACTAATCGGTCACTATAATCGGGTTTGTCAATACAGGTCAAAGTCAGAATTAATCAGACCTAATCGGGCCTAATCTGACTTAATCAGGTTTGGTCAACGCAGGTCAAAGTCGGACCGAATAAGCCCTAATTGGACCTAATCGCTGATTAATCGCTTCTTTTGAAGGATTAAAGTTAGATTTATAAATTTTTTGAATAATTTTCTTAATAATTGTGACATCCCTATTTTCATGGCCAGAAAAGACCGATATGAAAATCAGAGTAACCTTTTTAAAGAAAAGTGTTGCGGAATTTGATCCCAAAAGATAAATGTGATAAAGATTTATCAAAGCATTTCCGAAGAAATGTATTTCATTATATTAAAACATCGGGATGTCATGTTCGATACAGATCAAAAGCACAAACAGAACAGCATAGGCCTTACAACATTTATTTATATCTGTTGGCCTATAATCCATAATCCTCGTCAAGTCATCCAATTATGCTCTTGTGCCACTACCTGTAATACAAGAATGTAACACCCATAAAAATCATGCCAAATTAAAACTTTTTAAAAACATTTCAAAACACATGATTATTACAAAACTTGTTTTGTAAATGATATATTGTCAGAGTATCCCAGAATCAGATCATAAAATCATAAAATGTGAGGAGCGGTACGATCACGCCTTCTCCTTCCCGCGATCATCGGAAGTACCTGAAATAATAATCGATAAATGTAAGCTCGAAGGCTTAGTGAGTTACCCCCAAATTACCAACGCCATACAGATATAACCATATCATATGAACATATAAGCAAACAGCATGCATAATGAGCCATCAGTCTGACTGGACGGAATCCCGATCCTTAGTCTAGCTGGACCGCTCTCCGAGCCCTCGACACGTCTGGACCGCCCTTCTCGGGGCCTTCAGCCTATCCGGACTGCTAGCTGGGCCTTCCGCCTAACTAGATTTACCCGGCCCGGGCCTACAGTTTACCCGGTCCGCCCAGGGTGTCTTGGCCTACTGCACACAGCAGGACCTGCCTCAACCCTTTCCCTAACCAACAGACGTGCACACATACATATAGACAAGTAAACATGCAGATCTAATAGATCACTAATCATGGCAACCATCTTATAACCAGGATACCGACCTAACCGAAATCTAACATAGCAACCATCCTAAACCAGGATGAAATCTAGCACATTAATAACATAGCAACCATCCTAAACCAGGATGAAATCATAAAGGGTCGGCCTGGTGCCGTAGACCCTGTTGATATAGTGAGGATAACTTACCTCACAAATGTCGCACTGAAGTGATAGGCTCAAACTCTCGAATCACCAACACGAACTCCACCACCTATAGTTACCATAAAACCCTTTTTCATAAATTTCCAAATTACCAAAATACGCCCAGGTGTCAACTGGTCAACCCTTGGTCAAAGCCAAAGCAACCAGTCAAGGTCAACAATCCATGTTGACCCGACTTGTCGAGTTTCCCTGCAGCTCGCCGAGTTCATGCATGTCCAAAGGTTGGGGAAAACCCTAGCCGACTCGCCGAGTCATTCGACTGACTCGCCGAGCCCAAGGCAATCTTCATCGGACTCGCCGAGTTGTTCGTCCAACTCGTCGAGTTCATGACCATCTTCATATGACTCGCCGAGTCGACCTTGCGATTCACCAAGTCCCTTCAATCCTCCAACCATACAGATGCTTTTTAGGCCATGCTAAGGCTCCATATTGTAGATCTAGCTTCCCAAAGCATGTTCATCACGTAAAGTTGCAAACTTTACGTGCATGCAAGATGATAATGACCCAAAACAAGCTAAAGAAGAGGTTCTAGGCAAAAGAGCTTCACCAACAAGCTGAAGACTGAGACTTTATGATGATAAGAGCCAAGATGAGCCTAGATCTGAAGTTGAAACTTCAGATCTTGGTTCATCACTCGAAAAGCAACCACATGCCCAAAATGGTCCCAAAACTCAAATATAGAAGGGGTTCTACTTAAAAGAAGCTCAAGGTGATGACTTGATACCTCTAAATGGTGATAAACTGAGGTAAACTTCAGATCCCCAGCTATTCCTTTCTCCAAGCTTCTTGATCTTCAAACCTTTCCTCATCAAAATCCATCTTCCAAGCTAAGAAGCACACCAATATAGAGAACAAGCATAAATTAGGGTTTCTGAATTTGAGGGGAGCAGTAAGTGAGGCTAAGGGGGAATAAGTGATCTTTAAATAGGGTGGAAAACCCCGGAAATTAGGGTTTCATCCCCCAGCTCCTACTCGTCGAGTCCCTTCTTGGACTTGGCGAGTAGGTCACTAAAACACGTGGACCAACCCGTTGCTACTCAACGAGTAGGGCAACCAACTCGTCGAGTAGCCCTTGAAATCAAGAAAATTCTTATATTAAATCAATACCTGAGAATCGAGGCGTTACAATTCTCCCCCACTTGAACTAGACTTCGTCCTCGAAGTCTGCCGCGACGAACAGCTCCGGATAGTGCTCTCGCATCTCTGCCTCTGGCTCCCACGTCCACTCGGACCCCCTCCGATGCTCCCACTGTACCTTCACCAAAGGTATCTCCTTGTTCCGCAGAACTTTCATCTTCATCTCCAGTATGGCCACATGCCTCTCCACATAATTCAGGCGCTCATCGACCTGAATATCATCCAATGACACCACTGCCTCCTGATCCATAATGCACTTTTGCAACTGCGACATGTGGAAAGTGATGTGGATCCGACTAAGCTCCTTCGGTAGCTCTAACCTGTAAGCCACCTTGCCCACCCTGGCAATGATCCTGAACAGTCCGATGAAGTGGGGACCCAATTTCCCCCTCTTCCTGAAGCGGATCACACCCTTCCAGGGTTAGACTTTAAGGAGTACCATATCGCCCACCTGAAACTCCAATTTAGATCGGCGCCTGTCAGCGTAACTCTTCTGTCGACTCTGAGCGGTCTGCAGTCGCTTCCTAATCTGCTGAATCTTCTCGGTAGTCTGCAAGATTACTTCCGTCCGTCCCATCACTCTGTTTCCGATCTCACCCCAACAAATCGGAGTGCAACATCTTCGCCCATACAACAGCTCGAAAGGCGGAGCGCCAATGCTGGAATGGTAGCTGTTGTTGTAGGCGAACTCTGCAAGGGGTAGGTGGGAATCCCAGCTCCCACCGAAGTCAATAACACAAGCCCTCAACATGTCCTCGAGGGTTTGTATGGTCCGCTCGCTCTGACCGTCTGTCTGAGGATGAAATGTTGTGTTGAAGTGCAACCGCATGCCCAGATCCTCGTGGAACTTCTGCCAGAAACAGGAGGTAAATCTAACATCCTGGTCGGAGACAATGCAGACCGAAACCCCATGGCGAGCAACGATCTCGTGGACATATATGTCGGCCAACTTCTCGGCCAACGAACTCTCCCGTATTGCCAAGAAATGGGCACTCTTGGTCAATCGATCCACGATGACCCATATAGCATCAAACCCCTTCCCCGTTCTCGGCAACTTGGTAATAAAATCCATCGTGATTTGTTCCCATTTCCACATGGGAATCTCCAGGGGCTGCAGCTTGCCATGCGGCCTCTGATGCTCGGCTTTGACCATCCTACAGGTCAAGCACCTCTCGACGTACCAAGCGATTTCTCGCTTCATAAACAGCCACGAGTAGCTCAAAATCAAATCCCGGTACATCTTGGTGGCCCCCGGGTGAATAGAGAAGTGAGACTTATGGGCCTCCTCCATGACTGTCTGTCTGACCCCACCAGACATCGGATCCCACACCCGACCGCATCGGGTTAATAATCCCTGACTATCCTGCACAAACCGGGTGTTCTCACCCCTGATCCTCTCCAACTTCCAGTTCTCTGGCCGCATGCCCTCGACCTGAGCATCTCTGATTAAACTCACAAGCGGAGAAACCACCGCTATCCTCATACATATCGCTGGGGTGGAAGTCCCAGCTGACTTGCGGCTCAGAGCGTCCGCCACCACATTCGCTTTACCGGAGTGGTAAAGGATCTCGCAGTCGTAGTCCTTGACTACATCCAGCCACATGCGCTGCCTCATGTTCAGGTTCGGCTGATCCATGATGTGTCTCAAGTTCTTGTGATCCGTGTATATAGTACAGCGGACCCCAAATAGATAATGTCTCCAAATTTTGAGAGCGAAAACCACCGCTCCCAACTCTAGATCATGAGTAGGATATCTCGTCTCATGCGGCTTCAACTGTTGCGATGCATAAGCTATCACCCGTCCCCTCTGCATGAGGACCGCTCCTATTCCCGTGATGGACACATCACATAATACCACAAAATCCTCGACTCCCTCCGGAAGAGTCAAAACTGGAGCCTCGCATAGATACTGTCTGAGGGTCTCAAACGCCCTCTGCTGCTCGGGGGCCCACCAGAAATCCACCCCCTTCCTCTTCAGACGAGTGAGAGGTACTGCAATCTTAGAAAAATCCTGTATGAATCTCCGGTAGTACCCTGCTAATCCTAAAAAGCTCCTGATGTCTGAGGGAGATTTCGGAACCTCCCACTGCATAACTGCTTCGATTTTGGCCGGGTCGACCAAAATCCCTTCCTGGTTAAGGAGGTGTCCCAGGAACTGGACCTCTCGTAACCAAAACTCACATTTCGAGAACTTGGCATAAAGTTGTTCTCTCCTCAGAACTCCCAATAACTCCCGTAGATGCTCCTCATGTTGCTCTCGGGTCTTGGAATACACCAAGATATCGTCGATAAACACTATGACCGAGCGATCGAGCATCGGTCTGCAGACCCGATTCATCAGGTCCATGAATACTGATGGCGCGTTGGTGAGCCCAAACAACATCACCACGAACTCGTAATGCCCATAACAAGTTTGGAATGCGTTCTTCTCTACGTCCTCCTCTCTGACCCTGACCTGATGATACCCAAACCTCAAGTCTATCTTGGAAAACCAAGACGCACCCTGCAATTGATCGAAAAGATCATCTATCCTCGGGAGTGGATAATAGTTTTTCACCGTTAATTTGTTCAACTCTCGGTAATGAATGCACATCCGGTGCGAACCATCCTTCTTCCTGACAAAGAGTATTGGTGCTCCCCATGAAGAACTGCTCAGACGAATGAACCGTTTTCCCAACAGTTCCTGCAGATGTGATGACAGCTCCTGCATCTTTGGTGGTGCCAATCGGTACGACGCCTTGGCAATAGGGCCGCACCTGGCACTAGGTCGATCCTGAACTCTACCTGCCTCTCTGGAGGCACTCCGGGTAACTCCTCCGGAAACACATTAGCAAACTCTCTGACCACCGGGACCTCTGAAACTGAAACCTGCTCTCTGGCCCACGTATCTACCACGTACGCTAGATAACCCGCACACCTGTGCTGGATGGACTTCCGAGCCCTGGCAGCTGAACAAAACCCTGATCCCAACCTGGTGCCCTCGCCATAAACAATCAGTTCTCCCCCGCTTGGGGTTCGAACTACAACTCGCTGACCCTCGCAATCTATCATGGCACCAAACCGGCTAAGCCAATCCATCCCTACGATTACGCACACCTCCCCCATGGGAATCGATATCAAATCTACCAGAAAGGACACTCCGAAGATCTCCAACCCGCACCCTCGATAGACCGAAGACACAGAAACTCCGTTTTCGTTGGCAATAGAGACTCGCAACGGACACTCTAGCTCACTCACTGGCACACCAAACTCCCTACTAAAGGTATGAGATACGAAAGACCAACTCGCCCCCGAGTCAAATAAAACCAAAGCAGGCAAGGAGTTCACTAAAAACGTACCTAATCACGGGTACAACGGATAAGCATAAAATAGATATAATAAATGAGATAAAGGATAGAAACATACCAGCAACCACATCTGGTGCTGCCCTGGCCTCCTCCGCTGTAAGCTGGAAAGCATGCCCCTGGGCCCTCGGGGGCACTGCTCGACCCTGACTCCCGTCAGTAATCCTCAATGTAGTCGGCATTGGAGCCTGCGACGGCCTGGCTGCGAGCTGTGGACAGTTGGTCTTCATGTGACCAACCTGATGACAGTGGTAACAGATCCTCATATCCTGAACCGGGCCGTATGACGACAATCCCTTGCAAAGTGCCCCTCCTGGCCGCATTTGCGGCATCCGCTACCAGACCCACAAACCCCCGTGTGCCCCTTTCCGTACTTGCCACAAGTGCGGCCCTGTTGTCCCCCTGACCTGGAATCAGCGGTCTTAGACCGCTTTGGCGCCGACTGCGTCTGTGCCGGGGCCTGACCCTGCTCTCTCAGCTGTAACTCAATCTCAAGCTCCCGCCGCCTGTCGGCTTCCTGTAACTACAGAAGTGTATCACAACGTTGGGTCGCCACAAACTGTCGAATATCCGTCTTGAGCATGCCCAGATAACGAGTCATCTGAGCCTGCTCAGAAGCAAACTCCGGGCATAACATCGCCCTCTCGATGAACATACGGGTGATCTCCGTCACCGTCTCCCGATCCTGTCTCAATTCCAGAAACTCCTGAGCTAACCGTTCCCGCTCGACTCGAGGAATGTATCGAGTGCGGAACATATCCCTGAACTGCTCCCAAGTAACAGCAGCTCTCTGCTCGTCCGAATACGACCCAGTCATCAACCTCCACCAGTCCTTTGCCCCGGACCTCAGTAAGTTCAGGGCACATCTGACCCTCTGGTCAGTAGGACATAGGCATGTGAAGAAACATCCCTTCACGTCAGACAGCCACCTCATGGCTTTGATGGGGTCCTAAGTCCCATCAAAAGTAGGGGGCTTCGTGTTGTCGAAGTCCTGATACTGAAAATCCTGACCGGCTCCCACCCCTGCTGCTGATACAGCTGCTGTAGCTGCTGCGGCAGCCGCCTCAGTGAGGGCTGCATAGCGATCATCTAAATACTCCACCATAGCGGTCTTAATAGACCCGAACATCTCCGGCAACTCGGCCCGGAACAAAGCAGCAACCTCATCATGCAGGATCTCCCGGATCCTGTCATCCATCTCATCTGGCCTCATCTGGATGATAGTCTCGGGCGCTGTCGGCACCCCCTGTCCGCCCTCTCCTGATCCTGATCCTGATCCCGAACCGGATCCAGTCACAAAGCACCTGGTCATCACCATTCTGAAACATAACACAAGGTATCAGATAATCCACACAAAGAACTGGGAACCAACTCCCGACTAAACCCTAGGGGTTGTGACTTCCTTGCTACGCGTATGGGTCCTGTGCTTTCAGTAGTACGGGCCCATACTACCTTCCACACCTACCCGTATTTGTCTCAAGTATCATCACAATGCCCTAACAATATACATAATCATAACGAGCGCTCAATCCTCATTCCTAGAGGAAGGCTAAATATCTCATAATCGGAAGACTCATCCCAAACAACCTACCCATCCATGAAACTTCCACCAACCCTGCAGCACTTGTGTATGCTAACCACTGTTAGAGTCGAAGTGTTGTAATTAGTCGAAGTATGTTTTGGTGTCTTCGAACATTCTGTAATTTATTTTACTAGGGCATTGTATTCGAAGCTTAATGCTTAGTCCTTAGTATATTTTTTGTACGCTTTACTCTCCTATAAATAGGAGTGTTTACTAGGGTCATAGTAACGAAATCTTTACAGATTTACATCTTGTACTCTGTAAAACTTGGAAGCGTAATTAAGCATAACAGATCATATTTACATACTGTGTCCAAATCTCACATTAATACTTTGAATTCATACTCTGATTAATTCATTACTCGATTCTTTGCTTCTTCATTTGGTATCAGAGGAGGAATCATATCTCTGATCTGATTTTCACGTTGTTCAAAAGGTTTTTGAATTAATTTTTGGATTCAAAAGTTTCCGCACTTTTTGAAAGTGAAAAATTGTCTAGATCTTAGTCTGTGATTCGATTCTGCATTTGAATCATTGAATCGAGTGTTCTACTAGTGATTCTGATTTGAATCTTATAGTTTGTTGTCAAATTCTCAAAGTTTCTTCAAAAATTCTCAAGAATTTATTCCGTACATCAATGGCGTCTTTCAATCTTAATTCCATGACTTCATTTTCTCATCTTCTAGGATCATCCACCAAAATTCCTATGTTAATTCCTGAGTATTACGATCAATGGGCTGATCGTATGCAGGATTATCTCAATGGATTGGATGAAGAACTGTGGAATTGCATTTCTGGCAATCTCAATCCACCAATGAATGTTCAACCAATTGGATCATCTTCTGGAAGTTTCGAAGTTGAAAATCAGTCTGATCGTCTGAAAAAGCTAGAGAAGAGATGTGTGAGAGAACTAAGAGGTGCTTTGCCTCCAGTTGTTTACAACTATGTGAGGAGTTGTACAACTACAAAGGAGATCTGGAACAATCTCAAGGAGAAATTTCAGGGGAGTGAGAAGACAAAAGTTAACTCTGTGAAGCAATGCTTAGTGGAACTGAAGGACTTCAGACAGAAAGATGGTGAAATGATTGAAGTTTATTACGATCGTCTTAATGAACTGATCTATCGACGCAATCGATATGGTATCATCAGATCAACCATGGAGTTCAATCTAATTTTTGTTATGGGACTTTGTAAGGAGTGGCGTAGTGTGAGCATGATGGTTAAGAATCAACAGAGCTTTGATACGTCAACTTTGAATGACTTGTACAATCAGCTGAAGTCTCATGAAAGCGAAGTGAACGAAATTGCTGAAGAATTGAAGGCAAGTTTGGGAGGTCCACTAGCTTTGGTTTCGAAGATCTCTGAAAGGGAAGATGAGAAAGATGTTTCGGACGAAGATGAAGGGTTCATCATAAACTCAGATGATGAGGCAATTGCTTTTTATTCAAACAATCGTGTGAAAAAGTTCTTTAAAAAACCATTTAATCCGAAGGCAAAGTCATCTGAGTCAAAAGGGAATTTAATGAGTAAAAATGTTGGGGTTGAGAAGAAGAAGGAAGAGATGAAAGATTCGAAGCCTGTTGAGGGAAAAACATAGAAGAAATTAAAGGGAGATGCTGGGATAGATTGTCATTATTGCAACGGTGCCAATCACCTTGCAAATGATTGTATGCTTCGAAAGAAGGATGAAAGGAAGAACAAGGTCAAGGATGAGGCGTACTATGCAGAGAAGCTGGAGGTGGTTCGTACAAAAGCCAAGAATTTGTCATTGGTTGCAAAGGGTAAGAATGAGGATGAAGAAGGAACTTATCAAATCTTGTCATCTGGATCAGACGATGAGGAGATGCGAAATCCGACCCACGGAGCAATGTATGCAAAAATGGAGGAAGAATCAGAGGAGGAGGCTTACGAAGTTCGTGGAAGATGCTTCGTATCAAAAGCCGCTGACAAATCTCCAATGACCACAAAGGTACGAAATATTCTTGAATCTTTCAATATTCCAGTACATGCTTATAATTCTGAATTAGTATCTTTTGATGAAACTGTTACTTATTATGATTCAATTGTGGTATCTGCTAGCAATGAGGCTAAGAAGTTGTCTATGCAGTTGCTAGAGACACAGAAGAAAATAGATTCGAAAATTACTAAGATAGATTGTTTGGAACTTCAAATAACTAATATCATGGTTGATAGGGATAATTTGTCTAGTGAAACTAAACTGTTGTTAGCCCAGAGAAATATTTACTGTAATTCGGCTAAACGATTGTATGGGAAATTAACTGAACTTCATCATTCATGCAAAATCAGTAAAGAACAACATAGAAAATTGCTGCCATTTTTAGCTTATGAAAGAGCTACGGTAGATAACATTTCGTATGACTGTGAAAAAGAAATAGTTGATTTTAACAAAGTTCCGAATGATAAGTATAGATATGGTATAGTCAAAGTTGACGAATGTCTTGATGCGAATGAATTAGTTAATATTGTGAATGATACTTTGACTAAATATGAACAAATTCAAATTTTGAAAAAGATTGAGAATTCAACGTCTGATTCTCAATCTAATTTTGCTGATATTGAAGATAATTTTGATAATATTAGTGAAATTAGTGAGCTTGAAGATATTGATTGTTCTCAGTTGTCTGTTGTTAATATTGCTTCAACATATAAAGGGAAAGAAAAAGTTAAGGATTTGATGGTTGAAAATGAAACTGATATACCTTCAACTTCGAAAGTTTGTGAAATGAACTTCGTGGATCTTAAAGACAGCCAAACTGACGATAGTGATGTTGAAGATGATGAGAAAATTTCAAAAGAAAAGGAATCTTCAAAGGAAGAAGAAATTCCTCGAATAGTTATTGATCAAGTGTATGGTGATACACAAAAGTTCGAAAAAGTAATGAATGAAAAAGGTGAACATTATCTTGAAACAAATACAGTGGTTTATCCAAATTTCAAATGCACAGATGATGTCATTTTTCCAAATCAAGTTTTCGTCACAACTGAAAATGTTGAGAATATCAAACCAGAATTAAAGAAGTTGGTTGAGGAGGATAATTCAAAAACAACTGAAGAAAGTTTTTTCGCAAATCAAAGCACAGTTGAAAACAACTTAACAAAGAATTCGTATGTATTTCAACGTCAAAAACCACAAAGACAATGGGTTGAAAAATCAAAAATTGAAAAAGAGAATACAAAATCTGTTGAAAAAGAAACTGAAAAAGTTGTTAAACTAAATTCTAAGGAATTTAAAGATCAAATTGACAAATTTTCGAAGGAAAACAACATTTCGAAAAGACAAGCAAGAAAGAAAATATTTTGGCAAAATGTTGAGTCTCAAAAGATGTCTGAATCACAATCCACCAAAAATGTTTCCAAAGCTAAAAATTCCTCTTTTTCAACAAAAACCCAACATTCAACTCAATCAAATAATACAAGATCTGAAGTAATTAAGCAATCAAAATTTTCAAAAGTTTCTGAAACTAACAAAACAAGAGCATTTTCAAAAACATCACATTCAAATCAAAAATTCTTTCCACGTCAACATTTTAAATCCACAGTTGATACATCTTATAGTCAATCTTTTCTAACAAAACCAAAAGTTGATTTTGTCCCTCAAAAACCAAATTTTCCTAATCATACGAAGAGAGATACAATGAAAACTTCACGGGAAAAAGGAATAACTTCAAGAAAGAACATTGATCATTGGCTTGAAGGCAAAGGAAAGATGTATCAGTCGAATGCATATTCAAAGGAGCAAATTAATGACGCATATGAAAAGTATGTGAATACCTCTTCGAATGGAAGTTCATATTCTAAAGATTCGAACATCTCTGTCAAAGCTTGGAAACCAGTATTCTCCAACTCAGAATTCGAAGGGTAGTGTCAGTGAACATTCGAAACCATTAAACACTTATGTTTCGGTTCCTTTAGATGATGAAGTGCACTTAATTGATAGTCTCAAAACCAAAGTTTGTGATTGGGTTAAAAGTTCTTCATTACATTCGAAATTGAAATCTAATTTCTAAGGACCCAAAAAGCCTTGGGTACCTAAAATTTTTCACTGAATGCAGGTACTCTGTGATGAGCAATATGATAACAAATGGTACATTGATAGTGGTTGCTCTCGTCACATGTGACAACCGTCAAATTTCGGTCAAGTCAAAGTCAAACAAAGTCAACAAGTCAAACCGGTCAACTCCAATAACCCCTGTATGTTAGGGTTTACGTTATGTAATCACTATACAATTCGCTATTTTAATGAGAAATCATCATTTGGAAAGTTCACGTGTTTGATTTTCCTTAGCCTTAACAGTGCTAAACAACGAACCAAAGCGATAAAACACTATTGCACAATCATCGGGATTGTGTACGACACTAAAACACGGTTTAACGGGGTTTACGAACCTTGCGTTGTGAAGCCGGACACTCAAATTAATCACAAACGAAACCTCTCTAAATCGTTTTCACTCTATCTCTTTCTATTTGAAATCTCTCCCAAATCTCTCCCAAATCTCTCTCAAAAGTTACTTTAACTTTTTGTAATCATTTGGGTCATATCGACCCTTAACCGGGTCAAAAATCGCTTGAAACGGGGTAAAAACGGGTAAAATAGCCTTAAGGACCTGGAACTGAAGCTTCAGGACCGAAGCCTCTCATCCGAGGCCTCGGATCCGAAGCCTCTCATCAGGACCGAAGCTGAAGCCTCTCAGGAGACCGAATCCGAAGCCATCAGACAGCAGCCTCGCATGCGAGGGTCCGAATCCGGCCTCCATGCGAGGGGTCTCGCAGACGGCCCCTTTTTACCGGTTTTTCGACTACGACTTCGTTTTAACTCCGTTTTTCATTATTTTAACGTGGGATTTTCACCCAAAACTTTATTTTATAAACTAAGGCCCCAAAATATATAAATCTCCAGGGTTTTTATAAAAATATATTAAAAGAATTAGTGGTTGAACTAATTATTGAGGGAATATTTGCTTTTCCTTAATTTATGGCAAAAGCAAACCACCACCACCTCACTCTATGATCAGCCACTCTTTCCCACTACCCCTTGTCTCCTTAGTGGACCTTTACACCCAATCTCTAGCTCTTCCCACGTTCTAAGAGCTGGAGGATTGATCCTCTCTCCTCATTCTCCATAAAGTTCTTTCATTCTACACTTAGCAACCAAAGGACACTCTCCAAAATTCTCTCATCTTTTCTCTCAAATTCAAGAACTTCAAGGCTTTCTTCAGGGATTTCTTTCTTCAATTAGTAAGTATCTTCATCATTCATATAATTATTACACTCCATTCTACTCAAATCATTGATATCTTACACAAATTCCATCTTATTCGGTGTTAGATTCTCGAATCATCAAGACATCTTCTTAGTGTTCTTGGGTTGAATACTTCCTCTCTCTCACTTTCATCTACTGAAACCACATAAGGTGAGTTCATACCCCTACATTTACATGTTTTTCTTAAGTTTTAAGGGGGGAATACAAGTAAAATCACCAAGAACACAATTAAACTTTTTCTATCAGATTACATCAGAAAAGATGAACTTCGATCACGGACTGTTTTGGTCAACTTAAATATTTTAGTTTTCAAAACTGTTCCGGGTGCAAGTAGTTCAAACTCTTAGCTTTAAAATGGCTACTTGCACATCTCCATATGATTTTTCTACAATTTATGGTGATTTTTACAAAACTGCCTGTCATTTCAGAGGCAAACCCGGACCAGTCTGTGATTATGAACATTTTCACCTCTGTTAGAGATCACTAAAAATCATGATAAAATTTACGAACAAACTAGACTCATATTCCAAACTCTCAGAATTTGCGGATTTGGATTTAGAGCTTTTATGATTTTTCTATAAATTTTCTAAGAACAGTAACAGAAACTGTATTCAACGAAAAGTTGCTGTCAATTTCATTTCACCTTGTAACATGTTGAGCAAGGTGTATATCTTTATGTGATTATATGTTATTGCAATATATGACATTTTATCTTAATATTTAGACACACATCAGTTTACAAATGGATTTGGACATATAAAATATAAAGAATAACAAGTGATTATAATCAAAGTACAACCGATACATTCAAACATTTAATAAACTATTTTGAATATAGTTTGCATACATTACTACGTACTACCCTTGGTTGATAAACTATAATAGGTATAGTTTATGATACATTACATAACACATACATTTAAAAAGGGTACATTTATACAAAGGATATTTTCATTAAGCAAGGTACGGCCATACGGTACCAAGTTTTCATAACACGTAATTCCGTTAATGACTTTGTGAGACATTTACTTCAAATTACCATTAAGTCCTGTATTGTAACCAGAGTCTCCTTGAGGGAGAGCGTGATAGTTGTGTATAGATCTATATTGGGTTTGACAAACCCACACCTAAACTGCATGCAACAGTTAGACCGATAGGTCTGGGGTGACAAATGTCATAACATTTCCGACGCCTGAAGAACGTCGTTTTAGGCAACCTTGGTCATAGTATGGTTATAATAAACTTACATAAAGTATTAATAAACATTGGAATTTACGGGAACTTCATTAAAATTTAACGAGTTTATGTCGATTTAAACTTGCATTGTTTTACTATAAATATGACAAATTACTTGTACATTTCGGTCTTTGGGTTTTAAGACTACATTTACACATTAAGGAAAATATTAGATTTTCTAACACAAATAATACTTTTACAAACGAAAGGCTTTTAATAATACCAAACAAAAGCTTATGAACTCACCAACCTTTGTGTTGACACTTTTTCAAACAACTTGTATTCTCAGGAAATCATTAAACAGGTAACCAAGTGCTTTTGAGGATGGGGCGCTAAGGCGTCTACTATTTCATATTTTGTCAACATATTGTAATTGATTCGTAAACATGTAATTCATACAATGATGTCACTTTTTCAATTATATATATGTTGGTTGTGTTTGCTTCAATTACTATTACAATTGTTGTTATGATACTATACATGAAGTCCTCCACCCCCGGACGTTTCCGCCATCCTTGGTTTGGGGGTGTGACAGATTGGTATCAGAGCACAGTTTATAGTGAATTAAGTATATCAAACCACATAAGATATACAAACTATAAACACAATTGGGACTAATAGTCTCTGATTTGTGCATTTTTCAAATAAATATACTCTTAGAAAATAAATGATTTTCTTGATTAAAGTATACATACATACATTACATGCTCGCATGGTATCATAACTAGCGAAAACATAAAGCAAAAGAAGAAGAGTTGAACATTTTGAGTATGCCTTAGTATATGTGGATTAAATCTGGGAAGGATATAGCCTGATCAACTATATCTGTCCGGGAATTGACTTGCATATACCGGGGGATGGTCAGGATGGGCAACAAATCTAACAAACCTAATAACACACTACAAAGGATACTTTAAGAACTCAAAACTAAACATTTACAAATACTATAGGAGTATTTTGTGTTACTATAATAAATTATCTGAGAATTAAATAGGTCTTTATTTATAGATCAATAGCTGCTAAGTGGATGCGCTAAGGTCATATGTAACTAAGATGCTATAGACTTAGAATTTATGTATCTTTGTTTCACTTCCTGTCCTTGTTTGGTTGTGGTCTTGGAGTTAGGGTCATCTATTCGAAGGACTATTATATCTTAATCACATATGACTGGTATGCACTTTGCAACTAATTAAGTAACCGATAAAGATCATTTTAAAATATAATATATTAATTATGTCCCGACTAAATTAGTATATGTGAAACCTTTACAAACAGTCATATACTTGGAAACAAGGAAACTCAAATAAAATATTTTATACTTTCATTTTACCTCATAACCCAATTTATTGGGTCAATTAAAAGTATAAAATCGTATGTATCGTAAACATACCGGAAAACAACGTAATAATATACTTTATGTATAAAAGATTTCTCTTCCTATAAGTATACTTTTACTAAAAGTACATTGGTTTACGACTTATGACAGAACCATGCCGCCAAGGAGAAGACCAAGACCTTCCGGCAACACAGCAACACCTCCTCCGCCGCTGCCTCCACAGTTTGATCCTGCGATGTTCCAGGCTGCAGTAACAGCAGCCGTAGCGGCCGCAATATCGCAGATAGGGACAAACGGAGCTGGTGGTTCTGGATCGGGTGCTACAAACTCTAACCACGGAGACAGTACGTGGCGTACAAGAGAGTGTTCCTACAAAGACTTCACCAATGGCAAACCCGACAACTTCAATGGGAGCGGGGGAGTCATCACTTTAATGCAATGGTTTGAAAAGACTGAAGTAGTCTTTCAAGTGTGCTCTTGCCCCGAAGCGAGCAAAGTTAAGTTCGCAGCCTTCACTTTCACCGGCCGGGCCCTTACTTGGTGGAACTGTCAGATTAATTCACTTACTCTCGAAGTGGCTAGCTCCATATCCTGGGCAGAACTAAAAACCTTGATGATGAAGGAGTACTGCCCGAGAGGTGAAATTCAAAAGCTGGAACAAGAACTTTGGAACCTCAGGATGACGGGCTCCGACCTTGAAACCTACACCACCCGATTCAATGAATTGGCTCTCCTCTGCCCAACAATGGTTACTCCGGAGGAGAAAAAGGTGGAGCGATACCTTTGGGGACTGTCTCCCCAAGTGCAAAGTAGTGTCCTGGCTTCAAGGCCAACTACTTTTGACAGTGCCAGGGAGCTGGCACAACAACTTGTTGACCACCGAGCCGGTCATAATACTACAACCACCACCACTGATCAATCAAAAGGGGGAAACAACAAAAGGAAGTTCTGGAACCAAAAGAAGAGCCAACCAGCACAGGACCCCGCTAAGAAGCAACAAACTGTTGCTGTCCATGCTGCCACTACTGCACCACCGAAGCCATATGCTGGAACCCTACCCAAGTGCAACAAGTGCAACTTTCACCACAATGGTGCTTGTAGGGAGATGCACTGTAACAACTGCGACAGGAAGGGGCACACTGCTCGTTTCTGTAAAGCGCCGGCTCGACCAATCAACCAAGTCGCCAGTACGGGGGCAACCCGAACCTGCTACAACTGTGGAGACGCAGGTCACTTCAAAAGAAACTGCCCTAAAGCACAAGCCCCTAATGCTGGTGGAGTAGGAAGAATCCTGGAAATAGGACATGGGGAAGCAGTTGAGGATCCCGCGGTGGTTACCGGTACGTTTCTCCTCAATAACTCTTATGCATGCGTACTATTCGATAGTGGAGCGGAGAGGAGTTTCGTGAGCCACCAATATAAACAATTACTTGAACAAAATCCACAATCACTAAAGGATACTTATGTAGTAGAAATGGCAAATGGGAAAGTAGAACGCACTAGCGATATATACTCAGAGTGTACTCTCACTCTAGACAACCATACATTTAAAATTGACCTGATGCCGGTCACCATAAAAAGCTTCGACGTAATCATCGGGATGGATTGGTTAGTTCCTCACCGTACCGACATTCTATGTTACGAAAGGGCCGTTCGCCTCAATCTACCAAATAACGAAACCCTTCTCATCTATGGTGACAAACCTAGTGCGAGTTACAAATCATCTCATGCATCAAAGCCCAAAAGTATCTCCGGAAGGAGTACCACGCCTTCTTGGCCCACGTAGTAGACAAGAAACAAGACGTGAAAGACATCAAAGACATCCCCGAAGTGTGTAACTTCCCGGATGTGTTCCCAGAAGATCTTCCTGGTGTACCACTCGCACGACAAGTCGATTTCAGAATTGACTTAATACCCGGAGCTACCCCCGTAGCCATAGCTCCATACCGCCTCGCACGAACAGAAATGCAAGAGTTGTCCAGTCAGTTGAACGAGCTTTTGAGCAAAGGGTTCATCAGACCAAGCTTCTCACCTTGGGGAGCACCAGTCCTTTTTGTAAAGAAGAAGGACGGATCCTTTCGCATGTGCATCGACTATCGGGAACTAAACAAACTCACCATCAAGAACCGATATCCTCTACCCCGAATCGACGACCTTTTCGACCAACTCCAAGGAGCAAATTTCTTCTCAAAGATCGACCTAAGGTCAGGTTACCATCAGCTACGAGTTCAAGAAGAAGATATTCCCAAAACTGCATTTAGAACTCGCTATGGGCACTACGAGTTTGTGGTGATGTCCTTCGGTTTAACAAACACACCTGCGGTATTCATGGACCTAATGAATAGAGTGTGTCGACCCTACCTAGACAAGTTTGTAATCATATTCATCGACGATATCTTGATCTACTCGCGAAGCGAAGAAGAGCATCGCCTACATCTACGCCAAGTGCTAGAGACACTAAGAGCGGAGAAGCTTTATGCTAAGTTCTCTAAGTGTGAATTCTGGATTAGAGAAGTGGATTTCCTTGGCCATGTGGTAAGTGAGAAAGGCATACATGTGGATCCCTCCAAGATCAAGGCAATCGAGAATTGGTCAGCACCCAAGACGCCAACCGAAATTCGACAATTCCTTGGGCTTGCTGGCTACTACCGAAGATTTATACAAAACTTCTCCAAGATTGCGAAACCACTCACCACCTTGACGCAGAAAGGTGTGATATTCAAGTGGGAAAATAAACAAGAAACTGCTTTCCAAACGTTAAAACAAGCCCTATGCAGCGCACCGATCTTGTCTCTCCCAGAGGGAACCGAGGACTTCGTAGTGTACTGTGATGCTTCGAATCAAGGCCTCGGATGTGTGCTCATGCAGAGAGGGAAGGTTATCACGTATGCATCAAGACAGCTTAAGACGCACGAGGTTAATTATACTACGCACGACCTGGAATTAGGAGCAGTGGTATTCGCTTTGAAGATCTGGAGACACTACCTCTACGGCACGAAATGCACTATCTTCACTGATCACAAAAGTCTTCAGCATATCCTCAATCAGAAAGAGCTCAACATGCGACAGAGGAGATGGGTAGAGTTGCTGAATGACTACGAGTGCGAAATTCGTTATCATCCGGGCAAGGCCAATGTAATGGCTGATGCTCTAAGCAGGAAGGAGTACTCGGGCCGCCGAGTAAAATCCTTAACAATGACGATCCATTCCCACACGACCATACAAATCAAGGAAGCTCAACTAGAAGCTTTGAAACTAGAAAAGGTGGCAGGAGAGACATTAAGGGGAATGGATAAAAACTTAGAAGTCAAGGATGATGGAGTACGTTATCTTATGAATCGAATATGGACACCGAAGTTCGGTGGACTCCGAGACGTCATCATGAATGAAGCACACAAGACTCGATATTCCATCCATCCCGGGTCAGATAATATGTATATGGACCTCAAGAAATTATACTGGTGGCCGAACATGAAAGCTGAGATTGCTACCTATGTGAGCAAGTGTCTGACTTGCGCCAAGGTCAAAATCAAATACCAGAAACCATCCGGGCTATTACAACAGCCGGATATACCTGAGTGGAAGGGGGAACGAATAACCATGGACTTCATAACCAAGCTGCCTAAGACATTGGGCGGGCTTGACACCATATGGGTAATCGTAGACAGATTGACCAAATCAGCACACTTCCTACCGATAAAAGAAACCGACAAGATGGAGAAGCTGACTAGAACGTACATCAGAGAGATTGTACGACTCCATGGTGTGCCGATATCCATTATCTCCGATAGAGATAGTAGATTTACCTCACGGTTTTGGCAGTCTCTACAAAAATCATTGGGAACTAGGCTTGACATGAGTACGGCCTACCACCCACAAACCGACGGACAGAGCGAACGAACCATTCAAACGTTGGAAGACATGTTAAGAGCTTGTGTGATAGACTTCGGTAAAGCATGGGATACCCATCTACCGCTTATCGAATTCTCCTACAATAACAGCTATCATACTAGCATCAAAGTCGCTCCATTCGAAGCTCTTTACGGTCGCAAATGCATATCACCCCTGTGGTGGGCTGAGGTGGGGGATACACAGCTAGCTAGAGGGCAAGTCTCTAATAGCACCCTCACTGGCCCTGAAATCATAAGGGAAACCACAGAAAAGATCGTTCAAATTCGAGAAAGACTGAAAGCCTCTCGCGATCGGCAAAAGAGTTACGCAGACAAACGACGCAAACCCTTGGAATTCCAGGTGGGTGATCGTGTACTACTAAAAGTTTCCCCTTGGAAAGGAATGATACGATTCGGCAAACGCGGGAAACTAAATCCAAGGTACATCGGGCCATTCGAAATCCTTGCTAGGATTGGGCCAGTAGCATACAAACTTCGATTACCTCAGGAACTCGACAAAGTACATCCCACATTTCACGTGTCGAACCTAAAGAAGTGTTTGTCTGATGAGACACTCGTAATACCACTCGACGAAATCGAAGTTAACGAAAATCTCCACTTCGTGGAGGAACCAGTCGAAATCATGGATCGGGAAATCAAACGAACGAAACAAAGTCGTATTCCCATCGTGAAGGTCCGTTGGAACGCTAAACGAGGACCCGAATTCACCTGGGAACGCGAGGATCAGATGAAACAAAAGTATCCACATCTCTTCCCAAACTCTTGAAATCCTAGTCAAAAAGAAAATTTCGGGACGAAATTCCTTCTAACGGGGGGATGATGTGACAACCGTCAAATTTCGGTCAAGTCAAAGTCAAACAAAGTCAACAAGTCAAACCGGTCAACTCTAATAACCCTTGTATGTTAGGGTTTACGTTATGTAATCACTATACAATTCGCTATTTTAATGAGAAATCATCATTTGGAAAGTTCACGTGTTTGATTTTCCTTAGCCTTAACAGTGCTAAACAACGAACCAAAGCGATAAAACACTATTGCACAATCATCGGGATTGTGTACGACACTAAAACACGGTTTAACGGGGTTTACGAACCTTGCGTTGTGAAGCCGGACACTCAAATTAATCACAAACGAAACCTCTCTAAATCGTTTTCACTCTATCTCTTTCTATTTGAAATCTCTCCCAAATCTCTCCCAAATCTCTCTCAAAAGTTACTTTAACTTTTTGTAATCATTTGGGTCATATCGACCCTTAACCGGGTCAAAAATCGCTTGAAACGGGGTAAAAACGGGTAAAATAGCCTTAAGGACCTGGAACTGAAGCTTCAGGACCGAAGCCTCTCATCAGGACCGAAGCTGAAGCCTCTCAGGAGACCGAATCCGAAGCCATCAGACAGCAGCCTCGCATGCGAGGGTCCGAATCCGGCCTCCATGCGAGGGGTCTCGCAGACGGCCCCTTTTTACCGGTTTTTCGACTACGACTTCGTTTTAACTCCGTTTTTCATTATTTTAACGTGGGATTTTCACCCAAAACTTTATTTTATAAACTAAGGCCCCAAAATATATAAATCTCCAGGGTTTTTATAAAAATATATTAAAAGAATTAGTGGTTGAACTAATTATTGAGGGAATATTTGCTTTTCCTTAATTTATGGCAAAAGCAAACCACCACCACCTCACTCTATGATCAGCCACTCTTTCCCACTACCCCTTGTCTCCTTAGTGGACCTTTACACCCAATCTCTAGCTCTTCCCACGTTCTAAGAGCTGGAGGATTGATCCTCTCTCCTCATTCTCCATAAAGTTCTTTCATTCTACACTTAGCAACCAAAGGACACTCTCCAAAATTCTCTCATCTTTTCTCTCAAATTCAAGAACTTCAAGGCTTTCTTCAGGGATTTCTTTCTTCAATTAGTAAGTATCTTCATCATTCATATAATTATTACACTCCATTCTACTCAAATCATTGATATCTTACACAAATTCCATCTTATTCGGTGTTAGATTCTCGAATCATCAAGACATCTTCTTAGTGTTCTTGGGTTGAATACTTCCTCTCTCTCACTTTCATCTACTGAAACCACATAAGGTGAGTTCATACCCCTACATTTACATGTTTTTCTTAAGTTTTAAGGGGGGAATACAAGTAAAATCACCAAGAACACAATTAAACTTTTTCTATCAGATTACATCAGAAAAGATGAACTTCGATCACGGACTGTTTTGGTCAACTTAAATATTTTAGTTTTCAAAACTGTTCCGGGTGCAAGTAGTTCAAACTCTTAGCTTTAAAATGGCTACTTGCACATCTCCATATGATTTTTCTACAATTTATGGTGATTTTTACAAAACTGCCTGTCATTTCAGAGGCAAACCCGGACCAGTCTGTGATTATGAACATTTTCACCTCTGTTAGAGATCACTAAAAATCATGATAAAATTTACGAACAAACTAGACTCATATTCCAAACTCTCAGAATTTGCGGATTTGGATTTAGAGCTTTTATGATTTTTCTATAAATTTTCTAAGAACAGTAACAGAAACTGTATTCAACGAAAAATTGCTGTCAATTTCATTTCACCTTGTAACATGTTGAGCAAGGTGTATATCTTTATGTGATTATATGTTATTGCAATATATGACATTTTATCTTAATATTTAGACACACATCAGTTTACAAATGGATTTGGACATATAAAATATAAAGAATAACAAGTGATTATAATCAAAGTACAACCGATACATTCAAACATTTAATAAACTATTTTGAATATAGTTTGCATACATTACTACGTACTACCCTTGGTTGATAAACTATAATAGGTATAGTTTATGATACATTACATAACACATACATTTAAAAAGGGTACATTTATACAAAGGATATTTTCATTAAGCAAGGTACGGCCATACGGTACCAAGTTTTCATAACACGTAATTCCGTTAATGACTTTGTGAGACATTTACTTCAAATTACCATTAAGTCTTGTATTGTAACCAGAGTCTCCTTGAGGGAGAGCGTGATAGTTGTGTATAGATCTATATTGGGTTTGACAAACCCACACCTAAACTGCATGCAACAGTTAGACCGATAGGTCTGAGGTGACAAATGTCATAACATTTCCGACGCCTGAAGAACGTCGTTTTAGGCAACCTTGGTCATAGTATGGTTATAATAAACTCACATAAAGTATTAATAAACATTGGAATTTACGGGAACTTCATTAAAATTTAACGAGTTTATGTCGATTTAAACTTGCATTGTTTTACTATAAATATGACAAATTACTTGTACATTTCGGTCTTTGGGTTTTAAGACTACATTTACACATTAAGGAAAATATTGGATTTTCTAATACAAATACTACTTTTACAAACGAAAGGCTTTTAATAATACCAAACAAAAGCTTATGAACTCACCAACCTTTGTGTTGACACTTTTTCAAACAACTTGTATTCTCAGGAAATCGTTAAACAGGTAACCAAGTGCTTTTGAGGATGGGGCGCTAAGGCGTCTACTATTTCATATTTTGTTAACATATTGTAATTGATTCGTAAACATGTAATTCATACAATGATGTCACTTTTTCAATTATATATATGTTGGTTGTGTTTGCTTCAATTACTATTACAATTGTTGTTATGATACTATACATGAAGTCCTCCACCCCCGGACGTTTCCGCCATCCTTGGTTTGGGGGTGTGACATCACATGACTGGGAAGAAGGAGAATTTAAGAGATTTTCGAAGTCTCAAGAATGTTGGTGTAGTAAAATTTGGGAACAATAAAAAATGTCAAGTCAAAGGATATGGGAAGATCATGAATGGACAATTCACAGTGAATCGTGTTGCATATGTTGAAGGTCTTCAACATAACTTGATTAGTGTTTCTCAACTTGTTGTGGGCACTGGCAATCAAGTTCTTTTTAACGAAGAAGGAAGTATTATTTCGAATGTCAACACAAACGAAGTATTACTGAAATCCAAAAGGAAAGGTGACATGTTCACTCTGGACGTGAATCCTATTGTAGGCAAACCTGCTGTATGCCTCCTTTCGAAAGCAAAAGCAGACTTGAGTTGGCTATGACATCGAAGACTTTCACATCTCAACTTTCGAAACATCAATAAACTGGTGGTACAAGATCTGGTAAGAGGTTTACCTATACTTAAATTTGACAATGATTCTTTATGTGCAGCTTGTGAAGTTGGCAAGCAACATAAACAAGGTCATCCAATTACGATTGATTCGAAAATCGTATCACCTCTGGAGCTTTTACACATTGACTTATGTGGTCCTTTGACTGTTTCAACTCTAAAAAATAAACGGTACATTTTAGTGATTGTTGATGATTTTTCCAGATTTACGTGGGTTTATTTTCTCAGGCTTAAATCTGAAGTTGCACAAATTATGATTGACTTTATCAAAAAGATGGAAATCACGTTGAAGAAGACTATTCGAAAAATCAAGAGTGATCATGGAACTGAATTTAAGAACAGTGTTCTTGATTCATTTTTGGTGGACAAAGGGATTTCGCATAATTTTTCATCTCCATACACACCACAACAAAATGGTGTTGTAGAACGAAGGAATCGCTCACTATGCGAAGCAGCAAGAACCATGTTGGCATATGCGAATTTACCCCAATATCTTTGGGCTGAGGCAATATCCACTGCGTGTTTTACTCAAAATAGATCTTTCATACACAGGCGATTTAATATTACACCATACGAAATTCTGAATAATCGTAAACCTAATATGAAATTCTTTCATGTTTTCGGATGTAGGTATTTTATTATGAATCTCAAGGATCATCTTTCGAAATTTCAAGCAAAAGCTGATGAAGGGATTTTTCTTGGATATTCGCACAATTCAGTAGCATATCGTGTGTTAAATAAGAGAACACGAAAAGTGGAAGAAACTTTCAATCTCACATTCAATGATTACTATGTTAAACAAAATGAGCATAAATTTACAAATCATCCGATTTTACAAGAAACACAAGTTGAAACTGAATCTTTACAAATGGATGATATTGATTATGATTTGATTTTTGGATTTTCAGATCATGCTGTCGATGCTGAAATTAATGCTCCAGATAATCACGTGCCAGAATGTACAAAGTTTACTGATGAATCAACATCGACTCCTCAAGAAGGCAAAAGTATGCAACATAATCCAGTGGAGGGGGAGCACTTGGACTCGAACACTTTAAATGAAGAAGAGCATTATTTCGAGGGGGAGAGAGAAAGATTGAATGCAGATGTTGAGGGGGATCATAATGATGATGTTCATGATGCCTGTTCAATTGTAGGTTCCGAAAATGATGAAATGTACGAAGATGCACTTTTGGAATTTGATCCAGCCTATCCACCAATGGAAAAATGGACAAGAGATCATCCGAAGGATCAAGTAATTGGGAATCCACAAGAGGGAGTTTTAACAAGAGCTCAAATGCGTGCAAATAATGAGGTATTGAATACTCATCAAGAATTTTGCATGTTCAATGTTTTCATCTCTAAAATTGAACCAAAAACAGTTAAGAATGCAATGGAACACTCAGATTGGGTTGTTGCAATGCAATCTGAATTGTCAGAATTCGAACGTAACAAGGTTTGGAGATTAATTCCTAAGCCTGCAAATGTTTCGATTGTCGGGTTAAAATGGATTTTCAAAAATAAAACCGACAAAGATGGAAATATTGTTCGAAACAAAGCCAGACTTGTTGTTAAAGGATACTCACAACAAGAAGGAATCGACTATGAAGAAACTTTTGCCCCTGTTGCAAGACTCGAGGCGGTTCGTATATTTCTGGCTTATGCAGCTCACAAGGACTTTGATGTTTATCAAATGGACGTAAAGTGTGCATTTCTAAATGGATAACTTGAAGAAACGGTTTACGTGGAACAACCCCCAGGTTTTATTAACGAAGAAAATCCTAATCATGTTTATGTTTTAGATAAGGCAGTTTATGGTCTGAAACAAGCACCACGAGCATGGTATGCAACTCTAACATCATTTTTGAAACAATCTAAATTTAAACAAGGATCAGTTGATCCCACATTATTTCGAAAGAAAGTGGGGAATCATCTTATGCTTGTTTAAATTTATGTTGATGATATTATATTTGGCTCGACTGACCCTGCCTTGTCTAGAGAATTCGAAGATTTGATGAAAAGTAAGTTCGAAATGAGCATGATGGGAAAAATCAATAATTTCCTTGGGCTGAATATTCGTCAAAACAGAGAAGGAATTTTCATCAATCAAGAAAAATATATGAGGAATCTGTTAGAAAAGTTTGGGTTGACGAATAACACGAAGTTACGTGTTCCAATGGCAACAGGCGTAAAGTTGACACCGTCGTTAGACAAACCAGCCGTTGATATAACTCTTTATCGAAGCATGATTGGTTCATTACTTTATCTTACAGCAAGTAGACCTGATATCATGTTTTCTGTGTGTAATTGTGCCAGGTATCAGTCCAATCCACGAGAGCCACATCTCACTGCTGTAAAGAATATATTTCGTTATCTTAAAGGAACAATTTCGTTACGATTATGGTATCCTTCGAAAACTGGATTTTTCGTACAAGCATACTCAGATGCAGACTTGGGTGGTTGTAATCTTGATCGAAAAAGCACAAGTGGCGGATGTCAATTTCTTGATGGTAAATTGGTGAGCTGGCAGTCGAAGAAGCAAACATGTGTATCCATCTCCACAGCTGAAGCAGAATATGTGGCTGCTGCTGCTTGCACTTCGCAAATAATATGGATTCAAAGTCAATTGCGTGATTATGCAATAAATATGAAAAAGATTTCATTATATTGTGATTCTCAAAGTGCGATAAGAATTTGTCATAATCCTGTGCAGCATTCGAAGACTAAACATATTGCTCTTCGTTATCACTTCATCAAGGATCATGTGGAGGATGGTAATATTGAAGTACATTTTGTGAAAACCACTGATCAGTTAGCTGATATTTTCACGAAGGCATTAGATGAAAAATCTCTTGTACGAATTATAGACGGACTTGGAATGATCGATGGAAATTTTGTTCCATGCGAAAAAGAAGAATGATGGGTGAAAAAAAAAGAATGAATCAGAGGCGCTGAATAAAAAATTCGCACGTTTGTCACTTATTTTAAGTGTTGATTCAGCGGTTACTGTTCATGATCAACGCTTCGACCGCTTCGAATTCGTACGTTTGTCACTTATTTTAAGTGTTGATTCAGCGGTTACTGTTCATGGTCAACGCTTCGACCGCTTCGAATTCGTATATTTGTCACTGATAAAGGAATGATAAAAAATTCGTCTGTTTGCAACAAATACAGTGTCTTTTTCAAATTTTCGAAAAATCAAAAATCCAAAAAGATTTTCTTTTGTTTTGTATTTCAAATTTTCGAAAAATCAAAAATCCAAAAAGATTTTCTTTTGTTTTGTATTTCAAATTTTCGAAAAATCTAAAATCCAAAAAGATTTTCTTTTATTTTGTAATTGCAATTTTCGAAAAATTCAAAAATCCAAAAAGATTTTCTTTTGTATTGTATTTTCAGTTTTCGAAAAATTCAAATCAACAAAAAGATTTTATAGTTTTCTTTTAAGTATTTTGGTGCAGATCTTTCTGAACATTCGAAGAGGCACATGCTTGTAGCTCTAGGGTTAGGTAAATGAATCTTACAACTCTTTCCATTTTACTTACTTTGAACTAGTTAAGTTGTCCCTAGAAGCATGCTGCTGCATGCTGTCCGAAGCCTCCAAAGGCTCAATGTGTGTGTACGAAAGCCTTAATGAAACTCTTCATACAAAGTTTTCTTCCCAATCAGGCTTGTATTCACATTAGTCTACCAAGCTACCTGACTCTTCTCATATGAGTTAAGAGTTTACTGTTTAGTCCAAAAATCAACAGAGGTACAATTCGAATCTTAAATCCATCTTTTTCATCAAAATTCTTACATGATCACACACGAAGACATATGTCCAAGAGGTTTCTGATCAAACCAATCGAGACTTAGACATATCAAAACTCTGTGTTTATGATCTGACATCATGAGACCGTGATGAAAGTGAAACCCAATTTTCATAATCTTTTTAAGGAATTGACGGGGAACAATGTTCCAGATATTAACGAAACTTTTGTTTTAGTACAAATATTCGAAACTCCAAATCATATTCATTTCACATGAGTGGTCTTGATCAAACATTCGAAGCCCACGATGTTTGTTACCCAACAAGATCCAGCACACAATTTTTTTTTCTTGGATATGATTTCAGTGTGAGTTTATTCGAATGTCCTAGTTATTTTAAAATTTATCACAGCCAACTTGTCACTGACTACACTGGTCAAACAAGTAATTTCTGTTACTATTTCTCACCTTATGTTAAGGCGGATATGTAACGAAATTTTTAAGCCTCCTATGTAGCCTTACAAAAGAAGCCCTTCGAAACTTCTCTACAAGTTTTCGATTGTAATTCACGGGAAACCACACAAGCTATTGATCATTTCTCTTAATGATTAATGAAGTAATCTTTGCCCGGGATTTCATCTGCTTTTGTGTCAATTGTTTGACATCACACTAATCCAAAGTTTTTTTTCATTGCTTCTTATCTACATTCTTTGGGACACTGCACTCACGAAATTCTTGAGGTTCTGAGTAATACCAACTCAGGCTGATGATTTCGAACATCTGGCATATGACTTCGCTTTTTATCCCAAAAGTGAAAGAGCCCTGCCTCCATTCGAAGGGTTCTGACGGTTACAATTCTCTTGGGGTTATAAAGACAGGCTGTGTTTAAATGACGTATGGTATTCAGTCCGGTTTTCAAGGCAATGTGACAGCTACTTTTTGATGCATGGCTACCTTTCCGCAGTAATGGTCAGATTTTCAAGGTGCCACGTTGGATATCATTAAATGCACATCCCGCTTTAAATTCAAAATTCAGGGTTACATATAAAAGGGGATTCAAGGGTTCATTATCAGTTTACGCATTCCAAAAGAAAAAATTCCCTAAATTCTCCGATCTTTCAATTTCTCAAACCCTAGCAATGGCGACTACTGCTCATGTTGATCCTTCCACTGAAGATATTTCATCCGCACCTGTCATGAAGATTCAATCCACTAACTATTACGTGGATGGTGAAGTTTCTCAATACCCAGAGGAATTGAAGATGCTCATTGTTGCTTTAAAACACTCTGTTTTATCCACGACGATGTTCAATTCCTTTTCTGTTCCATTGTCCTGGCTTTCACAAGCAGGATCCACTGCAACATATAACAAAGCTTCCGATACGATAACTTTTCATCTTGTGAACGATAAAAAGGTTAGGTTATCCAAGAAACTCTTCTGCCAGATTCTTGATATTCCGAATTCACCTCCTTATGTTGATTTCACATTCCCACAAATAGTCCATATGTTTAATGAGATGGGATATCAGCCCCCATTGTAAAAAATCAGTGATTTTAAGAAGTCTGGACTTCCACGATTATGGAATTTTTTGTTTGGGATTTTTCTTCGATGTTTGACCGGAAGAACTGTTGGGTTAGACAAAGGCAGAATGGAAGTTTATGCTATGGTGGCAGGCTTATACTATGATCTTCAGGCAGACTATTCTACACAATTATGGAAGGAATTCCAAAAAGGTGTAGAACATACGAATGTTGTTCATGGCATTTCGTGTGCACGATATCGGAGCCTTATTTTGCAGTATTGTTATAATAAGGAAGGGATACTCGTACCAACTGACGAAGAGAAAGTTAATTTTCAATCATATCATTATCCGAAGGAAGTTGTAGATGATGCTGATGAATTCCCATCTGTTGCTCGGATTCCAGATGCGATGCTTAAAAGGGTGGATCCTACGAATTCGGTTTTGGTAGCATATATGAAGACAATCGATTCTTCTGTTCCGACTGGGATCTTGCTGCCTAGGGAAGAGAAGAAGTCCAAAAAGTCAAAGAAGGATGATCCTGCTTCCTCTTCAAAGAAAACCAAGGATTCGAAATCTTCAAAGTCTCCAAAGAAGAAGCTTGTAACTGTTGAAGTATCGGTTGATGAAACCCAGGTGATTGAGCCCATCATCGAAGAAACACAAGAGAATGTTAAGATTCCTTCGAAGACTGGGATGTTTCGAAGAATCAAGATGAAGTCATCCCACAAACGCAAGTCTCCTACACAGAAGATGGTTCGCAAACCTCAGATCACTCATCAGGGTGTGCTAATTCGAGAAGTACCAGCACCTATTTCTCCGGTGTCGAAGAAAAGGAGGGCTGAGGATATGGCAAAGAAGTTGTCAAAGCAAAAGAAGAAGAAGGCTCGAAAGTTGGTGATTTCAACTGAGTCAACCGAAGATGATGATGACCGAATTCCAGAAACTCCAGAATTCACTCATCTCATTACGAGTTCTACTCCTGAGAAGACTGATGTAATACCACCCGAAGTTTCGATTGCCAAATCAATTTTTGAGGAGGTTCGAACTTCAGGCATCCCTGCACACGTATCTGATACGGATGCAAATGTCGATATGGGTGAAGGAGGTTCGAAGCCTAAAGATAAAGGTCCTGTTATTTTTACTCCCTTCGAAACTATTGTTTCTGTCTCACCATCTCTTATTCCCATTACATCATCTACTCATTCTCCAACCTTCGAACATATTCTTGATCAACCTTTTACCTCAATCTTTTCTTCACAATCAACTGATCCACTCAAATCAACTTCACCCATTCAAGAAACCATTGAAATGGAAACTGATCATGATAATGAGGGGTTTGGTGGTGCATTTGAAGATTTGGAATTTCAATATGAAGAAGAGGAATTTCCTGATCATATGCTGATGACTATGAAGCAGTATAAAATTCTTAATCAGAAATTGAATTCTATAATTCAATCTCAAGCAGATCTTGGAGGAAGTTCATCAGTATCAAGTCTGGAAATTGATACTATGTTAAAGATGATGGAATCACGAATAATTAGCAAAGTCTCTGGAATGGTGAAAGATTCCGAGTCTATTATTTTGGAGAAGGTTGATTACACTGATCAGAATAATGAACTTCGTGTTAAATCTCAAAGATCAGATTTTATGGGTGAGGTCAAGAATCTGAAAATCATAACAAAAGAACGTCATGTTCTTTTTGTTCAAGAAGTAAAGAAGGTGAGGGAAGATGTTAACATGCAAATTCGTGAACTCCGCGAAGAAATGCAAAAAGAAGTTGCCGCTGTTCACCATGATTATGCATCTGTGAATCAAAAGGTGGATATCATTTGTGATGCGGTAACAAGATTTGTGAAGTTATACGAAAATTTGAGTCCTCAAATAACTCAAATCTCAACATCCGAAACTGCAAGTTTTGAGGAAGTGATAAAGCTGCTCAAAGAGTTAAAGGAAATTTCAGAAAGACCGGTTTCGTATCCATTGATTACTCCGGAATTTCTATCTCAGAAGTTTGTTCAATTCGAAGCTATACTTAACAAACAACTTGCCCCACTCTTTCGCATATCCAGTCTTCTTCCAACAACAACTGCCCCTCCTGTTTTCATAGGGGTGCAAGGGGGAGAAAGGAAGTCAGGAGAAGAAGATGCGAAAGTGGTGGGCAAAGTATTTTCTTCGAACATCCCTTCAACAAAACCGGTGATTGTATCTGCTGAACCAGTGAATTCAACTATCATAACAACGATGTCAACTACAAGAACAATTTCGAAAGGAATTGTAATTGGTAAACCTTTGGAAACTGGTGGGAGTGGATCGAAGCCAAAAGAAGTAACTGAAAAAACTGCTTCAAAAGACAAAGGGAAATCGATTCTTGTTGAAAAATCAAAGGAAGAAAAGAAGGCGGAAGCAGAAGCTGAGATTGAAAAGCTCAGAATTGTTCAGAGTATAATGGTACAGAGAGCAAGTGATCCGAAGGGAATGGATAAAGGTGATCCAGCGAAACACTATAACTACAAGACAATCGAAGCCAAGGTTGCTTTTCATCACATGTATACATTTGAAAAGAAGCCAAAGCAGAGTTACCTGGTCACGAATACAGATGCATGTCATTTGGATTTCCCAATAAATGAGATGATGTTTATCATGCCACAGTTCAAGGCAGAAGGGGACTTTAAAAACAAAGATGATGGTACACACATGAAAATACGTTTTCATGCTGTTCTTGGAAAAGGCCCTGAGGAAGTATGGTCTCTGATCAAAATAAAGAAAGTGATCAGCATGAAAAAGGATGTGGTTTTCGAAAACACAGTCCAAAATTTTAAATACGTGGTTGCCAGGGCAGATGGAAAGATTTGTGAATTTACTGTTGCTGATTTTCCATTGATGAACTTGTATGATCTCATACAAGTTGCATTGCTTTTAAAAGACAAATATTTTTCATTCCTACAAAACACAGATCCAGAAGAATTCAAGATTGGAGTTGCTCACATCAAAATCTTCATCGAAAATTATTATGAGTGTTTGGCAATGACCGATGTGGAGTTAGCAACTGCCAAGGGAATGGAAATAAAAGCTCCAATGGCTCCTTCGAAGACTCAGACTGAATTGAAGAAATATGCTGATGGAGAAATTTGTCTTAAGCCATTTGGAATAGTTTTTGCCGGAAAAGACAAAACAGAAAAAGCTAAACGATTCTTGTTCCAGGCAAGTGAAGTAGAAAGGTACTCTATGTCTCAATATACGAACTTAATTGTTCATATGAATCATTGCAAGAAAAACAATGAAGGAGACAAGAAGGAGTTGAAGAAGATTATTTCATGGTATACAGAGGTTCGAAGAGTTTTGCTGTACTCCATCACACTTCTTACGAACTGAAGACTTCGACTATGATTACAAAGGGGGAGATTGTTAGAGTCGAAGTGTTGTAATTAGTCGAAGTATGTTTTGGTGTCTTCGAACATTCTGTAATTTATTTTACTAGGGAATTGTATTCGAAGCTTAATGCTTAGTCCTTAGTATATTTTTTGTACGCTTTCCTCTCCTATAAATAGGAGTGTTTACTAGGGTCATAGTAACGAAATCTTTACAGATTTACATCTTGTACTCTGTAAAACTTGGAAGCGTAATTGAGCATAACAGATCATATTTACATACTGTGTCCAAATCTCACATTAATACTTTGAATTCATACTCTGATTAGTTCATTACTCGATTCTTTGCTTCTTCAACCACACATAACGCTGGACCCTATAGGCTTTCGAATACCTGATCCTACCCTAAGCCTTTCATCAAAAAAGAACATGAAATAAGGCTAAACCAACATTCTCAGGCTATAAGATCTTAATTAGGTACGGCCGTGATGCATACACTAAGTAACTACAGTAATGATGTCAATTTCATATAAGGGAGAACCCTAGGCTATCAGGCATCACATAATCAGACAATTTTATCATGCAATTCCTGAAGATTCCTAACCTAGTACTAGCATGCTGTTTTATCATATCACAGAAATCAAATAGTCTGTAAGGTATTTTGGGGTCTATCCGCGAGCTCCAGCTGATCGTACACTTGCATCCTCCTTTTATTATTTTGAAAACATTTTTAAGAAAATCATTTTATAACCCTGTCCTCAGTTTGAGACTGGAGACACATGAGTGTTTCCTCCAATTCACTCAAACCAAGGCTCTGATACCAACTTGTAACACCCATAAAAATCATGCCAAATTAAAACTTTTTAAAAACATTTCAAAACACATTATTATGACAAAACTTGTTTTGTAAATGATATATTGTCAGAGTATCCCAGAATCAGATCATAAAATCATAAAATGTGAGGAGCGGTACGATCACGCCTTCGCCTTCCCGCGATCATCGGAAGTACCTGAGACAATAATCGATAAATGTAAGCTCGAAGGCTTAGTGAGTTACCCCCAAATTACCAACGCCATACAGATATAACCATATCATATGAACATATAAGCAAACAGCATGCATAATGAGCCATCAGTCTAACTGGACCGAATCCCGGTCCTCAGTCTATCTGGACCGCTCTCCGAGCTGTCGGCACGTCTGGACCGCCCTTCTCGGGGCCTTCAGCCTATCCGGACCGCTCGCTGGGCCTTCGGCCTGACTAGATTTGCCTGGCCCGGGCCTGCAGTCTACCCGGTCCGTCCAGGGTGTCTTGGCCTACTACACACAGCAGGACCTGCCTCAACCCTTTCCCCAACCAACAGACGTGTACACATACATATAGACAAGTAAACATGCATATCTAATAGATCACTAATCATGGCAACCATCCTATAACCAGGATACCGACCTAACCGAAATCTAACATAGCAACCATCCTAAACCAAGATGAAATCATAAAGGGTCGGCCTTGGTGTCGTAGACCCTGTTGATATAGTGAGGATAACTCATCTCACAAATGTCGCAATGAAGTGATAGGCTCAAACTCTCGAATCACCAACACAAACTCCAACCGAAATCTAACATAGCAACCATCCTAAACCAGGATGAAATCATAAAGGGTCGGCCTTGGTGCCGTAGACCCTGTTGATATAGTGAGGATAACTCACCTCACAAATGTCGCAATGAAGTGATAGGCTCAAACTCTCGAATCACCAACATGAACTCCACCACCTATAGTTACCATAAAACAACTTTTCATAAATTTCCAAATTACCAAAATACCCCCAGGGGTCAACTGGTCAACCCTTGGTCAAAGCCAAAGCCAACAGTCAAGGTCAACAGTCCATGTTGACCCTACTCGTCGAGTTTCCCTGCAGCTCGCCCAGTTCATGCGTGTCCAAAGGTTGGGGAAAACCCTAGCCGACTCGCCGAGTCATTCGACTGACTCGCCGAGCCCAAGGCAATCTTCACGGACTCGCCGAGTTGTTCGTCCAACTCGTCGAGTTCATGACCATCTTCATATGACTCGCCGAGTCGACCTTGCGACTCGCCGAGTCCCTTCAATCCTCCAACCATACAGATGCTTTTTAGGCCATGCTAAGGCTCCATATTGTAGATCCAGCTTCCCAAAGCATGTTCATCACGTAAAGTTGCAAACTTTACGTGCATGCAAGATGATAATGACCCAAAACAAGCTAAAGAAGAGGTTCTAGGAAAAAGAGCTTCACCAACAAGCTAAAGACTGAGACTTTATGATGATAAGAGCCAAGATGAGCCTAGATCTGAAGTTGCAACTTCAGATCTTGGTTCATCACTCGAAAAGCAACACCACATGCCCAAAATGGTCCCAAAACTCAAATATAGAAGGGGGTCTAATTAGAAGAAGCTCAAGGTGATGACTTGATACCTCTAAATGGTGATAAACTGAGGTAGACTTCAGATCCCCAGCTGTTCCTTTCTCCAAGCTTCTTGATCTTCAAACCTTTCCTCATCAAAATCCCTCTTCCAAGCTAAGAAGCACACCAATATAGAGAACAAGCACAAATTAGGGTTTCTAAATTCGAGGGGAGCAGTAAGTAAGGCTAAGGGGGAATAAGTGATCTTTAAATAGGGTGCAAAACCCCGGAAATTAGGGTTTCATCCCCCAGCTCCTACTCGTCAAGTCCCTTATTGGACTCGGAGATTAAGTCACTAAAACACATGGACCAACCCGCTGCTACTCGACGAGTAGGGCAACCAACTCGTCGAGTAGCCCTTGAAATCAAGAAAATTCTTATATTAAATCAATACCTGAGAATCGGGGCATTACAAAGAAACTGAGTGGGTCAGGCTTAGGAGCCTGGTGAGCACATAGAGTTTTCAACCCACAATAATAAGTTTATTAATTTCATCAAACAAAACAAACCCGATTACCCGTTTCCGTTATCCTCACCTTACGTCCCTAAAGCATCTAATATAAAGGACCTAGTCTAAGGATTTTCATCGGGGTGACAACACTGCTTCAGGGGTTCCTCAGCAGTTTATGTCAAATAAGGCAACCATGAGGGGGATGGAGTACTGCTGGTGAACACTTAGTTCAAATAAACACCTACAGGTTGCGAGCCTGCTAGTGTTCCACTGGACAGTCTAAAAAGGTCTGTGGTCGTCATCTATACTCCGCTAGATGACTGGATCAACATAAACGTCGATGCCTCTCATCATTTTATTTCATTACACACCATCTATTACATCTACCTATGTTTTACCCAACATTTTTGTAGATATAAAATAAATATACAGTTCAAATCATTTAAAACATGTTTAAAATTGTTCATCCGGCATAGATAGCAAGTATACAGATAATATGCACACATAACACGTAATTTATATAAAATACTTCATATCTATGTGTAAGATGAAAGTAACTATGCACTCACTTGTTAAAGTGACGACTAGAAATTCGAGCAGCGCTTCGCTTCTTAACAATATGATTTCCTTCGACGAAACCTACTATTATTACCACTAGATTTTAGTCTAATATTTATTGCGACTAATTATTAGTCTAGATTCATCATTAACTCAGAGTTTACTTCATGATCTATCAAGTAAGGAACAACCAGGTAGGATCATATCGGAGGTAGGGTCCGTTTGGTATACGAAGTATACTGTTTGGAAATCCCATTTTAAACACCTCATTAAATCACAGCCTAGACATCATCCCCGTAAGTAGATCAATCAGTATAACGATTTTGAATCACTAATAAATTTTATTTATAGGTTCATAATAACGATATTATAAGCTACATTTAAAGTTGGGTAGCATAAATTACTTAGCTAGGAGCCGGGCTTTGCAAGGGCAAACCTTCGTCGCTAAATCTTTCTAAGAAAGATTTCTTGCAGCGCTTCAGCGCTCACCTTAGTATACTAAAAACTACAGAAACAGAAGTCGAATCACGAGGGACCGAAATGCTCGGGGCATAAGAAGAGAAAGACTCTTGAATCTAGAGAATGGTGCAAGAGATATGAGAGCTTGGAGGCTCTTATTTATAGCAATTGAATTTTCAAAAACCACCATCTATATTTACTTAAATGACTAAACACCCCTTTATAATACTATTTTGAATAGATTTAATGATATTTGTACTAAACTAATGTCGAAAGTACTCAACATTGGTCTTATAACGACCGCATCGTCAATACCTTTCTAATGATATATACATATGTATATATATGTATACGTATATATGATTTATACTTTATTTTAATACGTAAATGTGCTATTAAAAATTATAACTCGTTCATACGAACTCTGTTGGACAAATATAAATTCAAAACTAGCCGACAGAGTCTAAACGAAAGTTGTAGATCTCGTCGATATCCACGCGTAGATATCGACGAGATCTACAACTTTCGTTTAGACTCTGTCGGCTAGTTTTGAATTATATTTGTCCCCATTTTTATAAAATTAAATGATTTTGCTAAAATCATAACTCTCTCGTACGGACTCCATTTTTGGCATTCTTTTTCTCAAAATTCCTATTTTAAGGAGTACTACGATTTTTTTTTGGTCACATTAGCTAAAAGTCAACCATTCTCTTCGTAGATTTTTACGTCACACATTCCTTGTGTGCGGTTGACTTTTATATCTTATAGAAATCATATCTAATTCATACGGATTCGGATTTCGAAGAAATTTATATTTTCGGGATCGGGAAGACGTATACTTTCTAAATATTTAATTATATATATATATATATATATATATATATATATATATATGTTTTGGCGCACTTATTTTTACGATTTACGGACGATTCGGCTGATTTTTCCTATTTTATTATATAATAATAATAATAATGAAACACATAATATTCACATAATTCTTCTTTATTACGTCAAATAGGTTACAATTCTTGACCTAACTATTACATCGTCTCATTAATGCTTAGCCTAGAAACACAGACGTTACAATTCTCTCCCCCTTAGGATGATTCCGTCCCGGAATCACGCATCAGCAAACTGATCTGGATAGCGACTCATCATGTCACTCTTTGTTTCCCATGTGAGGTTCGGCCCATTCGAATGTTTCCATCGCACAAGCACTAAGTCGACCCTCCTGCGTCGTAACTTCTTTGTCTTACGGTCAATAATTGCCTCAGGCTCTTCGATTAGCCTCTTATTTTCATCCATCCTTATCTCTGAAATTGGAATTATGTCGGGAACTTCTCCCGTGAACTTCCTCAAATAACACACATGAAAAGTGTTATGAATACCATCTAGTTCTTTTGGTAATTCGAGCTTGTAAGCTTGGTTCCCAATCCTCTGAAGAATTTTGAATGGTCCAATAAACCTTGGACTTAGCTTTCCTCTCTTTCCAAATCTTATAAGTCCACTCCAATGTGAGACTTTAAGCAAAACCGAATCTCCAACTTCGAATGTAATCGGTCGTCTCTTTTTGTCAGCATAGCTCTTTTGACGATCCTGAGCTGCTAGCATTCTTTCCCTGATCACCTTTAGCTTTTCAGCAGTCTGATGGACCATCTCGGGGCCCATAAATTGCTTTTCTCCCGCCTTAAGCCAACAAGATGGCGTACGACACTTATGTGCGTACAAAGTTTGATAATGTGCCATCTTGATGCTCGAATGGAAACTATTGTTGTAGGAAAATTCTACCAAAGGTAAGTGTTCATCCCAATTGCCTTGGAATTCCAGGGTACATGCTCTCAGCATATCTTCCAGTGTTTGAATAGTTTTTTCGCTCTGACCATTAGTCTACGGATGGTAAGCTGTACTTAAACACAACTTCGTACCCATTTCCTCTTGTAGGCTCCTCCAAAACCTTGACGTGAAACGACTATCACGATCTGATACAATCGTTAGAGGAATACTGTGAAGTCTTACTACCTCCTTCACGTAAGCATTTGCAAGCTTATCCATAGACCACCTCTCATTGGCTACTATGAAGTGTGCACTCTTAGTCAAATGATCCACGACCACCCAAATCATATCGTGACCGTTCTTCGTCCTAGGCAGTTTAGTCACAAAATCCATGGTGATGTATTCCCATTTACCCATGTGTATGGGTAAAGGTTCTAAACTCCCATATGGTTTCTGATGTTGTGTCTTAACTCTTGCACATGTTACACATTCGACCACATACTTTTCAACATCGAGCTTCATCGTCAGCCACCAGTAGTAGGGTTTTAGATCCCTATACATTTTAGTGTTGTCGGGATGAATCGGGTACATGGTCTTGTGCGCTTCTTCCATAAGAATATCTCTTACTCCTTCCGTCTTAGGTACCCAAATCCTATCTTGGAATACCTTCAATCCTTGAATATTTGTATCGAATACCAACGTTTTGCCCAAACGTTCTTCCTTTCGGTCATTCATCTCTGAAGCTTCTTCCTGTGCTTTCTTAATACTTTCCACAATCATCGAGACAACTTTTATTCTCAACGCTCTTGGCCTTTTTCTTTCAAGGTTGACTTTTCGAATTAGAGCATCAGCGACAACATTTTCTTTACCAGGGTGGTGAAGTATCTCACAGTCGTAGTCATTGAGTAACTCTACCCAGCGTCGTTGCCTCATATTTAATTCCTTATGATTAAAGAGATATTGGAGACTCTTATGATCAGTGAAAAGTTTGCACTTCGTGCCATAGAGATAATGCCTCCATATCTTTAGTGAAAATACTACCGCTGCCAACTCCAGATCATGAGCGGGGTAGTTCTTTTCATGCTCTTTCAATTGTCGAGATGCATATGCTATCACCTTCTCTCTTTGGGTCAGAACACAACCCAAACCAACTCCAGACGCATCGCTATAAACCACGAAGTCTTCGACTCCATCGGGTAAAGAAATAATCGGTGCTTCGCACAACTTCTTCTTTAGCTTCTCGAATGCTTCTTCATGTTTCTCACTCCATGTGTAAATAGCTCCTTTATGGGTCAAATCTGTCAATGGAGCAACTATCGAAGAAAAGCCTTGGACAAATCTTCGGTAATATCCGACTAATCCCAGAAAGCTTCAGATCTCCATGGGGCTTTTTGGTCGTTCCCACTGTTGGATTAGGTGTCTAAGCCCATAACTATAATTGGTATGTACTTGACCCAATAGTAGCATGGTCCATTTCGGGTTGCCTTCACCAGAACAATTTGATAGATGGATATTTGAGTAAGAGGTTATTTATGATTTATTAATATATTATAAGTATAATATATTAATTGAGAAATCATATTATTTAATTAGTATTGATCAACAATTAATTAAGAATTAATTTAGTGATCAAAAGAGACTAATTAAATTGATACATATGAGTTGGGCTAATGATCCATGGTTTGATTTGTGATAGGCTTATGGATTAAACCATGAAGTATTTATCCAAATGAAATGGATGGATCATGGGCTAATGTGTATGGATTAGGGTTACACATGACCTTTGATATTCTACACACACACACACACACACACACACACATATATATATATATATATATATATATATATATATATATATATATATATATATGTTGTGCTAAGCCCTAAAATCAACCACTACTTGCATTCCAAGAAGAGAAATTGGTTTTTAGTCTCCTTGGCCTCTCTCATATCCATCTAGTTGTTTATTTAGTGTTTCTGACTTGTTTGAGGCACAACACTTGGGGTGCTAAGTTCTCTCAAGGCCAAAGTCTTACTAGCTACATCAAGAGGTAATTTTCTAACTTATTTTATGATTCATATGTTAAATTTTGTATGCTAGTTTAGGCTTCGTGCTTTGGAAACCAATGTTGCATGTATAATTAGAGAAAACTTAGATCCAAAGCATTAGGGTTGTATGTGCACCATAGGAATGTTAGAGTACATAAAACCCAACACCCACTTCATCACAACTTAAATCTTTGTTGGGTCAACCATTATTCCTTCCTGGTTAACCACATGACCCAAGAATTGGACTTCTCAAATCCAAAAATCACATTTGGAGAACTTTGCATACAGTTTCTCCTTCTTCAAGACTTCTAATACTTATCGCAGATGTTTGCTACGCTCCTCCTGGCTTTTTGAGTAAATTAGAATGTCATCTATGAACACTATCATGGATTTATCGAGGAATGGTTTACAAACCCTGTTCATCAAATCCATGAATGTTGTTGGAGCATTGGTTAGTCCAAATGACATAACCAAGAATTCATAGTGTCCATATCTTCTTCTGAATGCATTTTTCTCAATATCCTGCTCTCTCACCTTCAGCTGATGATATCCTGACCTAAGATCGATATTTGAGAAATAGCTCGAACCTTGCAGCTGATCGAATAGGTCATCAATCCTCGGCAATGGGTAATTGTTCTTCACCGTTGCCTTGTTCAGCTCTTTGTAATATATGCACATCCTCATGCTTCTATATTTCTTCGTCACGAATAACACCGGAGCTCCCCAGGGTGATGAACTTGGTCTAATGAAACCGTTGTCCAACAACTCCTGAAGTTGCGTCATAAGCTCCTTCATCTCTGTCGGTGCTAATCGGTATGGTGCTTTCGCTATAGGTGTCGTTCCTGGCAACAAGTCTATTCAGAACTCCACTTTTCTATCAGGCGGTAATCCAGGAAGATCTTCGAGAAAGACCTCCGGATAGTCACACACCACTGGTATTCTTTGTATCTCCTTCTTCTCCTTCTTAGTATCGATCACAAAAGCGAAGTATGATGTGCATCCTTTGGACAAACATTTTATGGCTTTCATTAGCGAAATGATTCCAAAATTTATTCTGTGTTTGTCCCTGTACACCATAAATGACTCTTTTGCAGGTGGGTTTACTCTTACTATCTTTTTCCTACATCGTATCTCGGCATCGTTGGCGCTAAGTCAATTCACTCCCAACACGATGTCGAAACCATTCAACTCAATGGGTAACAGCTCCTCGTGGAATTCGTTTCCGTTCAAGTCGATGACGATGTTCTTAATGTAATGCCCAGTCTTTCCACACTTGTAGCAAGTCACCTCTTAGCTACATTTCCCGAAGTGCTTCTTTTTGCACTTCTCGTACCTTCTTGCTTCACCTCCTCCTCCTCCAAACTTCTTAGAACTAGACTTTGAGAATTTCATTTTCTTGTTGGAGCTTGAAGATCCATCAAACTTCCTTTTCTCTCCTACCTCAGATCTCTCCAGACCCTTATCCCTTAACTGGGTCACTGCATTTTTGGCTGCTCTAATGTTTGTCTTCAAAGTAGTTGCCATTTTGAGCATTGGGCCAAAGTCCACTAACAATCCGTTAGCAAACCTCTCTATCTTTGAGAGTTTAGTAGGCTCCAAGTAGAAGTTTGAAACGAGAATATTAAGACAGGGAAAGCTTTATTTACGATAGATGTTTAAATCCTCCTTGTCACTCCGAAAGGTTACATGCCAGTTCTAAGATCGTAGTCGAACGCTTAGAATCCTGAACACATAAGGTTTCCAGATCCGGTCGACAATAGAACATAGATCTGAACAAATAATAACATACAAGGCATAAATCATTTAGCACATAAAAACATCTTAGGCATCTTTCCTAAAATAAGCTAGTGCTCGTGTCTAAAATATAGTAGACACTCATCTCACAATCATCGCTTAGCATTCTAAGTTTAAGTCTAGAAATCCTAAAAATTCCTAGTTCGCTTAAACTAATGCCCTGATACCAACTGTGACATCCCCATTTTCACGGCCAGAAAAGACCGATATTTTTATGCTTTGTTTGAAAATCAGAGTAACATTTTTAAAGATAAGTGTTGCGGAATTCGTTCCCAAAAGATAAATGTGATAAAGATTTATCAAAGCATTTCCGAAGAAATGTATTTCATTATATTAAAACCTTGGGATGTCATGTTCGATACAGATCAAAAGCATAAACAGAACAACATAGGCCTTACAACATTTATTTATCTCTCCTGGCCTATAATCCATAATCCCTCGTCAAGTCATCCAACTATGCTCTTGTGTCACTACCTGTAATACAAGAAATTGAGTGAGTTAGGCTTGGGATCATGGTGAGTATATAGGGTTTTCAACCCACAATAATAAGTTTATTAATTTCGTCAAACAAAACAAACCCGATTACCCATTCCAGTTATCCTCACCTTACGTCCCTAAAGCATCTAATATAAGTGACATAGCCTAAGGATTTTCATCGGGGTGAAAACACTGCTTCGGGGGTTCCTCAACAGTTTATGTCAAATAAGGCAACCATGAGGGGGATGGAGTACTGCTGGTGAACACTTAGTTCAAATAAACACCTACAGATTGCGAGCCTGCTAGCGTTCCACTGGACTGTCTAGAAAAGTCTGTGGTCGTCATCTATACTCTGCTAGATGACTGGATCAACATCAACCTCGAGGCCTCTCATCATTTTATTTCATTACACACCATCTATTACATCTACCTATGTTTTACCCAACATTTTTGGAGATATAAAATACATATACAGTTTAAATCATTTAAAACATGTTTAAAATTGTTCATCCGGCATAGATAGCAAGTATACAGATAATATGCACACATAACACGTAATTTATATAAAATACTTCATATCTATGTGTAAGATGAAAGTAACTATGCACTCACTTGTTAAGGTGACGACTCGAAATTCGAGCAGCGCTTCGCTTCTTAACAATATGATTTCCTTCGACGAAACCTATTATTATTACCACTAGATTTTAGTCTAATATTTATTGCGACTAATTATTAGTCTAGATTCATCATTAACTCAGAGTCTACTTCATGATCTATCAAGTAAGGAACAACCAGGTAGGATCATATCGGAGGTAGGGTCCGTTTGGTATACGAAGTATACTGTTTAGAAATCCCACTTTAAACACCTCATTAAATCACAGCCTAGACATCATCCCCGTAAGTAGATCAATCAGTATAACGACTTTGAATTACTGATAAATTATATTTATAGGTTCATAATAACGATATTATAAGCTATATTTAAAGTAGGGTAGAATAACTTACTTAGCTACGACCTGGGCTCTGCAGGGGCAGAACTTAGTCGCTGAATTTTTCTAAGAAAGATTCTTGCAATGCTTCAGCGCTCACATTACTATACTAAAAACTACAGAAAGAGAAGTCGAATCACGAGGGACTGAAATGCTCGGGGGATAAGAAGAGAAAGACTCTTGAATCAAGAGAATGGTGCAAGAAATATGAGAGCCTAGAGGCTCTTATTTATAGTAATTGAATTTTTAAAAACCACACTCTATATTTACTTAAATGACTAAACACCCTTTTATAATACTATTTTAAATAGATATATATATATATATATATATATATATATATATATATATATATATATATATGAATTATACTTTATTTTAATACGTAAATGTGCTATTAAAAATTATATCTCGTTCATACGAACTCTGTTTTTGACGTTCTTTATATCCACGCGTAGCTATCGACGAGATCTACAACTTTCGTTTAGACTCCGTCGGCTAGTTTTGAATTTATATTTTTGTCCTTATTTTTAGAAAATTAAATGATTTTGTTAAAATCATAACTCTCTCGTAGGGACTCCGTTTTTGGCATTTTTTTTTCTCAAAATTCCTATTTTAAGGAGTACTACGATTTTCTTTTTGGTCGCATTAGTTAAAAGTCAACCATTCTCTTCGTAGCTTTTTACGTCACACATTCCTTGTGCGCGGCTGACTTTTATATCTTATAAAAATCATATCTAATTCATACGGATTCGGATTTCGACGAAATTTATATTTTCGGGATCGGGAAGACGTATACTTTCTAAATATTTAATAATATATATATATATATATATATATATATATATATATATATATATATATATATATATGTTTAGGTTCTATGGAAAACAAAAACCCTAAAAATCTTAAAAATGCATAAAAAAAATACTTAGAGATCACAAAACTTTTTTTTGAATTTTATTTATAGATAATCGCGAGCCTAATCGAGCTTAATGACATAGGCGCACTTATTTTCAGCGAATTTGTATAGAAAGCTGCTATTTTTTCAAAAAAAAATTCAAAAAAAAAGTTTTGTAATCTCTAAGTATTTTTTTTATGCATTTTTATGATTTTTAGGGTTTTTTTTTATTTTCCAAATAACTCTTCCCTATTTTATTAATGATGTAATAGTTATTTTTTGGCTCGCGAGCCTAATCGAGCTTAATGACATAGGCTCGAGCTCGAGCTTGTTTAATAAACGAGGTTAATATTAAGCTCGAGTTCGGCTCGGGGTCGTTTAAAATCGGTTTCGAGCCGAGGTTTTAACGATCCGGTCCCGAGTAACTCGCGAGTAGTTTGACTCGTTTGCACCCCTATTTTAGATACTAGTTACAACATGTCTTTCATTAGAGATAATAACTGTGTAACATTTATATTTTTCATCATTTGTTTCTCGTATCTACATTTTGTAAGGGTTGTAACATAAAAAATAGTGTACTACTTTTCTATTTAAAAAAAAAACAAAAAAAAAGCAACAACAACAACTAATTCAAATGGAACTCACGACTACGAATTGGATTTCCAATTCAGATTTTCCACCACACATTCTTGAATATTTATAGAATAATCATGGCCTTCATTAACTTTGATTTTATGACCAAATTCAACTACTTGTTGTACAAGTTTTCAACTTGATTAAACTACAAGTTGGATTTTGTTGAATTTTATTTCAAACTAAAACATGGTAAACAGTCTTATATTTGATTTTTTTTAATCGAAGTGCTAATATATGAATGAAAAGTTTTGTTTCCATTTGATTTTGATAAAGTTTTCTACGAATTCATAAACTTGTACCTATGAGTCTATATTTCCTAAAATATTATTGTTTAAATTATAAAGATAAGATGTAGTAATTTAACTTAGTCGTGAGACATGTATATTATACGGGTTAATTAAAACAAAATGTTAAATACGAATGATTAAAACGGGAAGTTTATTTTAATTTGAAATTCGAAATAAGTAAAAATTATGAGAAAAAAGATTTTAAAAAAATGCCAAAAAATTAAAATTATTTGTTTAGTTGTCAGACATGTGTACTAAACATGTTAATTATAATAAAATGTTAAATACAGAGGTTTAAACTATAAATTTATTTAAAATTAAAATTGAAATTTGAAATTTGAAATTTGAAATTAATATAGTCATTATGGTATGTTTAATTTATGGAAACTAAATTAATGATATATTGAAAATGAAAAATAAAATAAATGACAAGTAAAAAATAAATATCTCAAAATTATAACAAAGTGACATGTGACATAATGCATTGTTTAACTTTTTGTTAGATTTTAGTAAAAAACGTTTTTTTTTCACAAAATTCTGGAATTATTCATCGGATTTCAGACTAGTTCTTGAACTTCCGGAGTTTTTTTTCGAACTCTGAGATTTAAGTCTGAAATCTAAAATGTTAGTCTGAAATATTATCGGTCCGGAATTCTTCATTCCGGACTTAGTGGTTATTTTATCAAAATCATTTTTTTTTATTTTCTTTAAATACATTTTACGTGTTGTTGGTGTTGTTGTTAGATTCTTAATTTCCTTTTATATTTAAGCTATTTTGAGTAGGAAGCCCACTTTTCTAGTAAGATGATTCGGTTTGAGTTTTGCCGCGTTTCTACATTAATAACAATCACACGATAACAATGAAGTCGATTAGGATCCATATTTAATTTTTCGATTTTCTTATATGTGCATTATAGGTTATGTCATTGTTAGCTTAACATAAATCTTTTAGCAAGATACATGTTTTGTTTGCTCAAAGATATCGACAAGGGTTCTTCTCAAGTGATGACTCTTTGGTGTGTTCAGTTCATTTTCTTAAATTTCTTGGTGCCTCTAGCTTTAGGATTGATTTCATCCCTATTGTTTTTTTTTTTTTTTTTTGCAATTTTGGTCTTAATTTGAATCTTTTACTTTCCTGTAGTCTTGTTGCTTTCTTTAGTTTATGGTATTATAAACTTCTGTTTAGCTTCCCGTTGACTTTCTTTAATAAAATTTATTGTCATTAAAAAAAGATATAAATCTTTTTTTTACATATAGGGTGTATTTAGAAAAATTAACCGAAAATCTATAAAGAAAAATATCAAAATTGAAAGTTGTTAGATAGAAATAGATGTAAGTTGAAATTGAAAGTTTTAAAATAGAAATTAAAAATTAAAAATTGAAAGTGAAACTTTTACTTTTATAAAAATACTTAACAAAAATAATTAAAATATAAAATGATATAAAATTTAAAAATTAAAAGCTAAAACAATGTTACAAAAATACTGAAAGAAGTTTTTGAATTATAAACTTTTTATTATAAATAAAGATTTTGATATCACTTTTTCTAACGAAATTATTTTTTTAATTTAGTTATTTTCTAAAAATTAAAACTTTTTTTTTGTAATATTTGTATGTTTCGTATTTAGATTTCTTATTTTTAGAGTGTCATAGCTAGCTGATAAACTAATTTATTTTTTGAGTTTTTCTAAATTATCATGTCTGTCAAGTCAAAAAGTAGTTGATAAACTAGTTTTTTAAAAAGCTACTTAGAGTAGCTTTTTAATTTTTTTTCAAATATACCCTTAATTAATTATAAAAAACCATATACTTAAAAATATCGTTTTCTGTCATTTTATATCTCCAATCTAACTTATCAGCTAGTTTTTACCAAAAAAAAAATTTTGTCGGTTATCTTTTCAGCTAACAACTACCTTTTAAGCTACTCTATCAAACACATTAACTAATAATTTAGGAAAGGGAAAATGACTTATCAAGATAATTAACTTTTCGGTATGTTCACATCTAGGTAACTATCTTTTTTTTTGGTACACATCTAGGTAACAAACTTGTTGGAAGTGTTCACATATGACCATTATGACCTGTTGTAGCAGGTTACATCCTAGATGTGAACACTTTTGACAAGTTCGTTACCTAGATGTGTACAAAAAAAAGTTACCCAAAATATGAACAAAACGAAAAGTAAGAGTAAATTACACGAATGGTCCCTATGGTTTGGAGGAATTTGTGTTTTTGGTCCCTAACTTATTTTTTAAACTCGGATGGTCCCTACTATTTCTTTTTGTTGCGCGTTTAGTCACTGTCTTACCTAAAAAGACTATTGTGCCCTTATTAATTTATTTTTTAATTAATTTTTTTATTTATGTATTTATTTTTTATATATTTAAAAATATTAATAGACCCCACATATCTGTATCTCCTCGGATGATCCCTACTATTTATTTTTTAATTAATTTATTTTTTTAACTCGGATGATCTCTACTGTTTTTTTTGTTATGCGTTTGGTCTCTGTCTTATCTAAAAAGACTATTGTGCACTTATTAATTTTTTTAATTTATTTTCTTATTTATGTATTTATTCTTTATATATTTAAAAAAATTAATATACCCTACATATCTGTATCTCCTCACCATCATATCTCGCATCCTCCTCAACTTCTATTTTTTTTTCATCTTTAGTGATATCGACGTCTTCACCATCCCTTCTTTTTTCGGTCCTTCAACTCCGTCGAATTAACAGCACAACCCAGTGAACCCACTAAAGATGAAGAGACAGTGGGTTATGGTGTTGGTTCGCCAGAGTTGAAGGACCAAGAAAGAAGCATGGTGAAGACGTCGATGTCACTAAAGATGGAAAAGAAATAGAAGTTGAGGAGGATGAAAGATAGGATGGTGACCGGTGACCCAAATTAAATTTCTCAAATGTGGTTTCAGGTTTACGGTGAGGAGATACAGATATGTGGGGTCTATTAATTTTTTTAAATATATAAAAAATAAATACATAAATAAGAAAATTAATTAAAAAATAAATTAATAAGGGAACAATAGTCTTTTTAGGTAAGACATGGACCAAACGTGCAACAAAAATAAACAGCATGGACCATCCGAGTTAAAAAAATAAGTTAGGGACCAAAAACACAAATTCCCCCAAACCACAGGGACCATTCGTGTAATTTACCCTTACTTTTAGTTTTGTTCATATTTGGATAACTACTTTTTTTGTACACATCTAGGTAACGAACTTGTTGAAAGTGTTCACATCTAGGATGTAACCTGCTACAGCATGTTATAATGGTCATATGTGAACATTTCCAACAAGTTTGTTACCTAAATGTATACAGAAAAAAAGATAGTTACCCAGATATGAATATACCGAAAAGTTAATTACCTTGATAAGTCATTTTCCCTTTAGGAAAAAAGAAATTTTCATCTAGTATATCTTCAAGCGAAGTTTTTTCTTTCATCAGAATCTTTTTATGATATTTAAATTATTGGAGTAAATTACACGATTCGTCCCTGGTTCAAGTGTCAAATTACACGTTTAGTCTCTAATTTCAAAAATTAACTCGGATCGTCCCTCGTATGATTAAAAAGTTGCATGTTTCATCCATAACAGACATAAAATGACTATATTGCCCTTTTTTTATTTCTTAATCAGTTTTTTAACATTTATTTTGCAATTTATACATTAAAAGAAATGAAATATTGTGATTAATATTTTAGTGGGACCCACCAGCTCTTACACTCACCTATCCATCGCCCTCCACCCCCTTCTTTATCAAATACATTTCCCGACACCACCACCAGCCACATTTCCGACACCACGCTCAACTCCGACTGTTAAATCTCAGCCATTAAAGACTACTCCCTCCTATTTGCCAAACATGACATACACAAACAAACACACAATAAAAATTTTTTCCATTAAAACCCAAAATGCACATTCCATCTAAAATCGAAGCTTGGTTAGTGCGATTAATGGAATCTAGTTTCTTCCCGTCTTGCCATTGACAGTGAACATGATATGGTTGATACCTAGTGGCTCAAATCCATTTATTTCTAATTATTTCCATTGACAACAACCATTCATCTGGAACCCTAAAATCAGCTGCAACAAGAAAGAGGGTTAAACCCTAAATCAAGAACCCGATTTGCTGAAACAGAGAGAATGAGAAGTTACTCAGAAAATCGATTTTAGGCTTACAGAGATCGTTCATTACAGAAGCAAACATTGATTTCAGAAAATCAATCCACCATCACCATATTGACGACAGACTCTTCATTGGGTTGTGGTTTTGATTTTTGCTACAGTAACTGTAGGGGTTTTAACGATGATTCTCGGTGGTGGAGGAGTGATTGGACAAGCTGTTTCATGTTTTTTGTGATGGTGGAGACTGTGGCTGCGTCTTTCTTTGGAGACTAGTGTGATGGTGATTGCGGATTTGGTGGTTCCATCGGCAATGGTTATTGAGTCGTTGATGGTTCCATCGGAGACGGGATGATGGCGATCCTTCAGATCCAGAAATCCTTTACAAACATCTTGTCGGAGATTATGATGACGGTGATGGTGGTTCCACCGGATACTGTTGGTGGTTCTTCTTAAAAAAGTATGAGAATGTTGGGGGTGGATGAGAGTAGAGGGTAATGAGCAGTAGGGGGTAATGTTTTTAATAAAAAAAAGAAATCAAAAACAATAAACAAATGAAAAATAAATAGAAAAGGGTATTATAGTGATTTTATGTCTGTCAAGGACGAAACGTGCAACTTTTAATTATACGAGGGATGATCCAAGTTAATTTTTGAAATTAAGGACTAAACGTGCAATTTGATACTTGGACCAGGGACGAATCGTGTAATTTACTCAAATTATTGTTAATTGCGGTTGTAAGATTATTTTATACACATAATGTATTAAAAGGATGTTATTCATAGTGTATTCCCAAAAATTTAAGAGAAATACATATGTTTCTAGAAGGTTTCATTAGTAAAAGAGTGGTTAGGTACGGTTTCCTCATATTATTTTTTAATATGTTTTCTAATAATAAGGACAAACTATAATCATTATAAAAAAATAAACGATCATCATGTCTCCACGCTCATTTTATGATGTTGACCTCACAAATAAATGGTTAAGGCAAATAATGAAGTTTGATTTTATTAATTACACATATTGAAACATAATTATTTTATTGATTATATTTATATAATCAAAAGAGTTAGCATTAGTTATTAAAACATGTTGAAACTTGATAAAAATGGCTAAGACCTTGAAACTTTCCAACATTTGTGTTGAAAGTAAATTAAAAAAATGTCGAAAATGCATTCAAGATTCACCAAAGATTTTTAATGCTAGGGTTTGTTTGTTTTAAGTATACGTTATTTATTTATTTTTAAGAAGGCGAATAATTGTGGAAAACGCTGTAAGTGGGACTCGCCATCAACTATTCAACTTTCTAATAAAAATAATAAATTAATGGCAATTGTTCTAGAAGCTTTATAAGTAAAACTAATTTATTGTAAGCTCATATTTTTGGGAAAGAATTTGTGGTACACATTTTTTTTTTCACAAATGAACTTTTTCATTTACTAAGGTAGTGTTTGTTTTTTGTCTGCAAATCTGCGTGACATCTTCTCTCTACGCCGCGCAGACCACGTGCAGACATTAGCCTTCGCAGACTGTTTGTTTTTTTGAAGACTGCAGACCTAAAAATGTTTGCGCGCCCTCTGGTTGGCACAGATGTCGACCAGAGTCTTCTAACATCTTCAGACATCTTCTAGCCTAAAAAAACATATATATCTTTATTTTTTTTAAGTTTTTTTTTTAATTTATATTTTTTCCAACTTTATTAATGATAAACAATTTGAAAAAAAAATTACAAAACTTAAAAAAGACGTTCGACGATACAAAATGATATTTTTGACAAATTCATAAATAAAAATTTATTACAATAATAGTCGTTGAAGTTGTTTATATAAATATGAAAAAAATCATTATATATTCTTATATTTTTTTGCCAAATTTTGTAAAACATTATTTAATACAGTATCGTCAATTTATCGAGAAAATATTTATGGTACATTTTTAATGGATTTATTTGAAAAAATCGAAGTTTACTTTCCATCCATTTATGTATCAAATTCTTTGATCACTAATTATAATGTTTAGTTATAACTTTGCAACCAAAGTTGTTGGTTTTTATCAAATATATACGTTAATTCATACCGTTTTTATTTTTATTATTTATACAATAATACATAAAAGTTAGTCTAGATTCGTTAATTATTTATAACAAAGTCATAAAAATATTAAAAAATCACTTTGAAGTTTAAAAAAAATTAGTTTATTTAGATTTCAGTTTATTTTAGTAGCCCGCAGATATAAAAAAACAAACAGTCTTCTTTTTTCAGACTGCAGACGTTTGGTCCACCTCTTCTACTGCAGAGGTCTACAGATGTGGTCCGCAGACTGCGTACATTTTGCCTCAGAAAAAACAAACAACACCTAAAATAAGAAAGAAATGACCAATTCACTAGCAACTTTGATAGACTGCGGGATTATTTATTAGAGAAAATTACTAATCTATGTCTTAATAAATTTTCACTAAATAGTTAAATATTAGTCAATATCTCATTTTAGCAATCCAAACCGCACCTGAGATTAAGCCAACTGTGGTTTGGGTACCTCACCTGTGGTTTTGCGATTTCGAACATGCCTAAGGTGCTGTATTGGGCATTTGGGCTTGTTAGGTTTCGGTATTTTTTGTGTCAATGTTGTAGTGTTCTGAATTGTATTAGTTTTTATTTTGATTCCAAAAATAGCATACTAACTTCGGAATCAAAATAAAGACTAATACAATTCAGAACACTACAACATTAACACAACAAATACTGAAACCTAACAATCTCCCCCTTTGTGTCAATTTGCATCAGTTGTAGTCTTCATTTCTTCTTCTCCTGAACTTCAAAATCTGTGGAATAATCTTCAAAATAGTTATTCTGATAGTTATGTACCACTTTATCATATCAGAGACGCACTTCATGTCTGCAGCTAAATTTGTCTTGTTCGCTTCTGCTCTCGCCAAGATTTAATTAAGAGCTGTTGTAGAATACAAACATTTGTCTCTTAAGAAGAAAATATAAGTCTTGATCACTTTATTCTCCAGTGTCTTGTAAGCGATACTCCATTTTTCTTTATTAATTGATCCAACCTTAAGATTTTCAATGTTTTTAGGTTGATCAAATGGCTTCAGAATCGGTTTCCTATTCAGCACCGATGCAATCTCAACATCCATCTTTGACATTTAAATAATATAACATTTGATCAATTTCCTCAGATGTTGATAAATTGGTTCATAATTCACCACATCCTTCGCAACAATATTGAACATCGAAATCCAATCATAAGGGCTTAGAAATGGAAATTCAGCCAAGCTAAACTCATGAATGATGCGCTTGTGTCCTCTGAAAGCTTTGAAGTGTATATTTAGAAACCCATCAAGCCTATTCAGGAAGCCCAACCTTGAGTCCTACGATCCTCTTCAAATTCCAGGATCCGTATTGTGGCTTAGAGTACTTCAGATAAAACGAAAAGAGTTTCTTATTCGTTGCAATGTTCGATAAAGGAACTTTCTCTATATTTTCAAAGCACTGGAAGAGAAAAACTCTGGGAGTGATCGGGAAATCTAACTGACACTCAACATCATTGTTAATAACAAAGGATAACCAAAATATGTTCGGATCATCAATTGCTTCTTCTTGCATCCGATCAAGCGTCCATTCAGGAAATAACGCTTTCTCGCTTGCAATAATTTTTTCAACATTCTTGAGCTCAGCATGTTTTGCATCTAATTTTGCTTTTAAAGCATTAAGCTCATCCATCTCCTTGTCTCTCTTCTCTTTCTTAATCTTTCCCTTCTCAGTTAGCTCATGATTCAATTCAGATACCTCCTTTATAACAATATTTACGTTTCCTTTACCTGATCCAGAAGTTATATTAACCTTCCGACCAGTCTTAACTTCTTTTATATTCTTCATCTTTTCAGAAAGCTTCCTTTTTTATAGCACAATCCTAACAACATCATCTGTTTTCTCCATAAAACTTGTCTGATATGGATCTTTAATATTCACATTTGGTTATCCCCCTTGTTTCGCAGAAGCCCCGCTTCTCGGAACACCTTGAATACTGTTTAGCTTTTCTATGATCAGTTTCAGCTTGCCATCAATTATCTGACCAACATAATCAATAAACGGAGCATGCCTTGATTCAACAATTGTTAAGATCTAGTGTTTAGATTTTTCCTCATGTTGAGTGCTAGTGTTATCTGAGGTCCCTTCATTGGACGACTCCTGAATTTCTTTAATATCAATAGCACTCCACCTGTCCTCTTTGAATATGAGCTCTCTCTCGCGAAAGACTCCTCTTCGAGCTACAAAGACCACGTTATCACTAGGTATGTAGAACAAGTATCCAAAGGACTTCTATGGATAGCCAATGAAATAACACTTCTCGGTTCTGGGTTCAAGTATGCCATGCATATCTCGTCTTACGAGTGCTTCACAACCTCAAACCTTGATATGTGCGAGCGATGGATCTTTCCCTGTCCACATCTCATGATGTATTTTGGCAACCTTCTTTGTTGGAACAAGATTCACGATATGGGCGTCTGTCTCTAACGCATAACCCAAAAAATGAATAGTAAGAGAAGCTTAACTCGTCATGGAACAAACCATATCTAGCAAGCTTTAATTACACCACTCAACTATAGCATTAAGTTGTGGAGTTCTGGGAGGAGTCAATTGTGAAACAATTCTACATTCCTTAAGATAGTCGTGGAACTCGATACTAAGATACTCACCAACTCTATGAGATCTGAGCATCTTTATCTTCTTGCCTAATTGATTCTCGACCTCTTGCTTAAACTCTTTGACCTTTTCAAAGGTTCCCGATTTATGTTTGATTAAGTATATATAACCATATATGATGTAATCATCTGTAAATGTCACATAGTATCGATTAGCATCTCTTGAGGTGGATATAAATGGGCCACACACATCCTTATGGATTAGGTCCAACAATCCTTAGTTGGATTAAGTGTCTAAGCCCATAACTATAATTGTTATATACGTGAATTGATAGTAGTACAGTCCTTTTGGGTTGCCCTCATAACTAGCAGCTAGACACGATGACTTTTGGAGAGAGGTTGAATTTATTATTTAAATAATAAATTGAGATAATTGATTTATTAATGTATTATGAAAATAATATATTAATTAGAAATCATATTATTTAATTAATAGTTAATCAGAAATTAATTGGAATTAATTTTGGGATTAATTGAATTAATTAAAAGTGCAGGGCTGTTTGGCAATTTATTGATAGTTGAGGAAATAGGCTCTAGAACCTCCCTAGAAGAGGTTGGAAGAAAATCTCTAGGAAGGCCCTAGAATTTTCGTCCAAGGGCTCTTGATTTGGAGTTCATGGGTTGCTTGGTCCTTAAGCTAAGGAATTAGAGTTTCCTCTTAAAACCCTAGTTTTGGCTCTAAGCTAACCTCACTATATAAGGAACCTTACCCTTCTCATTTTTGGCCACCTAGAAACCCTAGAAGGATAGCCGAAAATCTCAAGCCTCCTCCCTTCTCTCATCTCTCATCCTCTTGCTTAGTTTAGATGTGATCTACTAGAGGCGTGACACTTGTGATGCTTGCTCTCAAAGTTTGAAGAATATTAGGATTTCAATTGTTATTACTGCATAACAATCAAAGGTATGTTTACTGACCCTAGTTATGTATTTTGAAAATAATATAGATCTCCTAGGGTTTTCCATTTGATGTTTAAAAGTTGTATGTTCAATTACAGAAAACATAGATCCAAGAATTAGGGTTGCATGCACACATAGGAATTCTTTGTTATGCTCAAAACCCATCAGTGGTATCAGAGCCTTGTCTTGTTTTCTATTGAATTTGATTGCAATTGTTTGAATTTGATCTATTGAATTTGATTGCAAAGTAGGGTTTCTTAACCCTAGATTTCGAAAATTAGGAAAAGGGTTTTAACCCTTTTCGTTGTCCTACAAGTTTCGAAAATTAGGGTTCCTTAACCCTCATGATTTTCGAAATACGGTAAGGATTGAAATCCTTGCCTTCCTCCCCAAGATTTGCTATTTTTTGAAAATTATGGTTTTTAGTAGGGTTCTTATTTTTTGTAATTATCTCCTTATTTGATTAACTAGATAATTATAAGATTTGAAGAATCCCTCCCATGATTTTTGAAATTTAGGGGAGTGGATTAGGTTAAATTATCTTGATTAATTTAATTGGCTAATCCTCATCCGATTTAATAAATTAATTAAATGTTTAATTAAGATAATTATTAAATCATGTGGTTTAATTTTAAATTTAAATTAATGTTTTAATTTTCGAAATTTAATAATTAAACCTAGTATTTTGAAATGTTTAAAATACACCTTATACTATATGTAAAATTAAAATTTTAATATTTACTATATGTATAAGACAATTCAGTCGAACCGCTAGTACGCCTCATTCACGAAGCCGGTCTATAAGGGGAGTTTAAGGAAGCGGCCTATAAAATGTTCGTCATTGGGTATCCATTCTTACCCACCGCTCCCTTTGATTGGTGGAGGGTCGTTATCCGAATGGGTTTGATAGGACAAATAATTCTCATTAATAATTATAATGAATTATAAAGTAACTAAAATGTTTTTATAAAATTCTCAATCTTAGTTACTTTAGGAAAAATGTGAATTTGATGTTAATCCATGAAATTTGACATTACACTTTATAAGTCATTAGTGGAGCGTGTGTAGTTAGCCGGAACACTAATATGAACTAATAAACGGTGACAATGAGTGTCTCGTAAATTATCATTGATTAATGGAGCGCGTGTGGCTAACATGCACATTAATTAGATGATAAATGACATCGAGAGTACCAAGCTAATTTGCATGGTTATTCACATCTTGTTTGTGATCCTCGGTATCCTAGTCACAAATGGAAGATCATAATCGAGATTAAACATGCCATTGAATAATTCAATGAATCTCAAAAGATCTAGGAATTTCATTAAAAACCTAATTCGTTTAAATTTTGTTTTTCGTGGTGAAATTGGTAAATCGTCATTTACTTACCTTTATTTATTTCATAATTAGATTATGACATCCCTTTTCTAAGTTGTGAAATATCTAGTTGGATCCTAGCCTCAATATTTCATTTGGGTGTTATATTGAGGATTACTCCTATCTAACCTAAAAGTTGTATTTCTTCTCTTTCAGATGTCTACTCCAAACGATGCTTCTGGTTCCTCCTCCAACCACAACTCCTCTAACAACAACTTCTCACACTTGAACATTTGCTCTAGGGTTACTTTTTATGGCACCAAATATAATGATTGGATGCCTAACATCAAAATGGCTCTACGTTTCGAGGACAAGGAATATGTGCTTGAAATGGAACTCCTCGAGATTAATGAAACCAAAGTGACTTCCACAAAACTTGTTGAGTATAGGAAACACTACAATGATGCAAGTAAAGTGGTATGAATCATGGTGGCGACTATGACTCTTGAGCTACAAAGGTTCTATGAGGATTACTGTCCATACGAGATGAACAAGGACTTGATGGAAATGTATCATGAACGAGCTCGTCAAGAAAAGTATGAGGTAGTAAAGTCCTTCATCACTAATAAGATACGTGGAGTGCTTGCTAACGCTTAATGTGAAATTTGATGAGGAATTGGTTATTGATATAGTCTTGCACTCATTGCCCAGTTGTTATGATCAGTTTATCTTAACTTATCGTTTGAACAACCAAGAGACCAAATTGGCTCAACTTCATAACCTCCTGCGAACTGCTAAACCAGGAATGAAGGGAAATGGTGTTACCTCCACTCATACTGCTGCTCCAGTCTTGGCCATTGGGCAAGGAAAGGGGAAGAAGAGGAAAGGTCCTCCTAAACATAATTGGAAGGGAAAGTCCCAAGTCGGGACCTCAAGCAATAGACCCAAAAGAAAGGCCGGTTCTGACACTCCCCCTGCCTCTAATCCTAAAGAGGCTACTTGCTTCTATTGTCACGAGAAAGGGCATTGGAAACGAAGTTGCCCCAAGTACTTGCAAGACATAAAGGATGGCAAGGTGAAGCCAAACTCGACAGGTATTTGCACTATCTTATCTAAAAACTCATCATATTCTCATTCTTATTGGTCGTTGATACAAGATGTGGTTTTCATATTTGATCTGATTTGCAGGGACTAAGAAAAATCGAGGATGTGTAGCATGGAAGGATGAACTTGATCATGGGCAACAAGAGATCTTCACCTGTTCCCAAGATTGGAGTTTATAACTTAGTGCTAAGTAGTGTGTTATTTTTAGATTTGATAAATTGTTGCTACTCGTCAGAGATGACACGAAAGATCATTTCATTTCATGCTTTATATAAACAAGGTTTTAGATATTCTTTTGATAATGAGAATGGATCTATTTTGGCTTTTTAAAATGGTGTATTTTATTTTGAAGCTTCACCTTGTCATGGTGTGTATGAAACTGTGATGGTTGTAGACAATTTAGGTAATAGTTTCTTACAAATTGATTCGTCTAATGGTTTAGACTAAGCATGCATGTGGCATGGTCGTCTTGGACATGTCAAAAAGAAATGCATTGCCTAACTACAAAAGGATGGAGTGTTGGAATCATTTGACTTAAGGTCAGATGATATGTGCGAGTCTTGCTTGCTTGGAAAGATGACAAAATTACCTTTCACTAGTTCTTGTGAAAGAAGTGAAGGATTGTTGGATCTCATACACACAGATGTGTGTGGGCCCTTCAGATCCACCACAAGGGATGCAAATCGATTCTATGTGACTTTTACTGATGATTATGGCAGATATGGCTATATCTACTTAATCAAGCATAAGTTAGAAACCTTTGAAAAGTTCAAAGAGTTCAAACAAGAAGTCGAGAATCGATTGGGTAGGAAGATTAAGATGCTTAGATCTGATAGAGGTGGTGAGTATCTTAGTATCGAATTCCACGACTACCTCAAGGAATGTAGAATAGTTTCACAATTGACACCTCCTACAACACCACAACTTAATGGTGTGGTTGAGAGGCGAAAGCGAACCTTGTTGGACATGGTTCGTTCCATGATGAGTCGAGCTTCACTTCCATTCTCATTCTGGGGGTATGCCTTAGAGACTGTCGCCCACATTATTAATCTTGTCCCAACAAAGAAAGTTTCCAAAACACCTCACGAGATGTGGACATGGAAGGTTCCCTCGTTGGCATATATCAGGGTTTGGGGTTGTGAAGCTTTCCTTAGACTAGAGACTCACGCCAAGAAAGAACCTCGAAGTGAGAGATGTATTTTCATCGGTTACCTACAAAAGTCTTTTGGATATTTGTTCTACAGACCTAGTGAAAACGTGGTATTCGTAGCACGAAGTGGAGTCTTTCGTGAGAGAGAACTCATATGCAAAGAGGACAATGAGAGTATAATTGATCTTGAAGAAATTCAAGAGTCAAACGATGAAGGAACTTCTGAAAATGCTAGGGCTCAATGTGACATCCCCCAAATTCACGGTCATTTTAAAAACTTTATTTATGCTTATTTTAGAATCAGGGTAGCCTTTTTGAAGAATAGTATTGCAGAATTTTTTCCCAGAAAGATGATAAAGATGTTATCAAAGCATTTACGAAGAAATGTATTTTATTTATATTAAAACATTGGGATGTCATCGTCAATACATAAACATAAGCATAACGAAATATTACAAGCCTTAAAATAATTAAACTAGTGGATTAATACTCCTTGAATCTCTCAGCAGAATGTATCTTTCGTATAACTACCTATGATACAATAAATTGAGTGGGTCGGGTTGGGAAACCTGGTGAGTACATAGGTATTTGAATCCCACAATGTTATATATATATATATATATATATATATATATATATATATATTAGAACTTGCAATATACAATTTTACCTCATATAAGCAATTTTACCCCACCCCGTCGATCCTCACAACGAAACGGTCCATACTCACGGATCTAAAATGAACGGATTACCTAATCCGTACTCCCAGATCAGGTATGTCTAATCCATGCTCTCGGATCAATGACAAATGACTTTGCCCACTCCATACTCTCGGACCAGGGACAAATGACTATGTCTAATCCATACTCTCGGATCAATGACAAATGACTATACCCACTCCATACTCTCAAACTAGGGACAAATGACTATGTCTAATCCATAATCTCGGATTAATGAAAAATTTTAAAGTTCTACCCTACGTGTATATCTCACCCGTACTCATAAGAAGATACTACCCAATATTCATCTTAATTAATTTAGGTTTATTCTGTAAGTCTTAAATCATCATATATTATCAGATATGCTCTTAACACGTATTTTAAGCAATATCATATATCTCACACAAAAACATATATTTAATGCTTTAATTAATACTTGTATTTAAATTATGTTTATGAAAGGGGCTATGCACTCACTTGTTAAAGTGACGACTCGAAATTCGGACAACGCTGCACTTCTAACAATTGTCTTTTCCTTTGACGAAACCTAGTATCATCATTACTAATTTTGAGTCTAATATTTATTGTGACTAATTATTAGTCTAGATTCATCATTAACTCAAAGTCTACTTCAAGATCTATCAATTAAGGAATAACTAGGTAGGATCATATCGGAGGTAGGGTCCGTTTGGTATATGAAGTATACTGTTTGGAAATCCCACTTTAAACACCTCACCAAATCACATCCTAGACATCATCTTCGTAAGTAGATCAATCAGTATAACGAGTTGGAATAACTGATAAATCTTGTTTATAGGTTCATAATAATGATAATGAACTTAAACATAAGTTATACTTAAATTATGGTAAGCATAACTCACTTATAAAGGGGTTTAGCGAGAAACTGGGCTTTGCGCGGGAAGAACTTCTGAGCCGAAAGCTCTTCTTCTCGGAGCCTTCTGGCGCTTCGGGACTCACTACTAACACCTAGGAGGCGCTAGGGAAAGAAATAGAGGCTATGGGGGTGTTTGGGAGAGAAATGGGTGAAGAGGTGTGGAGAAATGAGTGAAAAACGCCCTCTATTTGTAGGCTGTCAGCACCGAGCATGCGGGGCGTACTCAAGAATTACGCTGGGTGTAATGGCTAAAATAGTAGTATGATGGGCATACTCCTTCTAGGTGTCTCAATCTCATTCCAAGCCGTGGGGAGGAAGTAGTGGCCTAGATCTTGCCACGTGGCACTTCGAGGTTTAATCTAAGCATTAATTATCTTCTAAAATCCGTAGGTTTCGCATACGATCTCTGTTTTTGACGTTCTTTATATTCACGCGTAGTTATCGATGTGATCTACAACTTTCATTTAGACTTCGTCGGCTAATTTTGAGTTTATTTTTAAAGTTATATTTTAACAGGCTTAGATAGTTAAAGTCCGTTAAAAATTCATAACTTTGTCATCTGACGTCCATTTTCGAATGTCTTTATATCGTTGAGCTCCTATTAACGAGATCTTCAGTTCTCGTTTACAATGTGTCGGCTAATATTCGATCGATCTAAAATTCGATTTCCAGGCTGTATACTGTTACGCTAAATCTTAGAAAAATCATAACTTCCTCTAACGAAGTCAGATTTGGACGTTCTTTATATGCACTCTCTCGTTTTAATTTCTACTACGACTTTCGTTTAGGTCGCTAAGGCTAAAAATTATTTTGTCAAAAATTTACTTCTTACGATACGCAGAGTCGTGTCGGTTTAATCGTGAAACTTCAATGGGTCATAACCTCTTCGCTATAAGTCAGATTTCAGCGTTCTTTATATGTACGAAATCCTTGTGACATATACTATACTTTGGTTAAGATTAATTATTCTAAATAATCTTCTATCAAAAAGTCATTTTTAATGCTTATTATCTCAAAATTGACTAGCCCAAATCTGCGGGCTTTACAATTATCTCCCCTTAGGATGATTATGTCCCGGAATCTTCAACAAAAGAGCGCTTGTATAATGAATCCACATGTTATCTTTTCATCCTAGGTAATAATCGTAACTCTTTTGTCCTTTCAAATGAGTATATATCTCTTGGACTTCTTGACTGTTTGCGGTGCTCAATCTTGCACCCACTCTTCATACTATGTTGGACTTTCAATCGTAACCTTCGAGTTACAAACTCAATACTTATTGGAGACTCCTACTCCTTCTTAAATAGACTTAACTTAAGATAAGTTCTTTACTTTGATTATCAGAACAGACCGATGGGTCATGTCCTAATGACCTCTCATCGTATGATGCAATGCTTAGACTCAGGTCTTTTAGAGTCAAATTCCAAAATGGAAGACACCTTCCTTCATGTTCTAATGTGATATAATCACATTCTAGCATGTAGCACGTCTAGCTACAAGCTTCTTACTTTAACGGTGATTGCGATACTTCTATTGATCGCTTTGATTATTTTTCACTTCAATCCTCTGGCTTAAGTCGGATGTTACATCAAACTTGGTCCTCGTATTCATCTTAGTCGGAATCGATTTGATATGACTACTAGGGTCGGAATAACAATCATCTTCTTAGTCATTAACGAAACGATGGTAACGACAGACATAAACAAAATGGAATTAATTAGTAGCGCCTTGGTAACCTTGTGACTTTCCCTGATCCGAGTGCAAGTCCTGTGCTTCTGGTAGTATAGGCCTCTACTACCTTTCACACCTACTCATACTCGTCCCAAGTATTGCATCTCAGTTTTTTCAAGTCACCATACAAGAATTTCACATAGTCATTTAATACATCGGAGAACATAAATAAGGTTTATATTATTTCTTGAAACGATTACATATATATTAAAGTTCACCCTATACTATGCCTCTTATATTAGGCACACCACATGATACTATCTATATGGCTTCTTTATATCTCAATCTTCGGATTTATAGATCCTTACTCTTGATCCCTTGCATTGTCACCTACTTCCTTAAGGATCATCTGGAATGCTCTTGCCTTTGGCTTCGGCGGTACATTTGGCTTTGTAGCTCCTTCCCTCTTGGGGCAGTCTTGCTTGAAGTGACCTTCTTCACCACACTTAAAGCAGACTTCTCTCTTGGTCGTGCATTTGTTGGCATAGTGACCAGTCTTCCCGCATTTGAAAAAGGTCACTTCTTTAGAGAATCTCCCAATGTGTTTCCTTCTGCATCTGTCACACCACTTTTCTTCATTGCTATCCCCATACCTCTTGTTGTTAGGGTCAGACTTCGGGAACCTATTTTTTGTTTCGGATCTTGAAGAACCCTAAAAAATTCCTCTTCTCCCCTACCTCTGCTCTTTCCATACCCTTTTCCCTAAGTTGGGTCTCCACATTCTTGGATGCTCTAACGGCTGTCTTCAAAGTAGTTGCCATTTTTACTGTTGCACCAAAGTCCGCTGGCAATCCGTTAACAAACCAATCTATCTTGGAGAGTTCAGTAGGCACCAAGTAGGGGAATAGCTTCATAATCTTGGTGAATGTGGTGACATACTCATCAACACTCATCTTCCCTTTCTTTAGGTTCTGAAACTCGTTGTTTAGGTCTATCAGATCTATCTCTGAGCAGTATTGCATTTTCAACTGCTCCATGAATGCTTCCCACGACATCCTCAGGGCTTCTCCCCGTGGAATTGTATCTTCCAACAACTTCCACCAAATTAAAACTCCGGTCCTTAGTTGTCTGCCTGCAAAGACGGTTTTCTGCTTGTTGCTGCAATTGCAACTTTCAAATACCATCTCCATCTCGGAGATCCAGTACATGATCTCTACTGGCTTCGGGATTACAGAAAGGCTTGGTGGCTTGGCACCCAAAAAGTTCTTATACATACGCCCATCCCTGTAAATCCCTCTGTCCGGGTCGTTCCTCCTTACCACTCGGGGTTCAGCTTGACTAACAGTTCGACTATAATTTCCTTCTTCTGACTGTTCAATGTTCAGTTCGGGTTGTATAATGGGTATAGTAGGTCCATCCCTATTAAGCAACGTTTGTCTCTTTTCCTCCCTTTCTTCGACCATCATAGCCTGAATCATTTCTTGGACTCCTGCCATCGTGATTGGCTCGGGTGCAGTTTCTACCTCTGGTGCACGCTCAATCACTCGTGGCTCAGGCTGTTGGTTTCCATTAGCATTTCCTAATCCGCTGCGAGTTCTCACCATTTCGATTTATACACTCTAGTAGATGTTCATTGTACAACGACGAGAATTAAGATAGGGAAAGCTTTACTTACGACAGACGTATAAATTTCCTTATCACTCTGAAAAGTTACATGCCAATTCTAATACGGTAATTACACGTTTAAAAATCTGAACACATAAAATTTCCAGATCCGGTTGGCAATAGGCCATAAATCTGATCAAACGATAACATCATAAAGCATATAAGGCATCTTATAGCATAAATCATTTAGCACATAAAAGTAATTTAGGCATCTCCCCTAAATAAGATAGTGCTTGTGTCTATGCAGACATACATCCTAAATATAGCAGACATATATATCACAATCATTGCTTAGCATTCTAAGTTTAAGTCTAGAAATTTCCTACAATTCCTAGTTCGCTTAAACTAATGCTCTGATGCCAATTGTGACGTCCCCTAAATTCACGGTCATTAAAAAAATTATTTATGCTTATTTTAGAATCAGGGTATCCTTTTTGAAGAATAATATTATGGAATTTATTCCCAGAAAACATGATAAAGATATTATCTAAGCATTTTTGAAGAAATGTATTTTATTTATATTAAAACATTGGGATGTCAACGTCAATACATACACATAAGCATAACAAAATATTACAAGCCTTATAGTAATTAAACTAGTGGCTTAATACTTCTTGAATCTCTCAGCAGAATGTATCTTTTGTATAGCTACCTATGATACAATAAACTGAGTGGGTCAGTTTGGGAAACCTGGTGAGTACATAGAGATTTCAATCCCACAATGTTATATCATATATATATATATATATATATATATATATATATATATATATATATATATATTAGAACTTGCAATATACAATTTCACCTCATATAAGCAATTTTACCCCACCTTGTCGATCCTCAAAACGACACGATCGATACTCTCGGATCTAAAATGAACAGCTTTACCTAATCCATACTCCCGGATTAGGTATGTCTAATCCATGCTCTCGGATCAATGACAAATGACTATGCCCCCTCTATACTTTCGGACTAGGGACGAATGACTATATCTAATCCATGCTCTCGGATCAATGACAAATGACTATGCCCACTCCATACTCTCGAACTAGGGATGAATGACAATGACTAATCCATAATCTCTGATCAATGAAAATTTTTAAAGTTCTACCCTCCGTGTATATCTCACCCGTACTCATAAGAAGATACTACCCGATATTCATCTTAATTAATTTAGGTTTATTCTGTAAGTCCTAAATCATTATATATTATCAGATATGCTCTTAACACGTATTTCAAGCAATATCATATATCTCACACATAAACATATGTTTAATGCCTTAATTAATACTTGTATTAAAATTATGTTCATGAAAGGGACTATGCACTCACTTGTTAAAGTGACGACTCGAAATTCGGGCAGCACTCCGCTTCTCACAATTGTCTTTTCCTTTGACGAAACCTAGTATCATTATTACTAATTTTTAGTCTAATATTTATTGCAACTAATTATTAGTCTAGATTCATCATTAACTCAAAGTCTACCTCAAAATCTATCAAGTAAGGAACAACCAGGTACGATAATATCGGAGGTAGGGTCTGTTTGGTATACGAAGTATACTGTTTGGAAATACCACTGTAAACACCTCACTAAATCACAGCCTAGACATCATCCCCGTAAGTAGATCAATCAGTATAACGACTTGGAATCACTGATAAATCTTGTTTATAGGTTCATAATAACGATAATTAACTTAAACATAAGTTATACTTAAAGTATGGTAAGCATAACTCACTTACAAGGGGTTTAGCGAGAAACTGGGCTCTGTGCGGGCAGAACTTTTGAACCGAAATCTCTTCTTCTCGGAGCCTTATGGCGCATGGGACTCTTTATTAACACCTAGGAGGTTCTATGGAAAGAAATAGAGGCTTTGGGGGTGTTTGGGAGAGAAATGGGTGAAGAGGTGTGGAGAAATGAATGAAAAACGCCCTCTATTTATAGGCTTCCAGCACCGAGTACGCGGGGCATACTCAAGAACTACGTTGGGCATAATGGCTAAAACAACAGTATGTTGGGCGTACTTCGAGTTACGATGGGCGTACTTATTCCAGGTGTCGCAATCTCGTTCCAAGCCGTGGGGAGGAAGTAGTGGCCCATATCTTGTCACGTGACACTTCGAGGTCTAATCCAAACATTAGTTATCTTCTAAAATCCATAAATTTCGCATTCGAGCTCCTTTTTTGACGTTCTGTATATCCACGTGTAGGTATGGACGTGATATAGAACTTTCGTTTAGACTCCGTCGGCTAATTTTGACTTTATTTTTAATGTTATATTTTAACAGGCTTAGACAGTTAAAGTCCGTTAAAAATTCAAAACTTTGTCATCCGACGTCCGTTTTCGAATGTCTTTATATCTTTGAGCTCCTATTAACGAGATCTTCAATTCTCGTTTAGGTTTTATACTACTACGCTAAATCTTAGAAAAATCATAACTTCCTCTAACGAAGTCAGATTTGGACGTTCTTTATATGCACGCTCTTGGTTTAATGTCTACAATGAATTTCATTTAGGTCGTTAAGGCTAAAAAGTATTTTGTCAAAAATTTACTTTTTACGATACGTGGAGCCATGTCGGTTTAATCGCGAAACTTTAACGGGTCATAACTTCTTCGCTATAAGTCGGATTTTAGCGTTCTTTATATGTACGGAATCCTTGTGATATATACTATACTTTGGTTAAGATTATTAATTCTAAATAATCTTCTATCAAAAAGTCATTTTTAATGCTTATTATCTCTAAATTGACTAGCCTGAATCTGCGTGCGTTACACTCAACCTGAGGAAGAAATTCCAGTTGAACCAATTGATGATTCATTACCTCTTAGACGTTCCCATAGAGTTAGAATACCACATGAGTTTTATAGTTTCAATATTACTACAGATGGTGATACGTTTATCAGTGACATTACACTGGTAAATTTGGATGAACCTTCTAACTACAAGGAAGCCGTGGCGGCCCTGAGTCTGCCAAGTGGAAAAAGGCATATGAAAGAGGCAATAGACAACGAGATCAAGTCCATGTATGACAACCAAGTTTGGAATTTGGTTGACAATGTACCAGGTCGTAAGACAGTTGGGTGCAAATTGATCTTCAAGAAGAAGACCAATATGGATGGAAAGGTACACACTTTTAAAGCTCGACTGGTTGCGAAGGGTTTTCCTAAAACCCCATGGGTTGACTATGATGAGACCTTCTCACCAGTAGCTATGATTAAATCTACTAGGGTAATGTTATCCATAGTTGCGTTTCATGACTATGAAATTTGGCAGATGGATGTCAAAACCGCTTTCCTTAATGGGAAACTGGTTGAGGATGTTTACATGAGTCAGCCATAGGGTTTTATGGATGCAAAGTATCCTAATAGAGTGTGTAAGCTTGATAAATTAATCTATGGATTGAAAAAAGCTTCTCGCAGATGGAATCTTTGCTTTGATGAGAAAGTTAAAGAGTTTGGCTTCTCTAGAAGTGAAGATGAATCTTGTGTATACACCAAAGCTAGTGGGAGTATAGTAAATTTCCTACTGTTGTATGTTGATGACATACTCCTTATAGGAAACGACATTCCAACCTTGCAGAAAGTTAAGTCCTGGCTTGGAAAGTGTTTCGCTATGAATGATCAAAGAGAGGCTGCCTATATTCTAAGGATAAGGATTTTAAGAAACAAGAGCAAAAGACTAATTGGACTTAGTCAAAACACATATTTGGATAAAGTGTTAAAGCGTTTTAGCATGGAGAATTCCAAGAAAGGAGAGTTGCCTATTCAGAGTAATACCAAATTAAGTAAGACTCAAAGTCCGAGTACTGATGCAGCGATAGCAGAAATGAGTCGAGTTCCATATGCTTCCGCCGTTGGATCGATCATGTATGATATGATATTTACTCGCCTTGATGTGGATTTTTCTTTGAGCATAGTTAGTCGATATCAGGGAAATCCGGGTAGAGCTCATTGGATAGCGATCAAGAATATTCTTAAGTTGATGATACGTAAACGCATCAGTAACTTGATGTTATAAAACGTATTGTTGTGCATGATTTGATGAGTAAATAGTACAAGCATATAAGTCAAAGTTTATATGTTCCTTTTTCCTTAACGGGAAAAGCGATATCTTGGGCCCCTTGATGATTTTGTGTTGAATTATGTGACGGGCCCGTCCAAGACTGAATTGATGTGTTCACTTGTAGTTCTTTGTCATTACAAATCGGAAATAGGGAAACAAAGTATTGGACAAGTAGATTGATTCTTGCAGAACAGAGGATTATATGATCACTTATCTTAGGACACGTAACTGACTGGGTCAGAATTTGACAGCGGCTTTGAGAGCTACAATTTGCTAATCAGTTTTTCAAGTTATACTGGAAATTATCGTTATTAGACTTATCCAAGTGGGAGAATGTTGTATTAGGTGTCTAAGCCCATAACTATAATTGGCATATACTTGAATTGATAGTAGCACATTCCTTTTGGGTTACCCTTATAACTAACAACTAGACAGGATGATTTTTGGAGAGAGATTGAATTTATTATTTGAATAATAAAATAAGATAATTGATTTATTAATGTATTATGAAAATATTATATTAATTAGAAATCATATTATTTAATTAATAGTTAATCAGAAATTAATTGGAATTAATTTTGGGATTAATTGAATTAATTAAAAATGTAGGGGTTGTTTGGCAATTTATTGATAGTTGAGGAAATGGGCTCTAGAACCTCCCTAGAAGAGGTTGGATGAAAATCTCTAGGAAGGCCCTAGAATTTTCGTCCAAGGGCTCTTGGATGGGAGTTCATGGGCTGTTTGGTCCTTAAGCTAAGGAATTAGGGTTTCCTCCTAAAACCCTAGCTTTGGCTCTAAGCTACCTCACTATATAAGGAGCCTTACCCCTTCTCATTTTTGGCCACCTAGAAACCCTAGAAGGATAGACGAAAATCTAAAGCCTCCTCCGCTCTCTCCTATCTCATTCTCTTGCTTAGTTTGGGTGTGATGTACTAGAGGCGTGATACTTGTGACGCTTGCTCTCAAAGTTTGAAGAAGACTAGGATTTCAATTGTTATTACTACATAACAATCAAAGGTATGTTTACTAACCCTAGTTATGTATTTTGAAAATAATATAGATCTCCAAGGGTTTTCCATTTGATGTTCAAAAGTTGTATGTTCAATTAGAGAAAACATATATGACATCCCCAAATTTCTCGGCCAGAAAAGACCGATTTAGTTTATGCTTTTAAAATAAAATCAGAGTAATTTTCCAAAAGATGTTGCGGAAATTGTCCCCAAAACAAAATATGATAAAAATTTATCAAAGCATTTCTTAAAGAAATGTATTTTCATTATATAACAAAAACCTCGGGATGTCATGTTCCGATACAGACCAAAAGCATAAACAGTACATTATAAGCCTTGCAATAGTTATTTACATCTACTGGCCTATAATCCAAAAATCCCTCGTCGTTATGAAACTATGCTCGGGGTCCACTACCTGTAATACGGAAAGCTGAGTGGTTCAGGCTTGGCAGCCTGGTGAGCATATAGGGTTTTCAACCCACAAATAATAATAAATTTATTAATTTCATCAACCAACAATAAATTTATTAATTTCATCACCCAACAATAACCTTGATTACCCGTTCCCGTTATTCTCACTTTACGTCCCTAAACACCTATCATAAGGGACTTAGCTTAAGGATCACGCGGGCAGAGTTTCGTCTCGAAAAACACTTTTCTCAGGATCTTCGGGCTCTTCGGGGCTTGCTTACGATGCTAGGATGATATTATAGGATTGGGGGTATTTTTTGTAGGTAAAAAGAAAGTACAGGGTGAGAGAAGTGAAAATTGTAAACAAAAATCGGAAATGCCTCGCATCCTATTTATAGGAGGCCTAAGCTCCTTTTACGCTGGGCATTAATTCTTCGGTACGCGGGGAGTACTGCCTCGGAAGGCTCTTCGCTGGGCGTAACTTCGTACGCTGGGCGTACGAAGTGGATCAACTCGGACGCGTCAAGGCTATGACACGTGTACCTCATGCGAAGGAGTATGGAGGGTGACTGACTCCGGATCACGTACACGAGTACAATGGGCGTACTTCGGTACGCTGGGCGTACTCCTTCGGACCAGCCTCGAAATTTGTGCCCAGAACTTCAAAAATCTATAACTTTTGCATACGAACTCCATTTTTGACGTTCTTTATATCCACACGTAGGTGAGATTATACTCTACAACTTTTGTTTAGACTCCGTCGGCTAATTTTGATTTAATTTTTAAAGTTATATTTTTAACAGTCCGGGATAGGAAAAGTTCGTTAAAAATTCATAACTTCTTCATCCGACGTCCGTTTTCGTCTGTCTTTTTACTGTTGAACTACTATCAACAAGATCTTTGATTCTCGTTTAGGTTGTTTCGGCTAAAAATCACTCGATCTAAAATTCGAGTTTCGGGTTGCATACTGCTATGTCAAATCTTAGAAAATTGATAATTTCCTCATACGAAGTCAGATTTGGACATTCTTTTTATGCACGCTCTTGGTTTAACGTATCCTACGACTTTCATTTAGATCACTAAGGCAAAAAAGAACTTTATTGTAAATTCATTTTTTACGTCACACATCGTCGTGTCGGTTCTGTCGCGAAACTTCGACAAGTCATAACTTCTTCGTTATAACTCGGATTTCAGTATTCTTTATATCTCCGAAATTCTTGTTTTAACCACTACAACTTTCTTCATAGATATCGGGTTTATCTAATATTTTTGTTTACGCTTACTTTTATCCTTAATTTCCTAAATTTTAATAATTAAGTATAAAACACATAATACTCAAATAATACATCTTATTACTTCAAAACAAATTACAAAGGTTGGCCTAGACTATTACATCATCATTAATGCCTAGCCTAGAAACACGGGTGATACAATTCTCTCCCCCTTAGGATGATTCCGTTCCCGGAATCATAGATCAGTAAACAAATGCGGATAGCGACTCATCATGTCACTCTCCGTTTCCCAGGTGAGATTTGGCCCATTCGTATGTTTCCATCGCACAAGCACTAAATGGACCATCTTGCGTCGCAACTTCTTAGTCTTACGGTCAACGATTGCCTCTGGTTCTTCGATTAACCTAGAGCTTTCATCCAACCTTAATTCACAAATTGGAATTATGTCAGGAACTTCTCCCATGAACTTCCTCAAATAACACACGTGGAAAGTGTTATGAATACCATCTAGTTCTTCTGGTAGTTCTAACTTGTAAGTTTGGTTCCCAATCCTCTGAAGAACTTTAAACGGTCCAATAAACCTTGGACTCAACTTTCCTCTTTTTCCAAATCTTATAAGTCCCTTCCATGGTGAGACTTTATGTAAAACCGAATCTCCAACTTCGAATGTTATCGGTTGTCTTTTCTTGTCAGCATAGCTCTTTTGACGATCTTGAGCTGCTAACATCCTTTCCCTAATCACTTTCAGCTTTTCAGCAGTTTGATGAACTATCTCGGGTCCTATAAACTGTTGTTCCCCAGCTTCAAGCCAACATGACGGTGTTCGACACTTTTTTCATACAAAGCTTGATAAGGTGCCATCTTGATGCTCGAGTGGAAACTATTATTGTAGGAAAATTCTACTAAAGGTAAATGTTCATCCCAGTTAGCTTGAAATTTCGGGGTACATGCTCGTAGCATATCCTCCAATGTTTGAATCGTTCGTTCGCTCTGACCATCGGTTTGCGGATGGTAGGTTGTACTTATACACAACTTCGTACCCAATTCCTCTTGTAGACTTCTCCAAAACCTTGACGTGAAACGACTATCACGATCTGATACAATCGTTAAAGGAACACCGTGAAGTCTTACTATCTCCTTCACGTAAGCATTTGCAAGTTTATCCATAGACCATTTTTCATTGGCTGCTATGAAGTGTGCACTTTTAGTAAACCGATCAACGACCACGCAAATCATGTCGTGACCGCTCTTCGTTATGGGCAGTTTAGTTACAAAATCCATGGTGATGTCTTCCCATTTACCCATGGGTACAGGTAAAGGTTCTAAACTCCTATACGGTTTCTGATGTTGTGCCTTAACCCTTGCACATGTCACACACTCGCCCACATACTTTGCAACATCGAGCTTCATTGTCGGCCACCAGTAGTAGGGTTTCAGATCCCTATACATTTGCGTGCTGTCGGGATGATTCGAGTACATGGTCTTTTGAGCTTCCTCCATCAGAAGATCTCTTATTCCTCCCGTCTTAGGTACCGAAATCCTATCTTGGAATGCCTTCAGTCCTTGACCATTTGTATCGAACACTAACGTTTTGCCCAAACGTTCTTCCTTTTGGTCATTTTTCTCTAAAGCTTCTTCTTGATCTTTCTTGATACTTTCTACAATCGTTGAGACAACTTCGATTCTTAATGCCCTTGGCCTTTTTGTTTTCAAAACTCACTTTTCGGCTTAAAGCATCAGCTACAACATTTGCTTTACCAGGGTGGTAAAGGATTTCACAATCGTAATCCTTAAGCAACTATACCCAGCGTCGTTGTCTCATATTCAATTCCTTCTGATTAAAGAGATATTGAAGACTCTTATGATCAGTGAAAAGTTTGCACTTTGTGCCATAAAGATAATGCCTCCATATCTTTAGGGCGAATACTACCGCTACCAACTCCAAATCATGAGTGGGGTAGTTCTTTTCATGTTCTTTCAATTGCCTCGATGCATATGCTATCACCTTATCCCTTTGGGTCAGAACACAACCTAACCCAACTCCAGATGCATCGCTATAAACTGCAAAGTCTTCAACTCCTTCAGGTAAAGAAAGAATCGGGGCTTCACATAATTTCTTCTTTAGCTTCTCAAAAGCTTCCTTATGCTTCTCACTCCAAGTATAAGTAGCTCCCTTGTGGGTCAAAGCTGTCAATGGAGCAGCTCTCGAAGAAAAGCCTTGGATAAATCTTCGGTAATATCCGGCTAATCCCAGAAAACTTCGGATCTCCGTGGGACTTTTCGGTTCTTCCCACTTCATCACAACTTCAATCTTCGTTGGGTCAACCATGATCCCTTCTTAGTTAACCACATGACCCAAAAATTGGACTTCTTGAATCCAAAAATTAGATTTGGATAACTTTGCATACAACTTCTCCATTTTCAGAACTTCTAACACTTCTCGCAGATGCTTGTCATGCTCCTGCTTGCTTTTTGAATAAATCAAAATATCATTTATGAACACTATCACGGATTTATCAAGGAATGGTTTACAAACCCTGTTCATCAAATCCATAAATGTTGTTGGAGCATTGGTTAGTCGAAACGACGTAACCAAAAACTCGTAGTGTCCATATCTTGTTCTGAATGAAGTCTTCTCAATATCCGGCTCTCTCACCTTTAGCTGATGATATCCTGACCTAAGATCGATCTTCGAGAAATAACTTGAACCTTGCAGCTGATCGAACATGTCATCAATCCTTGGCAACAGGTACTTGTTCTTTATTGTTGCCTTGTTCAGCTCTCTGTAATCTATGCACATTCTCATGCTCTCATCTTTCTTCTTTACGAATAACACCGGAGATCCCCAGGGCGATGAACTAGGTCTAATGAAACCGTTGTCCAACAACTCCTGAAGTTGCATCATGATCTCCTTCATCTCCGTCGGTGCTAATCGATATGGTGCTTTTGCTATTGGTGTTGTTCCTGGTAACAAGTCTATTCTAAACTCCACTTGTCTATCAGGGGGCAATCCAGGAAGATTTTCAGGAAAAACTTCTGGATAGTCACACACCACTGGTATACTTTGCATATCCTTTTTATCCTTCTTAGCATCGATTACGAATGCCAAGTATGAGGTGCATCCTTTAGACAAACATTTTCTGGCTTTCATCAGGGAAATGATTCCAGAATTTACTCTACGCTTGTCTCTGTATACCATAAATGACTCTTTTCCAGGCGGGTTTACCCTCACTATCTTTTTCTTGCACAGTATCTTGGCATCATTGGCGCTAAGCCAATCCATCCCAAGAACGATGTCGAAACCATTCAAATGAATGGGTAACAGCTCCTCGTGGAATTTGTTTCCGTTTAAGTCGATGAAAATATTCTTAATACAATCGCTAACAGGTATGAATTTGCCATTAGCAACTTCTACAATTAGGGCCTTAACAAATTTTTCTATAGGCAATGCTAGTCTTTCACCAAATTTATGTGATATAAAGGAGTAATTCGTTGCGGAATCAAACAATAAATTGGCAGGAAATCCATTTACAAGAACGGTACCTAAAGCGACATTCGTTGCATCCTTTGCGGCTTCCAATGTCATCTGGAAAGCTCTGGATTTTGGATTTGGTGGGAGATTAGGCCTTGCTGCCTCTTTCTTCTTCGGGTAATCCTTTAGAATGCGCCCTTCTTCATTGCACCCATAACAGACTTTCTTATTGAAGGTGCATTCATTGGCATAATGCCCAGGCTTTCCACATTTGTAACAAGTGACTTCCTCGCTACATTTCCCAACATGTTGCTTTTTACATTTGTCACACCACTTCGCTTCGGCTCCTCCTCCAAATTTTCTCGAACCAGACTTCGAGAACTTGTTCTTCTTGTTGGAACCTGAAGTTCCTTCAAACTTTCTCTTTTCGCCAACTTCAACCTTGCTGGCGGCTCTCCCCTTAATCATATCTTCAACAGACTTGGCAGCCCAGATAGCTGCCTCCAAAGTAGGTGCCTGACGCACTGGCACCGCATACTCCCATGGAAGTCCCTTTGCGTACCTGTCGATTTTTGTCAGCTCATCTGGGACAATACACAAAGCAAACTCCATTTTTTCTGTGAAGTTATTGGTGTATTCATCGATGGACATACTTCCCTTCTTTAATGTCAGAAATTGGTTCTCTAGCTCAAGCAGATTTTGGGCCGAGCAGTACTTGCGCTTGAAATGCACCAAGAACTCTTCCCAAGTCAGTTGCAATGGCTCATTAGGGCTTAGGGTCTTCCCCATAGTGTTCCACCAGCGAACAACGCCACCTCTAAACTGACGCACTGTAAATGTGGTTTGTAACTTGCCTTAGAAACCACATGTCATGAAGGCCAATTCCATTTCCGAGATCCAATCCATTACTCCGACGGGATCTTCCTTTCCAGTGAAAGTTGATGGCTTGCAAGTCATAAAGTCTTTGTACTTGCATCCGTTTCTCTCGACTCCATCCTCTTGGCTACTCCTCCTAACCACAAGCGGTTCAGTTTGACCAACAGATCTACTGTAATTTCCTTCCTCTGAATGATCATCATTTAATTCAGGTTGTTCAACAGGCATTGAAGGTTCATTCCTGTTGGTCAGCAATAGTTGCCTCATTTCTTCCCTTTGTTTAGCCATCATAGCCTGAATCATGGCTTGTACTCCAACCATTGTAATCGGTTATGGTGCAGCTTCAGCTATAGGCACCTGTTCCATCACTTGGGATTGTGGTTGCTGATTTCTATTTGGATTTCCAGCTCCACTTTGGGTTCTTGCCATTATAATCAATACACCAAATAAGGCGAATTTAGATCTTTATTCATAATAGATTATTAAATTCTGCTTATCAATCCGAAACGTTTACATGCTAGTTCTAATATCGTAGTCGTACGCTTAGAATCCTAAACACATAAGGTTTCCAAATCCAGTCGGCAACAGACCACAGATCCGAACAAATAATGTCATATATGGCAAACATATAGCATTTAGCACATAAAAGCATTTTAGGCATCTTTCCTAAAATATACTAGTGCTCGTGTCTAAAATATGGTAGACACTCATCTCACGATCATCACTTAGCATTCTAAGTTTAAGTCTAGAAATCCTACAAATTCCTAGTTCGCTTAAACTAATGCTCTGATACCAACTGTGACATCCCCAAATTTCTCGGCCATAAAAGGCCGATTTAGTTTATGCTTTTAAAATAAAATCAGAGTAATCTTCCAAAAGATGTTGCGAAAATTGTGCCCAAAACAAAATATGATAAAAAATTATCAAAGGATTTCTTAAAGAAATGTATTTTCATTATATAACAAAACCACGGGATGTCATATTCCGATACAGACCAAAAGCATAAACAGTACATTATAAGCCTTACAACAGTTATTTACATCTACTGGCCTATAATCCAAAAATCCCTCGTCATTATCCAACTATGCTCGAGGTCCACTACCTGTAATACAAAAAGCTGAGTAGGTCAGGCTTGGGAGCCTGGTGAGCATACATGGTTTTCAACCCACAAATAATAATAAATTTATTAATTTCATCAACCAACAATAAATTTATTAATTTCATCAACCAACAATAACCTTGATTACCCGTTCCCGTTATTCTCACTTTACGTCCCTAAACACCTATCATAAGGGACTTAGCCTAAAGATTTTCATCGGGGTGACAACACTGCTTTAGGGATTCCTCAGCAATTTATGTCAAATACAGCAACCATGAGGGGAATGGAGTACACCAACGAACATATAGTTCACCAACACCTACAGGTTGCGAGCCTGCTAGCGTTCCACTGGACTGTCTAGAAAGGTCCGTGGTCGTTATCTATACTCCGCTAAATGACTACAACAACAACAACAACAACAACATCGAGGTCTCTCATGATTTTAACACACATCAACTATTTCATCTACCCATGTTTTACCCAACATATTTGTATATAAAAATACATATACAGTTTGAAACTTGTATAAAACATCTATTCGACACCCATCTCAAATAAACAAACAATATAATTACACATAGCACGTATTTTATAGAAAATACTTCATATCTATGTGTAAAATGAAAATGACTACACACTCACATGATAAGACGGTGAATGGACAGCACTTCCTCCCTTAAAAAAAATCTTTTTCGATGAAACCGGGATGTTTTCTCAAAAACCGGGCTTCATGCGGGCAGAGTTTCGTCTCGAAAAACTCTTTTCTCGGGATCTTCGGGCTCTTCGGGGCTTGCTTACGATGCTAGGATGATATTTTAGGCTTGGGGGTATTTTTTGTAGGTAAAAAGAAAGTAGAGGGCGAGAGATGTGAAAATTGTAAACAAAAATCGGGATGCCTCGCATCCTATTTATAGGATGACGAAGCTCCTTATTATGTTGGGCGTAATTCTTCGGTACACGGGGCGTACTGCCTTGGAAGGCTCTTTGTTGGGCGTAACTTCGTACGCTGGGCGTACGAAGTGGATCAGCTCGGACATGTCAAGGCTATGACACGTTTCCCTCATGCAAAGGAGTAGGGAGGGTGACTGACTCCGGATCACGTACACGAGTACGTTGGGCGTACTCCTTCGGACCAGCCTCAAAATTTGTGCCCAGAACTTCAAAAATTCGTAACTTTTGCATACGAACTCCGTTTTTGACGTTCTTTATATCCACGCTTAGGTGAGATTATACTCTACAACTTTTTGTTTAGACTCCGTTGGCTAATTTTGACTTTATTTTGAAAGTTATATTTTTAACAGGCCGGGACAAGAAAAGTCCGTTAAAAATTCATAACTTCTTCATCTGACGTCCGTTTTCATCTGTCTTTTTACTGTTGAACTACTATCAACAAGATCTTTGATTCTCGTTTAGGTTGTTTTGGATAAATATCACTCGATCTAAAATTCGAGTTTCGGGCTGCATACTGCTATGCCAAATCTTAGAAAATTCATAACTTCCTCATACGAAGTCAGATTTGGACATTCTTTTTATGCACACTCTCGGTTTAACGTATCCTACGACTTTCATTTAGATCACTAAGGCTAAAAAGTACATTATCGTAAACTCACTTTTTACGTCACACAGCGTCGTGCCGATTTTGTCGCGAAACTTCGACAGTTCATAACTTCTTCGTTATAACTCGGATTTCGGTATTATTTATATCTCCAGAATCCTTGTTTCAACCACTACAACTTTATTCATAGATATCGGGTTTATCTAATATTTATTTTTGATGCTTATTTTTATCCTTAACTTATTAAATTATAATAATTAAGTATAAAACACATAATACTCAAATAATACATCTTATTACTTCAAAACAAATTACAAAGGTTGGCCTAGACTATTACATCATCATTAATGCCTAGCCTAGAAACACGGGCGTTACAGCATAGATCCAAGAATTAGGGTTGCATGCACACATAAGAATTGTTTGTTATGTTCAAAATCCATCATCCTTCACCTCTTTCACATGATCCAGTGAAAGGTGATTTTGTTATCTTGCCCAAGGGACAAGATTCACATTCATCATCTGCCCTAAGATAAATGATTCCAACACTCCATCCTTTTGGAGTAGGGCGATGCGTTTCTTGTTTATGTGTCCAAGACGACAATGCCATAAAGATTCTTTGTCCAAACCATTGGACGAATCAATATGAAACATACTTTTTCCTAGGTTATCAATACAAGTCACAGTTTCATACACATCATTACAAGGTAAAGCTTCAAACATTAAAACAACATTATGATAAGCACAAATAGAACCAACTTCAGTATCAAATGAATATCTAAAACCTTGTTTGAATAGTGCATGAAATGAAATAATGTTTCGTGTCATATCTGACGAATAACAACAATTAATCAAATTAACCCTAACACCACTACTAAGAACAAGCCCATATGTTCTAATCTTGGTAACATGTGAAGATCGCCTATTCCCCATGATAAGATTGAGCTTCCCATGCCCTACCTCCTCACTTTTGCTTAGCCCCTGCAAATCAGAACAAATATGGAAACCACATCATGTGTCAAGGACCCAAGAATGAGAAATTTGTGTGTTATTAACATGAATAGTGTAAATACCTGAAGAGGACGCCTTGATCTTGCCATCCTTTAAGTCATACAGGTACTTAGGGCAACTTCTTCTCCAATGGCCCTTTTCACCACAATGGAATCAAGTGGACTCCTTTGGATCACTGACCGCAGGGACATCAAATTTGGGCTTCGACTTTGACCCACTGCTAGACCCTACGGCATGGGCCTTCCCTTTCCTGTCAGATTGGGAAGGAGCCTTCCTTTTTTCCCTTTTACAGATCCAATGGCCAAGACAGAAGCATTCGTTGCAGTAGAGGCATGATTTTTCATCATCCCCGATTCAGCAGTTTGCAACAAATTATGGAGCTCAGTCAATGTTGTCTCTGTATTGTTCAAATGATAGGTCAGAACGAATTGATCATAATTAGGAGGTAATGCGTTAAGGACCATGTCAATGGCTAACTCATCATCAAATGACACATTGAGCATATGGAGTTGCTCCACGTACCTTTGCATCTTTTATATGTGAGGGCAAACAGACTCTCCTTCCTTGAGCTTGAATGCCATGAAATCTTTGACCACTTCGAAATGCTCTTGTATCGCCTTCTTGTAGAACTTTCCGGCAAGGTCGATAGCCATCTTATATGGCCAGTATTCTTCATACAAATTTACCAAATTCAATCTAGCATGAAACTCCTAGATCGTGTAATCTCATATTATGCTCTTCAAATTTATGATAGGGATGTCGAGGATCACAAATAAGATGTGAATAACCATGTAAACCCTCTTGACAGCCTCAATGTCATTAATCATCTCAAATTAATGTGTCGGTAAACCACACACGCTCCATTAACAATGATAATTTTCGATTTGTCCATCACTCAACTTTATAGTCCCTAATTAGTGTGTTAGTTAACCATGTACGCTCTACTAACGACATATAAAGAGTGATGTGCGTTTTCTTGGACTAGCATACACTTCACATTTTTTCCTAAAGTAACTAGAGTTGGGATTTATTCAAAAGGTTCTATGACTTTAATAGCATCATAATTTTAAGAGGTTATTGTTGGGTTTTATGTACTCTAACATCCCTATGGTGCACATACAACCTTAATTCTTTGGATCTAAGTTTTCTCTAGTTATACATGCAATAAAATATCCAAAGCATGAAACCTACAACTAGCATACAATTTGATACTTGAATCATAAAATTAGATTAGATTGTTACCTCTTTGTTGTAGCTTGATGTATTTGGCCTTTAAGAACTTAGCACCCCAAGTATGATGCCTCAAATGGTTCACAAGACACCATGAACAAAGGAGGACTTTAGAGAGAGGTTTGGAGACACAAAATCGATTATGATTCTCTTAGAATACTTAGGTGAACCGATTTTGGCTAAGTTGTAACATTTATATAGTGTAGGATTCCAAGGGTCATGTGTAAACCCTAATACATACACATAGGCTTATGATCCATAACTCATGTGGAATAACTCTTCATGGACTCTTACATAAACTTAGTCCATCATAGATCAAAAGCTCAAACCATATATATCACTAATTTACATAATTAGTCCCCGTTAATTTAATTAGTCTGTTTTGATCACTAAATTAATTCCAAATTAATTCTTGATCAATACTAATTAAATATTATGATTTCTCAATTAATATATTATACTTATAATATATTAGTAAATCATAAATGACCTCTTTCTCAAGTATCCATCCTATCAGATTGTCCTGGTGAATGCAACCCAAATGGACCATGCTACTCTCGGGTCAAGTACATACCAATTATAGTTATGGGCTTAGACACCTAATCCAACAGTCTCCCACTTGGATAAGTCTAATAACTATAACTGCAAGTACGACTCAAAAACTGACCATCAATCATAGCTCTTAAAAGCCGTTGTCGAACTCTGACATAGTCAATGATGCGTTAATTAGATAAGGGATCATATATTCCTCCATTATACAAGATATCATATGGACTGAGACATGGATTATAATCATTCTCTCTGTCCATCTGTTGTTTCCTGATTTCCGATTTATGACGACTGACTAATTGAACAAATCAAATCAGTCCAGGCTTAGCCAAGCGCTTAGGGTGTCATCACTAAATCATCGAGGGGCCCACATATATCGCTTTTATCCCTCTAAGGGTAAAAGGAATGGATAAATTTCGACTCATATGCGTGAAACATCCCAAAAAAATAACCCAAAAATGTAACATCCGGAGTCCCAGGTACATCATTTTGATTATTTACTTTTGAAGTTTATAGAATGACTCGACGAGTTGGTGCTACAACTCGCTGAGTAGTATCGCGAATGGACACGTGGGTTTAATGACCACTCGACGAGTCCGAGAGGCGACTCGCCGAGTAGGCGCTGGGATGATAAAACCTAAATCCCCGGGTTTGGGGCCTATTTAAAGGCACTTATAGCCTCATTTGCGACTACCCTTCCTTGGGAGCAAACCCTAAACGGCCTTTGAGCCTAGAGAGAGAATGATTTGCTAATTGTGAGTGTTTGGTGCATTTTGTGAAGAGAAGAGAAGATTTCCAAGCCAAGGGACAAGAGGGTGCTGCTAGATCTGAGGTTGTTTCACTTCAAAGCTTCTGGGAAAGGTATAAAGCTTTCACCTTTCTCATCCTATTGTATAGATCTTATGATTTTGTGAATCTAGGGTTTTTCCACCCAAATATGAGGACCTTGAGGGTTCCATGCTCATTGAAAGGGTTGAACTTCAGATTTGGACCATGTGAGGTCCCTAGAGTCCAAAAGTCCCTGCTTTATCCAACCATAATAGTGATCTTGAGTGAAAAACCCTTTTTGGGGTCTGTTTTGGCATTTTAAGCTCAAAATTCCATGTATAAACGTAAAGCATGTGACTTTACGTGATAGATGAGCCTTAGGAGTGTATATCCAGAGTTTGGGGAAGTTCCCTACCTTGAAAACGACTAAATGAGAGATGAATCTGAATGGACTCGCCAAGTCAAGAAGATGACTTGACGAGTCGGATGGGGTTGTCCCGATGGAATAGATCGTGCAGCAACTCGGCGAGTTGACGGGTCAACTTGGCGAGTTAAGCTAGACTTTTGAGTAATTCTCAGAATGGCGAGCAGACTCGTCGAGTTCCATGAGTGCACTCGACGAGCAGGGTCAACATGACTTTTGACTCGAGTTTGACTTATGTTGACTTAGGGTTTGGTCAACCCTGTCTTTGGGAAACCATGGAGGGGTAAAATGGTCTTTTCCCACTTCAGGAGAGAGAGAGAAAGAGAGATAACTTAGTAAAATGTGCAATATTAAGAGTTAATTATATATACTTATCTTATGTGATTAGGAGGAGGCTAGACTGGTGATTTGTGTGCGAGAGTATTCATTCACTCAGCTTACTTACGAGGTGAGTCTTCTCACTATACTTGCCTTGAGTGGTACATTGTGTGATTGAGTTGTTTATTGTGTTTATCTGTGTATTTGATATTCTGCATTATGTCTTTGTGATTTATGCTGAATATTGTTACTATGAGCTTACTGAGCTGGGACCGGAGGGTCCCACTGAGACACACTGACCGGAGGGTCTTATCGGGTTATAGCCTAGAGTGGCTAATGAGCTGTATGTGGTATTTTGGGGAACTTACTAAGCTTTGTGCTTACCGTGTTATGTGTTATGTGTTTCAGGTACTTCTGATGATCGCGGGAAGGCCCCGGCTTGATTGTACACACACTCGCTTTGGGGATATGTTTTGGAGGAACCTGGTTTATGTGATAAACAACTTTTGATAAATAAATTGTACTAATGTTGATAATTGAGATTTTTGGGAAATATGATATGTGATTTTTATGTTCAAAATGAAAATTTTGGTTTGAAAATTTCGGTGTTACAAGTTGGTATCAGAGCCTTGGTTTGAGGGATTCGGATTCACCTCCGGGTGTGTTTAGACTCAAACTGAGGATTTGAGAAAAAAAATATCAAAAGAAATGATTTTTCTAAAAACGAGAAAGAGCATTAAGAGAAAACGAGTTGGAGCGGTGTGTACAATCAGCCAGAGCCCGAACGGTGATTTCCCAAGATACCCTTACTTTGTGTTATGAGATATTTATGAAATGTTCTGTTAGGGTTGCATGACAGGAAAATTAGGCTAGGTATTTCATATCCTAGGGCTAGAGTTGCCTGATTTGTGATGCCTTAGCCTAGGAGGTGTTCTTGATCAGTATTACCTGCTATTTGCTCTGAGTATGTACTGAGTTTTGAGTCGATAGATAATCTAGGACGAGGTACCTAGATGAGCTTGAGAGGAGTCTTCTGAGAGAGTAGTCTGTGAATCGTGAGGTATAGAATGTTGTGAATTAGAATCCTAGGAGGAGGACTTGGGGTGACTACAGGTGGGGTGTGGAAGGTAGTATTGGGCCTGTACTACTGAAGGCACCCGGTCTGTGTGCAATCCAAGTAAGAATCCTTAGGATGCTGAAGAGCAAGTAAGGATGAGTAGTCGTGTGTGATTATGCTCGAACGAGTCTCTGATGATTTTGTGTTGTGTTTCAGAGACATCATGGTAGGTACACGCCACAACCCCGGGAGCAGTGGGACTAGTGATGATGAGATTCGCAGGATTATTCACGAGGAGGTGGAGGCAACTATTCGAGCGGAGATTCCTGGGATGTTTAGGTCTATTAAGACCACTTTGATTGAGATTTTTGATGAGCGGTATGCCACTGTTACTGAGGCCGCTGCTGCTGCAGCCACTGCAGCTCTCGCTACTGCCAGACCGCAGGGAGGTGACTCGTTGCTATACCGGGAAATCAACAACACGAAGCCACCGGAGTTTGATGGGGCTCAGGATCCGATTGATGTAATGAGATGGATCTCTGATATCGAGGGTTGTTTCTACACTTGTTCATGACCAGAGCATCTGAGGGTACGGTTCGCGCTGAACCAGCTTCGATTGGAAGCGAAGGACTGGTGGAAGTTTGTGACAACTAGTTTCACCCTTGCAGAGCATGTTGCGGTGACTTGGGAGAGATTTTTTGGGATGTTCCGAGATGAGTATGTTCCCCCTGTGGAAAGGGAACGGTTGGCCCAGGAGTTTCTGTCTCTTCGACAGAAGACAGAGTCGGTGACTGTGATTACGCGGATGTTTCACGAGAGGGCGTTGTTTTGCCCTGAGCATGTGGCGACTGAGCAGGCTCGCATGAGTCGGTACTTGAGCATACCGAGGAGGGATATTTGGGAGTTCGTGGCGAACTCGTCTTACCGTACATTCGCTGAGCTACAGGCGAAGTCCAGGAGGAGACAGATCGAGCTGGAGACTCAGGCAAGGGAGGACGCGGAGTCTCAGGGGAGAGACCGGTGACCGACGCAATCGCAGCTGGCAGTCACGCGGGCTAAACCCGTTGATCCGAGATCAGGAGGCCAGAAGGGCCACACTTATGGCAAGTGCGGAAAGAGTCATGAGGGATCTTTACGGGAAGGGATTTCCTACAAATGTGGCAAGGAGGGGCATATGGCGAAGGATTGCCCCAAGTGTTTTGCAGTCTGTTTCCACTGCAATCAGACCGGCCATCGGAAGGCCGAGTGTCCTCAGCTTGTTTAGGGATCAGCCCAGGGTTCCACTCCTGCTGCATTGCGTGTTACAGATGTTAGGCTGGTGAAGGCCGAGGTTCCGAAGGCTCGTGGGAGAGCTTTCCAGCTGACAGCGGAGGAGGTCCGCGCAGCACCGGATGTTGTGGCTGGTATGTATTCCTCTATTTATTCATTTATTTGTTCTGTGCTTCTTTTATGATTATCCTGTGCTATATTTAGGTACATTTCTTGTGAGTTCTGTACCTGCTTTAGTGTTATTTGGTTCGGGTGCGAGTCGATCCTTCGTATCCATAGCCTTTAGTCATCACATGGGCAACCAGCGTGAGGCGTTGAGTTGACCTCTGAGGGTTTCTATAGCTAATGAGCTTGCGGTTTTTGCTACCGAGGAGTTCCGAGGACGCGTGCTGGAGATTTTTGGCGTCAAGTTTCCGATCGACCTGGTACCGATCGCGATGGGAGATTTCTGTGTCATCGTGGGCATGGATTGGTTGAGCCATTTTGGAGCAGTGATCGACTGCGAGCGTCAGTTGGTGACTATATGAGACCCTAGTGGGGGAGTGCTTACAATGTATGGCGAGGGTACCAGACTTGGGCCAGCTTTCTGCTCTGCCACCAGGGAAAGGCAGAGTTTACAGCAGGGTTGTATGGGATTCCTGGCGTATGTTATGGATTCGCGGACCGTGTTAGAGAGGTCGAGTTCTGTATCCGAGGTTCCGATAGTATGCGAGTTCTCTGATGTTTTCCCCGAGGAGTTACCGGGTGTGCCTCCCGAGAGGCAGGTGGAGTTCCGGATTGATTTGATTCCGGGTGCAGCACCTATTTCCAAGGAACCCTATCGCCTTGCGCCACCAGAGATGCAAGAGTTATCCTCTCAGTTCCAGGAGCTGCTGGGGAAAGGATTCATTAGAACGAGTAGGTCACCGTGGGGAGCTCCGATCCTTTTTGTCAAGAAAAAGGATGGTTCGCACCGGATGTGCATTGATTACCGGGAATTGAACAAGTTGACTGTCAAAAACCGTTATCCACTTCCGAGGATCGGCGATTTGTTTGATCAGTTGCAGGGGGGATCTTGGTTCTCCAAGATTGATCTGAGGTCCAGATATCATCAGATGAGAGTTTGCAAGGAGGATATTCCGAAGACGGCCTTTAGGACTCGTTATGGGCACTATGAGTTTCTGGTGATGCCCTTCAAGCTCACCAACGCACCGGTGGCGTTCATGGACCTCATGAACCGGGTGTGTAGGCCCATGTTGGATCGATCGGTGATCGTGTTCATCGACGATATTCTTGTGTACTCGAGATCCAGAGAACAGCACGAGGAGCACCTTAGAGAGGTTTTGGGAGTTTTGAGATTGGAGAAGCTATATGCCAAATTCTCCAAGTGTAATTTCTCGTTACGAGAGGTCCAATTCCTAGGGCATCTCGTTAATCAGCATGGGATATTGGTCGACCCAGCCAAGATTGAGGCAGTCATGCGATGGGAGGTGACGAGATCCCCATCCGAGATCAGGAGTTTTCTGGGATTGGCCGGTTACTATCAGAGATTTATCAGGGATTTCTCCAAGATTGCAGTTCCTCTCACCAAATTGACCCGGAAGGGTGTTACTTTTGTTTAGGGGCCTGAGTAGCAGGCATCATTTGAGACCCTTCGTCAGAGATTGTACGAAGCTCCAGTGTTAGCCCTTCCGGAGGGAGTGGAGGACTTTGTGGTTTATTACGATGCGTCTATCTCAGGGATGGGTGCAGTGTTGATGCAGAGGGGTCACGTGATAGCATATGCGTCGAGGCAACTGAAGCCTCAAGAGACGAGGTATCCCACCCATGATTTGGAGTTAGGGGCGGTGGTGTTCGCCCTCAAGATTTGGTGCCACTATCTTTATGGCGTGCGGTGTACTATATACACGGACCACAAGAGCCTGAAGTACCTCATGGATCAGCCCAACTTGAATATGAGACAGAGGAGGTGGTTGGATGTGGTGAAAGACTATGACTGTGAGATCCTGTATCATCCGGGCAAAGCTAATGTGGTAGCCGACGCCCTGAGCCGTAGAGCCGAGAGCGCCCCGATCCGAGATGTATGTATGAGGATGACGATGATGACTGCAGTTTTAGATACCATTCGAGAGGCCCAGGTGGAGGCCGTGAGACCGGGGAACTGCAAGAGGGAGCGGGTGATTGGGCAGGTGTCTGAGTTTGTGACAGACGGTCGTGGGCTTATGACCTTCCGAGGGCGGATTTGGGTGCCCTATACTGGCGGATCTCGTCGTGTTCTGATGGAGGAGGCGCATAGATCGAGATTCTTGATCCATCCAGGAGCCACTAAGATGTACTTGGACCTGAAGAGGAACTATTGGTGGCCCTGTATGAAGAGGGACGTGGCTTGGGTAGCCGAGAGGTGCTTGACCTGTCGTCGGGTTAAGGCTGAGCAACAGCGTCCTCATGGCAAGATGCAGCCATTAGAGGTTCCCAAGTGGAAGTGGAAACAAATTTCCATGGATTTTATCACCAAATTACCGAGGACCGCGCGAGGTGTCGACGCAATTTGGGTGATTGTGGACCGGTTGACGAAGAGCGCTCACTTCCTTGCTATTAGTGAGAGTTCTTCTATAGAGAAACTAGTCGAGGTATATGTAAGAGAGGTGGTATCTCGGCATGGAGTGCCGACGTCGATAGTGTCAGATCGGGTTGTGCGCTTTACTTCCAGGTTCTGGAAGAAGTTTCATGAGGAGTTGGGTACGAGATTGCACTTCAGTACAGCCTACCACCCATAGACGGACGGGAAGAGTGAGCGGACGATTCAGACGCTCGAGAACATGCTTCGAGCATGTGTTATGGACTTCGGTGGAAGTTGGGACACATATCTGCCATTGGCTGAGTTTTCTTACAACAACAGCCACCATTCCAGTATCGGTATGCCTCCTTTCGAGCTCCTTTATGGGAGAAGGTGTCGGACTCCTATCTGTTGGGGAGAGGTGGGGAAACGAGTGATGGGTAGCACTGAAATAGTGCTCAAGATGACTGAGCAGATTCAGCAGGTCAGGCAGAGGTTACTGGCGGCCCAGAGTCGCCAGAAGAGTTACGGAGACAGGCGACAATCCGAGCTTGAGTTTCAGGTTGGAGTCTTTATCCTCCTAAAGGTATCCCCTTGGAAAGGGGTGATCCAATTCAGGAAACGGGGCAAGCTTGGGCCCCGATACATCGGTCCTTTCAGGGTGACCGCCAGAGTGGGTAAGGTAGTGTACCGTTTGGAGCTACCTGCGGAGTTGAGTCAGATTCATAACACCTTCCATGTGTCTCAGCTAAGGAAGTGTGTAGCCGACGAGACGGCGGTAGTACCATTAGAAGACATTCAGGTGGATGCGTGCCTGAATTACATTGAGAGACCAATTGCGATCATGGATCGAAAGGTGAAGGTTCTGAGGAACAAGGAGGTACCACTGGTTCAGGTCCAGTGGCAACAACGGAGAGGGTCCGAGTTGACATGGGAGCCGGAGTCCGAGATGCGAGAGCAGTATCCAGAGTTATTTTCAGATCATGACTTCGAGGGCGAAGTCTGATTCTAGTGGGGGGGAATTGTAACATCCTGAGTCCCAGGTACATCATTTTGATTATTTACTTTTAAAGTTTATAGAATGACTCGACGAGTTGGTGCTACAACTCGCCGAGTAGTATCGCGAATGGTCACGTAGGTTTAATGACCTACTCGACGAGTCTGAGAGGTGACTCGCCGAGTAGGCGCTGGGATGAGAAACCCTAAATCCCCGGGTTTGGGCCTATTTAAAGGCACTTATAGCCTCATTTGCGGCTACCCTTCCTTGGGAGCAAACCCTAAACAACATTTGAGCCTATAGAGAGAATGCTTTGCTAATTGTGAGTGTTTGGTGCATTTTGTGAAGAGAAGAGAAGATTTCCAAGCCAAGGGACAAGAGGGTGCTGCTAGATCTGAGGTTGTTTCACTTCAAAGCTTCTGGGAAAGGTATAAAGCTTTCACCTTTCTCATCCTATTGTATAGATCTTATGATTTTGTGAATCTAGGGTTTTTCCACCCAAATATAAGTACCTTGAGGGTTCCATGCTCATTGAAAGGGTTGAACTTCAGATCTGGACCATGTGAGGTCCCTAGAGTCCAAAAGTCCCTGCTTTATCCAACCATAATAGTGATCTTGAGTGAAAAAACCTTTTTGGGGTGTGTTTTGGCATTTTAAGCTCAAAATGCCATGCATGAACGTAAAGCCTGTGACTTTACGTGATAGATGAGCCTGAGGAGTGTAGATCCAGAGTTTGGGGAAGTTCCCTGCCTTGAAAATGACTGGATGAGAGATGAGTCTGAATGGACTAGCGGAGTCAAGAAGCCGACTCGACGAGTCGGATGGGGTTGTCCCGATGGAATAGATCGTGCAGCAACTCGGCGAGTTGACGGGTCAACTCGGCGAGTTAAGCCAGAATTTTGAGTAATTCTCGGAATGGCGAGCAGACTCGTCGAGTTCCATGAGTGCACTCGACGAGTAGGGTCAACATGGACTGTTGACTCGAGTTTGAATTCTGTTGACTTAGGGTTTGGTCAACCATGTCTTTGGGAAACCAAGGAGGGGTAAAATGGTCTTTTCCCACTTCAAGAGAAAGAGAAAGAGAGATAACTTAGTAGAATGTGCAATATTAAGAGTTAATTAGATATACTTATCTTATGTGATTAGGAGGAGGCTAGACTAGTGATTTGTGTGCGAGAGTATTCATTCACTCAGCTTACTTACGAGGTGAGTCTTCTCACCATACTTGCCTTGAGTGGTACATTGTGTGATTGAGCTGTTTATTGTGTTTATCTATGTATTTGATATTCTACGTTATGTCTTTGTGATTTATGCTGAATATTGTTACTATGAGCTTACTGAGCTAGGACCGGAGGGTCCCACTAAGACACACTGACCGGAGGGTCTTATCGGGTTATAGCTTAGAGTGGCTAATGAGTTGTATGTGGTATTTTGGGGAACTCACTAAGCTTTGTGCTTACCGTGTTATGTGTTATGTGTTTCAGGTACTTCCGATGATCGCGGGAAGGCCCCGACTTGATTGTACACACACTCGCTTTGTAGATATGTTTTGGAGGATCCTGGTTTATATGATAAACAACTTTTGATAAATAAATTGTACTAATGTTGATACTTGAGATTTTCGGGAAATATGATATGTGATTTTTATGTTCAAAATGAAAATTTTAGTTTGAAAATTTCGGTGTTACAAAAAATTTCGTTTTCAAATCATTATTAAAATCATAAACCATCCAAAATCATAAGTAAAATCATAAATCATGTATCATAAAACATCATAGTATCTGTCTCAAATCAAAATCTCATAACAAAACATCAGAGTAAACTCCTAGGCTGTGACTATGGTGTGTGTCATGCGATCATCCTGAGCCCTTCCCTTTGCAAGTGGAAGTACCTGAAACCAAAACTGAAAACTGTAAGCATGAAGCTTAGTGAGCTCCCCCAAACTACCACATACCATACAATAACACATATAACACATACTGGGCCTTGCCCACTGCATCGGGCCCCGCCCGGCATCGGACCGAAGTCCGACATAAATTGGGCCCCGCCCACTGCATCGGTCCCCGCCCGGCATCAGACTGAAGTCTGGAATAACTTGGGCCCCGCCCGGCATAGAACTGAAGTCCGGAATAAACTGAACATAACATAAGCATGAACATATAACATAATCACATATACTGCATCGGCCTTGCCCGGCATCGGACCGGAGTCCGGATTATATACACATATCATAAACATGCATGAATCACGAAGACATCAAGCATATATAACTACTTCTCGGGACCACCCCGGCATCGGACCGAAGTCCGGAACTACTATCGTCTAAACGGGACGGCATTGTGGCTGTAGACCCGTTCCTACTGGAAGGAAACTCACCTCTCAAACTGACTGCTGAATAACTCGTGCAAAGGTGACACCGTCGGCTGCTCCAACTATTCCCCGACTATAATGACCAAATAAACATTTAGTCAAAAACTAATGACTCTCCCATGGGTAAAATGACTATTTTACCCCTCTGGTCTATTTCGGGCCATGACCGAGACCCAATCCTTTCTAATCCTCACTAAGGCCGATTAAGTCCTCAAATAGCCCAACTTTCTAAATTGGGCCCAACTCTTCAAATGGGCTTTCCTATCAAGCCCAACTAATCCTTGGGCCCTTGACAGACTTCTGAAGGCCCAGCACGGTCCATTATTGCTATGTCCAAGACTTGGCCCAAACTAAAGCCTAGTAACAAAAGTCCACTGCCTAAGCGTACGTTGGGCGTACCTCTATGTACGCTGCGCGTACTACTGAGAAGGCTTGTACAATGCGCATACTGGCGTGTACGCCCAACGTACTCTCCTGTTAAGCAAGTTTTCCAAAAACTACTTAATCCCTTAAGACACACATCCAAGCTACATATCTGAGTCTCATGCTTCGTCCTAACCCTTAAAGTTGATCACTTGGTGGCTTGCAACCCACCAAATGAGCCCAACACTAAAAATGACAATGAACTTCCATGGAAATGGCTAGATCTCTTGCATGGCTTCATAAAAGTCTTAAAGTTTGCAACTTTAAAGCTAAAGGAACCCATTGAGCTTCAAGGGTGGCAACCCTAAGCTCAAAATCGAAGATGCATGGCCAAGATCCAAACTTTGGACCTAAAAAGGTCCAAATCTTCAAAACCCTAGATCTATGATTCTAGAAGGAAAGATAGGAGCTTTATACCTCCTCTTGGTGCCAAATGATGAGCTTATTCCAGATCCTTGAGTTCAAGGTCCTCAAGGGCTTCTTCTCTAACCTTTCCTTTCTTCTTCCAAGCCCTTCTTTGCCAAAATAAGCTCAAAATGTCAAACACACACACAAGGAAGAGTATGAACGAGTTAGGGTTTCTCTGAGGGTGATGGACAGGTAAGGAGGCCAAAAGGGGAGGCTATAATGATGTATTTATAGGTCCTAAACCCTAAAAATTAGGGTTTGTCACCTGTCCGCATACGCGGGGCGTACCTCTTAGTACGCTGCTCGTACGCACCCGCATCCCTCGAATCCAATGGCCACTACGCCCCGCGTACGCCTTATGGGCAGCCCATCAACTCGGCCCATTTTCTAAATCCACTCAAATGGGTCCAATATCCAAGTGCTAGTCCAAAACAATTATTAACTTAAATAATTTAAATAATACGTTGAGGAACGGGTGTTACAATTCACCCCCACTTGAATCAGACTTCGTCCTCGAAGTCTGCTGCTGCTGAATCCGGAAACAACTCCGGGTAGTGCTCCCTCATCTCCTCCTTGTACTCCCATGTCCACTCAGAACCCTTCCTGTGTTGCCACTGCACTTTTACTAGCTCGACCCTTTTGTTCCTCAGCTCCTTAGTCTTGTGATCCAGAATCGTCACCGGTCTCTCTATGTAATTCAGTCTGTCATCAACCTGAATATCCTCTAAGAGTACCACTGCTGAATCATCTACCAAGCACTTCCGTAGCTGGGAAACGTGGAAAGTGCTATAGATTTGGCTAAGCTCTGCTGGAAGATCTAACCGGTAAGCAACCCGACCCACCCAGGCCAAAACCCTAAACGGACCAATGAACCTGGGGACCAGCTTGTCCCGCTTCCGAAACCTGATAACACCCTTCCAGGGTGACACTTTCAGGAGGACCATATCGCCCACCTGAAACTCCAAGTCCGAACGCCGCTTGTCGGCGTAACTCTTCTGCCAACTCTGGGCAGTTTGGAGCCTGCTCCGGACCTACTGAATCCGCTATGTGGTCTTGAGGACTACCTCCGTACTCCCCATGACTCTCTGACCGACCTCACCCCAACAAATTGGGGTTCTACACTTCCTCCTATAGAGCATCTCAAAGGGAGGTCGGTCTATGCTGGCATGGTAACTGTTGTTATACGAAAATTCAGCTAACGGAAGATACGTATCCCAACTGCCACTGAAATCTAACACGCATGCACGTAGCATGTCCTCGAGAGTCTGAATCGTCCTCTTGCTCTGGCCGTCCGTCTGAGGGTGGAAAGCGGTGCTAAAATGGAGACGAGTACCCATCTCGTCGTGAAACTGCTTCCAAAACCTGGAAGTAAAACAGACATCTCGGTCTGACACCACTGAGACAGGCACTCCATGACGTGCCACTATGTCTCACACATAAATCTCGGCCAGCTTCTCGGCCGAGATGCTCTCCTGGATCAGTTTGAAATGAGCGGTCTTGGTCAACCGAACCACGATGACCCATATCGAATCGACCCCACGTGCGGTCCTGGGAAGCTTAGTAATGAAATCCATAGTGATATCTTCCAATTTCCACACAGGAATGTCTAACGGCTACATCTTGCCGTGAGGCCTCTGGTGCTCCACCTTGACCTTCCTGCAGGTCAGGCATCTATCCACATACCAAGCTACGTCCCGCTTCATCCAGGGCCACCAGTAATCGGGTCGAAGATCTCTGTACATCTTCGTCGCCCCTGGATGGATGGAGAACCGGGACTTGTGGGCCTCATCCATCAATACCTGCCGTACTCCACCCCAGTACGGTACCCAGACCCTCCCATGCAGGGTCAACAATCCTCTTCTATCGTAATCAAACGAAGCTACTCGGCGCACAATCCTCTCACACTTCTGGCGCTCCTCCTTCAGGCCATCAACCCGCGCCTCCCTAATCTGCTCCAGCAGCGGAGTAATCACCGTCATCCGCAAACAGATATCTCGGATCGGAGCCGCCACCGCCTTGCGGCTCAGGTCATCAGCCACTACATTGGCCTTGCCCGGTTGATAAAGGATCTCACAATCGTAATCCTTCGTGCATTAAGTTTTCTAATCTTACATAGATTTTATAATTAACTTCCACTTATGGTAACATTTCCATATTCCCATTTTGACTATCACTTCTGACCAAGAGTTACCTCTTCTCAGAGTATGTCAATATGGTCCTTCCAAAATTTACACTATACTTCCAACTGTCCATGAGCAACCAATCTTTGGTAAAACTCAGATTGTCCTCGATAATTCCTAAACCCTTTTAGTCATATCTCGTTCTAGTCCCTTTTCCCTCTTAATGCCCTAGGCATATGGAAAATTGGAACAGGTTAATATTATAGCGTATGTAATCGATCCTATACCCGAAGCATATGGGATACGATACGTAATGTTTTACATAAAGACATGATACTTTACCAGTCTCTCGCTATAATATTTCCACATATAACATTCATATATGTTCTTGGCTAAATTTGATTAAAATCTCAATCTAATCTTTTAGATTTGAAATGCAGTATGAATTCCTCTCCCTTAATTATACCAAAAACAAATTTTCAAACCCTGCAACTTTGCGAATTGAAACTTTTGTTTTCTATAATTAACATTGCTAACTCGCAACACTTACCATAATAATTATGCTCCCACTAGCATAATAATTATTATCTTACTAGCATAACACTTATCCTCCCACTAGCTTTGAAATGTACCCAGAAATCAGCTGGACTTCTAGAAATCAATACTTGTTGACTTTCTTACCAAAGTTCAGATTTCTGATACAAAATGCTTCGATAAGACTTTATCTAGGCTTCTCAAACTCATACACCTTTCCTAAGACAGCTCACATGTGTGTATAAACAATTTTAGAACTTACAACAATAAGTCTCAACTGTTTAGACCTTTTTCATTTCTCACAATTCGAACCATGAAGAGGGATGTCATAATCATAATCGAATTTGAGAATGCAAATATCATAATTGCTATCTCCTTAAAATCTACTTAGTGAAAGAGTTTCCTCACGATCATTTTCATGAATTGGAGAGAAACCTTATGACACTTAGATTTTATGGTGTATCTGTTCCTATCCATGTGAATTTGTCATAACCATAATCACAAGACAAGGTTAGTGACAAATCGAAACTCATATGGACTGAACTTGTTCAATCTTAATTTCTTGCCACCTGGCAGCACAAGGGCCTACCATTATTTCCAAGTTGTTATGCAAACAATTGAGCACTCATAGAACTCACATGCATTGTCAACTTCAACTAGAATGGGCACGGAAACAAGAATAATTTAACACGATAGGTTACAAACCTCAAGTCGTGTGCTAGTGATAAACAATATGTTTAATCTTGATTAGTTCTTGAAACTTTTCAAGATCTTTAATACTCCCACTGACCTCTTGACATATAAGATTCTCTTTGTCAAGAAACCTTACTTGACAAACAAATATTCAAGAGTTAGTGTGGTTTCTTATCAAGATAAACACTTCTGACAATTGGTCTTAGTTGGTCTTTGTTTTATCCAAAACATCACAACTTACCAATTTCAAATGTACAAGAGTAAGTAACATTTTACTCTACATTTGATGAGTGTTATAAACCTATTTAAGATATGTCACTCATGTTACGATCTTGGAGTACGACTCTAAGACTCAATTTTGGAACGAAGTATGATTCACCTTTTGATTTAACCATTTCAACAATTCATGATTCCTCTTCTTAGCCATACAAATGCACTAAGATGTCCTTATAGGATCAATTGTGGTACGGTTTCATAATCACTAAGATAATCATAAAACATGATACTCAAGTACTCTCCCTTCCTTTCAGACTAGAGGAACTTTTATCTTTCTACCTAATTTGATTCTTCTCATTCGTTCTGCGATACATTGAAACTTTTTCAATGATTCAGAATTACACTTAATCTTTCAAGTATAACCATATTTACTAAACTTTTAGTAAATCATGACGAATAGTCTTATCGTTCTTTGTGGTGGACCTGACCAGCGCACAACCAAGTGTACCCGATCCCCTAGTCCTTCACTTGACTCACATATACATGTGAATAAGGAATTAGTCTTAATTTCCCAAAGACGAAGGTTCTCATTCATCACACAATACAAGTTGCATGATTCCAAGTTTCTATCCAACTGAAACTTGGGTGATGAGAATCTTTCGTTATTTGGTAAATCTTGACACTACCACAAACGAAAGAATCAAATCCATTTTCCAATATTGCTATCAATGGAAACACATAAACAACAATTTTCACAAATGCCATTGCAAGGAAACATAAAATAAGATAAAATCAAATTTTTTTCTTTTATTTATAAAATTGCAGAAAAACTTTTCCTTACAATGCAATTACAAATGAAAACTATGTTTTTATCTATTCCTAAGCAATCTATCATAACTCTTAAGCAGCAGCTCAAAATTCTGATCATCGAACCATGCGATCGAAATCCATCTCTTCGCGACCAGAATCAGCTTACTCTTCCTTTAAGCTTCCTTTCTTTTCTTCGATCCTACAAAACATCAAAATGTAATTACATTACATCATATATTAACAATCTCCAAATAGGAACTTAACAGAGTTAGATAGTAGGCTTACCTGAAGTAGAGTCAAACATTTTGACTTTACCATCCTTGCGATCTTTCAAGTAAATATGGTAGCTCCGCATCCAATACCCCTTCTCTTGGCAATAGAAACATATGGACTCTTTGGGAATGGTATACGGGACTATCTCGGACTTACCCTTTCTCTTTGCCATTTGGTCAATTGACTTGACCATGGCCAATCCCTTTCCATTGAGAAGAGAAGACTTTTCTGGACTTCCAATGTTGCCATTTTCAATGTCCATGGAAGTTTGGGAGGTAGATCTTCCAATAAAATTTGCTTGACCTGTGCGCCAAATCATTGATGATTCAACAGCAATTAGAAAATAGGTAAGATCGATAAGGTTCATGTCGTGGTCTGTCATATAGTAATCTTTAATGAACTCACTATATGAATCAGGGAGTGACTGAACAACCAAGTCAACAGCTAGCTTCCTTGAGACATCGACTCCTAACATTCTCAGCCTGTCAATGTGTGACTTCATCTCCAAGACATGTGCACATACAGACCTTCCATATTGGTGTTTGCTAGCCAATAGGGCTTGAGTGACCTTGAACTTTTCAAGTCTTTGAACTTGTGGGTCAGGGAGAGTTATTGGAGGAGGTAGAGGAAGTGAAGTTCCACTACAGCACGAAGAAGGGATTAATATTTCATCTTGACCGTCTTGTAGAATATCATCTTTATAAAGAAAGGATTCGGGAAGACCATAGTTGTCAGAACTAGACATCTACAAGGGAGAAATTCAAGTTAGTTGATTTAAGTCCTTAGTATATATCACCCAAATGAAATATTAAGGTTAGGACCCAACACAATATTCTACAACTCGGAAGAGAGATGCTGTAATCTAATTGTAAAATATTTGAAGGTAGGTAAATGACGATTTACCAATTTCCACCATGAAAAACGAAAATGAATATTAGGTTTTAACTGGATTGAAATTCCTATATATTTTGAGATTCATTGAACTTTTCAATGGCATGTTAATCTTGACTATGCCCTCAAGTTTGTGACTGGGATACTTAGGATCACAAACAAGGTGTGAATAACCATGCAAATTAGCTTGGTACTCTCGATGTCATTAATCACCTAATCAATGTGCCAGTTAACCACACATGCTCCATTGATCTATGATAATTTACGAGAAACTCATTGTCATCCTTCATTAGTCCACATTAGTGTGTCGGTTAACCCTACACGCTCCACTAACTGACCAATAAGGTGCAATGTGCAATTTCATGGGTTAGCATCAAATTCACATTTTTCCTAAAGTAACTAAGATTGGGAATTTATAAAGTGTTTCGTTACTTTATAATTATCATTATACTTTTAACGAGAATTAATGTCCTATCCTACCCGTTCGGCTAACTATTGGATAAGGTGTCTAAGTCATAACTATATTTGGTATGTACTTGACCCGATTTAGCATGGTCCATTTAGGTTGCACTTCACGGAAGAATTTGGACTTTTGAGAAGAGGATATTTATGATTTATTAATATATTATAAGTTATAATATATTAATATCAAATCATATTATTTAATTAGTATTGATCAAGAATTAATTTGGAATTAATTTTGTGGTCAAAGGAGACTAATTAAATATATAGGGATTGATTGTGTAAATCATTCATTCTTATAATGTGGGCTAATGATCCATGATTCCTTATGTTGGGCTTAACCCATGTGGTGACCCATGGATACTCCAAGGAGGTTAAAACCCATGGATCATGAGGAATGTGGAAAGTCATGCACATTAGGGTTTACATTGTGTAACCCTAATGTAACCACACTATATAAGAAGCCCTTTGGTTCAAGATATTGGCACATATAGTCTTTGCAAGAGTGAGGCCGATTTTTGTGAGCTAAAGAGTCCTCTTCCAAATTACCAAGTGTTAGTGGTGATTTGTGATTCCACTTGAGGCATTCACATTATTGGTGCTAGGCTCTTGAAGCTCCAAGCAACAAGCTACAACAAAAGGTATGTTATCTAACTTGTTTTATTACCCAAGTATCAAAGTTGTGTATGCTAGTTAGGGTAATACCTTAGAAAATGAAAGTTTGCATGTATAATAGAGTAAACATAGATCCAGTGTATTTAAGGTTGCATGAACACCTTAGGAGTGTTAGAATGCTCAAAATCCATCAGTGGTATCAGAGCATATGCTTGTTTTCGATTATACTTGATGCTACTTGCTTAGAAATGCTTTAAAAATAAAAAATTTGTTGTCTGGACTGTGGACTCGTCGAGTCCACTGGGGGACTCGTCGAGTCCCTTCACAAAACATCCCAACTCGCTGTGTTAGTTCATACACTCGACGAGTTGTAGCCCCTGAGTGCATATTTTCGACTTTTAAGGCTGGATTGGATTAGGATCATTACTCTAAACTGTTTTTGAACTTATAAACCTGTTTTTGATGTGGTAATGATCATGCTTATCCAATTCCAAAGATAATTATCAAAATTTCATGTTTTGTATTAGTTTATATGATTAGTCTAATTACATGGAATTTGTTTGATTTGAATTATCTTTTTCATATGAGTTTAATCAAGAGCTTGAACATGCTTGTTAGGTTAATTGATGATCTTGATGATTTTAATGGACTCGATAACTTGTCCTCAAGTTATGGAATTCCAAAAGTTTTTCATTTAAATGAATCATTAAAAGTCATAGGTTATAGAAAAATGAAGAGTCTCATTTTAAAAAAATCATTAAACTCATATGTTATGAAGTTGAAAAGTTTTGAAGAGTTTCAAAACTTGCCCTCAAGTTTTGAAATTTGTAAAGTCATACAATAAAACTTTAATTCTAAACCCTAGAATTTTAAAAGTTTAAAATTCAACCCTTATACTATTATACTATTATAAGTTTAATAATATATATATATATATATATATATATATATATATATATATATATATATATATAAGAACAAGTCGGTCTTACCGTTAGTAGGCCTCATTCACGAAGCTGGACTATAAGGTTACTGCCTATAAAATGGTGGTTTAATGGGTGTCCACTCTCACCCACCGCTTCCTTGACTAGTGGAGGGCCGTTAGTCGAACGGGTAGGACAAAGACTATAATTCTCATTAAAAGTATAATGATAAATATAAAGTAACTGAACCTTTTATAAATTCCCAATCTTAGTTACTTTAGGAAAATGTGAATTTGATGCTAACCCATGAAATTACACTTTGCACCTTACCAAGTCGTTAGTGGAGCGTGTGTGGTTAACCGACACACTAACATGGACTAGTAAGGGTGGCAAAGGGTAGCTTAATGTTTGTCATAGATCGATGGAGCGTGTGTGGTTAACCGGCACATCGATTAGGTGATAAATGACATTAAGAGTACCAAAATATATTTGCATGGTTATTCACACCTTGTTTGTGATCATCGGTATCACAGTCACAAACTTGAAGGGCATAATCGAGATTTAAACATGTCATTTAAAAGTTCAATGAGTCTCAAAAGAATCTAGGACTTTCAACTCATCTAAAACCTAATAATCAATTTCGTTTTTCATGGTGGAAATTGGTAAATCGTCATTTACCTACCTTCAAATATTTTGCAACTTGGATTACGACATCCCTCTTCCAAATTGTAAAATATTGTGTTGGGTCCTAGCCTTAATATTTCATTTTGGGTGTTATATTAGCCTATTAGGGACTCTATATCAAATCTAAACTTTGTATTTCTTTTTTTAGATGTCTTCCAACAATGCTTCTGGCTCAAACCCTACCGGCTCCTTCTCTCTCATGAACCTTTGTGGGAGAGTCATCTTCGATGGAACTAATTTCAAGGATTGGATTAGGAACATCAGGATGGTCATGCGCTATGAGGAGAAGGAATATGTCCTTGACAAGGAGCTTAAGGTCATTAATGAGTCTTCTGCTACTCCCGAGGAGATTGCTGAGTACATTACCCATGAGAAAGATGCCACTAAGGTATCTTGTATCATGCTGGCGACTATGACAGCAGAACTCCAAAAGTCCTATGAGGACTTCTACCCTTTTGAAATGCACCAAGACCTAATGGAAAGATACCATCAGAGTGCACATCAAGAGAGGTATGAAATCATCACCTCCATGATAACAACTAAAATGAAGGATGGAGAGCCCATCAAGGCCCACTTACAGAAAATGCAATGATTTGTGGACCGTTTGCTTAAGTTAAATGTGAACTTTGATGAGGAGCTGGCTATAGATATCATTCTCCACTCCTTACCTCCATGTTATGATCAGTTCCGCATGACCTATCATATGAACAAGGAGGAGGTCACACTTAGAAAACGTCAGGGACTTTTGAGGACTGCTGAAAGTAGTCTCAAAGGTAAGAATGTTGTTATGACTCCTACTACTGCCCCAGTCCTGGCAATCGGGCAAGGCAAGGGAAAGAAGAGGAAGACCCCTTCCAAGGGTCACAAGGGAAAGTCTCTTGATGGGTCGTCTTCAAGCAAGACTAAAGTCGGTCCTGCTACTCCCTCCTCCAACCCAAAAGAAGCAGAGTGCTTCTATTGTCATGATAAGGGGCACTGGAAGCGAAGCTGCTCTAAGTACTTGCATGATGTTAAGGATAGGGAAGTAAAACCCACTCATGCAGGTATTTACACTATATTGTCTAATAACTCACCGCATGCTAATTCTTGGGTCCTTGATACAGGTTGTGGTATTCACATTTGTTCTGATTTGCAGGGACTAAAAAGAAGTGAGGATGTGGAGCACGGGAAGATAAACTTAATCATGGGGAATAGGAAAGCTTCACCTGTCACCAAGATTGGAGTTTATTCTTTATTGCTTTGTAGTGGGTTGAAATTAGATTTGAATAAATGTTGTTACTTGTTTGAAATGGCGAGAAACATTATTTCTTTTCATGGTTTGTACAAACAAGGTTTTAGTTTTTCGTTTGATAATGAAAGTGGTGCTATTAATGCTTTTTATAATGATGTATTTTATTTTAAAGCATTGCCTTGTAATGGTGTATATGAAACTGTGATGGTTATAGACAACTTAGGAAATAATGTATTACATATTGATTCTTCCACTAGTTTGGATAAAGCATCCTTGTGGCACTGTCGTCTTGGACATGTCAACAAGAAGCACATAGACCAACTCCAAAAAGGTTGGAGTCTTGGAATCATTTGACTTAAAGTCAGATGATAGTTGCGAATCTTGTTTGCTTGGAAAGATGACTAAGTCACCCTTCACTGGTACTTGTGAGAGGGGTGAAGGTTTGTTGGACCTCATACACACAGATGTGTGTGGACCCTTCAGAACCACCACAAGGGATGTTAACCGCTTTTATGTGACTTTTACTGATGATTATTGTAGATATGGCTATGTCTACTTAATCAAGCATAAGTCAGAAACCTTTGAAAGATTCAAAGAGATTAAGCAAGAAGTGGAGAATCATCTGGGCAGGAAGATAAAGATGCTTCGATCTGATCGAGGTGGTGAGTATCTTAGTATCGAGTTCCTAGACTATCTTAAGGAATGAAGAATTGTTTCACAATTGACACCTCCTAGGACACCACAGCTTAATGGTGCGGCTGAGAGGCGCAATCGAACCTTGTTGGACATGGTTCGTTCCATGATGAGTCGAGCTTCGTTACCTATCTCATTCTGGGGGTATGCCTTAGAGACCGCCGCCCATATCCTTAATCTAGTTCCTACTAAGAAGGTTACCAATACACCTCACGATATGTGGATAGGGAAGGTTCCCTCGTTATCACACATCAAGTTTTGGGGTTGCGAGGCTTTCGTGAGACGCGAGACTCACGACAAGCTCGAACCTCGGAGTAAGCGGTGTATTTTCATCGGCTACCTACAGAAATCATTTGGTTATCTCTTCTACAAACCGAGTAACAATGTTGTCTTCGTTGCAAGGAGAGGGGTCTTTCGTGAGAGAGAATTCATAAGCCAAGGATACAGTGGGAGGCAAATTGACCTTGAAGAGCTTCAAGAGTCAAGCGGTGAAGGAACCTCAAACACTAGCGATCAACCTGAGGAGGAAACTCCTGTTGAGCCGATTGACGAATCTTTACCTCTGAGGTGTTCCACAAGAGTTAGGAATACACCTGAGTTTTATGGTTTCCATATTACTACAGAAGGTAATACATTTATCAGTGATAGCACATTGGTAAATCTGGATGAACCTAACAACTACAAGGAAGCCATGGCAGGCCCCGAGTCTACCAAATGGAAAGAGGCGATGGACAGCGATATTCAGTCCATGTATGACAATCAAGTTTGGAACTTGGTTGACAATGTACCGGGTCGTAAGACAGTAGGGTGCAAATGGATCTTCAAGAAGAAGACCGAAATGGATGGGAAGGTACACACTTATAAGGCGCGACTGGTTGCGAAGGGCTTTACTCAAACTCCAGGAGTTGACTATGATGAGACCTTCTCACCAGTAGCGAAGAGTAAGTCTATTAAGGTTATGCTAGCCATTGTCGCGTTTCATGACTATGAAATATGGAAAGTGGATGTCAAAACCGCTTTCCTTAATGGGAAGTTGGCTGAGGATGTTTACATGAGTCAGCCAGAGGGTTTTGTCGATGCTAAGTACCCTAATAGAGTGTGTAAGCTTGAGAAATCCATTTATGGATTGAAACAAGCATCTCGTAGATGGAATCTTTGTTTCGATGAGAAAGTCAAAGAGTTTGGCTTTTCGAGAAGCGAGGATGAGTCCTGTGTATATGTCAGAGCTAGTGGGAGTATAGTTAGCTTTTTGGTATTGTACGTGGATGACATACTACTCATAGGAAATGACATCCCAACCTTGCAGGAGGTGAAATCCTGGCTTGGGAAGTGTTTCGCTATGAAGGACCTTGGAGAAGTTGCCTATATCCTAGGGATAAGGATACTGAGAGACAGGAGTAAGAGACTAATTGGACTTAGTCAAAGTATCTACTTGGACAAGGTGTTGAAGAGGTTCAACATGCAGACTTCCAAGAAAGGCGACTTACCGATCCAGAGCAATGCCAAACTGGGTAAGACTCAGAGTCTGAGTACAGAGGATGAGATAGTTGAGATGAGTCGATTACCATATGCTTCTGTTGTTAGCTCGATCATGTATGCTATTACTTGTACACGCCCTGATGTGGCCTTTGCTTTGAGCATGGTCAACAGATATCAGGGGAACCATGGTAAGGCTCACTGGACTGCGATAGAGAATATTCTCAAGTACGTGCGAAGGACTAAGGACTGGGTTCTTGTCCTCGGTGGGAGCGATGAATTGAGAGTGACAAGGTATAGTGACGCCATCTTTCAGACCGACAAAGATAATTTCCGCTCTCATTCGGGCTGGGTATTTACCTTGAATGGAGGAGCAGTTACTTGGAAAAGTTCCAAGCAGGAGACCGTAGCTGAGTCAGCGTGCGAATCAGAGTACATAGCAGCAAGCGATGCTGCGAAGGAGGCGATATGGCTGAAGAACTTCATTGGAGACCTTGGAGTTGTACCAGCTATAAAGGAGCCTATGGAGATTTTCTGTGACAGCGATAGTGAGGTTGCCTTAGCCAAGGAACCAAGGGATCATGGCAGATCCAGACACATTGATAGAAAATATCACTTCATAAGACACAAGATAGAAGGACTCCTCGTAGCAAAGAGGGTATCGTCAGAAGAGAACCCAGCAGATCCCCTCATGAAGGGACTGAATAGGGTTAATCATTTGCAGCATGCGAGGCACATCGGGCTGAAAGACGATATTAGTTTTAATGATTCGATAGCTATTTCTGAAACTTGTAATAGATAAAATGTAATTGACATTTGATGAATAAATAAAAGTTGTTGTTTATTTATGAGTAAAGTTACTATCTTGTGTCAATTATTTACTATTGTTTCAATTTTGCATGTTTTGACTTCCAGACTAATAAGATTATTCAAACTGTCCACGGTTGATCATACTTTGGAAGTAGGTATTGAATCAAGACTGTCATGAATTTGGCTTGTAGATTGTCTGAAATGGTTAGACATTGCTATGACATTCATGAGTGCTCATAAGTTCTGAGTATTGGATTAAACCTACGCTCACTTGTATCACTTGATGGAATTTATCTCGAGTGATCGTGAGACGATAATATCATATTAGTCTTCAAACCAAGATATATGAGTTGTTGACTGTGAGTTGGTTGTGCATTGATAGTACGAAAACGCATCAGTAACTTGATGTTATAAAACGTGTTGTTGTGTATGATTTGGCGAATAGTTAGTACAAGCATATGAGTCGAAGTTTATATGTTCCTTTTAATCCTTAGAGGATTAAAAGTGATATCTTGGGCCCCTCGATGATTTTGTTCTGACTGATGTGTCGGGCCTGGTCAAAACTCAATTGATGTGTTCGATTAAGTTCTATATCAAACAAATCGGAAATCGAGAAACAAACTGCTGGACAATAAGTATAACGTTGTTCCATGTATTTGTCTGGCTGATATCTTAAGAACAGAGGATTATATGATCACTTGTCTAAAATGGCGCGTCTTAGTTCAACAAGTTTTAAGAGCTACGATTGTTGGTTGGTTCCTGAAGTCGTACTTGATACTATAGTTATTAGACTTATCCAAGTCGGAGACTGTTGGATAAGGTGTCTAAGTCCATAAATATATTTGCTATGTACTTGACCCGATTTAGCATGGTCCATTTGGGTTGCACTTCACCTGAACAATTTGGACTTTTGAGAAGAGGATATTTATGATTTATTAATATATTATAAGTTATAATATATTAATATGAAATCATATTATTTAATTAGTATTGATCAAGAATTAATTTGGAATTAATTTTGTGGTCAAAGGAGACTAATTAAATATGTAGGGATTGATTGTGTAAATCATTCATTCTTATATTGTGGGCTAATGATCCATGATTTCTTATTTTGGGCTTAACCCATGTGGTGGCCCATGGATACTCCATGGAGGTTAAAACCCATGGATCATGAGGAATGTGGAAAGTCATGCACATTAGGGTTTACATGGTGTAACCTTAATGTATCCACACTATATAAGAATCCCTTTGGTTCAAGAAATTGGCACCTAGAGTCTTTGCAAGAGTGAGGCCGGTTTTTGTGAGCTAAAGAGTCCTCTTCCAAATTTCCAAGTGTTAGTGGTGATTTTTTATTCCACTTGAGGCATTCACATTATTGGTTCTAGGCTCTTGAAGCTCCAAGCAACAAGCTACAACAAAAGGTATGTTATCTAACTTGTTTCATTACCCAAGTATCAAACTTTTGTATGCTAGTTAGGATAATACCTTGGAAAATGAAAGTTTGCATGTATAATAGAGAAAACATAGATCCAAGGTATTTAGGGTCACCTTAGGAGTGTTAGAATGCTCAAAACCCATCACTAACGACCCCCCACCAATCAAGGAAGCGGTGGGTGCGAGTGGACACCCATTAAACCACCATTTTATAGGCAGTATCCTTATACCCCCCTTATAGATTGGCTTCGTGAATAGTATAAGAGTGTATTTTACACATTTAAAATACTTGATGGTTTAATTCTATTAATAAATTATATTCTTAATTTAATTAAACTTAAACCATGTCATTATGGAATTATTAATTTTCTTTTAATTAAACACTTTAATCAATTTAATAAAGTCCATAAGGTGTAATTTGAACTATTCGAATACATCAAGGTTCTAAATATAAAAATTCAAAATTAAAAAACTATTTAATTAATTTTTAAGTTATGAACCCAAGAATTGCACCTTTTAATTACAAAAGTTTTAGAAATCAATGTTTCATAATTTGAGACTTTTCAAATACCAAAACTTGAGGACAAGTTTTGTAACTCTTTAAAACTTTTGGTTTCCATAACTTATGAGTTTAATGCATTTTCTTATGAATGAGACTTTTCAGTTTCCATAACTTGAGGACAAGTTATGGAGTTCTTTAAAAGCATTTAGATCAATTGTTTAATTAATAAAAAATTATCATATAATTTATCTTTGATCTACTTTCAACTCATAAGGCAAGATAATTCATATCAACAATTTACAAGTAATTAGCCTATAATATAAACTAACACTAATCTCAAATTTTTGACAATTATCTTTCAATTGGATGAGGATAATCACTACCATACAAAACAGTTTGTGGTAATGATCTTAATCCAATTCAGGCCAAAAAACCCGAAAAAATGCCATCTGATGATCCAACTCGTCGAGCCACGCTATGGACTCGTCGAGTTCAAGACAAAAAACATCCAACTCATCGAGTTCACTAATGGACTCATCGAGTTCATGCTGACAGAAACAGTTTTTCATTTTGCTTCAACTTTGAACTATTAGCCATGCATGAATATAACAGAAAACTACCCATGGCTCTGATACCACTGTTGGGTTTTATGTACTCTAACATCCCTATGGTGCACATACAACACTAATGCTTTGGATCTAAGTTTTCTCTAGTTATACATGCAATAAAATATCCAAAGAATGAAGCCTACAACTAGCATACAATTTGATACTTGAATCATAAAAATAGATTAGATGATTACCTCTTTGTTGTAGCTTGATGTATTTGGCCTTTAAGAACTTAGCACCCCAAGTGTGATGCCTCAAATGGTTCACAATACACCATAAACAAAGGAGGACTTTAGAGAGAGGTTTGGAGACACAAAATCGGTTATGATTCTCTTAGAATACTTAGGTGAACCGATTTTGGCTAAGGGGTAACATTTATATAGTGTAGGATTCCAAGGGTCATGTGTAAACCCTAATACATACACATAGGCTTATGATCCATAACTCATGTGGACTAACTCTTCATGGACTCTTACATAAACTTAGTCCATCATGGATCAAAAGCCCAAACCATATGTATCACTAATTTAGATAATTCGTCCCCGTTAATTTACTTAGTCTCTTTTGATCACTAAATTAATTCCAAATTAATTCTTGATCAATACTAATCAAATATTATGATTTCTCAATTAATATATTATACTTATAATATATTAGTAAATCATAAATAACCTCTTTCTCAAGTATCCATTATATTAGATTGTCCTGGTGAATGCAACTCAAATGGACCATGCTACTCCCGGGTCAAGTACATACCAATTATAGTTATGGTATTAGACACCTAATCCAACAGTTATGTCATATCAAATCCATTCGGCTAACGACCCTCCACCATATAAGGGAGCAGAGGGTGACAGTGAACACCCATTCAACGGTCACTTTATAGGTCGCTTCCTTATACCCTCTTAGAGTATGGCTTCGTGAATGACACGTACTAGTGATTCGACTGACTCGTCTTATACATATAGTATATTAAACTTTTAATCATATATATAGTATAAGGTGTATTTTAAAATTTTTTCAAAATAGTAGGGTTTAAAATTAATATTTCAAATTAAAACAATTAATAATAATTAATTTTAAACTAATAATGATTTAATCTTTTATATTAATTAAAAAATTAATTAAATAAATTTAAATCATATTATTTACCAATTAAACAATTAATTAAATAATTTAAACACATGGATTAAATAATTATTTACCAATTAAATAATTCAAATTTAATAATAATCCATAATCCTTCTAATTTTCGAAAAAGGATAGGGTTTATCAGGTTTTTAATTATTCAAATTCTAAATCATATTAAAATAATAATTATGAAAACTAGAAACCCTAGAAACCCTAGAAAACCCTAGTCAAGTCGAAATTTAAGCATTTAAGGTTTAATTTCTATAAACCCTAATTTGATCAATTCATTTTAGTGCACAATAAAATAGAAAACCTAGGCTCTGATACCGTTGATGGGTTTTCTAAGTTATAAAATTGTACATGTAGTGGAAAAACACTTAAACCCTTAAGTTCACATGCAACCTAGAAATGATCTATGTTTTCTCTATTGATAGCAACTAACTATAAATATCAAAAAACCATAGCAGAGAGGCTATGAAATCAAAATTCATATAAAATTAGGGTTACATACCTTTTGATTATTATTGTAAATAATCAAAGCATAATCCTTCTTCTAGATTTTGGAAAGATAACACCAAAGGAATGGATGCCTCTAATTGCTTGTACCCAAAACCTTAGTAGCAAGAAGACTTGAGGAGAGAGGAGGCTTGAACAAAATTTCGGCTCTATGATTTTTTTTTGATTTAGTAGTATTTGCCTTACATAGTTTATTTAGAAATAACAAGGCATTTTGTTGGGTTCGATTATCATGTTTTCTCTTTGTATTAATTTAGAGGTTTATATATCATTTTCCCAATGTTTTATGAAGTTTGATTTACAATTGAATTTCAATCTAAAATAGATAAAAATAAAAAATTTTATTATTTATTTCTTTGATTTCAGAAATAAGAAAGAAATAATGTGCTCTTTTTTTATGTTAATAGAAAAATCTAGAAATACTAGATAATAGTAGAGGGGCGGATGTAGCAAAGTGGATCAAGGCAATGGATTGTGAATCCACCATCCGCGGGTTCAATTCTCGTTGTTCGCCCAAATTTAATTTATTTTTTTAATAAATTATTCACTACAAAACAAATTTTTTTAGTGAATGTGTCATAACTTCCTCCTATTTTTTTTGTTTTGTAAAGACGAAGAAAGAAATTCTATTTTCTCTCCTATTTACTACGGCGACGAAGAATCAAATTATCACTATATTTATTCCTTTTTCTACTTCTCTTTCCAAGTGCAGGATAACCCCAAGGGGTTGTGGGTTGTTTTCAACCAATTGGGGCGCTCCCTTCACCACCCCCATGTGGATGGTCTACAGGGTTCATAACTACTCCACTTACTATAGGGCGCTTACCTAGCCAACGCTTAGATCCGGCTCTAACTAAACGTTTCTGGTTCACCCCAACATTCCCCACTTGTCCTACTGTTGCTGAGCAATTTTTGGATATCAAACGGACCTCCCCAGAAGGTAGTTTTAATGTGGCCGATTTCCCTTCTTTTGCAATCAGTTTCGCTACAACATCTGCTTCTCTAGCTAATTGTCCACCCTTTCCAAGTGTGATTTCTGTGTTATGTATGGTCGTGCCTAAGGGCATATCGGTTGAAGTATATTCTTCTTTTTTATCAATTAAAACCCCTTCTCAAACTATACAAGCTTCTTCCAAAGCATACGACTTTCTGGATGTAGATGATGATATCTATACAGATGGATATTATATATATATATGGTATAATGAAGTACCACATGGGTGGATATATAGGAATCAAAATCTGCCGAATCACTCATGTTATGATCTTCTACATCCTAGGTTTTCTCGTTCCATCATCTGGCTTATGTTCTTCATGTAGCATTCAGACCGGATGACTCTATGAAATTACGTTGATATTTCCTCAGATTATGAGTAACGTAGGAGACATCTCTATTTCCCCCTGGGAATCTTTAGAATTACCACTTCTTAGTTTTCAATTCGCCTCTGACCATCATAAGAGCCAGGGAGGGGTTTATATAGCTGAAGGAAACTTGAGGTCAAAGCTAGGGTTTTTGGGATAAGGCTCAGATTTAGACCTGTCAATGGGGCGGGTTTTCACCCTGATTCGCTCCAACCCCGTAAGAATTTTATGGGTTTGGATTGTAATTTTTGATTCGTTTACCCGTTTACGATCCATACCCGTTTACCCTTTTAATAAATGGGTCGGGTATGGATCATTGTCGATCCGCTCCACTTATAACCCGCCCCATTATATATATATATATATATATATATATATATATATATATATGACAACAAAATATACCACTCGATGTCTTAAGTAAAATATGATTTTTATTGTATTGGACTTTGAGTATTAATTAATGTACATCTTGTTTAAGTAGACATTTTATCTTTTTGAGAAATATTACTTTGTGGAACACATAAAAATTATGAAAATTTAATATTATAAAAAGGTCGGGTTAATGGGTCGGGTATTCGTTGATTCGGTGGATACGGGTATGGATTCGACTATTCAAGACTCTGAGGGTTATTGGAGCGGGGCGGGTCATGTTTTTATTTTTTTAAACGGGTTTGGATCAAGGGTGATTCGCTCCAAACCCGCCCCATTGACAGGTCTATTTAGATTAATTAATATAATAATCAAGTTGCCTTATCTCCTTATCCTAAGCCGTGTGAACGAAAATTCTAGGTTATTCCTAGCCAAATTTCGTTCACCCTCATCCCATGGGGTTCTAGAGTTTTTCTGCTTCAACTTTTAATAAATAATCAAACAGTCCCTCTACTTTTAATCAATTCAACTAATCCCAAAATTAATTCAAATTAATTTCTGATTAATTCCAAGTTAATTATTATTATTTCTTATTAATATAGTAATCATATAATATATTAATAAACTATTTATTCCAATTTATTAATCATATAATAAATTAGTAATTCATCCTCTTCCTCCAAAAGTCATTCTATCAAGAATATACCAACTTAGTTATTGGCTTAGACACCTTAATCCAACAAGTGCGCACATCTTTAATGGGTGCCACAACATGACAGTTAGTTAATGACAACCCTATTTAAGGGGTTTGTGCCCATATTTAAGGAATGTGATGGCTAGGGTTTGCACACCCTCAACCTCCATCACCTCCCTTCCTTCCTCACTGAAACCCTAGCTCCATTTTTGCAGTCTTTGAGTTTTTTGGGTTGATTTCTAGCCAAGAAGAAGAAGACAAGGAGTCTTAGTGCATCATCTCAGCTTGCAAGCCTCACCATCCTCCTTGTGCACATTTTCTAGACTTTTTTAAGTCCTCAAGTTCCAAGCTTTATGACTCCATGTGCTTAGATCTAGGTTTTCTTGTATTATTCTTCATGTTTAGGCTAGTTGGAAGGTTGGGGTTCCATAAAGCTGCAAACTTTGTGGATCCCCAGAGTCCCTTTATGGTTTAGAGTTATGGATCTAAAGTTGGATAGAGTTTTGAACTCTTGCATGAGATATTGGCCCCATTTTTACACCTTTTGACCTAGTTTAAGCTTAAGACATGCATTGGACATGCATGTCTATAAATATGTGATTTTTATGATCTTTTGGGAGTTTGAAAGCATTCTGGAAAGTTTGAATGAGTGGGGAAAAGGACTAAGAGGTTAATGGTTTTGGCTTGGCTAGAAGGTCCCCACGGCGTGGGGTATTAGTCGCCACGCCGTGGCGTTTGGCAGATTTGTGACCATTTTGTCTTATTATCCCCACGATGTGGCATATTCCTGTCCACGTCGTGGTGACCGACTGTTGACTTTTTGACCGTTGACTTTGACCAATTTTGACTTTAGGTCAAATTGAGGATTTTGGGCTGTAATTGAGACTCGATCCCTGTTTTCTGTTTAGGTGACCCGTAGAGCCGATATTTGGATATGTGATCAGTTCAACTATCTTCTATACTTCGAGGTGAGTTTCTCACTATACTTGTGGGTCGAAGGCACCAATGTCGGTCCACTAGATTATGTTATGTATCTTTTAGTATAGGGTGATGTTGTGCTATGGTGGTCTGTTAGATTGGTAGATCTATAAGATTACCTATATTCCCGGTTACTGTTTATCTATTTACATATGTTAACATAGTGTGGTTGGGTTGAGGCGATACAACTTTTTGTTGTAAGCCAACAAACTTAGGATCAATCCAACCATAAGCTAAGGGTCAGGGCGGGCAATCTAGTCTTATCTTGTGGGCTCGGGAGCAAGCCATTCATGAGTTGTAGGCTCAGGGGCAATCCAATCTCATGTTGTGGGCTCAGGGGCAATCCAGTCTGATTTTGTGGGCTCTCAAGGCAACGAAGGAGGCTGATGTGGGACCATTTTAGTAACACCAAAAAGTCTAAGGCTAGTCAGTATGGGACCTCAACGCAACGGATGAGGCTGATGTGGTGCTCCTCCACGTCGTGGCTGTTGGGTTTTGAGCATTCTAACACTCCTATGGTGTACATGCAACCCTATAAACCTTGGATCTATGTTTTCTCTATTATACATGCAAATATTAACTATTCCAAGGTTTCATCCTAACTAGCATATTATGAAGCACCTATACTACAAAGTTCTAGTTAGATGACATACCTTTTGATGTAGCTTGATGTCTTCAAGCTTTAAGAGCTTAGCCCCAATAGTGTGGAAGCCTCAAATGGAATCACAAATCACCAAAACACCTTGGAAGAACTTGAGAGAATATGTATGCACACTAAAATCGGCCCACTCTTATTTTCACACACTTGTGCCAATTTTGTGAGCCAAGGACCCCTTTATATATTATGGAGGATTAGGGTTACATCCATGTAAACCCTAATACCCATGACCTTTCATTTACATAGGATCCATGGGTTAAAAGCTCCATGGACCATCCATAAAAGCTTAGCTCAACCTAAATAAACTTGGCCCATTCCATATATATAAGAGTCCATATTTAATTAGTTCTTTTTGATCTCTTAATTAATTCTAAATTAATTCTTGATCAATATTAATTAAATAATATGATTCCATATTAATATATTAAAACTTATAATATATTAATATAAATCATAAATATACTATTCTCAAAAGACTATCCATATAAATTGTGCCGGTGAAGTGCAACCCAAATGGACCATGTCGGGTCGGGTCAAGTACATACCAAATATAGTTATGGACTTAGACATTAATCCAACACTCTCCCACTTGGATAAGTCTAAAACTATTATTTAGTATGACTTTAAAACCTAACTGGCAATCGTAGCTCTTAAAGCCGCTGTCGAACTCTGACCTTGTCAATGACTTGTCCATTAGATAAGGGATCATATATTCCTCCATTCTAGATATCATATGGACTGAGACATGGATTATAATCATTCTCTCTGTCTATTTGTTGTTTCCCGATTTTCGATTTATGATGGCTGACTGATTGAACAAATCAAATCAGTCATGGCTTGGCCAAGCACTCACATGTGTCATCGCTAAATCATCGAGGGGCCCACAGATATCGCTTTTATCCCGAAGGTAAAAGGAATGGATAAACTTCGACTCATATGGCTTGTTCTACTACTTGTTGAATCATACACAAAGGCACATTTTATAACATTGAGTTACCAAATGCGTTTTCGTGCAATCAATGTATAACCAACTCATAGTAACAACTCATATCTCTAGGTTTGAAGAATATAAGATATTATTGTCTCATGATCACTCGTGATAAAATCCATGAAGTGATTCAAATGAGCGCGGGTTGAATCCAATACTCAGAACTTATGAGCACTCATGAGTGTTGTAGCACCACTTTGTCCACCAACTTGGACCTCTACAAACCAACCCATGACAGTCTTGATTCATATCTACTTCCAACATATGACCGACTGTGGATGGTTTGAATAACTTAATCATTCAGGAAGAGCGACTTAGTTATTCTGGAAGTCAAAACATGCAAAGTGAAACACAAGAATAAATGAATCAAATATGGTATCAAACCCTATGAATATAAATAAACACTTTTATTTATCACCATACTGATTACTCATTATTCATTGTTTCGGTTTTATCAACTTTATACTTGAATTAAAAACACTAGTTGTCCCATGCTCCAAGCATGTACACTATGTTTTTCTTAAACAATAGCTTTGCCATACACCAAGTATGCACTCTATGTTTGTCTATGATCCTTACTTTGTGAAATAAACCAATTGAACATAATTTCAATGATTCTAATTTCACACTCCCAAATCCTTATCGAAAAATGTGAGAATTTCAAATTCCTATCATTTATCGAAATCTGTTTAGATTTTAAACTTATATGCACTGACCCTCCTGTAATGAATATGTACAAAGTCACAAAGACTTGTCAACAGTCATTATAAGGTATTCAAATGGAGATCAACTCCATGGAAACTAAGTCACATATTCAAAGTACATTGCTTTGGACATGCTTCTTGCATTAAGTTTTCTAATCTTACCAAGATAACTTCCACCTATGGAGACAACTTCATATTCTCATTTTGACTATCACTTCTGAATAAGAGATGCCTCTTTTCAGAATATGTCAATATGGTCCTTCCAAAATTAGCACTATACTTCCAACTGTCCCTGAGCAACCAATCTTTGGTAAACCTCAGATTGTCCTCGACAATTGCTTAATCATTTTAGTCATATCCAATTCTAGACCTTTTCCCTTCTTAATGCCTCTGGGCATTTGGAAAAATTAAGAAATGACAAATATTATAGCACATGCAATCGATCCTGTACCCAAAGCAAATGGTACACGATTCATGATGTCTCATATAAAGACATGATTCTAGACCAGTCTTTTGCTACAATATTTTTATTTGCCATGTTTTCAAAATTTGACTATGAAGAGGGATGTCGTAATCATAATCGAATTTTGAGAACGCAATATATAGAATTTCCTTAAGTTGAACCAATCCAACATGAAATTCATATATATATTCTTAACTAACGATGATTAAGGTCTCAATCTAAGCCTTTAGAACTGAAATGAAGTATATCCTCTCCCTTAATTATAGCAAAACAACTTTTTCAATCCCTGCAGCCTCACGAATTGAAACTTTTGTTTTCTATAATTAACATTGCTAACTTGCAACACTAACAATAATTATCATGCTCCCACTAACATGATGATTATTAGCATAACACTTATGCTCCCACTAGCTTTGACATGTACTCAGAAATCAGCTGGACTTCTAGAAATCAATACTTTATTGACTTTCTTACCAAAGTTCAGATTTCTGATACGAGATGCTTTGATAAAACTTTATCAAAATCATACACCTTTCCTTAGATAGCAAGCATGTGTGTCTAAACAATTTCAGAACTATGAAAAGGGATGTCGTAATCATAGTCTCAATTGTTTAGACCTTTTGCCATCTGCTTCAAATCTACTTGGTGGAAGTGTTTCCTCACCATCATTTGCATGAATCGGAGAGAAACCTTATGACCCTTAGATTTTATGGTGTATGTGTTCTTATCCATGTGAATCTGTCAAAACCATAATCACAAGACAAGGTTAGTGACAAATCCAAACTCATATGGACTGAACTAAATCTTAATTTCTTGCCACCTGGCAATACAAGAGCCTGCCATTGCTTCCAAGTTGTTATGCAACCAATTGAGAACTCTAAGAACTCATATGCAAAACCAACTTTAACGGGAATGGGCACAGAAATAGAAGTATGTCAACACGATAGGTTATAAACCTCAAGTCGTGTGCTAGTGAAGAACCTCAGGTTTTACTCTTGATTAGTTCTTGAGACTTTCAAGACCTTTAAGACTCCCACTGTCCTCTTGACATATAAGACTCTCTTGTCAAATATTCAAGGGATAGTGCGGATTCTTTATCAAGACAAACACTTCACACAATTGGCCTTAGTTGGTCTTTGTTTAATCCAAAACATCACAACTTACCAACTTCAAATGTACAAGAGTAGGACACTTTTACTCTTACATTTGACAAGTGTTTTAAACCTTTCTTTAAGATATGTCACTCAAGTTACAATCTTGGAGTATGACTCTAAGAATTGTTTTGGAACGAAGTATGACTCATCTTCCTGATCTAACCATTTCAACAATTCATGACTCCTCTTCTTAGTCATAAGAATGCACTAAGATGACCTTTAGAGGACTAATTGTGATATGATTTCTAAATCATTAAGATGATCACAAACATGATACTAAAGTACTCTCCCATCTTTTCAAATTTGATAAACTTTTTTCTTTCTGCCTAATTTGATTCTTCCCATTCGTTCTGCCATACATTGAGACTCTTCCAATGTTTCAGAATTATACTTAAACTTGTAAGTATAACCATATTTACTAAACTTTAGTAAATCAAATAGTCTTAACGAGCTTTGTGGTGGACATCACCAGTGCACAAGAATGTGTACTCGATGCCTTTAGTCCTTCACTTGACTCACACATCCATGTGAACAAGTAATTAGTCTTGATTTTCCAATGCTTGAAAGTTCTCATTCATCATACTATTCAACTTGCATGATTCCAAGTTTCGGTCCAATTGAAACTTGGGCGATGAGGAACTTTCCTGATTTGGTAAATTTAGACACTACCACAAATGAAAGAATCAAATCCATTTTTCAATATTGCTGTCAGTGGAATCATATAAGCAACAATTTTCCACAAATGCCATTGTAAGGATACTTCAAATAAATAAAATTAAACAATTTTCTTTTATTTTAAAACTTTGCGGAAAAACTTATCCTTACAATCCACATGGAAAATTGTTGTTATCTATTCCTTAGCAATATATCATAACTTCTTAAGCAACTGCTCAAAATTCTGATGCGATCGAAATCCACCTTCGCGATCAGAATCAACATATACTTCCTTTAAGATTTCTCTATATTCTTTGATTCTTAAAACATCAACATGTGACCCAGTCACATCATGTAATGAGGATCTCAGAATAGAACTTAACAGAGTTAGATAATGGGCTCTACCTGATGTAGAGTCAAACTTATTGACTTTAACATCCTTAGGTAAATTTGGCAGCTTTGCAATCAACGCCCCTTCCTTTGGCAAAATAAACATATGGACCCTTTGGTAATGAGACTATCTCAGACTTAGCCTTTCTCCTTACCATTTGGTCAACCGGGTTGACTATGGCCAATCCCTTTCCATTGGGAAGAGAATGCTTTTTCTGGATTTCCAGTGTCACCATTGTCACTGTCCATAAAGTTTTTGGGAAGTTGATATTCTAATCAAATTTGCTTTACTATCGTTCCAAATCATTGCTGATTCAGCAGCACCAAGCAAATAGATATGATCATTAAGGTTCATGTCATAGTCTGTTTCATAGTAGTCCCAAAGGAACTCACTATGTGACTTAGAAAGTGATTGAACATCCAACTTTCTCAAGACTTTGACACCCAACTCTCCCAGCTTGTCAATATGTGACTTCATCTCTAAGATGTGATCACACATAGACCTTGCTTGCCATTAGGGCTTGAGTGACCTTGAACTTGTGGGTTAGGGAGAATAATTGGAGGAGGTGGAGGAAGAGAAGTATGACTTCCATGAGCCAAACTCGGGAAGTCATATTCATTAGGAAAGCTTGGTTTGGGAAGATCATTGTTGTCTAAACCAGACATCAACAATGGGAGAAATTCACGTAAAGTTGATTTAAGTCCTTAATATAACACCCAATATGATATATTAAGGCTAGGACCCAACAAACTATTTTATAACTTGGAAGAGGGATGCCGTAATCCAAGCTATAAAATATTTGAAGGTAGGTGAATGACGATTCACCAATTTCCACCAAGATAAACGAAATGTATTATTAGGTTTTAATTGGTTTTGAAACTCCTAGATTCTTTTGAGATTCATTGAACTTTTCAATGGCATGTTTCAATCTCGAGTGTGCCCTTCAGGTTTTGTGACTGGGATGTCGAGGATCACAAAACAAGGTGTGAAGTAACCATGAAAATATACTTGGTACCCTTAATATTTACCCCTCAATCGATGTGCCGGTTAACCACACACGCTCCAACGATACTATGATAAACATTAAGTTACCATTTGCCTACCTTGTTAAGTCCAGGTTAGTGTGTCGGTTAACCACACACGGTCCACTAACAGCTTAAACAAAGTGCAAAGTGTAATTTCATGGATTAGCACCTAATTCACATTTTCCTAAGTAACTAAGATTGAGAATTTATAAGTGTTTAGTTACTTAGTATTTATCATTATACTTATAATGAAGGGAGAATTATAGTCCTTGTCCTACCTGTTCGGCTAACGACCCTCCACCGGTCAAGGAAGCGGTGAGTGAGAGTGGACACCCATTAAACTGCCATTTTATAGGCAGTAACCTTATACCCTCCTTATAGACCGGCTTCGTGAATGAGGCCTACTAATGGTAAGACGACTTGCTCTTATACATATAATATATTAAACTTTTAATATTATAATAGTATAAGGGTGTATTTTAGACATTTAAAATACTTGGTGGTTTAATCTATTAATTAAACTAGACTTTTAATTTAATTAAACTCAAACTATATATTTATGGATTAATAATACTCTTTTAATTAAACGCTTTAATTAACTATTAATAAAGTCCATAAGAGTTAATTTGAACTATTCAACAAAACATCATAATTCCAATTATTAAACTCAAAATTAAAACCATTTAATTAATTGTTTAAGTTATGAACCCAAGAGTTTTAGAATTCAATTCTTTTTTTCAAAAAAAACTTTTCTCAAATTCCAAAACTTGAGGGCAAGTTTTGTAATTCTTGAAAACCTTTGGATTCCATAACTTATGGAATTAATGGTGTTTTATGATGAAACTTTCCATGTTCCATAACTTAAGAACAAGTTATGGAATTCTTTAAAACATTAACACCAAATTTTGTCACTCCATAAAAACTTTGAATCAATTTTTTTTTTTTTTAAAAAAAAACTTTCATATCCATAAATTATGGAAGTTTCAAAAACCCTTAAGATCACAACTTTAAAAAAACTTTTGAGCTCCAAAATTTTATGACAAAATATGTAACTCCTTAAAACATTGAGATCAAACTTTTAAAACTAATAAAATAATCATATCATTTTATCTTTTACTAAATTTGACCTAATTCAACTCATATAACAAATGATTCAAATTTTACAAATAATTCGTTTTTCACAAAACAAGTAATTATCTTAAAATTTGGCAAACGTCATGTTTTTTTTCCTTTTTTTTCAACTTGAAAATAAAACATTTGCATCAATATAACAGAAAACAACCCATGGCTCTGATACCACTGTTGGGTTTTGAGCATTCTAACACTCCTATGGTGTACATGCAACCCTATAAACCTTGGATCTATATTTTCTCTATTATACATGCAAATATTAACTATTCCAAGGTTTCATCCTAACTAGCATATTATGAAGCACCTATACTACAAAGTTCTAGTTAGATGACATACCTTTTGATGTAGCTTGATGTCTTCAAGCTTTAAGAGCTTAGCCCCAATAGTGTGGAAGCCTCAAATGGAATCACAAATCACCAAAACACCTTGGAAGAACTTGAGAGAATATGTATGCACACTAAAATCGGCACACTCTTATTTTCACACACCTGTGCCAATTTTGTGAGCCAAGGACCCCTTTATATATTATGGAGGATTAGGATTACATCCATGTAAACCCTAATACCCATGACCTTTAATTTACATAGGATCCATGGATTAAAAGCTCCATGGACCATCCATAAAAGCTTAGCCCAACCTAAATGAACTTGGCCCATTCCATATATATAAGAGTCCATATTTAATTAGTTCTTTTTGATCTCTTAATTAATTCTAAATTAATTCTTGATCAATACTAATTAAATAATATGATTCCATATTAATATATTAGAACTTATAATATATTAATATAAATCATAAATATACTATTCTCAAAAGACTATCCATATAATTGTGCCGGTGAAGTGCAACCCAAATGGACCATGCCGGGTTGGGTCAAGTACATACCAAATATAGTTATGGACTTAGACATTAATCCAACAGTGGCCACCTTAGGGAACACTGCCTCCTAACGTCGAGTGGATATATGTGGTGTCTTCAACGGAGCTCTACGCCGGTAGTGTAGGAAGGCAATGGTCATCTCTACTCTCTCTCCTACATAATTGATGGTTTGTTTACAAATAGTGAGTAGCTTGGAAATTAAAATGGTGTGGGTATGTGATGACAATTTCCTACCAAAAATGAAGTAGTGTGGAGAATGACATGACATGTGATATGACAAAAGAATGGTGTGGAAATGTGATACATACCCGTCAGCCAAAGAAACCTCTCCTTCTATTTCCTTCTTGCGTTTTCTTGCTATGTTCAAGGTAACATCCAGGCCTAGAAAGGTTTAGGGGGCCTCGATGAACTATTTGTAGTTGTTGTATCCTGGAAAACAGACATATTATTACAGACATAATTGTTTTAGGGATACTGTGTCAAACACATACGTCAACTTTTCGTCAATTTTCTGTTTCATTTTCATTTATCCTGATTATAATTCCCTACTTTTTTTAATTAAAAAATCTTATGTGAAAACAACACAAATATATATATATATATATATATATATATATATATATATATATATATATATATATATATATATATATATATATATATTCGTCTAGTATCTAAGGTCGAATAAAACTAAAATCACATTTGCACAAACAACAACCACGATAATAATGGAACAAACAACCAAATCAATATTTTGAAAAGTCATTATTTCTCTCAAATAAATATATTCAAATAATTTGTTTTATTAAAAACTGAAATAGAATAATTTAACAGTTAATAATGTAATAGTGCAAGGAATTAAGCGTCTTTGTAGTTTGTAGTGTTTATTTATTTTCTCGTTTGGACTTTAGCTTTTGCAAAGTGCAATTTTTTTTTTTTTGGTAATGTAATATTTAGCTTTTATATAGGAAAAGATAAAAAAAAAATCCAGTGAGGCTGCGGCAGCCGGGACAGAGGGACAACGTTGCAGCAAATCAAGGAGTTTTTCTACTATTTGATGGAATTAAAAGAATTGTGTATTAGGTAATATATTTATATAAATAATGATGACAAACTTTTGATTTTGGTAATTGATTTCCTTTTACTATTCTTATTTTAATAAAATATATCTAAAAGTTGTCAAACATTATTGTCGGTAGTTTCGCGTAGCTGAGAACGATCCAGCTAAATAATATTAAGAAAATGTATCTTGGCTCCAATGAATTGTTCATATAAAATGAATTAAAAACAAGTCACATGAGAAACGGCAGATCGCATGATGATATTTATTAATGTCTTAGATTAAGTGTGCACCTAATAAAAAATGAAAAAATAATTATGTAAATCATTGTAGCAACTATACTTATTTTCCTGTCTGATAAAAATAAGGACGTTTTCATGGAAAAAAATTACTTGATTATCTGATATAATAAATATATAACTGATTAAATACTTTGTATCCATGAAACAAAAAAAGAAAGGTATTAAGTTTGATAAACCAACCTTCTAATATATCGCGATGACTTCTAATACATGGATTTTCATTGCTTTGCTAATTTTTCTTGTGATTAGTAATAAAAACTTCAGTCTTTATTTTATAACGGCAGTAAAAACATTAGTCTTCTGTTTTTATTAAGTACAAAGCACTCAATTATTTTGGATCAAGAAAAATATTATTTATCAAATATATAAATCCAAGAAATCACGTGAGTACAGATTTAAAAAGAATTTAAACCTGACATTATTTTTGTACTTATAACAAAGTGATATGATACTTTATATGCCATAAGTTGTGGAACTTAAACACACTCACAATCTCTATCTCTCACACACACAAACATCTATATATATATATATATATATATATATATATATATATATATATATATATATATATATATATATATATATATATATATATAGAGGGTGAGGTTCAATAGAGAACCATAATTAACCAAGGAACCAATCGTGAGCGTCGGAAATCATAACGATCAACGGACAAGGAAATAGATGTACACTTTTACATTGGACGCACACACACCGGATTATACCAAAAAATCCACCCTTTACAAAAAAATTCACCACTTTTTTTCGTTTAAAAATTTTTTTAGGCCATGTTTTTTATCAAAAAAAAAAACCGAATATACTGTTGTTCACGATTTTTCGTCCTCTTTCCATAGAGATCCATTATAATATATAAAAACGAACTTTTTTTTTCGAAAAAAACTCCCTTCATTTTCTTTGATTAAAAAAGTTAAGGTCTATTTTTTATAGAAAAAAATTAATAAATATATCAAAATTCATATTTTTTGTACTTTTTAAACATAGATTCATATTCATGTTAAAAGAAAAAAACGATAATTCAGTTCAGATTCACATTGTGAACCTGTTCAGATTCATATTGTAAACCTGTTCACATTCATATTGTGAACATCCTCAGATTCACAGTGTGCATAATAATAACTCAGATTCACAGTGTGAAATCTGAACTGATCGGAGCTTAGAATGTTAAGCGGTGATTGTGAGATAAGCGGTGATTGTGAGATAAGTGTTTGCTATATTTAGGAAATATGTATGAATAGACACGAGCACTAGCTTATTTTAGGAAAGATGCATAAATTGCTTTTATGTGCTAAATGATTTATGTTATAGGTATAAGATGTTTCTTATATGCTTTAGGATGCTCTTGTTTGATCGGGTCTATGGTCAATTGCCGACCAGAACTGAAAATTTTATGTGTTCGGGTTTCTAAACGTTTAATTACGGTATTAGAACTGTCATATAACTTTTCGGAGTGATAAATAGATTTATACATCTATCGCAAATAAAGCTTTCCCTATCTTAATTCTTGTCACTATACACTTAACGTTTGCTTTGGTGTATAGAACGTCATGTTAAGAACACGCAAAGGACTTGGAAACAATAATGGAAACCAACAGCCTGAGCCTCATGTGATCGAGGGTGCACGTGAGGTCGTGCCAGTAGTTGAACCTTTCACGATGGCAGGAGTCCAAACAAGGATTCTGGCTATGATGGACGAACAAAGGGAGGAGATGAGACAAATGTTACGTGATAATAGGGATGAACCCACTGCACTTGTTGTGTAACCTGAGTTGAATGAAGAACAATCTGAGGAAGGAAACTATAGTCGGGCTGTTAGCCAAGCTGAGCCAACAGTGGTTAGAAGAAACCAACCAAATGAAGGAAACGATGGACATAGATGCAAGTACAAGGACTTCATGGTATCCAAGCCACCTGATCTTTCTGGTAGCCCAACACCAGTGGAAGTTATGGATTGGATCTCCGAGATGGAGATAGTGTTTGAGAGTTGCGACTGCAGCAACAAGCAGAAGACCATTCTTGCGGTCAGACAGTTAAAGACAGGAGTATTAATTTGGTAGAAATTATTGACTGATACCATGCCCAAGGGAGAAGCTAGTAAGATGTCTTGGGAAGACTCTGAGCAAGATCTTCTAGAGATTAACAACGAATTCCAAAACTTGAAGAAAGGGAAAATGAGTGTCAGCGAGTGTGCTGCAGCTTTCACGGAAAAGATGAATCTAGTTCCTAACTTGGTTCCTACTGAACTTTCCAAGGTAAACAAGTTTGCTATGGGACTACCAGCAGATTATGGGTCAACGGTGAAGTTAGTAACTACTCTGAAAGCAGCCATCTGGGCAGCTAGGAATGTAAAGACCCACATTAAGGAGAAAGGTCTGGAGAAAAATGAAACTGGAGAGAAAAGGAAATTTGAGGGATCTTCAAGGTCCAATAAAAAGAGCAGATTTTCAAAGTTTGGTCCCAACGACAAAAGGATTGTGGATATCAATGAGGAAAAGTGGTGCGAGAAGTGCAGGAAGAAACACTTTGGAAGATGCACCAATGAAGTGACTTGCTTCAACTGTGGAAAGACCGGTCACTATGCTAGTAGCTACACCCAAAGTGTGCTACAAATGTGGAGAAGCATGGTATCTCAAGAATAACTGCCCAAAGAGAAATGAAGCAGCAAGGTCGAATGCCTCGCCAAAGCCAAAGTCAAGAGAATTCCAGATGATCCTTGATGAAGCAGGCGACGATGCAATCAGAGTGAAGATCTATATATCTGAAGATCGAGATATAAAGTAGACATATAAATGGTATCATGTGGTGTAGCCTAATATAAGAGGCATAGTGTAGGGTGAACTTCAATATCTATGTAATTGTTTCAAGAAATAATATAAACCTTAGGTATGTTATCCGATGTGCTAAGTTGCTACATCATTTTTCTTATGTGGTGACTTACAGAAAATTGAGAGGAATTACTTGGGACGAGTATGAGTAGGTGTGAAAGGTAGTAGAGACCTATACTACCGGAAGCATAGGACTCACACTTGTATCATGGAAAGTCACAAGGTTACTAAGGCATTAGTAGTTGAGTTTGTTTTGTTTGTTTCATTTGTTTCTGTCATTACCATCGTTTCAGTAATGACTACGAAGATGACTGTTATTCCAACTCTAGTGCTCATATCAAATCGAGTCCAAACTGAGAATAAGTTTGTTAAATAAGTTAATTGGTTCGGAGAACCATGTTTGAGGTAGTATCTCACTCAAGTCAGGAGGTTAAAGGGAATGATAATCAAAGCAATCGACAGAAGTGTCGCGACCGTCGTTAAGGCTAAGCATCCTGTAGCTAGAACTTCTACCTGTTGTAATGTGATTATATCAAATTAGAACATGAAGGAAGGTGTCATCCATGTTGGAGTTTTACTTAAAAGATTTGAGTCTATCCATTGAAAGTCCAACATAAGATAAATATCGGGTGCAAGATTGAGCACCGCCAGTAGCTAAAATGTCCTAAAGTTAGATACTACTTTGAAAGGACATAAGAGTTCCGATTATTACCTAGGATGAAGATAATGTGCAGAGTCATTAAACAAGCCTTGTTTTGTTGATGGTTCCAGGACGTAATCATCCTAAGGGGGAGACAATTATAATACCCGCAAATTTGGGCTAGTCAATTAAGATAAAATAAACGTTAAAAATGACTTTTTGATAGAATATTATTTAGTAATCTTAACAAAAGTTATAGTATACGTGACACTGATTTCGGTGATATAAGGAACGCTTAAATCCGACATATAACGAAGAAGTTATGACCCGTTGAAGTTTCACGATTAAACCGACACGGCTCTACGTATCGTAAAAAGTGAGATTTTGATAAAATGCTTTTTAGCCTTAGTGATCTAAATGAAAGCAATAGTATTCGTTAAACTGATAGTGTGCATATAGAGAACGTCCAAATCTGACTCTAGTAGAGGAAGTTATGATTTTTTGAAGTTTCAGCGTAGCAATGTAGGCACAAAAATCAAATTTTAGATCGGTTGATTTTTAGCCGAAATGATCTAAACGAGAATTGAAGATTTCGTTAATAGAGTTTCAACAATAAAAAGTCAGTCAAAAACGGAGTCTGTATGTAAAAGTTATGAATTTTACACGGTCATTAGCAGTATAATCTTCTCAGACTATTAAATTTTAGATCGGTCGAGAATTCGCCAACGAGGTCAAAAGGAAAGTTGTAGTACTCAGAAATACCTACACGGGGATATAAAGAACGACAACAACGGATCTCGTATGCGAAAGTTATGAATTTTTGTAGATTGAAGTTTCACCTACATTTTTTCTTGCGGCCCATGCCACTACGTTGGGTGTACCAGAAAAGTACTCTGGGTGTACACCAAAATTACCTTGGGCGTAATCGTTGTTGGCAGCCTATAAATAAGTGGCGATAAAGCTTCATTTACTTACATCTTTTAAATCCAATTGCTTCTAGACTTGTTTCTTCTCGAGTCCAAGTTATTCTAGTCCTTAGGGGTGTTTAGCAAGGCTCTGAGGCATCAGAGAGCCCGGAAAATAGAAGCTTTCGGGTCGGAGTTCTGCCAACGTAATTTCCCGGTTTTTGCTAAAACCTCTGTAAGTTAAGCTGCACTTACTACGCTTTAAGTGTAACTTATATTTATAGTCATAAGTCGTTATTATGGACTTATAAATAAGATTTGTTAGTAATTCCAACGTCATATTACTCATTGATCTACTTATCGGGATGATGTCTAGGCTGGATTTAGTGAGGTGTTTAAAGTGAGATTTCCAAACAGTATATTTTGTATACCAAACGGACCCTACATTCGATATGATCCTACCTGGTTGTCTCTTATCAGCTATAGATCAGTAAATATTGGGATCATTGAGGAATATAGACTATTAATTAGTCATAAAGAAATATTAGACTAATACTTAGTGATAATGATACTAGGTTACGTTAAAAGAAAAGTTAGTTGCTAGAAGCGAAGCACTGTTCAACTTTCCAGTCATCACTTTAACAAGTAAGTGCATAGTTACTTTCATCTTACACATAGATGTGAAATATTTAACTACTTAGATACTATGTGGGCCTATTGTCTGAAGTTGCAATACTAGTGCTCGATATGATTACTTGGTTATACAATATTGAACTATCTTATAATACATGAATATTGGCTAGTAAAGGGTTATATGAAGTAATATATAATGAGGGATTGTAGCCAGTATGGTATTATTGTACTACTAAGGATTAGTCATCTAGTAGGACATAAAGGACAACCGCATACTACTCTAGACAAATCTAGTCAACATGGACATGTTTGTAACCTGTAGATGTTTTATTAAGTCCTACATGGGTAGGTACGAAACCTGTAGGTGATGCTAAATTGTACACGGGGCAGGCTTACAACCTGTAAGTGTCAATAAATTTTACACGGGCATGTTTACAACATGTAGGTGTTAATCAATCAAGCACGGGCAGGTATACAACCTGTAGGTGTTAGTAAATTATACATGGGATGGTCCCCGACCTATAGATCTTATGGAACCTCATACGGATAGGACTACGAACTGTAGGTATGAATGAATTATTCATGTGGGTACTCCATTCACTCCATGGCAATCTTATTAGCACATACTACTAATGGACTAGCGAAGAAGTATTGTTCACTTAGAGATCTTTTAGGATAGATCCTTTGAGATCATCGATCTAGGATCAGAGAGTGAGAATAACGGGAATGGGTAATCGGGTTAATTGTTTGATGTGAATTATATAATTGTAACAAACTGATTATAATATTGCATGTTGAAAACCCTATGTACTCACCAGGTTTTCCAACCTTACCCACTCATTTTATTGTATCATAGGTAGCGATCTAAAAGATATATTCTGCTGAGAGATTTGAGGAGTACTAGGCCACTAGTTTAGTTACTGTAAGGCTTGTAATATTTCTTTATGCTTATGTTTCTGTATTGAACGATGACATCCCAACGTTTTAATATAAATAAAATACATTTCTTCGGAAATGTTTTAATAATATCATTATCATGTTTTTGGGAACAAATTCCGCAATATTATTCTTCAAAAAAGATACTCTGATTTTGAATAAACATAAACAAATCGGTCTTTTCTGACCTTAAAATTGGGAATGTCACATCAACCGGATCATTGGAAGTACGAGATGGAATATTAAAACTATTCACAAGATCACTAGAATTATTTTCATTAACATTTTGATTTCTAACAAAAATTTGTTCAAAGACCCTCTTAATTGATTAACCTCTACTTGTTCTTTTCTTTTTCGTTTTTTTTAGCACCCGATGTTTGTTTTAAGAGAAACATATTTAAAACTCAATAAATCTAGTTATAAAAGCTAAGCAAAGAAACATACAACCTGAACAATGTTTTTGTTTTTATTTCCACTTTCAGGATGTGAAGATATCTGAAGAATTAATTAAAGAATCAGACATATTAATAATTTTTTAATACTACTGTCTAATAACAACAATAAAATAAATTTATACATTTCTAGAAACAAGAACACAAAGTAATACATTTTCAGAAAACTCAGAAATTTAGATTTCAATATAAACAGAAATCAGAAGTTCAATCAATTAGCCTCCTGATTCACATCACATTCACATCGAAAAACAAGAAACAAAAAAAAGTTTTGGAAGGTTGATGGGAACATATTTCGATTTAAAAAGAAATTAAAATCAAAATAAGAAGAACAAAAGTAGAGAACTAACCCAAATATGCAAATCACTTGAAGAGAATAAGAAGAAATCATTCCTTCTTTCGTTATCCAACTCCAAATATTCAAAATAAATCATATATCAGATATGCCTCCTGATACTATCATTCAGATCATAGAAACAAATCACTTAATCAAATACAATGAAGAAAACCACTAATCAGATTCAAAATTAGAAACAAAAAGAAAAAAAATCGAAATTAGAAACAAACTAAGTAAAAACGAACTCACCCAATGACCCAAATCAGTTGAACTGTTGAAGAGAAACCATAAATCAGGAAAAATACAAATCCAACAGGTCCTTAGAGCCTTACTCATTTCTTTTGTTTTCCTCTTGCTTCAGGCACAAAAAAAAAATACAACCCAATCAAGTAGAGTGAGTGGTGAATCACAACTCAAAATGAAAGATTGAAAAAAAAATTAACTTGATGGATTGAACTATTGAATATAGTAGCCAAAAGGTTTAGAGAATTAGAGAGATTTAGAATGAGAAATTAAGAGTAATGAATAGAAATCAGACTATAAGGAGATGAGATAGTTTAGGTTGCGATTACCGAATCGACAACATCAAGTTTCTAGGCACAAGAGGACGTTTCGTTTTTTCATGCCCATTTGAATGCTCGAATACACAATCGATGCGATTGGATGGTTGTTTGGTGCTTGTCGTTTCCTGCTTTCTTACGTCCGAAGAGATCAGATCACAAGATGGGCTAATAAGTTTGGGCCACTGTTATATACACTATAGACATGTTTTGATTATTTGATGTCATTAGAATTTTGTTGCCCTGGGCCTAAGCCCAAATCGCCCATATATTGGGGCGGCCATATATATATATATATATATATATATATATATATATATATATATATATATATATATATATATATATATATATATATATATATATATATATATATATATATACGGATTATTGTCATTGTAGCCCATCGATTTTTAGTATATTGGTTTAAAAGGGCCCTCGTGATTTTTTTTTTATTTTTTGCGTTTTAAGGGTACTTGTGTTTTATCGATTTAAAAGGTCATTATGGAAAATGTGAAGGGGCCACTTGGTGAACCTTATATATATATATATATATATATATATATATATATATATATATATATATATATATATATATATATATATATATATATATATATATATATATATGAGCTATTGTCACTGTAGCCCAATGATGTTTAGTATATTGGTCTAATAAGGTCCCTCATGATTTATTTTTTTGCATTTTAAGGGTTCGTATTTGTGTTTTACAGGTTTAAAAGGTCATTATGGAAAATGTGAAGGGGTCCCCTTCCAAATCATAAGGTCACATATGCCACATAATGCCACCTAGATTAAGAAAAGCTACCTCAATTTCCACGTAGGTGTAATTAAATCACCTACTAAAATGCTTGAAGAACACTCAAAATACAATACTAGAAAAGTTACTATACTCCCACTATCTTTGACATACACATAGTGTCACACCCCCAAACCAAGATGACAGAAATATTCGGGGGCGGAGGACGTCATGTTCAGTATCACAACAAATGTAGGATAGTAAAACAAGCAACAACATCCATTGCATTAATATTAAAGTGTTTACATTGTATTCAAATCACATACGATTGACTCCAAAAGTGAGTAGCAAAACAAGACTCGTAGCTATTATGCTCCGTCTTCTAGAACCCTGCGCGTGTATGTAACGACCAGAATTTCCCTGTGTCATCGACGTTAGTTTCCGTTACGTGAATAATTACTTTTGTTGTAGATGATTTTTGTTTATGATTATAAATTGAAATTAAATAAATAAAATCCCTTTATAGTGAAAATAAGGTCAAGGGGGTGAAATTCATATAGTTAAAGTGTTAAAATTAATGCTTTTGTATATTGGGTTTAAAGTATTTTTACAATCAAAGTTAAGGGACCAATTTTGTAAATATTCCTTTAACTCCTAAATTGCAATTGAGGATTACGTAACTTGGTTTCGTATTGCTTTACGACCGTTTTTGTTTCCCTTATGTGTGAAGCAATATTGGACGATCCATATCAATTGTTGGACCGTTGTTGGGGCTGAAGTTGATCGGCAGTGAAGAAAGAAAAAAAAACGCATATAACTCCTCTGGGTATTTTGATCGACGAGTTTAATGAGATTGCATACGTTTCTTGTTGGGCTACCATCGTTTACCTCAAGAACAATCCTAAATCATCTTTGTGCCATTGCTGCTGTTGTGCGTCGTTCTCAATAGAGTGCGAAAAAAATAAAAGAAACCGAACATTCCCTTTGTTTGCGTCGACAGCAAGAGAGGGAGAAAGAGAGAGGGGGTAATCGGTACCAAAAAGAAAAAAAACGTGATCGGTTGGAGGATTTTCGGGCAGCGACGAACCGAGAGGCAGGTGGGTGGAGAGTTGCGATTTTGGGTCAATTCGGGGTCTAGGAAATCATCCTTGGTAATCCTTTAATTTCCTTTTGTGAAATTCATTAACCAATTGATGAGAATTGGTTAATAGCATTGTCAATTCCTTTCTTTTTGGTGTTATTGATCATATCATCTTCTTCCTTACAATCTTTGAATGTTCATATGTTTAATTCTAGTTCTATTGGGTGTAATTTTGATGGTTTATTGCTGCCAAAATTGCTTATGAACACCTTCATTAAGTTTATTGCTCAAGTTTATGTTTTGATCAAAGTTTTGGAGTCACAATTCTTCTTGTTGATTTCTAAAACTTATGTTAAATTCCACCATGAATCAAATGGATATGTTTATGTGATTAAATCATGCTATTTCTGTTAAGAAGTTAATTTTTACCCTTATAGGTGTTTTTAGGGATGGCTTAATGTGTTAAGTGGTCAAAAAGCCCTTGAAACCCAAAGCTGGAAAATTCAGCAAGAATTACCAATCTGTCCCTGTGTTGGAAAAATTATAGAAAAATAACCAGGAATCGAATTATGATCTGTAAACTCTCAAAGTTTCCATTTTGAGTCTAGTTTATCCATGAATTTTTCTAGAACCTGTTGTTGCTTCTAACTTAGGTGAAAATCGCCTTTTTCACCAGCTGGTCAGAATTTAGCTGCATTGATAGGCAGATTTGTAAAAATCATATAACATTGTAGAAAAATCGTTTGGACCTTCAAAAGTACATTCTGAAAAGCTAAAAATCTAAACTTCAGTAATATGAAATAAAAACGAAAGTTATACAGGTTCTAAGTTTGGTAAAACAGCTCTAAAAAGGTGGCTGTTTCGAGTCCAAAACTGGGAATTTTACTTGCTAGTTGATTTATGTGTTTGGTTTATAAATTTGCCATCTTTGGCTTTGTAGAACTCCAATAACCTTGTTATTTGAAATTTAATAGGGGCAAGGGTGATATTTTAACCAATACAATATTTGAAGTGTGAGTCGGTCACATCTTTGGCAAAGGTGAGTCAACTTGTGGTTTTAAAAGTACATTGTTAGGAGTATCTCATATCTTAGATGGATTGGGATGAACCTAGTTATCTAGGATGCATGTCCCCTTTTGATGATTGATTGTTATGCCATTACTGTTGAAATGTTTTATGTGTAATGATATCTAGTGTGTTGCATGCTAAACTCTTCCTTGTTTGGTGTGAGATGTGAGTTAGGGTCATGCTAGATTGAGTGAAGTGTATGAACATTATGTGATGTGAGCTTGTTAATTCTTGTTTGAAAATATTTGTTTAAAATGTTTTAGTACAAGCATGCTAGTGTTGTATCAACTTTATAGATGAGTTGTGTATGAAAGTAGTGTGTGATGTAAAATGTGATAACTTCATGAAATTACATGTTTGCATTAAAATAACCCTTAAAGAGGTAATATGTTAATAAAAGAATATTCATAATAATTACATGATTACTTGAAAGGGTAAAAGTGTAACTCCTTGAGTAATTAATCATTATTAAATTAAAAAGGGGAACACACTAGCGGGGTGAAGGGTAGAAACCTAGACATAGGTATATACCCAATCCGGATATTATGATGGTCTAGTGGGTTGAAAGATACCTATAGGAAAAAGAGCTTAAGCCAACTTTGACGCCGACTGGTTTTTCTAGACAGCCACTCGGGACATGGTCTTGGTACACCTTGGTATACCGGGACTGGAGTGATGTTGGTCAAGCGGTGGGACCAGCGCAAACATCACGTGGGATTTGGGAGGTGTATCTGTTGAAATTGGCACCCTTCGTACCAATCCTGAACGACAACGCATGTATACGTATGTGCACAGTCGGAGTAGCGAACGCAGCGCGCCGGGGGCAATGATTACGGGTGAGAGTCGCGCCTCACTTAGTGCATTGGGTCGTGCCGGTCACGTTAGTAGCGAACGGGGTCTAGCTTTGGGGAGGTTTTTGCGGTGAATAAATAGACCCTAACTAGGAGGTAATACTTTAATAATTACATCGATGAGCGGTGAGTGATTATTAATGTAAAGCGGAGAAACAAAATATTATATATTAATATTTAAGCGGTGAGATTAAATTAGTTACAACGGCGTTGAGGAGAGTCACTAATAAAACAAGCTCTAACTGAAGAACTAAAATAAATTGAGCTAAACATGTGTTTGTTATGTGGTGTGATGTTGTATGTTTTGCTAGTGAGTCATTGACTGTGTGTGGATGTTTTGTGTGAATCCATCTATGATATGAGTGTTCTCTTAACACTGTACTATATTGACTCACTTAGCTTATGCTAACACTTGTTCTTTGCTTGTTGGTTTCTGTGGAATGGGAATCTTTGGGTAGTATAATTTAGTATCTTTAGTTATGATACCATTTGGACATGTTGGGTTTTCATCATCATGTTTTTGTGAACTTTATATTTTGATGAGTTTATTTTGACATGAAAGTAACATTGGTGATGTTTCTGAAACAATCATAATAAGTCTTCTGCAACGTATTCTGTTAAATAAGTGTTTTAAAAATAAAAAATTTTGGATGAAAAATCACGATGTTACAGTATACCTGTCTACTAGTTTCATGAGAATACAAGTGATTTTGAAAGTGTATCAACATTTAAGTTGGTGAGTTCATAAGTATTTTGTTTTAGAAAGCATGTTCTTTGTTCCTCGAAGACCTTAGTATGTTCCTCCAGAAAATCCAATATTTTCTAATGTAATCTAATGTACGAAAAATGTGACCCTTTATTTCCTTCTACAATCACCTAGTAGATACGGGTTATATACAATATAGATCGAACAGGCAATCGATTGTGTGGTTCTGCCCTAAGCCCACAACCAAACAAGGAATAGGAAATGAGGCGGAATCCACACATTTCACTGTTTGTCGGATCTACATTGTATGTAACCCTGGCGTATACACTAGGTAAATACAGAGTTAACGGTGTTGGTCCTTTTTTGTGACATCTACATTGTACTTAGAAAGTAATGTAATACTGTTGTATTTGTATGCAATCCTTTATGTCTGTATGTACTTAGTTAAACGTTCCATCCGAAAAGTATGTTTTTGTAATAGAAATAGTATGTTGTACTTGTAAGTTATGACCTGACCCATACTTGTTTCCCCCCATGATTACTTAGTGTATATGGATTTTATATATATAACCAAGATTGAATAGATAGTAGACTGTGTGAATCTGCTCTAAGCCCACAACCAAACAAGGAACAGGAAGTGAAGCGGAAAACACACATTCTACTACCTACCGGATCCTATCAATATATAACCCTAACGTATGAACCAAGAAATCATAGACTTAGATTTATAGGCCCCTTCTAAACTGTATGTCCATGTTACTAGTAAAGTGGTGTGGTGTAGTTTTATTGTTTAGTAAAACTACTTGAAGTTATGAAAATCCCGTAATCTAAACGCCTTAGTTGATACCATTGTGAGTTTCATATAACCATACTTAATTGGACCGCATAAAAACACGACGTGTTGTAGACGTCGAAAAAGTTATGACGTTTGTTACCCGTAGACCTGCCGGTCCCAACTGTAGCTAACAGCCAAGGTGTGGGATTGTCAGTCCCGTATAGATCTATACAAAAACTCATGCTCTCCCTCCAGGACACTCTGGTCATAATATATAAGACTTAGAAACCTGTACCCAGATGGGTACGACCAAGTAGTACCTCACAACTCTGTATAACTAGACACGAAGAGAATACTAATGTTCTTTGGTACTTGAAAATGTATGAATTACATTGTACTAGTAGTGTACAATAATTATAATTTAAATAATCATTTTAGTATGACATTCCTGACTTAGTAAAATAGTATTAGTGTTCCCTAAACTATACCTATTATAGTTTACATGTATCATCTGTACGCAATGAAAATCTTAGTAATTTAACAGTTTATATAACACAATGAAATAATTTGAGAAAGATACCTATTACTCGACATGTTTACAAAAGGGGTTAAAGCTTTATTTAAATAAGTTTAATGTTCAATATATATAAAACATATATAATCGAGATCAAACGGGCAGTCGGGCAAATGGTTTCAACCCTAGTCCACAACCAGACAAGGAACAGGAGATAAGGTGGAAACACCTGTCCTAAGTCTGTTGGATCTACATTATATATCTATATCTATATATATATATATACATATATATATATATATATATATATATATATATAAACATGTATTTTGGAAAATAAAAGTATAAAACAATTTAAGTAGTTTGAAAACACTTTTTAAAATAGTTTAAAACAGTTGAAATTGCTTGAACTGTTTAACACAAGATGTCCTTGTGTTTTTACTTGTATTCCCCCCCCCCCCCCACCTTTTAAACCTTGAAAAATAGTAAAAACATAAGGGTATGAACTCAGATTATGTGAGTGATTCGATAGAAGGTTCGATATAGGATGTTATTTCCACAAGTTAAGTTCCACAACAAAACCGAGTCCTAAAAGCATTTCATGTAATATATAGGTATACAATTAGTGAATATATAGCAAGTATGTTAAGGAAGTAGCCTAATTTGTAAGTTTCACTTACAAATAAGAGTGTTAGAAGTGAATTCGTGAGGCTGCAAGGTGTTTTCGGCCAGCCCTTGGCTTTTCGGCCATATGAAGATCTTGGTGATGTTCTTCGTGTTCTTGGTCAAACTAAGAAGATTCAAGGGTTTTCGGCTGAAGATCACCAAAAAGGAAGGTGATATCTTGAAGAAATGAAGAACACTTGATGTTCTAAGCAATATCCGAAGGAGATTCAAAGGATTTCGGATGGTACTTGAGAGAGAAAAAGGGGTTTTTGGTTGGTGTTCTTGAGAGAATAGGTAGTGTTTTCGGTTGGATGTAGAAGAAGTGAGAGTATGTTTTCGGTACATGCTATTTATAGTAAGAAACTGACGAGAAGTGACACATACGTGGGGATGCAAACCGAGGAGATAAGACCGAGGGTTCTCAGCTGGAAACCGACGGTTCTCGGCTGCGAACTGTTTGCGGATGCGAACCGTTTGCGGTCCGAAGGAAATGGTCAGATGCGAGGGTTTGCAGCCCTGACCGAAAACTCGTTTTCGGTCCAAGGCAAGTGATTGCGAGACTTCTCAGTTTTCATAGAAAAGACATATTTTGATTTCAATAACACTTTTACACTATCACCTAATTATAATAACGATTTAATCAAATGGTTTCAAGTATCTTGGCTGTTATTAACTTTCTGTTGCCCTGAAATAATGGGTTGTCACACATAGGACTCATCCCCACTTCTAAAAAAACCAAACTGTTTGACTTTCTCGTGTAAGCAAAGATTCTAGTTGCGAGATGCTTGTTTCAATCCATAGATGGATTTATCAAGCTTACACACTCTATTGGGAAACTTTGTATCAACAAAAACCTCTTCCTGACTCATGTAAACATCGTCAGCCAACTTCCCATTAAGGAAAATGTTTTGACATCCATCTGCAAAATTTCATAATCATGAAAAGTAGTTAAGGCGAGCATTATCCTAACTGATTTAATCTTAGCCACTAGCGAGAAGGTCTCATCATAGTCAACCCCATGGGTTTGAGTAAAGCCCTTCGCAACCAGTCATGCCTTGAAAGTGTGCACATTTCCATCCATGTCGGTCTTCTTCTTGAAGATCCATTTGCAACCAACTATCTTTCGACTAGGTTGTTAATCAACCAAATTCCAAACTTGGTTGTCATACATGGACTTGATCTCGATGTTCATTGCCTCTTTCCATTTAGCAGCCTCAGGGCCTCTCATTGCTTCCTTGTAGTTAGCTGGCTTATCCAAATTTATCAGTGTTTGATCACTGATAAGCATATCACCTTCTGCAGTTATATGGAAACCATAAATCTAAGGTGGCACGCTAACTCTACTGGAGCGGCGAAGAGGTAATGAAGTGTCAACAGGTTCAACATGAGTCTCATCCTCTAGTTGACTTCTATTATTATCTAAGGTTCCTTCATTGGTTGGCTCTTGAATTTCTTCAAGGTCAATTGTAGTCCCACTGTCCTCTTTGCATATGAGCTCTATCTCGCGAAAGACTCATCTTTGTGCTACAAAGACCACGTTTTCACTAGGCCTGTAGAACAAGTATCCAAAGGACTTTTATGGGCAGCCAGGGAAAATACACCTCTCATGTTTCGCTTATAGCTTTTCATTAGTCTCTCGTCTAACGAAAGCGTCATAACCCCATACTCTGATATGGCTTATAGCTTGTCATTTCCCTGTCCACATCTCGTGAGGTGTTTTGGCAACCTTTTTAGTAGGGACTAGATTGAGGATATGGGTGACTGTCTCTAAGGTATACCCCCAGAAGGAAATGGGAAGAGTGGCGCGGCTCATCATGGAACGAACCATGTCCAATAAGGTCCAATTGCGCCCCTCAGCTATACCAATAAGTCGTGGTGTCCTAGGAGGATTCAGTTGTGAAAGTATTCCACATTCCTTGAGGTAGTCGTGGAACTCGATACTAAGATACTCTCCCCCTCTATCAGATTAGATCATCTTTATCTTCCTGCCCAATTGATTCTCGACTTCATACTTAAACTCTTTGAAATTTTCAAAGGTTTCTGATTTATGTTTGATCAAGTAGATATAACCATATTTGCTATAATCATCCATAATCGTTACATAAAACCGATTGGCATCTCTTGTGGTGTATCTAAAGGGCCCACACACATCTGTGTGTATGAGGTCCAACAAACCTTCACCTCTTTCACAAGATCCAGTGAAAGGTGATTTTGTCATCTTTCCCAAAATACAAAATTCACATTCATCATTTGGCCTTATGTCAAAAGATTCCAAGACTCCATCCTTTTGGAGTTGGGCGATTCGTTTCATGTTAATGTGCCCAAGACGACAATGCCACAAGCATGCCTTGTCTAAACCATTAGGCGAATCAATGTAAAATACACTATTGTCTAAGCTATCAACATAAGTCACAGTTTCATACACACCATTACAAGGTAAAGCTTCACATTTAAAAACACCACTTTTATAAACCAGAATTGAACCATTCAAATCATTAAAATCGTAGCAAAAACCTTGTATAAACAATGCATGAAGTGAAATAATGTTTCGTGTCATTTCTGATGAATAGAAACAATCAATTAAACTAATCCTAACATCACTACTAAGCACAAGCTGATAAGTCCCAATCTTGGTAACAGTAGAAGATTGCTTATTTCCCATGATCAGATTCATCCTCCCATGCTCCACCTCCTCACTTTCTTTTAGCCCCTGCAAATCAGAACAAATGTGAAAACCACATCCTGTATCAAGGACCCAAGAATGAGTAGATGGTGAGTTATTAGTTTGAATAGTGTGTATACCTGTCGACGATGGATTTACCTTGCCATCCTTGATGTCTTGCAAGTATTTGGGTAAACTCCTCTTCCAATGGCCCTTGTCATTGCAATAGTAACAAGTGTCCTCTTTGGAGTCACTAACAGTTGGAATGTCTGAGTTTGGCTTTGCCTTTGGGCCATTGCTTGATGACCCTGCATGGGCCTTGTTCTTCCAGATAGCTTTGGGAGCAACCTTCATTTTATTCCCTAGCCCTTTTCAATGGTGAGGACGGGTACATTACTACAAGGGGCCGAACTCTTTCCCTTCAATCCCGACTCAACAGTCTGTAGAAAGTTGTGGAGTTGGGTTAATGTGGTTTCTGTGTTGTTCAAATGATAAGCTAATATAAACTGATCATAACAACTTGGCAAGGATTTTAAGACCATTTCAATGGCCAAAATCCTCGTCAAAATGCACATTGAGCTTAACAAGGCACTCCACGTATCTTTGCATTCTCTACACGTGGTTGCAGACAAACTCTCCTTCTTTCATCTTGCAAGGCATGAGTGACTTGACCACTTCAAATTTATCTTGACGAGCTCTCTTGTGGTACTTTTCCACAAGGTCATTGTTCATTTCAAATGGTCAATAGTCCTCATAGAACCTCTGCAACTCTGGAGTCATTGTAGTGACCATGATACAAGCAACTTTTGTTGCATCATCGTAGTGTTTCCTGTAGGAGGCTAGCTATTCAGAAGTAGTAGTGGCTTCATCGACTTCAACGAGTTTTTCTTCAAGAACATATTATTTCCCCTCGAATCGAAGAGCCATCCTGATGTTGTACATCCAATCATTATAGTTGGAGCCATCAAAGGTTACTTTGGACATGATGGAGAGTAGGGAGAAACCCGAGTGGTGGGTAGGCGACGATGGAGCAGAAGCATCACCAGGAGTACACATCTATAGAGTAAAAGAATAGTTTTATTTAGATGACAATTATCCTTAATATTATAACCCATAATAAACGATTAAGGCTAGGATCCAAAATAACAATTCACAACTAACAAGAGGGATGTCGTAATCTTATTTCAAATTATGAAGGTAGGTAAAAGCAATTTATCAATTTCAAACTATGAAATTCCTAGATCTTTTGAGATTCATTGAATCTATCAATGGCATGTTTAATATCATATTATGTTCTACGATTTGTGACTAGGATACCGAGGATCACAAACTAGATGTGAATAACCATACAAATATGCTTGGGACTCTCGATGTCATTTATCATCTCATTTTAATGTGTCGGTTAACCACACACGTTCCATTAATCAATGATAATTTTCGAGACGCCCATTATTACTCTTTATAGTCACTATTAGTTGACCGGTTAACCACACACGCTCCACTAACTACTATAAGGATAATGTGCAATTTTATGGATTAGCATACTTATCAAATTTTCCAAAAGTAACTAAGAGTGGAATTTTATAAAAGATGTTTTAGTTAATTTAATAGCATTATACTTTTAATGAAGTTAATGTCCTATCAAATCCGTTCTGCTAAAGACCCTCCACCAAACAATGAAACGGTGGGTGAGAATGGACACCCATTCAACTACCATTTTATAGGCATATTCCTTATACCCCCCTTATAGTTCGGCTTCATGAATGAGGCATACTAGAGATCCAACCGACTTAGTCTTATACATATAGTAATTAAATTTTAATATTATATATAAGGTGTATTTTAAAACTTTTTTCAATAAATACTAGGTTTAATTTACAAATTTCAAAATTAATAAAATTAATTCAATTTAAATCAAAACAATAAGGATTAAACAACTTATTTACTATTAATAAATTAATCAGATAAATTTTAATCCTAACCCAAGGCCCTCTAATTTCGAAACTAGGGTTTGGGATTTACCAAATTAATAATTATCCAATTTCAAGGCATTTAAAACTAATAATTATCAAAAACAAGGAAACCCTACCAAAACCCTAGCAATTTCAAAAATTAAAGGAGGTTAGGGTTTCTAAAACCCTTGCCCAAATCGAAAAACATCAAAATGGTTTTTGCTATTATTCAACTTTGTATAAGATGACAGATAATTTGGCTCTGATACCACTGATGGGTTTTATAGATAACAAAAATCATATTTTTGGCAAAAAAACATCAAACCCTAAATTCCCATACACCCTAAAGGAGCTATGTTCTCACTATGATATGCACATAACCATTTGAATTCAAGAACCCTAAAATAGATTGCTATTTTCAAAATTAGAGAAGGATTCATATATAAAACATACCTTTTAGTTTATTATTGTAAATAAACTTGAATTCCTTCTTTGTAGAACTTCAGAAAGCTAGCACCAGAAATCTCGTACCTCTGATGGCTCACACGCAAACACTAGAAGTTGGAGGCTATTAAAGAGAGAGGTGAGGGGAAAGGATATTCAGAATTCCTTAGGGAATTTTGATGGTTGAAAATATGAGGCATAGGGAGGCTTTATATAGGTGACTAGACGGGCTTGGATAAGGCAGATTTCCTTGGATAAGCCTTATCCCTTTTGATTTCCCCCCAAGTTTCCTTAGAGCCCAAGAAAAGCTCTAGAAACTCTAGAACCAACCTCGAATTCCTCCAACCCTCTTGGGAGGTTCTAGAATTGGTCAATGCTCAATCTTCTGAACATTATCATCTTTAGTCATTCCACTTTTAATTATTCCAATTAATCTCAAAATTAATTCCAATTAATTTATGATTAATTTATAATTAAACAACATAATTTCGAATTAACATATTTTCCTCAAAACATATTAATAAATTATTTATTTTGATTTCTAATTAACTTATTAATCATATAATAAATTAATAAATCAGTCTCTCTCCAAATAGCATTCCAGTCTCTTACTAGGTCTTAAGGCAACCCAAAAGGACTTTGCTAATAATTTAAGTTTATAATAATTTAGTTAATGGCTTAGACACCTAATCCAACAATATGCAGTCCTAAAGACAAACCGTTTGGTGTAGGTGAAGTTCATGAAGACTCGTAAGGTGAAATATATGTTGGCATTAACATGGATGATTTGCAAGGTGATATGGACGTTGGCATTGAAATAGAATTTGACAATGAACCTGATATAGAGGTTGACAGTGAACCTGATGATTGTATTCCTATGAACTAGACTAAAGATGATGACTTTGTGAGTAACATGTGCCCAAAGGAGCAAGTTACCCTCACATTCCACCTCATGATGAGCCATATGTTCAGATGGATGAGAATGAGGTGATACCTAATAACCAAACAACTTATAATGAGAATATTTATAGCAAAAAGTAGAAGCATGTATTAGATATAAGATTTGAAAGTCCTGAACAATTGAAACATATGATGTGTAAGTATGTTGTTGCTAATGGTTTTTAGTTATGATACAAAAAAATGATAGTATGAGACTTTAGTTAAATGTTATTTTGGCCAGTGCAAGTTTAGAATATGGGATTTTTGAATGAGTTAAGAAAAGTCTTTCCAGATTAATATTCTCATAAATGAGCATAACTATGCAAGAAACTTCAAATTGGGATCAGTTCTTAACTATGCTTGGATTGGTAGCCATTACACCACATAATTCTTACATAAACAAAAAGTAAGTGTTAGGTTGATTATGGCAGTGTTTAAAGAGAAATTTGGTATAGATGTGAGTATGTGACAGTGTAGAAGAGCAAAGTTATATGTCATTCAACTAACTGAAGGAATACTAGTACAGCACTATGAAAAGCTTTGGCCATATGGTGAGGAGAATAAGAAGATCAAATCTTGGATCAAGGGTCAAAATGGATGTCAATTGTATGCCAGATGGTAAGAGTTATTTCAACAAGTTTTACATATGCTTTGAGGGCCTAAAGAAAGGTTGGAGAGGGAGTTAAAGAAGAGTAATAAACTTGGATGGTTGTTTTTTAAAGGGTATATGTATTGGAGAGTTAATATGTGTTGTAGGAAGGGATGCTAATAATAATATATTCCCAATTGTTGTTAAGATTTATGGAGTCATGAACAAATTGACAAGTTCCTAAGAGTTCAAGGGCCATAAATGAAACTTGGAAATTAAAACAATTGAATTGTTTTATGGACGGTGGAATCAATTGTTTAATATTTATTGTCACTATCTCTAATGTGAACGCAACAATTGAACATTTGAATTGGACGCGAACTTTCGGTGGAATAATCAATGGACGGCTAAAGAAAAATCTACGCATTTTTCAATCTTTGCGGCAATCTTGTGCATATTGCGGCTCACAAATATACCTATATATATGCATGTATGTTTTGCATATTTTGTGTGCAAAAACTTGAGAGAACATCAAGTGTAGAGTGTCAAGCCAATTGTAATCTTGTGAGTTTTAATAAAATTCTCTAGTTGCAGCCCGTGGACGTAGGATTTGCACCGAATCCGAACCACGTCAAATCCTTGTGTTCTTTATTGCTTTATTTTCTCGTTTCGTTTGTGAGTGTGTGATAGTGTTTCCGCTGCGTGTACCCTGTCTCAATTCCTAACAACTGGTATCAGAGCCTGGTTAGCGAGGTTTTGGAGGGTACGATCGTTTTTTTATCACGCACGAGTGTACCTGATTTGTATCTTGTTTGTCGTAATGGCTGAAGACAAGATTATAATCGAAAGGTTCAATGGTTCTGATTTTAGCTGGTGCAAAATGCAATTAGAAGCATTGCTATGTCAGAAAGACTTGGACATGGTACTCGGAGACAAACCGGAGAAAATGGAAAAAGATGGTGAAGATGCGTGGAACTCAAAGGACAAGAAAGCCAAGGCGGTTATTACATTGTCGTTGACGAAGAGCGTTGCTTTCAACATCATGAATGAAACCACGGCGCGTGGTATGATGGAGGCTCTGTCAAATATGTATGAGAAACCATCGGCGGCTAACAAGGTGTTCTTGATGAAGGAGCTGTTCACTACAAGGATGAATGAGGAAGGCTCAGTTACGGTTCACATTAATAATCTAAATTCAATTCTGTCCAGATTATCATCTGTGGGAATTAAATTTGATAATGAGACTCAAGCTTCGCTGCTACTAGCTTCTCTACCTGATAGCTGGTCCGGAACAGTTACTGCTGTTACAAGTTCCGTGGGGACCAGTGGTATGACTTTTGAAGGGGTTAGAGATTTGGTTCTAGGCGAGGATATCAGACGCAAGAATCAAGGTGGATCTTCCTCTTCTGATTTATTAAATATCGGAAGAGGTAGAGGGAATAGCAGGAATAGTGGAAGCAGTGGGAGTCGGGGAAAAAGTTCTTCTAGAACTTTGAAGAATGTGAAATGCTGGAACTGCCAAGAGGTGGGACATGTTAAGAGTCAATGTCCAAAGAAAGAATTGAACATTACCGGTGCTGAGAGTGTGTCTGAGGATGATGCATTGATACTCAGTATGGAAAGTTCTGTGGACTCTTGGGTCATGGATTCAGGGGCTTCGTTTCACGTCATGGACAACGGGGAAACGATGGTGAATCTAAAAAAAGGAGATTTTGGAAAGGTACGGTTAGCAAATGACGAGATGCTTCAAGTAACGGGCATGGGAGATATTGATTTGGTTACTTCATTGGGAACTACATGGAGCCTGAAGGATGTCAGGGTGATTCCGGAGCTGAAGAAGAAATTGATTTTTGTTGGTCAGCTGGATAAACAAGGACTGGAAGTAAGGTTTGGAAGTGGTAAATGGAGGGTGGTCAATGGTGATCTGGTGATTGCTCGTGGTATGAAGTGTGGGTCATTGTATATGGTTGAGGTACCTGATGAGGGAATTATGACCGTCCCTGTTAAGCAAGACAAAATCTGGTTCGCTAAATCTACGGCTAAGAGAGTTCATTTTGCAAACATGAATTCTGGAGCCAAAGAGATGTTAGCTGAACGAGTTCAAAAGTCTAAACCATTCAGGGGATTCTATGACAGTGGGAGCACGAGACGTGTTCCTGGTACAGTTACAAAGAGCCGTTGGGTTTTGAAGACTAAGACTGAAAAATTCTCTCCTGTTGGAAGTTTGCAAAGATTGGAGAGTGTTAGTGGTCCTCGGTGTATCTCTGGATCCGGTGGAGTGTCCAAACCAGTTGAGACAGAGGATGAGTCGGTGGCGGGATTAGCCATGGCTGAGTTGGAGCTAGTGGGAGCTTCAACTGGCCCTTCTAGTAATTGATGATGAGGGGCGGCTGCAACTAGAGAAATCAGACTAAGTTTTAGCTTGTTCTTTGGAACTGGAAGCTTGAAGGACTTGGTTGTTTTTTAAGATTACTGGAGTAATTGAGAGTTGGATGGCGGAGAAAGACTAATTTGTTCAAGTCTCCAAGTGGGAGATTGTTAAGATTTATGGAGTCATGAACAAATTGACAAGTTCCTAAGAGTTCAAGGGCCATAAATGAAACTTGGAAATTAAAACAATTGAATTGTTTTATGGACGGTGGAATCAATTGTTTAATATTTATTGTCACTATCTCTAATGTGAACGCAACAATTGAACATTTGAATTGGACGCGAACTTTCGGTGGAATAATCAATGGACGGCTAAAGAAAAATCTACGCATTTTCAATCTTTGCGGCAATCTTGTGCATATTGCGGCTCACAAATATACCTATATATATGCATGTATGTTTTGCATATTTTGTGTGCAAAAACTTGAGAGAACATCAAGTGTAGAGTGTCAAGCCAATTGTAATCTTGTGAGTTTTAATAAAATTCTCTAGTTGCAGCCCGTGGACGTAGGATTTGCACCGAATCCGAACCACGTCAAATCCTTGTGTTCTTTATTGCTTTATTTTCTCGTTTCGTTTGTGAGTGTGTGATAGTGTTTCCGCTGCGTGTACCCTGTCTCAATTCCTAACAATTGTATGGGCAGTTGTTTGTGTTGAAAACAAAGAGAACTGGAAATGGTTCTTGGAAGATCTTAAAGATGACCTTTATTTGGCAAATGGTTTTGGTATTACATTGATGTCAGATTAGCATAAAGTATGTCCATTACTTTCCACTATTAAATATTGTAGTTTTAGGTTTCATTTTGTTTAACATTAACCATTTTTTAAGGGTTGTTGGAGGCTGTCAAATATATATTGCCTACTACTGAACATAGGCAGTGTGCAAGGCATATTGTTGCCAAATTTAGGAAAAGATTCATTTGTGTACACTATGAGACTATGTTTTAGAAGGCAGGCAAGGCATACACTAAGCCTTTATTCAATGTAGCTATGAAGGAGATTAAACTGCTTAATCCTGCAGCCTCTGCATACCTTATGGAAACAAACCCCAAATATTGGAGTAGAGCATTCCTTAGAGAGGGAAGGATGTGTGATGAAGTGGGAAATGGATTATCAAAGAGCTTTAATAGTGTGATCAGGGATTCAAGGAAAAAGCCAATCATCACAATGTTAGAAGATATTAGATTATATGTTATGGAGAGGCTATTCAATTTGAAAATGAAAGGTACTTCATGGACTGATTACAAACCTTGACTAACAATTACATTTCTACTTAATAATTTGAAGAAAGATCAAAGGTATTTTCTACCATTTCTATGCTTTAAAGTCATAAGTGTAAGTAGATGCTAACTTATGTTTTATATGAAATAGGTATTGACAGGTTTTACCAAATGGTCTTAACCAATTTGAAACAAGAAACCTGGCTAAGTCCTATGTTGTTGATCTGGATAAGAAGACTTGTACTTGCAGAGTGTGGAAAATTAATGGGTATGTATGCGTGCATTCAGTTGCTACTATCTCATATTTGAATAGAGATGTTGGCACTTATGTGGATCCTATGTACTATGCTACCTTTTACAATAACACTTATCAATACCAAATACATGGGATAAATGGTAGCAATATGTGGCCACCAACTGACTTCATACCACCTCTCCCACCATTGAAGAGAAGAATTCCATGTAGACCAAAAGTAAACAGAAGAAGAGATGCATCTGAAAAGAAGGCAAGACACACTGTATCTAAGTAAGAAAAAAATAGTATGCAGTGTGTGTAAACAAGTAGGACATAACAAGGTAACTTGTCCTAAAGTTGAAAGGCCTCAGGTTGGAAATACCATAAAACTAAAGGTTAAGAAAAGTAAAACAACAATCAGGGAAGAGGGTGAGGTTGGTGAAGGAAGTACTAGATCAAAAGCAGTAGATAAAGGAGAAAATGGAGCAAGATCAGTTGGTGAAGGAAATACTGGAAGGCAAGTGAACAAAGAGAAAGGTGGTAAAGGTAAAAGAAAAAAAATGAGAGAATTATAAAGATGAAACTTGCTAAGAGGGTTAAGGGAAAGGATGGGAAAAGAGATGATAGTGTAAACCCAATGGACATTGAGTAGGATATGTCAAGATAAATGTTTGGTCTGTAACATTCCGTTTAAGATTAAGTAATTAAATAGTAAACTCTAAACCCCAAGATGTAAATTTATATTTTATATTATTCTATAGTAGCCCTAAATTCCATAATAATTTAGCAAGGCGTTGGTGTTGGGGGCTAAATGTCATAACTTTTGAGTATTGGGGGGTTAAGTGTAATTTTTGGATTGGTATGTAAAGATTTTCAGAAGTCAGGGGGTGATTGGTAAAATATTGGAGTTAAATTGAAAGGATTTTGGAATGCTGAGGGCTGAATGGTAACTTATGGATTTAAGTTGAAAAGAAATTGAGAGGACGGGCTGGAAGTGTAATAAAAGGGTTAAGTTGATCATGGACGGGCTTATATCCCGTCACCCTCCTCATAGCCTTCATATTTAAGGGAATATGAACCCTAACCCTAATGGGACGCAACAGCCGCAACCCTTATATCACCTACATCTGGCCGCCGCCTCCAACTTCCTTGTCGTCGCCGGAGAACCACCAAGAAGCCACCGTCGTTGTCCTGCCGCCGAAGAAGACGAAGAGTCGTTATTTCTGTCGTGATTCAGTCGTGGAGATCGGAAGACCGACGCTTTACGGGGGCTGCTGTAGTTCGTGGTTGGGTCGCTCACACTCTCTCTTCCCCATTCTTCTGCCGCTGCGTCGTTCCCGTTGAAGATGAAGCCGCTGTCGTCCGCCGCCGCTAATGCCAATCATTAGCGTTGTTGTTGTCGTCGCTTCAGACCATTGTCGTCGTCGTACGCCACCAAGTAGGTGGTTGTGTTCATATTCCGAGTAAAAGACATGTGTGTGCTTCTACTGCTAGTGTGCATATCGTGTGTGTGTGTGTGTTTTGCTTGGCCGAACAACACTAAAAGAAGCCATCACCACTACTGTGAAGTGGTGGCTAGCACCTCCGACCACCGCCTGCCGCCACAACGGTGGCTGAGCGTGCGTGTGTGTGTGTGTGTTATATTGTGTTTGTGTTTCTTTTGGATATTATGTTATATAATCGTATTTTTTGGTTGGGATAATCAAGGAATCCGTTACCACCACCGTGAGGTGGTGGCTGCCACCTCACGCCGCCATTCTTCTGCCACCAGCCGCCACCTTGGGTTGCTGTGTGCTCTTACGTGTGATTGGACTGTTATTGGTATACTTTTGATGTATTTTGGTCTAGAATCATAACCACTACCGCGAGGTGGTGGTTGCCGCCGTGAGCCGCCGTTGACCACCACTACCCGAGGTGGTAGTGGGTGGTACCCGACTTATTTTACATTAATTAATCTAAAATTTAACCATTGGACTGATTGGCCCACGATTGGGTTGGAAACCCTAATTAGGGTTTAGAAAATCCTAATTTTGGATATGTTAGTTTTGGAGTTGTCAGGACCCGCATTTTGGACCATTGGAATTGAATTATGAATTACGCCGACCACACCGTTTGATTGACCTAGTAGAATGATGGACTTAATGGATTAAGTCCTTAATGGGTTAAGTAAGAACATTTAACCCTAATCTTCATTTTATGTGAAAACCCTAATTATGTTTGGGCTTCAAGTTGGGCCTTCTTTTGGGCTTTGGTGATTGGCTTATTGATGGACCAAATGGAAACAGGTTTATGGACTAAGGAAATTATTGGGCTTTAGGATAAGGCCCATTGGAAAGGCTTGGGCCCAATTTGGAAAATTGGGCCATAAGTGGGCCTTGATGATTATGAGATATTGGACCATCGGAATGCCAAGTGTTTGGACTAGAATAAATGGTTGGGCCTTAAGGTAAGACCATGTACATGTTTCGGCCCAATTTGGAAAATTGGGCCATATGTTGGGCCTTGGTTCATTGATTGGTTTTTGGGCCATCATAGTGTGTTTTTGGGCCTTGGGCTTGGATCAAGCTAGCTTGGGGGTAAAGTAGTCTTTCTACCCCAAGCATGGACTTAAGGTTATGTATTAGAACCCAATTATTAATTGGGTGTTGTTTTGATGTTGACAGTTCGGGAATCTATCATCCAGCAGCTAGAGTTTTACCCGCGAGACTTCGGCAGTGTGAGGTGAGTCTCCTCACCATACCAGTGGGTCGAAGGCACTAAGGCCGGCCTATTCAGTTAGTTGTGATGATTATTGTGGAATCATTATTGATATGCCTAATATGTATGTGATATGTGGTATGCTAGTTGTTTATGTGATATGTGATATGCTAGTTGTCTTTTGTGATACTTGCATGGAAGACCCTGGGGGGAGCCCGTGGCACTTGGATATCAGACCATGTGGGGGAGCCCATGACATTCCAGGTAAAGACTATGGGGGTGCCCATGACACTTTGTTATCAGACCATGTGGGGGAGCCCATGACATTCCAGGTAAAGACCATGGGGGGATCCCATGACACTTGGTTATCAGACCATGTGGTGGAGCCCATGGCATTCCAAGTAAGACCATGGGGGGTACCCATGGCACATAGGTGTAAGACCCTGGGGGGAGCCCATGGCATCCTGGAGTAAGACCCTGGAGGGAGTCCACGACATCCTTATATGTTTATATGCATGGCTTATGTGATTAATTTGGTTTATGTGATTATGTGGATTATGTGAGGTATGCTCTGGGGAACTCACTAAGCTTCGTGCTTACAATTTTGTTTATGGTTTCAGGTATCATCGGTTTGGAAAGGAAGGGCTCGGCTTGATCGCAGCGCACACACCCGATTTTTCCGCATTATGTGATTTTGGGATGTAACTTTGATAAATGTTTTAATTAAGAAATGTTTTTAAATGGTTGGATTAAGTAACATCTGTATTTGACTATAATGAAAAATGAAATTTTTTCCCTGGATTTTTTGGTCGTTACAAGTTGGTATCAGAGCCTTGGTTTGAGGGATTCAGACATACTTTCGGGTGTGTCTGAGCTCAAACAGAGGATCTGTAAAGTTTTCAAAAGAAAAATGTTTTCAAGGAAAGAGTTTTCTAATAAGAAAGGGTGTGGTGCATGCAATCGGCCGAGCTCAAGTAAGTTTTCCCCAAAATACCCATATATGTTATCTGTTATGACTTGATTCATGAATCTGTGAATCGCATGCTAGTTAGGGCTAGGAGAGATGCCTTTGTTTGTATGTTGTATGAGCTGGTAGACTTGCATGCTAGTGCTGATTAGTTAGCGATAGATTGGCCTGATATGTGATGCTTGTAACCTTGGGGATACTGGATGCTATGTTGGAATGGGAATTACTATTGGTATTAGTAACTGCTAAGTGTATGCTTTAAAAATTGTATACGGTTAGGATCTTATAGCCTTAGAATAATTGATTTGGCCTTATTTCATGTTCCTTGTCTGGTTGTGGTCCTAGGGTAGAGTCTATTATTCGACAATCTATTAGATCCTGTTCTGTGTATAATTTGCCTGCATAAGGCAGCCGACAGTGAGGGTGGATGTGGATAGCATGAGTTGTGGTATGTGGGCTGAATGTTCTATGATAGTTTCATGGGTTGGAGAGTTACTGCACGAATGCTGCTTGCTTTGTGATTTGTGGAACTCTTGGATGATGGGGGTCAGCTACTAAGTGAATATGACGATATTCAGGAGGTAGATGGCTGGCATCATGAGGAGTTCTTTAGCAGCTGATGACAGGGTGAGGTCGGGAACCTAGGATATGCTCCAGTGATTTTAGTGAGGAGATTTGGCGAGGTTGGTGCTTTGGTTTGAGGAAGCGACTTAGAGAATTTGGGAGGATTGCTGAGGAAAGTATGGATAGGTGTGGAAGGTAGTATTGGGCCCATACTACTGAAAGTACATGATCCATACTCGAATCGATGAGAGTCTTGGAGAATCTAAGAAGCTTATGGGAAGGAGAATTCTCGGTCATGCTCTGATCGTGGGAATAACTATTTTGCAAGGTAAGGATGAGCACGTATGGGGAAGGACCAGGGTTTGGTCCCGGCTCCGGTGGTGAGCCAGTTAGTTGAAGGACTGCCAGGGATTTGAGTTTGCGTTGGATTAAGGAGATGGAAAGTGTTTTCCGTACTAGTCCCTACCCCATAGGGCTAAGGTTCGGTTCGCCTTGGATCTCTTGTATCAGGCGGCAAGGAGTTTTCGGTATTGGAGACTATGTCTTGGGAGTAATTTGTAGCCCGGGTTAGGGCAGAGGTTGCTCTAGCTATTGTAGTTCAATCGTTGACGATTGAGTTGGTAAGTGTGTCAGGGCGCCAGACCCTAAATGATATGTATCATAGAGTGTGAGGGCGGGAACTAGATTTAGGGTACCTCGGGAAGAGAGGATCAGGTCAGGTGCATTTAGTGGAGGGTCTCGGGAAGAGACACAAGACTTCTGAACAAGGTTGGAGAGGCCAGTAGGGTCGGGGTTGGTGTAGCGCGTGCGAGAAAGGCACAATGGAGCTTGCCAATCCAGCAGGTGGTTCGGCGGGTGTGTTATTGTATACGATTCTTTGGGTTGCTATCGGTTTCTTGTTGCTTGGAATCTTATAGTATGTTGGGTTCACGTTATCTTTGGGTTGTGATTATGTCATCGTTGGGTTGTATCTTCGGGGGGTATCTTATGTCTTTTGCATGCCGTGAATCATTAGTCGATTATTGAAGGGTCATTTCTCGTATAGCAAGCTCCAGGTGTTCGGTTGCATGTTGGGTGGTAGTCGAGATCGGTCTAGGTGCATTATGTGAAGGCCTGTGGTCAGGGTCCGCAGGATGGTTATTCACTATCGTCAGGATTCGGTGGTTTTAGTAGTTGTCCCTGGAGTGGCTACTGGAAACACCAAGGGAAGTGTTTGTTGCTGAGGTATTGGTTGGAGCATCTGTCTTTTGGATTTTGGGATTTGAGTGCAGTATCATTTCAAGCATCAGGGGCTATCGGTGTCGTTGGGATTCGGGAAGTGTTCATCTGGTCTTTAGAAGTTGTATGGTCTTTGGGGGATTGGCTAGTGATGGAGCACTAGTTGGTAAGCGCTAGTTGTCATCTGGTCGATCGTTGTAAGGTAAGAAGGATTGTGAATCCTTCAAATCTCGTGTGCTTTGAGAATTTAGTTGATTCAAAGTGGGGGAGAATCGTCCCAGGATTCAGAAGCAGGAGAGGTATTGAAACTGGGATATGTTTCGCATCCTCGTCGGGAAGAAAGACGGCAAGCGGCTATTGGGATTTCGGATTGTGTGACTTGGGAGTTCGGTAAAACTTCCCAGCATGTGAGTCGCATCTTCTTGGTGCTTGAAAGCATAATTTGGGGAATCAGGTTGGGGTTCCAGTCATGAATTGAGTTCAGTTGGGTGTACGGTCGAGTGTGTGCTCGAATCTGAGTGTATCTGAATTGATAGCTTGGGGGAAAGGCGTAGGGCTGCGATTGTGGTGAGGTGAAAGTGTTGTAAGACTATGGGAGAACCGTATCATTCACTAGTACTCGGTTAGGGTGAAAGTGTTGTAAGACTACGGGGGAGCCGTAGCATTCACTAGTATCAGTTTGGGTGAAAGTGTTGTTGTAACATCCCAAATTTAAGGCCAAAATTTTCATTTTTAATTAAGTAATTATAAAACCAATAGTATAAAAACATACATAGTGTCATCCCATGTCAAAACCAATATGTCAATAATCAAAACATGTCATAATAAAACAATATCAGAGTATAACTCCCAAAGTTCTCGTGTGCGGAAATCATGGTGTGATGCGCTGCAATCATGTCGGCTCCTTTCCTTTCGAAGAAGAAGTACCTGAAACCAAAACTGAAAACCGTAAGCACAAAGCTTAGTGAGCTCCCTCATCATACCACATAATCACATACTGCCAGACATATCTGGGTGCCCGACCTTCCCTGTCAAGCATATTTGGGTGCTCGACCTACCTTGTCAGGCATATCTGGGTGCCCGACTTACCCTCCGGTATATTTCAACCGGTTATGGGGTCTATTTCACCCCTACCACTACCACATAATATCATAGCATAAACATACTGTCAGGCATATCTGGTTGCCCGACCTACCCTTCGGTGTATTCCAACCGGTTACGGGGTCTATTTCACCCCCTACCACTACCACATAATAACATATCAATAAGCACATAAATCATAAAATTTAGTGGCATACCAGACAATTATCACAAAGACAATCATCTCTACTATAAACAGCTGCTAGTGGGCCGACATTGGTGCCCTCGACCCACTCATACAGGAAGGTAACTCACCTCAAAAGCTACACAGAACTTGCTAAGGCCTGACTCCGTATATTAGTTCTCTACTCAATGCCTACATTTACCAAGTGATCAATCCATCAAAATCCCGTAATACCCAAAATGCCCCCAGAAGCCAAACTTGGTCAACCATGGTCAAATTCAAGGTTAACAGTCAAGGTCCACCGTCCATGTTGACCCAACTCGTCGAGTGCATCCATCAACTCGTCGAGTTCCTTCAGTCTTCAGAAAACCGAGAAAACCCTAGCCAACTCGCCGAGTCATCTCTTCAACTCGCCGAGTTTGCTCAGTAATCAAAAAGGTCGGGGGGACCACGATCCAACTCCCCGAGTTGGGTAAACAACTCGTCGAGTTTTCCTTAGTCTTTACTCATTCAGTCACTTCCAAGCGAGTTTAATGCCTCCAAGCCATAGATCTGGTCCCCTTGGGCTGAGATACCACGTAAAGTTGCTAGCTTTACGTCCATGCATGGTATCAAGAGGCTAAAAACACTAAAACTAAGCTTCATAAGGGACCTAGGGTATGGAGGAGGGCCAAGACTTGATAAAGCTGGCAGCGTTAAGTCTCAATAGGCCATGAAATGTCTATATCTAAAGTCATAACTTCATAACATGTTCAAATCCATGAATGACTCCAAAATAAGCTACTAAAGGCCATAAACTTCTAAAAGAAGAGATCTAGCAAATAAATAGTCAAGGTATCGACTTTATACCTCCAAATGGTTGCAACAACACTGAAAATCATGGATCTAAAGCTTCTCCCTTCAACTTTGCACCACCAACTTCACACTCCTTCAAGAAAAGCACAAAAGAACATTCTTTAGGCTCACACACACTCAAAATGGGGAAAAAGGCACGATTAGGGTTTTCTCTGGACTGAGGGGAGGATGAGGGAGGCCACAATGAAACATTAAGGCCTTTAAATAGGGTACAAAACCCTAAAAATTAGGGTTTCATTTCAGGCAGCCTACTCGTCGAGTTGAAGCCTCCCAACTCGTCGGGTAGGTTTCTTAACCCGCGTCCCAAATCATCTCTGCTCGACGAGTCTGGGGCTCCCAACTCGTCGAGTTTCTTTATAAAAGTGCATAAATGATGATTTTAAATACATACCAGGAACCAGACATTACAATTCTCCCCCACTTGTCTCAGACTTCGTCCTTGAAGTCTGCTGCTGTTGGAAAAAGCTATGGGTAGTTCTCCCTCATCTCATCCTCCAACTCCCACGTCCATTCTGATCCCTTGCGGTGCTGCCACTGCACCTTCACCAACTCTACCCTCTTGTTCCTCAGATCCTTCGTCTTCCTGTCGAGAATGGCTACTGGCCTCTCGATGTAGTTCATGCTGTCATCCACCTGAATATCCTCTAAAGGCACAACTGCAGAGTCATCCACTAAGCACATCCGTAGATGGGAGACATGAAAAATGTTGTGGATCTGTCTGAGCTCTTCCGGAAGATCCAACCGATACGCCACCTTGCCCACCCATGCTATAACCCTGAAAGGTCTGATATACCTGGGGCCCAGCTTGCCCCGTTTTATTGATGCAGATGATACCTTTCCAAGGTGACACCTTCAGAAGGACCATATCCCCGACCTGAAACTCCAGGTCCGATCGGCGTCTGTCGGCGTAGCTCTTCTGCCAACTCTGGGCCATCTGGAGTCTACTATGGACCTGTTGGATCTTCTCCGTCGTCTTGAGTACTACTTCGGTACTCCCCATGACCCTATGCCCCACCTCACCCCAGCATATTGGGGTCCAGCACTTCCTCCCATAAATCAACTCGAAGGGAGGCCGACTGATCCTGGCGTGGTAGCTATTATTATAAGAAAACTCTGCCAAGGGAAGGTAGGTATCCCTGCTACCACCGAAGTCTAGAACGCACGCCCGCAGCATATCCTCCCAGGCCTGGATGGTCCGCTCGCTCTGACCATCCGTCTGCGAGTGAAAAGTTATGTTGAAGTGCAGACGAGTACCCAACTCGTCATGAAATTTCTTACAGAATCTGGAAGTGAACCATACATCCCTGTCAGAAATCACGGAAACTGGCACCCCGTGTCGAGCTACTACCTCTCTGATGTAGGTTTTGGCCAGCTTCTTGACCGACATACTATCCTGTATCGGTATGAAATGGGCGCTCTTGGTCAACCGATCCACGATGACCCATATCGCGTCAACTCCATGCGCCGTCCGAGGCAACTTCGTAATGAAGTCTATGGTAATATCCTCCCATTTCCACACAAGGATATCCAACGGCTGCGTTTTGCCATGAGGTCTCTGGTGTTCGGCATTGACCTTCCTACACGTCAAGCACCTCTCGACGTACCAGACTACATCCCGCTTCATGCAAGGCCACCAGTAATCAGGACGGATATCTCTATACATATTCGTCGCCCCGGGATGGATGGAAAATTTAGATTTGTGCACCTCCTCCATCAGGATTTGGCGTACACCACCCGCGTACAGAACCCACACTCTACGATAGAGTGTCAATAGCCCGCGGCTATCATAGTCGAAGGAGGAAATCTGACCCACGATACGCTCACTCTTCCGGTGCTCCTCCTTCATAGCTTCCTGCTGAGCCTCCCAAATCCGCTCCAAAAGTGGAGTCACTATTGTCATCCTCAGGTAGACGTCTCTGATCGGGGCCGCAAATGCCTTGTGGCTAAGTGCATCGGCCACAACATTGGCCTTCCCCCGGTGGTAGAGGATCTCACAATTATAATCCTTCACCACATCCAACCACCTCTGTTATCTCATGTTCAGATTTGGCTGGTCCATCAAGTACCTCAAGCTCTTGTGATCCGTGTAAATGGTACAAGGGACCCCATAGAGGTAGTGTCGCCAACTCTTGAGGGAAAAAACAACTGCCCCCAACTCCAGGTCATGTGTCGGGTAATTCACCTCGTGAGGCTTCAACTGCCTCGAGGCGTAAGCGATGACATGCCCTCTCTGCATCAACATTGTGCCCAAAACCGAGATAGACGCGTCACAATACACTACAAAATCATCAACACCCTCTGGAAGGGCTAAGATCGGCGCCTCACACAACCTCTTCCTCAAAGTCTCGAACGTTGCCTGCTGCTCAGGCCCCCAGCGGAATGTCACCGACTTCTTGGTCAGTCGCGTCAGTGGAACAACAATCTTGGAGAAATCCTGGATGAATCTCCGATAGTAACCCACCAGACCAAGAAAACTTTGAATCACAGTTGGAGACCTTGGAACCTCCCATCTCATCATGGCATGTATCTTGGCCGGATCGATCAGTATATCGTTCTGGTTGACAAGGTGCCCCAGAAACTGCACCTCGCGCAACCAAAACTCACACTTGGAGAACTTTGCGAAAAGTCTCTCCCTCCTCAATGTCTCCAGCACCTCCCTCAAGTGCTCCTCGTGCTGCTCCTGCGTCTTGGAGTAAACCAAGATGTCATCAATAAATATTATCACAGACCGATCCAGCATCGGTCTGTATACACGGTTCATGAGATCCATGAACGTGGCATGAGCATTGGTGAGCCCAAATGGCATCACCACGAACTCGTAATGACCATATTGAGTCCGAAACGTTGTCTTCTGTACATCCTCGCCTCTAACTCTCATCTGATGGTAGCCTGATCGCAAATCAATCTTGGAAAACCATGATGCTCCCTGAAGCTGGTCGAAGAGATCGTCAATCCTCGGGAGTGGGTAACGGTTCTTCACTATTACCTTATTCAACTCCCATTAATCTACACACATCCGATGTGACCCGTCCTTCTTCTTCACAAATAGGATCGGGGCTCTCCATGGCGAACTGCTCGGGCTGATAAATCCTTTTTCCAACAGCTCCTCCAGCTGTGTAGACAACTCCTGCATCTTGGGAGGAGCCAACCGATATGGTGCCTTGGCTATCGGAGCCGCACTAGGAACTAGGTCAATCCTCAACTCCACCTGTCTCTCTGGAGGTATCCCAGGTAAATCCTCCAGGAATACATCCGGATATTCCCACACAACTGGCACATCGTTCACGGTCTCCTTACCCTCCTCCCGTGTATCCATAACGTAGGCGGCGAAATCTGTACATCCCTGATGACGGTAGCGTCTGGCTCTTGTTGCTGAAAATATGACTGGTTCACGCCGCGGTCTCTCATCCTGAATCACCAGCTCTCCCCCACTTGGGGTCCTAACCCATACCAACTGCTACTCACAGTCGATCACTGCCCCATTAAGGCTCAACCAATCCATGCCTATGATGACCTTGTTCCCATGCAAAGGAATGGGGACCAAATCCACGAGATAAAGCTCGTCAAACATCCCCAGGACACAATCTGTATAAACCTCTGATGCCCGAACGGATCGATCGTCTGTAATCACGACCTCCAAAGGACAATCCAACATACTCGTAGGATCGGCAAACCTCTTGCTGAGTGCAAGAGATACGAATGATCGGTTAGCCCCCGAGTCGAATGTGACATCCCCATTTTCACGGCTAGAAAAGACTGATTTTGTTTATGCTTTATAAAAATCAGAGTACCTCTTTTAGTGAAAATGTTGTGGAATTTGTTCCCAGTAAAACATGATAAATACGTTATCAAAACATTTCCGAAGAAATGTATTTTTATTCATTTTAAAACATTTGGGATGTCATCGTCAAAACAGAAACATAAGCATAAACAGAACTTACATTCATTTACACTAGTGATCTACATCTCTTTAATCTCTCAGTGTAATGTAACTTCGTATCGACACCTGTGATACAAATAAGCTTGAGTGGGTCTGGTTGGGAAACCTGGTGAGTACACAGGGATTTCAATCCCACAATGTTATATCATATATATAATTTAGAACTCACAAAATATACAATTTCACCATATATATATATATATATATATATATATATATATATATATATATATAAGCAACTCTTACCCCACCCCGTTAATCCTTACAACGAGACTATCCATACTCTCGGACCTTAAATTTTACCTGTTACTTAACCCATACTCTCGGATCTAATTCATGCTCTCGGATCAATAATTGTGCCCATTCCATACTCTCGGATTAGGGACAAGTGTCTATGTGTAAATCCATTCTCCCGGATTAACGACGAATGACTATGTCCTATCCATACTCCCGGACTGAGGACGACTAACTATGTCTTAATCCATACTCCCGGACTAAGGACAACTGATTATGTCTTAATCCATACTCCCGGATTAATGACAGTTGACATGTCTAATCCATGCTCCCGGATCAATGACATATACTAAAGTTCTATTCTCTGAGTATAACTCACTCGTACTCGTAAGAAAATACTACCCAATATTCCTCATAATTAATTTAGGTTTACTCTTTATCCTAAATCATCATATATAATCAGGTATGTTCTTTAACAAGTATTTCAGGCAACATCAATTAACTCGCACATAAACATATAATTAATACTTCAATCAATACTTGTATTAAAATCATGTTCATGAAATGGACTATGCACTCACTTGATAAGGTGGTGACTCGGTACTCGGACAGCGCTTCGTTTACTTTAAAATAATTTCCTTCGACGAAACCTAGTATTATTACCACTAGATTTTAGTCTAATATTTACCGTGACTAATTATTAGTCTTATTATTATTATTATTATTATTATTATTATATAAGCGTTTAAACAATATTTTCCAACCACTATGTACAGACAGGGGCCAGACATAAAACACCGGAGGGCAGGACCATTTTGGCATATAGCACTTCTGAAATCCAACAACCCTATGCGGCCCTTTAAACCAGATTCCCCGTACCGCGAGTAGTTAAAAAGATATTATAACGACACTTATATAAGTCATAATAATAGCTCAAATATTTATTATAAGTTCATAATAACAATACTAATTTTAAATATAAGTTATATTAAAATAGGGTAAACATAAATTACTTACAAGGGGCTTTTAGCTAGGAGTCGGACTCTGCAGGGGCAGAACTTCGTCGCTGAATCTTTCTAAGAAAGATTCGTGCAGCGCTTCAGCGCTCACCTTACTATACTAAAACTACAGAAAGAGAAGTCGAATCACGAGGGACCGAAATGCTCGGGGGATAAGAAGAGAAAGACTCTTGAATCAAGATAATGGTGCAAGAAATATGAGAGCCCAAACCTCTTATTTATAGTAATTGAATTTACAAAAACTACCCTCCATAATTACTTAATGACCTTATAGTTATATAAATGACTAAACACCCATTCATAATACTATTTTAAATAGATTTAACGATATTTGTACTAAACTAATGTCGAAAGTACTCAACACTAGTCTTATAATAACCGCATTGTCGATACCTTTCTAATGATATATACATTTGTATATATATGTGTACGTATATATGATTTATACTTTATTTTAATACGTAAATATGTTATTATAATTTGTAACTCGTTCATACAAACTCCATTTTTGACGTTCTTTATATCCACGTGTTGGTATTTACGAGTACTACAACTTTCATTTAGACGTCGTCAGCTCATTCTCATTCGATCTCATATTTACAAAATTGTATCGAATTTATCGCGCTCGAAGAGTAGGGACCAAGTTTTGTCCATATCTTTAACATACGAGCTCTACTCTCGACATTATTTATATCCACGCGTAGGTAAAAACAAGATCTAAAGCTTTCATTTAAACTCCGTCGGCTAATTCTCGACCGATCATAAATTCAACAGTAGGACGAGATTATACTGTTAAATGTCCGCGTAAAATTCATAACTTCTACATACGGACTCCGTTTTCGTCTGTCTTTTTACCGTTGAGTTCCTATTAATGAGATATTCAACTATCATTTAGGTCGCGTAGGCCAAAAACCACTCGAACTAAAATTCGAGTTTCGGGTCGTGCACTGCTATGCCAAATCTTAGAAAATTCATAACTTCCTCATACGAAGTCAGATTTGGGTGTTCTTTTTTTGTATCTTCTCGGTTTAACGTATACTACAAATTTTGTTTAGATCACTAAGGCTAAAAAGTCTTCTACCTTAAATTCACTATTTACGTCTCCTAGTGCCATGCCGGTTTTGCCGTAACACTTCGACGAGCCATAACTTCTTCGCTATAACTCGGATTTCGGCGTTATTTATATGTACGGAACCCTTGTAACATATACTAAAACTTGGTTAAGATTAATCCTTCCAAATAATCTTCCATCAAAAACTCATTTTTGATGCTCATCGTCTCTAAATCGACTAGCCCGGATCTGCGGGCGTTACAATTCTCTCCCCTTAGGATGATTACGTCCCGGAATCATCAACGAAACATGGCTGTATAATGACTCCGTACGTTATCTCTTTATCCTAGGTAATAATCGTAACTTCTATGTTCCTTCGAATGAGTATCTAATTCTTGGACATCTCGACTGCAGGCGGTGCTCGATCTTGCACTTGCTCCCTATCTCACGTTAGACTCCAAATTATGACCTTCAAGTCACAATCTCGATCCTCATTGGATACGAACTTAAGATAAGTTTTTTATTTTATTACTACAATGGAACGATGTGTCATATTCTAATAACCTATCATCGTATGTTGCAACGCTTAGACTCAGGTCTCTTAGAGTCTTCCAGAACACACTATACTTTCGTTCATGTTCTAATCTCATCTTAAAAGGTAGCATTTCTAGCTACAAGCAACTTTTCGCGATACCTCTACTTATTGCTTTTTATTTCAATCTTCCGTCTTAAGTCAGATGCTACATCGAACTTAATTCTCTGAACCACATAACATACTCAGCGTAGTCGGACTCAAATTGATATGACCACTAGGGTCGGAATAACAATCATCTTCTTAGTCATTACCGAAACGATGGTAACGACATACTTGAATAAAACAAAATCAATTACTAGCTCCTTGGTAACCTTGTAACTTTCCTTGATCCAAGCGTGAGTCTTGTGCTTCCGGTAGTATAGGCCTCTACTACCATTCACACCTACTCATACTCGTCCCAAGTATTGTCTCGCGGTTTTCCAAGTCATCATACAAGAAAATCACACAACAGCTTAACACATCAGATAGTAAAACGAAGGTTTTATATTATTCCTTGAAACGATTAAATGGGTGTTCAAGTTCATCCTAGACTATGCCTCTAATAGGCTACACCTTAAGATACTATAACTTGATCTTTGGATATCCATCCTCACTACTGATTCCTTGCATTGTCAGCTGCTTCGTCTAGGATCATATGGAATGCTCTTGCCTTCGGTTTTGGCGGCACATTTGGCTTTGTAGCTTCTTCTCTCCTTGGGCAGTTTTGCTTGTAGTGTCCTTCTTCACCACACCTAAAGCAAACTTCTCTCTTGGTTGTGCATTTACTGGTATAATGACCAGTATTCCCGCATTTGAAGCAGGTCATCTCTTTAGAGCATCTCCCAATGTGCTTCCTTCTGTACTTGTCACACCATTGTGCTCCTTCTCCAGACTTTGAGAATTTTCTCTTCTCGTCGGACCTGGTGGATCCTTCAAACTTTCTCTTATCGCCAACTTCAGCCTTGCTGGCGGCTCTTCCCTTGATCATATCTTCAACAGACTTGGCAGCCCAGATAGCTGCCTCTAGAGTAGGTGACTGATGTACCGGCACCGCATACTCCCAGGGAAGTCCCTTTGCGTACTTGTCGACTTTTGTCAGCTCTTCTGGTACAAGGCGCAAAGCAAACTCCATTTTGTCCGTGAAGTTGTCGGTGTATTCATCGATGGACATGCTCCCTTTTGTTCAAAGTTAGGAATTGGTTCTCTAGCTCGAGCAGGTTTTGGGCTGAGCAATACTTGCGCTTGAAATGCACCAAAAACTCTGCCCAAGTCAGTTGCAGGGGCTCATTTGGGCTTAGACTCTTCCCCAGGGTGTTCCACCAACGCACAGCGCCTCCTTACGTACTGCAAATGTGGTCTGTAACTTGCCTCTGCATCCACACATCATGAAGGCCAACTCCATCTCCGATATCCAATCCATAACTCCGATCGGATATTCCTTTCCAGTGAAAGTCGATGGCTTGAAAGTTAGAAAATCTTTGTACTTGCATCCGTTCCTCTCGTCTCCGTCATCTTGGTTGTTTCGTCGTACTATTGGTGGGTTGGCTTGACCAACGGTCCCACTGTAGTTCCTTCCTTCTGACTGCCCATCATTCAGTTCGGGTTGTTCGACTGGTATTGTAGCTTCCTCTCGATTATGTTGAAGCAAACGTCTGGTTTCCTCCATTTGACGATCCAACATCATTTGAACAGTATGAGGAGATTATACTGTTAAATGTTCGCGTAAAATTCATAACTTCTACATACGGACTCCGTTTTCGTCTGTCTTTTTACCGTTGAGTTCCTATTAATGAGATATTCAACTATCATTTAGGTCGCGTAGGCCAAAAACCGCTCGAACTAAAATTCGAGTTTCGGGCCGTGCACTGCTATGCCAAATCTTAGAAAATTCATAACTTCCTCATACGAAGTCAGATTTGGGTGTTCTTTTTTTGTATGTTCTCAGTTTAACGTATACTACAAATTTTGTTTAGATCACTAAGGATAAAAAGTCTTTTACTGTAAATTCACTATTTACGTCTCCCGGTGCCGTGCTGGTTTTGTCGTAACACTTCGACGGGCCATAACTTCTTCGTTATAACTCGGATTTCGGCGTTCTTTATATGTACGGAACCCTTGTAACATATACTAAAACTTGGTTAAGATTAATCCTTCTAAATAATCTTCCATCAAAAATTCATTTTTGATGCTCCTCGTCTCTAAATTGACTAGCCCGGATCTGCGGGCGTTACATCGAACAATACCAGCACTGGGATACCGTTCACATGGAACGATCCTGAAACAGAATACATGGAATATAAATAACAAAATTGACATAAAATAAAAGCTATGGAGAAGAAAGATACCAGTCACCACATCTGGTGCAACACGTGCCTCCTCAACGGTCAACTGGAAGGCTCAGCTCCTCACCACAGGAGCACCTGGCTTGCCCTGGCGGCCATCTGTGATCCGCAGCGTTGCTGGAGCTGGCACCGCCACTGGCTCTCCTGATACCAATCTTGGGCAGTTGGCCTTTTTATGGCCCCGCTGATTGCAATGGAAACAAATCAGGTCTGATGTATGAATGATGGGGGTAAGGGCAGTACAATTCTTGCTAAAGTGCCCAGTCTTGCTGCACTTGTAGCATCCCGATCCCCCAGCTCTGCAAACTCCCTCGTGTGGTTTGTTGTATTTCCCATAGTGGCTCCGGCCTTGCTGACCCTTCGACCTCGAGTCGAATCCCTTGGGTTTGTTCGCCGAAACCCTAGTCGTCTGCCCAACTTCCACCTTCCTCTTCTGAATGTGCTATATATCAATCTCCCTCTCTCGTGTCGTGGCTATCATATTATCCAAATTCAGGCATGCCGAATAGCTGATATATTTCCAAATGTTAGCTCTCTACATATCATGGTACCGGATTTTCTTCATCTCTTCATCACCCACGTACCGGGGCACCAACAAGGCCCTCTCCCTGAACTTGGCGGTAATCTCCGCCACCGCCTCAGTAGTCTGTCTCATATCCAAAAACTCCCTGGCCAGCTACTGAATCACCACAGCTGGCGCAAACTCCGACCGAAACCTGGACACAAAATCTGACTAGGTCATGGCCTCAATGGTTGGGGCTCCCAAAGTATCACCGACTGCCTCCCACCAGTCTCTAGCTCGCTCTCTCAAACAATCCGCAGCGAATCTAACCTTCGACCCCTTAGGGCAGAAGCTCGTCAACTATGCAGACTCAATGTCTGCAATCCATCGTCTAGCCACTATAAGGTCCTTCACCCCACAGAAGTCTGGTGCTCCGCATCCCCAGAAATCCTTGAAAGAGAGCATGTGAGTACGTGACTGACCAGGTGTCATGTCACTCCTGAATGCCCTAAGGCGATCCTCCATCAACTCAATGATACCCTCCTTGATAGACCCGAAAATCACCGGGGTCGCCTCAAGGATGCCTCTTGTAATCTCGGATGCAATGAACTCACGCAATCCATCATCGACTGGCTCGGAACCCGTACCCGAACCTGACCCAGACCCTGAACCTCCTGCTCCATGACTTGTCATCACCATTCTGAAACAAACCACACAATCGTTAGAGTCATACATAATATCGAGAGACCTCATGCTCACTACAAGTTCCCTGGTTTAATCTCAATTCTCCTTGACTCGAGTACGGATCCTCTGCTTTCAGTAGTACGGGCCCATACTACCTTCCACATATATCCGTACTTTCGTCAAGGATTGCTTTGACTTCACCAAGTCCCTTTCACTACTACTGCTCGCTGCACTAATCTCATCCTAGGCTTACCCTAGGGTAATCTCCGACCTACTCTCTGCCATCAGCTGCATAAGAAGTTCCTGATATCTTTACCTAACTAGCTCACGAATTCCATTATATATCACTAGAACCAGATAATTGTCCGAATGAGAGGTCCTACCCTACAACGGTTGGACTTAGACAAGAGCTGCGAAATAGGGATAGACCTAACCTTCTGAAATTATTTAGTCCTCGTAATATGTAACTTAACGTATTCGTTTACTAGTTAATTAAAGATAACTAGAACTCCTAAAAGCACAAAGCAAGCAACATTCGAGCATTGAGTAACCAAAACCAAGCATACCCTAATCAGGTCATCATATCACTGACTAATCAGTAGTAGCATGTAGTTCAATAAGCTCGTACAGTAGGCATACAAGGCATCTTCCTAGATCCTTATCCCTAATCTAGCATGCAATTCTCATACACATACAGTAGGCATATAAGGCATCCTTCCTAGATCCTTAGCCCTATTCTAGCATGCAATTCTCATAATCATAGCATATATCATAGAAAAATGTATGGTATCTTGGGGAAAATTACTTGAGCTCGGTCGAATGCACGCATCACACTCCTTGTTCTTTCTCAAAATCCCTTCATTTTAATTTTTAGAAAATTTATTTATTTATTTTTTTGTAAAAACCTTTCAAACCCTCGATTTGAGTTCAAACACATCCGAGAGTGTGCCCGAATCCCTCAAACCAAGGCTCTGATCCCAACTTGTAACATCCCAAAATTTAATACCAAAAATTTCATTTTTAATTAAGTAATTATAAAACCAATAGTCTAAAAACATCCATAGTGTCATCCCATGTCAAAACCAATATGTCAACAATCAAAACATGTCGTAATAAAACAATGCCAGAGTATAACTCCCAAAGACCTCGTGTGCGGAAATATTTGTGTGATGCGCTGCAATCATGCCAGCTCCTTTCCTTTCGAAGAAGAAGTACCTGAAAACAAAACTGAAAACCGTAAGCACAAAGCTTAGAGAGATCCCCCATCACACCATATAATCACATGCTGTCAGGCATATCTGGGTGCCCGACCTAGCCTGTCAAGCATATATGGGTGCTCGACCTACCCTATCAGGCGTATCTGGGTGCCCGACCTACCCTCCAATATATTTCAACCGGTTACGGGGTTTATTTCACCCCTACCACTACCATATAATATCATAGCATAAACATACTGTCAGACATATCTGGGTGCCCGACCTACCCTTCGGTGTATTCCAACCGGTTACGGGGTCTATTTCACCCCTACCACTACCACATAATAACATATCAATAAGAACATAAATCATAAAAGTTAGTGGCATACTAGACAATTATCACAAAGACAATCATCTCTACTATAAACAGATACTAGTGGGCCGATATTGGTGCCCTCGACCCACTCATACAGGAAGGTAACTCACCTCAAAAGCTGCACAGAACTTGCTAAGGCCTGACTCCGTATATCAGCTCTCTACTCAATGCCTACATTTACCAAGTGATCAATCCATCAAAATCCTGTAATACCTAAAATGCCCCCAGAAGTCAAACTTGGTCAACCATGGTCAAAGTCAAGGTCAACAGTCCATGTTGACCCAACTCGTCGAGTGCATCCATCAACTCGTCGAGTTCCTTCAGTCTTCAGAAAATTGAGAAAACCCTAGCCAACTCACCGAGTCATCTCTTCAACTCGCCGAGTTTACTCAGTAATCAAAAAGGTCGGGGGGACCACGATCCAACTCACCGAGTTGGGTAAACAACTCGTCGAGTTTTCCTTAGTCTTAACTCATTCAGTCACTTCCAAGCGAGTCTAATGCCTCCAAACCATAGATCTGGTCCCCTTGGGCTGAGATACCACGTAAAGTTGCTAACTTTACGTCCATGCATGGTATCAAGAGGCTAAAAACACTAAAACTAAGCTTCATAAGGGACCTAGGGCATGGAGGAGGGCCAAGACTTGATAAAGTTGGCAACTTTAAGTCTCAATAGGCCATGAAATGTCTAGATCTGAAGTCATAACTTCATAACATGTTCAAATCCATGAATGACTCCAAAATAAGCTACTAAAGGCCATAAGATTCTCAAAGAAGAGATCTAGCAAATAAATAGTCAAGGTATCGAATTTATACCTCCAAATGGTTGCAACAACACTGAAAATCTTGGATCTAAAGCTTCTCCCTTCAACTTTGCACCACCAATTTCACACTCCTTCAAGAAAAGCACCAAAGAACACTCTTTAGGCTCACACACACTCAAAATGGGGAAAGAGGCACGATTAGGGTTTTCTATGGACTGAGGGGACGATGAGGGAGGCCACAATGAGACATTAAGGCCTTTAAATAGGGTACAAAACCCCGAAAATTAGGGTTTCATTTCTGGCAGCCTACTCGTCAAGTTGAGGCCTCCCAACTCGTCGAGTAGGTTTCTTAACCCGCGTACCAAATCATCTCTACTTGACGAGTCTGGGGCTCCTAAATCGTCGATTTTCTCTATAAAAGTGCATAAATTATGATTTTAAATGCATACCAGGAACCAGGCGTTACAGTTGTAAGATTGCGGGGTAGCCTTAGCATTCACTAGTAGCCAGATAGTGTGGGAAATGTTGTAAGACTACGAGGTTGCCGTAGCATTCACTAGCGGCCAGATAGTATGAGAAGTATTGTAAGACTGTGGGGTAGCCGTAGCATTCACTAGCGGCCAGATAGTGTGAGAAGTGTTGTAAGACTGCGGGGTAGCCGTAACATTCACTAGCGGTCAGATAATGTGGAAATTGTTGTAAGACTGCAGGGTAGCCGTGACATTCACAGATTTATTCAGATGACTTAGGCCAGGGTGGGCTAGTTCGCAAGGTTGTGATTAGGTCACAACATAATTGGAACCAGGAAACGGTAGGTCGAAAGAGACCAGGTATGATGTAAGACTACAGTTATTCTGGTAGCATTCACCTTTTTGCGTCTGATTCAGTGGTGACAGGTTGTCAGCCTATCATGATAGGATTGATCAAAGAATTGAAGGAGCCATGAGTGGCGGTATAGATAGGGCAGTTACTTCGGAGGTCGCGTAGGATTGATGTGTGTGTTTTTTGCCCAACAATCGGTTAGGTGTCCGGTATTTCGAGTAGTTGACAGATAAGGTGGGATCAGAGAGGTCTCAGCTACTTCTAAAAAGCATCAAGTGGTATCAAGAAGAGTCGAAATGGGTTCGGTGACTTGGGGTTCGTGTGTGGAATTGCTTGTATTCGGGGTTTACGCTAAGTTGTTTGCAGTTGGATTAAATAATCTCAGAGTGGTTGATTTGACCTTGTTGGGCAACTCTCGTATGAGTCTAACCGTTGCAGGGATAAGTCTCATACTCAAAGGATTATCTGAGCTTCTGTTGGGTATAAGTGTTCTGCAGAGATATTTGGTCTGTGATTCCGTTTCTCGTGGGAATCTCAAGTTATCAGAAGTTAAGTTGTCAGTTGGGAGATAAATGGACTGGGTTCAACAATAATAATTCAATATGGGTAGTCTGTCAGGGAGACAGACCATCTCGAGACTTGAGATTTTAGATTGAGTAGATGTGATCATGTTGTAAGGAATTCGTTCATCTTCGGGTTTTAGAACCCTACGAGGGATGGTTTTGGTTGCCTTGGAAAGGCTAGGGTATGCTTGTAGTTGTGGTTGTGTTGCTCAAGTTGCTTGGCGTGTCAGGAGTGGTAAGGAATGATTTCGAGGACGAAATCTAATTTAAGCTAGGGAGAGTTGTAACATTTCGTTTGTGATTAAGTAATTAAATAATAAACCATGAACCCCAAGATGTAAATTTATATTTTATATTATTCTATCGTATCCCTAAAATCCATAATAATTTAGTAAGACGTTCGTGTTGGGGGTTAAATGGCATAACTTTTGAATATTGGGGGGGTTAAGTGTAATTTCTGGATTGGTATGTAAAGATTTTCAGAAGTCGGGGGTGATTGGTAAAATATTGGAGTTAAATTGAAAGGATTTTGGAATGTTGAGGGCTGAATGGTAACTTATGGATTTAAGTTGAAAAGAAATTGAGAGGATGGGCTGGAAGTGTAATAAAAGGGTTAAGTTGATCATGGACGGGCTTATATCCCGTCACCCTCCTCATTGTAACATCCGGTTTACCAAGTATATTGTTTTAAGTATTTAATTTAAGGATTTTGGAGGGACTCGACGAGTTGGTGCCTAAACTCGTCGAGTAGGGTCGCGGCCTGGTGATGTGGATAATGAATGGACTCGACGAGTCGGAGAGATGACTCGCCGAGTCAGCGCTGTTGGCAGAAACCCTAATTCTCCCGGGCCTGGGCCTATTTAAAGGCACTTAAGGTCTCCTATTGCGGCTACCCTTCAGATGAGAGAACCCTAAACGAGTCCTGAGTGCTTTGGGCAAGAAAGAGAGCCATGTTGAGCTTCTTGGTGGGTGTCTTGCAAGGAAGAGGAAGGTTTCAAGCCAAAAGGGCCAAAGGAGGTTGTAGATCCGCGATTTGCAACCGCGGAGCATCAGTTGGAGGTATCAATTCGGACCCCCTTTCTTCCCTATTTGAGTAGATCTTTCTTTTGTGGATTAGGGCTTGTATTACCTTCTTGATGGGGTTTTGAATGCATCAAACCCCTCTTATGAGCTGATTGCATAGATCTGGACCTTGGAGGGTCCAGAGAGTCCGAAAGTGGGAAGCCATGGTGGAGAAACCATTGGGCTTTGAAGCTAGGAACCATTAATGGAATTTTTATGGTTTATAATGCAAAATACACCATGCATGGACATCAAGATCGGACCTTTACGCGACTTTTGGGTAGTAGGAGGTTAGATCTATGAGTTAGAGCTATAGATCTGACCTCAGGTGGCTGAGTGAGTAACCCAATGGAGCCAACTCGCCGAGTCCATGGGATGACTCGACGAGTTGTAGCGGGTGTGACCCAGTAGCCTTGGCCAATGTTAACTCATCGAATTGGGAATCAACTCAGTGAGCTGAACGAACCCTAGGAAGATCATGGAGAATTCGAGGGGACTCGGCGAGTCACAGGTGTGCACTCGGCGAGTCAGGTCAACATAGTTTGATGTATGTCCTGAGCTTGTAGAGTTTGGACCGGAAGGTCAACAAAGTTTGATGTATGTTATCTATGTGATACGTATATGCTATGTCCTGAGCTTGCAGAGTTGGACCGGAAGGTCAACAGAGTTTGGACCAGAAGGTCAACAGAGTAGGACCGGAAGGTCTATAGATTTAGGACCGGAAGGTCATCATGGGTAGGACCGGAAGGTCTACCAGAGTTGTGGGACCGGAAGGTCCCACTGAGACACATTGACCGGAAGGTCTTACAGAGTTATAGCCTCGAGTGGCTAATATGTGTATGTGGTATTTTGGGGAACTCACTAAGCTTCGTGCTTACCGTGTTATGTGTTATGTGTTTCAGGTTTCTCAGGATCGCGGGAAGGCACCGGCTTGATTGTACACACCAGCGAAAGAGTTATGTTTTGAGGATCCTGGATTATTAATGGAGTTGTGTTTTGTAATTTGAATAAACGAGATTTTTATACAATATGTTATGAAAAGTATGCGATTTTAAAGTGAAAAAATTGTTTGAAAATTTACGTCGTTACAAGTTGGTATCAGAGCCTTGGTTTGAGGGATTCGGATGCGCCTTCGGGTAAATTTGGACTCAAACTGAGGATTTGAGAAAAAATTTCAAAGAAATTATTTTTCTAAAGCGAACAAGAGTTTGTAAGAGAAAACGAGAAGGAGCAGTGTGTACAATCAGCCAGAGCCCGAACGGTGATTTTCTAAAATACCTTTTCTTTTATGTTATGAGATGTTACTGGTTCGAGTACTATGACCCGTGGTTTATAGCAGATCAAGAGGTGGCCACATGGTTCGAGTACTATGACCCATGGCGGTTAGTGTTACTAGTTCTACCAGTTATTCCGTTGTGATTGGTTAGACCGAGATCGGATGCGATAGAGTATGAGGTCAGAAGGCCATGTGGAACAAGTTCCAACGAAGCATCCCTTGTGAGGGAAGTTGATATGATTCCAAGGTATTTTTGGTGAGATGTCAGATGGAGTCGCAAGACTCAAGGATAAGTAGAGATGACATTTATGGAGGATTGCGGCCTAAGTTGAGCAATCATCCGATAGTGGAGATGTCACCTTCTGTGACCTGAGTGGTGTTATTTCTGATTCCTGTGGGAAACATAAGAGGTGTTGAGATTTCGGTTTCTGAGCTTGGGGGTAAAACCCTGTGGGTTAGCATTGATGGCGACCTTCCATCAGAGTATTTGGGCAGTATGTCTGCCGATAGGTAATGATAGAGCATGAGCAGGTTGTCAGTGGGGACTGAGATGGTTAAGGACAAAGATACACCCTAATTGAGCATAGTAGGGCATTTATTAGCTGCATCGGCGGACGATCAAGAAGAGGATATTGGGGCAGTGGCTCTTATTGTCTATGATGAGTATCGAGGGTGATAATGAGGTCTCCGCTCTTATTACAATCCACATGATGGAACGTTGGTTGAGGAGTCAAGGAAGAGGACTATGATAGTTCATTATTTTCAGATTAAGAGTCAGAGTTACTACTGGACAGTTGAGATGTCCGGTAATGGGATGGTATAAGATTCTGTATGATCAGAGGCAATCATGATGAGAAGTTTCTAAGGATTTCATTTGAGATTCGGGTATTTGGAGTTACGGGGTCTCTATTGGGGAGGCCACCGAGCATTGCGTAGTACCTTCCAAGAGTAAGTGTGATGTTCCTGGTGGAAACAGTCTGTGGAATAGATTATTGGTGCGCCAATTGGTGATGGTTCGGACCCCGAGTGGGGGAGAACCGGGTATTTTATTGAGAGGATCATAGATTTGTTCAAGAGCGGCTAGGGAGCTGGATAGAGACACGCACTATGGATTCATGAGACCAGGGTTATTGGTGGTCGAGGTGAGTTGCAGAGGGAGTTAATTCATGTTGTACGTGTTCAAGAAAAGGATGAGTGTCTGCACGGCAGGTGGCCGTTAGTCAGAGGCCTTGTGGTAGATAAGAATTTTTCGAGGTGGTTGGTTCGTAAGGATACTTCGGCAGTTGGGAAATTTTGGTTCGATGAATGGATTATTCTATGCTCTTTGGAAAGGGTAATTTCCGGTCGGCATGCGTAATCTCGCTTGGTTTTGAGCAATAGAGGAAAGAGCTTCGGAGGGTCATCTTCGTGTTCTGAGTCATTGGCGATTTCTCTGTGTTTCAAATTGGGAGATGGAGTATTCTGGGGTTACAAGTGACACGAGAGAAAGATCGGTTGCGAGATTCCGAGGAAGCAATGCAATATCTGAGTATGATGCCATGAGTATGAGATCAGTGGTAGAGTCAAGACACTGCGAGGCGCTGTGATGATATACCGGGGTATCCGAGTTTAATGTCCTAAATCTCAGATAATTTTGAGTTTTGAGTTTGAGATGGCAAGTGGTGTACCAAGTATCTACGGTTCTAGTGGGAGCCCTTCGGGCAACTGACATCAAGTGAGATTATTCGAGAATGTGGATTGCAGCAGGGAAAGGGTGTTTTTTTATGGCGGATGTCGTCAGAAATAGCAATGCATAATTTGGGTAAGTGTGTACACCTATCTATGGTTGGTCCGCAGGGCATGAGTTAATGATCGCAGTGTGGCATCGACCTGAGGATGAGATTGTGAAGTGGTAAGAGCAAGTGCGGTAAGACTACGGGGAGCCGTAGTACTCACTAATCAGTGAGAGGTTGTGGTGATGCTACGGGGAGCCATAGTACTCACTATTCAGTGAAAGGTTGTGGTGATGCTACGGGGAGCCATAGTACTCACTATTCAGTGAGAGGTTGTTGTGATGCTGCGGGGAGCCGTAGTACTCACTATTCAGTGATAGGTCGTTGTGATACTGCGGGGAGCCGTAGTATCCACTAGTCAGCGAGAGAATGTTGTGATGAAGTACTCTCTAATCAGAGCATGACGCAGAAGAGTTTTAGGCTTGGGTAGCCCTAATATTTGAGTTTGTGGGAGCCTGGTGGTCGAACCAGGGGCGAGACTGGGATCACCATATTTTTCGGGAGTCGTTATATTCTGAATTAAGTAGTGGTTGTCGCAACTAAAGGGAAGTGGATCAGTGAGGTACGCATGGGTTGCGCGTCATGAGTCATGAGTTGAGTGGTTCATTGGGACGAGTGGTTCCAACTCTGGGTCAGACCAAACTCTCGAGTTTGAGTTTGGCTCTGGTAGGACGTCGGGTAGGCGAGAAGAGATTCCAGATTCAGATATGAGTTCCATGTTGAAGGGTATTGGTTGTCATCTGGTGTCCTAGACCAGTATAGGTCAGTGCTTGTTTCGGGAGGTACCGCGAGATGCATGGAACTAATGAGCCGTAGACGACAAAGGTCAGGGGTGAGCCGATCTTCAGTGGGGATTTTAGTATTCGCTTGGGATAGCGAGAATTTCGTGACTGGTGTGTCACAATGGACCGAGATAGTTATTGAGAAGGGGAAGGCGACGGGACGTTTTGAGGCATGTAGTCGGTAACCTTTGGAGGTCCGACTGTAGGGTCGAGAGTAGACCAGGTGCTAAATGATAAAATAGATATCTGTGAGAAAGTGAAGGATTACGATTTTAGAGGTTGAGGACTTCCGAGCGAGCATGATTATTTCTCTTGTGTTTGAGGTCAGGGTGATGAGAGTTTGTTGTTCGGATGGGTTCTGATTATAGTTCAGTGGATGAGCCCCTGGTGGGATGTGAGCCCTTTTTTTCCTTGGGGCGTGATTCGGATCGTTTGGTATGAGTGATCGGTCGCCGATTTTTGGACTTTATCTTGTGTGAATCAGTGGAGCAGTGAGTTATCAGGGTTGGTGTTCAAGGAGCATATATCATGGTGATAGCTTGAATGGGCGGTCTGGCGGCGGGCCAGGCCACTAGAGTTTCCAGATTTTGGGAATGTCAGAAAGGGGTATCTTAGCGGCAGAAGGGTTGGTTTGGTTCTGGACTTGGGAATTTCTGTGTGGATTCAGGTGTCCACGGAAAAAGATATCGGTGTGGTATGAGATCCTTTCGGTAGTGCCTTTCGGGTTGTTGGATTCAATCTATATGTGATTAAGGAGCGATTTCGAGGGCGAAATCTAATTCAAGTGGAGGAGAATTGTAACATCCGATTTATCAAGTATATTGTTTTAAGTATTTAATTTAAGGATTTTGGAGGGACTTGACGAGTTGGTACCTCAACTCGTCGAGTAGGGTCGCGGCTTGGTGATGTGGATAATGAATGGACTCGACGAGCCGGAGAGATGACTCGCCGAGTCAGCGCTGTTGGCAGAAACCCTAATTCTCTCGGGCCTGGGCCTATTTAAAGGCCCTTAAGGTCTCCTATTGCGGCTACCCTTCAGAGGAGAGAACCCTAAACGAGTCCTGAGTGCTTTGGGCAAGAAAGAGAGCCATGTTGAGCTTCTTGGTGGGTGTCTTGCAAGGAAGAGGAAGGTTTCAAGCCAAAGGGGCCAGAAGAGGTTGTAGATCCGCGATTTGCAACCGCGGAGCATCAGTTGGAGGTATCAATTCGGACCCCCTTTCTTCCCTATTTGAGTAGATCTTTCTTTTGTGGATTAGGGCTTGTATTACCTTCTTGATGGGGTTTTGAATGCATCAAACCCCTCTTATGAGCTGATTGCATAGATCTGGACCTTGGAGGGTCCAGAGAGTCCGAAAGGGAAGCCATGGTGGAGCAACCATTGGGCTTTGAAGCTAGGAACCATTTATGGAGTTTTTATGGTTTATAATGCAAAATACACCATGCATGGACATCAAGATCGGACCTTTACGCGAGTTTTGGGTAGTAGGAGGTTAGATCTATGAGTTAGAGCTACAGATCTGACCTCAGGTGGCTGAGTGAGTAACCCAATGGAGCCAACTCGCCGAGTCCATGGGATGACTCGGCGAGTTGTAGCGGGTGTGACCTAGTAGCCTTGGCCATTGTTGACTCATCGAGTTGGGAGTCAACTCAGTGAGCTGAGCGAACCCTAGGAAGATCATGGAGAATTCGAGGGGACTCGGCGAGTCAGGTCAACATAGAATGCTGACCCAGGTTGACTTCTGTTGACTTCATGAGTGGACCAGTAAGGGGGCAGGTGCGGCCAAGGAGGGGTAAAATGGTCTTTTACCCATCCTGAGGGTCAAAAGAGGAAAAGAGGATGTAAAGTATAAAGAGTAATAAGGCGGATAATGATTGAGATGCTTGTCTTATGTGTTAGGCGGAGGCTAGTCCATGATTTCCGAGTGCTTGTCGGTTACCTGCTAACCGAGGTGAGTCTTCTCACTATACTTTACCTAGAGTGGTAATTATGTGTGACCGGAAGGTCTTATGTGGTTATAAGGGTTATGAGATGTATGTTATCTATGTGATGTGTATATGCTATGTCCTGAGCTTGTAGAGTTTGGACCGGAAGGTCAACATAGTTTGATTTATGTTATCTATGTGATACGTATATGCTATGTCCTGAGCTTGAAAAGTTGGACCGAAAGGTCAACAGAGTTTGGACCGGAAGGTTAACAGAGTAGGACCGGAAGGTCTACAGAGTTAGGACCGGAAGGTCATCATGGGTAGGACCGGAAGGTCTACCAGAGTTGTGGGACCGGAAGGTCCCACTAAGACACATTGACCGGAAGGTCTTACAGATTTATAGCCTCGAGTGGCTAATATGTGTATGTGGTATTTTGGGGAACTCACTAAGCTTCGTGCTTACCGTGTTATGTGTTATGTGTTTCAGGTTTCTCAGGAACGTGGGAAGGCACCGGCTTGATTGTACACACCAGCGAAAGAGTTATGTTTTGAGGATCCTGGATTATTAATGGAGTTGTGTTTTGTAATTTCAATAAACGAGATTTTTATACAATATGTTATGAAAAGTATGCGATTTTAACGTGAAAAATTTGTTTGAAAATTTACGTTGTTACACTCATAGCCTTCATGTTTAAGGGAATATGAACCCTAACCCTAATGGGATGCAACAGCCGCCACCCTTATATAACCTACATCCAATCGCCGCCTCCAACTTCCTTGTCGCCGTCGGAGAACCACCAAACAGCCACCGTCGCTGTCCTCCCGCCAACGAAGACGAAGAGTCGTTGTTTCTGTTGTGATTCAGTCGTGGAGATCAGAAGACCGACAATTTCGAGGGCTGATGTAGTTCGTGGTTAGGTGGCTCACACTCTCTCTTCCCCGTTCTTCTGCCACTGCGCCATTCTCGTTAACGATGAAGTCGCTATCGTCCGCCGCCGCTAACGCCGATCGTTAGCGTTGCTGTTGCCGCCGTTTCAGACCATTTTCGTCGTCGTACGCCACCAGGTGGGTGGTTGTGTTCATATTCCGAGCACAAGACGTGTGTGTGTGCTTCTACTGCTAGTGTGCATATGGTGTGTATGTTTTGCTTGGCCGAACAACATCAAGAGAAGCCATCACCACCACCGTAAGGTGGTGGCTAGCACCTCCGGCCACCGATTGCCACCACAAGGGTGGCTAAGTGTGTGTGTGTGTGTGTTATATTGTGGATATTATGTTGTATAATCGAAATTTTTGGCCAAAATAATCAAGGAAATCCGTCACCACCACCGTGAGGTGGTGGCTGCCACCTCACGCCGCCACCAGCCGCCACCTTGGGTGGCTGTGTGCTCTTACGTGTGATTGGACTGTTATTGGGGATGCTTTTGATGTATTTTGGTCTAGAATCATAACCACCACCGCGAGGTGGTGGCTGCCGTCGTGAGCCACCGTTGACCACCACTACCCGAGGTGGTAATGGGTGGTAACCGACTTATTTAACATTAATTAATCTAAAATTTAACCATTGGACTGATTGGCACACGATTGGGTTGGAAACCCTAATTAGGGTTTAGAAAACCCTAATTTTGGATCATGTAGAGGTTTCGACCCAATTTGGAAAACTGGGCCATATGTTGGGCCTTGGTTCATTGATTGGTTTTTGGGCCTTCAGAGTGTGTGTTTGGGCCTTGGGCTAGGATCAAGCTAGCTTGGGGGTAAAGTAGTCTTTTTACCCCAAGCATGGACTTATGGTTATGTATTGGAACCCAATTATTAATTGGGTGTTGTTTTGATGTTGACAGTTCGGAATCTGTCATCCAACAGCTAGAGTTTTACCCACAGGATTTTGGCAGTGTGAGGTGAGTCTCCTCACCATACCAGTGGGTCGAAGGCACCAAGGCCGGCCCATTCAGTTAGTTGTGATGATTATTGTGGAATCATTATTGATATGCCTAGTATGTATGTGATATGTGGTATGCTAGTTGTTTATGTGATATGTGATATGCTAGTTGTCTTCATGATAGTTGCATGGAAGACCTCGGGGAGAGCCTGTGACACTTGGATATTAGACCATGTGGGGGAGTCCATGGCATTCTAGGTAAAGACCATGGGGGAGCCCATGATACTTGGTTATCAGACCATGTGGGGGAGCCCATGACATTCCATGTAAAGACCATGGGGGGAGCCCATGACACTTGGTTATCAGACCATGTCGGGGAGCCCATGTCATTCCAATTAAGACCATGGGGGTGCCCATGACATATAGGTGTAAGACCCTGGGGGGAGCCCATGACATCATGGAGTAAGACCCTGGAGGGAGTCCACGATATCCTTATATGTTTATATGCATGGCTTATGTGATTGATATGGTTTATGTGATTATGTGGATTATGTGGGGTATGCTCTGGGGAACTCACTAAGCTTCGTGCTTATAGTTTTGTTTATGGTTTCAGGTATCATCGGTTTGGAAATGAAGAGTTCGACTTGATCGCAGCGCACACACCTGAGTTTTCCGCATTATGTGATTTTGGGATGTAACTCTGATAAATGTTTTAATTAAGCAATGTTTTTGAATGGTTGGATTAAGTAACATCTGTATTTGACTATAATGAAAAATGAAATTTTTACCCTGGATTTTTGGGTCGTTACATGGATCTATAATGGTTTGGATGTTTTTAGTATGTATAAAACACACGTGTATATTACCTTTCACATTAGTGGTTCATATTTATCATCACATTCTCGACTTTTTTTTTTATTTTCAATTGAACTTTTATATCCTTTTCTTTCTCTCTTTTTATATATATATATATATATATATATATATATATATATATATATATATATATATGACTATAATAGTTATTTTATAAATTTATTTACCATAAATTAGCTTAAAAATGAATATTACGCAAATAGGCACAATTTTCATAGTCGGCAACATTTTTTTACAAACTTCTAACGCTAATAATTTTTTCATACGAACTCCGTAGCTGATTGTGTTCATTGTTTTCTTTGTAAAAAAAGATTTTCATTGATATATTACATTCCAAATTTAGATGTCGGGAAGTCATATGTTTTTAGCTATAAAGAAGACTAGTCAATGAAAAATATCAAAAAAACCCAACTTTGATCATTCGTAATTTCCGCATATGAACTCCATTTAAACTAGATTTCTTTTTACACTCCAATTTGGATATCGAGAATTCATATTTTTATAACTCTAAAGTAGGTTATTTGGTAAAAATTATGAAAAAAAACCCTTCATAGTTTTCGCATACCAACTCAAGCTTAGTGAAAAGAATGTTTTTGATACACCTTCGTTACAATCACATATCATTTGGGTTATCACAATCACAAGTAGGGATGAGAATTTGGCCCGAAAATCCGAACCGAACCGAACCAAATTAGACCCGAATAAGCAATTCGATTCGGTTTTCGGGTATCTGGATTAGGCTTATTCGGTTTTCGGGTTATTCGGTCCGGGTTACCCGAATAAGGGCTTATTCGGTCCAAAAGGACCGAACCGAATATGAAAAGTCACATTTTTTTTCCTAACACGATTGCTTATTTGGTCTTCTTTTCTATCGATCGTTACCCAACAAAACCCACGTAATACACCAAAAAAAATCAACGAAATCGAATTCGATCATCCGTATTACACCAAATCGACGAGTAGACGACATTACTCTTTGATCGATTGAGGTTTTTATCATCCTTGCGACATTACTCTTTGATCGACGATTGTAGCTTCTGCCCTTGCGACTTGCGATAACCTGGACTCATTGATCGATCATTACTAGTTCAAAGTTCAAACTTCAAAGTCCATTCACGATAAGAAAAAAAAAGTCGGCCCTTGCATCTGGAAAAAATAATCGTCTCCTCATCCTTGTTTTCTAGTTTATAGTGTGATCAAACTCCATTCAAGTCATGAAAAATTGGGTTCCAAATCAAGAAACTCAAGTAAGTATTTGTATCTTAATCTACTACTCAATCTTTCAATGTGTTATTATGTATGTTATTCATTGAAATTTGAATGTGTTAATCTACTACTCAATCTTTTAATTTGTTTCTTTAAAAGATTTGTTATGAAATCATAAGCTACAAAAGTCATACAAAATACAATATTTATAATCACATTCTAAATGTTATTTGGGTTATTCGGGTTATTCGGCTCCTTAATCATCTTATAAATGTTATTTGGGTTATTCGGGTCGGAACCGAACCGAACCGAATAATACCCGAACCGAACCGAACCCGTATTGCTTATTTGGTTCGGTTTTCAGTTCATACAATTACCCTTATTCGGTTTTCGGTTTATTCAGGTTCGGGTACGTTCGATTCGGTTCCGACCCGAATAGCATCCCTAATCACAAGGGTGACCTACGAAAATCCGATTTTTTTTTACAGTCGACCTAGATTTTCACAGACTTTGACCCTATTAAAATATGAAATAATACAAATTATAAGACTTTTTATCTATAAAATAAGAAAAAGAAAAAAACATTGTGTTAATGATCCATGACGAACCACATCATTTGATAAAAACTGGTTGGAACTTGTTTTGTTGGGAAACAAACATTTTATAATTATAATACTATGTGAATATATTTTAGGTTAATTCTATACGTACCCCTAATTGCTTGGTGCACCTTTCTATATGAGTGAGTGAGTGTGTTTGTACCCTGTCATTTGATTTTCTATATAGGGGATACATATAGTAACATCTATATTTTATTGTTAAGAAAAGAATCAAAACCTTTATCGGAATTTACAAAAAATCCATGCAATTGAATATAATCCTAAACTTTATCATGTCAAACAAAATTTAGATAACAAAACCTTTATGTATCAATCAAAAAGATTTGTATGTTTTTGTTTTTTAAAAGATATATGCATTAAAACACTAGTAAGAAGTTAGAATGAGACTACGAAAGCAAAAAAAAAAAAACTACAAGCACTAAAAGGAGAAACAACTCACTTAAACCAACAAATAAAATTGAAAGGAGATTTATGCTTAACCGAGTTGAAAACAGTTAACCGAATATTATTCGACGTCTTAAGATAAAAGTATCTTTTCATGTTGAACACCAAGTTATTGCGTGCCTTCCATAAGCTCCAGACCATCGGAAACAATAAAGTCGATTGAAACAACCTTTTTTTTTTTTTAATCTTGAATCGGAGCCTTCAACACAATACTCATCTTTATTGCAAGGAGAGGACATCAATCGCACCAACTAATTTTAAAGATAGTCAGCCAAGTACCCGTAATACCACATCTAGCTAAAAGCTTCCCGTCAATACATTTTAAACCGCAATCCCACTCCTCAAGCTCATCAATAATTTTAACAGTTATTTGACTAATCTAGATATAAATAATTCAATACGTACATATGCTACATTCAAATAAGGAAAACTAAAGGTTTAGTTAGAACGTAAGAAATTACACATATAAAAATCATCCAGAATATATTTATTTGAAGATTAATATGTATCTTATTTAGTTTTAATTAACTGAGTTTGTAACTATTAATTTTTCATTATATTTAGTCATTACATATAAGAAATTACTAAATTATATAGTTTAAAATATAGAAAAATCCATAAAAATTTGCCTTTTTTCCGGTTTAAGCATGTAAACAACTTTTTCCAAGTTTAACCACGGAAAGTTTTAGTTTTCATAAAAACCACTACATAAAATATTAGATTTTGTAAAAATCATTACGGTTTAAAATTTGTTCGCTTTAACCCACAATAATAATAATAATTATTATTATTATTATTATTATTATTATTATTATTGTTGTTGTTGTTGTTGTTATTATCTTTATGATTTAACCATTGAAATATTTTTTTTCTTCTAAAATAACCATCTTTAACAAAAAAAATTGTTACGATTGGTGTCTGCTACTCAATACCCTTAGGGAATGTTCGTTAAAACTAGCTTGTAACGGGTAGCGTTTGATTTTGAAGCGTTTTAGCTTCTCCATATAGCTTTTGATTTTGTAGCGTTTTGTTTAGGTTAAAAGCTAAATGTTCCTGTCGGCAAACGACACTTTTTTTTTTTACGAGCATTTGTTAAAAGCTTGAAATCAGAAGTTTTCAAACGATGGTGCCGAACACAACCTAAATTTGAAAAAATTCTTCCAATGATTAAATGAAAGAAAAAATCAAATGTTTTTATGAAATTTTCCAAATAAACTTTTGGACAAAAACTAAAAAAGTTAACTAGAAGATCGTTGACATTTTGATTTTTGTTTTATACTTCATTATCAAAATTAAATAGTGAAAATCTTCCAAAAGGTGGACGCTAAAATCTTCCAAAGGTAGGACACTTGACAGTTCCCACCGCTCCAATTGTATATAAATACACACACCAAACGAAGGAAAGTGTGTGCTCCGAAAACCAATTCTTCCTTCTTCCCTCTAATCACACACATTTGTGTGTGTAATTTCTCAAAACCCACCTCCATTTCCCTTCAATTTCACGATGGGAAGTGATCAAAAGATGATGATGAAGGTCAATATAAAGAAATCATCCATCATTCCTCCTTCAGAACCCATTGCAGACTGTCCTAAGCAGCTATGGACCTCCAATTTGGACTTGGTTGTGGGTAGAATCCATATTCTAACTGTTTATTTCTACAGACCAAATGGATCTGCGAATTTCTTCGATCCAAACGCTATGAAAAAGGCGCTCGCCGATGTGCTCGTCTCGTTCTATCCGATGGCAGGGCGATTGGATAGAGATGAGAGCGGCAGAATCGTAATTAATTGTAACGGCGAGGGAGTTCTGTTCGTAGAAGCGGAGTCCGATTCCACCTTGGATGACTTTGGCGAGTTCACGCCATCACCGGAATTCCGCAGTCTTACTCCGACTGTTGACTACTCCGGCGACATTTCTTCCTATCCGCTATTTTTCGCACAGGTAAATCATACATCCCCTAATTACCTCAGATTTCTTTGCAGCAGTAAACATAATTCGCCCTAAAACATGTCCAGATTCGTTATTCATGGCTGAAATAGTCTAAATGATATAGATCTATCAAAACTTTAGAGGATACACAGCGAATAAATCTAGCCTTTCACATGCATTTGCAACTTTGCATTGAATTTCAAAACCCCCTTAGTAACAGTTTCAACAGATGCATAGTTTGATAATCATATTAATCGAGAAAAACAATTTATTTCAAGCAATTTCATCACAAAAAAATTGAAAAAATGTTTTGGATTCGTACTATTTGCTTTGCTACTACGTCACGACTGAGACCCATATAAATTTCTGTCATGAGGCTGCCATGGACTAACACATTCATAACTCTATTTCAGTATGTGGGTCCTGAAGGGTTTATTATTGTTGTATGAATGCTCATAATTTATAAAGTTTTCAAACACCCCCTAATTGAATTCATATCTCGTGTTTTATTTGCTTTCCCAGGAAATCAAATTGCTTTACCACTAATAATGCACATAGTACATGTCACAATGCAACAAGAAACTTGTATATGGGAACAAGGGTCAAAATAGGGTCATAAAATAATAATATAGTCCAAATTGTTCTTTTCTCCATTGGTATAATCCATGTGCTTAACTGCCCAAGACCATGGATCTTAACATGTGCTGTAACTTTATTTGAAGCAAAAAGTTACAAAATATATATTAATCTGTTTGGGTGAATTCAAAAAGTTTGAAGCTATTTATGAATTTATTCTAATGTATATGTGAAAAGTATTCGGGAGTAGTTTAAAGTAGTAACATTTAATTGGATAGCCATCTTTATCAATTAGATAAACAACCAAAACTACTATTTTAAATGCTTTTTTGTAATCTTTGACTTTAAATTTTGTTTCATTTGCTTAAATTAATTTAATTTTTTTTCCAGGTAACACATTTTAAATGCGGAGGAGTTGCTCTCGGTTGTGGTGTATTTCACACGCTCTCAGACGGTCTATCGTCCCTCCATTTCATCAACACATGGTCTGACATGGCCCGCGGGCTCTCAGTAGCCATACCTCCGTTCATTGAACGGACACTGCTAAAAGCCCGCGAGCCACCAACCCTAACATACGACCATGTAGAATACCACAAACCGCCTTCGATGAGCCCGACTGCTCAAAAACGAGGTGCGGGCTCATCCACCACCATGCTAAAGCTAACCCTAGACCAACTCAACACTCTCAAACTCAAAGCCAAGAGCAACGGCGGTCAAACTCATAGCACGTACGAAATCCTAGCCGCTCACATATGGCGGTGCGCGTGCAAGGCCCGTGGGCTCCCAAACGACCAATTAACCAAACTGTATGTAGCCACAGACGGGAGGTCGAGACTCAGTCCCCGCCTCCCGCCGGGCTACCTTGGCAACGTGGTGTTCACTGCCACCCCCGTTGCCAAATCAGGTGATCTTACATCGGGATCATTGTCGAACACTGCAAAACTTATTCATGCCACACTGACGAAAATGGATGATGATTATTTGAGATCGGCGATTGATTATTTGGAGTCGCAAAAAGATATCTCGGCCCTGATTCGTGGCCCGAGTTACTTTGCGAACCCGAATTTGAATATCAACGCGTGGACCAGGTTACCGGTCCACGACGCTGATTTCGGGTGGGGCCGACCGATTTTTATGGGACCCGCGTGCATTTTATATGAGGGAACTGTGTATGTTTTACCGAGCCCGAATAACGATAGAAGTGTGTCATTAGCGGTGTGTTTAGATGCAAATGAGCAGCCACTTTTTGAGAAGTTTTTGTATGAATTGTAAGGTTTTGTGACCATACAAAATCTTGGCAATTTGTTTGTTTGTGTTTTTTTTTCTATTTTATTTGTTCTTTTTTTATGTAATAATAAAATGTAATGGCAGTCCATGTGAATGAAAAGCCTGGTTGAGGGTTTTTGTACATGAAAAATGTTTGACTTTGTGTATAATTTTGAAGTCAGGAGCTTCATGATGTAAATGAGGTATAAAAAGTATGTTAGATAATCGTCTACATCATTGTATTGCGATATATATAGACCCGCATATCACATGAGCTATTTGATTGTTGAAATATATCTAATTATTAGATCATTTACTAAAGGTTCTATTATCATCCTAAATCCTACAAGCTTAATAATTAAGAAATTTGACTAATATAAAAGCATGTTTTATTTTAGAGAGCTTTATTTTGGAGAAAATTGTGTTATCTTGTTATCCGGATTGGATAACGATTTATTTGTAAATCTTGCTTATGAATTTATATTTCATTTCTCAAAGACTATCTCAAAAGCGTAGATTTAAATAATTGATTAAAATCTTATGCTAAAAACCAGGCATGAACAAAAAAACCGGTTCAAGATCCGAACCTGTCAAAGAACCGGTAAACCGGTTTACGCTGAACCGGTCCACAGTGAACCGAACCGGTTTGAGAACCGAACCACCGGTTTACACCCGTTCGAGATTTTAGTCGTTGAAACTGGTTTAGAACCGGTTTATATTATGTGAACCGGTTTGGAATCGGTATGGAACCGAACCGAACCGGTGTAACCGGTTTAGATAGGTTCGACTAATTTTTTGAGTGAACCGGTTTGAGGCTGAACCGGTTTTGCTTGGCTAGGGAGTGAACCGAACCGGTTTAAAGAACCGGTTCGATTTGAAAAATGAACCGGTTTGTGCATGCCTACTAAAAACTATTGATAAAAATAGACAATAGAGAAATAAATTATGATAGCCCATTAACCAAAGAGTTTACAATTATGGGCTAATTGGGCTGTGTTTATGTTTTGAACTATTATAATACCGATAGGCAATAGTATAAGTGCAAATGAGCCGAATTGATCTGTTTTAATTTTTTTAATATTTGGATTGTATAAAAGTGGATTTGGGCTATTTGGATATTGGACAACGGACCAAATTATGTTTGAAAGTTGAAACTTAATGATTACATATATTTGAATTTAGATACTACAACCTAGATCTTTGAATTATTTGGATCAGATATATGATTTTAGTATTATTTTTTTAAAATTAAATTTAGGGTTAATTCAAAAAAGAACTAATTTTTTTTTACCTTTGCACTTGCACATGACAATTTTTTTTTCATAACACGAATACGACAAGACGCGATCAATTTTTTTAGTTGACAAGAACACGACCTAATTAAAAAACGACAAACACGAATCATACTCACGCTTAAGAGTTTCTTATAAAGATAAGTTTAATAGCTAAATAAGGTTTAAGACATAAAAATGGTACTAAATGTCTTCAAACTTATGACATAAAAAGAAACTTCATTCAAACGTATGCATCCAGCTATTCATATTCTTGCTATCCAATTTCATAATGTTGTTGGTAAGTTTCTATAAACACAACTCTTCGTCACTTACAATACAATAAACACAGATATAAACATATTAAAATTAGTTAAACACCAAAATATATATTTTCAGCAATAGAAGAAAAAACATTATTATTTTTAATTCCAAACAATGAATTCATGAAATTCCTTTTTCAGATCAACACCCTTAAATACAATGGAATAAAATACAATGGCATAAAAATCAATAAAATACAGAAATACATGAGGAGCCACAATTATTAATAATATGGATGATAGTGAGTGGAAAATCGTCGTCCATATCACAGTCGTTCAAACTCTTGAAAGTTTTAATCTCAGCAGCTTAAGCTCAATATTTACGGTTGCCAATCGGTTTCCAAGGACCCTCCTCCTTCTCCAGCTTCTTCTCACCCACGTTCACAGTCGGTTGTATCAATCGGTTTTCAGCCTCCTTTTTTCCTTCTTTTTCGACCACTCTTGTTGTTATATATTACGATCACCTCTTCCAAACGTCAGTTCTTTTCTACTTACTTTCCCTCTCTCTCTATGTGGGTTGATTATTAACTATTTTATTAGATTTATTGCAGATGAAGAAGATGCGAAATTAATGGTGTCGGATGCAGGGTTCAAGTGATCATCTGCTCTGTTTCCATCAAGAAACTCACCAAGAGTTATTCCTAAAAGCATCAGGTCCCTTGATTCACTCCTACCGGGTTACCACCATACGACGCCAGCTCTTCATAGAGGTAACATACACAACTCTCTCTCATTCTCTGCGTGTGTGTCTGTATGTTAAAGCTACAAGAAATGGTTTTCAAGACACAATCAAGGTTTACTTTCCCTGTTTATTTAACAAAACTTCAATTAACTCAATCAAGGTTTACTTTCCGTGTTTATTTATCATTAACTAGGTGTGAGACCCATGTATTACATGGGTTTATTTTAAAAAAATAAATATGAAATTTTAACAATTTGAAAAGTTTGAATTTATAAGAAAAATAAGAAAAATTTTGAATTATTAAAATTAATGAGGCTTTAATATATTGAATACATTACATATATAAATCCTTTCTAATAAATACCTTACATATATATTACCTTACATATTAAATGTGGAATTTTAATTTAATAAAATAAAAAATACAATAAAATGACAAGTGGAAAATAGAAAATTCAAAAGTTCTAGAAAATGTCATGTGTCCAAATGAATGAGAAGAGAACATGTGAGAAAAAGTTTTTTATTTATTAGGGAGGATTATGTGTATTATTTATGAAATTATTTGTTTTATGGTTTATCATTTGTGTAATTGTTGATTAATTCGGTTTATTTTAGGTTTAGGGATGATCTTATGCTTTATCATTTATGAAATTGTGATTATGGTTTTTGGTTTCACAGGCTCACAAGCTCGATTTTGGTTTTTGCTCGCCATTATCGCCCACCAACCCTAAGCTTTTACAGGTTCCATGTTTCTTTATTTTCACTCACTCTTTCGTTCCTTGGTTTTGAGATATTTTTGAGGCTTTTTGTTTGTATAAAAGAAGCTCGCAGACAAAGGCTTGCAGTGTCATCATTAAATTTTCCTAATTGTGACTTAGGTCTTGCTTCTTCCTACAACGTGAGTCCTCCATCATGTTTATTTAATTTTCCTACACATTATCTGATTCTATATGTATATGTTAGTTTCTTTTGATCAATGCTCTTGATATTATTGTTATTTTACGTACATATATTGTTGTAAAATGTCTTTGACTTCAAGAAAAGTGCTACATTTTATAGAAATTGATATAAATTACTTTAATCAGACTAATGTTGGATGTTTTTTACACACTTCACAGAGTTTGTATCATGTTTTCTTTGAGGAATGTTAGGTTTGACGTTAGGACACTGTACAACTAGTTTGTGGATGAAAGAAGTATTTTAGTTCTGTTTATTACTTGATATTCTTTCATTCTTTCTTCTTCTTTTTTTCAACCAGGATTACGAAAAATGCCATGTTACTGTTACTGAGGAGTCATTAACTACAGAAGACCTTTTCCCTTTAGAAATTGCCAAGGTTTGCTTCTGAATCCCAGTGCATTTCTACTTTCTATAATTCAGTATGATATTTTCAGAATTATTTTGCAATTTGCACATAAAAGGGCTATTCATTAATGAGAATCTATGCATATAATGAAGCCTAGACATGTACAGGCGACAAGTATTCGAGGGATGCTTGGAATGTTCCAAAATGTATGTATTTCTGTCATCTTAATCTGTAGAGAACTACTTTAGCCAAGTCGATTTCATATATTTTTTTTGTAAATCGTACATTTTATATGTTAATATATTATAAAAAACTTTCTAATTCTTTTTTCTAGAACACTAGGAATGGGATGCTTTGGTGCTATCTACATTTGCATCAGAGCAACAACTGCATACAACAAGTCAGGAACTTGGTTATTGTTTATACCAGGTACCAGTAATAACTCCTCTATGTTGATAGTGTAAGGTTAGGTTGAAGGGCATATTGGTCTTTTATTGACAGCATAATTCAGCTTATCTAGTAATTCCAAGATTAAAGAAAGAATTAGATGAAGCCAGAACAATGTTAGCACATTTAGATAAGCAAGCACACCCTTGCCAACATGAATAGAAATAACATCAAATACCTTTGTTGCAATCAATGGGAAAAGTGGTTTCTTTTTTCTTTCTTTCCTTTCATGCTCTTAAGATTATAAAAATAGTTTTCAATGGGGTTTGCTATGTTATATTTTTTTATGGATTTGTATGTTGTTGAGATGCAAATTCATATAAAGAAAGGTTCAATGAAAGAAACATCCATGGAATCCTCATTTCCATTCCATTCTAAGGTCTATTTTACTCGAATCACAGTCTTATCATTCCAATCAATTGTTATAAAATGTGTGCTTGATCAGAGTTAAAACTTTTATATTGTTTCCTTGAAAAATATAATGTATAAAGTAGATTTATTTAAGAGGTGTCCATCTAACTTGTGCTTTCTCTTTATGTCCAGTTTGTTACCACTCAATATTATGCTTATGAACTACTCAGAGTTACTTAAATACCATCCTAACAAAGAAATAGATGTCAAACTAGGGGATGAAGAAGTTATAAGGTTGTTATCTTGTATTTTCTGTTTCTCTCTGTTTAGGATTTTAATTGGCCTGATTTCACCATTTAGATGCTAAATGTTTTTTTTTACTTTCTCACAATAATCTTTGAATTATGATAAATTCATTTGTGTTTCCTACTTTCTAAATGTTCATTTTTAAGTTTGGTTTCTCTGTGTGTTGTTTTTGCAGCAAAAATGCATGAGAAAGGAGGAAATGGAGGTCTTATATGCTTATTTCATTTGTGTTTCCTAGATGTTTCATATATCCTGTAAACTCAAATCTCCAATTAGATAAATAATATATTTCATCACCAAAACTTACATCTTGAATGTGGTGTATAAACTGTAACACCCATAAAATTCGATCCAATTTAAAACTTTTAAAAACATTTAAAACCATTAAGTTATTACAGTTTGTTTTCAAAATAGTTTAAACATCAGAGTATCCCCAGAATGCAATCATGAAAATATAAGGAGGTGCACGATCACGCCTTCGCCTTCCCGCGATCATCAGAAATACCTGGAACAATAATCGATAAATGTAAGCTCGAAGTCTTAGTGAGTTACCCTTAAAATACCAACGCCATACAGATATAACCATATCATATATAAACAACACAACATGCATAATGAGCCTTCAGCCTGACTGGACCGCCTCGCAGGACTTCAGTCTATCTGGACCGCTCTTCGAGCCTTCGGCACGTCTGGACCGCCTCTCAGGGCCTTCAGCCTATCCGGACCGCTCGCCAGGCCTTCGGCCTGATTAATATGCCCTCCCGAGTCTGTAGTCAATCCGATCCACCCAGGGTATGTTGGCCTTCGGCACAAAGTAGGTCCGCCTCAACCCAACCCCAATCAAACAATCATGTGCACATAAGTATCATACGCAAGCATGTATATAACAGTCAAACTGATCTAATAGATCGCTAATCATAACACCATCCTAACTACTAGGATGTAGATCTAACAGATCAATAAGCATAGTACCATCCTATCTACCAGGATACAGAACTAACAGATCACTAATCCTATCAAACAGTATGCATAATGAGCCTTCAGCCTGACTGGACCGCCTCGCAGGCCTTCAATCTATCCGGACCGCTCTCCGAGCATTCGGCACGTCTGGACCGCCTTGCAGGGCCTACAGCCTATCCGGACCGCTCGTCGGGCCTTCGGTCTGACTAACATACCCTCCCAGGTCTGTAGTCTATCCAGTCCGCCCTGGGTATGTTTGCCTTCAGCACAAAGCAGGATCGCCTCAACCCAACCCCCAATCAAACAAGCATGTGCACATAAATATCATACGCTAGCTAGCACGTACAGATAATCACATAGATCTAACAGATCACTATTATATCAACCATCCTAAAACCATGATGCAAATCATAAAGGGTCGGCCTTGGTGCCGCAGACCCTGTTGATATAGTGAGGATAACTCACCTGGCACTGCTGAAGTCCCGCGAATAAAACTCCAGCTGCTGGTTGACAGATTCCTGAACTGTCAACATTAAAACAACACCCAATTAATAATTGGGTTCCAATACGTAATGTGACATCCCCATTTTCACGGCCAGAAAAGACCGATTTTGTTTATGCTTTATAAAAATCAGAGTACTTCTTTTAATAAAAATCTTGCGGAATTTGTTCCCAGAAAAACATGATAAATACGTTATCAAAGAATTTCCGAAGAAATGTATTTTTATTCATTTTAAAACATTTGGGATGTCATCGTTAATACAGAAACATAAGCATAAACAGAACTTACAATCATTTACACTAGTGATCTAAATCTCTTTTAAATCTCTCAGTGTAATGTAACTTCATATCGACACCTGTGATACAAATAAACTGAGTGGGTCAGGTTGGGAAACCTGGTGAGTACATAGGGTTTTCAACCCACAATAATATAATTATTATGTTTAAACATCAAACAATCAACCCAATTACCCATCCCCATTATCTTCTTTACTCTTAAGGATCTACCCTAAGAATCAATTATTCCTCGTTCATTCATTCCTAAGGATCATCCTAAGGAATCGGCACGAAGTCCATCGTTGTCAATGACACAGCTGTCAAGCACAGCTGCTAGTTCTATCACTTAGGCGCAGCTGCCAGAATTGTGACATTCTATGTGAGGCGCAACTACCAGTATTGTCCTTCGAGCACAACTGTTAGGGTTATCTCGTTTATTGACAGTATCGTTTTCGAGAGTCCACTCGCAATACATGTCAATGGGTTTTTAGAGTACACCGGTGAACACATCGTTTACAACACCTACAGGTTGCAAGCCTGCCAGTGTTCCACTGGACTGTTTAGAATAGTCCGTGGTTGTCATCCATACTCTGCTAGATGACTGGGCCATCATTTGGGAAAGGCTTCTCACATCGTCCACCTCTCACACTTACCTCGTGGTCTATAACACCTCTCAACTCATCATCCAACTCATATTCCATCTATTACATCTACCCATGTTTTACCCAACATATTCTCGTAGATATATATATATATATATATATATATATATATATATATATATATATATATATATATATATATATATATACAGTATAAATCATTTAAAACATGTATAAAATCGTTCATCCAGCATAGATAATAAGTATACAGATAATATGCACACATAGCACGTAATTTATTTAAAATACTTCATATCTATGTGTAAGATGAAAGTAACTATGCACTCACTTGAAAAGGTGGTGAATCCGAACTCAGACAGCGCTTCGCTTCTTAAAAATAATTTCCTTCGACGAAACCTAGTATTATTACCACTAGAATTTAGTCTATTATTCGCCGAGACTAATTAATAGTCTAGCTATTATTACTATTATATAAGCTTTAAACGATACTTATATAACCCATAATAATAGCCCAAGTACTTATTATAAGTTCCTAATAACGCTACTATAATTAAATAAACGATATATTAAAAATAGCGTAGGCGTAGCTCACTTACAACGGGTTTTATAGAAAATCGGGCTTTGCTTGGAGCAGCATTCCCGAGCCGAAAAGCTCTTCTTCTCGGAGCCGTCGAGCACTCCGGGGCTTCCGCCTCGTGCTAGGGAGGTTCCCTAGGCTTTTCGGGGGGTTTCGGGGCTAGAGAGAGGTTATAGAGAGAGAGAGAGTAAAGAGAAGAAATAATGGGAAAGGTGTGAAGAAAATAAGGGTGGGAGAGGTTCTATTTATAGGGTGAAAAATGGCTGAACTTGGTGCCACATGTCACCATCTAGTGGCAAGACCTGGGGAGAAAGCAATGGCCAAGATTGTGCCACATCACCCATTTTCGCACAGCATACTTCCGACTTCTAAAATTCGTAACTTTCACATACGACCTCCGTTTTTGACGTTCTTTATATCCACGCGTAGGTAAAAATAAGATCTACAACTTTCATTTTGACTCTGTCGGCTAATTCTCGACCGATATTAAATTTAACAGTACGAGGAGATTATACTGTTAAATGTCCGCGTAAAATTCATAACTTCTACATACGGACTCTGTTTTCGTCTGTCTTTTTACCGTTGAGTTCCTATTAATGAGATCTTCAATTCTTATTTAGGTCGCGTAGGCCAAAAACCGCTCGATCTAAAATTCGAGTTTCGGGTCGTGCACTGCTATGCCAAATCTTAGAAAATTCGTAACTTCCTCATACGAAGTCAGATTTGGGCGTTCTTTTTTTGTATGTTCTCAGTTTAACGTATACTACAACTTTTGTTTAGATTTCTAAGGCTAAAAAGTCCTTTATCAAAAATTCACTATTTACGTCTCCCGGTGCCGTGCCGGTTTTGCCGTAAAACTTCGACGGGCCATAACTTCTTCGTTATAACTCGGATTTCGGCGTTCTTCATATGTACGGAACCCTTGAGACATATTCTACAACTTGGTTAAGATTATTTATTCTAAATAATCTTTTGTCGAAAAGTCGTTTTCGACCCCTATTATCTCTAAATTGACTAGCCCGGATCTACGAGCGTTACACGTAACCACAAGTCCATGCTTGGGGTAAAAGGACTACTTTACCCCCTACCTAGTTTGATTCAAGCCCAAGGCCCAACTCACACTCCAAAGCCCAACATATGGCCCAATTTTCCAAATTGGGCCCAGACCTCTACATGGTCTTTCCTTAAGGCTCATCCATTTATTCTAGTCCAAACTCTTTGTACTCCAATGACCCAATATCTCATAATCATCAAGGCCCAATTATGGCCCACCTATGGCCCAATTTTCCAAATTGGGCCCAAGCATTTCCAATGGGCCTTATCCTAAAGCCCATCCAAATATTCTAATCCATATGCTTGTTTTTGGATGGCCCATCAATAACCCAATCACCAAAGCCTAAAAGAAAGGCCCAACTCAAGGCCCAAGTGAAATTAGGGTTTTCACATGAAATGACGATTAGGGTTAAGTGTTTCTTACTTAGCCCATTAAGGACTTAATCCATTAAGTCCAATATTGCATTAGGTTAATTTGCAAATGATTTTTAATTAATATTTTAAGTTTATTAAATAATTCCTGTGCGGGTCCCGATCAATCCCCAAAATTAGGGTTTCATGACATTAGGGTTTTCCAAACCCTAATTAGGGTTTCCAACCCAATACTAGCCCATTAGTCACATGGTTGGGCTTTTAGGTCAATTAGGGCTTCCTTGGGCCCATTAGGGTTAAACAAGTCAGGCACCACCCACTACCACCTCGGGTAGTAGTGGTCAATGGCGGCTCATGGCGGCGGCCACCACCTCGTGGTGGTGGTTATGATTTTTGTCTAGAAAAATTTCCAAGCATCCCAAACGAAATCTAACACACACAAAGCATACCGCCACCCAACAGGGCGGCTGGTGGCGGCAGAAAGGCAGCGTGAGGTGGCGACCACCACCTCACGTCGGTGACGGGTCGTTTTCTTGATTATTCCAGCCGTACAATACAATTTACAACGATATCCAAATAACACACAGACACAAAATAACACACACACATACACACCCGCACTGTGGCGGAAGGCGGTGGTCGGAGGTGCTAGCCACCACCTCATGGTGGTGGTGGCTAACTTTTGATTCTAGATTACACAACCCACAAACTCTTAATACAATACAACAGCAATACACACACACCTAAGTACATAGAAAAGCACGCACACAGCCACCTTCCACGGTGGCTGGTGGTGACGGAATATGGCAGCAGGCGGCGGCCACCATGGCTAGCGGCCATGGTGGTTCTTTTCCTCGGTTTCCGGCCAATAAACGACCACCCACACGAATACTTGAGCTCTTGCAGAACACGAACCCATCTCAGCCACCATCAAGGTGACAGGCGGCAATCGGTCGGAAACAACATCATACCTCGCAGGCCACGAACACAACCACCGTTTCACGGTGGCATATGGCAGATAGAGTAGTTGGCAGCACCCATGACAGCCGCTCGAAGCGACGACAACAACAAAATACTAACTGAAAGAGATGGAGAAGAGAGAGAAGGTGGGCGACCCCACCGGAACAACCGCGACGAAGACCACCAACTTGTTTCTTCCGGTCGTCTACTGCCATGGCGTTCCATGGCAGCCTTGGGCTTCAACAACAGCGTCACAGCAACCAGCGGAGCTCGACGGTGCAAGGAACGACGAGAAAGATGACGGAGGCAGCTGGAGGTCTCCACAAAGGTGGCGGCTGGAGATTAGGGTTAGGGTTAGCGGCCGGTGCATGGTGACGGGTTTAATACCCGGTCATATCCAACCTTTCTTCAATGTACACCTTTGGCCCCTCCTTCCCAATTTCTTTTCATTATAAGGCTATAATTTACAAATCAGCCCCCATTATCCAAGATTCATAACAATTCTAGTCCCAGAAGTTACCATATAGCCCCTCCATGACAAATTGTTTTCAACTTAGGTACATAATTTACCCTTTTAACCCCAACCATCCAAAATCCTTTCATATTAAATCCAAATGATACCAAGCACCCCCTGGCTTCTAAAATCTTATGCAAAATAAACCCCGAAATTACATATTAACCCCCGGAGATTCAAATCTTGTCATTTGGCTTCGCGAAATCAACACCCCGCTAATTATTATTTGATTTTGGACTATAATAATATAAAATAAAAATAAAAATTACTTTTCGGGGTTCCGGGTCTATTATTTAATTATTCTATTTTAAACGGGACGTTACATAAATATTACTATCACTTTCATCTATCATAAAAGCTTAGATATAATCTTAACCTTATCTACAGGAGAAGTTAAAGAACAACTCCATGGTAATGTTTCATTTACTATCATTTTACACACTAGATGTCCACTACATGACAAACTCATCTACTTAAACTATTTTTATGGTGAAATTTGTGTTATTGTGATAGATTGTTTATCATGTGTGATTTTGTTGTAAAAAAAATTAAAAAATGGCTTTTTAATTATCAGGTAATTATCATCATGACTAAGGGTAAATATGTAATTTCATATGGGATATCAAACTAATGAAGCAATCGAGGTGTTTGCATAAAAGTATATCATATATCATAGATAATATAGATTATTATATGTATATATTATGGTGAACACAGATAATTTGTATATATTATATGTATATATCATATGCATAAAAGTATACAATAGATAATTATGTTTGATTTGATGTCAATTAATTGAAAATTTTCTCCGAGATAATATATGTATATATTAAAACTCAAATTACATGAAAAAACAAAATTTTCGAAAATTTTACTGTTTTACCGTTTCATTTTTTTTTTGTATTTAACCATTTCATTTTGAAATTTCGGTGCTATAATGCAAAAAAAAAAAGTATTACTTATTCCAGGGAATTACCCCTCACATTAATAGCAACATATAACATAGAGAGCCATGCATATTTTAGATTTACGGTTAATAGTTCTGGAAAAATAACTCTTATTATACAGTTCTCATGTTAAATTTACAATTTAAAAGTGAAGTCTTCAGTTTTTAACTTTTGATGTAAACTAATGTAAGCCTAGATTCGGTCAAAGAGGACTTGCCACAACTTATGCTTAATTTTTTTTTAAATCTAACCTAAAAGGAAATTAAAAATATACCCCACACTATATATTTTCGATTTTCTTTTAGGGCGAAATAGTTGATTTAGAAAAAAAAAATGATGAATAGTTAGATTTTGGTTTAAAGGCAAAATAGTCACTTTTTGATACCAATCTTGCAAAAATCAACAAAATCAATGACAAAATTTAATTCACCATAACAGTCCGCCCCTCATGCCACCACATACTTCGTGAACGCTGGACCTTAATGGAAGACCCCTCTTCACATGTTCATAACCAGTGTACCTTACCTTATTGAAGTAACATACTTATTTTTAAACCAATAGTAGCACTTTAATTGTATTTTTTCAAATAATAGCAACATGCTTGTGTTTTCAACCAATAATAGTGCGATGTTATAATTGGAACAAATGATAGTAGGATTATAAAAGAAAGTAAAATCGATGTATTGTTTTTACATAATAATATACATTGGTCAACTGTCCGATCTGTCCACCGAATATAAGCTGAAATCTTTTCAAAAATCTTCTGTTTGGAATCGTATTTGACACGCCGTCCACTGACATCACTTTGGACTCTTCGTTTTTTCAAAAAGTAAAAACAGTACTCGCCCCTGGCGGAAGTCTCCTTTGCTGCTCAAATCTTCCCCAAGAAATATCGGTTTCACTCAAAACCCTAGTTTTCCCCATCTATTGCACATCTCTGTAACAATGGAGTTCAGATTCGGAGGATTCGATCAACTCTATCGTACGCCTAACTTCTCCTATCGGTCTCCGGAAGGTACGCGAACGGGATTATTCGATTTGGTGATTTTGTTTATGAGTATCGAAGGTGTTGTTTTACTTTTGCGTTATCATTATTTATGTCGGTTTTCCAGAGGGATTATTGACCGGAAGAAGTTTTGGCGGCGGTGGCGGAAGGTCGGAGAGTTTCCGTGATATCGAGAAGAAGATAATCAGAGAGGAGATATTGGCGGAGGAAGCGGAGCGGAGGCGAGTTTTGACAGCTGAAGTTAGGAGGGAACTCATGATGGAACGGCAGATGATGGCAATGCAGAGCTCCCTGGGATATTCGTCGTCGCTCATGCTAGAGCCGCCGCATAGCCACCACAACTGGGTTCATCCCGCTGCCCTGCATGGTGAATCTCGGGCTTTGGAGGTGGTTTCCTCCCAGCGGGCTCCACAGTCGCCTGAGGTCACAGATATCACCACCTCTCCACCAAAAGTTAGCGAAAAACCAACTATTGATTTGGTGAGTATTAATAGTCAAAAGTCCTGTCGTCAGCGACCAAATATTCATTATATATCTAACAAGTAACAAAATAATGGAACTACAATCATGTTTACGTAATCGATATTGTGTATACATGCTCAAAAGGAAAAACAATATCCTAAGCTGTTTGACTTGAAATATATACTAGCCAGGGTTTATCTATCGACTCATGATTTTAGGTAAACATCATTAGTTTGTTTATTGCAGGGAAAACACTTTGGTCCTCCCCTTTCAGGAGCCAAACGGAAACCGCCATCAGCTGCCGGAGGTTCAACTGAGCTTTGTTACAGTTCGAGAAAGATAGGAAGCGAGTTGAACTGTGCTCTTTGTGAGGTCACCGCGACGAGTGAGCGGGGATTTCAGGAACATCTGGCCGGAAAGAAACACAAGGCCAAGGCGGCAGGCCTGAGAACCTGCCACACCGGAAAGACCAAGAACTGCGTAATGGAGAGCTCACTTAGATTATGTAAATTAGGAGCCTCCGATAAGAAAGTTGTGACGAAAAGGAAAAAACATATGAAAAACCGTAAACGTCGCCGAAAATCTACAGGCAAAACTTGCTAGCTTCGCATCTGTTTAAAAGAAATTTGTAATTTTGGAACTTTTTTCTAAGAAAATTGCATCTTGTTTTAGGATTAAAAGCACTTGATTTTTATAGTTGAATGAACCTTGTTAGACCTAACCATCTTGATGGCATAGCGGAAGGCTTTAGAAAAGTTTATGTAGTATCACAGTTTCGACCCCATTAGGTATCAGTTGAAGAATCAGCCACGGGATAAACACATACCTGATCCCTCATGTACATAGGGGTTGTCAAATCCGGCTAACATGATTTTTGTTTGACACTGACACGATAAGTTATTCATGATTTTTGTTTAACACGATAAGTTTATATGTAAAAAAACACAATACGATACAGGATACAATATTGTGTTTATTTTCATTAATTAACACCAAAACAATTCAAATAAAGCACAACAAGACAAAGGTAAACGTATAATAAATTTTAATTTTTTTAATAAATAGCAATTTCGTGTTGAGTTTTAAATCTGAACACGACATGAGGACAAGGGGCGGAGCTTCAACATTTGATTCGGGGGCCAAATCCTCTCTAATAAATGAAAGTTTTTTTTGTCACTTGTTAATCTTTTATGAGTTTTAACACTTGTTATTTTGTAGTATTTTTAGAATAAATAATATCCAAATGTCATTTCATGGATTTTTTTATATTTTAAAGTTAAAATGCCACATAATACTTATATACTTATATATGTAAGTAATTATTGATAAATATGACTAATAAATTGAAATGAATATGTTTCTTTCTTTTATTATTTCAAAATTTTATTTTAAAAAATATTGGATATTACACTTTAATATTTAATATTTTTTTAATCAACCCATATAATACACAGGTTTAAAACATAGTATATAATATGTATAAAAATTGGTAAGCAGGAGGCCAATGTCAAAATTTTATATTTTTAGGTATAAAATATATAAAATGAAACTATAAGGGCTATTTAGAAAAAAAAATCCTAATACTCCGCCAACGGAGGACATGAGATGTTATCAATCGACATCTTCGAGTGGACGAAAGTCCGGGAGAAGTAGGTTGATTCATCTAGGTCATGGATCATGCAAATGATGGATCGGGTGGGTCCTATTTTAATTATAAAGATATAAACAAAGGGTAATTCTAAATGCACGATAAAAGTTCTAAATACACGAAAGTGGAGTAACGTCAATCAGTGTATCAATCATTATGAGTGAATATTAGTTTTAATTTAAATTTTCATTTCTTTTCCTTCTACTTCTACAAAACTTTCAAAATTTGCCCTATACGCTTTCAATATTCATACCATCTTTTGTATTGTTATATTAGATTAAAAAAAATATAATAATAATATTAATAATATATTAAATTACGATTGTTAAAAAGATGACGTTAAGGATATTAACATCCTACAAATATTTGTTTTTTATTTTTTATTTTTTATGGAATTAAAGTTATTTAATAATTAAAGTTACTAATTTAAGTTTATTTTTTTATTTATTTTACTATTTAATGGTTTTAGTCTTGAACTTCTACTCTTTTTTTTTAATTTCACACACACACACACACACACATATATATATATATATATATATATATATATATATATATATATAGGGTAAGGTTATTTTGTTTTTACTAACTATTGTATGTCAGAATGTATAGATCTGGACCACCAGATGGAATTAAATCAAAGGTCATGATCTGAGGGTCTATGATATTACAATAGGGTAACATGTACTATATAATCATACAAATTTCAGCATAAGGGCATTTTAGTCAATTGAGACAAATTTAAAAAAGGAAAAATTGAGATTTATGGGATAATTAATGATTTTGATTTAAAAAATCTGATTTTTTTTCAAATTAATTCAATTTCAAACGTAATTTGTAAGCATAAACCGATCTTATTCTATCAGAATGTCATTTTGTTAGAATGATGTTCTGTAATTCTGTTAGAACGATATACAACTATGAACATAATATTATAAACACATATTATCAAGACTAATAATTTTCAATGAATACAAATTTTATATAAGACGAAGTTTAATAGTTTAGAATCAGTAATTACATTCATTCTTAAAGAATACAACTATGAACATAAATTACATTCATTATTGAAATTTCTTGCAAAAAAATATCGACATTCTTGAAAGAATCCTCATTCACTTTCTTCTTTCATTCTTAGATGTCTTGTGTATGTTTGACCTCTAAGCCACTTCAAAATATGCTAGCATTCTATGAGATTAACATTTTGTGAGATTGACATTCTGTCATAATTGTATTGTATGAGAATGATTTTATACAAGGAGCTGCAAAAGGAGATAAACTCGAAGATGGTAAGTGATCCCCAGGTAAAACTTGAAACATCTGAAAAACATAAGAAACAAAAATCATGTTAACACATCAGCCAATTGTTTTACAACCCTTGCAAAGTCATTCTTATGTGATTCTACCATAATCATTCTTATGTGATTATACCGGAAATACAATTCTGGCAGAATCATTCTTATGTGATTCTCCAAGATTATAATACTCTCTACACATTATTCAAATAGAAGAATACATTAGATACAAAATATTCTTAAAGAATGAAATAATTATTCTTAAAGAATGAAACAATTGGAGATAAGAATAAACACCCAATGATGAGGAAAGAAAGTCATTCTCACAGAACTAGCTTAATTAGCTTAAAGGGAATATACTGTAGAATGAATTCAAATTTCACAAAAATAAGCTCATTTTAAAATACAAATTAATACTAGCAAGAACGAAAAGAAAAGGCTAGAGCAGTGCCAAAATGTTCTCTAGAAACTATACCTTCAAGAATGCAAACCCCAACTCTAATCATTATAAAAATCTAAAACTAAAAGTTGAAATTGTAGAAATTGGCTAGTTGGAAGAACGAAGAAAAAAACTTGTTTTCTATGGAATGGAATTGCAAGACTAGAAGATTACTTGGTCTCTATGAAAAACTAGGAACATTAGACCTTCTGTCGATCTATGAAAAAAAATAAGTCTCGTTGATATAAAACAGGATATAAGAGAAAGACTAGATCAAATATATTTATTTTATTTCCTTAATTGCATGATTTCAATTAAATGATCCCTTAATTAAAAGTACAAAAGGTCCAAAATACCATTAAATGATTTATTTAATTATTTATTATTTCTTAACTTCTCATTGATGCATTTAGAAACACAATAGCTGTTAGAAACATTTGAACCTAGCTCTCTCTCTCTCTCTATATATATATATATATATATATATATATATATATATATATATATATATATATATATATATATATTAATTACTAATGATGGTGGTTATGTCTAATTTTCTTTAACTAAAATCATAAAGAATCAGTAGATATACTATAAAATTAGTAAATATACTATAAAATCATAATAACATAATCATTTTCTCTGTTACTAAAAAAATAACAAAATAATTTAGAATTCTGTTATTATGAATAATAAAAATAATCATTTTCTCTACATATAAACGAACTGAACAAACAAGAACAAATGTCTGTTTATTTGCGTTCGTTTAATTTAACCGAACAAATAAAAAAGTAAACGAAAATGAATTGAACGAATACAAACAAAGGTTTATTTATATTCCTTCATTTAGACTTGTCTATTTAGAAATTTAAATGTATTTAACTCAATAATCATTTAGAACATTATGATTATGATTAGTTTACTATTTTAACTGTAAATATATATGAGCTTGATAGAAATTTATAGTAGTTTATTGTAATCAGTCAAAATCATGATCACTTTTACACGATACATTCGTGCCAATAAAAGGATATTTTATAGTAGTTTACTCGCCGAAAAAAACAAATCACCGAAACAAACTATTAACACCCGTCGCTTGACGTGGGTAAAAGACTACTATATATATATATATATATATATATATATATATATATATATATATATATATATATATATATATATATATTACATTTGCAAATGAAAATTATGTAAGATTAAGATAATGATAAAATTTCTAAAATCCTTAAAAATAAATCAAGTTAAAAGTTGAATTTTAAAAACTTTAGACGACTACAACCCATATATGATACAAAAAGATGTAGTACGGTGAATTTAGATACCTAAGTTTATATACTTTGTTGCGTATATTCTCACACATATATATATATATATATATATATATATATATCAAGTAAAGTTATTGAAATTTGACTGAATAAAATTTATAATGGTGTGTATTGTAACTTGCATCTAAGCTAAAGGAACTAAAATCAAAAAATATAAAAAAATTGAAATTGCCAAAATAACAAATGTGATGGGATTGATTGTAATCATTGATTATACACGAATTTATTCGTGCTAATAATAGGAGCACCCATAAACAAAATAAGTTATGAAGCTACACTGGCCTATATATATAATTTCAATCTTATGACTCGTGATGTGATGCTTGTATTGCACATAAAAAGATATACTTTGTATGTGGGCCCCGACATGTTTTATTAGGGTTGAATAAATGCTCATAAAGTTTTCAATCACGCCATGATTTCTCCTGTTTTCTTTCTTTTCCATGAAAATGAATATTCTTAAAGACAAAATTGCGAACATAATCTAATCAAAATTATATGGTTTTGATAAAAAAAAGTTAATGTATTGGTGGTTCAATTTTGAATATTTTGTGTGATTTTTGTGATTATAGTTAGCATTTTTATGTGGTTTTTGTCTATATCCCACCTAAAATGACTAATATGCCCTTAAAATTGTTTTATTATTTCTTTTAATTGAATTTTAATTCCTTTAATTAAAAAAACATATATATATATATATATATATATATATATATATATATATATATATATATATCACCCCACTTATCCCTCTCTCTCTCTCTCTCTCTCTCTCTCTCTCTCTCTCTCTCTCTCTCTCTCTCTCTCTCACACACACACACACAAAGTGTAACATCCCAAAATATAACCCCAAAAAAATTTGATTTAAACATTACTAAAACCCTGAAATCAATCCTCATATAATAAAACCACGAATCGCATATCTCAAAATGTAAAAGTGAATGTATCAAATCCACTGATGTCAAAACATATCAAAAATATCCGAATAAAACTCCCAGGATAAACTGAAGCTGTGGTGTGTGTCATGCCATCATCCCGAGCTCTTCCCCTTACTAGCGGAAGTACCTGAAACCAAAAACTGAAACTGTAAGCACAAAGCTTAGTGGGCTCCCCCAAACTACCAATACCATACAATAACATATAAAGCAACTACTGGGCCTTGCCCACTGCACCGGACCGAAGTCCGGAAACTGCATCGGACCGAAGTCCGGAACTAACCAGGGCCTTGGCTTCTGCATCGGACCGTAGTCCGGAAACTGCATCGGACCGAAGTCCGGAACTAACCAGGGCCTTGCCCTCTGCATCGGACCGAAGTCCGGAAACTGCATCAGACCGAAGTCCGGAAACTGCATCCGACCGAAGTCCGGAACTAACCAGGGCCTTGCCCTCTGCATCGGACCGAAGTCCGGAACTGACTGAACATAGCATAACATAATCATAACTACTAGCATAAACACATATACTGCATACTGCATCAGAACGAAGTCCGGAACACATAACACAAAGACATGCTTAAATCACAAAGACATCAAGCACACTGAACTACTGCATCAGACCGAAGTCCGGAACTACTGCTAACTAAACGGGCCGGCATTGTGGTCGTAGACCCGTTCCTACTGGAAGGAAACTCACCTCGTAACGCTGGCTGCTGAGATGCTAAATCTGAAACTGGCTGACTGCTGCTCCGGAACTCCCCGACTACAAATTCCATAGACACTAATCAGATACTGATAACTGTTCTCAGGGTAAAATGACTAATTTACCCCTGATCCAAGTCAACCTCCTGGTCAAAGTCAACATTCAGTTGACCGGACTCGCCGAGTTGGGCCGCCAACTCGCCGAGTCCCTAACACCTTTTCTAATCCTCTACTCGCTTCAACTCGTCGAGTTTGACAACAACTCGACGAATTCTTCTCCCGTACTATCGAAGAATCTAACTTCATCCGACTCGCCGAGTTGTATGAACAACTCGTCGAGTTCTCCTTCATCATATGCACACGTCCAGACTGTGACTCGCCGAGTTGTATGAACAACTCGTCGAGTCTGTTCTTGAGGCAAGAAGATTGCCTTGGACTCGCCGAGTCACGGCATGGACTCGCCGAGTCTCTTGCATGCATTCTTATATAGTCGATTCTAGTCGATTTCAGTGCATCCAAATCATAGATCTGGGCTTCTAGGGCTGGTTTTGCACGTAAAGTTTCCAACTTTACGTGCATGCACACGAGAATGGGGCTAAAACACCAAAATCATCCAACACTAAGCACTTAGGGTTTGGAACAAGGTTATATTTGCATAAAGGTAGCTATATTGAGTTCCTAGAGCTCAATAACATCCAGATCTATGGTCTCCATCCTAAGGAGAGCTCAAATCTCGAGTTTGAATCATATAAAGCTCCAAAAGAGACATAAACAAGCATAAAGAGGGTTTAATTGAAGAATAAGCAAGGTGATAACTTTATTACCAGAATATGAAGCAGATGGAAGCTAGCTCTTGGATCTCCTTTCTCTTCTATAGATCTTCTTTCCTTTATTCTCTTCTACAACTCCCAAGCTACCACAAAACACTCAAGCTCAACAATGGGGACTAGGGTTTTACAGAGAAATGCTCTAAAGGTGCTGGAGGTTGGGGTGGGAGGCTATAATGACGTTTAAATAGGGTACAAACCTTGGGATTTAGGGTTTCATCCAGACTAGCAGACTCGCCGAGTCGGGAATAACCGACTCGTCGAGTCGGCATGCTCAATCCACGTGCAGACCCGCTGCTACTCGACGAGTTAGGGCTACTGACTCGTCGAGTAGCTTCTAAAACAAGAAGAATAATAATTAAAATGTGTACCAGGAACGGGGCGTTACTATTCTCCCCCACTTATCTTAGACTTCGTCCTCGAAGTCTGCTGCTTCTGAATCCGAAAATAACTCCGGATAATGCTCCCTCATCTCCTTCTCGGTCTCCCATGTCCATTCTGAACCCTTTCGATGCTGCCACTGCACCTTCACTAGCTGAACCACCTTGTTCCTCAAGGTCTTCGTCTTCCGATCCAAGATCGCAACTGGCCTCTCAATGTAATTCAGGCTGCTATCAACCTGAATATCCTCCAATGGTACCACTGCTGACTCATCCACCAAACACTTCCGCAACTGAGAGACATGGAAAGTGTTGTGGATCTGGCTGAGCTCTGCCGAAAGATCCAAACGGTAGGCAACCCGACCCACCCGGGCCAAAACCCTAAAGGGACCAATGAACCTGGGACCCAGCTTGCCCCTCTTCCGGAACCTGATGACACCCTTCCAGGGTGACATTTTCAGGAGGACCATATCGCCTACCTGAAACTCCAAATCAGAACGCCTCCTATCGGCGTAACTCTTCTGCCGACTCTGAGCCGTCTGGAGCCGGCTACGAACCTGCTGAATCAACTCTATGGTCTTAAGCACCACCTTTGTGCTCCCCATGACTCTCTGACTGACCTCGCCCCAACAGATCGGGGTCCTACACTTCCTCCCGTAAAGCATCTCGAAAGGAGGGCGGTCAATACTGGCGTGGTAACAGTTGTTATACGAAAATTCTGCTAATGGAAGATACGTATCCCAACTGCCACCAAAATCTAGAACACATGCCCGAAGCATGTCCTCGAGAGTCTGAATCGTTCTCTCGCTCTGCCCGTCCGTCTGAGGGTGGAAAGCGGTGCTGAAGTGAAGACGAGTCCCCATCTCGTCATGCAACCGCTTCCAAAACCTGGAAGTGAACCGACCGTATCGATCTGATACTACTGATACAGGCACTCCATGCCGTGCCACTACCTCGCACACATAAATATCGACTAGTTTCTCGGCCGATATACTCTCCTGAATCGGTATGAAATGCGCGCTCTTGGTCAGCCGATCCACTATGACCCAAATCGAATCAACTCCACGTGCAGTCCTGGGAAGTTAGTAACAAAGTCCATAGTGATATCCTCCCCTTTCCACACGGGAATGTCTAGTGGCTGCATCTTGCCGTGGGGTCTCTGGTGCTCTGCCTTGACCTTCCTGCAGATCAGGCATCTCTCCACGTACCAAGCTACGTCCCGCTTCATGCAGGGCCACCAGTAATCGGGTCGAAGATCTATGTACATCTTCGTCGCCCCTGGGTGGATGGAGAACCGAGACTTGTGGGCCTCATCCATCAGCACCTGCCGTACTCCTCCCCAGTACGGTACCCAAACTCTCCCATGAAGGGTCAACAATCCTCGACTGTCATAGTCAAAGGAAGCTACTCGGCCAACAATCCTCTCACACTTCTGCCTCTCCTCCTTCAGGCCCTCAACTTGTGCCTCTCTAATCTGCTCCAACAATGGAGTAATCACTGTCATCCTCAGACAAATATCCCTGATCGGGGCAGCTACCGCCTTGCGGCTTAGGGCGTCAGCCACTACGTTGGCCTTGCCCGGATGATAAAGGATCTCACAATCATAATCCTTTACCACGCCTAACCATCGGCGCTGCCTCATGTTCAGATTCGACTAATCCATGAGGTACCTCAAACTCTTGTGATCCGTGTAAATGATACAACGGACCCTATAGAGGTAATGTCTCCAAATCTTGAGGGCGAACACCACTGCCCCCAGCTCTAAATCGTGCGTCGGATAGTTAGCCTCATGAGGCTTCAACTGTCTAGAGGCATAAGCTATCACATGCCCTCGCTGCATCAACACTGCTCCCATACCTGTGATCGAAGCATCACAGTAAACTACAAAATCCTCTACTCCCTCTGGCAGGGTAAGAATCGGCGCCTCGCACAATCTCTGTCTGAGGGTCTCAAATGCTGCCTGCTGCTCAGGCCCCCAACGAAACACCACCGACTTCTTGGTCAGTCGGGTGAACGGAACTGCTATCTTGGAGAAATCCTGGATGAATCTCCTGTAGTACCCTGCCAGTCCTAGGAAACTCTGAATCTCAGTTGGAGACCTCGGGACCTCCCACTGCATCACGACCTCTATCTTGGCCGGATCTACTAGTATACCCCTCTGGTTGACGAGGTGACCAAGGAACTGCACCTCGCGCAACCAGAACTCGCACTTGGAGAACTTCGCGAACAGTCTCTCCCTCCTCAACGTCTTTAGCACCTCTCTCAGGCGCTCCTCATGCTGCTCCTGAGTCTTGGAATAAACCAAGATGTCATCAATGAACACTATCACTGACCGATCCAGCATCGGTCTGCATACGCGGTTCATGAGATCCATGAACGCGGCTGGAGCGTTGGTGAGCCCGAACGGCATCACCACAAACTCATAATGACCATAGCGGGTCCTAAAAGCGGTCTTTTGCACATCCTCATCTCTGACCCGTATCTGGTGATATCCTGACCGTAGATCAATCTTGGAGAACCAAGATGCTCCCTGAAGTTGGTCAAACAAATCGTCTATCCTCGGGAGTGGGTAACGGTTCTTCACCGTTACCTTGTTCAGCTCCCGGTAATCTATGCACATACGGTGCGACCCATCCTTCTTCCTCACGAATAGGATCGGGGCTCCCCATGGTGAACTACTCGGCCTGATGAAACCCTTGTCTAGCAGCTCCTGCAGCTGTGTAGACAACTCCTGCATCTCTGGAGGAGCCAGCCGATATGGTGCCTTAGCTATCGGAGCCGCACCCGGAACCAGGTCAATCCGAAACTCGACCTGTCTTTCCGGAGGTATCCCAGGTAAGTCCTCTGGGAATACGTCCGGATACTCTCGCACTACTGGTACATCGTCAACTGTCGCCTTACCCTTCTCCCGGGCATCTATAACATAGGCGATGTACCCCGCACAACCCTGCTGAACGTAGCGCCTCGCTCTCGCTGTTGAACAAAGGATTGGTCCACGCTGTGGCCTCTCGCCCTGAATCACTAACTCTCCCCCACTGGGAGTGCGAACCCTCACCAACTGCAGCTCACAATAAATCACTGTCCCATTGGGGCTCAGCCAATCCATACCCACTATAACCTTATTCCCTCGCAGGGGAATAGGAACCAAGTCCACTAAAAACTGCTCATCAAATAACTGCAGCGATCACCCCCTATGTACTCTCGCGACCCTGACGGTCCTGTCATCTGCTATCTCAACCTCAAGTGGACAATCCAGCTCCCTCGGAGCTCTGATAAACCTCTTGCTAAGCGCAAGTGAAACAAATGATCGGGTAGCCCCCGAGTCAAACACTACTGTAGCTGAAATGCCGTTCACTAAGAACGACCCTATACGAAAACATATATCCATGAGAAACAATCAATATTAAATAAGAGACAAGAGGAAAATACATACCCGTCACCACATCAGGAGTCGCTCGCGCCTCCTCTGCTGTCATCTGGAAAGCTCTACTCTTCGCCACTGGCGCCTCACCCCGGCCCTGATGGCAGTCTGTGATCCTCAATGTAGCAAGGGCAGGTGCCGCCACCTTCCCTGCTGCTGCCAAACTCGGACACTGGGACTTTTTACGTCCCCTCTGATTGCAATGGAAGCAAATCATATCAGATGATACGGTAGTAGTGGGAGTAGCTGTACAATCTCTGCTCATATGCCCGGTCCGGCCGCACTTGTAGCAAACGGGACTCCCTGCCTTGCACGCCCCATCGTGCAATCTCCCACACTTGCCACACCGACTGTGGCTCTGCTGTCCTCTAGATCTGTGATCCGATACCTTGGGCTTTTTGCCCGAACTCCCTGTACAAGATGCCGCCTCTGGCTTCCTCTTCTTCTCCATCTCCAAATCTATCTCTCTCTCTCGAGCCCTCACAATCATATCATCTAGCGTTTTACAGCTGGACCGGCTCACAAACTGGCGGATATCACTCCGCAACATCTCATGATAACGGGCCTTCTTCATTTCCTCATCAGCTGCGTACTGAGGAACGATAAGAGCCCTCTCCCTAAACTTGGCGGTAATCTCCGCCACTGTCTCTGTAGTATGGGTGAGATCCTGAAACTCCCTGGCTAACTGCTGTACCTCAATAACCGGTGCAAACTCGGCTCTGAACCTGGTAGTAAAATCAGCCCAGGTCATCGCATCAAGAGCGGCGTCATCTCCGATAACATGCCCAACCTCCTCCCACCAATCTCGTGCCCTGTCCTTCAGAAGACAGGATGCTAGTCTGACCTTGTCCCCCTCGAGACATTTGCTGGTGCGGAACGCATTGGCGACATCCGCCAACCATCTGGTACTCGTAATGGGATCCCGTGCCCCATGGTAGTCTGGAGCTCCACAAGCCCGGAACTCCCTGAAGGTGAGTGTGCGCGACCCCATCATGGAATGTGCTCAACCTCTCGTCCATCAGCTCTAAAATACCCTCCTTGATCGAACCGAAGATCACAGGAGTCTGCTCAAGTATGGTGCGAGTAACCTCTGAAGAGAGGAACTCCATGGTCTGCTCATCTAGATGCTCGGCCCTCGAGCCTGATCCTGATCCCTCGCCGGCTCCTGAACTACCGACTGCTGGCCTGGGGCGTAAAATCACCATTCTGAAAACACATCATGACAAACGTCAGAAACACTGATATATCTCGTGGGATCGCTACTACTACAAGTTTCCTGGTCTCATCTCAGTCTTCCTTGGTTCAAGTACGGATCCTCTGCTTTCAGTAGTACGGGCACATACTACCTTCCACATCTATCCGTACTTTCCTCAAGAACTGCCTCAACTCCACCAAGTCACTTCTACTGTTACTGATCTCTGCTACTCTCATCCTAGGCTTGACCTAGGGAAATCTCTGACTCTACCCAACCCAGTCCTCAGCTGCTGAAGGCCTCCTCGTAATGCCAATTAGCCATCACCTGAATACCATCACATGTGACGAGGCTCAAATAATCCTTCGAGTACAAGACTCGTCCCTACAATGGTTAGACTCAAACAAGAGCTGCACAATAGGGCCAAATCCAGCACTCTGAGATTATTCAACCCTGATCACATGTGACGTGACGTATTCACCTAATGGCTAACTCCCATCACTCAGAGTTCCACAAATCACAAAGCAAGCAACATTCAGACATAGAAACTACTCAAGCAATTCTATCCTCATAAAAAGAAACCGTACTAGCATACAATGCTAAGCTCATACTATCAGGCATAACCTAAACAGGCTATCCTACTACTGTCTACTCAATACTAGCATGCAATTCTCGTAAAGCTGAAACACATATAGCAAGCACATAAGGCATCCTCCTAGATCCTTAGTCCTATTCTAGCATGTTGTTCTACTGAAACTGAAGCTGATAATCATAACATAAACTTGTATGGGTAATTTGGGAGTACTTACTTGAGCTCGGCTGATCGCATGCACCACACCCTTTTTCTCTTTTTCGAAAACTCTTTTCTTTTTAAGTTTTCCTTTTCAAAAATTCCTTCGAAAACATTTTCTTTTGAAAATCTTTTTACCATTTCCTTAGTTTGAGTCCAGTCACACCCGAGAGTGTGCCTGAATCCCTCAAACCAAGGCTCTGATACCAACTTGTAACATCCCAAAATACAACCCCAAAAAAATTTGTTTTAAACATTACTAAAACCCTGAAATCAATCCTCATATAATAAAACCACGAATCGCATATCTCAAAATGTAAAAGTGAATGTATCAAATCCACTGATGTCAAAACATATCAAAAATATCCGAATAAAACTCCCAAGATAAACTGAGGCTGTGGTGTGTGCCATGCCATCATCCCGAGCTCTTCCCCTTACTAGCGGAAGTACCTAAAACCAAAAACTGAAAAACTGTAAGCACAAAGCTTAGTGAGCTCCCCCAAACTACCACATACCATACAATAACATATAAATCAACTACTGGGCCTTGCCCACTGCATCGGAACGAAGTCCGGAAACTGCATCGGACCGAAGTCCGGAACTAACCAGGGCCTTGCCCTCTGCATCGGACCGTAGTCCGGAAACTGCATCGGACCGAAGTCCGGAACTAACCAGGGCCTTGCCCTCTGCATCGGACTGAAGTACGGAAACTGCATCGGACCGAAGTCCGGAACTAACCAGGGCCTTGCCCTCTGCATCAGACCGAAGTCCGGAACTGACTGAACATAGCATAGCATAATCATAACTACTAGCATAAACACATATATTGCATACTGCATCAGACCGAAGTCCGGAACCCATAACACATAGACATGCTTGAATCACAAAGACATCAAGCACACTGAACTACTGCTAACTAAACGGGCCGGCATTGTGGCCGTAGACCCGTTCCTACTGGAAGGAAACTCACCTCGTAACGCTGGCTACTGAGATGCTAAATCTGAAACAGGCTGACTACTGCTCCGGAACTCCCCGGCTACAAATTCCATAGACACTAATCAGATACCGATAACTGTTCTCAGGGTAAAATGACTAATTTACCCCTGATCCAAGTCAACCTCCTGGTCAAAGTCAACATTCAGTTGACCGGACTCGCCGAGTTGGGCCGCCAACTCGCCGAGTCCCTAACACCTTTTCTAATCCTCTACTCGCTTCAACTCGTCGAGTTTGGCAACAACTCGACGAATTCTTCTCCCGTACTATCGAAGAATCTAACTTCATCCGACTCGCCGAGTTGTATGAACAACTCGTCGAGTTCTCCTTCATCATATGAACACGTCCAGACTGTGACTCGCCGAGTTGTATGAACAACTCGTCGAGTCTGTTCTTGAGGCAAGAAGATTGCCTTGGACTCGCCGAGTTACGGCATGGACTCGCCGAGTCTCTTGCATGCATTCTTATATAGTCTATTCTAGTCGATTTCAGTGCATCCAAATCATAGATCTGGGCTTCCGGGGCTGGTTTTGCACGTAAAGTTTCCAACTTTACGTGCATGCACACGAGAATGGGGCTAAAACACCAAAATCATCCAACACTAAGCACTTAGGGTTTGGAACAAGGCTATATTGGCATAAAGGTAGCTATATTGAGTTCCTAGAGCTCAATAACATCCAGATCTATGGTCTCCATCCTAAGGAGAGCTCAAATCTCGAGTTTGAATCATATAAAGTTCCAAAAGAGACATAAACAAGCATAAAGAGGGTTTAATGGAAGAATAAGCAAGGTAATAACTTTATTACCAGAATATGAAGCAGATGGAAGCTAGCTCTTGGATCTCCTTTCTCTTCTATAGATCTTCTTTCCTTCCTTCTCTTCTACAACTCCCAAGCTACCACAAAACACTCAAGCTCAACAATGGGGACTAGGGTTTTACAGAGAAATGCTCTAAAGGTGCTGGAGGCTGGGGTGGGAGGCTATAATGACGTTTAAATAGGGTACAAACCTTGGGATTTAGGGTTTCATCCAGACTAGCGGACTCGCCGAGTCGGGAATAACCGACTCGTCGAGTCGGCACGCTCAATCCACGTGCAGACCCGCTGCTACTCGACGAGTTAGGGATACTGAATCGTCGAGTAGCTTCTAAAACAAGAAGAATAATAATTAAAATGCGTACCAGGAACGAGGCGTTACACAAAGAACTCAACTTTTCAAATCAAACAATTCACCCAAAAAAATCATCGGTGTTCTTCAATTTGTTCATCAACAAACTTTTCAGATCACACGTAGCTCAGATTTAAATCGATGCACCCCCTCCTGTCACAATCACGGGTACTTCTAGCTTCAATCGACAACATCCACGACCATCACTTCCTTCTTTTCTGTTTCGATTCGATTCTCATCACACCTTCTTCGATTCAGATCGCAGGAGCTTGGGGATGGTGAGTCTGGTGGTGCTGATCAGATTTCTGTGGTAAATCAAGAAGAGGTTAAGGTGTGTATTTCATTTTTTTCTTTTTTATCAAACTCAATCACAACCCCTTCTTTCTCTCTTCTGAATCAATCTCGTTTTTTTTAATCTTTTTTTATGGCAGATGTGTGTTGGCTTGCGGGTAAGGTGGGTTATGGTGGTCCGGTGGTGTGTGATGTGGGTGGCGTTAGAGGTGATGTTCAGGCTGATGAACAAGGGTGAAGAAGGTGAGGATGGCTTATTAGAAGGGGTGATGACGAGATGGCTATAATGGAGTTCAAGGTTGGTGGTGTATGGTGGTGATAGTACCGATTACGATCCAAAAGGAGGTCACATCAAATCTGGAACTTGAATGATTAATCGTTAATAGAGATGAAGAATGAATGAGACATACAAACATCATAGAAAAAAAAGGGAAAATCGAGTAATTTGAACCTTGACTTCTAGTGTTCTTCAAAAATGGAGAACAACTTTGACCCCGACTTCATGGGCGTCTATCTTGATTTCTGATTTGCAGGTAACTAGCGATGGTAGTGACCGTCAAGGGAGCGAGGAAGATGATAAAGCTTTGGGTGGATAAGGGCGTCAACCTATTTTTTTTTCTGTGGGTTACATATGTGGAGAGAGAGACCTTTTTCTCATATTTAATTAATGAAAAACATTTGAATAAATATAAAAAAATTAAAGAAAACAAATATAAGGGTATAATAGTCTTTTTTATGTTGATAGGGACGAAAAACAATAGGAAGATCCAATTTTGGACCAATGGTGCACCAACATTTCGTTTTGGACCCAAAACGCATAAATTTGCCAAAAACAGGGATCATTTTTGCAATTTTGTCTATGCTTTAATAACACTAGTAATAATGCGTATTTTCATGTCATAATTAACATCAAATTTTTTCAATGAGAACAGCGAGGGGAGTGGTGTTGGGATAACCAAGCTCCATCTTAATCATCTCTATTTCTGCCGAATATGATGTCAAACAGAGAGCATGGAAGAAGAGAATAGGAGAAGAGAGAGGAGTAGCTCAGCGGAAACTCACCGAGTTAAGCCACCGAACTTGACATACCGAGTTCGTGGCACAATGTTTACCAAGTCTAGGTGGGATTCGCCAAGAGCCGCCGACCCCCACTCCATCGAACCTTATGGTAGAACAAGTATTTTAGGAAAACGGCTTAGGAAATGAAGATCATAAAATTTTAAAGTTATATAAAAGTATAAATTAATTTTATTTGTATAAAAATTCCCAATAATATATATATATATATATATATATATATATATATATATATATATATATAATTGGTTATGTTTTTTAACAAAAAATTAAGTTTAATTGTCATATATATATATATATATATATATATATATATATATATATAATCTGTTGATATCTTTTGTACAAAACAAAATTAAATGATATTTTTTGTATAAATTTAAAACTCTATTACCTTCCTAAATATTTTTTTTTGTATTACCTTTGCACATCAGAATATACAGGGTCTTGTAGGTAATGTTTTTTCAGGAAAATTTTCGTTTGTATAATCTTAATACTCTGTACCACCAAATGATGCATGTAACAAGGTGGAGCTATCCTATTTGGCAAACAATATGTCTAACAAGTTGTTTCTTATAAGGCCGGACGGAGCCGGGTGCGGGATGAGCCGCGGGAAGCTTCCCGCTCCGATGAACACCGCACCGGCAGTGCGGGAAGGGTTGCGCGGGGAGGAGGTGGGGGGTGGGGTTGCCGCGTTCTCTCTCCGATGAATATTGGATATATATATATATATATATATATATATATATATATATATATATTGAAAATAACCTTTAAAAAAATGTAAATTGTGATTTTTTTTTTTAATTTCCAACGGCTAAATGGTTTAAAATTAAATTTTATTTTACCCTCCACAACCTCTATAAATACTCATATTCATTTACCTTCAATCAAACCTCATACTCACCTGTAACGCCCGGGTTTCGATGCTAAGCATTAATTCGATGATGTAATAATCAAGGTTAACCATTGTAACAAATTTTAAAGTAATAAAGATGAATTACTTGAATGTTATGTGAATTATGTGATTGTAAGTGATTATATACTTGTTTGTAAAGATATAATAAAAACAAGCGTCAAAAATAAAATGTTAGATAAACCAGATATCTATGAAGAAAGTCATAATGGTCGTGACAAGGATTCCGAAGATATAAAGAATGTCAAAATCCGACTTATAACGAAGAAGTTACGGCCTGTCGAAGTTTCGCAACAAAACCGCCACGACGCTGCGTGACGTAAAAAGTGAATTTACGATACAATACTTTTAGCCTTAGCAATCTAAACGAAAGTCGTAGTGTTCGCTAAACTGAGAGCGTGCATAAAAAGAACGCCCAAATCTGACTTCGTATGAGGAAGTTATGATTTTTCCAAGTTTCGGATTAACAGTACACAGCCCGAAGTTCGAATAGTAGATCAAACGGTTTTCGGCCGACACAATCTAAACAAGAATCGAGGTCTCATTAATAGTAGCTCAACGGTAAAAAGACAGACGAAAACGGACGTCGGATGAAGAAGTTATGAATTTTTAACGAACTTTTCGTGTCCCGGCCTGTTAAAAATATAACTTTAAAAATAGACTCAAAATTAGCCGACGGAGTCTAAACAAAAGTTGTAGAGTACGGTCCCACCTACGTGTGGATATAAAGAACGTCGAAAACGGAGCTCGTATGCGAAAGTTATGAATTTTAGAAGTCGGGAGTGCCATTTGCGAGGCTGGTCAAGTACGCCCCGCGTACTCACATTCTTGGTCCAGAGAAGTCCAGGTCACCCCACCCGATTTCGGACACCTGTCCCTCGGAACGTCCAACGTATGCAGGTACGCCGCGCACAACAAGGTACGCCCAACGTACCTCCGCAGGTACGCCCTACGTAGACCGAGGCCATCGGCTATATATAAGATGCGAGGCTGCCATGTTTTCTCACAACTTTCACCACTTCTTTCTCTCTCTACTCTCTTTCTAAACCTTCCAAACCACCCCCAAGCCTAGGAAACCTCCCTAACACTGGAAGGAAGCCCCAAAGCGCCCGAAGATGTAACGCCCGTGTATCTGGGCTAAGCATTAATGATGATATAATAGTCTAGGTCAACCATTGGAACCGTTTTGAAGTAATAAGAATGAATAGTCTTGATAAAAGTTGTAGTATATGTTACAAGGATTCCGAATATATAAAGAATGCCGAAATCCGAGTTATAACGAAGAAGTTATGACATGTCGAAGTTTCGCGACAGAACCGGTACGACACAGCGCGACGTTAATAGTGAATTTACGATAGAGCGATATTTGGTTTTAGCGATCTAAACGAAAGTCGTAGAATACGTTAAACCGAGAGCGTGCATAAAGAGAACGCCCAAATCTGACTTCGTATGAGGAAGTTATGATTTTTCTAAGTTTCAGCTTAGCGGTATGCAGCCCAAATTTCGAAATTGAGATCGAGTGATCTTTGGCCGAAACAATCTAAACGAGAATCGAAGGTCTCGTCGATAGTAGTTCAACGGTAAAAAGACAGACGAAAACGGACGTCAGATGAAGAAGTTATGAATTTCTAACAGAGTTTTCCTGTCCCCGCCTAGTAAAAATAATATAATAAAAATTAATTCAAAATTAGCCGACGGAGTCTAAACAAGAGTTGTAGAGTATACTCTCACCTACGCGTGCATATAAAGAGCATCGAAAACGGAGCTCGTATGCGAAAGATATGAATTTCTGAAGTTCGGGGCATGAACCCCAACACTGTGTAAGAGCTCACGACGTGAACACGTGCTGGACGCCTTACAGAGCAAGTGGACTGATGACGAACGCAATGACCTATGCCTGACCAAACTCACGACGTGAATTTTTGAGATTCACGACGTGAATCCAGAAAATCGGCCCTATAAATAGAAACCGAAGGGCAGCCGGCCATGGTTGCTAATTCCTTCACTCTCTCACTCACTATACCCTCTCTAGCTATATTGAAGTACCCCCGAAGCCCCGATATCATCCCGACACCAGAAGCAAGTCCCGACGCTCCGAAGATACCGAGAAGAAAAGAGTTTCAAGCCGAAGCTCTGCCTGCGAGAAGCCCGGTGTGTGAAGATATCCCGGTTTCATCGATGAATACTACTTGAAGAGCCGTAGTGTTGTCCGATAATCGTCTTATCAAGTGAGTGTATAGTCACTTTCATCTTACACATAGATATGAAGTATTTTATAAAATACGTGCTATGTGTGTGTGTGTGTGTGTATATATATATATATATATATATATATATATATATATATATATATTGGTTGTTTATTAAGATAGATCAGACATGCCCGATCCGGGAATATGGATTAGGTAAGGAGGTAAATTTTAGATCCGGGAGTACGGATTATGTATTTTTGAACTATGTGTTCATCCGATAAGGTATCATGTGCATAGTCCCTTTCATGGACATGATTTTAATACAAGTATTGATTAAAGTATTAAATATATATGTATGTGAAATATTTGTTATTGCCCAAAATACGTGTTAGATATATATTTGATGATATACAACGTGCGAATCAGTTATGGTTCAATATGTGTTAAGATGTGTATATATATATGATATTATTACTTAAAACTCTATGTTAAGTATACACTAGTTAGCGTTGCCTAAACGGAGATAGTATCGAAAATTGATTATAAGCATTGTAGGTTTGCCTAGTGATGGGTTAAGACTTAAAAAGGGATGTTTAGTTCAATTAAGTTTAGACATTGGGTAGCCTCTTATTAAGAGTACGTGTGTGGTGAGATCGTTGATCGGTGGAGTATGTCCTACGTACAGAAGTACATTTTATGTACGAAGTCCTTTTTAAAGCCCTGTGTCTTAGGTGCTGCTTGTGCCGAGGTATTATTATGTTCTCAGGTACGAGTCCTACGCATACCAGAGTACTATAATGTGCCAGAAGTACTATCATGTACAAAGTCTTTTTGACACTATTGTGTGTCGGTTACGGGAGCGTACGTGAGTACTCTATTAGTATTTCCCCATACTTTTTATTTTGAAAGAGCTTTGGAGTCAGCGTTTCTTTTATGAAGTGATCGGACGAGCTTCATATGTCAGCGTTTCCTTTCACGAAGTAATTAAGGGAACTTCGTAGACTGCCTAATAAAGTGTATCGGTAATATACCACTAGTAGGTATGTCTGGTGTTATATTGCCGAATATGGTGAGTCTGGGGGTAAAATACCTCACGATACTCAGACCACTGCTAGGCAAAGTTCGATGCTGGATAGGGTGAGTCTGGGGGTAAAATACCTCACGATATTCGGACCACGGCTAGGCATTGTTATCTAGATAACTACCCCTAACTTAATTGTCTTGTGGTTCTTTCTTTTACGAACGAAGGTTCGTGGTGAAACTTATTCCATTCCCCTCATTTGATGTCTTTATTGATCCTCGTTTGCTGCCAGGGAATTTCCGAAGCACCTTCGTCAGTTTGTTGTTCATATCGATTCCTTTGGTTAGATCTCGTAAGCTCATTGTATAGGGTCAGTATCTGGGGATCAACGGGATGGGATAGATTGTTTTAGAAATATGATATATATGTGTTAATATTAATAGTGGTCTTGCAGGATTTAGATATACATTATTATCATATTGTTTGAACTAGGTGTTCATTAAGTATTTGCAAACAGAGTGTTTACCAAGTATTTTGATTTAAGTGTTCACTAGTTGTAATCTAAATATCCTGGCAGCTGCGCCTAAAGGATTATATTGGCAGCTATAGATTTAGTGTCTTATAGATGTACGTTGGAAGTTATGGATTTAGTGCCTTATAGATGTACGTTGAGAGTATGGATTAGTATTGTATAGATGAATATTGGTGGCTATGGAATTAGTGCATGTTGTATAAACCTTGGCAACGATGTACTTCGTGCCTATTTGACATAAATTGCAGAGGAAAGCAATGTTGACACTCCTTTGGTTGTCTATTCGACATAAATTGCTGGGGAAAGCAATGTTGTCACTCCGATGGTTGTCCCATTTGACATAAATTGCTAAGGAAACCCCGAAGCAGAGTTGTCGCCCCATTGAAAAATCCTTGGACTAGGTCCCTTATAAATAGATACTTTAGGGACGTAAAGTGAGGAATATGGGAACGGGTAATCACCTTAGGAGAATCCTTAGGAATGAATGAATGGAGGACAAATGATTATTAAGATCTTTAAGAATAAAGAAGATAATGGGGATGGGAAAATTTGGTTAGTTGTTTGATGTTTAAACATAATAAATTTACTTATTGTGGGTTGAAACCCTATATGCTCACCAGGCTCCCAAGCCTAACCACTCAGTTTCTTTGTATTATAGGTAGTGGCGCGAGAGCATAAGTTGGACAACCTGTGAAGATGTTTTATTTATAGGCCAGCAGTTGTATATAACTGTTGTAAGGCTTATAATGTGCCGTTTATGCTTTTGGTCTGTATCGAAACTTGACTTCCCGAGTTTTGTTATATATGAAAATACATTTCTTTAAGAAATGCTTTGATAAATTTTATTTTATCATATTTTGTTTTGGGAACAAATTCCGCTACTCTTTTAATCAAATGATTACTCTGATTTTATTTTAAAAAGCATAAACGAAATCGGTATTTTCTGGCCGTGAAAATGGGGATGTCACAGTTAGTATTATAGCATTAGTTTAAGCGAACTAGGAATTTGTAGGATTTCTAGACTTAAACTTAGAATGCTAAGTGATAATTGTGAGATTAGTGTCTACCTTATTTTAGACACGAGCACTAGTTTATTTTAGGAAACATGCCTAAAATGCTTTTATGTGCTAAATGCTATATGTTTACCATATATGCTATTATTTGTTTGGATCTATGGTATGTTGCCGACCGGATCTGGAAACCTTACGTGTTTAGGATTCTAAGCGTACGATTACGATATTAGAACTAGCATGTAAACGTTTCAGAGTGATAAGGAGATTTATACGTCTATCGTAAATAAAGCTTTCATATCTTAAAATTCTCGCCTAAGTACACCGAACGCCTGCTTGGGTGTACAAAACGTTATGCTGAAGACTCGTAGAGAATTGAGTAGATGGAGGAAATGAAAGGCTTATGATAGTGAATGACACATATCGTAAGATATCGTAAGAGTGGTATCTTGCCTTTAGGATGTGTCTGATAAAATAACGGAACGTTTAGAGGACTACGGTACGTCTGAAGTACACCTTCGATTGGCAGGATGATGGAACGATTGGTGTAATTCTTAAAGTTGTCCCATCGTTTGGAATTTCCATCACCAACCGAGTTGAAGTAGAATTGATGATTGAAGATACGCATGGAAGAAGTCCTAGTAGAGTCTAGGAAATTTTTTTATGATTAATTGGACACATTCGTATGTGTTAAATTGTTTTGTGATTTTAGGACTTGGGGACTGCGAGACCATACTTGAGACGAGTATGAGTAGGTGTGAATAGTAGTAGAGATCTATACTACGGGAAGCACATGACTCACACTTGGATCAGGGAAAGTCACAAGGTTACCAAGAAGCTAGTAATTGATTCTGTTTTTATTCAAGTATGTCGTTACCATCGTTTCGGTAATGACTAAGAAGATGATTGATATTCCGACCCTAGAGGTCATATCGAATTGAGTCCGACTAAGATGAGTATGTTACGTGGTTCGGGGAAAGTTGAGTCCAAGGTTTATTGGACCGTTTAAAGTTCTTCAGAGGATTGGGAACCAAGCTTACAAGCTAGAACTACCAGAAGAACTAAATGGTATTTATAATACTTTCCACGTGTGTTATTTGAGGAAGTTCACGGGAGAAGTTCCCGACATAATTCTAAATTCTGAATTAAGGTTGAATGAAAGCAAGAGGTTAATTGAAGAACCAAAGGCAATTGTTGACCGTAAGACTAAAAAGTTGCGACGCAAGATGGTCGATTTAGTGCTTGTGCAATGGAAACATTCGAATGGGCCAAATCTCACCTGGGAAACGGAGAGTGGCAGGATGAGTCGCTATCCGCATTCATTTGCCGATGTGTGATTCTGAGGACGGAATCATTGTAAGGAAGAGAGAATTGTAACGCCCGTGTTTCCGGGCTAAGTATTAATGATGATATAATAGTCTAAGTCAACCATTGGAACTCGTTTTGAAGTAATAAGAATGAATAGTCTTGATAAAAGTTGTAGTATATGTTACAAGGATTCTGAATATATAAAGAACGTCGAAATCCGAGTTATAACGAAGAAGTTATGACATGTCGAAGTTTCGCGACAGAACCGGTACGACACAGCGCGACGTAAACAGTGAATTTACGATAGAGCGATATTTGGTTTTAATGATCTAAAGAAAAGTCGTAGAATACGTTAAACCGAGAGCGTGCATAAAGAGAACGCCCAAATCTGACTTCGTATGAGGAAGTTATGATTTTTCTAAGTTTCAGCTTAGCGGTATGCAACCCAAATATCGAAATTGAGATCGAGTGATCTTTGGCCGAAACAATCTAAACGAGAATTGAAGGTCTCGTCGATAGTAGTTCAACGGTAAAAAGACAGACGAAAACGGACGTCAGATGAAGAAGTTATGAATTTCTAACAGAGTTTTCCTGTCCCCGCCTAGTAAAAATAATATAATAAAAATTAATTCAAAATTAGCCGACGAAGTCTAAACAAGAGTTGTAGAGTATACTCTCACCTACGCGTGCATATAAAGAGCATCGAAAACGGAGCTCGTATGCGAAAGATATGAATTTCTGAAGTTCGGGGCATGAACCCCAACACTGTGTAAGAGCTCACGACGTGAACACGTGCTGGACGCCTTACAGAGCAAGTGGACTGATGACGAACGCAATGACCTATGCCTGACCAAACTCACGACGTGAATTTTTGAGATTCACGACGTGAATCCAGAAAATCGGCCCTATAAATAGAAACCGAAGGGCAGCCGGCCATGGTTGCTAATTCCTTCACTCTCTCACTCACTATACCCTCTCTAGCTATATTGAAGTACCCCCGAAGCCCCGATATCATCCCGACACCAGAAGCAAGTCCCGACGCTCCGAAGATACCGAGAAGAAAAGAGTTTCAAGCCGAAGCTCTGCCTGCGAGAAGCCCGGTGTGTGAAGATATCCCGGTTTCATCGAGGAATACTACTTGAAGAGCCGTAGTGTTGTCCGATAATCGTCTTATCAAGTGAGTGTATAGTCACTTTCATCTTACACATAGATATGAAGTATTTTATAAAATATGTGCTATGTGTATATATATATTGGTTGTTTATTAAGATAGATCTGACATGCCCGATCCGAGAATATGGATTAGGTAAGGATGTAAATTTTAGATCCGGGAGTACGGATTATGTATTTTTGAACTATGTGTTCATCCGATAAGGTATCATGTGCATATTCCATGATTTTAATACAAGTATTGATTAAAGTATTAAATATATATGTATGTGAAATATTTGTTATTGCCCAAAATACGTGTTAGATATATATTTGATGATATACAACGTGCGAATCAGTTATGGTTCAATATGTGTTAAGATGTGTATATATATGATATTATTACTTAAAACTTTATGTTAAGTATACACTAGTTAGCGTTGCCTAAACGGAGATAGTATCGAAAATTGATTATAAGCATTGTAGGTTTGCCTAGTGATGGGTTAAGACTTAAAAAGGGATGTTTAGTTCAATTAAGTTTGGACATTGGGTAGCCTCTTATTAAGAGTACGTGTGTGGTGAGATCGATGATCGGTGGAGTACGGCCTACGTACAGAAGTACATTTTATGTACGAAGTCCTTTTCAAAGCCCTGTGTCTTAGGTGCTGCTTGTGCCGAGGTATTATTATGTTCTCGGGTACGAGTCCTACGCATACCAGAGTACTATAATGTGCCAGAAGTACTATCATGTACAAAGTCTTTTTGACACTATTGTGTGTCGGTTACGGGAGCGTACGTGAGTACTCTATTAGTATTTCCCCATACTTTTTATTTTGAAAGAGCTTTGGAGTCAGCGTTTCTTTTATGAAGTGATCGGACGAGCTTCATATGTCAGCATTTCCTTTCACGAAGTAATTAAGGGAACTTCGTAGACTGCCTAATAAAGTGTATCGGTAATATACCACTACTAGGTATGTCTGGTGTTATATTGCCGGATAGGGTGAGTCTGGGGGTAAAATACCTCACGATATTCAGACCACTACTAGGCAAAGTTCGATGCTGGATAGGGTGAGTCTGGGGGTAAAATACCTCACGATATTCGGACCACGGCTAGGCATTGTTATCTAGATAACTACCCCTGACTTAATTGTCTTGTGGTTCTTTCTTTTACGAATGAAGGTTCGTGGTGAAACTTATTCCATTCCCCTCATTTGATGTCTTTATTGATCCTCGTTTGCTGCCAGGGAATTTCCGAAGCACCTTCGTCAATTTGTTGTTCATATCGATTCCTTAGGCTAGATCTCGTAAGATCATTGTATAGGGTCAGTATCTGGAGATCGACGGGATGGGATAGATTGTTTTAGAAATATGATATATATGTGTTAATATTAATAGTGGTCTTGCAGGATTTAGATATACATTATTATCATATTGTTTGAACTAGGTGTTCATTAAGTATTTGCAAACGGAGTGTTTACCAAGTATTTTGATTTAAGTGTTCACTAGTTGTAATCTAAATATCCTGGCAGCTGCGCCTAAAGGATTATATTGGCAGCTATAGATTTAGTGTCTTATAGATGTACGTTGGAAGTTATGGATTTAGTGCCTTATAGATGTACGTTGAGAGTATGGATTAGTATTGTATAGATGAATATTGGTGGCTATGGAATTAGTGCATGTTGTATAAACCTTGGCAACGATGTACTTCGTGCCTATTTGACATAAATTGCAGAGGAAAGCAATGTTGACACCCCTTTGGTTGTCTATTCGACATAAATTGCTGGGGAAAGCAATGTTGTCACTCCGATGGTTGTCCCATTTGACATAAATTGCTAAGGAAACCCCGAAGCAGAGTTGTCGCCCCATTGAAAAATCCTTAGACTAGGTCCCTTATAAATAGATACTTTAGGGATGTAAAGTGAGGAATACGGGAACGGGTAATCACCTTAGGAGAATCCTTAGGAATGAATGAATGGAGGACAAATGATTATTAAGATCTTTAAGAATAAAGAAGATAATGGGGATGGGAAAATTTGGTTAGTTGTTTGATGTTTAAACATAATAAATTTACTTATTGTGGGTTGAAAACCCTATATGCTCACCAAGCTCCCAAGCCTGACCCACTCAGTTTCTTTGTATTACAGGTAGTGGCGCGAGAGCATAAGTTGTACAACCTGTGAAGATGTTTTGTTTATAGGCCAGTAGTTGTATATAACTGTTGTAAGGCTTATAATGTGCCGTTTATGCTTTTGGTCTGTATCGGAACTTGATCCCGAGTTTTGTTATATATGAAAATACATTTCTTTAAGAAATGCTTTGATAAATTTTATTTTATCATATTTTGTTTTGGGAACAAATTCCACAACTCTTTTAATCAAAGGATTACTCTGATTTTATTTTAAAAAGCATAAACGAAATCGGGCTTTTCTGGCCGTGAAAATGGGGATGTCACAGAAGACTTCGAGAAAAAGAGTTTTTCGGTTCGGAAACTCTGCCCCGCAGAGCCCAGTTTTCAAGCAAACCTCCCGGTTTCGTCAAAGGGAATCATATTTTTAAGAAGCGAAGCGTTGTTCAAGTTGGAATCAACACCTTAACAAGTGAGTGCATAGTTACTTTCATCTTACACATAGATATGAAGTACTTTATATAAATTACGTGCTATGTGTGCATATTATCTGTTTACTTGAGATCTGTGCTGGATGAAAGATTTAAACTTCTTTGCTTTTCAGATCTGAACGGTATATGTGTTTTATAGATCTACACGGGATGAAAGATCTAAACTTCTTTCTTTTCAGATCTAAGCTTTTTCTTTTCAGATCTAAACCTTTTCTTTCCAGATCTAAACTTTCTCTTTCAGATCTAAACTATATATGTATTTTATACTTTGAGATCTATGTTGGATAAAAGATTTAAACTTTGTTTTTTAGATCTAGACTGTATATGTATTTTATATCTACAAATATGTTGGGTAAAACATGGGTAGATGTGTCACACCCCCGGACCAGACGGCGGAAACGTCCGGAGGCGGGTGACTTCATTGTGCAGTATCATAACAATTGAATATAAATGAAACAGAGCAATCCAAACATCATACATTGAGATAAGAAACTTACATTGTTTACATATTGTATTTGTTCTTCGAATTACACAAAAGAGACATAAGCAGAAAAATCCAAACTACAGCTAAATAGTCCTGCATCTGCGTCCCTTGTTACCTGCTTACTAGATACCTGAGAATACAAGTCGTTTTCAAAAGCGTCAACTAAAAGTTGGTGAGTTCATAAGCAGTTTTGTGTATAAAATCGTTTACACTTGTTTAGAATCGTTCTTATTGTACTTTCAGAAAATCCGATATTTTCTATGAAATCGTTTGAAGTCTTGCCTTGAAAATCATGGATATATGTGTGCATGTCATTACTTTTATTCATCCTTATAAGGAGTGATTTGAAACGTAGTGTGATTTGTAAAAGCGAGCTGTGTCCGAGAATAGTTCGTTTGAATAGTAACAATCAACCGTTTCAAGAAAATTCCCTTATTTTCATAAAGGAAATATGGTTGAAAATCTTGTTCCTCTTATCGAGTAAAATTGAGTGTGTGCGTTCTAGTTTATCGTTATCGAAATCGTAGAAAAATTGTTTTCTCCAGAAAATCCTATATTTTCTGCTATAAAATATTCGTAAGTTCTAGTTTATCGTTATCGAAATCGTAGAAAAATCGTTTTCCCCAGAAAATCCTATTATTTCTGCTATAAAATAATCATAAGTTCTAGTTTCCAACTATGTATATGTGTGGGTTAGTTTATCGTTATCAAAATCGTTTACAAACGTTTTCCATAGAGTCCTATGCTTTTTAATTTGTAAAAATAACAGTATTACGACTCTATACTTGTAGGAGAAAGAATCAACATGGCTATTGTAGACATTCTACGCGATGAAGAAGGACAGTCAACACAACAAATGCGGACCATCACCTATCACGTGTAGGACAGTCAACACAACGTGCCAAAGTTTATTTATGAGGTTTTCCTTACATAAATTTCTAGTTAATATAACATATTCTAGTGAGTCGTTATAACCATACTAATCTGACGAAGTGCCTGTTTTGGCGTTTCTCAGGCGCCCTCGGTTTGGATAAGACATTTGTCACCCTAGACTGACCTGTCTAGCTGTAGCGAACAGCAAAGGTGCGGGGGGTCAACCCCGTATAGATCTATACACAAATTTCCGCTCTCTTTCCAGGAGACTCTGGCTATAACTCCTTACAGGACTTAGACGTACACTAATATTTTTATATTTAGGTACTTTTGAGATTTGTCTGACTAGAATATTAACAACCTTTTGAGCAATCGTTAGAGATCCATTATTTGTTAGATAAATAATGAAACTCATACTCATTGAATAGAAGTATCGTTCTCGTTCCATATCATTGATTGTGCTCGTTAACAAGGTGCTCGTGTTCGTTCTTTTCGTTTATTGAAAAATAAGTCATTTTAGTCAAGAGAAAAAAAGTGTCAAGTTATAATTTGTATAAATTTATAACTGTCGGTTATGACACGCATTTTCTGTTTTATGACATATAGAACATTACTTAAGTTCTTGGAGGTTTTATGACAACAGTTTATGACATGTGAATATTTCTGTCATAAAGGCTCTATTTGTGTATTTTCTTAACGCAAACTTTTATATTGAATATTTATAAAATACCCCCTAACAGTTTGCAAATAGTCACAAAGTTTCCATTTTCGAAAATTTACTAGAAATGGTGTCCACTTATCAAGATCCCTATTATAACTTTTATCTTTAGACATGAAAGCATAGATAAGGGGTTAAGTTGGACACATCCAATAGTTGGGAGACTCTTTTGTACAAAGTATCATCTGTTCTTTATGAAATTGAGAATTCTTACGTTCATGAGTATATTACTGAAATATTAATTTAATAATATTTCACACACATACAAACATACGTATATATGCAATTATTCAAGTATTTAGGCAAGATTTGACTTGTACTCTCCCCCAAAAACATTAAAATATTGAAAAGATGGGGTATCAAGCTCACCTTGTGTTGGTTGAGGAGTTGTTTGGAGTTATGGAGTGAAGATCTCAAGCTTAAACTCTTGCTGAGATGAGGAATTTCCATGGGAGGGATGTTTTCCTAAGGATGATCATCACATATTATTATGAATAAAATAATATGGATTCATCTTGAAATATAATAAAATATTAGGTGAGTGGAGGAGTTTACCTTTCAACTTCAGGGAGAAATTGAGAATATTTTCCCTTCCAGCAAGATCCCCTGTTCTTGCTTGAAGATGAGTTTTTGATAGAAAATGAGAAAAGTGAGAGAGAAAGTGGAGTCTAAACTCCCTCACTGTCGTTGCTTTGGAGTATAAGGAAAAGGGAGGAATCTTTGGTGCATGGGGATCTGGTAGTCCATGCATGGATATTTGGTGGGTAAAGCATGGAATACTGTGATTTGCATGGCAAATGAGGAATTTCATCAAATCACAAAGTCAACTTCCTTGTCCTTTTCTTGATTTAGGATAAGGTTTTCCTAAATCTCAACCATTTATTTTATAAAGAATATGCTTAAAATAATTAATTTTAGCATAAAATAGGGGTTTAGGATAGGAAAAATACGAGTTTGGTGTAATTTCCGGCGTCAAAATGCCTTAAAATGGTGAAAAAGTCCGAAAATAGTGAAAATCCGGAGTTAAAAGGTGAAATCTGGAGCTCTATGGTGAATTCCGAAGCTTTTAAGTGAATTCCGGAGTCCATGTTGAATTTCCGGAGTCATCTAGCTAGTTCTGGAGTCACAGCCGAGGTTCCGAAGCTGAGTTTTAATTTCCGGAGCAGTTCCTCGGTTCCGAAGTTAGGAGGCGGAGTCAGCGGTCCGGTCCAAGGTACGAAGCCAACTGGATTTTCCGAAGCGGCCATAGGCGAGATTGTCCGGAGCCAGGAGTTCCGAGATTGCGAGATGGTCCGAATGAGAGGCTTCCGTGCTACAACTCCTCTTGGTTTCCTTAGAAGACATTCTGGACTAAGAGGTTCCGGACCAAGATGGTTCAGGACCAAGAGGAGTCTGGACCAAGAAGGTTCCGGACCAAGAGGTTCCGGACCAAGAGAGTCCTTTTGGGGTTTCCTCTTCCGGTTTTGAGCTGTTTTCGACTAAGGAAGGTATTTAGGGAGATTTGAGAGAGATTTGAGATACGTGGAGAGATTTCACATACTTGGAGATATTTGGGAGAGATTTCACATACTTGGAGAGATTTGGGAGAGATTCACTATTCTTGGAGAGATTTCGCATACTTAGGGAGATTTGGGAGAGATTCACTATTCTTGGAGGGATTTCACATACTTGGAGAGATTTGGGAGAGATTCACTACTCTTGGAGAGATTTTGCATACTTAGGGAGATTTGGGAGAGATTCACTATTCTTGGAGAGATTTGGGAGAGATTCACTATTCTTGGAGAGATTTCGCATACTTAAAGAGATTTGGGAGAGATTTCACATACTTGGAGAGATTTAGGAGAGATTCACTATTCTTGGAGAGATTTCGCATACTTAGGGAGATTTGGGAGAGATTCACTATTCTTGGAGAGATTTGGGAGAGATTCACTATTCTTGGAGAGATTTGGGAGAGATTCACTATACTTGGAGAGATTTGCATTCTAACACTTTATGGCTCCTTAGGAACTCATATTGAACACTTAGGAGTGTTAGCACAAATCTCACAATAGTCCTTACCTACCTGAGGACATAATTTCCTAGCCAAAAGTGCTAGTTGTGACATCATCCCCCCGTTAGAGGGAATTTCGTCCCGAAATTCTTTCGAAAGGTAGAGTCATGAATATGGGAATAGTTGAAGGTACTTTCGATTCATTTGGTTTTCGCGCTCCCAAGTGAATTCCGGCTCACGCCTAGCGTTCTCTTGAACCTTCACAATCGGGATGCAGTTTTGTTTTGGTGTGCCTAACCTTTCTATCCATAGTTTCGATAGACTGATCAACTATTAGGAGGTTCTAGTCCACTAAACCTTGTCTAGTGGGACTGGAAAGGTTCTTGCCTGACAGACCCTTTCTAGGTTCGACACATGGAACACATGGTGTATGTTACTAAGCTTGGAGGGTAATTGGAGTTCGTAGGTTACCTGGACCGATTCGTACGAGGATCTCGAATGGTCTGGTGCATCGGGGAGTTAGTTTACCTTGCCTTTCAAATCGAGTCACTCTTCCTCGAGGGGAGTTCTTAAATAATACTCTGATTCCCTACTTAGGACTTCAAGGTTTTAAGATGTTATCAGCATAGCTCTTTCGTCGGCGTTACTATAGTTGGGGTCGTGTTCGGGTTTGGACTATCCTTTCTGTAGTTTATCGAATACTCTCGGGTCTAGTGAGTGTGCTATTGGGCGTTTGTCATCTTGTCGGCTGGGTATCTCCCATCTCAGCCAAACAGAGGATGATCTGCACCTCTGGCCACACAGGGCCTCGAGGGGTGCAACTCATATGCTCGAGTGGTAGTTGTTGTTATAAGAATACTCGTTTAGAAGCAAGTAGGTATCCCAAACCTTGTCAATGCCCATTACACATGCTTCTCTTCGCGATGTGGGTTCTTGTTTACCCTTACCTCGACAGGTGGGATTTCTAGAGTTTCGGTGGTCTGACACTCATGAGTGCTGAGTACATGGAATATGAAATGTCCAAAACTAGTTCCTTATGTTAATCGGAGACTATGAGTTATCGGGCCCTTTCTTGGCGATGCCTTTTGAATGGTCTTCTAGGGATCGAGATCCTGGTGTCCTAGAAGTAGAGTTTTCTGGGCGTTAGGAGTTGATACTATGGTCACCAAGGTTGCGTTTGCGAGTGGTGTAGTTAACCTTATGAGTCTTAGATTATCTTGGGAGTTTTCTTCCTATAGTTTTCCCGAGCTAATGGTAGGTCGGCCTCTGCCAGTCCTCGTAGTTGGTTGAACATGTCTCCGATTCGGGGGTAGGGAGTATCGATCCTTGAGGATGGGTTTGTTTGGCTTATTCGTAGTCGGTGGTGCCTATGGTAGTTTCGTCTTTCTCTCTTATGAGTTAGACAGGTGCTTCCTGTGGTTAGGGACTGGGTCTGATGTTTCCCTTATCTATTATGTCGGTCTTGCGATCAGACACTATCTGTTCTTGTGATTGTGCTAAGTGGTATCGGGTGTTTGGTTATTGGGGTGTTTCTATTTCCACTTAGCACTTGGTTGAGGTTTCCAAGAGGTTTTTGGGAACCTTTGGAGGAAGGTTGGAAGCCTTTCGGATCCCCTTGATGCCCTTTGCTTCTTGGTTTTTAATCTTTATTGGAGCTAGGGAAAAATGTGTGGCATTCCTTACACCAGGATTTAGGTGTCTGGTTGCTAGGGATTTGCCGTTACCGGCTGAAAGAGTTTCGTTACCCGGTGGAGTAGGACAAAAGTCTATTTGTAGTGCTCGGGGTTTGTAAAGTGAGGATCAAGCCTGTCCGTGCCAATTGATGGCATTGGATTTCTTGTTGTTACGTCGATTCGAGGAGCAGTAGTTGCTAGAAATGACAGGGTGTTCTATGTTCATGTTCTTATCGTTTCTAGTTTTATTTTCGTTGTTACCATTTGGGTCTATCTCGTTTTTGCTTGTTAGGTGTTCTAGTGTTCGTGTTCTTATTGTTGCTAGTTTCGTTTTCGTTGTTACCATTGGGTCTATATCGTTTCTGCTTGTTAGGTGTTCTAGTGTTTGTGTTCTTATCGTTGCTAGTTTCGTTTTCGTTGTTACCATTGGGTCTATCTCGTTTCTGCTTGTTAGGTGTTCTAGTGTTTGTGTTCTTATCGTTGCTAGTTTCGTTTTCGTTGTTCCCATTGGGTCTATCTCGTTTCTGCTTGTTACGAGTTCTAGTGTTTGTGTTCTTATCGTTGCTAGTTTCGTTTTCGTTGTTACCATTGGGTCTATATCGTTTCTGCTTGTTAGGTGTTCTAGTGGTTGTGTTCTTATCGTTGCTAGTTTCGTTTTCGTTGTTACCATTGGGTCTATCTCGTTTCTGCTTGTTAGATGTTCTAATGTTTGTGTTCTTATCATTGCTAGTTTCGTTTTCGTTGTTACCATTGGGTCTATCTCGTTTCTGCTTGTTAGGAGTTCTAGTGTTTGTGTTCTTATCGTTGCTAGTTTCGTTTTTGTTGTTACCATTGGGTCTATCTCGTTTCTTCTTGTTAGGAGTTCTAGTGTTTGTGTTCTTATCGTTGCTAGTTTCGTTTTTGTTGTTACCATTGGGTCTATATCGTTTCTGCTTGTTAGGTGTTTTAGCGACACAAAGGCGCTGTTATAAGTCAAGGGAATTCGTAATCCAAATTCTGCCAGGTCCTTCCGCTATAGATGGATGTGACCTAACCGTACACACTTAAGATCGTAGGATCTTTAGAGATGGTTGACTGGGGTTTTGTCCTAATCATTATTCAGCCCAGGGACAGAAAGTAAGGCGGGATCGCACGTTCTTAGTTTGCGGAATCCTAATCATAGGTGATACTAACGTTCATATGGGACCATCATGGCCCATTCGTAAGGATCCCTAGCTTCCCGTAATTTACAGGATTTGCTCTAATGAGACAATAGTTTTTGGATTATGTTTTTAATTAACCAAAATTTTTTTAGTGATAATTCGATGCTTAAGTTTATCGTGGAACGTACCAAAAACTGCGGTAGGGTTCCTTGTCGTCAACTCCTGCCTAGTCGTTGACTCCTTCGTTAGTCCTCTCTGTTGGACAATCTCTCATGAAATGTCCTGTTGCACCGCACTTGTGACAACTGGTCTTACTTTTGGGTTGAGGGGTGGAGTGACGCATGGGGTCGGGGCCCTACAGTAGCGGGAGGTGTGCCCCATCTTGTTGCACTTTTTGCAACAAAATGTCTGGCAGGCTCCCCAATGATGGTACTTGCACTTGTTGCCGGTTGGATTGTTCCCAAGGTATGATTGTCTCGATGGGGGAGGAGTAGGGTTAGCGGGGGTAGGGACTGATTCCACTTGTTGTCTTCTAGTAGGCCTCTGAATCGAACTGCCTCCTTTTTCATTTCCAAACTTTCGTTTCTTGAGCTTAGGTTTAGGTTTTAGGGTGCATTGGTGGGTTATTCTTCGTTGGTTTCCCTTGGTTGTTGTTACAGTTGAAATTACCGACACTGCTTCCAACTTTGCTTGTGTCATTGGCATTGAAGTATGCCATGACGGCTGCTACAGCCGCTGTTACAGTGGCTTGGAAAGTGGCGGAGTCTATTCGTAGGACCGGTGCATGGTCGGGGTACTGGTTATCTTCATGAGAAGACATGACCGTGTTGCACACGAAAAGTGAGCTCGTAAGTACTTGTAACTAGTTTCAAGTGGGTTTACTCCTATAATTTTAATGTACTGGTGCTAATTGTGTCAACCTACATCCCTATGATGCAGTTACGATAGAGAGTGGAAACATATATTGCATGATGTTAAGTCTGTCAAAATAGCACATAGTTAGTGGTATAGTTAACAGACTTGGTTTTGTGGATTCTTGGAGGATGTACTCCTCTTGGTTCACTATTACTGGTTACGATTAAGGGCATTATGAACCTAAGGCGAGTAGTGTGGTGATCCTCTTTTGACGCACAAAGTGCTTAGCCATTTTTCTCATACTATGAGTGCCCTTTTTGTGTTCCTTACGCTGCTAAGGCTGTCCCAGCCTTGATTGCTATGAGTTACGGTCTCCAAATGACCATTTCCTCTTTTGAGGAGTGCACATGGTCTGCATAGTTTTTTGGTCCTACTTGTGGGTCTCGTAAGGCATTTGGAATGGCGTTCTTGTTACTCGTGGGGGATCGGATTTACATTCCCATATATCGGGCTTTGTTTAGGGTCTCCATTACTCCATGACAGAGGGTTGGAAACCGGGAGTCACTTTGGGTTACTTGTGGTTTAAACGGATGTCTGATTCGTGAGGGCGTTGGCTATCGGAGTTCGGTGAATGTCGATTGTGGATCGAGTTGTCTTTCATGAAGGTGCGCCCTAAATTGGATAGGAGCCAATTTCTCAACTTGTTTTTGCGTGGGTATCGTTTTGTTTCTAGGTATGTCTATTCCAGAAGTGCCTATATGGGATGTTTATGTATCAGGGAAGAGAGAGGTGAAAGGGTCTCGGGTCTACTCTCAGTTGGGCAAAGCTTATCAAGGGTTTCCTTGGCGCTTTTATCCTTGCTGGGTTCTTAATCGGAATTCTCCCTTTCACGATTCATCCCTTGGTGTCCCTTAGGATCCACTTCTGGATTTTTCCTCATGGACTTCCTCTGGTCTCTCCTTGCCCCATCCGTAATTTACCGTGACAGGGTAGTAGAAGTCTTGGTGAGGAATTTCAACTACTAGTTTGTGCGAGAATCGAGGTACGAGATATACTGGGAAAGTTTAGGTGTGGGAGGGGTTTATAGTGTCCTAAAATACTCCTATAGTATTTTAAACTTGATGTTCGATTCTGGTATTCTCTTGTACGCATAGTTGTTAGGTTTTAGGTTTGTTGCAACACCACTATCACTCCCAAGCACATGTTGGTCATATCTCAAATAATATAGTTGATCAGGATATATTGATCCCAGATAGGATTACATAACTGCCCAGGTTTGACTGTAGTGTTCAACCTTTAGTTACTTTCGGTTTCTTCTCGTTATGATACTGTGTTAGTAGTTACGCATACTTGTATAGAATACTTGTCTTTTTAAAGTATACTTTCAGGTAGAGTTTGTTTTAGTCCCATTGTATTTATAGTTGTATATCTTGTATGGCTAGATATACCAGTTCACTATAAACAATGCTCTGATACCAATCTGTCACACCCCCGGACCAGACGGCGGAAACGTCCGGAGGCGGGTGACTTCATTGTGCAGTATCATAACAATTGAATATAAATGAAACAGAGCAATCCAAACATCATACATTGAGATAACAAACTTACATTGTTTACATATTGTATTTGTTCTTCGAATTACACAAAAAAGACATAAGCAGAAAAATCCAAACTACAGCTAAATAGTCCTGCATCTGCGTCCCTTGTTACCTGCTTACTAGATACCTGAGAATACAAGTCGTTTTGAAAAGCATCAACTAAAAGTTGGTGAGTTCATAAGCAATTTTGTGTATAAAATCGTTTACACTTGTTTAGAATCGTTCTTATTGTACTTTCAGAAAATCCGATATTTTCTATTAAATCGTTTGAAGTGTTGCCTTGAAAATCATGGATATATGTGTGCATGTCATTACTTTTATTCATCCTTACAAGGAGTGATTTGAAACGTAGTGTGATTTGTAAAAGCGAGCTGTGTCCGAGAATAGTTCGTTTGAATAGTAACAATCAACCGTTTCAAGAAAAATCCCTTATTTTCAAAAAGGAAATATGGTTGAAAATCTTGTTCCTCTTATCGAGTAAAATTGAGTGTGTGCGTTCTAGTTTATCGTTATCGAAATAGTAGAAAAATCGTTTTCTCCAGAAAATCCTATATTTTCTGCTATAAAATATTCGTAAATTCTAGTTTATCGTTATCGAAATCGTAGAAAAATCGTTTTCCCCAGAAAATCCTATATTTTCTGCTATAAAATAATCATAAGTTCTAGTTTCCAACTATGTATATGTGTGGGTTAGTTTATCGTTATCAAAATCGTTTACAAACGTTTTCCATAGAGTCCTATGCTTTTTAATTTGTAAAAATAACAGTATTACGACTCTATACTTGTAGGAGAAAGAATCAACATGGCTATTGTGGACATTCTACGCGATGAAGAAGGACAGTCAACACAACAAATGCGGACCATCACCTATCACGTGTAGGACAGTCAACACAACGTGCCAAAGTTTATTTATGAGGTTTTCCTTACATAAATTTCTAGTTAATATAACATATTCTAGTGAGTCGTTATAACCATACTAATCTGACGAAGTGCCTGTTTTGGCGTTTCTCAGGCGCCCTCAGTTTGGATAAGACATTTGTCACCCTAGACTGGCCTGTCTAGCTGTAGCGAACAACAAAGGTGCGGGGGGTCAACCCCGTATAGATCTATACACAAATTTCCGCTCTCTTTCCAGGAGACTCTGGCTATAACTCCTTACAGGACTTAGACGTACACTAATATTTTTATATTTAGGTACTTTTGAGATTTGTCTGACTAGAATATTAACAACCTTTTGAGCAATCGTTAGAGATCCATTATTTGTTAGATAAATAATGAAACTCATAATCATTGAATAGAAGTATCGTTCTCGTTCCATATTGTTGATTGTGCTCGTTAACTAGGTGCTCGTGTTCGTTCTTTTCGTTTATTGAAAAATAAGTCATTTTAGTCAAGAGTGAAAAAGTGTCAAGTTATAATTTGTATAAATTTATAACTGCCGGTTATGACACGCATTTTCTGTTTTATGACATATAGAACATTACTTATGTTCTTGGAGGTTTTATGACATCAGTTTATGACATGCGAATATTTCTGTCATAAAGGCTCTTGTGTATTTTCTTAACGCAAACTTTTATATTGAATATTTATAAAATACCCCCTGACAGTTTGCAAATAGTCATAAAGTTTCCATTTTCGAAAATTTACTAGAAATGGTGTCCACTTATCAAGATCCCTGTTATAACTTTTATCTTTAGACATGAAAGCATAGATAAAGGGGTTAAGTTGGACACATCCAATAGTTGGGAGGCTCTTTTGTACAAAGTATCCTCTATTCTTTATGAAATTGAGAATTCTTACGTTCATGAGTATATTACTGAAATATTAATTTAATAATATTTCACACACACATACAAACATACGTATATATGCAATTATTTAAGTATTTAGGCAAGATTTGACTTGTACTCTCCCCCAAAAACATTAAAATATTGAAAGATGGGGTATCAAGCTCACATTGAGTTGGTTGAGGAGTTGTTTGGAGTTATGGAGTGAAGATCTCAAGCTTAAACTCTTGCTGAGATGAGGAACTTCCCTGGGAGGTATGCTTTCCTAAGGATGATCATCACATATTATTATGAATAAAATAATATGGATTCATCTTGAAATATAGTAAAATATTAGGTGAGTGGAGGAGTTTACCTTTCAACTTCAGGGAGAAATTGAGAATATTTTCCCTTCCAGCAAGATCCCCTGTTCTTGCTTGAAGATGAGTTTTTGAGAGAAAATGGGAAAAGTGAGAGAGAAAGTGGAGTCTAAACTCCCTCACTGTCGTTGCTTTGGAGTATAAGGAAAATGGAGGAATCTTTGGTGCATGGGGATCTGGTAGTCCATGCATGGATATTTGGTGGGTAAAGCATGGAATACTGTGATTTGCATGGCAAATGAGAAATTTCATCAAATCACAAAGTCAACTTCCTTGTCCTTTTCTTGATTTAGGACAAGGTTTTCCTAAATCCCAACTATTTATTTTATAAAGAATATGCTTAAAATAATTAATTTTAGCATAAAATAGGGGTTTAGGATAGGAAAAATACGAGTTTGGTGTAATTTCCATCGTCAAAATGCCTTAAAATGGTGAAAAAGTCCGAAAATAGTGAAAATCTGGAGTTATAAGGTGAAATACGGAGCTCTATGGTGAATTCCGAAGCTTTTAAGTGAATTCCGGAGTCCATGTTGAATTTATGGAGTCATCTAGCTAGTTCCGGAGTCACAGCCGAGGTTCCGAAGCTGAGTTTCAATTTCCGGAGCAGTTCCTCGGTTCCGAAGTTAGGAGGCGGAGTCAGCGGTCCGGTCCAAGGTACGAAGCCAACTGGATTTTCCGAAGCGGCCATAGGCAAGATTGTCCGGAGCCAGGAGTTCCGAGATTGCAAGATGGTCCGGATGAGAGGCTTCCGTGGTGCAACTCCTCTTGGTTTTCTTAGAAGACATTCCGGACTAAGAGGTTCCGGACCAAGAGGGTTCCGGACCAAGAAGGTTCCGGACCAAGAGGAGTCCGGACCAAGAGGTTTAGGACCAAGAGGAGTCTGGACCAAGAGGTTCCGGACCAAGAGGGTCCTTTTGGGGTTTCCTCTTCCGGTTTTGAGCTGTTTCGACTAAGGAAGGTATTTAGGGAGATTTAAGAGAGATTTGAGATACGTGGAGAGATTTGGGAGAGATTTCACATACTTGGAGAGATTTGGGAGAGATTCACTATTCTTGGAGAGATTTCACATACTTAGGGAGATTTGGGAGAGATTCACTATTCATGGAGCGATTTGGGAGAGATTCACTATTCTTGGAGAGATTTCACATACTTGGAGAGATTTGGGAAAGATTCACTATTCTTGGAGAGATTTCGCATACTTAGGGAGATTTGGGAGAGATTCACTATTCTTGGAGAGATTTCGCATACTTAAAGAGATTTGGGAGAGATTCACTATTCTTGGAGAGATTTCGCATACTTAGGGAGATTTGGGAGAGATTCACTATTCTTGGAGAGATTTGGGAGAGATTCACTATTATTGGAGAGATTTGGGAGAGATTTGCATTCTAACACTTTATGGCTCCTTAGGAACTCATATTGAACACTTAGGAGTGTTAGCAAATCTCACAATAGTCCTACTTACCTGAGGACGAAATTTCCTAGCCAAAAGTGCTAGTTGTGAAAAGATGTAATAGGTGTTGTCTGATGAAATAAAATGATGAGAGGCCTCGGTTTGATGATGATCCAGTCATCTAGCGGAGTATGGATGACGACCACGAACTTTTCTAGACAGTCCAGTGGAACGCTAGCAGGCTCGCAACGTGTAGGTGTTTATTTGAACTACGTGCTCACCAGCTGTACTCCATCCCCCTCACGGTTGCCTTATTTGACATAAAATGCTCAGGAATCCCCTAAGCAGCGTTGTCACCCCGATGAAATTCTTTAGGCTAGGTCCCTTATATTAGATGCTTTAGGGACATAAAGTGAGGATAACGGGAACGGGTAATCGGGTTGTTTGATTTGATGAAAATAATAAACTTATTTATCGTGGGTTGAAAACCCTATGTGCTCACCAGGCTCCCAAGCCTGACCCACTCAGTTTCTTGTATTACAGGTAGTGACACAAAAGCATAGATGCGATGGTCTGATGAGAGATTATGGATTATAGGCCAGTAGTAATAAATAGAAATGTTGTAAGGCCTATGTTGTTTTTGGTTTATGCTTTTGATTTGTATTGACAATGACATCCCGAGTTTTGTAATGTAATGAAAATACATTTCTTCAAAAATGCTTGATAAATTCCTTATCATGTTTTTGGGAACAAATTTCGCAACATTTTTCTTTAGAAGTATACTCTGATTTTCAAATAAAGCATAAACAAATCGGTCTTTTCTGGCCATGAAAATGGGGATGTCACATCACCCCTACTCGAAACATTTTTGCTATCGATTCATTATCACAAGGAGTTTATCGTCCCCAATTCGATGCTCCCATTCAATCTCCACTACAATTTCAATACCAAAATGCTAGACAATATTACCCGGTCAAAGTTCCAAATGTTACTCCGCAAATGTTTTCAAACTTTGTTGTTTTTCCCGATCAACATTCGCCAAATCAACCTCAAACCCAAACCAAACCCCAAACTCAAATCCAAACCCAACAACAATTCCAACTTGTCGATGAGTTGGATGACTCGGAAGAAGAAGAGATGGTTCCCAAAACTCAACCCACACCACCCCCACAACAACGCAAAGAAAAACAACAAGCGCGCGAGGGTGTCGCACAACCAGGAAGACAAAAGCCGATACCATGGCTTCCACAAGAAGAGATAGTTTTGGTAAAAGCTTGGGTTGAATTTCTGAGGATTCGAAGACGGGAAATGCACAACCGGGAGATCATTTTTGGTTTCGCATTTTAGAACGGTTTCGGGAGGAGCTAGGAAAAGATGGCGACTACAGTACGAAACACCAAATGAATTCGAAGTTTCGAGAAATAGCAAAGGCGGTTTCAAAAATAAACGGGTTGTACAACAACCTAAAACCCAACGAAAAAGCGGCCAAGGCGACGAAGAAATACTTCAAGAAGCTTTGCAATTTTACCTTGAGGAAGTCGGAAAACCATTCAAGTGGCACAATTGTTGGAAATTATTGGTTAGAAGTCCCAGGTGGAAAAAATACGAGCAAAATTTTATTTTTGGAGTACAACAATCAAAACGAACGAAAACGGGCTCTAGTGGTTACACAACTTTCTCCGATGTTTGGGTCGGTCTAGATTTAAATCAGGAGGACGAACTCGAGTTAGAAGAAATTGTCCGACCGATGGGTAGGGACAAAGCAAAGAGGAAGGGAAAAGGGACTTCTTCGGGTGCATCAGATTTCAGCATGGACCTTGACAAAAATACGGAAAATAACGTCGTTTGATCGATATAATCTAAATTTCGCTGAAAATTTGGCGTTCGACAAAGAAAAAGAAGAAGCAAGGAAGAAGGAGCACGCGGAGAGACAAGAAATGGAGGATATGAAGTTCTTGATCGAAAACACCGACCATCTCTTGGGACCGGCTCTCGAGCTCGTGATGAAAAAGAGGGAAAAAAATTATGAAAAAATATTTTCCATAGGTTGTTGTTGGTTTGTTTGATTTTTTGTTTGTATGTTTTTTTTTTAAAATCTTAGGTTTATTGTAATTTTTATTTTAATTAATGAAATGCATTTTCTTTTTAATTACGTTTTTTGTTTATTATTAATTTAAAAATTATAAATCATAACAATGAATTAATTTTATTTAAAAAAATAAAAAAAACAAATAGTGAGGGAAACTTCCCACTCATTCATTGAGTTTAGGTGAGGGAAATGAAAGTGAAAGAAATAATGTTGTGACCCACAAAAAGTGAGGGGAGTTTCCCACCCACACCCTCCGGTCTAAGGAGGTTATGAGTTCATTCTAAGATATATATATACTAACTCGTCCAAAAAACTGGTCCACGTATGACGTATCTCACTTAGTAATTTGTTAATGACCATGTTTCAATGCATAATTAAAGATTACGGTGCAAACCATGTGTCTTACAGCCGTTGTTGTATTAGATAATTAGAAGCGATAATTTTATGGTCATAAATAGGTTATTAAGTGACCGAAGTGACACCCTCGAAATATAGTTTCTAAATATGCATGACTCTTCTGTAAGTATACTTTAATACTTGACAAGATTTTGTAAGCGAATTTTTATTTTTTTAATCTTATACATGGTAAATGGAAAGGTAGGGGTAGTTTAAAGAAGTAGCAATATTTAATGGAGAAATTAATGAAGTAGCCATCAACATCAATCAAACATACACTAACTTAAAGGGTTTTTAGTTCAGGAGTATGAGATGTTGTTTTTCCTCGTTAAGGTTAGAGAGTTTAAATTTGATCGTGAACATGGAAATTAAAGAATAAAGTAAAAGTAGATTAAATTACTGTTAAAAAAATCAAATAAATAGTAGGCGCCATTCTAAAAATAAAAATAAATAGGTAAAGTGACTTTTTTAATAAAAATAATAATAATAACTAGCCAGTATCAGTGGCGAATTTAGAATAAAAAATCATATGATTCTTTATTTAAATAATACTGGAACATATAACAAACTAAAATATACTAGTAGTGGGTCAGGTCAAAATATCAAAGTTTTTTAGAATTGTATTCGGCGAGGTCTTATAGCTTGAAATATATTGATAATCGTGTCTTAATGGAGACTTTCTAATACATCCTTTTCACATGATAAAATTTCATAGTTGGTCGTTGTGCCGAATCAACAAGTAGCGAGTTTAAATCAACAAGTAGCGAGTTTGAATCAACGTTCGTGTACTTATGTTGCTCTTTCTCATTATCTTTATGTTCTTTCTTTTTAAAAACTTATAGAAAGACATTCTTGGATCACGATTCTGAAAATTCAACACAATTACACAAACCAGTCAACCATAATTTTTTTTTAACATAGACAAAGTAGACACAAAATCACAAAAATCACAAAATTTTTTGTCATTGTAAATTTGTAATCAAGAGGCAAGACACAAAACTTTCTATAGTCTCTCAATGTAATCAAGATGAAATATAATTATCTAAGTATCTAATACTCTCATTAACACAAAGTCTCTATAAACGAATAAAAATCAGACAAACAAGGAATGAAAAATGGTCGATTTGCTTTTTCTTTTGTTGGTTTTTTTAAACGGAAATAAGAATACTTATAAAGTAACAGAAACGCTCAAAAGCCAATATTGTGTGATTTTTATCGGTATCTTAAAAAAAATTATATAATATTAAAAAAACATTATTTGTCACATCTTTTTCTATTATATATTATTATGTTTTTTATTTTAATATTAATTAATGTATTTTTTAAATAGATTTTTTATTTATTAATTTTTTATTTATACTTTTTATAGTTTAGATTTTTTTGGTTTTGTTTTTTTTTGTTTTTTTTGTTTTTTAACGTTTTTCTACAGGTCAGCAACGAAATTGGGTAATCGGTTTCGAAACTGAAACCGTCTCAAAACTACACTCATGTGGTTATGGTTTCGAAACAGGTACCCGCCGCAGGGTACCAGTCGGAACTGGTATCCCATGACAAGCAACGATCTCGCGAATATACACATCGGCCAACTTCTCGGCCGACGAGCTCTCCCTAATTGCCAGAAAATGGGCACTTTTGGTCAATCGATCCACGATGACCCAAATAGCATCAAGAACCTTTGTCGTATTCGGCAACTTGGTGATGACGTCCATCAGAATCTGCTCCTATTTCCACATGGGAACCTCTAGAGGCTGCAGCTTGCCATGCGGCCTCTGATGCTCGGCCTTGACCATCCTACAGATCAAGCACCTCTCGACGTTCCAGGCGATCTCCCTCTTCATACACGACTACCAATAACTCAATCTCAGATCCCAATACATCTTGGTGGCCCCCGGATGGATAGAAAAGCGAGACTTATGAGCCTCCTCCAACACAATCTGTCTGACCCCACCAGACACAGGAACCCATACTCGACCGCAACGGGTTAACAAACCACGACTGTCCGGAACAAATATGGTAATCTCACCCCTGATCATCTCAGTCTTCTAATTCTCCTCTCGAACACCCTCAGTCTGAGCCTCCTGAATCAAACTCACAAGTGGAGAATCCACAGATATCCTCATACATGTCACCGAAACAAAAGATCCAACCGACTTGTGGCTCAGGGCATCCAACACCACATTCGCTTTACCCGGATGGTAAAAGATCTCGCAGTCAAAATCCTAGACTACGTCCAGCCACCTGTATTGCCTCATGTTCAGGTTCGGCTGATCCATAATATGCCTCAAACTCTTGTGATCCGTGTAGATAGTACAACGGACCCCATAGAGGTAATGTATCCAAATCTTGAGGGCGAAAACCACCGCCCCCAACTCAAGATCATGCGTGGGATATCTCGTCTCATGCGGCTTCAGCTGCCGCGAAGCATAAGCTATCACCCGTCTTCTCTGTATGAGGACTTCTCCCAAGCCAGTGATAGATACATCACAAAAAACCACAAAATTCTCAATTCCCTTCGGGAGGGTCAAAATTGGGGCCTCACAAAGTCTCTACCGAAGGGTCTCAAAAGCAGACTGCTGCTTAGGGCCCCACCGAAAATCCACCCCTTCCTCGTCAGACGAGTGAGGGGTACTACAATCTTGGAGAAATCCTGAATAAATCTCCGGTAATACCCTGCCAAACCCAGAAAACTCTTGATATGCGAGGGAGATTTCGGAACCTCCCACTGCATCACCGCCTTGATTTTGGCCGGATCGACCAAAATCTCATCTTGATTAACGAGATGTCCAAGGAACTGAACCTCTCGCAACCAAAACTCGCATTTCTAGAACTTAGCATAAAGCCGTTCCCGCCTCAACACCCCCAGAAGCTCACAAAGGTGCCCCTCATGCTGCTCTCTGGTCTTGGAATACAACAAGATATCATCAATAAACACGATAACCGAACGATCAAGCATCGACCTGCATACCCGATTCATCAAATCCATAAATATCGCAGGCTCATTGGTGAGCCCGAATGGCATCACCATGAACTCGTAATGCCCATAACGAGTCCGGAATGCAGTCTTCTCCACGTCCTCCTCCCTCACCCCGACCTGATGGTACCTAGACCTCAGATCAATCTTGGAGAACCAGGATGTTCCCTGCAACTGATCAAAGAGATCATCAATCCGCGGAAGGGGATAACGGTTCTTCACCGTTAACTTGTTCAACTCCCAGTAATCAATGCACATCCGATGTGAACCATCCTTCTTCTTGACGAATAGAATCGGCGCTCCCCACAGAGAACTGCTTGGATGGATGAACTGCTTGCCTAGCAGCTCCTGCAGCTGAGATGACAGCTTCTGCATCTCAGGCGGTGCCAATCGGTACGACGCCTTGGCAATAGGGGCCGCACCTGGCACAAGGTCGATCCTGAACTCAACCTGCCTCTCAGGAGGCACACCGGGTAACCCCTCCAGGAATACATCATCGAACTTCCTGACAACCAAAACATCAGCAACTGACACCTGATCCCCAACCCGCGTGTCCACCACATAAGCCAAGTAACCTGCACACCCGTGATGAATATACTGCCGTGCCCTGGCTTCCGAACAAAACCCTGAACCCAACCTGGTGCCCTCTCCGTAAATAAACAGTTCTCCCCCACTTGGGGTTCGAACTACCACACGTTGACCCTCGCAGTCGATCATGACACAAAAACGGCTCAGCCAATCCATAGCCACTATCACGCAGACATCCCCCATGGGAATGGGAATCAAATCGATCGGGAAGGATACTCTGAAGATCTCCAGAATGCAACCCTGATCAACCGAAGAAGCAGAAACCCCGTGTTCGTTGGCGATAGAAACTCGCAACGGACACTCCAACTCCCTTATGGGCAAAGCAAACTCCCTACTAAAAGACCGAGAAGCAAAGGACTGACTCGCACCCGAGTCAAACAACACTAAAGAAGGAAAAGAGTTCACTAGAAATGTACCTACAAAAGGTACAAACAAATGAGCATAAAACAAACATAATCAATAAGATAAGGGATAGAAACTTACCAGTCACAACATATGGTGTTGCCCTGGCCTCCTCGGCAATGAGCTGGAAAGCGCGACCCCGAGCCCTCGAGGCTACGCCCTACTCTGACTCCCGTTAATGATCCTCAAAGTAGCTGGTGCTGGAGCTTGCGCCGGCTTGGCAGCTAACAAGGGATACTGGGCTTCATATGGCCCACCTGATCATAATGGTAACAAAGTGTGATGCCAGATGCTGGAGTCTGCTGCCGACAATCCCTCGCAATGTGACCCTGCTTTCCACATTTGTGGCAACCCGAAGAAGACCGAAAAACACCATCATGTACCTTGCCGCACTTCCCATAAGTGCGAACCCTCTGACTCCTCGACCTGGAGTCAGCGGCCCTGAACCGCTTTGGCGCAGGTTGCGACTGAGTCGGGGCCGGTCTCAACTCTCGAGTCTGCAACTCAATCTCAATCTCACGCCGCCTGGCGGCCTCCTGCATCTCCAACAAAGAACCATAGCGTTGTGTAGAAACAAACTGCCTGGTCTCTGTCTTGAGCATGCTCAAGTAACGGGTCATCTGAGCCTGCTCAGATGCAGCAAACTCAGGGTAGAACATAGCTCTCTCTATGAACATCTTGGTGATCTCTGTCACCGTCTCAGAACCCTGTCTCAAATCCAGATACTCCTGTGCTAACCTCTCACGCTCGACCAGCGGGACATATCGAGAGCGGAACATCTCAAAAAACCGCTCCCATGACACAACAACTATCTGCTCAACAGAATAATAACTAGTAGCAAGCCTCCACCAATCCTTCGCTCCAGACCTCAGAAGGTTCAGAGCGTACCTGACCTTCTGGTCAGTAGGGCATGAACAAGTGAAGAAACATCCCTCCACATCAGATAGCCATCTCATGGCTATGATCGGGTCCTGGACTCCATTGAAAGTCTGGGGCTTCGTATTATCGTAGTCCCGATACTGAAAGACCCGCCCTATTCCAACACCTGCAGCCGCCACGGTTGCGGAAGCCGCCACGGTTGCGGAAGCTGCACCACGGTTGCGGAAGCTGCACCAACAGCCGTCTGGGGCTTCGTATTATCGAAGTCCCGATACTTCGAGTCTGGTAGCAGCAGGACAGGTGGCGTCACCCGCTCCTGCCACGTTGAGGATTACAGATGGCCGTCAGGGCCGGGCATAGGCGCCTATGGAGAGGAGCAGGGCTTTCCAGCTTACTGCAGATGAGGCACGTGCGGCTCCTGATGTTGTGACAGGTATGTATTCTCTCCTTATCTCTTTATTTGTTATGATTATTGCTTATGTTTATGTGTTTGTTATAAGATCATTCTTAGTGAGCGGTATATCAGCCTTGGTACTGTTTGATTCGGGTGCAACCCGATCTTTTGTGTCGCTCGCGCTCAGCAAGCGATTCGTAGAAGCTCCAAGAGAGCTGGACTGCCCACTGGATGTGGAAATAGAAGATGACAGGACCGTTAGGGCTGTGAGGGTTCACAGAGGTTGTACACTACAGTTATTCGACGAGCAGTTTTCAGTGGATCTGGTTCCTATTCCCCTGCGAGGGAATAAGGTTATAGTGGGTATGGATTGGTTAAGCCCCAATGGGGCAGTGATCGACTCCGAGCAGCAGCTAGTGAGGGTTCGGACTCCTAGTGGGGGAGGGTTAGTGATCCAGGGCGAGAGGCCACAACACGGACCGGTTTTATGTTCAGCAGCGAGGGTGAGGCGTTACCTTCAACAGGGTTGCGCATGTTATGTCGCTTATGTTATGGATACCTGGGATAAGGGTAAGGCGACAGTGGATGATGTACCGGTCGTGCGAGTGTACTCGGATGTATTCCCGAAGGATTTTCCTGGGATACCTCCGGAGAGACAGATCGAGTTCAGGATTGACCTAGTCTCTGGTGCGGCTCCGATAGCCAAGGCACCATATAGGTTGGTTCCTCCCAAGATGCAGGGGTTGTCTACGTAGCTGCAAGAGCTTCTAGACAAGGGATTTATCAGGCCGAGTAGTTTTCCATGGGGAGCCCCGATCCTATTTGTAAAGAAGAAGGATGGGTCGCATCGGATGTGCATAGACTACCGGGAGCTGAATAAGGTAACAGTGAAGAACCGTTATCCCCTCCCGATGATTGATGATTTGTGTGACCAGATATAGGGTGCATCTTGGTTTTCCAAGATTGATCTGCGATCGGGTTATCACCAGATGCAAGTCAGGGACGAGGATGTCCAGAAGATAGCTTTTAGGACTCGCAATGGACACTATGAGTTTGTGGTGATGCCGTTTGGGCTCACCAATGCTCCAGCCACGTTCATGGATCTCATGAACCGAGTGTGTAGACCGATGCTGGATCATTCTGTGATCGTTTTCATTGATGACATCTTGGTTTACTCCAAGACTCAGGAACAACATGAGGAGCACCTGAGGGAGGTGCTGGAGACACTGAGGAGGGAGAGACTTTTCACAAAGTTCTCCAAGTGTGAGTTCTGGTTGTGCGAGGTGCAATTTTTGGGGCATCTTGTCAAACAGAAGGGTAATAGGTCAATCTGGCCAAGATAGAGGTCGTGATGCATTGGGAGGTTCCGAGGTCTCCAACTGAGATTCAGAGTTTTCTTGGTCTAGTGGGTTATTACCGGAGATTTATCCAGGATTTCTCCAAGATCGTTGTACCCCTGACCGACTGACCAAGAAGTCGGTGACATTTCAATGGGGGTCTGAGCAGTAGGCAACCTTCGAGAATCTTAGACAGCGGTTATGCGAGGCACCGATTTTGACTCTGCCCGAGGGAGTTGATGACTTCGTGGTTTACTGTGACGCGTCGATTACGGGCATGGGTGCAGTTTTGATGCAACGGGGTCGTGTGATAGCTTATGCGTCGAGGAAGCTGAAGCCTCACGAGGCTAACTATCCGACGCATGATTTAGAGTTGGGGGGCTGTGGTTTTCGCGCTCAAGATTTGGCGACATTACCTCTACGGCGTCCGTTGTACCATTTACACGGGCCACAAGAGTTTGAGGTACCTCATGGATCAGCCAAATCTGAACATGAGGCAACGTCGGTGGTTAGATATGGTGAAGGACTACGATTGTAAGACCCTTTACCACCCGAGAAAGGCCAATGTGGTGGCTGATGCCTTGAGCCGCAAGGCAATGGCAGCTCCGATTCGAGACATATGCCTGAGGATGACAATGATTACTCCATTACTGGAGCAGATTAGAGAGGCGCAGGTCGAGGGCCTGGAGGAAGAGCGCCATAAGTATGAGCGGATCGTAGGCCGTGTGGCCTCGTTTGATTATGACAACCGTGGGTTACTGACCCTGCATGGAAGGGTCTGGGTTCCATACCTTGAGGAGCAAGGTTGTTCAGTTAGTGAAGGTGCAGTGGCAGCACCACAAGTGTTCTGAGTGGACGTGGGAGCCCGACGAGGAGATGAGGGAGCACTATCCAGAGTTGTTTTCAGACGCAACAGACTTTGAGGACGAAGTCTAAGACAAGTGGGGGAGATTTGTAACGCCTGGTTCCTGGAATGCATTTAACTCATTATTTATTTATTTTTAATAGGGTAACTCGACGAGTTGGTGGCCCTAACTCGTCAAGTTGAGGGCAGTTTATGCGCGGGGTTTGAGCCATCTACTCGACGAGTCAATAGCCATCGACTTAACGAGTAGATCGGTCAGAATGAAACCCTAATTTTGGGGTTTTGCACCCTATTTAAGCTCCTTAACCCCCGCCCCTTGGCCTCATTTCCAGCCTCCATGTCCCAAACCCTAATCCACGAAACCCTAGAGCTTTCTTTGAGAGTGTGAGCCATTTTGAGTGATCTTTGTGTGCTTTTGAAGCTTGTGGAAGAAGAAGGAGATAGAGGGCTCAAGAGGTAAAGAGTAGATCCAGAAACTACACTCCATTTGCTACATTTTCTGGTAATCAAGTTTCTATCTTGGGTATTAGTTCATTAGATCTCTTTATGTCCTCTTTATGTGGGTTTTTGGTCCAAGAATGATAGATTTTGGAGAATGATCGACCCAAGTGGGTATTTTCCAGATCTAGGACCTAGAGGGGCTGGAATGACATAAAGGTGCAAACTTTATGCCTTTGGAGCCCCCATGCAAGCCATAGAGTGTCATATTGGCCTTTTTAGCCTCAAAAGGGCATGCATGTAGGGAAAGGTGGGAACTTTACGTGTCCAAGTAGTGTTTGGGGTTTAGATCTAAAGTTGTAAGCTTTAGTTTGGTGTATGGATGGTTTAAGGACCAAGTTCTAGGTCCCAAGGAATTAGGGTTTGAGCTAAACTCTTTAAGAAGAGGTATTAATGGGTAAAGTTAGAAAGTTTACCCTTAAGAGGACATTTTCAGGGTTTATGTGAAGTATGGAGCTTGGATATGAAGTGTAGGGGCTTAATCCATTAAGATAGCCCAAACAGACAGGGGAACTCGGCGTCACTGGGCGTTCTCACTTTTTCCTTGTTATCTCAGGACACTCTGCCAGGTTGTTCCTTGTTGACCGGCCTTGTGATTCTCGTTATAGAATGTAGTGCCCAACAGTTTAAAGGAACGGGTGAAGTCTCGGGATCCGCTCTAGTCGAGTCCAGTAATGGACTCGACGAGTTGAGTCAGGTTGTCCCGATTGTATGCCAGGTAGAACACGATGAGTCTGTGAAGGGACTCAACGAGTTGACTCGGTTGACCACGAGTCTGAGTAGTACAGGAACTCGCCGAGTTAGGAGGAAACTCGATGAGTTGAGTTGACTGGGAGTTGATCTTGACTTTGACTTTGACCAGGAAGTTGACTTTGACCAGGGGTAAAATGGTCATTTTACCCTAAGAAGGGTTATCAGATTTTTGATTAAGTGTTATTGTGAACTTGATAGCTAGGGACTCGTTGGAGCAGCCGTCAGAGATTCCTCACACGAGATTTCACAGCTAGCATTCGAGGTGAGTTTCCTCCAGTAGGAACGGGTCTAAGGCACCAAGGCCGGTCCGTTTAGTTAGTAGTAGTTCTGGACTATGGTTCGATGCCGGGCGGGGCCCGATGTAGGGTTATATGCTTTTCCGGATTTTGATCCGATGTCGGGGCGGTCTCGAGGAATGCTTGTATGCTTGATGTCTTTATGATTCTTGCATGTGTTTGTGCATGTATGTTTCCAGACTACGGTCTGATGCCGGGGCGGTCCCGAGGAATCTTAGTATGTTTCTGGATTACGGTCCGATGTCGGGCGGAGCCCGAGGAATGTTTAAATGTTAATGATATATGTTAGGTTTATGTGTGTTATTTGATTATGCTCATATGTATTCCGAGATGTGCTCGATGCCGGGCGGGGCCCGATGCCGAATTGGGTTCGATGCCGGGCAGGGCCTGATGTCAGGAAAGCCGATGTCGGGCTATGACCTGATGTAGTAGGGGCGGGGCCTAAGATATGTTTATGTGATATGTGTATGGTATGTGGTAGTTGGGGAGACTCACTAAGCTTCGTGCTTACAATTTTCAGTTTTGGTTTCAGGTACTTCCGCTAGTAAGGGGAAGAGCTCGGGATGACTGCATGTCACACACCATAGTTTTTCAGCCTGAGATGTTTTAGACTCTGATATTTTGATACATGGTTTGGATACAATATTTGGATATGATGTTTTGGATGCATGACTTGTGATTTTATTATGATGTGGATGCATTATGGTTTTTCTTAAATGATTTTAAAAAGAAATTTTTGGTCATGATTTTTGGGATGTTTCAAGTTGGTATCAGAGCCTTGGTTTGAGGGATTCGGGCACACTCTCGGGTGTGTCTGAACTCAAACTAAGGACTTGGTATGAAAATTTTCAAAAGAAAATCATTTTTACAAAAAAGAATTTTGAAAAGAGAAAAGAATTTTGAAAAGAGAAAAAAGGTGTGGTGCATGCAATCAGCCGATCTCAAGTAAGTACTCCCAAATTACCCATACAAGTTATGTTATGATATGTTTATGAGAATTGCATGATAGATTAGGACTAAGGATCTAAGAAGGATGCCTTATGTGCCTATTATATGTGTATCAGATTTATGAGAATTGCATATGCTAGATTAGGACTAAGGATCTAGGAAGGATGCCTTATGTGCCTGTTATATGTATCTCAGCTTTATGAACCGCATGATAGTACATATTAGTCAGTGATGGACTGAATGAGATATGCTTGATTATGTTTACTCGATGCTCGAATGTTGCTAGCTTTGTGCTTTTAGGAGTTTTAGTTATCTTTTACTAACTAGTAAATGAATATGATAAGTTACATATTGCGAGTACTAAATAATTTCAGAAGGTTAGGTCTAGCTCAATTGCGCAGCTCTTGTTTGAGTCCAACCGTTGTAGGGTAGGATCTCTCATTCGAAGAATTATCTAGTCTTAGTGATATGTAATAGTATTCACGAACTAGTTAAGGGGAGATAGCAGGGACTTCTTACGCAGCTGATAGCGAAGAGTAGGTTGGTGATTACCCTAGGGCAAGCCTAGGATGATTTTAGCATAAGATCAGCAGTAGTAGTAGTAGAAGGGACTTGGTGGAGTCAAAGCAGTTCTTGAGGAAAGTACGGATAGATGTGGAAGGTAGTATGTGCCCGTACTACTGAAAGCAGAGGATCCGTACTCGAATCAAGGAAGGCTGAGATGAACCCAGGAAACTTGTAGAATGTGAGACCCCTCGAGTTATGATGATGTTTGTTAAAGTGTATTTTCAGCATGGTGACGCTACACACTAGACCACTTGGAACTTCAGGCACTGGTGAGGGATAAGCTCGGGCTTTGGAACCGGGCAGCTGGATGAGCAGTCGAGGGAGTTCATCTCGTCTGAGGTCACACACAACATTTTAGACCAGACTCCTGTGATCTTTGGATTGGTCAAGGAGGGTTTTTTGGAGCTTCTGGATGAGAAGCTGAGCGCTTTCCGCACTGAGGTGGCGACCATGATGGGTTCGTGCACACTGAATTTCAGGGAGTTCAGGGCTTGTGGAGCTCCCGACTATCATGGGGCTCGGGACCCCATTGCTAGGAGCAGATGGTTGGCTGATGTCGCCAACACGTTCCGTACGAGCAGATGTACAGAGGGGGACAAGGTCCGACTTGCATCCTGTCTTCTGAAGGATAGGGCACGTGATTGGTGGGAGGAGGTCGGACGAGCCATTGGGGATGATACAGTTCTAGATGCTATGACCTGGATTGATTTTTCGGCTAGGTTCAGGGCCGAGTTTGCACCTGTGATTGAGGTGCAATAGCTTGCGAGGGAGTCTAGGATCCTGAGCAGACGACAGAGACTGTGGCGGAGATCGCCGCCAAGTTTAGGGAGAGGGCCCTTCTTGTTCCGCAGTATGTGGCGGACGAGGAGATGAAGAAGGCCCGTTATCATGAGATGTTGTGGAGTGATATCCGCCAGTTTCTGAGCCACTCCAGCTGCAAGACGCTGAAGGACATGATTTCTAGGGCTCGAGAGAGGGAGTTGGATTTGGAGATGGAGAGGAAGATGAAACCAGATGGGGTTCAGACAGGCAGTTTGGGCAAGAATCCCGTGTTATCAGATCACAGATCGAGGAGCCAGCAGGGCCGCAACCGGTGTGGCGAGTGTGGCAAGATGCACGAGGGGGCGTGCAGGGTGGGGAGTTCGGGCTGCTTCAAGTGCGGCCGAACTGGTCACATGAGCAGGGATTGCACAACTACCACCACCACCACACGAGTTTCAGATCTAATTTGCTTTCAGTACAATCAGAGGGGCCACAAGAAGGCCCAGTGTTCGAGTCTGGTAGCAGCAGGACAGGTGGCGTCACCCGCTCCTGTCACGTTGAGGATTACAGATGGCCGTCAGGGCCGGGCAGAGGCGCCTACGGAGAGGAGTAGGGCTTTCCAGCTTACTACAGATGAGGCACGTGCGGCTCCTGATGTTGTGACAGGTATGTATTCTCTCCTTATCTCTTTATTTGTTATGATTATTGCTTATGTTTATGTGTTTGTTATAAGATCATTCTTAGTGAGCGGTATATCAGCCTTGGTACTGTTTGATTCGGGTGCAACCCGATCTTTTGTGTCGCTCGCGCTCAGCAAGCGATTCGTAGAAGCTCCAAGGGAGCTGGACTGCCCACTGGATGTGGAGATAGCAGAAGACAGGACTGTTAGGGCTGCGAGGGTTCACAGAGGTTGTACACTATAGTTATTCGATGAGCAGTTTTCAGTGGATCTGGTTCCTATTCCCCTGCGAGGGAATAAGGTTATGGTGGGTATGGATTGGTTAAGCCCCAATGGGGCAGTGATCGACTCCGAGAAGCAGCTAGTGAGGGTTCGGACTCCTAGTGGGGGAGGGTTAGTGATCCAGGGCGAGAGGCCACAACACGGACCAGTTTTATGTTCAGCAGCGAGGGTGAGGCGTTACCTTCAGCAGGGTTGCGCATGTTATGTCGCTTATGTTATGGATACCTGGGATAAGGGTAAGGAGACAGTGGATGATGTACCGGTCGTGCGAGTGTACTCGGATGTATTCCCGGAGGATTTTCCTGGGATACGTCTGGAGAGACAGATCGAGTTCAGGATTGACCTAGTCTCTGGTGCGGCTCCGATAGCCAAGGCACCATATAGGTTGGTTCCTCCCAAGATGCAGGAGTTATCTACGTAGCTGCAAGAGCTTCTAGACAAGGGATTTATCAGGCCGAGTAGTTTTCCATGGGGAGCCCCGATCCTATTTGTAAAGAAGAAGGATGGGTCGCATCGGATGTGCATAGACTACCGAGAGCTGAATAAGGTAACGGTGAAGAACCGTTATCCCCTCCCGAGGATTGATGATTTGTGTGACCAGCTACATGGTGCATCTTGGTTTTCCAAGATTGATCTGCGATCGGGTTATCACCAGATGCAAGTCAGGGACGAGGATGTCCATAAGATAGCTTTTAGGACTCGCAATGGACACTATGAGTTTGTGGTGATGCCGTTTGGGCTCACCAATGCTCCAGCCACGTTCATGGATCTCATGAACCGAGTGTGCAGACCGATGCTGGATCATTCTGTGATCGTTTTCATTGATGACATCTTGGTTTACTCCAAGACTCAGGAGCAGCATGAGGAGCACCTGAGGGAGGTGCTGGAGACACTGAGGAGGGAGAGACTTTTCACAAAGTTCTCCAAGTGTGAGTTCTGGTTGTGCGAGGTGCAGTTTCTGGGGCATCTTGTCAACCAGAAGGGTAATAGGTCGATCTGGCCAAGATAGAGGCCGTGATGCATTGGGAGGTTCCGAGGTCTCCAACTGAGATTCAGAGTTTTCTTGGTCTAGTGGGTTATTACCGGAGATTTATCCAGGATTTCTCCAAGATCGTTGTACCCCTGACCGACTGACCAAGAAGTCGGTGACATTTCAATGGGGGCCTGAGCAGCAGGCAACCTTCGAGAATCTTAGACAGCGGTTATGCGAGGCACCGATTTTGACTCTGCCCGAGGGAGTTGATGACTTCGTGGTTTACTGTGACACGTCGATTACGGGCATGGGTGCAGTTTTGATGCAGCGGGGTCGTGTGATAGCTTACGTGTCGAGGAAGCTGAAGCCTCACGGGGCTAACTATCTGACGCATGATTTAGAGTTGGGGGGCTGTGGTTTTCGCCCTCAAGATTTGGCGACATTACCTCTACGGGGTCCGTTGTACCATTTACACGGACCACAAGAGTTTGAGGTACCTCATGGATCAGCCAAATCTGAACATGAGGCAACGTCGGTGGTTAGATGTGGTGAAGGACTACGATTGTAAGACCCTTTGCCACCCGGGAAAGGATAATGTGGTGGCTGATGCCTTGAGCCGCAAGGCAATGGCAGCTCCGATTCGAGACATATGCCTGAGGATGACAATGATTACTCCATTACTGGAGCAGATTAGAGAGGCGCAGGTCGAGGGCCTGGAGGAAGAGCGCCAGAAGTGTGAGCGGATCGTAGGCCGTGTGGCCTCCTTTGATTATGACAACCGAGGGTTACTGACCCTGCATGGAAGGGTCTGGGTTCCATACTGGGGCGGAGTATGGCAGGTTCTGATGGATGAGGCCCATAAGTCGAGGTTCTCCATCCATCCTGGGGCGACGAAGATGTACCGGGATCTTCGCCTTGATTACTGGTGGCACTGCATGAAGTGGGACGTTGCTTGGTACGTGGAGCGGTGCTTGACCTGCATGAAGGTCAAGGACGAACATCGGTGCCCACACGACAACATGCAGCCGTTGGACATTCCCGTGTGGAAATGGGAGGATATCACCATGGATATCATTACCAAGCTTCCCAGGACCGCACGTGGAGTAGATTCGATATGGGACATATTGGATCGGTTGACCAAGAGTGCTCATTTTATCCTGATCCAAGAGAGTATCTCGGCCGAGAAGCTGGCCGAGATATACGTGTGTGAGATAGTGGCACGACATGGAGTGCCTGTCTCGGTGGTGTCAGACCGAGATGTCCGTTTCACTTCCAGATTTTGGAAGCGGTTTCACGAGGAGATGGGTACTCGTGTCCATTTCAGCACCGCTTTCCACCCTCAGAAGGACGGACAGAGTGAGAGGACGATACAGACTCTAAAAGACATGTTGTGCGTATGTGTTTTGGATTTTGGTGGCAGTTGGGATACGTATCTTCCGTTAGCGGAATTTTCGTATAACAACAGTTACCATGCCAGCATAGACCGACCTCCCTTCGAGATGCTCTACGGGAGGAAGTGTAGGACCCCAATCTGTTGGGGCGAGCTCGGTTAGAGAGTCATGGGGAGGTAGTACTCAAGACTATAGAGCGGATCCAATAGGTTTGGAGCAGGCTCCAGACTGGTCAGAGTTGGCAGAAGAGCTATGCCGACAAGCGGCGTTTAGACTTGGAGTTTCAGGTGGACGACATGGTCCTCCTGAAGGTGTCACCTTGGAAAGGTGTCATCCGGTTCAGGAAGCGGCGCAAGCTGGGCCCCAGGTACATTGGTCCTTTCAGGGTTATAGCCCGGGTGGGCAAGGTGGCGTATAGGTTGGACCTACCAACAGATCTCATTCAGATATACAACACTTTCCATGTTTCCCAGTTGCGGAAGTGCTTTGTGGATGATTCAGCGATTGTGCCTTTCGAGGATATTTAGGTTGACGACAACCTGAACAACTTTGAGAGACCGGTGGCGATTCTGGATCGCAAGACGAAAACGTTGAGGAATAAGGTTGTTCAGTTAGTGAAGGTGCAGTGGCAGCACCACAAGTGTTCTGAGTGGACGTGGGAGCCCAACGAGGAGATGAGGGAGCACTATCCAGAGTTGTTTTCAGACGCAACAGACTTCGAGGACGAAGTCCAAGACAAGTGGGGGAGATTTGTAACGCCTGGTTCCTGGAATGCATTTAACTCATTATTTATTTATTTTTAATAGGGTAACTCGACGAGTTGGTGGCCCTAACTCGTCGAGTTGAGGGCCGTTTATGCGCGGGGTTTGAGCCATCTACTCGACGAGTCAAGAGCCATCGACTCAACGAGTAGATCGGTCAGAATGAAACCCTAATTTTGGGGTTTTGCACCCTATTTAAGCTCCTTAACCCCGCCCCTTGGCCTCATTTCCAGCCTCCATGTCCCAAACGCTAATCCACGAAACCCTAGAGCTTTCTTTGAGAGTGTGAGCCATTTTGAGTGATATTTGTGTGCTTTTGAAGCTTGTGGTAGAAGAAGGAGATAGAGGGCTCAAGAGGGAAAGAGTAGATCAAGAAACTACGCTCCATTTGCTACATTTTCTGGTAATCAAGTTTCTATCTTGGCTATTAGTTCTATAGATCTCTTTATGTCCTCTTTATATGGGTTTTTGGTCCAAGAATGATAGCTTTTGGAGAATGATCGACCCAAGTGGGTATTCTTCCAGATGTAGGACCTAGAGGGGTTGGAATGACATAAAGGTGCAAACTTTATTCCATTGGAGCCCCCATGCAAGCCATAGAGTGTCATATTGGCCTTTTAGCCTCAAAAGGCCATGCATGTGGGAAAGGTGGGAACTTTACGTGTCTAAGTATGGATGGTTTAAGGACCAAGTTCTAGGTCCCAAGGAATTAGGGTTTGAGCTAAACTCTTTAAGAAGAGGTATTAATGGGTAAAGTCAGAAACTTTACCCTTAAGAGGACATTTTCAGGGTTTATGTGGAGTATAAAGCTTGGATCTGAAGTGTATGGGCTTAATCCATTAAGATAGCCCAAACAGACAGGGGAACTTGGCGAGTCCAGTAAGGGACTCGACGAGTTGAGTCGGGTTGTCCCGATTGTATGCCAGGTAGAACTCGAGGAGTCTGTGAAGGGACTCGACGGGTTGACTCGGTTGACCACGAGTCTGAGTAGTATAGGAACTCATCCATGAAAATTTCACCAACCCTGCAGCACTCATGTATACTAGCCATACATAACACTGGAACCTATATACATTCGAATATCTGATCCTAACCTAAGCCCTTCATCAAACAAGAACAGGAAATAAGGCCTAACCGAACATTCTCAGGCTCTAAGATGTTAGTTATATATAACCATGATACATATGATGGGTTTTGAGTACTATAATATTCCTATGGTGCACATACAACCCTATATGCTTTGGATCTAAGTTTTCTCTAGTTATACATGCAATTTCATTTTTTCCAAAGAATGAAGCCTAACTAGCATACAACTTTGATAATTGAAACATAAAAACAAGTAAGATGATTACATCTTTGTTGTAGCTTGTTGAACTTGGCCTTACAAGAGCTTAGCACCTCAAATGTGTTACCTCAAATGTGTCACAAACACCAAGAACAATGGAGGACAATGAGAGAGAGCTTGGAGGCACCAAAATTGGCTAGCTTCTTCTTAGAATACACATATATCCGATTTTAGGGCTTAGGGGTTACATTTATAGTGTAGAATTCCAAGGGTCACTTGTAAACCCTAATTCATTCACTTAGGATTTTAATCCAATAACTCATTTGGACTAACACTTCATGAACTCTCATATAATCTTAGTCCATTACTAATCAATAATGGATCATTAGCCCAAACTATATGTATCACTGATTTACATAGTCAGTACCCGTTAATTTAATTAGTCTCTTTTGATCACTAAATTAATTCCAAATTAATTCTTCATCAATACCAATTAAATAATATGATTTCTCAATTAATATATTATACTTATAATATATTAATAAATAACAAATAACCTCTTTCTAAAATATCTATCCTATCAAATTGCTCCGGTGAAGGTAACCCAAATGGACCATGCTAGTATCGGGTCAAGTACATACCAATTATAGTTATAGGCTTAGACACTTAATCCAACAGTATCCCACTTGGATAAGTCTAATAACTATAACTGCCAATGCAACTTCAAAACCCGATTAGCAATCATAGCTCTCGAAAGCCGCCGTCGAACTCTGACGCGTCCTTTAGACAAGGGATCATATAATCCCCTGTTCTTCAAGATATCGTGTGGACAAATACATGGAACATAGTCATACTTATGGTCCAACAGTTTGTTTCCCGACTTCTGATTTGTTTGACATAAAATTTAATTGAACACATCAATTTAGTCCTGACCAGGCCCGATACATAAGTCAAAACAAAATCATCGAGGGGCCCAAGATATCGCTTTTAATCCTCCTAGGATAAAAGGAACAGATAAACTGCGACTTATATACTTATACTAATTACTTGTTAAATTATACACAACAACACGTTTTATAACATCAAGTTACTGATGCGTTTTCGTACTATCAATGCACAACTAAATCGTAATCAACAACTCATATATCTTGGTTTGAAGATCATATGATATTATCGTCTCACAATTACTCGTGATAAATTCCATGAAATGATTCATGTGAGCGTGGGTTTAATCCAATACTGAAATCTTATTTCAGGAGCACTCATGAATGTTGCAACAAACTTTTGCTATGTCTAAACACTTTTAGACAATCTACAAACCTATTCATGACAGTCTAACTTCATAACCTACTTCCAAAGTATGATCGAATGTGGAAAAATTTGAATAATCTTATTATTCTGGAAGTCAAAACATGCAAAATAAAACAATAGTAAACGATTGACACAAGATAGTAACTTTACTCATAAATAAAACTCCTTTTATTTAATCATCAAATGTCAATTACAGTTTATCTATTACAAGTTTCTAAATAGCTATCTAATCACTAAAACTAATATCGTCCTTCAGCCCAATACTTCTAGCATGCTGCAAGTGCTTAACCATACTCAGTCCCTTCGTAAGGGGATCTGCTGGGTTCTCTTCTGACGATACCCTCTTTACTACGAGGAGTCCTTCTTCTACTCGATGTATTATGAAGTGATATTTTCTGTCGATGTGCCTCGATCTGCCATGATCCCTCGGTTCCTTGGCTAAGGCAACTGATGTGTGTTAAACAAACTATTTTTATCCTACTTTTTAAAATATGAATTAGACACACAGGCAGTGAACCTGTCTTTTAGTGGTATGGTTGGGTAAGTAGGGTATCAGACTCGAGGAACGGAAATTAAACTAATAACTAGAATTAACTAAATACGTAATGAAAGTAAAAGGTTTTCTCTAGTTTTACAAGACTAGAAACTTTAACACATTAACTAACACGCAAATTAAGTAACTAATCAGCTAAAAACAAGTAAAAACTAACCAATTCAGTAATAAAGAGGTTTCTGTTTAGGTTCGATTCGTTTACTCCTATGGTTGATTTAAGACAAATGCAATGGATTAATTGTTATTGGTTACCGACTAAGGTGATTAGATTCATATTCACTATTACTAATCCTTAGGAAACAAATTAACTTAAGCAGTGATCAAGTGTTTAAACTAATAAATTTCCTAGTTTAATTATTCGGATTAAATAAGACTTGTAATTAGTTAATCAAATTAATAATTCAACTAACCTCTTGTTGATGGTTTATCACACAAGCTCACACATTAATTTACCCATTCTCTAGTTAACCCTAGTTTCACATTCACTATTCCTAGGCATATAACAATGTTTTCACATAAATCATATGAGGTAAGCAATTAAGAGATGTTCATGCAGCTTAATTACTTGTCAATTATCTGAAAATAGTTATGGTTAATGCATAAGGTTCCTTAACAAGCTTAATTTAACAAGATTCACCAATAAACAATCAATACAAATATAAATCAATCCATAGGAGCAAACTTATCTACCCTAAACAGAAACTAAAGGAATTAGTTCATAATTGCAGCAAATAACAACCCAAAAACGAATTCTAATAATCCAAACATAGTTCTATTCAAGAATGAAGTGGAAAATTAAACTTATGTTGCCTTAAATCTTCTTAGAACTGAGGATTAGGGTTCTCTCACGATTTCCAGAGCTCCAGATGCCTTCTTGGTCGTCTAGTAATTCTCCTACAAAATTCCCGAGAGTCTCAATTCTGGAATGTGACTTCTATTTATAGTTTTCAGAAAAGAAGGTCTACTCATCGAGTAGGTAACCGAATCGCCGAGTCCCTTCATAGAATCCGTATACGGCAAGGACTTTGTGTTTTGCTTTGCGAACATTCGTGGGTACTCGTCGAGTAGACGTCCAGACTCGCCGAGTAGCTTCAGTATTTGGCTCTTTTTCTTCAGTTCCCGAGCTTCCGATCGCATCTCCTGCTTCCTTTTGCTTCCGAGCATATATTTTGGACTGAAAATACAATTTAAACATAATTAAGTACCTTTTGTCCATAAATTGCAATAAAATAGCCAATAAATAATAAAAATCTATACTAAATATGCACATATCAAAATACCCCACACTTGACTTTTGCTTGCCCCCAAGCAAAACTGAATTTTAACACACTAATACCATATAAGACAATCCCAATCGAACCCAGCCATTATGCCAAGACCGCAACGCATGCATTTGTGTCTAAAGTTTTTCGTAAGGACCCCCTCAATTATAAATACTCACAATCCTCATAAACACTCGCCCACTTCTTTTGAACAATGCTCATTTTATGCATCCCTCCGAATCCATCCGCAGAAAACCTCCTAGCCTCAAGGTATTTTTGGTTGAGCAACCCAAGCATACATAATCTAGACAATTACAACTTTTTGATACCACTATAGAGCTTAATTGGAATTCTTCACTTCTTTGATATTTGATCTTTTTAATTTCTTGAATTCACCACCTTCTTTGATTTGATTTTTGGTATCTTCAACTTTTGAACTTTCGGAATTTTGATCTTTTGATCTTCACTTTGATTGCTCCAAAATTCTTACAACTTTTACTTGTAATTCTCTCTTATTATTTTTTACATGTATCTCACTTTTTTCTTTCACTCAAATCCTACATGCTTAAGCGGGGGCGCTCAACTTCAACCTTTATTGATTAAAGATAAAAATTTTCCTGGATACATTTCTGGTACACGATGCTAAACATATTGCATCCCTCAAACTAAGCGAGGTTGTGTTTTTGTCCCATGATTTCAATAGAATAAAGGAGGTCACAAATGCACTAGAACGTATATTGGCTCAACTAAACATTTGGGTCTTCATGCAATCATCAAACATAATACTAACATGATTCCTAATTGCTTTTTACCAAAGTTTTCTAAATTAAATCCTAGCAATTTTATGCAAAAATTTCAAAAATAACTAAAATTTTAACTAATGTAACCAACACTCTACCCCACACTTAATTTATGAAATGTCCCCATTGCATGTTATGCATGATAAAAAAAACAACAAAGTAAAGAGGGAATTGGAACAAACTCCCCTGGGATAGTAGTAGCGAGACTGATGTTCTTCATTCAAAGCTCCATCTTCAATTGACTTTAGACATGGGAACAGCTCATCCATGTCTCGGGCGTCAAATCTCGTGTAGTTAAGCTCCAAAAATGTAGGAAAGGCTTACGGAAATCTTCAGGAATTAATTTTCAAGAGAATATCATCAAATCATCAGCTTTAGAGGTGAAATGGAAGTCAGCTGTAGCGCAAAACTGGAAAAAGTCGTGAAATTGTATTGCGACTCGTCGAGTCCGAGATGTGCACTCGGCGAGTACATCGCTGTATGGAAAAATAAATCTTCTTCTTTGAATCCGTTTCTGCTGGGTTTGGCAATAGTAATTTAGTATCCCTCCTTCATTTTTCTTCAATAAATGACACTCTTTAACCCTCTTTACTAACGGACTCGACCTTAAAGTCAAGACTTTCACATCCTCATCTAGACTCGACTCTCATTTTAGCTTTGACATTTGAGACTCTTGCATGCATCCTAGCTTCAATCTGGAAAGATAAGAACAACACAAGTGATAGATAGCAATAAACCAAATCCTATTTAAACCTAATACTAAAAGTTCAAAACACACAAAACAAATAAAAATAGTTTTCAAAACAACCAAATAAACCACAAATCATCAATCTTCTTCATCTTCCTCGTTCCCTCCAGCTCCACTTCCACTAGCTTGGTGCCTTCTTTGATTTACCCACTCTTCCCAACTAGTAACATAGGGATATCCGGGCCCGGGTCTAGGCGCAATGTTCATTTGTTCAAATAAATAAACAAATGATTCATTGTGGTAGTTCATGCTTCGTCCAAGGTTGTCTTGGTACTTTCTCATTTCCATGTTGTACCAGTCCATTGGTAGCTCATCATCCACCGGAATGACCGGTGGGTCTTCACGGACGTGTTCCCTTCTTGGCCTTACCCTCCTTCCCGGTTCCTCGGGCATCAACACTTCATCCGCATTTGGGATCCCAAATGTCCCCCGCCATAATCCTCAATGATCCTTGCCCTCCTGAATAAAGTGGTGCTAAAAGGAGGAGAAAGAATCATTGTCAACATTCTTGCCCCCCCTTGGTCCAAGATCCCATATGACCTAGCCAACTTTGTGACAAACATACCACCATTGATTTTGGACGTGATCCGCTCCTTAACCGCCCCTTCCGCCAAATATTTCGCCAAACAATATGGCAAATTGCAGAAAACATCGGGGGTGATAATGCTCCACATGTAGAAAATATCAAGAGTGGGGACCTTATCATCATCCTTTCACATGTTAATAGTGCTTGCGATAAGACGATGTATCAAGCGATGGATGGGGGAACGGATGCTCCCCTTTTGTGCAGAAGAAGGAATGTAGACCTGGTTGGCAATTGTGTTCCACTAAGTAGATGCAACCACCTCTTCAGGCAAGTCCTTGTGGCCGTGCTCCAAAAATGCCTCAAAGTTTTCAGACATGATCACATTTTGATCATAAATTCCTAGTCTCCAAGCAAGTTCTGCTATGCTGCATTGGCGCAGCTGCCCTCCAAGACAAAAAGTGATAACGCCCGGGTTATAATAATCATTTCCACCTCGGAAGGAGATGGTAGCAAAGAAATCCCAACATAGCTCCTGGTAAACATGTTCCTGAATCCTGAATAATCGACTCCAACCGTCACAAATGATAGTCACCCCATCATTGTCAAAAGACTTGACCAAATAAGGAGTCAATTCTTCCTTCAATTCGAATTCACCTATCCAATGCCAGTCTATTTGGTTGGGCACATATATCTCCTTTCGTTTTAGTGTTTCCAGCTTGTTTTTCGCACGGACGAGTGAAGGTTTGGAAGTTATTTGTGGAAAATTCAGCCATGGGATGTCCCCATAACCGCCTCCCCTTGAACTTTGTCCATGCCTAGACATATTTTTTGCAAAATAAAACCAAGAACACCACAAAAAGATACTGAAAAATTAAAAATGTCAAAATAATGGGCATCTGCAACCTGGACTCGCCGAGTAGAAGTCCTACTCGACGAGCAGGATGAACCGTGCGACTCGGTCCTGGGTTTAATTCTGATTTGGGCGATATCAACCATCCAAACACACAAATTAGTCCAGGGGTTTGTCTTGGTATGTCTATTAAGCATAAATTTGCAAGAAATCATGTCTAAAACAACCTAATTTGACCTAGCAATCAAAACCCTAGGGTTGGAGTAAACCCCAAAACTTGGTTTTTCATGGATTACAACCACAAATCTACCCAAGACATGAACTTTAACAAGATTAAGTAGGAAAAACATTACCTTTTTGGTTGAAGATGAAGGCTTGAGAGAAGGAATGCTCGTTGAGCGGCTGGTGGCTGCGTATGGAATGGTGTTTTACCAATTAGGGTTAAAATCCCTTATTTACAGAATGTGAAAATTAAATTTTTTTTTCGGGTAAATACATAGACTCGACGAGTTTTTCGTTCTGTTTGAAAAAAATTTGAGTTCTTAAATTTTATGCCACCAACCCCACACTTGAGCACTGCTTACCCTCAAGCAATCATATTAAGCACAAAAGAAGATTGATAAAAGCAGATTCTAACAAAAACCGAAAGTAAAATGAAAAATAAAGGTAAAAGAAAGCAAACTCTAAATTCGGGTTGCCTCCCGGAAGCGCTTCTTTTTAAGGAGTCGTTAGCTGGACTCCTTCCCGCTTTACGTTTCTGTAATGTCTTCCAAATGCAGCCCTTCTTCAAGTCCTTCATCTTTTGGGATTCCTTATTCATATTTCTTCACCCTATGCCCATTAACTTTAAAATGGGTTCCGTCTCTTGATAAAAGCTCAATAGCTCCATGTGGAAAAACTTGTTTCACCACAAAAGGACCATCCCACCGTGTCTTCAGCTTTCTCGGGAAAAGCTTTAACCTCAAATTGAAAAGTAACACCTTTTGTCCTTCATGAAAGTCCTTATTACCCTTTAATATTTTGTCATGCCAATTCTTGGTTTTCTCTTTGTATATCAAGGAATTAGTGTAGTCCTCATTTCTAAGCTCTTCAAGGGCATTCATTTGGATCAACCGGTTGGTACGAAGTTCAGCCAACTCAAAATTGCACATTTTTAAAGCCCAATAAGCTTTATGCTCTATTTCAACCGGCAAATGACAATTCTTTCCATAAACTAGCCTATATGGTGTAGCACCAATAGGTGTTTTGAAAGCTGTTCGAAAGGCCCAAAATGCATCATCAAGTTTATCCGACCATTCCTTTCGATTTCCTCCAACCGACCTCTCCAAAATCCTTTTTAATGTCCGATTTGTCACTTCAGTTTGTCCACTTGTTTGTGGATGATAGGATGTGGAGAACCTATGATGTACCCCATATCTTTTCAACACTTTGGCTAATTGATCATTTGCAAAGTGAGTGCCCCGGTCACTAATAAGAGCTTTAGGAACTGCAAATCTTGAGAATAGCTTTTTTAGAAATCGCACCACCACCCGAGCATCATTAGTAGGTAATTCTTGTGCCTCCGCCCACTTAGATACGTAATCGACCGCCACCAAGATATATTTATTCCCTTTTGAAATTGGGAAATGTCCCATAAAGGCAATCCCCCAAACATCAAATATTTCACAAACTTGAATATTATGTTGGGGCATCTCATTTCGGGATGATATGTTCCCCGCTCGTTGGCATGAATCACATTCCTTGACATATTGAGCAGCATCTTTAAAAATTGCGGGCTAATAACCCAATATCAAAAATCTTTTTAGCCGTGTAATGTGCTCCATGATGTCCCCCAGCGGGCCCGCTGTGACAACCCGAAAACTTCTACCCGGTACATCTAGTCAGTTAATCTAAGTTAAACTCATTTCTGTTAACTCCTAGCACTGATTAAGGGCTCATTTAAGCATTTAAAGCCTTGAGTACAACCAAAGTTTGAATTAGGGATGGGTTGGTTTAAGATTTAGGGTTGCAAATAGGCCAAACACTCCATCAAAAGGAGTGTGTGGCCACACACATGAGTGTGTGGCCACACACATGAGTGTGTGGCCGCACACCCAAGTGTATGGCCGCACACATGAGTGTGTGGCCGCACACCCGAGTGTATGGCCGCACACATGAGTGTGTGGCCGCACACCCGAGTGTATGGCCGCACACATGAGTGTGTGGCCGCACACCCGAGTGTATGGCCGCACACACGAGTGTGTGGCCGCACACCCATCCTACAGCCGCACACTCATCCCTATTTATAAAGGGTGACCCCTTCACTCATTCCTTTCATTTGACTGCACTCTACTTTCTCTCTCTAAAAACTTCATCCAAGAACGCTCTCAAGGCCTAAAAAACGTGAGTTTTCCATCACCTAGCTTATCATACATGAAGGACCCATTGATCTAAGCCCTTAACCATCAAAGTTCATCATGTTCTTCATCACATGAAGGTGTACGGCCGCACACCTTCATAAGGTGGCTGTACACACCTCAAAGAACCTCCAAAGTGAGAGTTTGATTCCCTATCTTCTAGTTGGACTTGGTTTGAACCTTAAAACGCTGAAAAATCGACTCTTGGGGCACATATGAAGGGTGTACGACCGCACACACCTGTGTACGACCGCACACACCCTCTGTACGGTCGCACACTCCTGTGTGCAACCGCACACGCCACCTGGCCGCACACCCATGGCCGCACACACCTTAAAGGTGGCCATACACTCCCCTAATGCAATCCTTTAAGGTCCTAACACTGAGTGCAAGTAGTCCCAAGTCCCTAGAGTGGTTCTCCATCTCATTTAGTGGTGAAATACCATCATTTGACTCCTTTATGTGTCATTACATGTTAATTAGGATCAAATCGTGTTCAAGGCTTCACTTGAACGTCCCACATTCCGTATCGATCTTTCATTCAAATCGCCCGAGGTGAGTTCATACCCCTACATTTTCCGTGTTTTTAACGTTTTCAGGGAGGGAATACAAGCAAAAGCATAAGGAAACTTGTGCTCAAAATATGTTATTTTTCTTAAGATAATTATATTTTCAATATGTTTTTAACAAGGAAAACAGTTTTACCAAACGATTAAGAAATCACCTCGTAGGAACAGTTTTCAAAACTAGAATAATGAACTTGTGAATCTTGTAGTAAAACGTATTATTTTATAAAGGATTCATGCAAATCATAAACAAGATTTTCAGTATTATTACTTGTAAATTTGTTAGGCTAAGTTTAAGGCACGTCCTTGGTAACACTCCCATAGAATCAAGAGTGTAGGACTAGCACTTGTGACCAGAGTCTCTTGTAGGGAGAGCGTGACTGTTGTGTATAGATCTATACGGGACTGACAATCCCACACCTCACTGCTAGCTACAGTCGGACCGGCAGGTCTGCGGGTGACAAAGTCATTAAGGATACAGGCCGTTGCGGGCTATATCCAGTCAGTTATGGTTATGAAACTCAAAACCTAGGTAGCAGAGATTTACTTTTGTAATAATGAATCAAGTGAACTAACCTCAAAGTAATAACCGATTTAATTACTGGAGGGTATTAATAATAATATCCTCAGGGCTTAGTTCATCACGGTTTTTCTTTTATTTAGTTTTTAAGGCTAATATACCTCTCTGGGTGTAACCAGGGTTTTTAAAAAGAAAACTGCTTTTATCAACACGAGTATGGTAGATACTTGCAAACCTCAGTTTAAAACGGATAATCAACCATCAACCTTTAGGGAAAATATAGGATTTCCCGGGATAAACCGAATATTCAAAACGAACTGTTTTACAACCAACAGATATTCATATTCATTCCACGACTCCTTGGATTGTACATATCTTATACGAATCTGGAAGTCATGGAAGGAATGGGCTTTCAAAAACGCTATTCATAAGAAAATGTAGGATTTTCTTGAGGAACACTTTTCAAAAGGATCAAAGAACATTTTTTCCACCAAAAACTAAACGCTTATGAACTCACCAGCTTTATGCTGATATTCTTCAATACTGCTTGTATTCTCAGGGAATTAGTAGACAGGCACTTCCAGGAGTTCGGAGAAGTCGGAGCATTAGAGTCGCGTCTTTACTATTTTACTTTTGATAAGAACAAAACTATGTATTAAACAATGTAAACCTTTTTCATATATGTATTCAATGTCTGGTTGTGTTTACTATGCTTGCTATGATACAATTGTTGTGATACTACGCATGACGTCAGCCACCCCCGAACGTTTCCGCCGTTCTGGTTTGGGGGTGTGACAGATTGGTATCAGAGCCCTTGTTTATAGCGAACTAAGTATATCGAACCTTACATGGTATACAACTATAAATACTAAGGGGCCTAAGTGCTCTAAACTAAAAAGTATACTTTCAAAATACAAGTATTTTTATAAAAGTATATAAGTATACCCGAGTATCAGAATCTGTGTCGTAAGTAGAACAAAACAAAAGTAATTGGATGTTGGACATCGCGGTTAAACCTGGGCGGTTATGTAATCATGTCTAGGGTGAATATAGCCTGATCAACTATATTCAGTCGAGACATGACCAACATGTGCTTGGGAGTGACTATGGTGTTACAGCAAGTCTAAAACTTACCTAGATACTACAGGGGTTCTAGAGCCAAACATAAGGATTAAAATACTATAGGAGTATTTTAAGATGCTATAACGACTAAGCCAAAAACTTTGTAAGGGTAAATAGAGTTGTAATCAGTTGAAGGGTTTCATGTCTTCGAATGTACTGAGTCTTCGTATCTTATGTAATCTATTTTACTAGGGCATTGTTTTCAAAGCTTAACGCATAGTCCTTAGTATTTTTTTTGTACGCTTTCCTCTCCTATAAATAGGAGTGTTTACTAGAGTCATGGATAGGAGTCTTTACAGAATTGTCATTTGTACTCTGTAAAACTTGAGAGCGTAATAGAGCCGAAACAAGATCATATTTACATCTGTGTTCAAATCTCACAATCTTACTTCGATCATTAAACTCTGATTCATTTCATACTCGATTCATTGTTTCATCAATTGGTATCAGAGCAGGAATCATATCTCTGATCTGATTTTCATCTTTTCAAAAGTTTTTAAATCAAATTTTTGGTTTAAGAAATTCCACACTTTTTGAAAGTGAAAAATTCATTGGATCTAAGTCTGTGATTCGATTCTGCACTTGAATCATTGAATCGAGTGTTCAGCTAGTGATTCTGATTTGAATCATATAGTTTGTTGTCAAATTCTCAAAGTTTCTTAAAAAATTCTCAAGGATTTATTCCGTACATCAATGGCGTCTTTCAATCTTAATTCCATGACTTCATTTTCTCATCTTCTAGGATCATCCACCAAAATTCCTATGCTAATCCCTGAGTATTACGATCAATGGGCTGATCGTATGCAGGATTATCTCAACGGATTGGATGAAGAACTGTGGAATTACATTTCTGGCAATCTCAATCCACCAATGAATGTTCAACCAATTGGATCATCTTCTGGAAGTTCCAAAGTTGAGAATCAGTCTGATCGTCTGAAAAAGCTAGAGAAGAGATGCGTGAGAGAGCTAAGAGGTGCTTTGCCTCCAGTTGTTTACAACTATGTGAGGAGTTGTACAACTGCAAAGGAGATCTGGAACATTCTCAAGGAGAAATTTCAGGGGAGTGAGAAGACAAAAGTTAACTCTGTGAAGCAATGCTTAGTGGAACTGAAGGACTTCAGACAGAAAGATGGTGAAACGATTAAAGTTTACTATGATCGTCTTAATGAATTAATCTATCGATGCAATCGATATGGTATCACCAGATCAGCCATGAAGTTCAATTTAATTTTGTTATGGGTCTTCGTAAGGAGTGGCGTAGTGTGAGCATGATGGTTAAGAATCAACAGAGCTTTGATACGTCAACTCTGAATGACTTGTACAATCAGCTGAATTCTCATGAAAGCGAAGTGAACGAAATTGCTGAAGAATCGAAGGCAAGTTTGGGAGGTCCACTAGCTTTGGTTTCGAAGATCTCTGAAAGGGAAGCTGAGAAAGATGTTTCAGACGAAGATGAAGGGTTCATCATGAATTCAGATGATGAGGCGATTGCTTTCTATTCAAACAATCGTGTGAAAACATTCTTCAAAAAGCCATTCAATCCGAAGGCAAAGTCATATGAGACAAAATGGAATTTTATGAGTAAAAGTGCTGGGGATGAGAAGAAGAAGGAAGAGAAGAAAGATACGAAGTTTGTTGAGGGAAAAAACAGAGAAGAAGTTAAAGGGAGATGCTGGGATTGATTGTCATTATTGCAATGGGGCTAATCATTTAGCTAATGATTGCATGCTGAGGAAGAAAGATGAGAAAAAGAATAAGACGAAGGATGAAGCGTACTATGTGGAAAAGTTGGAGGAGGTGCGTGCGAAGGCAAATAATCTTTCATTAGTTGCTCGTGGTGAACAAGAAGAAGATGGAACTTATCAAATTTGGTCATCTGGATCAGATGACGAGGAGATGCGAAATCCAACCCATGGAGCAATGTTTGCAAAGATGGAAGAAGAATCGGATGAGGAGGCATACGAAGTTCATGGGAGATGCTTCGTATCAAAAGCCGCTGACAAATCTCCGATGACCACGAAGGTACGTAATATTCTTGAATCTTTCAATATTCCAGTACATGCTTATAATTCTGAATTAGTATCTTTCGATGAAACTGTTACTTATTTTGATTCAATTGTGGTATCTGCTAGCAATGAGGCTAAGAAGCTGTCTATGCAGTTGCTAGAGACACAGAAGAAACTAGATTCGAAAATTACTAAGATAGATCGTTTAGAACTTCAAATAACTAATATCATGGTTGATAGGGATAACTTGTCTAGTGAATCTAAAGTGTTGTTAGCTCAGAGGAACATTTACTGTAATTCGGCTAAAAGATTGTATGGGAAATTAACTGAACTACATCATTCGTGCGAAATCAGTAAAAAACAACATAGAAAATTGCTGCCATTTTTAGCTTATGAAAGAGCTACGGTAGATAACATTTCGTATGACTGTGAAAAAGAAATAGCTGATTTTAACAAAGTTCTGAATGATAAGTATAGATATGGAATAGTCAAAGTAGATGAATGTCTTGATTCAACTGAATTGGTTAAAATTGTAAATGACACTTTGACCAAGTCTGAACAAATTCACATCTTGAAAAAGACTGAGAATTCAACATCTGATTCTCAATCTAATTTTGCTGATATTGAGGATAATTCTGACAATATTAGTGAAATCAGTGATATTGAGGATGTTGATTGTTCTCAGTTGTCTAGTATAAATGTTGCATCATCATTTAAAGGAAAAGAAAAAGGTAAGGATTTGTTGGTTGAGATTGACACTGATCAACCCTCAACTTCGAAAGTTTGTGATGTGGAGTTTGTGGAAGTCAGAGACAGCCAAACAGATGATAGTGATGATGAGAAAAAAGAGAAACAAACGAAGAAAAAGGAAGTTACAAAGGAAAAAGAAATTCCTCGTATAATTGTTGACCAAGTGTATGGAGATACACAAAAGTTCGAAAAAGTGCTGACTGAACAAGGTGCTCATTACCTAGAAGCAAATATGGTGGTTTACCCGATTTTCAAGTGTACTGATGATGTTGTTTTTCCAAACCAAGTCTTCGTAACTACTGGAAATGTTGAAAATATCAAACCCGAATTAAAGAAGTTAGTTGAGGAGGATAATTCAAAAACAACTGATGAAGGCTTTTTCGCAAATCAAAACACAGTTGAAAACAACTTAACAAAGAATTCGTATGTGTTTCAACGACAAAAACCACAAAGCCAATGGGTTGAAAAATCAAAAATTGAAAAAGAGAATACAAAACATGTTGAAAAGGAAAATGAAAAAGTTGTCAAACTAAACTCTAAGGAATTTAAAGATCAAATTGGCAAATTTTCGAAGGAAAACAACATTTCAAAACGACAAGCAAGAAAGAAAATATTTTGGCAAAATGTTGAGTCTCAAAAGATGTTTGAATCACAATCAACCAAAAATGTTTTCAAAGCTAAAAATTCCTCTTTTTCAACAAAAACCCAACATTCATCTCAATCAACTCATACAAGGTCTGAAGTGAATAAGCAACCAAAGTTTTCGAAAGTTTCTGACACTAACAAATCAAGAGCATTTTCAAATAAATCTAATTCAAATCAACAAGTCTTTCAAAATCAACATTTTAAATCAACTGTTGATACATCATATGCTCATTCTTCTCTAACAAATCCCAAAGTTAATTTTGTTCCTCAAAAGCCAAATTTTCCTAATCATACGAAGAAACAAACACTAAAGGCTTCGCATGAAAAAGGCATAACTTCAAGGAAAAATATAGATCACTGGCTCGAAGGACGAGGAAAAGATTATCAATCCAATAAATACTCAGAAAAACAAATCAACGAAGCTTATGAAAAGTATGTCAATACTTCTTCGAATGGAAGTTCATCCTCAAAAGATTCGAATATCTCCATCAAAGCTTGGAGACCAGTCACAAAAGCGAAGACAGTTCAGTCACAAACTCAAAATGCGAAGGGTAAAGTCAGTGTACATCCGAAACCAACAAAATCTTATGTTTCGGTTCCTACAAATGATGATGTGGACATTATTAATAGTATCAAAACTAAAGTTTGTGACTGGGTCAAAAATTCTTCATTTAATTCTATGTTGAAATCTAATTTCCAAGGACCCAAAAAGTCTTGGGTACCTAAATTTTTCCACTGATTGTAGGTACTATGTGACGAGCAATATGATAACAAGTGGTACATTGATAGTGGTTGCTCTCGTCACATGACTGGGAAGAAGGAAAATTTACGAGATTTTCGAAGTCTCAAAAATGTTGGAGTAGTAAAATTTGGGAACAATCAAAAATGTCAAGTTAAAGGATATGGGAAGATCACAAATGGACAATTCACAGTGAATCGTGTTGCATATGTTGAAGGTCTCCAACATAACTTGATAAGTGTTTCTCAACTTGTTGTGGGCACTGGCAATCAAGTTCTCTTTAACGAAGAAGGAAGTATTATTTCGAATGTCAACATAAACGAAGTGTTACTGAAATCCAAAAGGACAGGTGACATGTTCACTCTGGACATCAATCCTATTGTAGGCAAACCTGCTGTATGCCTTCTTTCGAAAGCCACATCTGATCTAAGCTGGCTATGGCATCGAAGACTTTCACATCTCAACTTTCGAAACATCAATAAACTGGTGGTACAAGATCTGGTAAGAGGTTTACCTGTACTTAAATTTGATAATGATTCTTTATGTGCAGCTTGTGAAGTTGGCAAGCAACATAAACAAGGTCATTCAATTACGATAGATTCGAAAATTGTTGCACCTCTGGAGCTTTTACATATTGATTTGTGTGGTCCTTCGACTGTTTCAACTCTCAACAAGAAACGGTACATATTAGTTATTGTTGATGATTTTTCCAGATTTACGTGGGTTTATTTTCTCAGGCTTAAATCCGAAGTTGCACAAATCATGATTGATTTTATCAAAAAGATGGAAACAACATTAAAGAAGATTGTTCGAAAAATCAAGAGTGATCATGGAACTGAATTTAAGAACAATGTTCTTGATTCATTTTTGGTAGACAAAGGGATTTCGCATAATTTTTCATCTCCATACACACCACAACAAAATGTTGTTGTAGAACGAAGGAATCGCTCACTGTGCGAAGCAGCAAGAACCATGCTGGCATATGCGAATTTACCTCAATATCTTTGGGCCGAGGCAATATCCACTGCATGTTTTACTCAGAACAGATCTTTCATACACAGGCGTTTTAATATTACACCATACGAAATTCTGAATAATCGTAAACCTAATGTGAAATTCTTTCATGTTTTTGGATGTAGGTGCTTTATTATGAATCTCAAGGATCATCTTTCGAAATTTCAAGCAAAAGCTGATGAAGGGATTTTTCTTGGATATTCGCACAATTCTGTCGCATATCGTGTGTTAAATAAGCGAATACGAAAAGTGGAAGAAACTTTCAATCTCACATTTGATGATTACTATGTTAAACAAAATGAGCATAAATTTGCAAATCATCCAATTTTACAAGACACACAAGTTGAAACTGAATCTTTACAAATGGATGATATTGATTATGATTTGATTTTTGGAATTTCAGATCATGCAGTCGATGCTGAAATTCATGCTCCTGATAATCACATACCTGAATTTGTGAAGTTTACTGATGAATCAACAACAACTCCTCAAGAAATAAACGAAAGTATACAAAACAATCCAGTGGGGGGGGAGCACTTGGATTCGAATACATTAGATAAGGATGAGTATTCTTTCGAGGGGGAGAAAGAAACATTAAATGATGATGTTGAGGGGGAGCATAATGTTGAGGGGGAGCGTATAGAAAATATTGAAAATAATAATGATTTTGATGATGCACCTTTGGAATTTGATCCAGCATATCCACCAATGGAAAAATGGACAAGAGATCATCCGAAGGATCAAGTAATTGGGAATCCACAAGAGGGAGTTTTAACAAGAGCTCAAATTCGTGCAAAGAATGAGGTATTGAATACTCATCAAGTATTTTGCATGTTCAATGTTTTCATATCTAAAATTGAACCAAAAACAATTAAGGTTGCAATGGAACACTCAGATTGGGTTGTTGCAATGCAATCCGAATTGTCTGAATTCGAACGAAACAAGGTTTGGAGATTAATTCCTAAACCTGAAAATGTTTCGATTGTCGGGTTAAAATGGATTTTCAAAAATAAAACTGACAAAGATGGAAACATTGTTCGAAACAAAGCCAGACCTGTTGTTAAAGGATATTCACAACAAGAAGGAATCGACTATGAAGAAACTTTTGCCCCTGTCGCAAGACTCGAGGCTGTTCGAATATTTCTGGCTTATGCAGCTCATAAAGATTTTGATGTTTATCAAATGGAAGTGAAGTGTGCATTCTTGAATGGAGAGCTTGAAGAGACTGTTTATGTGGAACAACCCCCTGGTTTTATTAACGAAGAATATCCAAATCATGTTTATATTTTAGATAAGGCAGTTTATGGTTTAAAACAAGCACCAAGAGCATGGTATGCCACTCTTACTTCGTTTTTGATACAATCTAAATTTAAACAAGGATCTGTTGACCCCACATTATTTCGAAAGAAAGTTGGGAATCATCTAATGCTTGTTGAAATTTATGTTGATGATATTATTTTTGGCTCAACTGACCCTGCTTTGTCTAAAGAATTCGAAGATTTGATGAAAAGTAAGTTCGAAATGAGCATGATGGGAAAAATCAATAATTTTCTTGGATTGAATATTCGTCAAAACAGAGAAGGGATTTTCATCAATCAAGAAAAATATACGAAGAATCTGATCGAAAAGTTTGGATTGACGAATAGCACAAAGTTACGAGTTCCAATGGCAACGAGCATAAAGTTAACACCATCATTAGATAAACCTGCAGTTGACATAACTTTATATAGGAGCATGATTGGTTCATTACTTTATCTTATAGCAAGTAGACCTGACATCATGTTTTCTGTGTGTAATTGTGCTAGTTATCAGTCTAATCCACGAGAACCACATCTCACTGCTGTGAAGAATATCTTTTGTTATCTTAAAGGAACAATTTCGTTAGGATTGTGGTATCCTTCGAAAACTGGGTTCTTTGTACAAGCATATTCGGATGCAGACTTGGGTGGTTGTAATCTTGATTGAAAAAGTACAAGTGGTGGATGTCAATTACTTGATGGCAAATTAGTGAGCTGGCAATCGAAAAAGCAAACATGTGTATCCATTTCAATAGCTGAAGCAGAATATGTGGCTGCTGCTGCTTGCACTTCACAAATAATATGGATTCAAAGTCAATTACGTGATTATGCAATTAATATGAAAAAGATGCCATTATATTGTGATTCTCAAAGTGCAATACGAATTTGTCATAATCCTGTGCAGCATTCGAAGACTAAACATATAGCTCTTTGTTACCACTTCATCAAGGATCACGTGGAGGATGGAAATATTGAAGTACATTTCGTGAAAACAACTGATCAGTTAGCTGATATTTTCACGAAAGCGTTAGATGAAAAATCTCTTGTAAGAATTATAGAAGGACTTGGAATGATCGATGGAAATTCTGTTCCATGCAAAAAAGGAGAAGAGTGACTGATCGAGAATGGTTCAGAGGCTCTGAATCAGTGATCACGTGTCATCGTTCAGTGTTCAGAGGTTACTGTTCATAGTCAACTCTTAGAACGCTTCGAATTCGTATGATTGTCACTTTTCAGTGAATTGGTAAAATGTAGTATGTTTGCAACAAGTACTTTCGTTTATTTGAGTCATTTTGTTTTCGAAAAATCAAAAACATCAAAAATATTTTCATTTTCTTTTGTTCTTCGTTTTCGAAAAATCAAAAACATCAAAAAGATTTTCACTTTATTTTGTTCTTTATTTTTGAAAATTCAAAACAACAAAAAGATTTTATATTTTTTGTTTAAGAACTTTGTTGCAGATCTTTCTGAACATACGAAGAGGCACATGCGTGCAGATCTAAGGTCAGGTAAATGAATCTTACAACTCTTTACATTTTACTTATTTTGAACTAGTTAAGATGTCCCTAGAAGCATGCTGCTGCATGTTGTCCGAAGCCTCCAATGACTCAATGTGTGTGTACAAAAGCCTTAATGAACTTTTCATACGAAGATTTCTTCCCAATCAGGCTTGTATTCACATTAGTCTCCTGAGCTACCTGACTCTTCTCATATGAGTAAAGAGTTTACTGTTTTGTCCAAATATAACAGAGGTACACTTCGTGTCTTCACCAATCTTTTTCATCTAAAATTTCTTTCACAATCACACACAAAGACATATGTCCGAGAGGTCTCTGATCAAACCAATCGAGACTTAGACATATCAACAATCTGTGTTAATGATCTTACATCATGAGCCCGTGATGAAAGTGAAACCCAAATTTCTTGCAAATTAAGGAATTGACGGGGAACTATGTTCCAGATTTTACGAAACATTTGTTTCAGTACCTATTTTCAAAACTCCAAATCATATTCATTTCATATGAGTGATCTTGATCAAACATTCGAAACCAACGATGTTTGTTACCCAACAAGATCCAGCACAAATTTTTTTCATGAATATGATTTCCGTGTGAGTTTACTTCGAATCCCAAAGTTACATTAAACATTTTTCAAAACACACTTGTCACTGACTACATTCGTCAAACAAGTAATTTCTGTTACAATTACTCACCTTATGTTAAGGCTGATATGTAACGAAATTTATTAAGCCACCTATGTCGCCTTACAAAAGATGCCCTTCGAAACTCCTCTACAAGTTTTCGATTGTAATTCACGGGAACATACACAAGCTGTTGATCATCTCTCTTGATGATTAACGAAGCAACCTTTGCCCGGGGTTTAACTGCATTCGTGTCAAATTAAATTTTTGACATCACAAAATCCAAAAAAAAAAAAAAATTATTTCATTATTTCTTGTTTAACTTTCTTTGGAACACTGCACTCACGAAATCCTTGAGGTTCTGAGTAACACCAACTCAGGCTGATGATTTCAAACATCTGGCATATGACTTCGCTTTTCATCCCAAAAGTGAAAGAGCCTAACTTCCATCCGAAGGGGTCCGACGATTACAATTCTCTTGGGGCAAACAAAACAGGCTGTATTTCAATGACGTATGATATCGTGTCCGGGTTTTATGGCGATGGGACAGTTACTTTTTGACGCATGGCTATTTTTACGGAGTAGTGGTCCGGTTTTCAAGGTGCCACATCGGCAGTCATTAAATGCACATCCCGCTTTTAATTCAAACAGGAATGTTACATATAAAAGGGGATTCAAGGGTCTTTTGTCACTTTACGCATTCAAAGATAATTCCTAATTCTCTCTGAATTTTCAAGCTTTCAAAACCCTAACAATGGCGAATACTGCTAATGTCAATGCTGAACCTTCTCAAACTCCAGAAGATATTACTTCCATACCTATTATGAAGATCCAGGGTACCAACTATCAAGTTGAAGCTGATGTATCTAAGTACCCTAAAGAATTGAAGATGCTCGTGATTGCCTTGAAGAATTCTGTTTTATCCAAGGCCATGTTCAATTCTTTCTCTGTACCGATTTCGTGGTTATCTCAGGCGGGATCAACAGCTTCAATCGCTAAAGCCTTTGATGCAGTCACGTTTAACCTCATCAATGACAAGAAGGTTAGACTTACAAAGAAACTCTTCTGTCAGATTCTTGATATTCCAAATTCTCCACCGTATGAGGATTTTACTTATCCTCAAATTGTCCATATGTTCAACGAGATGGGACATCAACCACCACTATCCAAAATCAGTGATTTCAAGAAGTCAGGTCTTCCTAAGATTTGGAATTTTCTTTTTGGAATCTTTTTACGTTGCTTAACTGGTAGAACAGTGGGGTTAGACAAAGGAAGAATGGAGGTATACACCATGGTTGCAGGGCTATACTATGATTTACCGGTGGATTATGCTTCGCAGTTATGGAAGGAGTTCAAGAAAAGTGTTGATAACACGGACGCTGTACATGGTATTTCGTGTGCAAGATACTGGAGTTTGATCTTGCAGTACTTCTACAACAAAGAGGGTATTTTAGTAGCCAATGACGAAGAAATAGTCACTTTTCATGTATATAGCAGTCCAAAGGAGGTGATTGATGATGTTGATGAGTTCCCAAGTGTTGCTCGTATTCCTGATGCAATGCTAAAAAGAGTTGATCCTACGAACTCAGTTTTGTTGACTTATCTGCAAGCAATAGATACCACAGTGACAACTGGTGTTCTATTGGAAAAAGAGAAGAAGAAATCGAAAAGGGGGAAGAAGAATGAAGCTGGTTCTTCTGCAAAACCGGTGAAGGAAACGAAGCCCAAGAAGTCATCTAAGAAGAAACCCGTAATAGTCGAACAAATTGTTCAAACGAATGTGTCTATCGCTGTTACGGAACCAGTTACTTCACCTGCTGTTGAAGAAACCCAAGAAAAAGAAATAATCCCTTCGAAGACTGGGGTTTTTCGTAGATTTAAGATGAGGTCTCGAAAATCTTCACCCCACGTTGTTCGTAAACCACAACATACACATCAAGGTGTATTATTCAGGGAAGTTCCAGCGCCTGTTTCTCCATCATCAAAGAAACGAAGGGCTGAAGATGTGGCAAAACAGTTGACACAAAAGAAAACGAAGATGTCCAGAAAACTTATCATTGCCACTACTTCAACAGAAGACGAAGAAAGAATTCCTGACACTCCGGAAGCTGATCTTGTCAAAGAAAGTTCGATTCCTGAAGACATAAGTGAAGACATAAGTCTTATTCCACCTGAAGTTTCGCATGTCAAGTCATCTAATGAGGAGACACGAACTTCTGACATCACTGTAGACGTATCTAATACGGATACAAATGTTAACATGGGTGAAGAAGGTGCGAAGACTGATGCTCAAGGTAATCTTAATGTCACTTCTGATATTATCGTATCTTTACCTCGAGTAACTTCTACAATTGATTCACCCACATTCCACAACATAATCAGTACCCCTTTCACTTCCATCTTTTCTTCACAATCTACTGATCCACCCAAACCTACTTCACCTGTCGATGATACAATGATGCTGGAAAATGAAACTGATAACGAAGGTTTTGGAGGAACTTTTGAAGATCTAAAGTTTGATGAAGAAGAAGAAAATTTTCCAGATCATATGTTGATGACCATGAAGCAGTACAAAATTTTGAATACGAAGTTGAATGTTATCATTCAATCTCAAGCTGATTTTGGGGGAGGTTCATCAGTATCAAGTCTGGAAGTTGATACTATGTTAAAGATGATGAAATCACGGATAATCAGCAAAGTCTCCGGAATGGTGAAAGATTCCGAGTCCGTTATTTTGGAGAAGGTTGACTACAATGATCAGAATAACGAACTTCGTGTTAAATCTCAACGATCTGATTTTATGGGTGAGGTCAAGGATTTGAAAAGCACAACAAAAGAACGGCATGTTCTTTTTGTTCAAGAAGTTAAGAAGGTACGCGAAGATGTCAACATGCAAATTCGTGAACTTCGTGAAGACATGCAGATAGAAGTTCAAAGTGTTCAACAAGGTTATACTTCAATCCATCAGAAGGTTGACATTATTTGTGACGCTGTCACCAAATTTATCAAATTATACGAAAGCATGAGTCCTCAACTTACTCATCTTTCTGAATTGGAGAACAAGAATTTTAGCGAGTTGATTGTTTTGCTAAAAGAGTTGAAAGAGTTGTCTGTGGAACTAGTGTCCACTTCGTTTATCACTCCAGAATTTTTATCTCAAAAATTCATCCAGTTCGAAGCTATTCTTCACAAACAATTATCTCCTCTTACTCGCATTTCAAGTCTTCTTCCAACAGTATCAGATGCCCCACCTGCTTTCACAGGGGTGCAAGGGGGAGAAAAGATAGATGAATCTAAGAAGACTGGTGAAGAAGTAAAGGCGAGTAAAGAAGATTCGAAGGTGGTGGGAAAAGTGTTTTCTTCGAAGATCCCAACTACAAAGCCTGTTATTGTATCTGCTGATTCAGTTACTTCAACTGTGGTCACAACGGTTCCGATGACCAGATCAGTTATTAAAGGTGTTGTGATTGGAGAAGCTGCTGGAAGTGCTTCGAAACCAAAGATTGTGGTGGGAGAGTCTGAGTCTAAAGATAAAGGTAAAGCCAAGATCATAGAAAAGACTAAGGAAGAAAAGAAGGCTGAAGTGGATGTGGAGTTGGAAAAGATGAGGCGTATTCAAAGTGTTATGACTCTTCGTGCACAAGACCCTGTGGGTTTGGAAAAAAGAGATCCTTCGAAGCAATACAACTATGAAACAATTGAGGCAAAAGTCATGTTTGATCATATGTATTCATTCGAAAAGGTGCCAAAACAGAGTTATGTGGTTACAAACACTGATGTAAGTCAGCTTGACTTTCCTGTAAATGAAATGATGTTCATCATGCCTCAGTTTAAAGTAGAAATTATGTGTAAAGTCAAAGAAGAAGGGAAGAAGATAAAAATTTGTTTTCATTCAGTGTTGGCGAAAGCACCTGAAGAAGTCTGGTCATTGTTAAAAATCAAGAAAGTTATAAGCATCAAAAGGGACATGGTTTTCGAAAGTGTTATTCAGAATCTCAAATACACTGTGATCAGATCAAATGGAAAAGTTTATGAGTTTACCATTGCTGATTTTCCGATAATGAACTTGTATGATCTTATACAAGTTGCATTAATCCTGAAAGACAAGTCATTCTCCTTTCTATAAGAAACAGAGCCAGATGTTTTCCAACTTGGAGTCAAACACATCATGATCTTTATTGAAAATTATTTTGAGTGTCTTGCTCAAACTGATGTGGAATTGGCTACTGCGAAAGGTATTGAAATTACTGCACCAATGGCTCCTACGAAGAAACAAGCAGATCTGAAGAAATATGAAGATGGTGAAATCTGCTTAAAACCATTGGGGATTGTCTTCGCAGGAAAAGACAAAGCTGGTAGAGCAAAGCGGTTCTTGTTTCAAACGTGCGAAGTGGAGAGATATGCAACTTCTCAGTATACGAACTTAATTGTTCGTATGAACCAATGCAGGAAGAATAATGAAGGAGACAAGAAGGAGATTAAGAAGGTCATTGCATGGTACACAGAGATACGAAGAGTGATGATGTATTCAATTAAACTGCTTACAAGTTGAAGACTTCGACTTTGATTACAAAGGGGGAGATTGTAAGGGTAAATAGAGTTGTAATCAGTCGAAGGGTTTCATGTCTTCGAATGTACTGAGTCTTCGTATCTTATGTAATCTATTTGACTAGGGCATTGTTTTCAAAGCTTAACGCATAGTCCTTAGTATTTTTTTTGTACGCTTTCCTCTCCTATAAATAGGAGTGTTTACTAGAGTCATGGATAGGAGTCTTTACAGAATTGTCATTTGTACTCTGTAAAACTTGAGAGCGTAATAGAGCTGAAACAAGATCATATTTACATCTGTGTTCAAATCTCACAATCTTACTTTGATCATTAAACTCTGATTCATTTCATACTCGATTCATTGTTTCATCAAACTTACCCAAGGATCCATCTTTCAAGAATCAGTCATGTAACTATAATACATTAGAAGTATTATAGAATCGATGCCTATTAACTATTCCTTTACCCTCGCCTCGCGTAGATAACATGGCTGGATTCCATCTTCCTGGCGACCATTACTTTCCTAACCAAGGAGATGATGGATGGATCGAACCGGAGCCAGAAGGGAACCATGAAATCCCTTTTGACGATGGCATTGCCGAACCATTTCCAGAAGAGACTGACTCGGAACCAGAAGTCGAGAACTTACCCCCAGTGGCCCCAATACCAAATCCCAACCCCCAGCTTGTGCACGAAGGCCCAACGCCTATGTGGGTCGGAAGCCTGGATAGGTGGAGTCACGAACAAGGCCAACCCCACCCGTATAATGGGGATCGCCGCTTCTACAATGTGGACGGAGGAGGCTCCGCAGATAGAGCCCTTCCAACCATAGTCCGCCGAGTGGCCCGCAATATCGAAATTAACGTGGCGGCCATTCACCGAACTGTGGAACTCGAGGCAGACTTGGATACCAACACAAACCGTATTCGCAGTCTCGAGGTTGCTCATGGGAGGATGTTGAGAGACCACGAAGCCCAGCAGCGAGAGCTAGCTGCAACTCAAGTTGAGGTCGTAGAGTTCCGAGTACGCCAATCAGTATACGAGAGTCGCCTGCTTGACATGGAGCGTCAGTTGACTAACCTAAGGTTCCACCCCAGAAGTGCCCGTCGCCAGTAGGAAATATTCTACTTGTCCTTCCTTTTGGTTTAAAGAATAGCTTTCCTATTTATGTTCTAAGTAGCTCCTTTCTCTGTAGACATTCTTGCCTTGCAAGTACCGATTCGCTAGTTCTTTATGTTGGCAAATTGTTCCTCTGTTGGTATGTGGTAGACCTACTCCTAGGTTAAATTTTTCAAACTCTGTGTAATCTTGATATCGACAATGGTGGCAACTATCATATTTCAGTTAAAGATTTTCATTGTCAAAAGTGTACCTTAGATCGATAGCAGGAAAAGTAAGCAACTTTATCAAGGTCCTATCACTGTTTTGTCCTCAAAACATGAATCATATGATGTACTTAGATGATTATTATTTTTCCCCATCAATTTCATATCAGTTTCCATTAAAAGCTCGATATCCTAATCGACACGAAATGATTAACCCTCGAATCATGCTGACGTCCTTTGCTTCGAGGAAGTGATTCGTCTTAATCTTCCCTTCAACGAAATCCTCACTGGTCTCAGTGATAAGATTTGTCGAACCTTCGTATCGTTTCCTGCGTCAAGCCTAGGAGCATCTGCGGAAGGAATGCTATGCATTCCTGGCTCATGCTGGTAATGAAACGCAAGAAGTTAAAGACCTCGAGAGCATCTTCGAAGTCTGTAACTTTCCCGATGTCTTTCCCAAAGACATTCCAGGGATTTCTTCCGAGTGCCAAGTGGAATCCCGTATCGACTTAATCCTCGGAACTACCCTTATAGCCAAATCTCCTATTGTCAAGAGCCGACAGAAAAATGCGAGAGTTACTCAGCCAGCCCGATGAGCTGAGCAACCAGGAGTTCGTAAACTTATTGCATGTGAACTTTGTGTTCTCAAATCTTTTCTATCATTGCTAAGACCACATCATGGGGATGTGGGTCGAATCACTGAGTCAGATAGCAAAACGGGAAATCTCGATGCATAGATAAACATTTAGGATAAATCCAAGGGGCAACCATTTTTGCTCACAAATTTCTTTTCTTGATATTTAGCAGATCATGCCTCCGAAGGAACGTACCTAACCCCCCAATAAGACACCAGTCCTTCAGGTGGACTCAGCTACGTTCCAAGCTACTGTCACAGCAGCCGTAGCAGCCGCCCTAGCTGTTCTTAACACTAACAACCCAAGTGGGAATGGGAGCAGTTTCCACATCTCGAACTGTAGCAACACATCAGGAAACCGACAAGGTCTTTTCCAGGAGGACACTCCAACTCCCAAACCTAAGAGCGCCAAAAGAAAATTCTGGAACAAGAGGGAGCGCAAGTCGTGTCAGAAACTTGCCAAGAGACAACAACCCGTGATAGCTCCTACAACCACAACATCCGCCAAACCAGTGCCAACGCCAGTGCGGAGATATGCTGGAAAACTTCCAAATTGAGAGGAATGCAACTTCCACCACGTAGGAGAATGCCACGAACTTCGATGTAAGAACTGCAACAAGCAAGGACACACCGCTCGTTACTGCAGAGCACTAGCACCGTCAAACGCCTCGATTTCTGGTGAAAAGATGGGTCAGATTTGCTACAAGTGTGGCGAACCCGGACATTTCAAAAGAAATTGTCCAGGGGCTGAGGATGGCCAGGAAGCTCGCTTCGCAAAGACCCCGATTGAGCACATCACTTCCACTGCCGACGCGAGCATAGTTCAAGTGTGCGGTACATGTGGAGAAATGGGACACTTCACAACAGACTGCCCAACAGAGAAGAACGATGAGGAGACAGGGGGAGTCTGACCTCGAAAAATGGGAAGCATCAAAGAACCCTACCATGTTTTGGTACGTTTTCAAAAACCTCAAAGAATTATTCATAATCGTGATTTCTTTCTCGTCCAAATTTAATCACGACTTACTCTTAAAAGTTGATGCCCTAAGGGGTGAATTATGGTAGCCTAGTGTATACATTAGAGTCAGTTGTGATTATACATGACTTGTATACGCCAAGCTATCATAGGAAAATCTAGTAAGAACCATTCCATCGAGAGCCCATAGTTTCAAAACATCTGGACCCTCGCATTAGTAGTACCCACCAAGTCCAAATCAAAACGCAGAAATACCAGAGACGTTCATTTTGGGATGCCAATGTGCTAGCAAAACGATCCTCCCGGACTAACTTGACGCGCGACTCTACGACACCATCCTGTCTAGCTCGACTAAGTCTATGTTATACCAAACCCTTTTGTCTTAAATCGTTCGATCGCGAAACTCCCGTCGCTCATGACGACAACTAGATGCGAACTTCGAAAAATTCGTGTCTCTTCGAAACCCCAAAGTATTCATGTGAAGAGTATCATCCACAGAGAGATGGACAGAGTAAGAAGGCGATTCATACGATTGAAGATGCGTCGTGGGACACTCATCTACCTTTAACTGAACTTCTTGCAAACGACGGTGACCTTCCCAGTATCGAGGTTGCACCGTTCGAAGCCCTCTATGGTCGTAAGTACAGATCCCCTTTTGTGCTGGGCTACGGTGGGCAACACGCAATTAGTCAAGAGTCAAGTCCCTGACAACACTCGCACGAGTCCTAAAACCATCCATAGGACGACTGAAAGGATCGTACGAAAGGGCTACGCCGATGAGAGACAAAAACCATTGGAGTTCCAGATTGGTGGACGTGTCTTTTACAGGTCTTGCCCTGGAAAAGGCTTGATACGCTTCAGAAGGCGTTCAAAGCTAAAAACAGGATACGTGGGACGGTCCAAGATCCTTGCTGGGATCGGTCCCATAAGCATACAAACTCTAGTTACTCCGATAACTCAACAAAGTCCATTCCTCCTTCCTCGTGTCGAACCAAAAATGAGTGTACGTCCGATGAGACGCCTACGATTTTCCCTCGACAGCCTCGAGTTAGACGAGAGTCTGCACTTTATGAGAGAATCATCTGAGCTCACGGATCGAGGATTCAAGTGAACGAAATAACGTCACATCCCGATAGTGAAGGTCCGCTGGAATGTCAAACAGAAACTTGGATTCACTTGGGAGCACGAGAGTCCCATGAACCTTAAGTACCTCCATTTTTTCCAAGTCTATGAGTTATACCTCTATTCTTGAATTTCGGGACGAAATTCCCTCTAACGGGGGGATGATGTGAAAACCCGAAAACTTCTACCCGGTACATCTAGTCAGTTAATCTAAGTTAAACTCATTTCTGTTAACTCCTAGCACTGATTAAGGGCTCATTTAAGCATTTAAAGCCTTGAGTACAACCAAATTTTGAATTAGGGATGGGTTGATTTAAGATTTAGGGTTGCAAATAGGCCAAACACTCCATCAAAAGGAGTGTGTGGCCACACACATGAGTGTGTGGCCGCACACCCGAGTGTATGGCCGCACACATGAGTGTGTGGCCGCACACCCGAGTGTATGGCCGCACACATGAGTGTGTGGCCGCACACCCGAGTGTATGGCCGCACACACGAGTGTGTGGCCGCACACCCATCCTCCAGCCGTACACTCATCCCTATTTATATAGGGTGACCCCTTCACTCATTCCTTTCATTTGGCTACACTCTACTTTCTCTCTCTACTTTCTCTCTCTAAAAACTTCATCCAAGAACGCTCTCATGGCCTCAAAAACGTGAGTTTTCCATCACCTAGCTTATCATACATGAAGGACCCATTGATCTAAGCCCTTAACCATCAAAGTTCATCATGTTCTTCATCACATGAAGGTGTACGGCCGCACACCTTCATAAGGTGGATGTACACACCTCAAAGAACCTCCATAGTGAGAGTTTGATTCCCTATCTTCTAGTTGGACTTGGTTTGAACCTTAAAACGCTGAAAAATCGACTCTTGGGGCACATATGAAGGGTGTACGGCCGCACACCCCTGTGTACGGCCGCACACACCCTCTGTACGGCCGCACACTCCTGTGTGCAACCGCACACGCCACCTGGCCGCACACCCATGGCCGCACACACCTTAAAGGTGGCCATACACTCCCCTAACGCAATCCTTTAAGGTCCTAACACTGAGTGCAAGTAGTCCCAAGTCCCTAGAGTGGTTCTCCATCACATCTAGTGGTGAAATACCATCATTTGACTCCTTTATGTGTCATTACGTGTTAATTAGTATCAAATCGTGTTCAAAGCTTCACTTGAACGTCCCACATTCCGTATCGATCCTTCATTCAAATCGCCCGAGGTGAGTTCATACCCCTACATTTTTCGTGTTTTTAACGTTTTCAGGGGGGAATACAAGCAAAAGCATAAGGAAACTTGTGCTCAAAATATGTTATTTTGCTTAAGATAATTATATTTTCAATATGTTTTTAACAAGGAAAATAGTTTTACCAAACGATTAAGAAATCAACTCGTAGGAACAGTTTTCAAAACTAGAATAATGAACTTGTGAATCTTGTAGTAAAACGTATTATTTTATAAAGGATTCATGCAAATCATAAACAAAATTTTCAGTATTATTACTTGTAAATTTGTTAGGCTAAGTTTGAGGCACGTCCTTGGTAACACTCCCACAGAATCAAGAGTGTAGGACTAGCACTTGTGACCAGAGTCTCTTGTAGGGAGAGCGTGACTGTTGTGTATAGATCTATACGGGACTAACAATCCCGCACCTCACTGCTAGCTACAGTCGGACCGGCAGGTCTACGGGTGACAAAGTCATTAAGGATACTGGCCGTTGCGGGCTATATCCAGTCAGTTATGGTTATGAAACTCAAAAACTAGGTAGCAGAGATTTACTTTTGTAATAATGAATCAGGTGAACTAACCTCAAAGTAATAACCGATTTAATTACTGTAGGGTATTAATAATAATATCTTTAGGACTTAGTTCATCACGGTTTTTCTTTTATTTAGTTTTTAAGGCTAATATACCTCTCTGGGTGTAACCAGGGTTTTTAAAAAGAAATCTGCTTTTATCAACACGAGTATGGTAGATACTTGCAAAAATCGGTTTAAAACGGATAATCAACCATAAACCTTTAGGGAAAATATAGGATTTTCCCGGGATAAACCGAATATTCAAAACGAACTGTTTTACAACCAATGGATATTCAGATTCATTCCACGACTCCTTGGATTGTACATATCTTGTACGAATCTGGAAGTCATGGAAGGAATGGGCTTTCAAAAACGCTATTCATAAGAAAATGTAGGATTTTCTTGAGGAACACTTTTCAAAAGGATCAAAGAATATTTTTTCCACCAAAAACTAAACGCTTATGAACTCACCAGCTTTATGCTGATATTCTTCAAAACTGCTTGTATTCTCAGGGAATTAGTAGACAGGTACTTCCAGGAGTTCGGAGAAGTCGGAGCATTAGAGTCGCGTCTTTACTATTTTACTTTTGATAAGAACAAAACTATGTATTAAACAATGTAAACCTTTTTCATATATGTACTCAATGTCTGGTTGTGTTTACTATGCTTGCTATGATACAATTGTTGTGATACTACGCATAACGTCAGCCACCCCCGAACGTTTCTGCCGTTCTAGTTTGGGGGTGTGACACCCGCTATAGCAGTGTTCCAAGATTTCCCGACTTTCTTTCCCGAATACACATCTTCTTATCATTCCGTCTGCGCAGCTTCGGAAAAGGTATGACTCATCCCAAAAGTAGTACTTGATTTCTGAAAAGAACTTCTTCTTTTCTTGGCGGGTTAAATCTTTTGGAATATATTCAGTAGCTAAGTAATTAACTATATCCGCAAACCATGGAACCTCTCCTGCTATTACTAAAAGATACTCATTGGAAAAATCATCTCCAATCTTGTTTTCTTCCAACTCCTCCAAATGCGGGTTCTCTAATCTCGACAAATGGTCGGCAGCTACATTTTCCATTCCCTTTTTATTGCGTATTTCAATGTCAAACTCTTGTAAAAGTAAAACCCAACGTATAAATCTCGGTTTTGCATATTGTTTAGCAAATAGATATTTTAAAGTGGAATGGTCGGTGAAAACAATAGTCTTGGACAAGACTAAATATGGCCGGAACTTGTCAATAGCATATACCACCGCTAGCAACTCCTTCTCGGTAGTAGTGTAGTTCTCTTGAGTTGGGTTCAAAGTTTTGCTTGCATAGTAGATCGGTTGAAAATATTTATCAACCCTTTGCCCTAAAACAGCTCCCACCGCATAATCACTAGCATCACACATTAGCTCGAAAGGAAGATTCCAATTTGGGGCTATCATGATAGGAGTAGTAGTTAATCTTTCCTTTAATAAATGAAATGCTTCATGACATTATTTAGAGAAATCGAATGGAGCATCCTTCAAGAGTAGTTGAGTCAAAGGCCTTGTGATATTCGAGAAGTCTTTAATGAAGCGACGATAAAATCCCGCATGGCCAAGAAAACTCCTCACCCCTTTTACATTTGTTGGAGGGGGTAATTTGGCTATTGTGTCAACTTTTGCTCTATCCACTTCTATCCCTTTCCTTGAAACTTTGTGGCCCAACACAATTCCTTCTTTTACCATGAAGTGGCACTTTTCCCAATTAAGGACAAGGTTGGTCTTCTCACATCTAGCTAGCATCAAATCTAAATTAGATAAGCAATCTTCAAAGGATGACCCAAAAACCGAGAATTCATCCATAAAGACCTCCATGAATTTCTCAATCATGTCATGAAATATGGCCATCATGCACGTTTGGAATATAGCTGGTGCATTGCATAATCCAAAAGGCATGCGCCTATATGCGAATGTTCCACTTGGGCACGTAAAAGTGGTCTTCCCTTGATCTTGTGGGTCGATTGGAATTTGAAAATACCCCGAAAAGCCATCTAAAAAACAATAATATGGATGACCGGAAAGCCTTTCTAGCATTTGATCGATAAATGGCAATGGAAAGTGATCCTTACATGTAGCATCATGTAGTTTTCTGCAATCGATGCAAACGCGCCACCCGGTTACTGTTCTTGTTGGAATTAACTCGTTGTCTTCATTAGTAACCACCGTCATTCCTCCCTTCTTTGGTACTACTTGCACCGGACTCACCCATGGGCTATCGGAGATCGAATAAATGATACCCGCATCTAATAATTTAACCACCTCCTTTTTGACAACTTCTTGCATGTTTGGGTTAAGTCTTCTTTGGCGTTGAACTACAGGTTTGGCTCCTTCTTCTAAGTTAATTTTATGAGAACAGTAAGCTGGACTAATTCCCTTGATATCGGTGATCTTCCATGCTATGGCACCTTGCCTCTTCCTTAGCACTTCCACAAGGCTTTCTTTTTCATGTTTGGCTAGATCAGCAGCTATAATTACGGGTTTTTGTTCCCCATCTTCAAGAAATGCATACTCTAAGTGATTAGGTAGAGCCTTAAGTTCAGATTTTGTGTTCTGAATGCTGAACACGTCGAGTCTAGTTAGGGGACTCGTCAAGCCCTGGGTGAAATTCGAGATTGATCGGGTTTCTTCGAATGGACTCGTCGAGTCGGTCGAGGCTACTCGGCGAGTCGGATGTTCTGTACTTCTTATCAGATCATTATATTCAGCTTCCTCGAGCAGTCTCTTTATTTCCAGCAGGTCTCTTTCAACATCAAATTCTTCTTCAAGGGTGACGGTGGACTTGTTTGGCTCAACTTCATTCCATTCCTCCATTAACTCTTCCAACATATCAACCGAGAATGTCGTGTAATCACTATTCCTTGCATGCTTCATGGCTTGATCAACCCCAAAAGTAACTGATTCGTCTCCCACCCGAAGAGTAAGTTTAGAATCTCGCATGTCAACTATAGCACTCGCGGTGTTTAGGAAAGGTCTTCCAAGTATGAGCGGGACTTGAGGGTCTGCTACCATGTCTAATACTATGAAGTCCGTGGGGAACTCAAATTTATCAACTTTAACCAATAGATCTTCACATATTCCCCTTGGGAATGTGTCCGTTTTATTTGCGAAGTGAATTGCCATTCGGATTGGCCTTGGCTCCGGAAGATCTAATTTGTTGAAGAATGAGTATGGCATGAGATTTACACTTGCCCCTGAATCAGCCAATGCATAAATGGTAGCTAAGTTTCCGAATTGACAAGGCAAGGTTAAGCTTCCCGGATCACCCTTCTTTATAGGTAGCTTGTTTAACATGGCAGCTGAACAGTTCTCATTTAGGACCACCTTCTTCACCTCTTCCATCTTCTTTCTATTAGTTAGAAGCTCCTTGAGGAATTTGGCATATTTAGGCATTTGTGCTACCACTTCTATGAATGACATATTAATTTGAAGAGCCTTTATGTGTTCCAGAAACTTCTGGTAGTCAACATCATTCTTTTCTTTTCTAGCTCGAGCTGGAAATGGCAGTGGAGGCTGATATGGCTTGACAGGAGGCTTGTTTTTCTGTTCAGGTGGGGGACTCGTCGAGTCCGTAACTTCGACTCGGCGAGTCGGGTCGGGAATTTGTGATTCTTTATGTTCTGCTTCTTCCTCTTGAACCAGCTTAGGATCTTCTTGCTGAATAGGGGCCAGAGGAGTTATAATCTTCCTACTCCTAGTTGTCATGGTATTTATATGTGCACCTTTTGGGTTACTTTCGGTATTACTAGGAAGTCCACCCGGTCGTCTCTCGTTCACTTGTTGTGCAAGTTGGCCCAACTGTTTTTCTATGTTGAGAATAGATGCTTGCTGATTCCTAAGCAGAGCTTGTTGATCTTTCATCATGATTTGGTGCTCTCTCAACATATTTTGTTGATCTTTGATTGCAGCATCGGTATCATTATGTCTTTTCTCGGACGCGGCCACGAATCTTGTAAGCATGTCTTCCAAATATGATTTCTTTTCATACACTGGTTCCTCATTTTGATTAAAGCCTCTATCTTTTTGCTTATATTTTTCCTCCCTTGTCTTTTTATACTCTTCATATGGTAGCCATTCTTTCTTGGGTTTTCGCCAATTGTCATCATACCTATCACCACTTGAATAGCACACTTGCACTTTCCGGTTCCCGTTTTCATCAAGGTCACAATCTTTAGTAAGGTGGGACCCACTACAATTTTCACATCCCACTCTAATGGAATGGATGGATTGGTCCATCTTAGTCATTCTTCGGTCCATGCATTCCAATTTTGCCATCATTGCCGCCATGTCATCGGTAATAGAATTCACCACCCCTCGAGTTAAGTCATTCCTTGGTTTGTGATATTCTCTAGAGTGCTTAGAGAATTCTTCAATTAGAGCCTTTATCACATGGGGTGCTTTCTTTGTAAGTGGTCCTTGCGAATCAAGGAGTTGCCTGGTTGTCACATTTACTCCATCATATAAAATGGAGACTTCTTGTTGGCTGTTTAGGTCGTGATGTGGGCAATTTCTTAGTAAACCCTTGTATCTTTCCCATGCTTCATAAAGTGACTCTCCAGCTTGTTGTTCAAAATTGGCAATGGCTTTCTTCAATTTGGTTATCTTTGATGGAGGGAAAAACTGGTCTATAAATTCTTCTTTCATTTTAGTCCAAGTAGTGATGGATCCCGGAGGGAGTGATTTTAGCCAATCTTTTGCGACTCCCTTGAATGTGACTGGTAGCATACGTAGCAAAACATTGTCGCGAGCCACATTAGGGACATTGAAGTAGTCGGCTATGTCATTGACCTCGTCAAGATGCTTGTATGTGTCTTCATGATCCTTCCCGTAGAATGGGATTTCCTTAAGTTGAGCAAGTATGTGGCCCTTGAGTTCAAAGGTGGCAGTTGCGGGAATCGCGGGTTGCACGAGTCCCGACCCGTGTCGTCACGCATCCTTTTCTTCCATTCACCCATGGGAACTTCATCGATGTTAGCCATGTTGTTAGCTACTTCGCCCTCTATGTCGCTTCCTTCTCCAAATTCGCTTTCTTCCTTTTCGGATTCGTTCACGATATCTTCCTTCTTCGGGTCTTCGTCCGCCTCTGAAAAGATGCTGGATTCTCCCACTTTCTTGCCCTTTTTCTTACTAAAAATAGATTTGAGATTCTTCAAGGGCGAATTCTTCGATGTTGCGGTTTCTCCTACGGTTTTGCCTTTGTTTTTCCTCAAAGTTGCTTCCGGGTCTTCAAGTGGTGGAATCAAAGGTGTACCTCCTCCTCTGGTCATAAACGACTGCAATCAAAGTAGAAAACACGCGTAAAAAGAACAAAAATAAACTAAAAACGAACTTCTATTTCAGCGATGGACTCGTCGAGTAGGTGCGACTGCACTCGGCGAGTATAGAGCTAAAACAGAAATAATTTAAACAAAAGTTCTAAAAATAGAAAAACTTAAAACTTAACCTAATAACTAAATTACTAAACAGTAACTTTGTGCAAGGTGGATCTCACACAAATGATCGATAATACTAGAAATTAGATTTAATTTTTGAATCGTTCCCCGACAACGGCGCCAAAAACTTGATGTGTGTTAAACGAACTAGTTTTATCCTACTATTTAAAATATGAATTAGGCACACAAAGGCAGTGAACCTGTCTTTTAGTGGTATGGTTGGGTAAGTAGGGTATCGAACTCGAGGAACATATATTAAACTAATAACTAGAATTAACTAAATACGTAATGAAAGTAAAAGGTTTTCTCTAGTTTTACAAGACTAGAAACTTTAACACATTAACTAACACGCAAATTAAGTAACTAATCAACTAAAAACAAGTAAAAACTAACCAATTCAGTAATAAAGAGGATTCTGTTTAGGTTCGATTCGTTTACTCCTATGGTTGATTTAAGACAAATGCAATGGATTAATTGTTATTGGTTACCGACTAAGGTGATTAGATTCACATTCGCTATTACTAATCCTTAGGAAAAAAATTAACTTAAGCAGTGATCAAGTGTTTAAACTAATGAATTTCCTAGTTTAATTATTTAGATTAAATAAGACTTGCAATTAGTTAATCAAATTAATAATTCAACTAACCTCTTGTTGATGGTTTATCACACAAGCTCACACATTAATTTACCCATTCTCTAGTTAACCCTAGTTTCACATTCACTATTCCTAGGCATATAACAATGTTTTCACATAAATCATATGAGGTAAGCAATTAAGAGATGTTCATGCAGCTTAATTACTTGTCAATTAACTGAAAATAGTTATGGTTAATGCATAAGATTCCTTAACAAGCTTAATTTAACATGATTCACCAATACACAATCAATCCAAATATGAATCAATCCATAGGAGCAAACTTATCTACCCTAAACAGAAACTAAAGGAATTAGTTCATAATTGCAGCAGATAACAACCCAAAAACGAATTCTAATAATCCAAACATAGTTCTATTCAAGAATAAAGTGGAAAAGTAAACTTATGTTGCCTTAAATCCTCTTAGAACTGAGGATTAGGGTTCTCTCACGATTTCCAGAGCTCCAGATGCCTTCTTGGTCGTCAAGTAATTCTCCTACAAAATTCTAGAGAGGAAATTAGCTACAGTCTCCTGTTTGGAACTTTTCCATGTTACTGTTCCTCCATTTAGGATAAACACCCAGCCCGACTGAGAGCGGAACTTATCTCTATCGGTCTGAAAACTGGCGTCACTATACCCTGTTACTCTCAAGTCATCACTCCCACCGAGGGTAAGGACCCAGTCCTTAATCCTCCGCAGGTACTTAAGAATGTTCTTTACTGCAGTGCAGTGAGCTCTACTAGGGTTCCCCTTATATCTACTGACCATGCTCAAAGCAAAGGCCACATCAGGGCGAGTACATGTCATAACATACATGATCGAGCCAACTGCGGAAGCATATGGTATTCGACTCATTTTTTATATTTCGGAATCGGTACTCGGGCTCTGAGTCTTACTCAATTTGGTATTGCTCTGGATAGGCAATTCTCCTTTCTTGGAATTCTCCATGCTGAAACGTTTCAACACCTTGTCCAAGTAGGTACTATGACTTAGTCCTATTAGTCTTTTACTCCTATTTCTCAATATCCTTATCCCTAGAATGTAAGCAGATTCCCCGAGGTCCTTCATAGCAAAACACTTCCCAAGCCAGGATTTAACCTTCTACAAGGTTAGGACATCGTTTCCTATGAGTAGTATGTCATCCACATACAATACCAGAAAGCCAACTATACTCCCACTAGCCTTGACATACACACAGGACTCATCCTCGCTTCTCGAAAATCCAAACTCTTTGACTTTCTCATCGAAACAAAGATTCCATCTGTAAGATGCTTGTTTCAATCCATAAATGGAGTTCTCAAGCTTGCACACTCTATTAGGGTACTTTGCATTGACGAAACCCTCTGGCTGACTCATGTAAACATCTTCAGCCAACTTTCCATTAAGGAAAGAGGTTTTGACATCCATCTGTCATATTTCATAATCATGAAACGCAACTATGGCTAGCATAACCCTTATAGATTTGATCTTCGCTACCGGTGAGAAGGTCTCGTCATAGTCAACGCTAGGAGTTTGAGTAAAGCTCTTCACAACCAATCGCGCCTTATATGTGTGTACTTTCCCATCCATGTCGGTATTCTTCTTGAAGATCCACTTGCAACCGACCTTCTTACGACCTGGTACATTTTCAACCAAGTTCCAAACTTTATTGTCATACATGGACTGAATCTTGCTGTCCATCACCTCTTTCCACTTAGTAGACTCAGGGCCCGCCATGGCTTCCTTGTAGTTAGATGGCTCATCCAAATTTACCAGTGTACTATCACTGATAAACGTATCACCTTCCATAGTAATATGGGAACCATAAAACTCCGGTGCCATCCTAACTCGAGAGGAACGTCGAAGAGGTAATGAATCGTCAACAGGTTCAACATGAGTTTCCTCCTCGGGTTGAGCGCTAGTGTTTGAGGTTCCTTCATCACTTAACTCTTGAAGCTCTTCAAGGTCAATTTGTCTCCCACTGTCCTCTTGGCATATGAGTTCTCTTTCGTGGAAAACCCCTCTCCTCGCAATGAAGATAACATTGTCACTCGGACTATAGAAGAGATATCCAAAGGATTTCTGTGGGTAGCCGATGAAAATACAACACTCACTACCAGGTTCAAGCTTGTCGTGAGTCTCTCGTCTTACGAAAGCCTCACAACCCCAAACCTTGATATGTGCCAATGAGGGAACCTTCCCTGTCCACATTTTGTGAGGTGTTTTGGCAAGCTTCTTAGTTGGGACTAGATTAAGGATATGGGCGGCAGTCTCTAAGGCATACCCCCAGAATGAGATAGGTAACGAAGCTCGACTCATCATGGAACGAACCATGTCCAACAAGGTTCGATTGCGCCTTTCAGCCACACCATTAAGTTGCGGTGTCCTAGGTGGCGTCAATTGTGAAGCAATTCCACATTCCTTAAGATAGTCGTGGAACTCAATACTAAGATACTCACCACCTCGATCGGATCGGAGCATCTTTATCTTCCTGCCCAGCTGATTCTCCACTTCTTGTTTAAACTCCTTGAACTTTTCAAAGGTTTTATGACTTATGCTTGATTCAGTAGATATACCCATATCTGCTATAATCATTGGTAAAAGTTACATAGAAGCGGTTAGCATCCCTTGTATGTCACAACTGGCATTTTGGGCTAGGAAATTTTGTTCATGTGTAATTAACTTATGGTGTATCTTGTAACCCTAAGTAAGATGTTATACATGTTATTCATTCAACAACAACAATTCGAATCAAAACTCACCCGTGAAGCTCTAAACCTAATTCATTTCGCTACATTCACTCGACTTTGGGCTTGAAAACCCTAACTTCCCGGTTCAAGCCTCTTGTTGGACCATGATTTACTTATTGGGCCTAATGGGCCAGTAACCCATCAATTTGGTTCTTTTGGGCCAAGAATCCACATTTGGACTCTAATTGGACCTACATTCATTAAGCAATAGTATTATGGGCCATAAGACCCTTCATGGGCCTTATTGCGCCGAAAATCACTCAACTTGTCTCTATGGGCCGAAAACCCATTTATTTAACCACATTAGGCCAAAAACCTATTTCTTTTACCATTTTGGGCCGTAGGCTTGTGTGTGGGCCCAATGGGCCGAAAAATCTCTATTGGGCCAATGTGTTTTCGGTTGCATCTTAAGCCCAAGCCCAATACTCTCTTCTTTCATCCCCTCTCTATTCTCGGTTTTAGATAAAACAAAAGGAAAACTTGAATTGATTTAAACTTGATGACACCTAAGTTTTGCATGGTGGTAATCCATGCATTTTACCCAACAAACATCTAGACAATTAGAAGATTAACCACTAAACAATGACCACAATACTCTCTCTCTCTCTCTCTCTCTTCTCTCTTCTTTTAAGATCGGCCGAAGCCACCTCCCCACCACCATCTTCACTTCAAACTCTTTCAAACACTCTCCCTCTCAAGCATAAGAAAACTCCTCCATTCATTCCATCAAATTTCGTAAGTTTGTGTGTGGGTTAGCTCAAGAAGATCACTTCAAGCTTCACATTCTTGGTAAGTTACTTCATATTCAAGATTTTATATCCCATTTTATGCTAGATCATTCCTCATGAACACCTTGTTTTCATGATCATGCTCTTAGAACCTCCTAGAATTTGAAAACTTATCTCAAAGAAGCATCCAAGGCCGAAAACACGTTCAATCTCCTTTATTTCTTCATCAAAACCGATCCATCACCCAAGGTGAGCTTCATACCTCCTTGTTTTCGGTTTTACTATGTTTTGGGGGAGAATACAAGTTGGTTTTGTGTTAAATCTAAGTGTTTATGCATGCTCGTGTGTATTTTCATGATGTGCTGTGCAAATATGTTATGAATCTATGTTAAACCCGCATAAACTTGATATAATTCCAAGTCTTGAAGATCTTAGGAAAATAAGTTATTTTATGTAACTCATTATGTTGTTGAAAAGATAAAACATGTTAAAGGATACTTGAAAACTAAAGAAAACCTAATGAGGGGCCATATTTGACAAATAAACAAAAAGTGAGCCTTTTATGATACTCACAGTTTTGAAAGGACCAAAAGAGTCATTTTTGGATAAAAATGGGTTTTTATGACATTCACGGTTTTATGGAGGTCAAAAGTGTTATTTTTGACAAAATGGGCCTCTTTTGGGCCTTCTCGGTTTTAATGGGCTAAAATGGACATTTTTCATAAAAATGGGCCTTATTTAGAAATTCACGGTGTCATGGGCCTAAGATGTAATTTTTGGCCTTTATGGACTTAAACTGTCGTTTTGAATAAGGATGGACCTAAAATGTAAATTATCAGTTTAATGGGCCGAAAATGTCATTTTATCAAAAATGGGCCGAAAATGTCATTTCTATCAAAACGGGCCGGAAATGTCATTTCTATAAAAAAATGGGCCGAAAATGTCATTTCTATCAAAATGGGCCGAAAATGTCATTTTTATCAAAAATGGGTCGAAAATGTCATTTTTATCAAAATGGGCCTCAAATACCTATTTACATGTTTATTGGGCCTCAATTACCCATTTACATGCTTATTGGGCCTTGTATATTCATTTCATGTTTATTGGGCCTTAAATACCTATTTACATGCTTATTGGGCCTTGTATACTCATTTACATGTTTACTGGGCTTACATACTCATTTCATGCTTATTGGGCCTTACGACACATTTTATACTAATCGGGTTAATAACATTAAATACTTGAAATTTTGCTAAAAACAAAAGGTATTTTATCACAAATGCTTTGTAATCAAATACATACTCGAAACATTATTTATAGCGGTACATGATGTAATACACTGTTCGCGTAAATTTGTTGGGTTTTGAGCATTCTAACACTCCTATGGTGTACATGCAACCCTATAAACCTTGGATCTATGTTTTCTTTATTATACATACAAATATTAACTATTACAAGGTTTCATCCTAACTAGCATATTATGAAGCACCTATACTACAAAGTTCTAGTTAGATGACATACCTTTTGATGTAGCTTGATGTCTTCAAGCTTTAAGAGCTTAGCCCCAATAGTGTGGAAGCCTCAAATGGAATCACAAATCACCAAAACACCTTGGAAGAACTTGAGAGAATATGTATGCACACTAAAATCGGCCCACTCTTATTTTCACACACCTGTACCAATTTTGTGAGCCAAGGACCCCTTTATATATTATGGAGGATTAGGGTTACATCCATGTAAACCCTAATATCCATGACCTTTCATTTACATAGGATCCATGGGTTAAAAGCTCCATGGGCCATCCATGAAAGCTTAGCCCAACCTAAATGAACTTGGCCCATTCCATATATAAGAGTCCATATTTAATTAGTTCTTTTTGATCACTTAATTAATTCTAAATTAATTCTTGATCAATACTAATTAAATAATATGATTCCATATTAATATATTAGAACTTATAATATATTAATATAAATCATAAATATACTATTCTCAAAAGACTATCCATATAAATTGTGCCGGTGAAGTGCAACCCAAATGGACCATGCCGGGTCGGGTCAAGTACATACCAAATATAGTTATGGACTTAGACATTAATCCAACAGTCTCCCACTTGGATAAGTCTAAAACTATTATTGAGTATGACTTCAAAACCTAACTGGCAATCGTAGCTCTTAAAGCCGCTATCGAACTCTGACCTTGTCAATGACTTGTCCATTAGATAAGGGATCATATATTCCTCCATTCTAGATATCATATGGACTGAGACATGGATTATAATCATTCTCTCTGTCCATTTGTTGTTTCCCAATTTTCGATTTATGATGACTGACTGATTGAACAAATCAAATCAGTCATGGCTTGGCCAAGCACTCACATGTGTCATCGTTAAATCATCGAGGGGCCCACATATATCGCTTTTATCCTGAAGGTAAAAGGAATGGATAAACTTCGACTCATATGGCTTGTTCTACTACTTGTTGAATCATACACAAAGGCACGTTTTATAACATCGAGTTACCAATGCGTTTTCGTGCAATCAATGTATAAGCAACTCATAGTAACAACTCATATCTCTAGGTTTTAAGAATATAAGATATTATCGTCTCATGATCACTCGTGATAAAATCCATGAAGTGATTCAAATGAGCGTGGGTTGAATCCAATACTCAGAACTTATGAGCACTCATGAGTGTTGTAGCACCACTTTGTCCACCAACTTGGACCTCTACAAACCAACCCATGACAGTCTTGATTCATATCTACTTCCAACATATGACCGACTGTGGATGGTTTGAATAACTTAATCATTCAGGAAGAGCGACTTAGTTATTCTGGAAGTCAAAACATGCAAAGTGAAACACAAGAATAAATGAATCAAATATGGTATCAAACCCTATGAATATAAATAAACACTTTTATTTATCACCATACTGATTACTCATTATTCATTGTTTCGGTTTTATCAACTTTATACTTGAATTAAAAACACTAGTTGTCCCATGCTCCAAGCATGTACACTATGTTTTTCTTAAACAATAGCTTTGCCATACACCAAGTATGCACTCTATGTTTGTCTATGATCCTTACTTTGTGAAATAAACCAATTGAACATAATTTCAATGATTCTAATTTCACACTCCCAAATCCTTATCGAAAAATGTGAGAATTTAAAATTCCTATCATTTATCGAAATCTGTTTAGATTTTAAACTTATATGCATTGACCCTCCTGTAATGAATATGTACAAAGTCACAAAGACTTGTCAACAGTCATTATAAGGTATTCCAATGGAGATCAACTCCATGGAAACTAAGTCTCATATTCAAAGTACATTGCTTTGGACATGCTTCTTGCATTAAGTTTTCTAATCTTACACAGATAACTTCCACCTATGGAGACAACTCCATATTCTCATTTTGACTATCACTTCTGAATAAGAGATGCCTCTTTTCAGAATATGTCAATATGGTCCTTCCAAAATTAGCACTATACTTCCAACTGTCCCTGAGCAACCAATCTTTGGTAAACCTCAGATTGTCCTCGACAATTGCTTAATCATTTTAGTCATATCCAATTCTAGACCTTTTCCCTTCTTAATGCCTCTGGGCATTTGGAAAAATTTAGAAATGACAAATATTATAGCACATGCAATCGATCCTGTACCCAAAGCAAATGGTACACGATTCATGATGTCTCACATAAAGACGTGATTCTAGACCAGTCTTTTGCTACAATATTTTTATTTGCCATGTTTTCAAAATTTGACTATGAAGAGGGATGCCGTAATCATAATCGAATTTTGGGAACGCAATATATAGAATTTCCTTAAGTTGAACCAATCCAACATGAAATTCATATATATATTCTTGACTAAAGATGATTAAGGTCTCAATCTAAGCCTTTAGAACTGAAATGAAGTATATCCTCTCCCTTAATTATAGCAAAACAACTTTTTCAATCCCTGCAGCCTCACGAATTGAAACTTTTGTTTTCTATAATTAACATTGCTAACTTGCAACACTAACAATAATTATCATGCTCCCACTAACATGATGATTATTAGCATAACACTTATGCTCCCACTAGCTTTGACATGTACTCAGAAATCAGCTGGACTTCTAGAAATCAATATTTTGTTGACTTTCTTACCAAAATTCAGATTTCTGATACAAGATGCTTTGATAAAACTTTATCAAAATCATACACCTTTCCTTAGATAGCATGCATGTGTGTCTAAACAATTTCAGAACTATGAAAAGGGATGTCGTAATCATAGTCTCAATTGTTTAGACCTTTTGCCATCTACTTCAAATCTACTTGGTGGAAGTGTTTCCTCACCATCATTTTCATGAATCGGAGAGAAACCTTATGACCCTTAGATTTTATGGTGTATGTGTTCTTATCCATGTGAATCGTCAAAACCATAGTCATAAGACAAGGATAATGACAAATCCAAACTCATATGGACTGAACTTATGCAATCTTAACTTCTTGCCACCTGGCAGTACAGGGCCTGCCATTGCTTCCAAGTTGTTATGCAACCAATTGAGAACTTTCAGAACTCCTATGTAAAGCCAACTTTAACTGGAATGGGCACAGAATATGTCAACACGATAGGTTATAAACCTCAAGTCGTGTGCTAGTGAAGAACCTCAGGTTTTATTCTTGATTAGTTCTTGAAATTCTTTTTAGGATCTTTAAGACTCCCACTATCCTCTTGACATATAAGACTATCTTGCCAAATATTCAAGAGATAGTGTGGATTCTTTATCAAGACAAACACTTCACACAATTGGCCTTACTTGGTCTTTGTTTTATCCAAAACATCACAACTTACCAATTTCAAATGTACAAGAGTAGGACACTTTTACTCTTACATTTGACAAGTGTTTTAAACCTTTCTTTAAGATATGTCACTCAAGTTACAATCTTGGAGTATGACTCTAAGAATTGTTTTGGAACGAAGTATGACTCATCTTCCTGATCTAACCATTTCAACAATTCATGACTCCTCTTCTTAGTCATAAGAATGCACTAAGATGACCTTTAGAGGACTAATTGTGATATGATTTCTAAATCATTAAGATGATCACAAACATGATACTAAAGTACTCTCCCATCTTTTCAGATTTGAGAAACTTTTATCTTTCTGCCTAATTTGATTCTTCCCATTCGTTCTGCCATACATTGAGACTTTTCCAATGTTTCAGAATTATACTTAAACTTGTAAGTATAACCATATTTACTAAACTTTAGTAAATCAAATAGTCTTAACGAGCTTTGTGGTGGACATGACCAGTGCATAAGAATGTGTACTCGATCCCTTTAGTCCTTCACTTGACTCACACATCCATGTGAACAAGTAATTAGTCTTGATTTTCCAATGCTTGAAAGTTCTCATTCATCATACTATTCAACTTGCATGATTCCAAGTTTCGGTCCAATTGAAACTTGGGTGATGAGGAACTTTCCTGATTTGGTAAATTTAGACACTACACAAATGAAAGAATCAAATCCATTTTCCAATATTGCTGTCAGTGGAATCATATAAGCAACAATTTTCCACAAATGCCATTGTAAGGATACTTTAAATAAATAAAATTAAACAATTTTCTTTTATTTTAAAACTTTGCGGAAAAACTTATCCTTACAATCCACATGGAAAATTGTTGTTATCTATTCCGTAGCAATATATCATAACTTCTTAAGCAACTGCTCAAAATTCTAATGCGATCGAAATCCACCTTCGCGATCAGAATCAGCATATACTTCCTTTAAGATTTCTCTCTATTTTTTGATTCTTAAAACATCAACATGTGACCCAGTCACATCATGTAATGAGGATCTCAGAATAGGACTTAACAGAGTTAGATAATAGGCTCTACCTGATGTAGAGTCAAACTTATTGACTTTAACATCCTTAGTTAAATTTGGCAGCTTTGCAATCAACGCCCCTTCCTTTGGCAAAATAAACATATGGACCCTTTGATAATGGGACTATCTCAGACTTAGCCTTTCTCTTTACCATTTGGTCAACCGGGTTGACTATGGCCAATCCCTTTCCATTGGAAAGAGAATGCTTTTTCTGGATTTCCAGTGTCACCATTGTCAATGTCCATAAAGTTTTTGGGAAGTTGATCTTCTAATCAAATTTGTTTTACTATCGTTCCAAATCATTGCTGATTCAGCAGCACCAAGCAAATAGATATGATCATTAAGGTTCATGTCATAGTCTATTTCATAGTAGTCCAAAAGGAACTCACTATGTGACTTAGAAAGTGATTGAACATCCAACTTTCTCAAGACTTTGACACCCAACTCTCCCGGCTTGTCAATATGTGACTTCATCTCTAAGATGTGATCACACATAGACCTTGCTTGCCATTAGGGCTTGAGTGACCTTGAACTTGTGAGTTAGGGAGAATAATTGGAGGAGGTGGAGGAAGAGAAGTATGACTTCCATGAGCCAAACTCGAGAAGTCATATTCATTAGGAAAGCTTGGTTTGGGAAGATCATTGTTGTCTAAACCAGACATCAACAATAGGAGAAATTCACGTAAAGTTGATTGAAGTCCTTAATATAACACCCGATATGATATATTAAGGCTAGGACCCAACAAACTATTTTATAACTTGGAAGAGGGATGCCGTAATCCAAGCTATAAAATATTTGAAGGTAGGTGAATGACGATTCACCAATTTCCACCAAGATAAACGAAATGTATTATTAGGTTTTAATTGGTTTTGAAACTCCTAGATTCTTTTGAGATTCATTGAACTTTTCAATGACATGTTTCAATCTCGAGTGTGCCCTTCAGGTTTTGTGACTGGGATGCCGAGGATCACAAAACAAGGTGTGAAGTAACCATGCAAATATACTTGGTACCCTTAATATTTACCCCTCAATCGATGTGCCGGTTAACCACACACGCTCCAACGATACTATGATAAACATTAAGTTACCCTTTGCCTACCTTGTTAAGTCCAGGTTAGTGTGCCGGTTAACCACACACGCTCCACTAACAGCTTAAACAAAGTGCAAAGTGTAATTTCATGGATTAGCACCTTATTCACATTTTCCTAAGTAACTAAGATTGGGAATTTATAAAAAGTTTAGTTACTTAGTATTTATCATTAATACTTTTAATGAAGGGAGAATTATAGTCCTTGTCCTACCTGTTCGGCTAACAACCCTCCACCAGTCAAGGAAGCGGTGGGTGAGAGTGGGCACCCATTAAACTGCCATTTTATAGGCAGTAACCTTATACCCCCCCTTATAGACCGGCTTTGTGAATAAGGCCTACTAATGGTAAGACGACTTGCTCTTATACATATAATATATTAAAATTTTAATATTATAATAGTATAAGGTTGTATTTTAGACATTTAAAATACTTGGTGGTTTAATCTATTAATTAAACTATACTCTTAATTTAATTAAATTTAAACCATGTCATTATGGAATTATTAATTCTCTTTTAATTAAACACTTTAATTATCTATTAATAAAGTCCATAAGAGTTAATTGAATTATTCAATAAAAACATCATAATTCCAATTATTAAATTCAAAATTAAAACCATTTAATTAATTGTTTAAGTTATGAACCCAAGAGTTTTAGAATTCAATTCTTTTTTTTTTATCGTAAAAAAACTTTTTCCAAATTCCAAAACTTGAGGGCAAGTTTTGTAACTCTTGAAAACTTTTGGATTCCATAACTTATGGAGTTAAATACTTGTTTTATGATGAAACTTTTCATGTTCCATAACTTAAGAACAAGTTATGGAATTCTTTAAAACATTAAGACCAAGTTTTGTAACTCCATAAAAAACTTTGAATCAATTTTTTTTTAAAAACCTTTTCATATCCATAACTTATGGAGGTTTCAAAAAACTCTTTAGATCAAACTTTTAAAACAAATAAAATAATCATATCATTTTATCTTTTACTAAATTTGACCTAATTCAACTCATATAGCAAATGATTCAAATTTTACAAATAATTAGTGTTTCACAAAAACAAGTAATTATCTTAAAATTTGACAAACGTCATGTTTTTTTTTCTTTTTTTTCCAACTTTGAAAATAAAACATTTGCATCAATATAACAGAAAACAACCAGGCTCTGACACCATTGTTGGGTTTTGAGCATTCTAACACTCCTATGGTGTACATGCAACCCTATAAACCTTGGATCTATGTTTTCTCTATTATACATACAAATATTAACTATTCCAAGGTTTCATCCTAACTAGCATATTATGAAGCACCTATACTACAAAGTTCTAGTTAGATGACATACCTTTTGATGTAGCTTGATGTCTTCAAGCTTTAAGAGCTTAGCCCCAATAGTGTGGAAGCCTCAAATGGAATCACAAATCACCAAAACACCTTGGAAGAACTTGAGAGAATATGTATGCACACTAAAATCGGCCCACTCTTATTTTCACACACCTGTACCAATTTTGTGAGCCAAGGACCCCTTTATATATTATGGAGGATTAGGGTTACATCCATGTAAACCCTAATACCCATGACCTTTCATTTACATAGGATCCATGGGTTAAAAGCTCCATGGGCCATCCATGAAAGCTTAGCCCAACCTAAATGAACTTGGCCCATTCCATATATATAAGAGTCCATATTTAATTAGTTCTTTTTGATCACTTAATTAATTCTAAATTAATTCTTGATAAAAAATAATTAAATAATATGATTCCATATTAATATATTAGAACTTATAATATATTAATATAAATCATAAATATACTATTTTCAAAAGACTATCCATATAAATTGTGCCGGTGAAGTGCAACCCAAATGGACCATGCCGGGTCGGGTCAAGTACATACCAAATATAGTTATGGACTTAGACATTAATCCAACAGTCTCCCACTTGGATAAGTCTAAAACTATTATTGAGTATGACTTCAAAACCTAACTGGCAATCGTAGCTCTTAAAGCCGCTGTCGAACTCTGACCTTGTCAATGACTTGTCCATTAGATAAGGGATCATATATTCCTCCATTCTAGATATCATATAGACTGAGACATGGATTATAATCATTCTCTCTGTCCATTTGTTGTTTCCCAATTTTCGATTTATGATGACTGACTGATTGAACAAATCAAATCAGTCATGGCTTGGCCAAGCACTCACATGTGTCATCGTTAAATCATCGAGGGGCCCACAGATATCGCTTTTATCCTGAAGGTAAAAGGAATGGATAAACTTCGACTCATATGGCTTGTTCTACTACTTGTTGAATCATACACAAAGGCACATTTTATAACATCGAGTTACCAATGCGTTTTCGTGCAATCAATGTATAAGCAACTCATAGTAACAACTCATATCTCTAGGTTTTAAGAATATAAGATATTATCGTCTCATGATCACTCGTGATAAAATCCATGAAGTGATTCAAATGAGCGTGGGTTGAATCCAATACTCAGAACTTATGAGCACTCATGAGTGTTGTAGCACCACTTTGTCCACCAACTTGGACCTCTACAAACCAACCCATGACAGTCTTGATTCATATCTACTTCCAACATATGACCGACTGTGGATGGTTTGAATAACTTAATCATTCAGGAAGAGCGACTTAGTTATACTGGAAGTCAAAACATGCAAAGTGAAACACAAGAATAAATGAATCAAATATGGTATCAAACCCGATGAATATAAATAAACACTTTTATGCGCTTCTTGTTGACATGTCCAAGATGACAATGCCACAACCATGCTTTGTCCAAACCATTGGACAAATCAATATGCAATACATTATTTCCTAAGTTTCCTACAACAATCACAGTTTCATATATACCATTACAAGGCAATGCTTCAAAATAAAGAGTACCATTATAAAAAGCATTTATAGAACCAATTTCATTATTAAATGAAAATCTAAAACCTTGTTTATACAAACCATGAAAAGAAATAATGTTTCTCGCCATATCTGATGAGTAGCAACAATCATTCAAATCTAAGTCTAACCACTACTAAGCAATAAAGAATAAACTCCAATCTTGGTGACAGGCGACGCTTTCCTATTCCTCATGATCAAGTTCATCTTTCTGTGCTCCACATCCCTACTTCTTTTTAGACCCTGCAAATCAGAACAAATGTGAAAACCACATCCTGTATCAAGGACCCAAGAATTAGCATGTGATGAGTTATTAGATTAAATAGTGTAAATACCTGCGGAGGTGGGCTTTATCTTCCCATCTTTTATGTCCTGCAAGTATTTGGGGCAGCTTCGTTTCCAGTGCCCTTTATCATGACAATAGAAGCACTCTGCTTCTTTGGGATTGGAAGAGGGAGTAGCAGAACCACCTTTGGTCCCACTAGAAGAGGATCCATTATGGGACTTTCCCTTGTGGCTCTTCGAAGGAGCCTTCCTCTTCTTACCTTTCCCATGTCCAATTTCCAGAACAGGGGCAGCATTCGTAGGAGTGGATACAATAGACTTGCCTTTTAAACTACTCTCAGCAGTTCTCAGTAGGCCTTGAAGCTTGCTTAGTGTGACTTCCTCCTTTTTCATATGATAAGTCATACGGAACTGATCATAACAAGAAGGTAAAGAGTGTAGGATAATGTCGATAGCTAACTCTTCATAAAAATTGACATTCAACTTCAGCAAGCGGTCCACATATCTTTGCATCTTCTGCAAGTGGCCCGTGATGGACTCTCCATCCTCCATTTTGGTTGTTATCATGGAGGCAATGATTTAATACCTTTCTTGACGGGCACTCTGATGGTACCTTTCCATTAAGTCCTGGTTTATCTCGAAAGGCCAGAAGTCCTCATATGACTTCTGAAGCTCAGGAGTCATAGTGGCTATCATGATGCACGACACCTTTGTCGCGTCCTTCTCATGAGCCCTATACTCAGCTATCTGTTCAGGAGTGGCAGTAGATTCATCAACCTCCTTAAGCTCTTTGTCGAGGACATACTCTTTTTCCTCGTACCGAATGGCCATGCGGATATTTCGAATCCAATCATTGAAATTCGATCCATCAAAAATGACCCTCCCACATAATTTCATGAGGGAGAAAGAGCCGGAAGAGTTTGAGTTTGAAGCGTTTGGGGTAGACATCTGAAAAGAAAGCCAAAGTTTAGATTAGATAAGAATCCTTAATATAACACCCAAATGAAATATTAAGGCTAGGACCCAACACAATATTTCACAATTCGGAAGAGGGATGCCGTAATCCAATTGCAAAATATTTGAAGGTAGGTAAATGATGATTTACCAATTTCCACCATGAAAAACGAAATTGAGGATTAAGTTTTAAATTAATTGAAATTCCTAGATTCTTTTGAGATTCATTGAAATTTTCAATGGCATGTTTAAATCTCGATTATGCCCTTCAAATTTGTGACTAGGATACCGAGGATCACAAACAAGGTGTTAATAACCATGAAAATGTGCTTGGTACTCTTGATGTCATTTATCACCTAATCAATGTGTCGGTTAACCACACACGCTCTACTAACGACCTGGCAAGGTGCAAAGTGCAATTTCATTGAATAACACCATTTTCACATTTTTCCTAAAGTAACTAAGATTGGGAATTTATAAAAAACATTTAGTTACTTTTATAATTATCATAATACTTTTTAATGAGAATTAATGTCCTATCCTACCATTCACTAATCAAGGAAGCGGTGGGTGCGAGTGGACACCCATTCAATCGCAATTTTACAGACAGTTTCTTTATACCCCCTTATAGACCAGCTTCGTGAATAAGGCCTACTAACGGTAGGACAGACTTGTCTTTTATATATATATATATATATATATATATATATATATATATATATATATATATATATATATATAAGTATTAATCCTTTAATATTATAATAGTATAAGTGTAACACCGTAAATTTTCAAACAAATTTTTCATTTTAAAATCACATAATTCTCATAACAAATTTCACAAAATCCCATTTATTTAATTTACAAAACTCAACTCCATAATTGTTTTATTAATAATCCAGGATCCTCAAAACATAACTCTTTCTCTGGTGTGTACAATCGAACCGGCGCCCTCCCGCGATCCTGAGAAGAACGTGAAACACATATCACATAACACGGTAAGCACGAAGCTTAGTGAGTTCCCTAAAATACCACATACACAGATAATAAGCCTCTCATGGCTATAGCTCCTTGGACCCTCCAGTCCGGTCTCGGTGTGGACCCTTCGGTCTCACGGCTCGTTGGACCCTCCAGTTCGGTCTTAGTGTGGACCCTCCGGTCTCACGACTCGTTGGACCCTTCGGTCCGGTCTCAGTAACATATAATATAGCATACACATATCACACAGACAAGATTCATAACTCAAGTAAACACATAAAACCCTCCGGTCACTCATAGATACCACTCATGGTAAGTATAGTGAAAAGACTCACCTCGGATGATAAACAACCCTTATAAATGCTACTGCTACGCACCAGCCTCTAAATCTGAGCCAAACCGGTAATTAACCCAATTAGGAACTAAGTCCAAACTCTCACTCATTAGGTCTAAAGGTAGTCCACTAACCAGCCCCTCAATGACCTAAAACCCATTGGGCCCATCAAGGCCTGATAATAAATGGGCTCTCCCGAGGCCCAACTCTCGAATCTGAATGGCAAGCCCAACTCAAGGGCCCAAAGCATATATATGTATTCCTCTTGTCCAAAACTCTATTGCAACAAGCCCAAACTCCAGGCCCAACACTCAAGGCCCAAAATGAGACTTAGCCCAAAAGTCCACAGTGAGGTTACGCGGGGCGTACCTCTCTTGGTACGCTCAGCGTACTCATGAATCCAGATTGGCCATCGGGGACACTGGGGCAGTACGCGGGGCGTACAGGAATTACGCTCAGCGTACTCCCCAGATTCACTCTTTCTACTTATTTGGTCTTAATCAGATAAGACATTAACTCAAATCCCAGATCTGGACTCCCTAATGGCTCTTACTCCATAAAGTCAGTGACTTTAAGCCTTTGCATGGTTGAGAAGGTCACAAACACACAAAACATTCACTCTCTTATCTCAAAAAGCTCATATCTCACGCATGGCTTGATTCCAACGTGCAAGATTGGATTTTATGACATACCACCACTAAATACACTCAAAGGGGTTGATCATAGTCTCTGGAGTTCAATATTCCATAAAGTCTCCACCTTTTGGGGACAAAACCCTAAAATACTCTAATATGATGCTCAAAACAAAAGAGTGAGAAAGCTTGAAGCTTTATACCTCAATATCAAGCTTCCAACTCAAATATGCTCAAATCCATGGCCTGGACTTCTCACTCCTTCATCTCCAAAGCTCATTCTATACTCCAAGAACACACAATAATCACTTAAGGTTCTCAAATGCACTCACAAGCTTCATGAACGAAGGATTATGGTTTTATAGGGTTTATTGACTGAGGATGGTGGCCAGGAATGTGGCCATCTCATTCTTTATATAGGGACACATCCAAAGTAATGGTTTCCACTCTGTTCCTTATACGCCCAACGTACTAGGTGGCTCCGCTTAAAAATCACGCACATGAGTACGCTAAGAATACACACACGTTCGCCCATCGTACTCCGCTTCCTCGATATAACTCCGTTTCCAATGAATCCCATATCCTCGGAAAGGTGACGAGATGACCTATGCTCCTAGCAACTCGTCGCAACCCCGAGACTTCCTTATGCCCGGGTTGTAGTCCACGAACCCTAATCACAGACGATCTGAAACATGATGTTACAACTCTCCGCCACTTGAATTTGATTTCGCCCTCGAAATCGCTCCTTATCAACATATAGATCGAACCCAATAAGAACTCCAAATGTCAAAAATGGACAGACTCTTCTGCCGCTGTGATATTCGTCCTGTCTCTCCAGAACTTGAAAACTATAGTGGTCCGTCTCACTGCCGGACCACCCTCGCAAAACATCATCCTGCTAATTGCCCATCGGCTAACAGACTCTAAGAACACTCTTCCAACTCTGATTCTCTAATCGATACCGATCGTAACTCAAAAGGAACGGAAAGGTCATAATCCCCTAAGGACCCACCACCTGAATAGCTATCAGAACTCATCGGAAAGAATGAACCCCAAAACCTGACCTCAAACACAAGGAAGAGATCATGCTCGCTTGGAAATATCCTCTGACATCTATAGACATAAGCCCCAGCCTCCTCTCAAATATCCCTTTCAACACTGAGCACCAGGTCAGCTCCCGACCCAATAGATGAACCTCCAAAGGTTACTCATTGCAAACCAAAAACGTCTCACTGACTTCCTTCTCACGATAACTATCTCGGATCATCGCGACACACAAGTCATGAAGTTCCCTTTACCCCAAGCGAATGCTACAACTCATCTGAAATCGTCTTACCTCCGACCTCTGTCGTCTACCACCCACTGGTTCCATGCGTCTCGCGGTTCTTCCCATACCAACGAAACTGATCCACTCCGGCCTAAGATATCAGATGAAGGTCAATACCCCCCCTCAAAATGAAACCCATCCACGAATCTGAAACCTCATCTCGCCTATTCAATACACGAATGGATCCAGACTCGATCTCGAGAGTCTGATTCAACAGCAGAATTGGAACCACTCATTTCCAATCTGGTACTCAACTCATGACCCAAAATTCGCGGATTCATGCACACACCATCTCTCAATTTCCTTTCGATTACAATAATCCCTACTCAACCTGGGATATAACAATTTCTCGACTGACACGGAGACCCCCGTCTCGCCCCTGGTTCGGAAACCAGGCTCCCGAAAACTCAAGTGGTAAAGCTACCCATGCCTAAGAACTCCTCTGCGCCATACTATGACTAGTGAATACTACAGCTCCCGGTAGAACAACATTCACCCTTATTGACTACTGAGTGCTGCGGCCTCCCCCGTAGTCTTGCGATACTCTCTCACTGACTTGTGAATGCTACGGATCCCCGTAGTATCACAAAACTCTCTCTCTAACCAGTGAATACTACGGCTCCCCACAGTATCACGACACTCTCTCGCTGACTAGTGAATACCACGGCTCCCCGCAGTATCACAGCCCTCTCCCACTATCCAGTGAATACTACGGCTCCCCGTAGTATCACGACACTCTCTTCCACTGACTCATGGATGCTACAGCTCCCCGTAGTCTTACAACACACTCTCTCTCATTGACTCACCATGGGATCACTCCACGGTTTCTCCTGATAATCCCAAGCGATTACTCCCATCCGGATCCACTTGCTCCCTTATCACTCCATAACCTCATCATCAAGTCATCACCACACTGAGTTCACCAACTCATGCTCCGCAGATCAACATAGATAGGTGCTTACACCCACCCAGCTTATGCACCACCATTCCTGATGTAAGTTCTCGCACGCAAGGCACTAGTCTCAGCACAGATACACCCTTAGACAATCTCACTCCGGCGACAATTAACTAATGGGTTCCCACTGGAAATAAATCACTCGGTACTCCACTCGCCATCTCACAACTCGAGTCCTAACATGACCAAAAATTAGGACATCATACTCGGGTACTTCGATACACCATCACCGCGTCTCACGCGGTCTTGCCTTTACCACTGATCTTCCACTTACACAACTCGAAACCTCGAAATACTCCCAAATTGAAACACGGAGGAATCGTCAACGACTGAATACACGTTGATGAAAATCCAAAGCTCCACCCTCTACTGATCACCGCGCATAGGAACTACTCAAAACGACTCTAAAATTGGTCGACAAACCAACTGATGTTCTATTATGGAGTATAGATTACAATCTATACCTATACCCGCAAATCTCAACTATTGCACCCTGAACTCAGCGACCCATCCGCCTCGAACTCAACATTTGCAAACTCGAAAATTTCTAGCCATAATAAATCCTCTGACCAACAGCACCAATATCCCAGGTTTCATGTGTCCGTACTGCAGATTTCAATAATCAGTTACACTTGAACGAGTTGTTGATCTTCTCAATGGAATACCCAGTTCTCCCCCACTCAGGGTTCGAACCATCACCATTCGGCATACCAACAATTTACTCCATGGACTGTTTCACCAGGTACATCACACTTGACTCTTGGAACGTACCACGCAAACACTCAATGATCTTCCCGATGGAAATCAAGCGACTCCAAATATCTCGTAACTCAGACAAGAATCTCAAAATTCTCGCAAAATGACTGCCTCTAATCATCTCGAAACCTCAGACTGATATACCACCGGATACCCCAAACTACCTCGAATTAGTCCTGACTCTCGGTCCGAAAATAATGCATTATCACGCACCTCGTCTCTGATTCCTCGACCATCCTCCCATCGTGGGAATCATCATAAAAGCAAGAGACCTCACTCTCACAGTCGATACACAACGTAGATAACAAGGGCCACCGCCCCGATATACTCCACTTTATTACCTGGAACTGCTGCTAAAAGCATGCCTCCCTCAATAAGGCACCTCCTTGTTCTCTTCCATCTTAGTCCCACTAATGACTCACTCATGGTATAAGAAATACCTCGCAGCAAACATACTGCCCAAATACTATGGTGAAAAGGTCACCACCATATGCTACCCCACGGGTTTACCTTCAAACTCTAAAACCGGAAACTCGTTATCTCTTTTGCTTCACCCAGGAAACGGGGACAACACGACTCTTGTCACAGAAGGTGGCGTCTCATCTTTCGGTCGATTTCTCAACTCAGACCGCGATCCTCCAATAAGCATCATCTCTACTCATCCCTGAGTCTTGCGACTCCAACTGACATCTCACCAAAAATCTCTCGGAAACTAACTTGATTTCCCTCTCAAGGTATGCTCCATTGAAACTCATTCGACATGACCCTCTGGCCCCACACTCTATCATATCTGCTCTCAGTCTAATCAATCACAACAGGATAACTGGTAAAACCAGAAGCACTAGCCGCCACAAATCATGGTACTCGAACCATGTGATCTCCTCTCAATCTGCTATGAATCATGGTACTCGAACCATGTTATCACTTCTCAATCTGCTACTTAGAACCTCTGGAATTCTCCCTGTTCCAAGTATGGGTCCTCTGCTTTTAGTAGTACGGGCCCATACTACCTGCCACATCTACCCATACTTTCCACACGGATCGTCCCAGATTTCCTAAGTAGTTGCTCAACCTTCTCGATCACCAATCCCGCTACACATGTTCGCCCTCCAGTGAATACCCTCCTCTATTAGCGTACTCATCTGACTCAAGTCACTTCCTAGGCTCTTCCTAGGTTCTCACACTTCTCCTCCATCAGCTGCTAAAGAACTCCTCATGATGCCACCCATCTACCTCCTGAATATCGTCATATTCACTCGGTAGCTGACTCCCATCATCAAGAGTTCCACAAAGCACAAAGCAAGCAACATTCAGGCATCGAATAATTCCTATCAACACGTAAAACCACTCTAGGTTACAACTCTACTTGCTCTACTCACACTCAAAAGGTGTCACCGAACTCAAGTAACTATACCCCACGTGGGTATCTAACTACTCTCTCAGTAGGCTCCTCCACTGCTCATCTAGGTATCTCTCCTAGATTACTCCTCTACTCAAAGCTCTCTCTATAAAAGATTCCTGCTGGATACTCTTACTCCGCACATACTCAAAGCACATCACAGATAGCAAAATTCCTAGGCTAAGGCATCACAAATCAGGCAACTCTAGCCCTAATATATGAAATACCTAGCCTATCTTCTAGCATGCATCACTAATATCTCAATAATAACTCATAACACAAATAAGTAAGGGTATTTTGGGAAATCACCGTTCGGGCTCTGGCTTATTGTAGACACAGCTCCTTCTCGTTTTTCTCTTAGAAACCCGTGCTCATTTTAGAAAAATCATTTCTTTTGAAAATTTTTCTCAAACCCTCAGTTTGAGTCCAGATATACCTGAAGGTGCATCCGAATCCCTCAAACCAAGGCTCTGATACCAACTTGTAACATCATAAATTTTCAAACAAAATTTTCATTTTAAAATCACATAATTCTCATAACACATTCCACAAAATCCCATTTATTTAATTTGCAAAACACAACTCCATAATTGTTTGATTAATAATCCAGGATCCTCAAAACATAACTCTTTCTCTGGTGTGTACAATCAAATCGGCGCCCTCCTGCGATCCTGAGAAGAACCTGAAACACATATCACATAACACGGTAATCACGAAGCTTAGTGAGTTCCCCAAAATACCACATACACAGATAATAAGCCTCTCATGGCTATAGCTCGTTGGACCCTCCGGTCCGGTCTCAGTGTGGACCCTGCGGTCTCACGGCTCGTTGGACCCTCCAGTCCGGTCTCAGTGTGGACCCTCCGGTCTCACGACTCGTTGGACCCTCCGGTCCGGTCTCAGTTTGGACCCTCCGGTGTCACAGCTCATTGCACCCTCCGGTCCGGTCTCAGTAACATATAATATAGCATACATATATCACACAAACAAGATGCATAACTCAAGTAAACACATAAAACCATCCGGTCACTCATAGATACCACTCATGGTAAGTATAGTGAGAAGACTCACCTCGGATGATGAACAACCACTATAAATGCTGCTGCTACGCACCGGCCTCTAACTCTAAGCCAAACCCACAATTAACCCAATTAGGAACTAAGTCCAAACTCTCACTCATTAGGTCTAAAGGTAGTCCACTAACCAGCCCCTCAATGAGCTAAAACCCATTGGGCCCATCAAGGCCCAATAATAAATGGGCTCTCCCGTGGCCCAACTCTCAAATCTAAAAGGCAAGCCCAACTTAAAGGCCCAAAGCACATATAGGTATTCCTCTGATCCAAAACTCTATTGCAACAAGCCCAAACTCCAGGCCCAACACTCAAGGCCCAAAATGAGACTTAGCCCAAAAGTCCACAGTGAGGTTACGCGGGGCGTACCTCTCTTGGTACGCTCAGCGTACTCATGAATCCAGATTGGCCATCGGGGACACTGGGGCAGTACGCGGGGCATACATGAATTATGCTCAGCGTACTCCCCAAATTTCAGTCTTTCTACTCATTTGGTCTTAATCAGATAAGACATTAACTCAAATCCCAGATCTGGACTCCCTAATGGCTCTTACTCCATAAAGTCAATGACTTTAGGCCTTTGCATGGCTGAGAAGGTAACAAACACACAAAACATTCACTCTCTTATCTCAAAAAGCTCATATCTCATGCATGGCTTGATTCCAACGTCCAAGATTGAATTTTTATGACAAAACACCACTAAATACACTAAAATGGGTTGATCATAGTCTCTGGAGCTCAATATTCCATAAAGTCTCCACCTTTTGGGGACAAAACCCTAAAATACTCTAATATGATGCTCAAAACAAAAGAGTGAGAAAGCTTGAAGCTTTTTACGTCAATATGAAGCTTCCAACTCAAATATGCTCAGATCCAAGGCCTGGACTTCTCACTCCTTCTTCTCCAAAGCTCCTTCTTTACTCCAAGAACACACAAGAATCACTTAAGGTTCTCAAATGCACTCACAAGCTTCATGAACGAAGGATTAGGGTTTTAGAGGGTTTATTGACTGAGGATGGTGGCCAGGAATGAGGCCATCTCATACTTTATATAGGGACGTATCCAAAGTTAGGGTTTCCACTCTGTGCCTAGTATGCCCAGCGTACTAGGTGGCTCCGCTTAAAAATCACGCACATGAGTACGCTAAGCGTACACACACGTACACCCAGCGTACTCCGCTGCCACCTTTTTCCAATTAAAGGACTTATCCTGCCATAACTTCAAACTTCCATTGCTTCCTCGATATAACTCTGTTTCCAATGAATCCCATATCCTTGAAAAGGTGATGAGATCCCCTATGCTCCTAGCAACTCGTCGCAACCCCGAGACTCTCTTATGCCCGGGTTGCAGTCCACGAACCCTAATTACGGACGATCTGAAACAGGATGTTACATTAAGGGTTGAATTTTAAACTTTAAAATTCTAGGGTTTAGAATTTAATGTTTCATAAATGAGCCTTATCAAATTCCAAAACTTGAGGGCATGTTTTGAAACTCTTCAAAACCTCTTGAATTTTAGAATTTAATGTGTCATAAATGAGACTTTCCAAATTCCATAACTTGAGGGCAACTTATGAAACTCTTCATAATCTTTTAGATCAAATTATTAAACTAATAAAATAATCATATAATTTTATCTCTTACTAATTGACCTAATTCAATTCATATAGCAAGACAATTCAAATCAAATAACACAAATAATCAACTTATTATCTTAAAAATTGATAATTGTCTTTTAATTGGATGAGGATAGTCACTACCATATCAGAAAAATCAGATTTTTTTGATATAAAACAATTTATGGCAATGATCCTAATCCAATTTTGGCTAAAAAAAACTCGAAAATCTGCAAGCAGGAGATCCTACTCATCGAGTGCATGGACTGGACTCATCGAGTTGTTGGTTTGTGAGTGAACTCGTCGAGTCAGACAATTGGACTCATCGAGTCCGTCGGTCAGAGGCCAGAAACGAGACTTTTTCAGCTTTGAAAATTTAACCAATGCATTAATATAACAGAAAACACCCGAGGCTATGATACCACTGATGGGTTTTGAGCACTATAACATTCCAATGGTGCACATACAACCCTAGATGCTTTGGATCTAAGTTTTCTCTAGTTATACCTGCAATTTCATTTTTTCCAAAGCATGAAGCCTAACTAGCATACAACTTTGATAATTGAAACATAAAAACAAGTAAGATGATTACCTCTTTGTTGTAGCTTATTGAACTTGGCCTTACTAGAGCTTAGCACCTCAAATGTGATGCCTCAAATGTGTCACAAACACCAAGAACAATAGAGGACAATGAGAGAGATCTTGGAAGCACCAAAATAGGCTAGCTTCTTCTTAGAATACACATGTATCCGATTTTAGGGCTTAAGGGTTACATTAATGTAACGCCCTATTCCGAATTGACTCCTAGTATGAGGCTGTAGCCCGAAGGTCGGTCATTATAAGGATTAGGGCGTTTGAGAAGGTAAATCTAGGCCAATTTGGATGCGGGTGATGTATTAGAAGTGATCCGGGTGTTCGGTTCGTGATTTGGAGCGTAGGGGTATTTCAGTAAAGTGGCAGTTCGGGCTTTTTGGAAAATGGATTTTTGTTCGGAAGGTCTTAAGAAAGGTTTGATTTGTTATAAGTGTAGGGCTTCTTGTTACCTTTCCGTGGATATAAGGATCGTCGGAATCGGGCTTATAACAAAGAAGTTATGGCCTTCAGAAGTTTCGTGGTTTTCAGGCTTAGCCGAGTACACGGGGCGTACACAAAGAGTACGCGGGCGTACCTTGGAGTACGTTGGACGTACTGACCAGGATGGTAGCGAATGTTCCCCATAGTACGTTAGGCGTACCGTATGTACGTTGGGCGTACGCCAGTCAGATCAGAACCCTATTCCAGGGTCTTGGACCTTATTTAAACTCCTTATCTCATAACCTAACCCTAATATCTTCAGCCTCCATCCCTCTAAACCCTAGAAATCGTCCTTAACCATTCATGGTGGCATTTTGAGCTTATGGAGTCCATTTTTGGAGTGTTTGGCTCATTTTCAAGAAGGTGGAGTTTGATGCAAAGATGGGGATCAAGAAGAAGCTTATGCATCTGGATCTTGTGTCTCATTGTCAGCTTGATGAAGGTATAAAGCTCTGGACTTGACCATTGATATCTTAGATCTCTTATTTGTGGGTTTTAGTTCATTTTGGTCCCAAAGATGAAGCTTTATGGTTGAAATCTGATTCTTAGGCTTATGGTTGCCACCCTTGGTGTTATTTGAGTCCCTAAGACAGAAAGTTGCCATCTTGAAGGTCTTAATGGGTTCATGCAAGAGTTATGGTGATTTTCATGGAAGTAGATTGCTATACTTTGAGTTTGGGTTCAAGTGGGTCATATAAAGTCACCAAGTCAGTGACTTTATGGATTAAGACGTTAAGTAGAGCTCAGATATGTAATTTGGTCCCTTGGATTGAAGAATTAAGTGCTTAATAGCAAAAAGGACTTAACAGAGGAGTACGCTGGGCGTGCAAGCTGGTACGCGCAGCGTACAAGTCACGAACCTAGTACTCGTTGCGTACAGCTGAGTACGCCCTGCGTACTCATTCATAATGGGTTTCGCTTATTGGGTTTCGGTGTGGGCCAACTGTTAGGCTTGTTTATCTTGGGCCCATTGGGACATCAGGTTGTGGGCTGTTAGTGAAGTTGGAATAGGCCCCGGAAGGATTTGGGCCCAATTTGGAAACTTGAGCCATGGTTTGGGCCACGAGTGTCTTTAGCATTTTGGGCTTAAGTGTTTGGATTATTATTGGACCATCGGGATGCTAAGTGTGTTGGAATGAAAAGAAGGATTTGGGCCTCATGGCAAGACCCATGTAGAGGTTTGGGCCCAATTTGGAAAATATGGCCATTGATGGATTTATGGACATTATGGTGTTGGGCTTTTGTTTTGGGTTTGAGCCTTAGTTTTGGATCATACTGGGCCAGGGGTAGAATGGTCATTTTACCCGCATACATGGATTAAGGTATATGGTATGGGACCTAATTGCTAATTGGGTGTATTGATCGTTATTGATAGCTCAGGAAGTGGACAGGGCAGCAGCTAAGGATTTCTTTCAGGAAGCTTTTGCATTCGAGGTGAGTCTCCTCACCATACCAATGGGTCTAAGGCACCAAGGCCGACCCATTTTATGATATGTGATAAACTAGCTGAAGTTGTATTATGTGGCATGTTAGCTGGTTATGTGATAGGAAGTATGCTAGTGGTATATTTGGTATGTTTGTATGGAAGACCATGGGAGAGCCCATGACAACTGGATGTAACACCATGTGGAGAGCCCATGGATTTCCTACTATGTTGTAGTGTTAATGTAGATTCACTATTGATATGTCTGGTATGCATGTATAGGTGGTATGCTAGAGATTATGTGGTATGCTAGTTGTCTTTGTGATACTTTCATGGAAGACCATGGGAGAGCCCATGACACCTGGATGTAAGACCATGTGGAGAGCCCATGGCTTTCCTATTAAAGACCATGGGAGAGCCCATGTCACTTAGGTGTAAGACCATGTGGGGAGCCCACGACATCCTGGAGTAAGACCCTGGGGACGAGCCCACGTCATCTGTATATGTTTATAGGCATGGTTATGTGATTTATATGGTTATGTAGTTGTTATAGTTGATGTGGGTTATGTGGTTATGTGGATTGTGTGTGGTATTCTCTGGGGAACTCACTAAGCTTTGTGCTTACAGTTTTTTTTGTTGTTTCAGGTATCACCGGTTTGGAAAGGAAGGGCTCGGATTGATCGCAGTGCACACACCCATGTTTTCCGCATTGAATGATTTTGGGATGAACTCTGATAAATGTTTTAATTAACGATGTTTTGGATGTTTGGAGTTAATGATATCTATGTTTTGACTATATTAAAAATGAAATTTTTACCCTTGATTTTTGGGTTGTTACAAGTTGGTAGCAGAGCCTTGGTTTGAGGGATTCGGACATAGTTCCGAGTGTGTCTGAACTCAAACTGAGGATCTGTAAAGTTTTCAAAAAGGAAAAAAAAAGTTTTCAAGGAAAAAATTTTCTAAGATAAGGAAGGGTGTGGTGCATGCAATCAGCCGAGCTCAAGTAAGTTTCCCCAGAATACCCACATTTGTTATCTGTTATGATTTGATTATGAATCTGTGTATCGCATGCTAGTTAGGGCTAGGAGATATGCCTTTATCTGTTGTATGAGCTGGTAGATTTGCATGCTAGTGCTGAGTAGTCAGTGATAGATTGGCCTGATATGTGATGCTTGTAGCCTTGGAATACTGGATGCCATGCTAGAATGAGAATGATTCTTGGTATTGATAACTGCTAAGTGTATGTTTTAAAAATTGTATACGGTTAGGATCTTATAGCCTTAGAATAACTGGTTTGGCTCGTTTCCTGTTTTGTGTACAATTTGCATGCATAATGCAGCCGACAGTGAGAGTGGACGTGAGAGCGTGGGTTTTGGTACGTGGACTGAATGTCCGATGATAGTTTAGCAGGTTGGAGAGTGCCCTAGGGAGAGCCTAGGATGAGATTAGTGACAGGTGTTACCTGCTTGCGGATTGTATAGGTAGATAGACTGACTTGTCTAGTGTACGCTGGTTAGATTTACCGATTACCTGAATGCTGCTTGCTTTGTGCTTTGTGGGATTCCTAGTGATGTGGATGAACTACTAAGTGAATATGTTAAGTCACATACAATACAAGTTAAATAATCTAAGAGGGATGTATTTGACCCTATTGCGCAGCTCTCGTCTGAGTCCAACCGTTCTAGGGTTGAATCTTTTACTCGAAGGATTATCTGACCTCTGTTGTATGTGATTATATTCATGTGGTAGTTGGTCGACATTAGTGGGGATCTTTCAGCAGCTGAGGGCAAGATGAGGATGGGAACCTAGGAAAGCCTAGGATATGCTCCAGTGAGTTTAGTGAGGCAGTTCGGTGAAGTTAGGAACCTAGGGGGTAGCCTAGGGGGTGCTACAGTAGATATCATGTTGTTGTTTAGCACACATTTAGTATACCACTGGAGTAAGTGACTTAGAGGATTCGAGAGAATTGTTGAGGAAAGTATGGATAGGTGTGGAAGGTAGTATTGGGCCCGTACTACTGAAAGCACTGTTGGGTTTTGAGCATTCTAACACTCCTATGGTGTACATGCAACCCTATAAACCTTGGATCTATGTTTTCTCTATTATACATGCAAATATTAACTATTCCAAGGTTTCATCCTAACTAGCATATTATGAAGCACCTATACTACAAAGTTCTAGTTAGATGACATACCTTTTGATGTAGCTTGATGTCTTCAAGCTTTAAGAGCTTAGCCCCAATAGTGTGGAAGCCTCAAATGGAATCACAAATCACCAAAACACCTTGGAAGAACTTGAGAGAATATGTATGCACACTAAAATCGGCCCACTCTTATTTTCACACACTTGTGCCAATTTTGTGAGCCAAGGACCCCTTTATATATTATGGAGGATTAGGGTTACATCCATGTAAACCCTAATACCCATGACCTTTCATTTACATAGGATCCATGGGTTAAAAGCTCCATGGACCATCCATGAAAGCTTAGCCCAACCTAAATGAACTTGGCCCATTCCATATATATAAGAGTCCATATTTAATTAGTTCTTTTTGATCACTTAATTAATTCTAAATTAATTCTTGATCAATACTAATTAAATAATATGATTCCATATTAATATATTAGAACTTATAATATATTAATATAAATCATAAATATACTATTCTCAAAGACTATCCATATAAATTGTGCCGGTGAAGTGCAACCCAAATGGATCATGCCGGGTCGGGTCAAGTACATACCAAATATAGTTATGGACTTAGACATTAATCCAACAGTCTCCCACTTGGATAAGTCTAAAACTATTATTGAGTATGACTTCAAAACCTAACTGGCAATCGTAGCTCATAAAGCCGCTGTCGAACTCTGACCTTGTTAATGACTTGTCCATTAGATAAGGGATCATATATTCCTCCATTCTAGATATCATATGGACTGAGACATGGATTATAATTATTCTCTCTGTCCATTTGTTGTTTCCCGATTTTCGATTTATGATAACTGACTGATTGAACAAATCAAATAAGTCCTGGCTTGGCCAAGCACTCACATGTGTCATCGCTAAATCATCGAGGGGCCCACAGATATCGCTTTTATCCCGAAGGTAAAAGGAATGGATAAACTTCGACTCATATGGCTTGTTCTACTACTTGTTGAATCATACACAAAGGCACGTTTTATAACATCGAGTTACCAATGCGTTTTCATGCAATCAATGTATGAGCAACTCATAGTAACAACTCATATCTCTAGGTTTTAAGAATATAAGATATTATCGTCTCATGATCACTCGTGATAAAATCCATGAAGTGATTCAAATGAGCGTGGGTTGAATCCAATACTCTGAACTTATGAGCACTCATGAGTGTTGTAGCACCACTTTGTCCACCAACTTGGACCTCTACAAACCAACCCATGACAGTCTTGATTCATATCTACTTCTAACATATGACCGACTGTGGATGGTTTGAATAACTTAATCATTCAGGAAGAGCGACTTAGTTATTCTGGAAGTCAAAACATGCAAAATGAAACACAAGAATAAATGAATCAAATATGGTATCAAACCCTATGAATATAAATAAACACTTTTATGCGCTTCTTGTTTCACACTCCCAAATCCTTATCGAAAAATGTGAGAATTTCAAATTCCTATCATTTATCGAAATCTGTTTAGATTTTAAACTTATATGCACTGACCCTCCTGTAATGAATATGTACAAAGTCACAAAGACTTGTCAACAGTCATTATAAGGTATTCCAATGGAGATCAACTCCATGGAAACTAAGTCTCATATTCAAAGTACATTGCTTTGGACATGCTTCTTGCATTAAGTTTTCTAATCTTACACAGATAACTTCCACCTATGGAGACAACTCCATATTCTCATTTTGACTATCACTTCTGAATAAGAGATGCCTCTTTTCAGAATATGTCAATATGGCCCTTCCAAAATTAGCACTATACTTCCAACTGTCCCTGAGCAACCAATCTTTGGTAAACCTCAGATTGTCCTCGACAATTGCTTAATCATTTTAGTCATATCCAATTCTAGACCTTTTCCCTTCTTAATGCCTCCGGGCATTTGGAAAAATTTAGAAATGACAAATATTATAGCACATGCAATCGATCCTGTACCCAAAGCAAATGGTACACGATTCATGATGTCTCACATAAAGACATGATTCTAGACCAGTCTTTTGCTACAATATTTTTATTTGCCATGTTTTCAAAATTTGACTATGAAGAGGGATGCCGTAATCATAATAGAATTTTGAGAACGCAATATATAGAATTTCCTTAAGTTGAACCAATCCAACATGAAATTCATATATATATATATATATATTCTTGACTAACGATGATTAAGGTCTCAATCTAAGCCTTTAGAACTGAAATGAAGTATATCCTCTCCCTTAATTATAGCAAAACAACTTTTTCAATCCCTGCAGCCTCACGAATTGAAACTTTTGTTTTCTATAATTAACATTGCTAACTTGCAACACTAACAATAATTATCATGCTCCCACTAACATGATGATTATTAGCATAACACTTATGCTCCCACTAGCTTTGACATGTACTCAGAAATCAGCTGGACTTCTAGAAATCAATACTTTATTGACTTTCTTACCAAAGTTCAGATTTCTGATACGAGATGCTTTGATAAAACGTTATCAAAATCATACACCTTTCCTTAGATAGCAAGCATGTGTGTCTAAACAATTTCAGAACTATGAAAAGGGATGCCGTAATCATAGTCTCAATTATTTAGACCTTTTGCCATCTGCTTCAAATCTACTTGGTGGAAGTGTTTCCTCACCATCATTTTCATGAATCGGAGAGAAACCTTATGACCCTTAGATTTTATGGTGTATGTGTTCTTATCCATGTGAATCTGTCAAAACCATAATCACAAGACAAGGTTAGTGACAAATCGAAACTCATATGGACTGAACTAAATCTTAATTTCTTGCCACCTGGCAGTACAAGAGCCTGTCATTGCTTCCAAGTTGTTATACAACCAATTGAGAACTCTAAGAACTCATATGCAAAACCAACTTTAACGGGAATGGGCACAGAAATAGAAGTATGTCAACACGATAGGTTATAAACCTCAAGTCGTGTGCTAGTGAAGAACCTCAGGTTTTACTCTTGATAAGTTCTTGAGACTTTCAAGACCTTTAAGACTCCCACTGTCCTCTTGACATATAAGACTCTCTTGTCAAATATTCAAGGGATAGTGCGGATTCTTTATCAAGACAAACACTTCTCACAATTGGCCTTACTTGGTCTTTGTTTAATCCAAAACATCACAACTTACCAACTTCAAATGTACAAGAGTATGACACTTTTACTCTTACATTTGACAAGTGTTTTAAACCTTTCTTTAAGATATGTCACTCAAGTTACAATCTTGGAGTATGACTCTAAGAATTGTTTTGGAACGAAGTATGACTCATCTTCCTGATCTAACCATTTCAACAATTCATGACTCCTCTTCTTAGTCATAAGAATGCACTAAGATGAGCTTTAGAGGACTAATTGTGATATGATTTCTAAATCATTAAGATGATCACAAACATGATACTAAAGTACTCTCCCATCTTTTCAGATTTGAGAAACTTTTTTCTTTCTGCCTAATTTGATTCTTCCCATTCGTTCTGCCATACATTGAGACTCTTCCAATGTTTCAGAATTATACTTAAACTTGTAAGTATAACCATATTTACTAAACTTTAGTAAATCAAATAGTCTTAACGAGCTTTGTGGTGGACATCACCAGTGCACAAGAATGTGTACTCGATGCCTTTAGTCCTTCACTTGACTCACACATCCATGTGAACAAGTAATTAGTCTTGATTTTCCAATGCTTGAAAGTTCTCATTCATCATACTATTCAACTTGCAGGATTCCAAGTTTCGGTCCAATTGAAACTTGGGCGATGAGGAACTTTCCTGATTTGGTAAATTTAGACACTACCACAAATGAAAGAATCAAATCCATTTTCCAATATTGCTGTCAGTGGAATCATATAAGCAACAATTTTCCACAAATGCCATTGTAAGGATACTTCAAATAAATAAAATTAAACAATTTTCTTTTATTTTAAAACTTTGCGGAAAAACTTATCCTTACAATCCACATGGAAAATTGTTGTTATCTATTTCTTAGCAATATATCATAACTTCTTAAGCAACTGCTCAAAATTCTGATGCGATCGAAATCTACCTTCGCGATCAGAATCAGCATATACTTCCTTTAAGATTTCTCTCTATTCTTTGATTCTTAAAACATCAACATGTGACCCAGTCACATCATGTAATGAGGATCTCAGAATAGAACTTAACGGAGTTAGATAATGGGCTCTACCTGATGTAGAGTCAAACTTATTGACTTTAACATCCTTAGGTAAATTTGGCAGCTTTGTAATCAACGCCCCTTCCTTTGGCAAAATAAACATATGGACCCTTTGGTAATGGGACTATCTCAGACTTAGCCTTTCTCCTTACCATTTGGTCAACCGGGTTGACTATGGCCAATCCCTTTCCATTGGGAAGAGAATGCTTTTTCTGGATTTCCAGTGTCACCATTGTCACTGTCCATAAAGTTTTTGGGAAGTTGATCTTCTAATCAAATTTGCTTTACTATCGTTCCAAATCATTGCTGATTCAGCAGCACCAAGCAAATAGATATGATCATTAAGGTTCATGTCATAGTCTGTTTCATAATAGTCCCAAAGGAACTCACTATGTGACTTAGAAAGTGATTGAACATCCAACTTTCTCAAGACTTTGACACCCAACTCTCCCGGCTTGTCAATATGTGACTTCATCTCTAAGATGTGATCACACATAGACCTTGCTTGCCATTAGGGCTTGAGTGACCTTGAACTTGTTGGTTAGGGAGAATAATTGGAGGAGGTGGAGGAAGAGAAGTATGACTTCCATGAGCCAAACTCGGGAAGTCATATTCATTAGGAAAGCTTGGTTTGGGAAGATCATTGTTGTCTAAACCAGACATCAATAATGGGAGAAATTCACGTAAAGTTGATTTAAGTCCTTAATATAACACCCAATATGATATATTAAGGCTAGGACCCAACAAACTATTTTATAACTTGGAAGAGGGATGCCGTAATCCAAGCTATAAAATATTTGAAGGTAGGTGAATGACGATTCACCAATTTCCACCAAGATAAACGAAATGTATTATTAGGTTTTAATTGGTTTTGAAACTCCTAGATTCTTTTGAGATTCATTGAACTTTTCAATGGCATGTTTCAATCTCGAGTGTGCCCTTCAGGTTTTGTGACTGGGATGCCGAGGATCACAAAACAAGGTGTGAAGTAACCATGAAAATATACATGGTACCCTTAATATTTACCCCTCAATCGATGTGCCGGTTAACCACACACGCTCCAACGATACTATGATAAACATTAAGTTACCATTTGCCTACCTTGTTAAGTCCAAGTTAGTGTGTCGGTTAACCACACACGGTCCACTAACAGCTTAAACAAAGTGCAAAGTGTAATTTCATGGATTAGCACCTAATTCACATTTTCCTAAGTAACTAAGATTGGGAATTTATAAGTCTTTAGTTACTTAGTATTTATCATTATACTTATAATGAAGGGAGAATTATAGTCCTTGTCCTACCTGTTCGGCTAACGACCCTCCACCGGTCAAGGAAGCGGTGAGTGAGAGTGGACACCCATTAAACTGCCATTTTATAGGCAGTAACCTTATACCCCCCTTATAGACCGGCTTCGTGAATGAGACCTACTAATGGTAAGACGACTTGCTCTTATACATATAATATATTAAACTTTTAATATTATAATAGTATAAGGGTGTATTTTAGACATTTAAAATACTTGGTGGTTTAATCTATTAATTAAACTAGACTTTTAATTTAATTAAACTCAAACCATATATTTATGGATTAATAATACTCTTTTAATTAAACGCTTTAATTAACTATTAATAAAGTCCATAAGAGTTAATTTGAACTATTCAACAAAACATCATAATTCCAATTATTAAACTCAAAATTAAAACCATTTAATTAATTGTTTAAGTTATGAACCCAAGAGTTTTAGAATTCAATTCTTTTTTTCAAAAAAAACTTTTTCTCCAATTCCAAAACTTGAGGGCAAGTTTTGTAATTCTTGAAAACCTTTGGATTCCATAACTTATGGAATTAATGGTGTTTTATGATGAAACTTTCCATGTTCCATAACTTAAGAACAAGTTATGGAATTCTTTAAAACATTAACACCAAATTTTGTCACTCCATAAAAACTTTGAATCAAATTTTTTTTAAAAAAAAAAACTTTCATATCCATAAATTATGGAAGTTTCAAAAACCCTTAAGATCACAACTTTAAAAAAACTTTTGAGCTCCAAAATTTTATGACAAAATATGTAACTCCTTAAAACATTTAGATCAAACTTTTAAAACTAATAAAATAATCATATCATTTTATCTTTTACTAAATTTGACCTAATTCAACTCATATAACAAATGATTCAAATTTTACAAATGATTCGTTTTTCACAAAACAAGTAATTATCTTAAAATTTGACAAACGTCATGTTTTTTTTTCTTTTTTTTTCAACTTGAAAATAAAACATTTGCATCAATATAACAGAAAACAACCCATGGCTTTGATACCACTGTTGGGTTTTAAGCATTCTAACACTCCTATGGTGTACATGAAACCCTATAAACCTTGGATCTATGTTTTCTCTATTATACATGCAAATATTAACTATTCCAAGGTTTCATCCTAACTAGCATATTATGAAGCACCTATACTACAAAGTTCTAGTTAGATGACATACCTTTTGATGTAGCTTGATGTCTTCAAGCTTTAAGAGCTTAGCCCCAATAGTGTGGAAGCCTCAAATGGAATCACAAATCACCAAAACACCTTGGAAGAACTTGAGAGAATATGTATGCACACTAAAATCGGCACACTCTTATTTTCACACACTTGTGCCAATTTTGTGAGCCAAGGACCCCTTTATATATTATGGAGGATTAGGATTACATCCATGTAAACCCTAATACCCATGACCTTTCATTTACATAGGATCCATGGGTTAAAAGCTCCATGGACCATCCATAAAAGCTTAGCCCAACCTAAATGAACTCGGCTCATTCCATATATATAAGAGTCCATATTTAATTAGTTCTTTTTGATCACTTAATTAATTCTAAATTAATTCTTGATCAATACTAATTAAATAATATGATTCCATATTAATATATTAGAACTTATAATATATTAATATAAATCATAAATATACTATTCTCAAAAGACTATCTATATAAATTGTGCCAGTGAAGTGCAACCCAAATGGACCATGCCGGGTCGGGTCAAGTACATACCAAATATAGTTATGGACTTAGACATTAATCCAACAGTGGCCACCTTAGGGAACACTGCCTCCTAACGTCGAGTGGATATATGTAGTGTCTTCAACGGAGCTCTACGCCGGTAATGTAGGAAGGCAATGGTCATCTCTACTCTCTCTCCTACATAATTGATGGTTTGTTTACAAATAGTGAGTAGCTTGGAAATTAAAATGGTGTGGGTATGTGATGACAATTTCCTACCAAAAATGAAGTAGTGTGGAGAATGACATGACATGTGATATGACAAAAGAATGGTGTGGAAATGTGATACATACCAGTCAGCCAAAGAAACCTCTCCTTCTATTTCCTTCTTGCGTTTTCTTGCTATGTTCAAGGTAACATCCAGGCCTAGAAAGGTTTAGGGGGCCTCGATGAACTATTTGTAGTTGTTGTATCCTGGAAAACAGACATATTATTACAGACATAATTGTTTTAGGGATACTGTGTCAAACACATACGTCAACTTTTCGTCAATTTTCTGTTTCATTTTCATTTATCCTGATTATAATTCCCTACTTTTTTTAATTAAAAAATCTTATGTGAAAACAACACAAATATATATATATATATATATATATATATATATATATATATATATATATATATATATATATATATATATATATATATATTCGTCTAGTATCTAAGGTCGAATAAAACTAAAATCACATTTGCACAAACAACAACCACGATAATAATGGAACAAACAACCAAATCAATATTTTGAAAAGTCATTATTTCTCTCAAATAAATATATTCAAATAATTTGTTTTATTAAAAACTGAAATAGAATAATTTAACAGTTAATAATGTAATAGTGCAAGGAATTAAGCGTCTTTGTAGTTTGTAGTGTTTATTTATTTTCTCGTTTGGACTTTAGCTTTTGCAAAGTGCAATTTTTTTTTTTTTGGTAATGTAATATTTAGCTTTTATATAGGAAAAGATAAAAAAAAAATCCAGTGAGGCTGCGGCAGCCGGGACAGAGGGACAACGTTGCAGCAAATCAAGGAGTTTTTCTACTATTTGATGGAATTAAAAGAATTGTGTATTAGGTAATATATTTATATAAATAATGATGACAAACTTTTGATTTTGGTAATTGATTTCCTTTTACTATTCTTATTTTAATAAAATATATCTAAAAGTTGTCAAACATTATTGTCGGTAGTTTCGCGTAGCTGAGAACGATCCAGCTAAATAATATTAAGAAAATGTATCTTGGCTCCAATGAATTGTTCATATAAAATGAATTAAAAACAAGTCACATGAGAAACGGCAGATCGCATGATGATATTTATTAATGTCTTAGATTAAGTGTGCACCTAATAAAAAATGAAAAAATAATTATGTAAATCATTGTAGCAACTATACTTATTTTCCTGTCTGATAAAAATAAGGACGTTTTCATGGAAAAAAATTACTTGATTATCTGATATAATAAATATATAACTGATTAAATACTTTGTATCCATGAAACAAAAAAAGAAAGGTATTAAGTTTGATAAACCAACCTTCTAATATATCGCGATGACTTCTAATACATGGATTTTCATTGCTTTGCTAATTTTTCTTGTGATTAGTAATAAAAACTTCAGTCTTTATTTTATAACGGCAGTAAAAACATTAGTCTTCTGTTTTTATTAAGTACAAAGCACTCAATTATTTTGGATCAAGAAAAATATTATTTATCAAATATATAAATCCAAGAAATCACGTGAGTACAGATTTAAAAAGAATTTAAACCTGACATTATTTTTGTACTTATAACAAAGTGATATGATACTTTATATGCCATAAGTTGTGGAACTTAAACACACTCACAATCTCTATCTCTCACACACACAAACATCTATATATATATATATATATATATATATATATATATATATATATATATATATATATATATATATATATATATATAGAGGGTGAGGTTCAATAGAGAACCATAATTAACCAAGGAACCAATCGTGAGCGTCGGAAATCATAACGATCAACGGACAAGGAAATAGATGTACACTTTTATATTGGACGCACGCACACCGGATTATACCAAAAAATCCACCATTTACAAAAAAAATTCATCACTTTTTTTCGTTTAAAATTTTTTTTAAGCCATGTCTTTTATCAAAAAAAAACCGAATATACCGTTGTTCACGATTTTTCGTCCTTTTTCCATAGAGATCCATTATAATATATAAAAACGAACTTTTTTTTTTTCGAAAAAAACCCACTTCATTTTCTTTGATTAAAAAAGTTAAGGTCTATTTTTTATAGAAAAAAATTAATAAATATATCAAAATTCATATTTTTTGTACTTTTTAAACATAGATTCATATTCATGTTAAAAGAAAAAAACGATAATTCAGTTCAGATTCACATTGTGAACCTGTTCAGATTAATATTGTAAACCTGTTCACATTCACATTGTGAACATCCTCAGATTCACAGTGTGCATAATAATAACTCAGATTCACAGTGTGAAATCTGAACTGATCGGAGCTTTTTCACATTGTGAATCTTAAAATTTGAAATATTTACAGTTTAGATTCACAGTGTGAATCTACACTGATCGAGATTTTTTTTTTTTTTTTTTGTGAACATTCTCAGATTCACAGTGTGCATAATAGTAATTCAGATTCACAATGTGAATCTGAACTGTTCGAGATTTTTCATATTGTGAATGTTAAAAATTGAAATATTTATAGTTTAGATTCACAGTGTGAATCTACACTGTTCGAGGTTTTTTTTTTAATCGGTGTTGATGTTTATTAACAGAGTACAAAAAATTAATATTTTTGGTATAATTAGTTTTTTTTGATAAAAATAAACTTAAATATTGAAAAAACTAAGAAAATTAAGTGGGTTTTTTTCGAAAAAAAAAATTCGTTTTTTATATATCATCATGGATCTCTATGGAAAGATGACGAAAAATCGTGAACAACGGTATATTCGGTTTTTTTTCGATAAAAAACTTGGCCTAAAAATTCATATAAAATTAAAATTCATATAAAATTAGGGTTACATACCTTTTGATTATTATTGTAAATAATCAAAGCATAATCCTTCTTCTAGATTTTGGAAAGATAACACCAAAGGAATGGATGCCTCTAATTGCTTGTACCCAAAACCTTAGTAGCAAGAAGACTTGAGGAGAGAGGAGGCTTGAAGAAAAATTCGGCTCTATGATTTTTTTTTTTTGATTTAGTAGTATTTGCCTTACATAGTTTCTTTAGAAATAACAAGGCATTTTGTTGGGTTCGATTAGCATGTTTTCTCTTTGTATTAATTTAGAGGTTTATATATCATTTTCCCAATGTTTTATGAAGTTTGATTTACAATTGAATTTCAATCTAAAATAGATAAAAATGAAATTTTTTATTATTTATTTCTTTGATTTTAGAAATAAGAAAGAAATAATATGCTCTTTTTTTATGTTAATGGAAAAATCTATAAATACTAGATAATAGTAGAGGGGCGGATGTAGCCAAGTGGATCAAGGCAATGGATTGTGAATCCACCATCCGCGGGTTCAATTCTCGTTGTTCGCCCAAATTTAATTTATTTTTTTAATAAATTAGTCACTACAAAACGAATTTTTTAGTGAATGTGTCATAACTTCCTCCTATTTTTTTTTGTTTTGTAAAGACGAAGAAAGAAATTCTATTTTCTCTCCTATTTACTACGGCGACGAAGAATCAAATTATCACTATATTTATTCCTTTTTCTACTTCTTTTTCCAAGTGCAGGATAACCCCAAGGGGTTGTGGGTTGTTTTCAACCAATTGGGGCCCTCTCTTCACCACCCCCATGTGGATGGTCTACAGGGTTCATAACTACTCCACTTACTATAGGGCGCTTACCTAGCCAACGCTTAGATCCGGCTCTAACTAAACTTTTCTGGTTCACCCCAACATTCCCCACTTGTCCTACTGTTGCTGAGCAATTTTTGGATATCAAACGGACCTCCTCAGAAGGTAGTTTTAATGTGGCCGATTTCCCTTCTTTTGCAATCAGTTTCGCTACAACATCTGCTTCTCTAGCTAATTGTCCACCCTTTCCAAGTGTGATTTCTATGTTATGTATGGTCGTGCCTAAGGGCATATCGGTTGAAGTATATTCTTCTTTTTTATCAATTAAAACCCCTTCTCAAACTGTACAAGCTTCTTCCAAAGCATACGACTTTCTGGATGTAGATGATGATATCTATACAGATGGATATTATATATATATGGTATAATGAAGTACCACATGGGTGGATATATAGGAATCAAAATCTGCCGAATCACTCATGTTATGATCTTCTACATCCTAGGTTTTCTCGTTCCATCATCTGGCTTATGTTCTTCATGTAGCATTCAGACCGGATGACTCTATGAAATTACGTTGATATTTCCTCAGATTATGAGTAACGTAGGAGACATCTCTATTTCCCCCTGGGAATCTTTAGAATTACCACTTCTTAGTTTTCAATTCGCCTCTGTCCATCAAAAGAGCCAGGGAGGGGTTTATATAGCTGAAGGAAACTTGAGGTCAAAGGTAGGGTTTTTGGGATAAGGCTCAGATTTAGACCTGTCAATGGGGCGGGTTTTCACCCTGATTCGCTCCAACCCCGTAAGAATTTTATGGGTTTGGATTGTAATTTTTGATTCGTTTACCCATTTACGATCCATACCCGTTTACCCTTTTAATAAATGGGTCGGGTATGGATCATTGTCGATCCGCTCCACTTATAACCCGCCCCATTATATATATATATATATATATATATATATATATATATATATATATATGACAAAAAAATATACCACTCGATGTCTTAAGTAAAATATGATTTTTATTGTATTGGACTTTGAGTATTAATTAATGTACATCTTGTTTAAGTAGACATTTTATCTTTTTGAGAAATATTACTTTGTGGAACATATAAAAATTATGAAAATTTAATATTATAAAAAGGGTCGGGTTAATGGGTCGGGTATTCGTTGATTCGGTGAATACGGGTATGGATTCGACTATTCAAGACTCTGAGGGTTATTGGAGCGGGGCGGGTCATGTTTTTATTTTTTTAAACCGGTTTGGATCAAGGGTGATTCGCTCCAAACCCGCCCCATTGACAGGTCTATTTAGATTAATTAATATAATAATCAAGTTGCCTTATCTCCTTATCCTAAGCCGTGTGAACGAAAATTCTAGGTTATTCCTAGCCAAATTTCGTTCACCCTCATCCCATGGGGTTCTAGAGTTTTTCTGCTTCAACTTTTAATAAATAATCAAACAGACCCTCTACTTTTAATCAATTCAACTAATCCCAAAATTAATTCAAATTAATTTCTGATTAATTCCAAGTTAATTATTATTATTTCTTATTAATATAGTAATCATATAATATATTAATAAACTATTTATTCCAATTTATTAATCATATAATAAATTAGTAATTCATCCTCTTCCTCCGAAAGTCATTCTATCAAGAATATACCAACTTAGTTATTGGCTTAGACACCTTAATCCAACAAGTGCGCACATCTTTAATGGGTGCCACAACATGACAGTTAGTTAATGACAACCTATTTATGGGGTTTGTGCCCATATTTAAGGAATGTGATGGCTAGGGTTTGCACACCCTCAACCTCCATCACCTCCCTTCCTTCCTCACTGAAACCCTAGCTCCATTTTTGAAGTCTTTGAGTTTTTTGGGTTGATTTCTAGCCAAGAAGAAGAAGACAAGGAGTCTTAGTGCATCATCTCAGCTTGCAAGCCTCACCATCCTCCTTGTGCACATTTTCTAGACTTTTTTAAGTCCTCAAGTTCCAAGCTTTATGACTCCATGTGCTTAGATCTAGGTTTTCTTGTATTATTCTTCATGTTTAGGCTAGTTGGAAGGTTAGGGTTCCATAAAGCTGCAAACTTTGTGGATCCCCAGAGTCCCTTTATGGTTTAGAGTTATGGATCTAAAGTTGGATAGAGTTTTGAACTCTTGCATGAGATATTGGCCCCATTTTTACTCCTTTTGACCTAGTTTAAGCTTAAGACATGCATTGGACATGCATGTCTATAAATATGTGATTTTTATGATCTTTTGGGAGTTTGGAAGCATTCTGGAAAGTTTGAATGAGTGGGGAAAAGGACTAAGAGGTTAATGGTTTTGGCTTGGCTGGAAGGTCCCCACGGCGTGGGGTATTAGTCGCCACGTCGTGGCGTTTGGCAGATTTGTGACCATTTTGTCTTATTATCCCCACGATGTGGCATATTCCTGTCCACGTCGTGGCGACCGACTGTTGACTTTTTGACCGTTGACTTTGACCAATTTTGACTTTAGGTCAAATTGAGGATTTTGGGTTGTAATTGAGACTCGATCCCTGTTTTCTGTTTAGGTGACCCGTAGAGCCGATATTTGGATATGTGATCAGTTCAACTATCTTCTATACTTCGAGGTGAGTTTCTCACTATACTTGTGGGTCGAAGGCACCAATGTCGGTCCACTAGATTATGTTATGTATCTTTTAGTATAGGATGATGTTGTGCTATGGTGGTCTGTTAGATTGGTAGATCTATAAGATTACCTATATTCCCGGTTACTGTTTATCTATTTACATATGTCAACATAGTGTAGTTGGGTTGAGGCGATACAACTTTTTGTTGTAAGCCAACAAACTTAGGATCAATCCAACCATAAGCTAAGGGTCGGGGCGGGCAATCTAGTCTTATCTTGTGGGCTCGGGAGCAAGCCATTCATGAGTTGTAGGCTCAGGGGCAATCCAATCTCATGTTGTGGGCTCAGGGGCAATCCAGTCTGATTTTGTGGGCTCTCAAGGCAACGAAGGAGGCTGATGTGGGACCATTTTAGTAACACCAAAAAGTCTAAGGCTAGTCAGTATGGGACCTCAACGCAACGAATGACGCTGATGTGGCGCTCCTCCATGTCGTGGCTGTTGGGTTTTGAGCATTCTAACACTCCTATGGTGTACATGCAACCCTATAAACCTTGGATCTATGTTTTCTCTATTATACATGCAAATATTAACTATTCCAAGGTTTCATCCTAACTAGCATATTATGAAGCACCTATACTACAAAGTTCTAGTTAGATGACATACCTTTTGATGTAGCTTGATGTCTTCAAGCTTTAAGAGCATAGCCCCAATAGTGCGGAAGCCTCAAATGGAATCACAAATCACCAAAACACCTTGGAAGAACTTGAGAGAATATGTATGCACACTAAATCGGCCCACTCTTATTTTCACACACTTGTGCCAATTTTGTGAGCCAATGACCCCTTTATATATTATGGAGGATTAGGGTTACATCCATGTAAACCCTAATACCCATGACCTTTCATTTACATAGGATCCATGGGTTAAAAGCTCCATGGACCATCCATAAAAGCTTAGCCCAACCTAAATGAACTTAGCCCATTCCATATATATAAGAGTCCATATTTAATTAGTTCTTTTTGATCACTTAATTAATTCTAAATTAATTCTTGATCAATACTAATTAAATAATATGATTCAATATTAATATATTAGAACTTATAATATATTAATATAAATCATAAATATACTATTCTCAAAAGACTATCCATATAAATTGTGCCGGTGAAGTGCAACCCAAATGGACCATGCCGGGTCGGGTCAAGTACATACCAAATATAGTTATGGACTTAGACATTAATCCAACACTCTCCCACTTGGATAAGTCTAAAACTATTATTAAGTATGACTTCAAAACCTAACTGGCAATCGTAGCTCTTAAAGCCGCTGTCGAACTCTGACCTTGTCAATGACTTGTCCATTAGATAAGGGATCATATATTCCTCCATTCTAGATATCATATGGACTGAGACATGGATTATAATCATTCTCTCTGTCCATTTGTTGTTTCCCAATTTTCGATTTATGATGACTGACTGATTGAACAAATCAAATCAGTCCTGGCTTGGCCAAGCACTCACATGTGTCATCGCTAAATCATCGAGGGGCCCACAGATATCGCTTTTATCCTGAAGGTAAAAGGAATGGATAAACTTCGACTCATATGGCTTGTTCTACTACTTGTTGAATCATACACAAAGGCACATTTTATAACATTGAGTTACCAAATGCGTATTCGTGCAATCCATGTATAACCAACTCATAGTAACAACTCATATCTCTAGGTTTGAAGAATATAAGATATTATTGTCTCATGATCACTCGTGATAAAATCCATGAAGTGATTCAAATGAGCACGGGTTGAATCCAATACTCAGAACTTATGAGCACTCATGAGTGTTGTAGCACCACTTTGTCCACCAACTTGGACCTCTACAAACCAACCCATGACAGTCTTGATTCATATCTACTTCCAACATGTGACCGACTGTGGATGGTTTGAATAACTTAATCATTCAGGAAGAGCGACTTAGTTATTCTGGAAGTCAAAACATGCAAAGTGAAACACAAGAATAAATGAATCAAATATGGTATCAAAACCTATGAATATAAATAAACACTTTTATTTATCACCATACTGATTACTCATTATTCATTGTTTCGGTTTTATCAACTTTATACTTGAATTAAAAACACTAGTTGTCCCATGCTCCAAGCATGTACACAATGTTTTTCTTAAACAATAGCTTTGCCATACACCAAGTATGCACTCTATGTTTGTCTATGATCCTTACTTTGTGAAATAAACCAATTGAACATAATTTCAATGATTCTAATTTCACACTCTCAAATCTTTATCGAAAAATGTGAGAATTTCAAATTCCTATCATTTATCGAAATTTGTTTAGATTTTAAACTTATATGCACTGACCCTCCTGTAATGAATATGTACAAAGTCACAAAGACTTGTCAACAGTCATTATAAGGTATTCCAATGGAGATCAACTCCATGGAAACTAAGTCTCATATTCAAAGTACATTGCTTTGGACATGCTTCTTGCATTAAGTTTTCTAATCTTACACAGATAACTTCCACCTATGGAGACAACTCCATATTCTCATTTTGACTATCACTTGTGAATAAGAGATGCCTCTTTTCAGAATATGTCAATATGGTCCTTCCAAAATTAGCACTATACTTCCAACTGTCCCTGAGCAACCAATCTTTGGTAAACCTCAGATTGTCCTCGACAATTGCTTAATCATTTTAGTCATATCCAATTCTAGACCTTTTCCCTTCTTAATGCCTCTGGGCATTTGGAAAAATTTAGAAATGACAAATATTATAGCACATGCAATCGATCCTGTACCCAAAGCAAATGGTACACGATTCATGATGTCTCACATAAAGACATGATTCTAGACCAGTCTTTTGCTACAATATTTTTATTTTCCATGTTTTCAAAATTTGACTATGAAGAGGGATGCCGTAATCATAATCGAATTTTGAGAACGCAATATATAGAATTTCCTTAAGTTGAACCAATCCAACATGAAATTCATATATATATATATATTCTTGACTAACGATGATTAAGGTCTCAATCTAAGCCTTTAGAACTGAAATGAAGTATATCCTCTCCCTTAATTATAGCAAAACAACTTTTTCAATCCCTGCAGCCTCACGAATTGAAACTTTTGTTTTCTATAATTAACATTGCTAACTTGCAACACTAACAATAATTATCATGCTCCCACTAACATGATGATTATTAGCATAACACTTATGCTCCCACTAGCTTTGACATGTACTCAGAAATCAGCTGGACTTCTAGAAATCAATACTTTATTGACTTTCTTACCAAAGTTCAGATTTCTGATACGAGATGCTTTGATAAAACTTTATCAAAATCATACACCTTTCCTTAGATAGCATGCATGTGTGTCTAAACAATTTCAGAACTATGAAAAGGGATGTCGTAATCATAGTCTCAATTGTTTAGACCTTTTGCCATCTGCTTCAAATCTACTTGGTGGAAGTCTTTCCTCACCATCATTTTCATGAATCGGAGAGAAACCTTATGACCCTTAGATTTTATGGTGTATGTGTTCTTATCCATGTGAATCATCAAAACCATAGTCACAAGACAAGGATAATGACAAATCCAAACTCATATGGACCGAACTTATGCAATCTTAACTTCTTGCCACCTGGCAGTACAGGGCCTGCCATTGCTTCCAAGTTGTTATGCAACCAATTGAGAACTTTCAGAACTCCTATGCAAAGCCAACTTTAACTGGAATGGGCACAGAATATGTCAACACGATAGGTTATAAACCTCAAGTCGTGTGCTAGTGAAGAACCTCAGGTTTTATTCTTGATTAGTTCTTGAAATTCTTTTTAGGATCTTTAAGACTCCCACTATCCTCTTGACATATAAGACTATCTTGCCAAATATTCAGGAGATAGTGCGGATTCTTTATCAAGACAAACACTTCACACAATTGGCCTTAGTTGGTCTTTGTTTTATCCAAAACATCACAACTTACCAATTTCAAATGTACAAGAGTAGGACACTTTTACTCTTACATTTGACAAGTGTTTTAAACCTTTCTTTAAGATATGTCACTCAAGTTACAATCTTGGAGTATGACTCTAAGAATTGTTTTGGAACGAAGTATGACTCATCTTCCTGATCTAACCATTTCAACAATTCATGACTCCTCTTCTTAGTCATAAGAATGCACTAAGATGACCTTTAGAGGACTAATTGTGATATGATTTCTAAATCATTAAGATGATCACAAACATGATACTAAAGTACTCTCCCATCTTTTTCAGATTTGAGAAACTTTTATCTTTCTGCCTAATTTGATTCTTCCCATTCGTTCTGCCATACATTGAGACTTTTCCAATGTTTCAGAATTATACTTAAACTTGTAAGTATAACCATATTTACTAAACTTTAGTAAATCAAATAGTCTTAACGAGCTTTGTGGTGGACATGACCCGTGCACAAGAATGTGTACTTGATCCCTTTAGTCCTTCACTTGACTCACACATCCATGTGAACAAGTAATTAGTCTTGATTTTCCAATGCTTGAAAGTTCTCATTCATCATACTATTCAACTTGCATGATTCCAAGTTTCGGTCCAATTGAAATTTGGGTGATGAGGAACTTTCCTGATTTGGTAAATTTAGACACTACCACAAATGAAAGAATCAAATCCATTTTCCAATATTGCTGTTAGTGGAATCATATAAGCAACAATTTTCCACAAATGCCATTGTAAGGATACTTCAAATAAATAAAATTAAACAATTTTCTTTTATTTTAAAACTTTGCGGAAAAACTTATCCTTACAATCCACATGGAAAATTGTTGTTATCTATTCCTTAGCAATATATCATAACTTCTTAAGCAACTGCTCAAAATTCTGATGCGATCGAAATCCACCTTCGCGATCAGAATCAACATATACTTCCTTTAAGATTTCTCTCTATTCTTTGATTCTTAAAACATCAACATGTGACCCAGTCACATCATGTAATGAGGATCTCAGAATAGAACTTAACAGAGTTAGATAATGGGCTCTACCTGATGTAGAGTCAAACTTATTGACTTTAACATCCTTAGGTAAATTTGGCAGCTTTGCAATCAACGCCCCTTCCTTTGGCAAAATAAACATATGGACCCTTTGGTAATGGGACTATCTCAGACTTAGCCTTTCTCTTTACCATTTGGTCAACCGGGTTGACTATGGCCAATCCCTTTCCATTGGGAAGAGAATGCTTTTTCTGGATTTCCAGTGTCACCATTGTCACTGTCCATAAAGTTTTTGGGAAGTTGATCTTCTAATCAAATTTGCTTTACTATCGTTCCAAATCATTGCTGATTCAGCAGCACCAAGCAAATAGATATGATCATTAAGGTTCATGTCATAGTCTGTTTCATAATAGTCCCAAAGGAACTCACTATGTGACTTAGAAAGTGATTGAACATCCAACTTTCTCAAGACTTTGACACCCAACTCTCCCGGCTTGTCAATATGTGACTTCATCTCTAAGATGTGATCACACATAGACCTTGCTTGCCATTAGGGCTTGAGTGACCTTGAACTTGTTGGTTAGGGAGAATAATTGGAGGAGGTGGAGGAAGAGAAGTATGACTTCCATGAGCCAAACTCGGGAAGTCATATTCATTAGGAAAGCTTGGTTTGGGAAGATCATTGTTGTCTAAACCAGACATCAATAATGGGAGAAATTCACGTAAAGTTGATTTAAGTCCTTAATATAACACCCAATATGATATATTAAGGCTAGGACCCAACAAACTATTTTATAACTTGGAAGAGGGATGCCGTAATCCAAGCTATAAAATATTTGAAGGTAGGTGAATGACGATTCACCAATTTCCACCAAGATAAACGAAATGTATTATTAGGTTTTAATTGGTTTTGAAACTCCTAGATTCTTTTGAGATTCATTGAACTTTTCAATGGCATGTTTCAATCTCGAGTGTGCCCTTCAGGTTTTGTGACTGGGATGCCGAGGATCACAAAACAAGGTGTGAAGTAACCATGCAAATATACTTGGTACCCTTAATATTTACCCCTCAATCGATGTGTCGGTTAACCACACACGCTCCAACGATACTATGATAAACATTAAGTTACCCTTTGCTTACCTTGTTAAGTCCAGGTTAGTGTGCCGGTTAACCACACACGCTCCACTAACAACTTAAACAAAGTGCAAAGTGTAATTTCATGGATTAGCACCTTATTCACATTTTCCTAAGTAACTAAGATTGGGAATTTATAAGTGTTTAGTTACTTAGTATTTATCATTATACTTATAATGAAGGGAGAATTATAGTCCTTGTCCTACCTGTTCGGCTAACGACCCTCCACCGGTCAAGGAAGCGGTGAGTGAGAGAGGACACCCATTAAACTGCCATTTTATAGGCAGTAACCTTATACCCCCCCCCCCCTTATAGACCGGCTTCGTGAATGAGGCCTACTAATGGTAAGACGACTTGCTCTTATACATATAATATATTAAACTTTTAATATTATAGTAGTATAAGGTTGTATTTTAGACATTTAAAATACTTGATGGTTTAATCTATTAATTAAACTATACTTCTTAATTTAATTAAATTTAAACCATGTCATTATGGAATTATTAATTCTCTTTTAATTAAACCCTTTAATTATCTATTAATAAAGTCCATAAGAGTTAATTGAATTATTCAATAAAACATCATAATTCCAATTATTAAATTCAAAATTAAAACCATTTAATTAATTGTTTAATTTATGAACCTAAGAGTTTTAGAATTCAATTCTATTTTTTTTATCATAAAAAACTTTTTCCAAATTCCAAAACTTGAGGGCAAGTTTTGTAACTCTTGAAAACTTTTGGATTCCATAACTTATGGAGTTAAATACTTGTTTTATGATGAAACTTTTCATGTTCCATAACTTAAGAACAAGTTATGGAATTCTTTAAAACATTAAGACCAAGTTTTGTAACTCCATAAAAAACTTTGAATCAATTTTTTTAAAAACCTTTTCATATCCATAACTTATGGAGGTTTCAAAAAACTCTTTAGATCAAACTTTTAAAACTAATAAAATAATCATATCATTTTATCTTTTACTAAATTTGACCTAATTCAACTCATATAACAAATGATTCAAATTTTACAAATAATTCGTTTTTCACAAAACAAGTAATTATCTTAAAATTTGACAAGCGTCATGTTTTTTTTTTCCTTTTTTTCAACTTGAAAATAAAACATTTGCATCAATATAACAGAAAACAACCCATGGCTCTGATACCACTGTTGGGTTTTGAGCATTCTAACACTCCTATGGTGTACATGCAACCCTATAAACCTTGGATCTATGTTTTCTCTATTATACATGCAAATATTAACTATTCCAAGGTTTCATCCTAACTAGCATATTATGAAGCACCTATACTACAAAGTTCTAGTTAGATGACATACCTTTTGATGTAGCTTGATGTCTTCAAGCTTTAAGAGCTTAGCCCCAATAGTGTGGAAGCCTCAAATGGAATCACAAATCACCAAAACACCTTGGAAGAACTTGAGAGAATATGTATGCACACTAAAATCGGCCCACTCTTATTTTCACACACTTGTGCCAATTTTGTGAGCCAAGGACCCCTTTATATATTATGGAGGATTAGGGTTACATCCATGTAAACCCTAATACCCATGACCTTTCATTTACATAGGATCCATGGGTTAAAAGCTCCATGGACCATCCATGAAAGCTTAGCCCAACCTAAATGAACTTGGCCCATTCCATATATATAAGAGTCCATATTTAATTAGTTCTTTTTGATCACTTAATTAATTCTAAATTAATTCTTGATCAATATTAATTAAATAATATGATTCCATATTAATATATTAGAACTTATAATATATTAATATAAATCATAAATATACTATTCTCAAAAGACTATCCATATAAATTGTGCCGGTGAAGTGCAACCCAAATGGACCATGCCGGGTTGGGTCAAGTACATACCAAATATAGTTATGGACTTAGACATTAATCTAACAAGCACATGATCCATATTCTAATCGGTGAGAGTCCTGGAGAATCTAAGAAGCTTATGGGAAGGATAATTCTTGGTTATGCTCTGATAGTGGGGATAGCTGCTTAGCCAAGATGAGGATGAGCACGCATGGGTAGGACCAGGGTTTGGTCCCGGCTCCGGTGGTAAGCCAGTTAGCGGAGGGACTACCAGGAATTCGAGTTCGCCTTGGATCTCTTGTATCAGGCGGCAAGGGTTGATTGTGCGCTTGTTGCGCTTTGGGATTTGAAACTATGTCTTGGGAATAGTTTGTAGCCGCTTTAGAGCAGAGGTTGCTCCAGCTACTGCAGTTCAGCCGTTGACGATTGGGCTGGTGAGTGTGTTAGGGTGCGAGACCCTGAACGATATGGATCCCAGAGCCGAGGACGGAAGATTGATTAGGAGTACCTCAATGATAGAGGTTCAGGTCAGGTGAATTTAGTGGAGGATCTCGGGCGGAGACCTAAGAGTTCGGATCAGCTTTGAGAGGCCAGCAGGAAGGACCCAGTGCAACGCTTACGGAAAATACACGATGGGGTTTCGTTCCAAGGGTTTGGATTGTCATTGGGATCAGAATGAAGTGTTACATCATGTTCTCAGGGTGGTCGAGGTAACACAGGAGGAGGTGTTCAGGATTCCTTTAGATGTTTGTGGATATGCTATCTTCTGCCACTTCAGGTGGATGTCAGGAATTTGCATCACTTTGGAATTGTGATAAGTTGGATCTCGGGTCGGTTCTCTGCTATAGTCTGAGTGAGCAAGGGGTGTCAGATTCCCGTCGGCATGCCGAGGAATCTTCAGACGGACGTATCTCGCCGAACGGGTTCCGCGTGTACCGTGATTGCTCCGAGTCGTTGTCGGAATCTGTTCAGCGATCTGGGTTGCTACAGGTGTAGCAGGTTTGGCCACGTCATCAGGGATTGCCTATAGGGGCAAGTCCGTTATATTTTCGTTGTGATCAGGTGGGCAACAAGGAGGTCGACTGTCTGACGATCAGGGAGGAGCAGTGAGTGCACCTGCTCCAGTCATTTTCGGGGTTGGTTCAATGACTTGAACGAGGGAGTTATGACTAGTTTTTAGTAGCCTTAGTAATTGTGTTTGGAAGAGCCATCGGGATTGCCGAGGGAAGAGAGAGTTGTTGCTGAGGTTTTGGTTAGACTATCCGTTTGTTGGACTCCGATATCTGAGCGTGATATCGCTTTTAAGAGTTTGAAGTCATTGATGTTGTTGGGATACAAGAAGTGTTAGCTGGTTTTCAGGAGTTGTGTTGTTTTGGGAAGGGTTAATTTTGGTGTGCTAGCATTAGTAAGCACCGGTCGTCAGCAGAGTGAACATTGGAACGTAAGGAGGATTGGGAATCCTTCAATTTTCATGTGCTGAGCGGACTTAGTTGAATCTAAGTGGGGGAGAACCGTCCATGTATCCAGGACAGAAGCAAGGGTGAAAGTGTTGTAAGACTACGGGGGGAGCCGTAGCATTCACAAATGGTCAGTTAGGGTGAAAGTGTTGTAAGACTACGGGGGATCCGTAGCATTCACTGACGGAGAGTTAGGGTATAGTGTTGTAAGACTGCGGGGGAGTCGTAACATTCACTAGCAGTAGAAAGTGTTGTAAGACTGCTGGGGTGTCGTAGGGTTCACAGATTCTTTCAGGGGATTTGGACTAAGGTAGGCTAGTTCGTGAGGTTGTGGGGGAGCCACAGCTTAGTTAGGATCAGGACCAAAGGTGATTGTCCGATCAGTTATCCGTGGGAAAGCCCGGATGGTTATGGAAATTCAGGTTCGAACTGGTAGAGACTGTCGAGTCGAGGGTTGGATCTTGAGATGCAGGATCATGTGGATGAGTAGTGCGTGTCATAGTAGCGCTACGGCTGGGTAGCCCTGATATTGGATCTCTTAGGAACCTGGTGGTTGGACCGGGTGCGAGACTGGTAGTCTCAGGCAATCGTCTAAGGGTATTTATTAATCAGTCGAGTAAAGGATGACAGGAAGTCATAGTGCATTATGCGAATGCCTATTCGAGGATATCTGGATAGGAGCGGAGTATCAATTCGGTTTTGGTTAGGATCCCGAATTGGAATTTGTGCATGTTTGGTGTAGGATTTTGTTTCAGTGAGATGGGATGTGGGGCATCCATATGCCAAGGGCATCTAGGGAAGAATTCCAGGGTGATGAATGGTTTGGTTGATGGTAGTTTAAGCCATTGTGATGTATCTCGGGTTGACTTTATCCGTAATAGATCCACGACATGTTGGAATCAACAATCGGGTAGGTGTCCAGTGTTTCGGACAGTTGGCAGTCAGGTTGGGACCAGGGAGGTCTCGGTTGTCCTTCAGGGAAGCAGCTATGTGGCAGCAAGAGGAGTTAGAGCGATTTCAGTGATTTGGGGTCCGTATGTGGAATTGCTTGTTATTCGGTAGCCGCAGTTGACCAGTGATTTTGCTCTTTAGGAAGCCTCAAGGTATTACGGGTGGGAAGTATTCTATTTAGGCTGGTTTCTTGTGAAATCAGTTCGATGATGATTCGATGTGGGCAGTCTGTCACGGAGACAGACCATCTCGAGACTTCAGATTTTAGATAGAGCAGATATGATCAGGTTGCAAGGAATTCGTTCATCTTCGGGTTCTAGAACCCTACGAGGGTTGGTTTCGGTTGCCTTGGAAAGGCTATGGTATGCTCGGGGCTGTGGCCATAATGCTCAAGTTATTTGGCGTAAGGAATGGCAAGGAATGATTTCGAGGACGAAATCTAATTTAAGTGGGGGAGAGTTGTAACGCCTTGTTCCGAATTGACTCCTAGTCTAAGGCTATGGCCCGAAGGTCGGTCATTATAAGGATTAGGGCTTTTGAGAAGGTAAATCTAGGCCCATTTGGGTGCGGGTGATATATTAGAAGTGATCCGGGTGTTCGGTTCGTGATTTGGAGCATAGGGCTATTTCGGTAAAGTGGCTGTTCGGGCTTTTGTGGAAAATGGATTTTTGTTCGGAAGGTCTTAAGAAAGGTTTGAGTTGTTAGAAGTCTAGGGCTTCTCGTTACCTTTATGTGGATATAAGGATCTTCGGAATCGGGCTTATAACAAAGAAGTTATGGCCTTCGGAAGTTTCGTGGTTTTCACGCTTAGCCGAGTACACGGGGCGTACACAAAGAGTATGCGGGGCGTACTAGTGAAGAAGGTAGTACGCGGGGCGTACCTTGGAGTACGCTGGGCGTACTGACCAAGATGGTCGCGAATGTTCCCCAAAGTACGTTGGGCGTACGCCAGTCAGATCAGAACCCTATTTCGGGGTCTTAGACCCTATTTAAACTCCTTATCTCATAACCTAACCCTAATATCTTCAGCCTCCATCCCTCTAAACCCTAGAAATCGTCCTTAACCATTCATGGTGGCATTTTGAGCTTATGGAGTCCATTTTTGGAGTGTTTGGCTCATTTTCAAGAAGGTGGAGTTTGATGCAAAGATAGGGATCAAGAAGAAGCTTATGGATCTGGCTTGTGTGACTCATTGTC